>NC_133388.1:40731496-42090663 GCF_047511655.1 Castor canadensis | reverse complement strand
ATTGATTTAGCAGGATGGAGGAAGTGACAATTTAAGGAACAAAAACCAAAAATGCTGATGAAAGCAAGGTAATGAAGCCTGAAGAAACTCTCTGAGGCTCGATGCTTGCAGGACCAAGTCTACAAGATGACATTAGACTTAGGGCCAAATGTCTGTACTCAAAGTGGTGGACTTTTGACTTCCTGCTCCCATTTCACAAAATGAACAAATACCCCAGACATCTGAGGAAAATCTGCAACACAGCCTTCATGAAACAAATAAATGGAGAAGGACCTGGAGAAAATAAGACCAAAAGAAGAAAAAGAAAATAAGATCAATGTACCAAAACTTAATCATACTCACAAAGGTAAGAGCTTACATCTTCAAAAGAATAATAGCTATGTGTATGTATATTATATAATACATATATCTAAAATATAATAAGTAAATTTATTGATATATGTAATTATGTATAATTATATCCCAGTTAAAACAAAGATCTTGACATACATTATATATTATATATATTAGTATGTACACATCAGTTAACAAAAAAGCTCAAGGAAATGGGAAAAAATATCCCAGAAAGTAGAATAAGCCAGGCACAGTGGCAGCTGCCACCCCTGGGGAGGAGGAGGCAGTGGATCACAAGTTCCAGACCAGCCAAGTTCCAGAGCAACAAAGTGAGTCTCTGTCTCAAAAACACAAAACAAACAGACAAAAAGTAGACTAAAAAAGTAAATATGGGCAGGGGAGGTGACCCAAACAATGTATACACATGTGAGTAAATGTAAAAACGATAAAATTTTTAAAAAGCAAACATAAAAAAGGAGGAAAAAGCCAGGTGTCAGAGGATCACTCCTGTAATCCTAGCTACTCAGGAGGCAGAGATCAGGAGGATCGCAGTTCGAAGCCAGCCTGAGCAAACAGTTTTCAAGACCCTATCTCAAAAAAACTCATTACAAAAAAGTACTAGTAGAGTGGCTCAAGGTGTAGGTCCTGAGTTCAAACCCCAGCACTGCAAAATAAAGCAACAATCTCCATGTCACACTCTTTAAATCAGGCCTGACCCCAGTTCTGGTGTCATTTATAAGCCTCTCTCCCCAGCTTCACACAACTTGCATGGTGCTCTCTCATTCCTTTAATGACAGGTGCTGAATCCCTGCTGTGCACTAGCAGGTATAGAAAGATAAAAAAGACATCTTCCCCATCCTCAACGAACTGTCTGCATAAAAATCAATACAGTTCACCAAACGTGATGTTTAAATAAAAGTCTGGACAACGGTCTCGTCTATGGGAATCCAAAAGAATGAGCAGTATGGTGCCCCAGTCGGTCTCTCACTCATCACTCCCTGCACTGATAATGCTGGCTACTTGCGTTTTGTGAGTATGTGTGTCAGAAGGGCAACGCTCAACTTTCTCTTTCCAATCCTGTGTTCTCCCTCTTCCAGGGACAAAGGCTTTGTCCTCCTTACTCTTCAGTCACATTGTCCACTGTGCTCTAAGTCGATTCCAGTCAGGATTCAATAGGAGATAGTCATTAAGAAGTCTAGCTGCAGAGTTCTAAAGACTCTAGAACTTCCTAAATTAACAGAAAAAGCTACACCTCCACTTAGCACTCAGTTACTCCCCTCCTGAGTCCCCCACAGCCCTGTGGCACACACACTAGGCAGGTACTCTGCTACCAAGCTGTACCTTACCTCTTTTTCTTTTTATTTCCATAAATAATGTCAGTTGAACCCTCTTTGTGTGTGTGTGTGTGTGTGTGTGTGTGTGTGTGTGTGTGGTACTAGGGCTTGAACTCAGGATCTATACCTTGAGCCACTGCACCAGCCCCTTTTTGTGATGGGTATTTTCAACATAGGGTCTTGAGAACTATTTGCCCCAGCTGGCTTCAAACAGCAATCTTCCTGCTCTCTGCCTCCTAAGTAGCTAGGATTACAGGAGTGAGCCACTGGTGCCCAGCAGGACTGGGGCTTGAACTCAGGGCCTCACACTTGCTAGGCAGGTACCCTTTTATTTTTTTAAAGATACTTCAAGCACATGATTCAAATAGCATATCTCTGTTGTACCCTCTATCTCTCAGCCAGCTAAATCCCCTTGCAGGAAGGACCCGGAATTGGCAGCCTCTCTCCTGTCAGAAATATTCTCACTGTACCAGCTAGCATATGGCACACAGCAGCCTGCTTTACACTTGGCTTTCTTCAATTTGCAACAGACCTTAGGGATTTGTTTCTATCTATACACAAAGCACAGGTTCTTTCATAACATTGATTATTGTGGGTGGAGCATAGTTGTTTGATCTTCCATTATGACAATCTACAATACCATTCTTCATGTGCCATTATACAAACACACAAGCAGATCACTTCAGAAATCATTAGAAACAATTGTTAAATCAAAAGGGTATGCTTTTCCACCATAAAATGTCTATTCTCCTCAATATCTATTTCAGCACAATGAAATAAATATTTATTTATTTTTTGGTGGTATTTAAGGTTACAACTCAGGGCCTCACACTTGTGAGGCAAGCACTTTAACGCTTGAGCCACTCCACCAGCCCTATTCAACACAATGTATTATGAAATTATTTTCTTTGCCATCTTTGATAAATAAAAAAATATTACATTATAGTTTTGTTTTGAATTTCTATTTTGAATAGAAATTCATTTCAATGAATTATTTCCAACCACGTTCTCTGTTGGATTACTGTTTTTATTGATTTATGAAAACTTTTTCTATAAGAAGACAGTGATGAAAAAGGAGAATTCTGGCAAGCCTGGGGATGTTCGTGAAGTGAGAAGACATGGGGACAGTGTGGAACAGGGTGCCCGCCTAAGGAGAAGAGCATGAAAGGGGAGATGGAAGGGTGCAGAGGATCAGTGGATTTTTTTCTGTTTCACATGTTTTATGGAGTGTGCTTTCTGAGCACTAACGAGTGGGGCAGTGATATTCACAATGGAGTTTGCAAAGTGACTCACTGAGGTTCACCAAGTAAATATTAGCACTTCTATTTGTATTTCTTTGTCTTTTTTTTTTTTTTTTTTGGTGGTACTGGGGTTTCAGTTCAGAGCTCTGCACTTGCTAGGCAGGCACTGCACTTACTATATTTCTTTTTTTAACCTAAAAATAGACAATTAGCCAGGCACCAATGGTTCATGCCTATAATCCTGGCTACTCAGGAGGCAGAGATCAGGAAGATGGAGGTTCGAAGCCAGCCCAGGCAAATAGTTTGTGAGACCATAGGGTCTTGAAAAACCCATCACAAAAAAGGGCTGGTGGAGTGGTTCAAGGTGTAGGCCCTTAGTTAAGCCCCAGTACTACAAAAAAAATTTTTTTAAATAAATAAAACAGACAATTAATTTTTCCGAATACTTAGCATGTGGATTGGCATGTGTGTCTTTAGCAATCTGAAGGTCAGGTGGATACATAAGCGGAGGAGCATCCAGGGACAAGAGCAGGAATTCTGTGTCTTCACTTGTTTGTTCCTTTTCACACATTATGACACATTGTACAATGGTAAGTAAAAGATTTACTCATTGTAAATTGGGTTAATTACCCATTGCAATTAACGAAACTAACCTCCCCAAACTGGTGTTGGTGCCAGTCCAGATCCCACTTGTTGGTCATTGTTCCCTTTCTCCTGGCATCCAACTTAGGATCAACTTGAGCTAAATCCCTGCCCTTTTTTTTTTTTTTGCAGTACTGGGGTTTGAACTCAGGACCTCACACCTGCTAGGCAGGCACTCTACCACTTGAGCCGTTCCACTAGCCCTGAATCCCTGTCTTTGCCTAGCCTCTTCCCCATCTATTCCATTCCCCTCACTCTCTTATAGGTGTCAGCTGAGATCGTGCTCTCAAAAAAATCACTGCATGAGAATCCCTGTCTCAGGTTCTGCTTCCTGAGAACTGGCCTAAGGCCATAGTCATATGATTTTAAAGTAGTCATGCAAAGAAGAGAAGCATTGAGAAGATCAGTAATAAAAACCAAAGCAGCACCAAAAATAGGGTCTCGCTTTTTGCCCAGGTTGGCCAGGACTGTGAGCCTCCTATTTTAAGTTTCCTGCTATTACTGCGATGACAGGCACATGCTATCAGGCTCAGCTTTTTTCTGAACTTTTTTTCTGCAAACATTTTGCCTGGCTGATCTGGAACTATGATCCTCCCACATAGCTAGGATTACAGGAGTGAGCCACCAGTGCCTGGCATAAAACTGATAATTATAGTGGAATAACTGACAGCACTAGAATAAACGAATTTTCTGGAGTGTAGATACAGAGAGATAAGACATGAGAAATCACATCACTGCATTCTTGGTTGTACTAACTCATCTTCATCGATAAGATATTATACTGAGAAGGTTGGAACCAGACTGCACAAACTTCTCCATGATATCATTGATATAGTTATTTTAATAAAAACAATACCTTCACATTTTTGCATAGTGCATTATGATACTTTTTAATGATCTGTACAATGAACTTAAAACGTTTTCATATAAAGGAGAAGTTCACTGTTATTTTGTGGCAAAAATACAAAAATCTGCCAAAGTGAAGATAAATTACGCAATTTCCTTTTATAAAGAGAAAAGCACTTCATATTTCCTGACCTTTCCTGTACTAACAAGTGGCTCTCAGTAGTATGCAATGTTGACAGATAGTATTTTAGGAAATAGAAATTAAAAAGAACATTTTATCTGTTCCTTCAAGGTAACAATGACCTTTAAACAATGAATGGAAAAGTAATTGCTTATCAAAAGCAAGGATAATTTCAAGTGTCTCCATCATTCTGTGATTTTTTTACTGCTGAAATTATATGTTTGTCACCTATAAAAAGTTCAAGGAGTTGGGCGTGGTGAGGCATGTTTGTAATCCTAGCACTCAGAAGCAGGAGGATTGTGAGTTGAAGGCCAGTCTGGCCCACATAGCAAGATCTAATCTCAAAAAAGCAAAAAGCAAAAATCAAGTATACTGGAATTTAGAAGCATAAATGTCAAACCTGTTTGAGATTTTTCCAAATGAAGAGTTACAGTGCATTTTAATCCATTTTTAAATTTAAAAAAATTGTAAAGGAGTATAACTAGATTTGAATTTAGGGCTTTATGCTTGTTGGGCAGGCACTTTACCCCAGACCAGTGGTCAGAAACTGCACATCAACTTAGCCACTTACCAGTCCTGCCAGAACATAGAAAACAATTCAAGGGAAAGACTTTAAGTGACTAAACCCCCAAACAACTAATTGACTACAGATGAACAAATCTCAAAGTAGAGGCACATGAAATATAAAAAGGTAAGGGAATATGACTCCTCAAAAGGTCAACAATCACACAGCAAAGGATAAGACTGATAATGAAGGAGTTGAAACCTCAACTTCTGAGCTAAAAAGAATGATGATAAGAACAATTAATGAGTTGAACACAGGCATAAACAAGTCAATGAAATCAAAGAGAATACAAATAAACAGCTAAATGAATTCAATGAGTGTATAAAGAAACAGCTAAATGAACTCAAAGAGGATACAAACAGCTAACTGAACTCAAGGAAGGTACAAATAAACAGCTAAATGAAATAAGGAAGACAATGCAAGCCATGAAAGGGGAACTCAATAAAGATACAGAAGACCTGAAGAAGAAGAAAAAAACAAAACAAAACAAAAAAAACAGGACTGAAACTCTGGAAGTGAAAAACGTCTTAAGTCAATAAAAAAATTAGGTTGAAAGACTCTCCAACAGACTGAATCAAATGGAAGATAGAATATCATGACTTAAAGACAAAATATGCAATAGAAAAATCAAATGAATATATAGAAAAAAGAATGAGGAAATACAAGTAGAATATGCAAGAACTGTGAGACTCAAATGACCAAACCTATAAATCATAGGCATTGAAGAAGAAGAGGTGCAAACTGTATTCACTCTACCACAATGTACTAAAACTAGAACTTAACAATAAAAGAAACTACAGAAAATACTCAAACACATGGAGACTGAACAGCACATTGTTGAATGGCCAGTGGGTCATTAAAGAAATAAGGGGGAAAATCAAAAAGTTCCTAGAATCTAATAAAAATGAAAACAAAACCTACAAGAACCTATGGGACACAGCAAAGACAGTGCTAAGAGGAAAGTTATAGCTTTGAGTGCCTACATTAAAAAAAGTCATATACATAGCCTAATGCTGCACCTCTAGCTCCTAAAAAACAAGAACAAGCCAAACCCAAAATTAGCAGGAGGAAAGAAATAATAAAATTTAGAACAGAAATTAATGAAATAGAAATCAATCTGACTGGAAGAAGGAAGGAAAAGACCCAAATTAATAAAATTAGAGATGAAGAAGGGAATACCATAACAAATATCAATGAAATCCAGAGGATTTGCAAACCTATATTCAAATAAACTGGAAAATGTAGAAGAAACGGATAAATTTCTGGATGCATTTGACCAACTGAAATTGAACCAAGAAGAAATAAAACACCTAAATAGATTTATAACAATGAGATTGTAGCAGTAATAGTCTCCAAATAAAGAAAAGCCCAGACCCCAGAGGGTTCACTGCTGAACTCTACCAGATATTTAAAGAAGAACCAATACTCCTCAAATTTTTCTATGAAATTGAAAGGGAAGGGAACACTATCAAACTCATTTTATGAAGTTAGCATTGCACTCATTCCATAACTGGACAAGGACACATCAAAAAAAAGAGAATTACAGGTTAATCCCTTTAATGAACATAGATGCAAAAAATCTCAATAAAATACTTGCAAACCAAATTCAACAATACATCAAAAAGATCATTCACCACGATCAAGTTGGTTTCATTCCGGGGATACAAGGATGGTTCAACATATGCAAATTAATAAATGTAATACAACACATAAACAGAACTAAGGACAAAAACCACATGATTCTCTCAATTGATGCAGAAAAGGCCTTTGATAAAATTCAACATCATTTCATGATAAAAGCTCGAAGAAACTAGAAATAGAAAGAATGTACTTCAACATAACAAAAGCTATGTATGACAAACCTATAGCTAACATCACACTAAATGGGGAAAACTGAAACCATTTCCTCTGAAATTAGGAATAAGACAAGGGTGCCCACTTTCTCCTCTCTTGTTCAATACAGTACTGGAATTCCTAGCCAGAACAATAAGACATGAGAAAGGAATAAAAGGGATTCAAATAGGGAAAAAAATCAAATTATCCTTATTTGCAGATGATTTTACACCTAAAAGACCCTAAAAACTCCACCAAAAACTCTTAGGCATCATAAACACTTTGAGCAAAGTATCAGGGTACAAAATCAATATACAAAAATTAGTAGCTTTTTTTGAGCTGGGCGCTGGTGCCTCACACCTGTAATCCTAACTACTCAAGAGACAGAGATCAGGAGGATCGTGGTTCGAAGCCAGCCTGGCAAATAGTTTGAGAGACCCTATCTTGAAAAAACCCTTCACAAAAAAGGGCTGGTGGAGTGGCTCAAGGTGTCGGCCCTGAGTTCAAATCCCAGTACTGCAAAAAAAACCAACCAAACAAAAAAAATCAGTAGCTTTTCTATAAACCATCAATGAACAATCTGAGAAAGAAATTAGGAAAGCAATCCCATTTACAATAGCCTCAAAAATACCTAGGAATTAATTTAATGAAGAAAGTGTAAACTATAAATCGTTGAAGAAGCAAATTAAAGAAGACTTCAGAAGATGGAAAGCTCTTCCATGCTCAGGGATCAGCAGAATCAATATTGTGAAAATGGCCATACTACCAAAAGCAATCTACGTGTTCCATTCAATCCCCATCAAAATTCCAATGACATACAACACAGAAATAGAAAAATCAATCTTAAAGTTCATATGGAAAAACCTCAAATAGCAACAATGGAGTTATCACAACACCTGACTTCAAACTATGCTACAGAGTCATAGCAAAAAACACAGCATAGTACTTATGCCACAAAAACAGACATGAAGACCAATGGAACAGAATAGAGACCCAGACACAAACCCATATAGCTAGAGTCATTCATATTTGACAAGGAAGCCCAAAACATGCATTGGAGAAAGGACAGCCTTCTCAACAAATGGTGTTGAGAAAACTGGATATTTACACATAGAAGACTCCCACCCTGTACTAATATCAATTCAAAGGGAATCAAAAATCTCAATGTAAGCCAGGCACCAGTGGCTCACACCTGTAATCCTAGCTACTTAGGAGGTAGCGATCAGGAGGATCATGTTTCGAAGGCAGCCCAGGCAAATAGTTCAAGAGTCCCTATCCTGGAAAATACCCAACATAAAACAGGGCTGTCAAAGTAGCTTAAAGTGTAGGCCCTTTGTAGTACTGCCAAAAAAACAAAACAAAACAAAACTCAGTATAAGACAAAACATTTTGAAACTACTACAGGAAAGAATACTAAAAACACTGGAACACATAAGCATAGACAATAATTTCCTGAACAGAACTCCAATACCTCAGCAAACAAGAGACAGGATTGATAAATGGGACTGCATCAAACTAAAAAGCTTCAGTACAGCAAAGGAAACAGTCACTAGACTGAAGATACAGCCTGCAGAATGGAAGAAAAATCTTTGCCAGCCATACATATGACAAGGGATTAATAACTAGAATTACAGGGAGCTCAAAAAACTAAACTCCCAAAGAATCAGCAATCCAGTGATGAAAGGAGCAAATGAACTGACCAGACAATTCTCAAAAGAAGAAATGGCCAATACACACATGAAGAAATGCTCAGCATTCTTGGCCGTGAAGCAAATGCAAGTCAAAACTGCATTAAGGGAGGTGTGGCTTAAGAGTGCCTGCTTTGCTCTGAGTTCAAACCCCAGTACCACAAAAACAAACAAACAAACAAAAAAAAACTGCATTAAGATTTGACTTCACTCCAGTCAGAGTGACTATCATTACTAACCAAAGGAACAAATATTGGCAAGGATGTGGAGAAAAAGTAAATTAGTACAACCCCTATGGAAAACAATATGGAGGCTTCTTAAAAAACTAAACACAGATCTACCATCTGATCCAGCAATCCCATTCCTAAGGATATACCTGAAGGAATGCAACATAGGTTACTCCAGAGGCACCTGCACACCCATGTTTATTGCGGCACTATTCACAATAGCCAAGTTATGGAAACAGCCAAGATGCCCCACCACTGACGAATGGATTAAGAAAACATAGTGTATACAATGGAGTTGTATTCAGCCATAAAGAATGAAATTACATCATTTGCAGGTAAATGGATGGAACTGGAGAGCATGATATTAAGCGAAGTTAGCCAAGTTTAGAAAGACAAAGGTCATGTTTTTTCTCATATGTGTTAGGTAGATCCAAAAGATAAACATACACACACATGCAAATGTGATCTGAATCCATATCTCTGTATCATAACCTGTTTGTAATAGTGGGGGTGTGCGGGTCTGGGGAGGGGGGAGAGGAAAGAGAGTGACAGTGAGTAATAGTGACACACATTGCATCTGGGGAGGAAGGAAGGATAGTAGGGAGGGGGAAGGGTGAGGGACAATAATAGAGGGGTTAGACTGATGCAAGTACCATATATTCACGAATGAAATACCATGGCGAAATTCCTTTGAGCAATGAGTATACACTTAAAAAAAATGAAGGGCAGGAATGTAAAACAGGACCTATGGGGGAGGGGGCAAGAGTGGAAAAGGGGAGGGTGAGTGAGGGTCAATATGGCTGCTGTACTTTATATGCCTATATGAAAATAGAACAATGAGCTGGGCGCCCATGGCTCATGCCTGTAATCCTACTCAGGAAGCAACGATCAAGAGGATCGAGGTTTGAAGCAGCCCGGGCAAACAGTTTGAGAGATCCTATCTTGAAAGTACACGACACAAAAAAGGGCTGGTGTAGTGGATCAAGGTGTAGGCCCTGAGTTCAAACTCCAGTACCACAAAAAAAAAAAAAAAGAAGAAGAAGAAGAAGAAAGAAAACAGAACAATGAAAAAAGAGAGATCTCATGTTCTGTGTTCTCACTACAATTTTAAAACATCTTAGTTTTTACCTATCAATTCACATAAGTTCTTTACATTTTAAGGCTATTGGGCTTTTATTATCTTTGTGGGAAACATTTGCCTTTTAATTTTACTAATGAATTCTTTTGTGGTAGTGGACTTTGAACTCAGAGCCTCACGCTTGCTAAGCAGGTGCTCTCCCACTTGAGCCGCTCCACCAGCCGCGCGTCTCTGTGTGTGTGTGTGTGTGTGTGTGTGTGTGTGTGTGTGTGTTCGGTATTTTTGAGATAGGGTCTTGCTTTTTCCCTCAGGCTGGACTCAATTCGTGATCCTGCTGAACTCTGCCTCCTGAGAAGCCAAGATTATAGGCGTGTGTCACCAAAGTCTACCCTAATGCTAATGATTTTTAACATGTAGAATTTTATAATTTCTATGTGGTCGACTCTTCAGTTTTATCCTATAATTTCAGCAAATGCCCTGAGTCTGGGGCTGGGGCGTATCTCTTTGAGGACTCTGTGCACATGGTTCTCCCTGACTGAAGTTCCCTCCCTGACTCCTCATGCTCCTATAGCTCTACTCCTTTTATTTTAGTTTTTTGCAGTACTGAGGCTTGATCTCAGGGAACCCTTTTTTTTTTTTTTTTAATGAAGGGTTTTTTGAGATAGGGTCTCGAGTACTATTTGCTCAGTCTGGCTTCGAACCATGAACCTCCTGATCTCTGCCTCCTGAGTAGCTATGATTACAGGTGTGAGTCACAGATGCCTGCCTTTCTTGATTTCAGTACTGTGGACTGAACCTACGGCTTTGTGCTTGATGAGCAATCCGCCAACCCCTCAGCTCTGCTCCTATCTGCCTCCATCCTGCTCTCCAATGACAGCTACTTTCAAATCTTTTAGCTGTTTCATTGGCTGTCTCCATATTTCTAAATAATATACGCATTTATTTCTTGATTTTAAATATTATCTTTTGACTCCCTAGCATGGAAGACAAAAGAACACTTTTATAACCCATCTTCACAATTTCCGGTTAAATTAATATCCAGTGTTTGCTAGGACTTACTAGTCTATAAACACTTATCATTGCTCTGTAATTTATAATGTAACTTTTAAAAAGACAAAACAAAAATAAATAAATAAACAAACAAATTAGCATGGACCTTGGGCTGGGAATATAACTTTGTGGTACAGTGCTTGCCTAGCACGTGCAGGCCTTGGGTTTAATTCCCAGCACTGCAAAAAAAAAGTCATGTGTCTAGTAACGTGCTGGTGGCTCACGCCTGTAATCCTAGCTACTCAGGAGGCAGAGATCAGAAGGATCACAGTTCAAAGCCAGCTTGGGCAAATAGTGTGGGAGACCCTATCTCGAAAAAACCCATCCCAAAAAAGGACTGGTGGAGTGGCTCAAGGTGTAGGCTCTGAATTCAAACCCCAGTACTGCAAAACAAAAAACAACAATAACAACACAACAAAAAAGTCATGTACCCATAAATCTTTGCTCCAATACCCTTTTAGGAAAAGTAGTCTCTACCCTTGGACAGCAGTACAACGACATGGTTCCTAAGGACCTGCTGTTCCAGACACTGACCTGTGAAGGGAGATTAACCGCTCTCTTATCAAAGGAAGATTAAAGTGTAATTACCAAGTCATGAACTACTTATGCATAAATTTTAAAAGATTTTCATCAAAAAGGGCTTTCTTTTTAATACTCAATTAAAAATAAGTTAATCAAGTACTTTAAAATCTCAAAACATTCTGATTAATTTCGTTTAACCAGTATTTAACTATAAATCAATATGCTTTAATGTGCAAATAATACTAAAATTTACTCCTGGTTAATTTTAGGACTTCTCTCGAAGGACTGTGAAATTGACTTCTGAATGTTACTTCCTGATTTTGCAAAAGTCCAACATAGTGTTTCAAATAAGTGCTTACACTTAATACTAATTTTGCAAAATGCAAATGTGGTTTTTATTCTATGGAGAACACTCTTCATAAGATAATTCCGAGGGGAGGTGGAAGACAGAGGGGAAGGGGAATACAATGGAGAGGTGAACTTGTTCAAAGTACATTGTATGGAATGATCACAGTGAAACACTGTCCTATTATTAATTATACTAATTCAAAATATAACAAAACTATTTTTATAAAAGATAATACTGAGATTGTTCTTCTAGAAATACCACATAAAGAAACAGAACAGAATCTTTTTAAGACATGCCAACATTTACCAAAAGAGTTTCTACTGAAACATTTATATAGTGAGAGCTTGGAAAAGGCAAAATAGGGTAATGCCCCATCTGTGTTCCCAGCGATACACTGGGCGGGACAGAGGATCACAAGTTACCATCAAAGCATTTGGTCGTCCTCCTGCCCTCTTTCAAGTGGGAAGAAGGATGGAAGGCTGGCAGCCTGGTCAGCTAGCCAGTCTGGTGATAATATGTTTTAGACAGAGTTTGAACTGGTGGTTAATCATTAACAGTGGATCCTCTTGTTATTGATTTATTTTAAACCTGCAAAAAAGTCCCTCACCTCTGCTCAGTCCTTGAGCAGGTGACATTTTACTGGAGTCTTAAGCTCCACAATCTTAGAGTTGTGTGTTTCTTTCCAACGTTTATTTCTTTTTTTTTTCTTTTATTATTCATATGTGCATACAAGGCTTGGGTCATTTCTTCCCCCTGCCCCCACCCCCTCCCTTACCACCCACTCCACCCCCTCCCCTCCCCCCCACCCCTTCAATACCCAGCAGAAACTATTTTGCCCTTATTTCTAATTTTGTTGTAGAGAGAGTATAAGCAATAATAGGAAGGAACAAGGGTTTTTGCTGGTTGAGATAAGGATAGCTATACAGGGCATTGACTCACATTGATTTCCTGTGCGTGGGTGTTGCCTTCTAGGTTAATTCTTTTTAATCTAACCTTTTCTCTAGTTCCTGGTCCCCTTTTCCTATTGGCCTCAGTTGCTTTAAGGTATCTGCTTTAGTTTCTCTGCGTTAAGGGCAACAAATGCTAGCTAGTTTTTTAGGTGTCTTACCTATCCTCACCCCTCCCTTGTGTGCTCTTGCTTTTATCATGTGCTCAAAGTCCAATCCCATTGTTGTGTTTGCCCTTGATCTAATGTCCACATATGAGGGAGAACATATGATTTTTGGTCTTTTGGGCCAGGCTAACCTCACTCAGAATGATGTTCTCCAATTCCATCCATTTACCAGTGAATGATAACATTTCGTTCTTCTTCATGGCTGCATAAAATTCCATTGTGTATAGATACCACATTTTCTTAATCCATTCGTCAGTGCTGGGGCATCTTGGCTGTTTCCATAACTTGGCTATTGTGAATAGTGCCGCAATAAACATGGATGTGCAGGTGCCTCTGGAGTAACAGTCTTTTGGGTATATCCCCAAGAGTGGTATTGCTGGATCAAATGGTAGATCGATGTCCAGCTTTTTAAGTAGCCTCCAAATTTTTTTCCAGAGTGGTTGTACTAGTTTACATTCCCACCAACAGTGTAAGAGGGTTCCTTTTTCCCCCGCATCCTCGCCAACACCTGTTGTTGGTGGTGTTGCTGATCATGGCTATTCTAACAGGGGTGAGGCGGAATCTTAGCGTGGTTTTAATTTGCATTTCCTTTATTGCTAGAGATGGTGAACATTTTTTCATGTGTTTTCTGGCCATTTGAATTTCTTCTTTTGAGAAAGTTCTGTTTAGTTCACTTGCCCATTTCTTTATTGGTTCATTAGTTTTGGGAGAATTTAGTTTTTTAAGTTCCCTGTATATTCTGGTTATCAGTCCTTTGTCTGATGTATAGTTGGCAAATATTTTCTCCCACTCTGTGGGTGTTCTCTTCAGTTTAGAGACCATTTCTTTTGATGAACAGAAGCTTTTTAGTTTTATGAGGTCCCATTTATCTATGCTATCCCTTAGTTGCTGTGCTGCTGGGGTTTCATTGAGAAAGTTCTTACCTATACCTACTAACTCCAGAGTATTTCCTACTCTTTCTTGTATCAACTTAAGAGTTTGGGGTCTGATATTAAGATCCTTGATCCATTTTGAGTTAATCTTGGTATAGGGTGATATACATGGATCTAGTTTCAGTTTTTTGCAGACTGCTAACCAGTTTTCCCAGCAGTTTTTGTTGAAGAGGCTGCTATTTCTCCATCGTATATTTTTAGCTCCTTTGTCAAAGATAAGTTGGTTATAGTTGTGTGGCTTCATATCCAGGTCCTCTATTCTGTTCCACTGGTCTTCATGTCTGTTTTTGTGCCAGTACCATGCTGTTTTTATTGTTATTGCTTTATAATATAGTTTGAAGTCAGGTATTGTGATACCTCCTGCATTGTTCTTTTGACTGAGTATTGCCTTGGCTATTCATGGCCTCTTGTGTTTCCATATAAATTTCACGGTAGATTTTTCAATCTCTTTAATGAATGCATTGGAATTTTGATGGGAATTGCATTAAACATGTAGATTACTTTGGGGAGTATCGACATTTTTACTATGTTGATTCTACCAATCCATGAGCATGGGAGATCTCTCCACTTTCTATAGTCTTCCTCAATCTCTTTCTTCAGAAGTGTATAGTTTTCCTTGTAGAGGTCTTTCACATCTTTTGTTAGGTTTACACCTAGGTATTTGATTTTTTTTTTGAGGCTATTGTAAATGGAATTGTTTTCATACATTCTTTTTCCGTTTGCTCATTGTTAGTGTATAGAAATGCTAATGATTTTTCTATGTTGATTTTATATCCTGCTACCTTGCTATAGCTATTGATGATGTCTAGAAGCTTCTGAGTAGAGTTTTTTGGGTCTTTAAGGTATAGGATCATGTCGTCTGCAAATAGGGATATTTTGACAGTTTCTTTACCTATTTGTATTCCTTTTATTCCTTCTTCTTCCTAATTGCTCTGGCTAGGAATTCCAGTACTATGTTGAATAGGAGTGGAGATAGTGGGCATCCTTGTCTGGTTCCTGATTTTAGAGGGAATGGTTTTAGTTTTTCTCCATTAAGTATAATGCTGGCTGTAGGTTTGTCATATATAGCTTTTATAATGTTGAGGAACTTTCCTTCTATTCCTAGTTTTCTTAGAGCTTTTATCATGAAATGATGTTGGATCTTATCAAAGGCTTTTTCTGCATCTATTGAGATGATCAAGTGGTTTTTGTCTTTGCTTCTGTTAATGTGGTTTATTACATTTATTGATTTTCGTATGTTGAACCACCCCTGCATCCCTGGGATGAAGCCTACTTGGTCATGGTGAATAATCTTTTTGATGTGTTGCTGTATTCGATTTGCCATTATTTTGTTGAGGATTTTCGCATCAATGTTCATTAAGGAGATTGGCCTACAGTTCTCCTTTTTGGAGGTGTCTTTGCCTGGTTTTTCCAATGTTTATTTCTTATGCCACTAATTAGAAATAATTAATAATAAAAATAGCACCCTGTCCCCACCCAGCCTAGAAATGTTTTAAAAGTCAAATATTTAAGGAATGCTTACACAGCAGAAAAATAAAAATCTCATTTGGAAATCTGGATAAATTTAGACGGAAGTCTGATATTTCCGTTTGTTCAACTTGAATTTATTAAATGCACCTTATTGAATACACTATATGGAATTCGGTTTTTTTGAGGGGGTGGGGGGGCTGGTGTTAGTTTTGAGACCTGGTCCTACTGTGTAGCTTAGGCTGGCCTTGAACTCTTGATCTTCCAGGTGGGATTGCAGGTGTGTGCCACCACGCCAGCCCTTGGATGTAGTTTTATATGAGCTTTTGTGAATACTCTTTCTCTCTCCTTTCAAATCAAAGAAATTTTAAGGATTATTTTTGAGGAGGCAATTGTTGTTTTATATTGACAGTATTTCAACAAAACTGTCAATTTAGATGTTTAGAACATTACTTGAAATTTGGTGGTGTGTAAACATTAATAATATGTAATTGTTCACTGCAATAATTGAAACTTGGATTTAAAAAAGAAAAAGAGACTGTTACTCCAGAGGCACCTGCACATCCATGTTTATTGCGACACTATTCACAATAGCCAAGTTATGAAAACAGCCAAAATGCCCCAGCACTGACGAATGGATTAAGAAAATGTGGTATCTATACACAGTGGAATTTTATGCAGCCATGAAGAAGAACGAAATGTTATCATTCGCTGGTAAATGGATGGAATTGGAGAACATCATTCTGAGTGAGGTTAGCCTGGCTCAAAAAAACAAAAATCGTATGTTCTCCCTCATATGTGGACATTAGATCAAGGACAAACACAACAAGAGGATTGGACTATGAGCACATGATAAAAGCAAGAGCACACAAGGGAGGGGTGAGGATAGGTAAGACACCTAAAAAACTAGCTAGCATTTGTTGCCCTTAACGCAGAGAAACTAAAGCAGATACCTTAAAGCAACTGAGGCCAATAGGAAAAGGGGAACAGGTACTAGAGAAAAGGTTAGATCAAAAAGAATTAACCTAGAAGGTAACACCCACACACAGGAAATCAATGTGAGTCAATGCCCTGTATAGTTATCCTTATCTCAACCAGCAAAAACCCTTGTTCCTTCCTATTATTGCTTATACTCTCTCTACAACAAAATTAGAAATAAGGGCAAAATAGTTTCTGCTGGGTATTGAGGGGGGGGAGAGGGAGGGGGCGGAGTGGGTGGTAAGGGAGGGGGTGGGGGCAGGGGGGAGAAATGAACCAAGCCTTGTATGCACATATGAATAATAAAAGAAAAATGAAAAAAAATAAAATAAAATAAAAAGGAAAAAGAATAATGCAGCTGCATTTAATGGTGGCAATGAATTTAAAACATCTCGGAAAGTTACAAATGACTTGTAATTACATTGAACACATGAATTTAAAACTGAATTATAAATGCAATCAATAATTTGAAGGTTATATGATAATTCTGAAGCATGGGTTATCTAGAGATTCATGTAACTGGAAGACAAATTAAAGGCAAAGTAAAATTTAGAAGAGAAACAAACTTGTCATTCTTAAGATTTTTGTTAAAAAATGTTTTTAGCTGGGCAACAATGACTTCCGCCTGTAATCCTAGTTACTCAGGAGGCAGAGATCAGGAGGATCGCAGTTCAAAGACAGCCTGGGCAAACAGTTTGCTAGACCCTATGTCAAAAATATCCAACACAACAAAGGGCTGGCATGGCTCAAGCAGAAGAGCACCTGCCTAGCAAGCATGGAGGCCCTGAGTTTGAACCCCAGTGCAAAACAAAAAATTTTTTTTGGAAATAAGATATAAGATATTTTTTAAACCAATGCTATAATTTTATTATGAATAAAATGTTGATTACCAAAGGTCATTTTCAATTTTTTATTTAAAAAACACCAATAAATCAATGTTCCCGGCTATTTACAGTAATCACACAATTTTTTGAAGGGGAAGTGGGGCAATTGGGGTTTGAACTCAGGGCCTTACACTTGGCAGGCAGTGCTCTACTGCTTGAGCCATTCCTCTGGCCCCTAATCACGCAGTTGTTGATCTAAACAGTAGGGTTCTGTCTTAGACCTTTCTCCCTCGCTCATGCAGAGTTGGCAAACTGAAACTGCCACCTCTGGCTGCATGCCCATAGCACAGATTGAGCAGTGGAAATAACCAGGACAAGATCCAGTCAGCAGAGAAAGCAAGAAGGGGCCTTGGGTAGTGGACACGGGTTCAGTAAACTGATCTCCATGTCATGTAAATACTGGCTAGCTAGTCTACTTTCTGAGACCAAGCTAATAGTTTACAGAGAGCCAGATGTTAAGTATTTTAGGTAAAGACCTTAAACATGAGGCTCATTAGAATAACTTGGCAGGAGAAGCTTGGTTTCTAGATGAAAGGATCTTTTTGAGGGGCCTGATTATTTGAAAGTATAGAATATAGTACTTCAAGACCTCCCAGTGGTTGCCTGCAGCCAAGGATAATATCAAGCCCTGTATATACTATGCTTAATTCCTACCTACATCTTAACTACCTCATGTGACTTTTTTCTTCCTTATTAGGCCAAGAAATGTCATCTTTTCCCTTAAAGGAAGCACTTCACAGCTTCTCTTTGTTGTATTCAAATTGTCAGCATCACTGCTCTTGCACTTTGGGTCTATTACTAGGTTAAATGAGGGTCATTTGAACACAAGCACTGCAGAACCACAGTCAATATATGAACAGGAAGTTACTCAGTGACTAACTGGAGGGTAGTGTATATAGAGCAGACATGCTGCTCCAAGTGATGATTTGTGTCGTGGGAAGAATGGAGCAGCATGGCCTGAGATTTGTCACACTGGATGGCACATGATTGAAAATTTACCAATTGATAGAATTTTCTTTTTTTATTATCATATTATTGTTGTACTTGGGGGTACATTGTGGCATTTACCAAAGTTCTTACAATGTATCTTAGTTAAATCCACCCCTTCCATCATTCTCTTTATCCCCCCTTCCCCCTGGAATTTTCCATTTGATATTCACCAACCATGGGTAAGAGAAACTGCAGATAATGGGGCCACAGTAAGAGATGTACAAATAAACTGTTATAAAAAAAAAAGGAAGAATTTTTTGCAGGGCATATGTTGCAAATAGGCAGTGAGCCAAAACTCAATAAAACAGTGTGTTACTTACAGCATGTTCCTGGATGTGTTAGAAATTGACTCTGGTGCCAAGACTTCTGTGCTCAAGCCATGGGGAGTTAGACAAAGTCCTCCCATTTGTGGGGATTTAAGATTTTTTAAAGGAATTTGTAGTCCCTCAGTAAGAAAAATGATCTTTTCTCCAACGGACAGCTTTGAAAATAGACTACAGCTGGCCAGTCTGGTCCGCAGTACCCTTAAAGACTTTCAGTCCGCCCTAACCACTTGAAAGGGCTTGGCATTACAGAATCTAGGTCAGACAGACCAAGGGGATTAGTAATTTAATAATGATGTGGTTTGTTTAATGAGAAAATGCTGTTACAGTACAGAGCATGAATAACTTGAAAATGCAACTAAATGATCTGGCGGGGGCGTGGCCCCCAAGGTTTTGATTCCGTAGGTCTGACATGGGACCCAGGATGCTGCATTTCTAGGCTGACGTTGCTGGTCCGGGGTCACACACTGGGAGCCACTGTGGCTGGTGGTTTAGCTCATTTCCTGGGCAGGACTGCCCATCTTTTCTCTGTTGTTTGAGGAATATGAGATGAAAACTCAACTGTCATTAGGAATTATTACTTAGGACCAGGTGCAACAGTCATTGGGTGGATATTGCTTGCTTTAGGTTTACTTTCCTCCTGATTTAAGTATAGTATAATTTTAGATTAAATGTGGATTTTTTAAAACTGTATATAATAAACTCAGTTCTAGCATGTAATGTCTACCAATTTCATAAACCTATAAGCCTCAGAACATCAGTCCCCACTTTTTATCTCCCAAACTCAAATCGAGGATTAGAATTGCAGGGTCATATGATAACTATGTTTACATTTGAGGAATTGCCAGACTGCTTTCCAACAATACTTTGACATGCTATATTTCCACCAGCAATTTACCAGGGATGGATGCAACATCACCATCAACACTTGTGATCATCCACCATTTTTATTGTAGCCATTTTAATATTCCGGATGTCATTTTTTCTTTTTAGCAGTGCTTGGATTTGAACTCAAGGCTTTACACTTAATAGGCATTGAGTCATTATGCCAGCTCTTTTACAGTCATTTTCATGCATTTGAGCCATTGTCTTATTGTGGTTCCAATGTGCAGGTCCCTAGTGATGAATGACATCGAGCATGTTCTTGTGTGCATATATACACCATTGTATGTGTCCTTTGAAGAAGTGTCATTCAGGTCTTATATATTTATTTAGATTTTTTAAAAATTGTGAGTTGTCAGAGTTTTACATATCCTGGGCACCAATCAGATAAAGGATTTGCAAGTATTTTCCTTCCATCCTACAGACTACCCTTTATCTTTCTTGATGCTTTAATTTTTGATAAAGTCCAGATTCTCTTTTTAAATTTCCCTACATGCTTTTGGTGTCATAATAAAAAATTATTGCTTAATCCAGGTGCAAAAAGATTTATTATTCTTTTATTTCCTTCTAAGAATTTTATAGTTTTAGCCCTTTGACCCGTTTTGAGTTCATTTTAGCCCTTTGACCCGTTTTGAGTTCATTTTAATTAAGACTTTATTTTTCAAAGCAGTTTTAGGTTTACAGAAAAATTGAGGGCAAAATACTCAAGAGTTCCTGTATACCCCCCAATCCTTTCCAGTTTACTCTGCTAGCAATTGCACTAGCGGTACACTTGTAATTAATGAGCCAATGCTGGTACATTAGAATTCACGAAGTCCAGAGTTTGCAAAAGAACTCACTCTTTGTGTTACACCTTGAGACACATTGTATTTTAGTGTACAAATGCATGTCACTAAGTGAAAGAAGCCAATCTACAACGCAGGGACGCTACAACGCAGGGACACTGTATGATTCAACTATTCAACTGGAAAAGGTAAAGCTGTGGAGACAGAAAAAGTACCAGTGGTTGCAGGGCATGGAGGGAAGGGTTGGTTAGAGCGATGAATAGAGTGCAGGGGATTGTGGAAGCGGTGTAACTATTCCTTATGTAAGGTCAGTTGTGGACGCCTGTCATCTTACATTTGTCAAACCCTTAGAATGAGCCATGGTTTAAACTGTGGCCTTTGGTTGACAATGATGTGTCAATGTTTGATGATTGGTTGTAACAAATGTACACCTGTGCAGAACTGCTAGGGTAAAAGGGCTGACCAGGTCTGGAGTGGGGCTGGAGAGAGGGGACTGGGGAACTCACTGTACTTCTCACTCAATTTTACTATGAACCTAAAAGTTCTATAAAAAAATGAAGGCTATTAACTTTTTGAAATTTAAATAATTGGGGCAGGGGGTATGGCTCAAGTGGTAGAGCACCTGCCTAGCAAGGATGAAACCAAGTTCAAACCCCAGGACGGCAAAAAAAAAAAAAATTAAAATTAAAGTAATTCTTAACCTAAATTGTCCATTCTGGAGGAATGGATAAATAAATTAATGAAATGCTATGAGGTGATGAAATGAATTACATCTATAGGTTCTCAACATGCCTGTGGCTCAAAAACCTAATGCTGAGTAAAGAAAAGCAATTTGTTGCACATATCATCAATGTAAATTTATTTATCTATCTGTTTATTTATTTAGCAGTACTGGGGTTTGAACCCAGGGCCTACACTTTGAGCCACTCCACCAGCCCTTTTTTTTGTGATGGGTTTTTTTTTTGAGATAGGGTCTCATGAACTATTTGCCCGGGGTTGGTTTTGAAACTTGATGCTCCTGATCTCTGCCTCCTGAGTAGCTAGGATTACAGGTGTGAGCCACTGGCACCCTGTTTCAATGTAAATTTAAGACAACACACAGAACAATATTACATATTCATTATAGATATGTAATATGCAGACAGAAGTACCGAAAATGGACTGGAAGGACTCAGGATAATTAGCTCTGCACAGCAAGAGAAGAAGATGGAAATGTGGCTGTGAGTAAAAGATGCCTTAGAGCTGGGCACTGGTGGCTCACGCCTGTAATCCTAGCTACTCAGGAGGCAGAGATCAGGAGCATCATATTTCAAAGCCAGCCAGGCAAATAGTTCAGAGACCCTATTTTCATAATTCCCATCACAAAAAGGGCTGGTGGAGTGGCTCAAGGTGAAGGCCCTAGTTCAAACCCCAGTACCACAAAAAAAAAAAAAAAAAAGACACCTTAGCTTCATTTCAATTTTTTTTTTTTGCTGTGTGGGTCTGCATTTGAACTCAGGGCTTTGTACTTACAAAGAAGATACCCTAACTGTTGAGCCACAGCTCCAATCCATTTTGCTCTTGTTATTTTGGAGATGAGGTCTCATGCCCTATTTGTCAGGGCTGGCCTCGAACCATGATCCTCCTGATCTCAGTCTCAAGTAGCTAGGATTATAGGCATGAGCTACTAGCACTCAGCCATCTTTAATGTTTTATTTCTTTATAAATAAGACTTAGGCTGGCAAGAGTAGCTCAAGTGGTAGAGCACCTGCCTAGCAAGTGTGAGGCCCTGAGTTCAAATCCCAGTGTTGCCAAGAAAATTAAAAATAAGACTTAAAAAGGGCTGAGGGAGCAGCTCAGGTGGTAGAGCCCCTACCTAGCAAGCACAGGGTCCTGGGTGCAAGCCCTGGTACTGCAAGTAATAGGACACAAAAAGATATTTATTATATTTTTTAAACTTTTTATAATGCTTAAAGTGTAAAATAAACAGAGGAAACTGGTGTTAACAAGGTAGAGATGGAACACATGGACAACTCTCAAGAAGTTAGAGAGCAGAAAAGGGGCACAGCATGTTTATGTGCTGTTGGAAGTGATTTAGGAGACGGGGAAAAGTTGACATTTTGAAAAAAGAAGTTCACTCTAGGACAGAAATACTGCATGAACTTCAAGACATACAGTTAATTTATAAACAAACGGGTCAGGTGTGTAACCAGCATAATCCTAGTCCTTGGGGGGCTGAGGCAGGAGGATTGCAAAGTTGAGGCCAGCTGGACTACATAGAATGATCCAATCAATAAATCAATAAAATAAAAACCCAACTTGCCGGACGCCAATGCCTCACGCCTGTAACCCTAAATACTCAAGAGGCAGAGATCAGGAGGATCACAGTTCGAAGCCAGCTGGGGCAAATAGTTTGTGAGACCCTATCTCGAAAAAACCCATCCCAACAAAGGGCTGGTGGAGTGGCTCAAGGTGTAGGCCCTGAGTTCAAACTCCTGTACTGCAAAAAAAAAAAAAGGGGGGGGGGCTGATGGAGTAGCTCTGTGAGGCCGTGTTCAAACCTCAGTACTGGCAAAAAAAAAATGAAAATAAAAACCCAACTTTTATAAAACACATTTATGTATTTCAATATATTTAAATATATAAGCAAAGAGAGAGAGAAGGGAGAAAGAGAGAGAGACACACTCCAGCACAGTAAGCGCGGTTACTTCAGGGAGAATGCAATTGTTACAGTGGGCTAAAAGGGTTGGCTTTTCCAAGTATAAACTGTACTATTTACTATAGTCATCATAGTGTGCACTAGATTTCTTAAACTCTCGAACTTTTCTTAAACTTTCAAAATTTCCTCCAACTGAAATTTTGAATCCTTTAACTGACATATTCCCAATTTTCCCATCCCCCAGCCTCTGGCAACCACCACTGTACAATTTCTACTTAAGAGTCTACGTAAAAGTGAGATCATCTGGGATTTGTGCTTTGGTGCCTGACCTATTTCACTTATGGTCTCATGCCTTGGTTCACCCTTATTATTGCAAATGCCAGGACCCCTCACTTTTTCAGACTGACTCGTACTTCATCTTGTCCCTAGCCGGTCATCTGTTGATGGACACAGGTTGATCCCTATCCTGGCCCTTGTGAATAGCGTGCAATGAACTTGGGAGTGCAGAGACTGCAGATGTCTCTTTAACAAACTAATTTCAAATCCTTAGGGTATCTATCCAGTAGTGGGAGGGCTGGATCATATGGAGGTTCTATTTTTTTATTTGTTTGTTTGCAGTACTAGGGTTTGAACTCAGAGCCTTAACCTTGAGCCCCTCTACCAGCCCTTCTTTGTGATGTGTTTTCTCCAGATAGGGTCTCGAGAACTTTTTGCCCCGGCTGGCTTTGAACTGCAATCCTCCTGATCTCTGCCTCCTGAGTAGCTAGGATTACAGGCGTGAGCCACTGGGGCCTGGCTGTCACTGAGCTTTTTAAAAAGAGCACTTTTCCTTTTCTTCTATCATTTAAAAAACAGTAACATAATTATAATAAGTAGATACCTTGTGCAATTTTTTATGGTGAGAAACTTCTTGTTTCTGTGAAATAATTTCACGGTGTAAGAAAAGAGCTGACATTCAAGAACAGCCTGTTTTCTAACAGAACTTCTTATGAAATACAACAAAAAAATCCTTTGTGTGATAAGCACAGTTACTTTCTAGAAATGTTCTAATAAAGGTAGTGATTTTTTTGTTCTTTAAAAAATCTTTAATAATACCTTGTTATGCAATTTTAACATTAGCCTTGAATTTATTACAGAAGTCTTATTTTCCAAAATACCACGTGACTCTTCAAGGTTCAAAGGAGCTTTATACTTACAAAGTGTTTGCATTCTTTACCCAGCATTCCCTTGATCTTTTGGTTCTCAATGAGATTTCTGAAGGACAGTTTTTTCTTTTCCCTGTACTTGTCCAGCTCTGTAGCTAAAGATTTGTTGAATAAGTGGTACAATTACTAATGTCTTTGGTATCTACTCTTCCTCCTCCCTGTTTTAGTTTTGTTTGCTTTTTAACAAAGAACTGTTTAGTTCGGCTGAGAACTACTTGGGATAGTAGGTGGGATGGTAGGTTGGACTGTGTAACATCTAGTAGTCATATTATGTTAGCAGAACTGGGGTTTGAACCCAGGGCCTTGCGCCTGCTAGGCAAGCACTGCCACTTGAGCCAGAACTCTTGTGATTTAAATGTGACCACCCTTTTAAAGTGATTATGACATTGTTTCCCTTTGATGATACTTGTAATTTCCTTAGAGGGGCTATACAAACTTTCACAAACAGAAAAGAAGAAAAGGTTGCTTCAAGGATGAGACAAGCTCCATCGACTCTTACCTCAGTGGAAGTAGATTAAAATTCCTTTAATTTAGGTAGGGTCCAGTGGAAGGTATAGCAAATCATAGTGAAAGATAAAGTCAAAACAAAAAATTCTGGTGTGATTTCTAATTAATTAATCACTTCTTCATCCATAATATACTGGTTTATTTCTTTTATTCAATCTATCTCTTTTGTCACCATATTTATTGAAGAAAAAACAGAACAGGAACATGAAGGCCAGTATCAGCTTTATGCCAGCATTAGCAAGAAGGAACTTACATGCAAAAATTTTCAAAGAAATGAGCAAAAGCAGTCCGGAAGGGGATAAGATAGGATGAGGTTTTGAGAAAAGCCGCTGTTTCCAAGTCCATAGTCTGGAGCCAGCTAACCTTATGCCAGGCTTGAAGGGCAAGGACATCATAACACAGCACGGCTTAAAGCCCCCAATGTCAGAAGTCTATAATTTTCCTCCTGCTTATGAAACCATCTCATGGAAAAGTCAACAAGTGCCAGGTGAATGATCCATAGGAATGGCTAGTGACTTGTCCTGTGGGCTAGGTATTTGGTAAGTGTAAAGCAATGCAGTGTCTTTCTTCTTTAGGTAACAGACAACTGAATAAGGAAACCAAAGCCTTCTTGGGCAATAATACTGAATCAGGAAGAAACTGTAGTCACGGGTATATGGAGGATTACCTTGAACACAGAGAACCCTTCCCGCACCCACACCACCATCTTTAAGTCTCCAACATTTGGGATTAGCCAGATGTGTGTGGTCAGTTCTATCTCAATGCATACAGGAAATTTCATGATTATTAAAGTGCTGCTGGCATTGCGGCTCAAGGGATAAGAGTGCTTGCCTAGCAATCTTGAGGCCCTGAGTTCAAATCCAAGTGCCACACACACAAAAAAAGTGTGGTGGGATGACAAATAAATTCACGAATTCCATCTTTATTCCTAGAGCATGCTGGAAATCCTGGTGGGGAGAGGGGGGTCTCTTGGGAGCTAGTTGCCGATGTAGAACACATAAAGGCCCTTTGTGGCTGGTCTGCAGACATCCCTCACCTCGTGATGTAGTTCCTTCTGGTCTGTGAGTAGGTTTCTGGATGGATATCAGGTTGCTGTATAACCCTCTGGGGGGAGTGTGACTTCACATTCAAAATTCTCCTCAATCCCTGGAGTCTCCCCTTCTACATACTACCCTCTTCCTTTACTATCACAGATTTTAAAATACAAGAAACAAGTACTTAATATTCAAATGTTTATCAGACAATACTTTTGATTACTCTTGAGGTGGTGTAATTTCAGCCACAAACCCAGTTGGTTTGACTGAATACTTATGTATTTAAATTTTTTTCCACGATTATCTACTAATAATATTATACACTCATGAATTGGTAATGAGTTGGGTAAGATTCCACAAATACCTAAAATATTTTATAATTCTATCATTATCCTTAGCATATTTATAGCATACTGGTCATTTTTAGAAAGGGTAGAAAAATATCTCACATGTAAATGCTGTGTTTGGGTTTATAATCAATCATTGTAATTATAAATCAAGGTATGTATTTAAAAAATTATACCCCATGCCCTTAAATAATTTAAATGATATTAAGGAGATATACTGCCAAGAAATATATATTTTAAGAGAAGTAGCATTTTGCTTTCTGGTGAGGCTAAGGATTGAACCCAGAACCTTGAGCTTGCCAGGCGTGCTTACACCTACCTCTGAGTTTCATTCCCAGCCCAAACAAGTATTAGCATTTCCATCACAAATGAACAAAAATAACACTGTCCATTAAAATGAGTTTGGTGGATTTTCCCCTCTAAATCAACACACCAAAAGAGGGGGAATCTGGCACTGGTGACTCACTCATGAAATCCCAGCTACGTGGGAGGCTGAGATCAAGAGGATCAAGGTTTTAGGCCAGCCTATGCAAATAGTTGAGAGACCCCACCTCCAAATAATGAGAGGAAGATGGATGGGAAGTGTGGCTCAAGCAGCGGAGTGTCTGCCTAGCAAGCGCAAACCCAAGTCCGGCCAAATGGGAAAAAAAAAAACGGGGGTACCCTTTAAATAGAATTTAAAAAATCCATTTTATTGCCACCAACACAACTGAGTCTTATTTGGGCCTGGGACATTTTTGAAGATCAGGGAGCCTTTAAACTATGCTTATGTCAGAAAAACTGGTATTTAAGCTCTGAATATATTTTATCGAAATTTTAATTATAAAATATCACTTTGAAAATTTAAATGAAGTAGCTGGTTACATGAAAGATTAAAGGACAACTAAGCAAATATTTTAGAAACGTACAGCTCAGTACCAGAACCTAAAAACGTATCACTGTTAGGCGGGCTGGCAAAGTAGCTCAAGTGGAAGAGTGCCTATTTAGCAAGCACGACATCGATTTCAAACCCCAGTACTGCCACGAAAGAAAAATCATTCAAAATACACCGCTGTATATGCAGAATCTGTTCTTTTAGGACTTGACTTTAATTCTGAGTAAACCCTCAAAACTTCGCCAGACATGGTGGTGCCTACCTGTAATCCCAGCTACTTGGGAGGCAGGGGCAGGGTTGTGATCCAAAGCCTGCCCAAGGAAAAGTGCAAGACTGAAAGATGACTAAGGCAAGCATGAGGCCCTGAGTTCAAAGCCTCAGTACACACACACATCTCAAAACTAGAACTAAACTGGAAGCCGGTGTCTCATGCCTGTAATTCTAGCTATCTGGGCAAAAAAGTCTGTGAGACCCCATCTCAACAGAAAAAAAAGCTGGGTGTGGTGGCTCATAGCTGTTATCCCAGTACCTGGGCAAAAAATAAATAAAAAAGAGCCCCTATATCCAAAATAACTAGAACACAAAGAGCTGGAAGCATGGCTCAAGCAGTAGAGAACCTGTCTAGCAAGCATGAAGCTCTGAGTTCAAACCCCCGTACAGCCAAAAAACTAAAGCTAGGACTTCTGACCCTGTTGTGAGATCATATCGATTCATTTACATGCACTATGGACAAAACACAAAGTTTTCAGAAGCTGCAGGAGTAAGAAGTGTTTGGGTTTCACATCCACAGCCACACGAGCTGATTTTCCTATATTCTGCACACACAATCTATTATTTGTCCGCCTTCGAGTTAATATTTGCATATACAAATAAATTAAGATAAAGCCTCCAGAAGCCCCCTCAAACTCTAAATTCCATTCTACACAATAGGGTGTTGTAGTAACTACATGCAAAACTTTCCAAGAATCTAAACTATGAGCCTTTAAATATTTGCACAAAAAGTGACAACTCTTACCAGATAAATTGCATTTATTTATAACCAAAGTTTTGAAACAGTTAAAATGAGAAGTGAAAGATGGTCTATTAAGCAATTTTAAACTTTTTAGATCATAAATTTAAGAATCTGATGGGCAGGGTGCCAGTGGCTTATACCTGCAATCCTAGCTATTTGGGAGGCTGAGAGCAAGAGGCTCACAGTTTGAGGCCAGGATGGGCAAATAGTTTGGGAGATCCTCATCTCTAAAATAACCACAGCAAATAAACTGGAGGGTGGCTCAAATGTTAGAGCACCTGCTTTACAAGCGTGAAGCCCTGAGTTCAAACCCCAGCCCCCCCAATAAAAAAAGAATCTGATGAATTTTATAGAATTTCCTCCAGAAAAATGCACACATTAATGCCTGTGCAGGGTTTGAATAATGAAGAAACTCATTTAGCACATGTCCACTGAGCACCTGCTGTGTCCCAGAGATTTAGAAGTGAGTAGACACACAGGCTCCTCTTCCCCGTGGAGCTCACATCATAGCAATGAAGATAGCGAATTTAAAAAGGAATTAGTACATATAATTACAGATTACAATATGTATTATGATGGATTTCAGCTAAGAGGACCCCTAATTAAGGACAAGGGTGAACCTCAAATTTGAATAGGTAATCCTACTGTGATAATTAAAAACAAGTGATCCAGTTTGCATCTCTTAAGAAAATGTCAATGTTAAAAAAAAAAAAAGGTGGGGGGGCTGGAGGTGTGGCTCAAACCTAGCAAGTGCAAAACACTGGGTTCAAACCTCAGTAACACTAACAACAACAACAAAAAAGTCAGTATACAACAAAGGAAACTTAAAATTTGGTTTTTAGTTCTAAGCACCCGTGGCATATACCTGTCATCCTAGCTACTCAGGAGGCAGAGATCAGGAGGATTGCATTTCGAAGCCAGCCCGGGCATAATAGTTTGAGAGACCCTATCTCAATTCATCACAAAAAAAAGCTGGTGTAGTGACTCAAGGTGTAGGTCCTGAGTTCAAGCTCCAGTACCAAGAAAAAAATTTGTTTTTTAGAAAATGGAGAACCTCATAAAAAACAAATACTAGGTATTCTGTCATGTTGTGCTGCTTTCTGTACAGGGGATAAGCTTTCTAGACTTCTGAGGAAAATGCAGAGAGACAAAATGATGAAAGGAAAAAAGAACTAGTCTCTTGGAGACTCTCTGGAATGATGAGAGAATTTAGCTTGCACAGTCACAGGCAAGGGAGCTTTCATAATCACTGAGCGTTTTCAGGGTGAACAGGCAGTACAGTCCTTATCAAAGTACATTTTATCCTGCTCTTGGCTTGCTGTTATCAGACACACAAGTCTGTATTTAGAGAAGAAAGGAGGCAGGGGAAGGACAAATTAGGAAAAGCTAGTTAGCCGGAATTAAGAAGTTAATGTTTATTTCCTTGAACATCTTTCTTTGAATGTTTCCTCCTGTGTGTCTCAAAAGGAAGGCTGTGCTTTCTTGTAAACATTTGTAGTGCCCTGGTGGGCTCACCAGGGCAGAGCCCTCTAACACATTCTGCACAAGTGGCTGTTACAACTTATGTTTTTGTGCTACTTATAACTTATGTAACCACAACTAAAATTCCAGTGTAAAAGCTTTTTCTTTTTAACCTCCGTACCTAAAAAGGAACTCAAAGAATACAACCAAATTTGACAAAATAGCTAGCATATTCAATCCTGTTACAAAAAAGCCTTAGCAAACAACAAAATTTCCCTTAAGAAAATCTAACTCAACCACAAAGTTTTAAAAATGGTCCCTTATTAGCTGGGCACCAGTGGCTCACACCTATAATTCCAGCTACTCAGGAGTCTGAGAGATCATATCTTGGAAAAAAACCCTTCACAAAAATAGGGCTGGTGGAGTAGTTCAAGGTGAAGGCCCTGAGTTCAAGCCCAGAACTGCAAAAAAAAAAAAGGAAAAAAAAGTCCCTTATTGACACCCAGATTAAACATTTTGGTGTCAGTGGCACTGGAGTTTGCTTTTGTTCTTTGGTGGTACGGGGGTTTGAACTCAGGATATTTGAACTTGCTAGGCAGATGCTCTACCTCCAGTCCTTTTTCTTTGTTGTTGTTTTTTGCTTATTTTTCAGGTAGGATTTTATCCAGACCAGCCTGGACTGTGATCCTTCTAACACCTCCTGAGTACTTGGGGTGACAGGTGTGCACCACCATATACAGCTTTTTTGTTGAGATGGGGCTCTTTTTGTTCAGACTGGCCTCAAACTTCCACCTCCCAATCTCAAGCAGTTAAAATTACAGTAGTGAGCCATTGCACCCAGCAGTGGCAGTAGAGTTTGAACTCAGAGACTCCGCTGGAGCCACCCCTCCTAGCTCTTTTTTCTTTTAGTTGTTTCGTAGGTTGCGTCTCAAGCTTTTGCCTGTGGCCAGCCTTGGACTTTAGTTCTCCTTCCTCTGCCTCCCAGGTAGCTGGGATTACAGATGTAAATCACAACGCCTGCCTACATGAAAGATGTAGTGAACATACATTATTTACAGAGAAAGCTAGAAAATAAAATAGAAATAATTATGTCCATCTTGTAGTAGCATTGTTTCTAGTTTTATTTACTTATTTTGCGGTACTATGGCTGGAACCCAGGGCCTCATGTATGCTAGGCAAACACTTAGCCGCTGAGCTACATCCCCGGCCCACACTGTTTTTATTATACAATTCTGTAAGAGTTTCTGGCAAACCTAGTTTTTCTAACTCACATATCATGGCGTTTCATAATTACAAAATGAAATGTCACTATGTTTACATTCTGCTTGAAAACGTACTTGTTCCCAGCTTTGAGTTAATTCCTGACACTGATGGAGCAGCCCTAGGCTTAATTGAAACATTTTTATGCATAGTTTTTTCTAAAAGGAAATATGAGACTTTTCACCTTATGTTAAAAGTGATCATAAATTTAGCCAAAAGTCAGTTTGACTCTTAAAGAATTTTGCGATGTCTTCTATTGCTAAGGACAACAGAACACTTTCATTTTCAATAAAATGCTTCAGAGGAAAAGCCTACTTGTGGAATGAAAATCCAAGATGTATTCTAAAAATATCCACCAGGTAATAGAGACAAATGCATAAGAAGCAAACAAAACAAAACAATCAAACAGAAGCCTTTCAATCTTGAATTTGGCTTTTATTTAAAATACCTTTTTTATTGAACTGTCCTAAGACGGAAAATAATAAAACATAAAGAAATGGAATATTTTCAAATACTTTTTAAGCTATACATAAAAATTAATAGGATAGCATAGACCCAGATTATGGGAAACGGTCCTTAAAAATCAATTCATTAACCACACACTTTGAAAACAAAAAGCTCTTTCTAGATTTTTGTAACGTACCTGTAGGCTCCTAAAGTGCCTTGGTTTCTTTTTAACCTAATAAGTAAAGAGCCCAAATTTAGTAGCTTTACTTAAAAGTATCAGTATCAGTTTTGGTACAAATTACCACAGCCCTAGATTCTCAATCAGAATTATAAAAATATGAGCTCAAATAGTTATGCTGTCCAAAATAGAAACATCTTAATTGATACTTCTGGATAATCATATATATTGCACTAAAATCAGTCATCCCATACCTGATGTTCATTTATATGGAAAGTTAATTATCTTCTTTATGAAAATCTTACTACAAATAAACAATGTTAACCTAATTACAATCACACTTCAAAATATAAAGGCACAGACAGAAGAAAGAATACTTTAATACTACATCCAAATTTTCCACTGCAAAAATAATAAAAAGTTGGAAAAGAAAAATAATAGGATCTAAACTACTGATACTTATTATTTTTAGATTTTATAATTTACCATAAGTAGCTAAAGACTGTGTATTAAAAGTTAACATTTGGAAGTCCAATCCTTTCTAGACTACTTAGAAAAATGGTTTGTATACTTAGGAAGTGTGTGCATTGTCCCATCAATAAAATTCAACCACCTTTCCACTCCCTAGAAACACCTACCTGCAGTATAAATAATCAAGACAATGTACAAAAAAATACATCTTGTTTCTATAACTTACAGTACACAGAAAAACACCAACAACTATCTAGCTTCCCAATAAATTAGTGAGAAAATTTTAGCCCATTCCATATTTCTTTCTTTTAAATAAAGACTAAAACAGTTAAGGGTGGTTTACTTCTATCCCTGTTAGTCTGATATATAGTTTTAAAATATCTGCCTGATCATATGCATCTTAAGAGTTAGAGTCTTACTTTTGTATCACAGTATATGTGGCATTTCTTAATTCAGCAACGGAAAGGCACAATTAGCAAGCAATAAAATTCAGTACCTGAATTATTAAACTGATGTCTAAAACAGTTGCAAAAAAAATTACATTCAACACAGAACTTAAAAAAATAAGGAATCTAAGAACAAATTTTTCTGAAAATTTGGTCCATTAAAAATGCCTCCCATGGGTAACATGAAAGGCGGCGGCAGTGTAAAAAGAGGCAGTAATCAACACATCTGGCCTAGGAGTTATGCAATCCAATAAGGAAATGGCTCCCACTGTAAATAAATGTTAAATACGTTCGATAACAACAATATACCTGTATTATTTCCAAATACACAGGCACAACTGCATATTATTATTATTGATTTTATAATACACCCCCCACAGTTAAAAAAAAGTAGGCATATTATTTTATATATAACATATATTAGATATATAATTGCATATTATGCACCTTAATATATATTATATATAACGAGTTCATAACAGCACAAAACTCTCCAACATTACATGGGCATCCTAAATGGATACTTATCATTTTCTCAGCACTGACATTGCTCAGCTCACTGGAAACAGCGTCTGGATGTACAACTGTAAAATGTACTGAGTCTTAAGATTCACTTAAATAATTAAGTTAAATTCTTGCCAAAGCCTAACTCTGATTTTGACTTTTTACCTAACGTATGTTTTTAGATATCAGTAACTGATAGCCTCCTTTCTTGTCATAAATAATATTTCCCCATCAAGAGATACCAAGAAAGAGAAATATGCAGGGGACAAAAAATGTAATGGAGAAGCCAACCATTCCGTAGGTGATATACCGGTAGGGGAGCTCAACCTCCATGTGCTGTCTTGCTTTTCGAATGTCATCACATGGTACATTGGAGATTTTACAGGCTAAAGGAATGGTGATCTTTTTCATTATATCTCTGACTATCAGAACAAATGTCATTCCTATGAGGATCCGCAATATGGCTTTTCCAAACAGAGTCACAGTGACAGGGGGCATCGCTAAAGGTAGTAAGTCGAGAGAAGGATCTAATATTAGACCCATGCTGTAAGCCATATGAGAGCCACATGCGATTCCAGCACCACTTCCGAGAATTTCAGCTGTGTCTCCTCGGGATGTACTCCAGGTGTCAAGAGTAAAAGAAAAGATCCCCAAAACTAAATGAAGCCCGATGATGATCAATGGCGCACATTTGTGAGTTTGGTTGAAGTTGTCAATCAGGTCCACAAATGGATAGAAGATAGCTAAGATTAAAATGGTATATAGGAATCCAGCAATAATGTCCTGGGAAAAGATAAAAGTAGAGTTGTTTAGTGCAATACTATTTCTGGCATTTAAAATTAGTATATATTTCACATTCCAAATGTTGAATAGATACAAATTTTTACAAAGACAAATTCTCAAAGTAAACTTTATGACCTGACCATGTATATAGGCACTAAAACTGTTTAATGATAAAAAAGATTTTATTAATAATAATTATGAGCTTTGTTTTCATAGTTCTATCCTTCCATAAGTTAACTGCATATATAGTATATACAAATTTATATTTAGATTCTGAACAATAAACATTAATTGTGCAATTTTATTTCTGGAGGAAAGTATACTTATTATTCAAAGAACTGACCTTCACTTGCTGTCATACAGCTAACATTTTAGTGGGAAAGACTGACAACAACCATGTTAGTGAGAGAACAGATGACTAATACAGTTTCAGAGTTATAAACGTAATGAAACCAGAATAGGATGAGTTACTATGACAAAGAACCCTAATTAGAGTGATTAGAGAAGCCTTCTGAAGAGGTATCACTTAACAAAGATCTAAATCTAAAAGGGAGCCAGCCCCATCTCGAGAGCTAGAGGAAAAGTGTTCCAGGTAGAAGAAAAACTAAGAGTGAAGAAAAGTCCTTGTAGCAGAAAAGGACGTGGGAGTCCAAGAAACTGAGCGTGTGACTTGAATAGTAAGCAAAAGAAAGCAGGATACGAAACAAGGTCAAAGAGATAGGCGGAAGTCCAATTGTGTAGAGCCCTTACAGGCCAGGGACAGAGCTTAGATTTTATTTCAAAAGTGATAGGGAGCTGGATGTGATGATACACACCTGTAATTCCAGCACTGGCAGACGTATGGAGAGTTCTAGGACAGCCTGGGCTACATAGAGACACCCCGTCTCAAAAAACAAAAACAAAACATGGAGCCACTGGACAATTTCAACATAGAAGTGGGACACTGATATTTAAGAGTGGTATTAAATGTGGCTCAAGCAGATCACCTGCCTAGCAAGCACAAAGCCCTGAGTTCAAACCCCAATACTATTAAAAAAAAAAAGAGTGCTCCATCTGCCAGTGAGAGGATGAGTTGTAGTAGAAAGTGGAGGACTAGAGACTAGTGAGATACTAGCAGGAGGCTGCTGCTGTGGTCCACCCACACCATGGTCCACATTTCCATGAAAAGAAGAATGCAACTGTTCTGTTGTTGTTGTTTTGTGGAACTGGGGATACAACCCAGAGCCTCCAGCATGCTGGACTAGAGTTGACAATTTTAACTTAGTGACAACCCCTAAATTTAGGCAGGAGCAACTGGGTTTTTCACCGTGATAGATTCAGGTGCTCTGGTTCTAATTTCAATAAACCAGTGGTGGCAGTATGGCTTCTAGCAATAGACCGTATTGTTGTAATGCACTGTCTTTGATCATAAAAGCACTATCGATGGTTTTAGGGGTTTCTATATTCTTAAATTAAAATGCAAATTTAATACATGCTCACTGCTGGAAAACTAAGAAATGCAGATCACAATAAGTAGTTATTACCCAGCAATAATAACTGTTAAAACTCATAATGTCCACTGTTCCAGCCTCTTCTAACATGCTTTTGCTCTGCTTTGGCTCTATTTTTATTTCCTGATATAAAAATGGGATTGAGAGTTCATGCTCCCATGATACCTTTCTAAGAATACTTTCTATGTGTACACAAACAGTTAATATAATTTTGGGTAAATGTAATTACAGCATATTCATAATTTTAGTAATGTAGAAACAAAATAGCAATTTGTCAACTGCTCAGCTAAATAACTTAAACACATTTTGTAGGGCTGGCAGAATGGCTCTAGTGGTATAGCACCTGCCTAGCAAGCAACAGGCCCTGAGTTCAAACCCCAGTACCACAAAAAAAAAATTCTAGAAATGTTGAGCCATTAGTAAGGATAAGAAAAAATTATATAACCCATTAGAAATTTAGTGTCTCTTGAATTAGTTCATTTTGCCATCTTTTTCTGATCCTTTATCTATAATATAATAGAAAACACATCACTAGAGGGCCTGAAGAGAGCACATGCCATGCTGAGGGTAGAGAGGAGAGGTTCGGTGATGCCCTCAAGGAGCTTCGAGTCTAGTGCAGGGACTGAAGGGCACAAAGCAATCCTGACTTTGAATAAATGGAGAAGGTTGCCTGACCAGTCTTGAGAACGGGAAGATGGACAAGGTAATGGGCCTTTTTGACGCTAAGAACATCCACAGTGAGTCATGAAGAATGAAAGGGACAGCTGACCAGGCACAGAAAGTGAACAGGGTTCCAGCACTCCTGACATCTTGGAGATAGGAAACACCCTGCGTTTGGGGGTGATGTGTAGTCCATTAGGCCATCATACTTGTGTTTGGGAGCGCGTACGACACAGGACGCTGAATGCAAGATGGAGTGTACTCAAGTATAAAGCAGGGCTACTCGTTAAGAAGCCACTAGGACTGCAGGTATGGCTTTGCAAACACAAAGCCCTGAGTTCAAACCTTGGTCTCACCAAGAAAGAAAAGAAAAGAAAAGAAAAAAGAAGCTACTAGCTGGGCTCATGCCTGGGCTCATCCTAGCTTAGCTCATCAGAGGGCAAGGATCAAGAAAATCAGTTCAGGCCAGCCTGGACATAAAAGTGAGACACCATTCAAAAAATAACTAAAGCAAAAAAGGGCTGGAGGTGTGGCTCAAGTGGTAGAATGCCTGTATAGCATGCACAAGGCCCTGAATTCAAATCCCAAGACTGCAAAAGAAAAAGAAGCTACTGAGGGGTGGGTATAGTGATGTACACCTGTAATCCCAGCACCTGGGAGGCTAAGGGATCAGGATCCTGAGTTCTGGGCTACACTGTGAGTTTCTAGACCAGCTGGAACTATACAGCGAGACCCTGTCTCAAAAAAACAGAAAAAAAAAAAAAAGCAGCCGCAGATCAGTAATTTGGTTGATACATGATGGAGGCCAGAGCTAAGGACATGCTGACAGAGACAGGGAACTGCAGTGAGTGGGTGGCTGCAAGTGGAGCAGCATCCCTGTGTGAACTGCATTCTTAAGATAAAATGCCCTAACAATACTGATGGAGAAGAGTAAGAGTTTCATGCAGAAACACAAAGGCACAGGCACCATGAAGACCGTAGTGTCTAGTCACTGTGCCTTGCCTGACATGCACAGCTCTCCTTGGTCCCAGGCACAGCTGGTGCATGAGATTCGGTGATCGGAGGACAGGAAACAGATTCCAAAGGAAAAGAAGGGGCAAATGTGACCCTGAGTGTGACACTTGGCTACTGCGATTGCTGCAAACCATCTCTATGAACAAAATATACACTTACTACACTAACACTTCACAAGTCACCATGCTGGTAATTTTGCATAACAAAAAAGTTTTGCAATAACTGCATTTTCTCATTTACGTTTCACATCAACTTGCAAATGATTAAAATGGTAAAATTTCCTGTCAATGTCAGTAAAAAAAATAAACAAAGCATGATGGACACCAATGTTTTCCTTACCAGAATGGAGTGCATTCCCATGTAAATTCTACTCAGGCAAACGAGAGAACACCAGCAGGGAATGAGAATCAGTCCGTATATGAGAGGATACTAAAGGGGCAAAAAAAAGCAACATTAGTTAATCAACTTAGAAACAACCAACCGGATAAAAGCCAGATCACTGCAGGGTAAAGCCCCAGGACATCAAGAACACAGCTTTACTCCTCGTTGTATTCCCAGCCCCTCACCCTAAGCATGGCACCGAGCAGACATGAAAGGCACTTCTGCACACAGACTCAATCACTGGCACACGCAGGAGAACAGAGGGCAGGCTTTCTTCTCCTACAGTTCCAAAGTCAAAGAGCCTCTGGGGCACCAACTGAACCTGGCCACATACTGGTCCCCTTCCCTGCGGGGAGGGGTGGGCACTGCCATACTCTTCTACCAGCTGCCGCCTGTCCTCATCCTTCCCCTCCTTGTTGGAGGGGAACACTTTGTACTTAGTTTTCCACTTCTGTGCCCTCCACTAAAATTTCAAATGGTAACTTTATTGAGAAAAATTTGAGGGTGGTGGTGGTGGTGGGGACATACTAGGAACAGAACCCACAAAAAGAAGGAAAGCATAAACACAAAGTACAGCCTGCTCTTGGTATCGGTGACACCAGGGGAAAGGCTGGCTTCAGGCGTCCAGAGCCACAGGGCAGAAGGCGAGAAAGGAGGCCATGAAGAGTGAAGAGACTGAAAGAAAGAAGGGAGGCACACGTAGGCAGCTCAGGCCTGATGGCTTCAGGTATTTCAATGACACTGAAGCTAAGGTGGTTAAAAAGTGGAGATGAAAGAAGAGAGTTGAGGGAGTAAAAGATTTCAAGTAAAAACTTACAAGTCTTTATATCATTTGCAAATACATAAAAATTCACCTAACTCCCACAGGTTACTTGGTGTGCTAGATGACTTTTTAAATTTTTTTATTTTTTAATTTTTCAGTACTGGGGAGCGAAGGCAGAGCCTTGCACATGCCAGGCAATCACCCATCAAGCTGCATCCCCAGCCCCTTCCTCAACGTTTTTAGTTCATGACACTGTCTAATCCTCTCATTGCACATCCTTGATAACAGGAAAAGAAGAGTCTCAATGCTTCCTTCAGTTATGCTACAGGACAGTTTCATTTTCCTGATAAGCCTTCCTAATCTAGCTACCTTACATAATCAGAAATACTTTGTCTATTGGGGTATTTTCCACTCACATGAAATGAAGATAGTGCACAGTCAAGAAAATGACTCGCACTTGAAGCAATTACAGAAACTGTCCCGTGTGTGTGTGTGTGTGTGTGTGTGTGTGTGTGTGTGTGTGTGCGCGCGCATTGGAGATTGAACCGATGGCCTCCTGTGTGCCAGACCCAGTCCTTTTAGTAGTTTTTAAATTTTTCAAAGTAACTAAATAATGGGACAAAGACAGGCCCCAGAGAAAAAATTCTATTTTGAATTCTAGTAATGGATACACTGTATGTAAACAACAGGTGACAACAGTGACACATTAAAGATAGATACTTCAGGTTCTCACACACTACAAGTAGAAGGTAAGTTGATACAATCTGCAGAAAAGCATTTCATCAACCTGTGAGCAGTCTAAATAATCACATACACTGACCCAGCAATGCTTCTCCTACAATTCTACACTAAGGACTCAGAATGTAGGTAAATATTGAAAAATGTCACAAAATTAGTTGTATCACACAGTAATGAGGAAATCAATATGTACTAGCTTTCATCACTTACTACATGCATTTATTGGAATTCTAAAAGTGTAAGTCACAAAATCAAATTATGTTAAGAGAAAAAGGAGGTGGATTGTGAGGACAGAGTATCTCACAGTGCCTGAGGGGGATGGGGCAGAGCTTGGAGAAGAAACTGGAAGTGTACATGACAGTCCAGGACCAGTTCTTCTTTGTACATATCCACTCCATTTTTCTTTTTCTGTAGACAGCTTCTCTGCTCCTCAGTGCACACGGCAGAGGAAGCCTTCTGAATTTGCTTCTTCTCAGGAAACCAGCCTAGACCCATACCTATTTTCTCACTCCTCCAGCCTGAGACCACATAGGGAAGATGAGGCTGCCCCACAGCTGCGGGAGCTTTTACCTGGCTGTGACCTATGCAGACTCCCCAAGAGGTGTCAGCTTCTTCAGCTGTAGCACCACTGGGTAGCTACAAAATCTTCTTGACTATAAGTGGATATAATAACATGTATAATAATCATAATCTTTTTTTCTTAACTTTTTTTTTATTTTATCATTTTTACATTTACTCACATGTGCATACATTGTTTGGGCCACCTTCCCCCCACCCCCCACTTCAACAATCATAATTTTGCAGTATAAACACTGTTTTATAGGAATATGAAAATATTTCATTAAGAATATTTTCTGGGGCTGGAGGCTCAAGGCTGAAGCTCTGAGTTCAAACCCCAGTATATTTTCTAGTGAGCATGGTGGCACATGTCTGTAATCCTAGCACCTGGGAGGCTGAGGCAGGAGGAATGAAAGTTTAAGGCTGGCCTAGGCTACATAACAAGACTCAGTCTTGAAAAAAAAAAGGGGGGTGGGGGTGATGGAATATTTTCTAAGAATTTTTACCAATGGGAAATGTTAATGACATAGTATGTTAGTCAGGGTTCTCCAGAAAAACAGTACCAAATAGAATGTGTGCATATACATGATATATATGTGTGTGTGTGCACGTGTGTGTACATATGCATATGCATGTATGGTGTGTGTTGCATGTGGAGAGAAACTGACTTTAAGGAGCTGGTTCATGCTATCATGAGGCTAGCATGTCCATCATCTGCAGGACAGCAGGCCCAGAGAAGAAGTGAGGTACAGCCAAGCCACCTGCTGGCAGAACCCCTTCTTCCTTGAAGGAGGTCAGTCTTTTTTCTTTGGAGGCCTTCAGGTAATTGGGCCTTTATGGAGGATAGTCTGCCTTAGTCAAAGTCTCCTTTAAGTCAAAATGTTAGTTTTGTCTAAACAATATCTTCCCAGAAGCATCTAGAATAAGGTTTGGCCAAAAATCTAGGTATTGTGGTGTAGCAAGTTGACACATAAATTAAGCATCATATAAAATATTAAATAAAAGATAATCAACTCGGTATACAATATGATCCTAATTATTTCCAAATTGTAAGGAAACTCTGCTAAGTACTTGCCTTGTGTAGCAGTGGCCTATCTCTTACTTTCACTTCTAGTTTCCTCAATCATATGCTCTTTTTGTGTAGTATAATCTACACCCATCTATTCTGAAGACTTCCCCATTTTGGACCCTGTAGCGTGGCCCAGGAGACACAGCTGCATGATGCCCAATACACAATGCAGTTGTCACTGCTCCCCTGACCACGGCTATTTGAACAAGACATGGACACTTGGCCCTGGCAAAGCAGATCTTCTGGCTGGGCAGAACAAGCAGATTTGGTTTTTTTCTAACAGTAATGTAAATGTCTCTGCTGTGTGCTCGAATAGTAAATAGCACAGACTAGGGGTGAGGCAGATGTGGGCATGCCAAGCCTCTGGCTTCTATGAAATGCCCCTCTAGTCTGCAAAGAAATTTCCTCTTTTTGCTTAACCTAGTCCAGCTGTGTTTACTATGACACCACACACACACACACACACACACACACACACACACACCCCTTATAGCTATTCCCTGAGGTATCTTCTTACCTCTCAAATGGCTTCTTGTCCAATTGTGTTGCAGGTTCTCCTTCCTCTATCCATTCCTTACATATTGATAGCTTAAGAGGTCTCCCCAGACCCTCTGATTTTCTTGCTGAGTGTCCTTCCCAGGGCATCATTGTCCACCCTCACCACTTCACCCTTCACCTGATGTGATGACACCAAACCTGTCTGGGTCTTTCATGGGCAGAGCTGCTGCCTTGAACAGACAGACCTTCAACCTCAGCGTATCTAGCATTGGAACCACCTCTGTGCCCTGCACTTTCCTCAGACACAAGCTGCTTCCAAAACCTGCCCCTCCACAAGTCAAACGACTACCTCCCAGCTTCCCAACAGCAAACCGGGCCATGTTCCTTTATTGCTTTTTCCCTTTCATTATGCCACATCCAATTAGTCACCATGGCTCGCCAATTCTACCTTTAACATCTGTCAAACTCAGCCTAGGGATGCGTGACTGAGGCCCTGGGTTTCATCCTCAGCACCACAAACAAACAAAAATCTACCAAATTCATCCATATCTTCCCTCCTGTCATAACCGTTCTATTGTTAGGGGTAAGCAAAGTTTTTGACCACAGTCAGACAGTCACAACTTAGGCTTTGTGGGCCACACACAGTCTATGTGTGTCAAACTACTCAATTCTGCAGTTTGGGGCACAAAAGCAAGCAGAGGATATAAAAACAAGTGGACCTGGGCAGGTTCCAATATGCTTTACCTTCAGACATGAAAACTTTTGAGTTTTACATAATTTTCACATGTCACAAAATATTCTTTTGGCTTTTCCCAACTATTTAAACATGTGAAAACCATTCATACTTCACAGGTCATTAAAAAAGAAGAAAAAGCAGGCAGCAGGGTTGGGATGTGGCTCAGCAGTAGAGCCAGGCTGTAGTACATCTCCAGCTTCCCCCGACAAAGACCTAACCACCTCCTCAGTCTCCTCTCCCTGCCTCCCACACTGCACCTCCCTCCTTTCTCCATACTATAGACCAAGAATCTTTCCAAAATACAACCCACTTTCCTTCATGAAGCAAATTCATTCATTTTATTCACACTGATACACACAGGGCCCACCATGTTTTATACAATGTATTATAAAAAGTTACATTTGTTGATTCAAATGTAGATTAAAACCCAGTATTCAACAAGAGAAAAAAAGTGTACCATTACAGCGTAACTGTTCTCACATTTCTTCTGTATGGAGCACAGGAGACTCTTCACACAGATTACTAAAGGAATGGAAAGTGCAACAAGGCTGTGAGATTTTATCAGAGAAATGTAAGCCAACCCATTTTCTGTATTCCGAATACAAAACTTAAACACTTGGATTTTAACAAGACAGCATTTATGAGTGTGACAGAAAATATAAAGTAACTAGAAATAGCTCTTTATGCTTGAGCTATAAAGAAGACGTCTCCATGAGAGACCTCATCTTCAACAAGAGATACTGAAGAAAACCTAAATCATCAGTAGGTTTTCCACAGTCTCAGATGATGGGATTCGCTACTGTAAGGCTGTCAAGTCTCTCTAACTTAACTTATAAATTCATTGAGACTTCAATAAAGTCTACACAATTCTAAAATGTATACTGAAAGCAGCCAAGTGCTGGTAGCTCACACCCATAGGCAATGCTAATGACAAAGAGGTAGAAGAAACATAACACTGGCAAACAGAAGAGAGAACCCACAGTCAGACCCATACATCTATGGGAACTTGATGTGTAACATGTAGCAATACAAATAAGTAGGAAAAAAAAAAAAAGACAAACCATTCAAAAATGTTACTAGGTCAGTCATTTTTTATGGGTGCCAGGCCCAGTGGCTCATACCTATAATCCTATCTATTCAGGAGACAGAGATGAGAAGAATCACACTTTGAAGCCAGCCCAGGTAAACACTTCATGAGACCCTATCTCAAAAATATATAACCAATACAAAACAGGGCTGGTAGAGTGGTTCAAGTGGTAGAGGAGGCCGTGAGTTCAAACCCCAAGTATGGCCAAAAAAAAAAAAAGTATCTATATAGAAGAATCACATGAGATACCTCACAACATGAACAAAACCAGAGAAGAGAATTCCTATTCCAGACTGCAAATCACCAGAAAACCAGACAGAATCCACAAAACATGTATTTTCAGATGCTGGACACAGTGCTTTTCTAAGGAAAGGGAAACACATGGGATGAGCCCGGGAATCCAGGTGGTAACGCAGGGGGGGAACCTAAGGGGAGAGGAGCACTGGGGACTAAGCCCTCAAAATAAGAGCTGTGGGGGAACTCTTTGCACCCAAGTCATAACACTAGGAAATGAATGCGTTTTTAAAAAGACCCGAATGGGAACGTCCAGATATAAAATACATAGTATCCGAAATTATATCCCATCCTACTTAATGAAATGTACCAGAAAATTAGACACTGCAGAAAATCAGTGAACTGGAGACCACAGAATAGGAACAGTCCACACAGAAGCACAGAGAGCGAAACCACTGCAAAATGACAAAAAACAACAACAAGCCAGAGCCTGAGTGAACATGCAGTCTAACACGTGAAGTGGGAATTTCTCAAAGCAGAGGATGGAGGGAAGGGAAGAGAGAAAACTTTTCTACAAATGCAATGAGAGTACAAACCCACAGGTCCAAGATAAATACACCCTAAGCAAGAGAAATATCAAAAAAAAAAATCATACCAAGCCAAGTACTGGTGGCTCACACCTATAATCCTAGCTACTCTGGAGTCAGAGATCAGGAGGATCGCAGGTCAAAGCCAGCCCCAGGCAAATAGTTCACAAGACCCTATCATGGGAGAAAAAGAAAAAAAAATCACAAAAATGGGCTGGTGGAGTGGCTCAAGGTGTAGGCCCTGAGTTCAAACCACAGTACTAGGAAAAAAAAAAGTCACATGAGACATTTAAAATAATCCTGTGCACATAATTAGTACCCATTAAGTGCTGCACAAACCTTCCGTACTATATTTCCTTTTATTTACTTACCTATTTACCTTTTGAGTTATTTGTTTTGTGGTGCTGGGGATGGAACCTTGGGCCTCCAGTACTAGTTCAAGCACACTGAGCTATATCCCCAATGCCTCACAATTTGGGTTTTTTTTGTTTGTTTTGTTTTTGTTTTTGGCAGTATTGGAGTTTGAACTCAGAGCTTCACACTTGCTAGGAAGGCGCTCAACTGCTTGAGCCACGCCTGAAGCCCGTTTTGCTCTGATTTAGGGTCTCACTTTTTGTCTGTGCTGTCTGGAGTCTCAATCCTCCCAATCCCAGCCTTCCAAGTAGCTTGGAATAATAGAGTGCACCACTGCACCCAGATATTGTTTGGGATGGGATCTCAAGAAATCCCTCCCATGGCTTGAACCTCGATCCTCCCAATCCCAGCCTCTCAGGTAGCTAGGATTACAGGTGTGAGCCACCAGCACCTGAATTACAAAGTATTTCTAAGTAGAAAAAACAAGAGCCTGAACAGTACAGTATGCTACCATTTGTATGAAAAATAACTATATAAATACATGTCTATGAAAGTATAGACTATCCCTGGAAAGTAAGAAAAGCATAACAATGAATCCTCTAGAAAATATCCAGTAGCTATGGAACAAAGAAAAGAAAAATGCCTACTGCCTCTCTTTGAGACAGGGTGTTGCTATGTAGCCTAGGCATGCCTACTGCCTCAGCCTCCTGAGTGCTGGGACTACAGTTATGTACCACCATGCCTGGCTTCCTCTTCATATGTTTTGTAAATTCTGAACTTCTACAATGTATTACTTATTCAAATAAGCAGAGAAATAAAATTAATTTTAAACAAAGAATTAGTAAGAAGCACTTCTAAAATAAGGAAAATGTGAACTTCAAACACGAGTATCGTGCTAAGTAAAAATCTAGCAAAGCAACTCAGTGTGCAATACACTGTTCCTCCCCAGTTCCCAGTGATCAATTTCCCTTCAATCTTTCAGCCTTCTGTGGCCTTTGTTATTTATGACCCACTTTTGTAACTTACTCCTTGCTTTTCTTCCTTTTACCTTTTTATGACTTCACAGACATCTTCCTCTATTATCCAAAAATAAACTATATTTTGATAGATTACACACTTGTCCACAGCGTTTAGCGCAGTTATTGAATTATTGACTTATTTATTTTTTGCGGTACTGGGTTTGAACTCAGGGCCTTGTGAGTTACTACATTATGAATTAAGTACATTTGGTTTCAGTCAACATTGTATCATGTTTGAAACACAAACCTGTATGTACGTACATTCGCAAACACAGTTATCTTCTCAAGGCATAAATACTATTCTTGTATTTTAAGAATCTAATCATATCCATTTCAAAATAGCATTTATTATTATAAACATACTCTAAAAATTACACAGTAAAGGCATGACTTTTTTTTTTTGGTGGGACTGGAGTTTGAACTCAGGGCTTCCTGCTTACAAAGCAGGCTTTCTACCACATGAGCCACACCTTCAGTCCATTTTGCTCTGGTTACTTTGGAGATGGGGTCCTATAAATTACTTGCCTGGGCTGACCTCCAACCATGATCCTCTCCATCTCAGCTTCCCAAGTAGCTAGGATTACAGGTGTGAGCCATCAGCACCTGGCTGTGAAGCTCTTAAATCAATGCGTCTGCCTTTCAATCCAGCCTCTGTCACTTTATTAGCTGTGTTAGTTTGAGTAAGTTAAATTCCCTGACCTCAGCAAACTTGTGTTAATAGGACTAAGGGGCTGGTGGCATGACTGCAATGGTAGAGTGCTTGCCTATCATGCTTCAGGCCATGGGTTCAGTCCTCAGTTCCAATAATAATAATAATGATAGTAAATAATAAGACTAAGCACTGGGATATTACAAAAATAGAATGAATGAGGTAATAGATATTTCAAACAATGTCTGACTCACGGTGAGTGCATACTAAATAGCAATGTTAATAATATTACATGTCAATCATTATTATAAAGAGTAGTGAAAGCAGATGTAGAAGACTAGTTGGGAATGGATTTGTCTACAAAGTATGTGATAAAACTGAAATTTATCTTAAACCTTTTAACAATATTAAATCAAACATATAATTAGAACTCACTATATATCATATTATTCAACAATGATGAATTTTGGCAGCACATATAAATAGCTCAATGATAGAGAGCTTCCCTAGCATGCAGGGTTTTTTTCTGGAAAAAAACATGCAAACACAAATGCAAAAGGGAATGCTTCATTATTTACTGCAGATTTCTCTTCACAAGGTTCTTTTTTATATCTGATGCTCCTTATTAATTTTTCCCAGCTCAAGCTGCAGAAACTTCTGATGAATAAAATAAGAATACTAGTAATTATCTTAGGGCTGGGGGACTGGCTCAAGTGGTAGAGGATGCCTAGCAAGCCTGAGGCCCTGAGTTCAAACCCCAGTAACAACAACAACAAATCATTATCTCGCCTAATGGATCTTAAATTACTTAATCCCAGGAGAAACACCATTTCATTGTCTATCTCATACATATTAAAAACAAAAAAAAAAGAAACTTGCCAAGCAACTGCCTGAAGCTTTTTTATATTATCATGTGCCTTACAAAGATTTGGAAAGTGGAATTGCAAAAGAGCTGAGACAGCAAACTTCTGGAGAAAGACTGTTCTGGAGAAATACGAAGTATATTCTAAGGAGCAAGTGTCAATCTTGGGGTAACTTACTCCAGTGAAATGCAGTGAACGCTCCTGTCTAATGGATTGGAATCTCTGGGGTGATGAGGAAAGAGCTGCCCTTTAAACAACCCTCCCCTTACCCCTGGGTGTTTTTTGTGTGCTTTCATTTTAAGAATAAATAAGGAATAAAGAAACACAAAGGGGTGATTGAAAAGGCCTTGTGTAGGAGGTGAGTTCTGAGCAAATTTCAAGGAGGGTAGGAACATTAACTGGTAGGGAGGAGTGAAGAAGTCATGCCCAGCCAAGAGAATGGTATGTGAGAGAGATAATTCAGTTTCAAGGTGTTTCAGCTTGGAAGGCAGACAGAGGTGACCATGCTTGTTCTCAGGAAGCAGCACAGGAGACAGACAGGACTGGATGCCCAAATCCATGCTGACTGAAAATACCAGGCTTACATCATTTCATTCTTTGCCCAGTTTCTCATAGTGTTTTCCTTACTCACTTTGGAAATAACAGTCTCCAAAGAAGTCCGGTAACAATTGACAGAGAAGAGGACCAAAACAACTTGAGGTAAGGGAGGTTCTTTTGTTTGCAATACATAAGAACTGAAGGAGCCAGGCGCTGTGGCTCACGCCTATAATCCTAGCTACTCAGGAGGCAGAGATCGGGAGATCACGATTAGAAGTCAGCCTGGAAAAATAGTTCTCAAGACCCTATCTCGAAAAAACCCATTACAATGCAAAAAGGGCTGGTGGAGTGGCTCAAGGTGTAAGCCCTGAGTTCAAACCCCAGTACCACAAAAAAAGAAAGAAAAAATAATTGAAGGAAAAAAATAAAACAGTAATTTTGGGGTTTTAACCAATTATAGTCAAGCATTTATAAAGATAGAACTTTGATATAAGGAGGACTTTCTTTCACAATAGTGGAGTGAAAAATAAATAATTTGCCGGGCATCAGTAGCTCATGCCTGTAATCCTAGCTACTCAGGAGGCAGAGATTGGAGGACTGTGGTTTGAAGCCAGCCAGGGCAAATAGTTCACAAGATCCTATCTCGAAAAAAACCATCACAAAAAAGGGCTGGTGGAGTGGGTCAAGGTGTAGGCCCTGAGTTCAAACCCTAGTACTGTAAAATAAATAAATAAGTAAGCAAGCAAATTTGGAATTTTAGTCAAATTTAGAATAGAAGTGTAAACTATGAAATTTCAATAATGTAATCAGTTTCCGCATCTATAAAATGACTGAGACTAAATGCCTTTTATCATACTGTCTAGCTCACATTTCTTAAACTGTATAATATGTAAATTCCCCAAACTTGAACATACTAGGTTGCTTAAAAATTATAATGTAAGCTTGTTCTGATAATCCTAATGACCCTGAAATGTTAGAATATCAATAGCTACATCCCATAAACAATTCAGCAGTACTATTTTCAGACTTCCTGTTATCATGTGTCCTGAATAAATTAAGAGCAAAAGTAATTATTTTCTCTGACTTAGATTGCTAATATGAATAGCACAGAGTATACCCACTCACCAAGGAGGCATTATACAAGGCCACCCAATCTTAAATCCTGAAAGTCTCATAAAAATCACAGAAACATCACCAGCTAAGCAGTACATACAACACTAACCACAGCTTGCTGCCAATCACTTTCACTGTGGTGCTGTGGACAAAACCCAGGATCTGGTATACGCCAGGCAATTACCACTGAGCTCCACCCCAGCACTGACAATCTTAAATCATGAAATATCTGGATTAAATGAAAAATCTGAGATATTGATCTATTATGCAAAACAGGCAGCATTAGCTGGGTGTGGGGGGTGTGTCTGTATTCCCAACATTCTGGATGCTAAGGCAGGAGGATTGAGAGTTGGTGGCCAGGCTGGGCTACAGAGCAAGTTCTAGGCCAGCCTGGGGATATAGTTCCAGACAGACTCTTGTCTCCAATAAAACAAATTAAAACCAAAACCAACCAAACAAACAAAAAACTCAAAAAACCAGGCAGCACTGTTTTACAATCTGAATGTCACCGTGTTATCTACCTCATTTGTTAAGTAGTGAAGCACTTCCTGCCACTCTTAACTGTGTACCTGATATACTTTCTGTTGCTGTAAGAGACACTACAAGCACTATCCATGGGAACAAGATTTTCCCTATATTGAAATTGAATGTGGCCAGTTAGCTTATCACAGTGGAGTGTGACAGAGTGTGTATTTATCAATGTGAGAGGATTTTGTGTAATGAAAGAAAAGAAAGAAAAAAAAAGAGTAAGTCTGCTTCCCTAGATTCTCCATAATTCTGCACTTTCTTCTTAAGACACTGGTTAGCAAGGCCAGCACATCTTACAATTAAGTCAGAAAAAGCAAGCCTATTACTCTAAAAATAAACTTCAATTCTACCTGATAGAGCTCTAGTTTTTAAACCTAAGTAACTCTTATGGACCATGGAGAACCCAAAAGTGGGAGGCCAAAGGAAGTCGACAAAATAAAAACGATCACCATTAAACAAACAAACAAAAAAACTCAATCCCGATTTTCAGGCTGACCCTACTATCCCATTCGTCATTGTTATAAGCCCAAGCCCTAGCTTCAAGAGTAACTTTAAATGGGGCATTTTTTACAGTTAATGCGACAGTTAACACTGCGGCGCTTCAACACTGGCTCTACAGACCAGAGATCCAAAAGACAAACTTTGCGTCTCTCAGCAAATTAGCAACCACGTCCCTTAAAAACAGAACTCAGCCTCTGCTCCACTAACTTCCATAATGGGCAACTTTTCTTTAAAATTCCTGACTTCATTGCTTGGAACTGGCGTGTTTGTTTCAGAAGCACACTCGTGCTTTGCAAACACCATCTCGCAAGAAGGCTAAGGACTTTTACCTACGTCTGCCACAGGATCGGTTTGGGAGACGCACCATGAATGGTGTCGGAACTGGGTGTTAGCTACCAACTGACTAATTTAAGGCAAATCCACTTATGGTGGGCATCGCAGGAGCTAGAGCGCTTTAGAAACTCAACCAGAGTCCCGTGCGAAAATGCTGCTGCTCAAAAGCGCTTCCTTTGGGTTCTAAGAAGGGCACCACTAGGAAAACATATGTAAAGGCCAAGTCCCTGGGATTTCCCCCACCCCCACCCCAAGAAGGCCTGTGTGCGGGTGGGGTGGGAGCCTGCGCTAAGACGTTTTGGCGGGGAACCGGCGACTTACAGACTGCAGAGAACTAACTCCGAGATCAGCGGGGCAGGCAGAGCGAACCTTACCTGCCAGCGGCCATAGGTGAGGAGGACCATGGCGATGGGGATGGCGGTGCCGGACATGGCGTGGGTGGAGGGCATGCTGTACTCGGAGTTATAGAAGACCTCCAACTTGACCACGGGCGGCGAGGCGGGCCGCGGCCAGCGGATGATGTCCTTGGTGCACTGGCCCAGGTACATGACCAGCACCCAGATGATGACGAGCCTCCGGCCCACCAGCAGGTCCAGGTTCCAGATCCAGAAGGGGAAGAAGAGGATGTAGAAGAGCTCGTTGCCCAGCTCCGTGCCGAAGCAGAACAGGTAGTAGAGCAGCCAGTTGCTCACGCGCGCCGGCTGGCCCTCCTCGCCCGTCAGCGAGTTGCGGCGCAGGGAGCCCGCGCGCCGCGCCGAGGCCGGGCCCGGCTCGGCCGCCAACCCGTTCTGCACGCCGTTGGGGGCGCCGCCGCCGACCGCCTTGGCCCCGCACGGATGGCGGTCGTTTCCCGGCGGCTGGGGGCCTCCGGTCGCTCCGGGCTGCCGACCTCGCCGCCGGGGGTCTCCGGAGAGAAGCGGTGACGGCTCCGCCTTCTCATCCGCCCTCGGGTCGGCTGAGCGGCTCGGCGGCGCTTCCACTCCGCACAGACGCTGGAAACGGGCCACTTTCTGCGGCTCCTGCAGACGGCAGGCCAGCTGGACGAGGTGCTGCCTCAGCGACATGTTAACGGGACCCGCGGGACGGCGAACCGGTCCCGCCACCCAGCGCTCCCAGCGCAGCCCCGAACCGTCCCCGCGCGCCTGGCACCTCGCTCCACTCGCTCTGGCTTGGAGAGAGTCCTCGCCGGTGACGGCGCCACAGGCCGCAGCGGCCGCCGCGCGCCCCCGCCCCGCGCGCCCCTCCCTTTCGCCGCGCGCGCTCCGCCCCGCGCGCCCCCGCCCTCCCGCGCGCTCCGTCCCGCGTGCCCCTCCCTCGCCGCGCGCTGCCGCCTGCGGCCTCCACGTGCGCGCGCGCCGTTCCCCGCCCCACCCCCCCCACCCTCACCGCGCCCCGAGCTTGGCGCGCTGTGGATAGGAGGCCCCCACCCGGAGACCCACAGCCAGGCGTTGCAGCGTTGGGCCCCACCTTCTCCATCTTTAGCCCTGTTTCCTCGCAGGCTACTGTTGCCGGCTTTCCTGGTCGGAACATGGATCTGGAGAGGCCACGATCCTGAGGCCATCTTCCGCAGTGCCGGAACCAAGCATCTGGACATCGTGTTGGCTGGCCCACAATCAAATGGTGAATGAAGAATGAAAGCCAAGTACCCCCCACGCGGCTCAAGTCATTAACAAGTAATTACAGAGCTGCCTCGGATGGTTGATGTCCGGAAAGCCACGTGCCAGTTTACGGGTGGTGGCAAGATTAGACATAGATACTAGGACAGAGGCAGGATGTATAATCGGTAAACTTAACAGCTGCAAAAGAAAACTCTAGCCAGGCGACAGTGGCTCACGCCTGTACTCCTAGCTACTCAGGAAGCAGAGATCAGGAGGATTGTGGTTGGAAGCAAGCCCTTTGAGAGACTATGTGGAAAAAACCCAACACAAAAAAAGGGCTGGTGGAGTGGCTCAAAGTGTGGAGCGCCTGCTCGGCAAGCATGAGGCCCTGAGTTCAAACTCCAGTACCACAAAAAAAAAAAAAAAAAAAAAAACCCCAATCGCCTGTAGATTCAAAATGCCCTGACATTCATCAAATACTGTGGTATGTGGTAAGACAGCACAGGTATTCTTGACCTATATGTTAAATTTCCTCTAAAATTCAAATAGCTGGTAGGATTACTATAAATGTAGTTAGTTTCTGAATGGAGTGTGTAGAATTTCGAGTTTGATAAGATTGAGTTAAAGGATTAACTTTGCTGCCTCACAAATTATAAACTTGACTTCTAGACAGAACCTTTTTTTTTTTTTTTGGTGGTACTGGAGTTTGAACTTAGGGCTTCATGCCTGCTAGATAAGCATTCTACCACTTGAGCCACTCCACCAGCCCAGAACCATTTTATTATAAGGTCTCTGGACTCTATCTCCAGGAAGTTATTTCAAGCAAGGTGAATGCCTGTAATTAAAGAATTTGAAGTACTTACAAGAAACAGGCTGGAAAATATTCCATGTCTTTAAGTCATTAGAAATATTTTCATTTTCCAGAGAAAGTTACTTTATCCTCCCATTCTACCTGCTAGGTTGTGGAAAGAGGAGTCACTCATCATCCTGGCCTTCAAGTTGCTCATGATATAAAAACGAGGTAGCAGACCATCTCTGGATTATAACACAGATGGCAAGTTTAAAGAGACCAATAGCATGTCCTGAAAAGAAGGAACAAGTATGACCAGGGACAGCAAGAGAAGTGTGAAGAGGTGGTCCTGTTAGCCAGGTGTGGTGGTGCACGCAAGTAATCGCAGCACTGAAGAGGAGTTGGCAGAAGAATGAAGAGTTGGAGGCCAGCCTAGGCTCCTTGTCTCAAAAAAAAAGCTGGGCTTAGTAACTGCCTGCATTGCAAGCTGAGTTCAAAAATGGTCTTAGTCATAGATGACAGAGAAGCAGGACCTGAAAAAGGGCAGTGGTTTTGGCAGACCAAGGGAAGGGGATAGATTTGAAAAAAATACTGAACCTAGGAAAAATATTAACTTTCATTTGAACTCAGGTCTACACAAATACATGCAAATAGTTGGTACTCTTTGTGCCTTTTTGTTTTTTTCTGGTACTGGGGTTTGAACTCCAGGCCTACACTTAGAGTCACTCCACCAGCCTTTTTTTTTTGTGGGTTTTTTCAAGATAGGGTCTCTCAAACTGTTTGCCCAGACTGGCTTTGAACCAAGATCCTCCTGCTCTCTACCTCCTGAGTAGCTGAGTGGTTAGGAGTGAATCACTGATGCTGGCCACCTTGTGTCTTAAAGCATTTGCAATCTAGTGAGAGAGACAAAACATGAGAAAAGAGTACATGCTAATTCAAAGATACAAAGCCAGGCACACTAAGCAGTTGTAGAAAAATGAAACACAAATAATCATGGTTTTTCCTGAGTGTGGTGCTCCATGGTAGAGCACTTATCTAGCATGCAGAAGGCGCTGGGTTCCAATCCTAGCACTGCAAAAAAATAAAAAAAGGAAAGAAAAGAATCCAATGTTGAATTTTTATCAATTTTAGCTCTTGATAAGGTTAATTTATAAAGTTATTTAGATATATTTTCAAATTATATTTTTGTAAGTACAGTACAATCAACAACCTATCCTCTCCTTGTTTGCAATTTTCTTGTGGTTAAAACATATAACAAAAGATAACAAAAGGAAAAGTAGTAAACAAAACCCACATGAATAAAGTTTACTATCTTAACCTTCTTAGTACCTGTCATTTTTATATGTGGATTTTTTTTGGGGGGGGAGGCAGTACTGGGGTTTGAACTCAGGGCCTCATGCTTGCTAGGTAGGCGATCTACCACTTGAGCTGCTTTGCCAGCCTGTGTGGATGTTTGAGGCCTTGAAAGAGCTTGGAAGATCAGAGTTAGAAATAGACTCACAGAAAGGATTCCCTTAAAAAAAATAAATTTTTAATAAAGAGAGACCGGGTGCCAGCAGCTCAAGCCTGTAATCCTCACTACTCAGGAGGCAGAGATAAGGAGGATCACAGTTCAAAGCTAGCCGGGAGAAGTAGCTCTCAAGACCCTATCTCGAAAAAACCCATCACAAAAAGGGCTGGCGGAGCGGCTTAAGGTAAAGGCCCTAAGTTCAAACCCCAGAACTGCAAAAAAAAAAAAAAAAAAAAAAGAAGAATAGAAATGGACTCAGAATTGTGGTGCTGGGACGGGTGTGGAGGACATCTTAACTTCCTCATTTTAGGATCATCCAGTGTGACCATCTGGTAAAAGCAGCACTAACAGTGCTAGGTTCTCACCATTGCATCATTAATGAAACACAGCTTCTACTTTCAAAATGCATGTACTCACTTAATCACCGAAAGTACTGTCCTGAGAGCAGGGAACTGAGAGTTCTCTGAATCCTCTCACCCATCATTTACTCTCATTGCCACAACCCTAACCCAAATTCACTCAAGACAGGAAGGAGTATTCTAGGAAGTAGATAAGGATTTGTTTATAAGGTGATATTTCAGAAGTCACACTTGAATCTCTATGAAGCCTATAATGGCTGTTTCAACTAGAACAAATTCTATGTTTACCTTTTCAGTCTATCACAATGTTCCTGCCTTAGCAGTTCAGTCTTATCTCCTAGGGGAACAAACACACAGCCCCCACTCCATCAGGCGCCTCTTTTTACCTCCTGCATCACTAACTCAGCCTCCTTCCCCAACCTGCAGTGCTGGCTTTCCTTCTACCTAACTATAGCGTGACCCACTTTAAAGATTGGTATCTTTCATAAAGTACCGTACAACACTGGTACTGGGATTACCACAGTAGAACCCTATGAAATGGATTCCTCAATAACCAGCGCTTGGACCCAACTTCCTCTGGCCCCAGGGAATCAGTTCCCCTGAAATCTTTGTACTTTGGGTCAGTGAGAGGTTGGGGTGGTCTCTCTCCAATGGCTAAAGCTTTAAGGCTTTAAATCTAAACTCAGATACTGGGCTGGTGGAGTGGCTCAAGTGGTAAGAGCAGCTGCTAAGCCTGACACTCTGAGTTCAAAACCTCAGTGCCACCAAAAAAAGGAAAAAGAAACCAACTAAACACTGACAATGTAGACATATTTTCTGCCTTCAGCTAGAGAAGGTGTAACTTCCATACAGAAAGGAACAGAAACAAAAGTTCTGGAAGGCACCTGACAAGGCTGGAGCCTTTCCTTCCAAGTGTTCCTGAAGTCACCTGGCCTTTTCTCCATGCTTCGTTTTTCCATCTTTCCTTGGATCTCATGAGCCAATTAATTGCCCTGTCTATTTAGGTTCATTTGACGAGAGTTTCTGTTATTTTCATATAAAATATAATTGAGGCAGGCTAGAGTTACAGAAAGTTCAAGACTCATAGAAAATATTGCATTTCAGATTGACCACCCTCACCTGGCCCGGTTTTGAAAGCACCTGGAGAACAGAAGCATACCTCTCAGCCTCCAGATTCCACCTGTGCCTATCGTGCTTCCTTTTGTATTTCCCTTCCCTAACATTTAATAAACTTCATTACACCCACATGTCCTGTGATGAATTCTTTCCCCCGGGCACAAAGAATTTGGAAGTGTTCTGATCACAGACTCCACCCCATCACCAACATAATCACACAGATAGAGGCACAGTTAGAGCCAGAAGCCAGAATCTAATTGTCAGCCTCTAGCCTTGCCAAAAACCAATGCTGATGTCTGTAGGAGGCAAGGACCTGACCCAGCCTTCTATTTTTTTTTTATTTCCACTAACATAGTGCTGGGTGCAAAACACCCAGACTGAAGAACTGATGGGTTACTACAAGCACACCCAGTAGAGAGTTACTGAGTGAACACTGACTCAGAAGAAAGAAGTTTAAGACTTGGGGCTTCAACTGGCTTCCTCTACAATCTTAGGCAAATAAGTTACAATGGCAGAGGTGCCATTCCTCATTGCAAAATGGTAGTGTAATAGTTCACACTATAGGACTATAGGGAAGGCTGGCTTCGAACCATGAGCCTCCTGATCTCCGTCTCCTGGGTAGAGAGGATTATAGGTGTGAGCCACTAGCGCCCAGTTTGAGCCACGTTTGAGCCCTGTTTTATGTTGGGTCTTACCATCACCACTGAATGTTCAGCATGCCATCATTCCCTCAACTCTCCTCCATTCCCCTCACCCTTCAAATATCTTCCCCACATCACTTTCAAAACCGCTTTCTGAAAAACCAAATGTGGCCACAGTTGTACCCTGCTGAGTACTTTCCAGTGTTTTCCCCTTTGTCTAAGGATAAATTTAAATTTTTCTTTGGCATTTGGGTCAGGGTTAAATTTAGGTCTCAGGATACATAAGGAAAAAGAGGTGGTTGGGGTTTAGTTTAGGCAGAACTCTGGTTTCACAGAGGTGCTTTGGTTCCCTCTCTGGCTTTTTGTTTGCTCCTTCAGCTCCCCTGAGGCACAAGCTGAGGGACCTTTCTGGTTGCTACTGAGACCTCTCATGAAGGGCCATCATCCTGCCTGCCTCTCACTACTGTCCTGTGTCCAGTCACTCTTGCATGCTCAGTCACTCTAGAATGAACTCCCCTGAATACCTCACGCATTTCTAGTGCCTGTGTGTGTCAGGGGTTTTTTTATTTGTTTTGTTTCTTTTTTGGATTTTTATTCATTTGGAGGATTTTTCATCTTGGGCATTGAAGCCAGGGCCTCATGATCACACATGCACTGACTTACACCCCTAGAAATTCACAGTTTCTATTTGTCTTGACCCCATTGCTTCCAATTCTCACCTGAATGAGTCCTATAAGACTGTCTTTTACATTACCCATAAGCCAGTTGAAGACAGCAACAAGCACCTAACACTGAAATATTTCTTGAACAACTGAATTGATGCATAGGAATGCATGAACTTTAAAAATCTATTCCTAGCCAGGCACTGGTGGCTCACCCCTGTAATCCTAACTACTCAGGAGGCAGAGATCAGGAGGATCGAAGTTCAAAGCCAGCCAGGCAAATAGTTCAAGAGACCCTGTCTCGAGAAAATCCAACACAAAATCAGGCTGGTGGAGTGGCTCAAGGTATAGGCCTTAAGTTCAAACCCCAGTACAGCATAAGTAAGTAAATAAATAAACCCATATACAAAGATAGACTATGTCAAATAAAATAAATAAATAAATCTAGAAAGATTATTACAGTAGGGAGGAGCACTATTGCAGGAGAGAGATCCTCTGACATTAAGACCCTTAAACTCTCAGTAATTAGGCAAAAAGAAGGCCACATATACTCTCTCATATGTGTAACATAGACCCAATGCAATCACAACAATATCATATATACATGTAAATACATACAGAACATGTACCGAGAAGTAGGGCTGAAAGTTACTGAACAATAATGAACTACCTCACACCCTGGGTAGGAACAGGACACAGTGAAACACACTGAAAACCCTTGAGCAACACAGGGTGGGGGAAAAGGAGGAGGAAGAGCAGTGGAGGTGGGTTACAATGACTTAAGCACAATACATTTACTGGTAAAATACTAAGGCAAAAATTCCACTGAACAACAAACAGACATCTAACAATGAAGGACAAGAATGTAAAACAGGTCACAGTAAGGGGAGGGCACTAAGGGAAGGGGGAGGGTAAAAGAAGGAAGTTAAGGAGGTGAATGTAGCCATAGGTGGCTCACGCTTATAACCCTAGGTACTCAGGAGGCAGAAATTAGGAGGATCACGGTTTAAAACCAGCCTGGGCAAATAGTTCTCAAGACCCTATCTTGAAAAAACTCTTCACAAAAACAAAAGGGCTGGTGGAGTGGCTCAAGTTCAAACCCTAGTACTGCAAAAATAAGGTGAAAATGGTAGATGTACTTGTTATACAAGAATGGATATAGAATTTTTAAGCCTGTTGAAATCACCATAAAGGGACTAAGACAGAAGGAAGAAAAATAGAGGGGATAAACCAATTCAGGTTATAATACATATATACATGGAAATGTCACAATGAAACTCTCTGTACAGCCATCATAAGCAAACAAAAATATCTTTTTTTAAAAGAATAGACAGGAAAGTAAAACAAGTCCTATCCTGGGGTTGGTATCAGTGGGAGGGGTGAGAGCATAAGGAAAGGGTGAATATGGTAGAATTATTATGTGCTCATGTATGAAAATAGAAAAATGAGATGTTGAAACTATTCTAAGAATGGAAGGGGGGATAAAGGAGAATGATGGAGGTGGTGAATTCAACTAAGATATATTGTAAGAACTTTTGTAAATGTCACAATGTACTCCCAATACAACAATAGCATGCTAATAAATAAAAGGGGGAAAAAAACAACAAACAAAAGCCCAACCAAATAAACAAAAACAATACTAAGTGGAAATATGGATCTAAACACACACACACACAAGTTAACACACAAGGGAAAAGTTAACTGCATGGGAAAACATATATTTAAAATTTTTTTATTACCATTATCAATAATATAGCCAACTGATCTTCAACAAAGGAACCCAAAACACAGAATGAAGAAAAAATAGCCTCTTCAACAAATGCTGCTGGGAAAACTGGATATCCATATGTATAAGACTCAAACTAGATCCCTATCTTTCACCATGTACCCAAATCAACTCAAAGTAGATCAAAGACCTTAATATAAGTCCTGAAACTTTGAAACAACTCCAAGAAGCAGTAGGAAATACACTGGAACAGATAGGTATATGGAGCGACTTCCTAAACCAAACTCAAAAGGCTCAGCATCTAAGAGAAAGAATGAACAAATGAGACTGCATCAAATTAAAGAGCTTCTGCACAGCAAAGGAAACAATCACTAGACTCAAGAGACAGCACACAGAATGGGAGAAGATCTTTGCCAGCTACTCATCTGATAAGGGTCTAATATCCAGAATCTGTAGGGAACGCAAAAAACTCAGCACCCAAAGAATTAACACCCCAATGAAGAAATGGGCACATGAATTAAACAGGGAATTCTCAAAGGAAGAGATACAAATGGCCAGTGAATACATGAAGAAGTGGTCAATGTCCCTGGCTATAAAAGAGATGCAAATCAAAACTACACTTAGATTTCATCTCACCCCAGTTAGCATGGGCATAATCAAGGGTAATGACAACAAATGCTGGCAAGGATGTGACAAATCAGGAATCCCTATACACTGTTGGTGGGAATGAAAATTAGTACAAACTCTATGGAAAGCAGTGAGGAGATTCCTCAAAAACTAGAGCTAGAACTGCCATATGATCCAGTGATACTACTCAAAGGAACGTAAGACAGGATACAATATAGACACCTGTACACAGATGTTCAATGCAGCACTATTCACAATAGCCAAGCTATGGAAACAACCCAGGTGCCCTACAACTGATGAATGAATCATGAAATTGTGGTATACACACACAATGGAGTATTACTCAGCCAAAAGGAATAATGACATGGGGTTTGAAGATAAATGGATACAATTGGAGGACATCATGTTAAATGAAGTTAGCCAGGATTAAAAACACAAAAGACTCATGTTTTCTCTCATATGTGGAAGATAGATCCAAAGATAAACATATACACAAAAATAAGCATGATCATATACAAACTCATATGTAGAACATGTTTGTAACAGTGGAACTGCTCTATGGAACTCAGGGAAAGAGGAAAAAGGAAAAGAGAATGACAGAGCATCAGTAATATCAGTAATATCACATAACATAAAATGTGAAGGTAGAGGATACAAAGATGTGTATGGAAAGCTGTTGAAAAATAGAGGTGGGGTTAAGGGGTAAGGGGAAGTATTTGAAGTTGATTGAACAGACCAAAGTAAAGCACACCCACAGTGGGGATGCATTGAGACACCCCTTTGAACATTAACTCAAATACTTAAAAATTAATAATGAAAACCAGGACTATAAAATAGGCAACAAGTGTATGTGGGAGGGTTACTAGTGGGAGGGGGAGGGTGAAGGAAGGAGATTAAGGTGATATATGTGGTTGATGGACTGCATGTACCTATATGAAACAGAACTAAAAAACCTCTTGCAATTTCTTTAAGTGGAGTGGGGAGGGGGCTGAGAGGGACAGACGATGGGGACAATGTAAATAATGTACAATATAAGACTAATAGGAATTGTCACTATGAATCCCCCCCGTAAAATGAATATATCCTAATAAAAAAACTTTTTTAAATTCGTAATTTTTGTGGTGGGTTTTTTCCAAGATAGGGTCTCACACATTATTTGCTAGGGGTTGGCTTCAAACCATGATCCTCCTGATCTCTGCCTCCTGAATAGCAAGGATTACAGACATGAGCCACCAGCACCCAGCTTATTTAAATCTCTTTGAACAGTGATAAATGTTTAAACAACAACAAAAAAGGTTAGGCAAAAAGGAACCAGGTGCTGGCAGAGTGGCTCAAGTGGTAGAGCACCAGCCTAGCAAGTGTGAGGCCCTGAGTTCAAACACCAACCAACACCGCCAAAAATAAATAAATAAATGTGAAAAAGGAGCCAGGTGTGGGGAAATGGGTGAAACGGTGGTGGGATGGGAGAGCTCATCAGCCAATGCTTTGCCCTGAGGCAGGTGTACTCTGAGAGCAGCCTAAAGGAAGGCTGTGTGCTATGTGCTGGTTCAGGCTAAGGTGGGCCAAAGTTCATAAAGAAAGAAACTTAACCAAAGCTCAGCAAATAAACACTTTTTATTTATAAGACAGGTCTCACTATAAAATAATCCTCCTGCTGGGGTTATAACAGTGCAGCATCAGGCCTGGAGTATTTTGTTCCTTTTGATCAATGAAGACAAACCATTTCACCAGTTCAGATAGTCATGCAAAGACTGGGAATTTGGAGAGTCTTTTATAGATAAACACAACATTCCTGCGGTTATCTAAGTCATTTTGGGAAGGGTGGTTCCCTGCAGTAGCTATTTTCAATGATGTAAAAGGGTGAAGGGATTTCTTCACTTTCATATAAATTCAACAGTGCCAAATCAAATAGGGAGGCCTTACTTTCTACTCAGATTCCTATTAAGGAATAAAAACCCTAATATTGTTTGGATGTCAAGGGCAAATCTATTTGATTTTCATTTCAAGACCTATAGTTTAGTAATCCACTCTGACACCCTTACATTCAGTGATAGTATTTTTAAATTTATTTGGAGCACAGTCATCCATCCTCCTGAGCTCTGCCTCCTGAATAGCTAGGATTATAGGTGTGAGCCACCAGCACCTGGCAGCCCTTCCATTCTTTGCAAAGCTTTTCTCATTACAGTTGAATTCGCTGGGCAAGTCACTGAGCATGGTCGCTGATGCTAAAATTGTTGAAAGATGTACTGCAACTGGAAGGGCTTAGGCAGAGCAAATAGGAGACTGTCAAACTCTAAAGATGTTCCTTGTCTTTGGACAGGCTATGTCCCAATACATCCATCCAAAGTGGAAAATAATGTAAGTCAGTCAAAAGTGCACAGGAAAAGAAAAATGGAACTGGATGTGATGGCGCACGCCTAAACCCTAGCAATAGAGAAGCTGAGGCAGAAGAAGCACGAGTTCAAGGTCAACCTGTGCTAAATAGCGACACCTTGTCTCAAAAGAAAAAGAAGGGTTAGTGGCATGACTCCAGCCTAGAAAGCGCTAAGCCCTGAGTTTAAGCCCCAGTGCTGCCAAAAATAAAATACAATAAAGATAACGATACTTCATAGTTTACATCGTACATTGAATGCATAATTTCACTTGATCCTTACAGTGACTGATACTATACTAAAGTCTTGCCACCTTATAGTTGAGACAATGTAGCAAGTGGTAGAGCTGGAATGAGGATTAGGTCTGCTGGGTATGGGTAGAGCACTGCTTTCCTTTTACTATATTACTACTCTATATACCATATATTCAGAACAGTAGTCTATGCAGGATTGCATGGAGATGGTACTCTAGCTAAAAGCTTTTATTTGGAATATATTTGCCTTACAAGCTTTCTTACTTTTTTGCATTGCTGGGAATCAAAACCAGGACCTAGTAAACACTCTGCTACAGCAGCATCCTCAGACCCCTTATGCGCATGCTTTTTTGTTTGTTTGTTTTGAGGGGCACTGTGGTTTGAACTCAGGGCCTCATACTTGCTAAGCAGGCACTCTTAACCTCTTGAACCACTCCACCAGCGCTTTTTGTTAGCAGTGGGTTTTTTTCAAGGTAGGGTCTACTGAACTATTTGCCCTGAATGCCTTTGCAATCCTCCTGATCTCTGCCTCCTGAGTAGCTGAAACTAAGTTGTTATGTGGCCTTCTGGGAAGTCAGGAAAGAGATTGGGAGAGAAAAAAAACAAAAACAAAAAAACGGCCAGATTTCATAAACAGGCCAGTTACAGTTGGATGATAATGAATTTTGCTGTGCTTTAATCCTTCCAGAAAAAATGGTAACATGAAATAACCTGAAGGAAAGCAACTTTGAAATGACTAATCTATTTCTTGCTTTTTTTTGCTTTCTGCCTTTGCCATTGAAACAAATCTCCCTCCTTTGCTTAGCTCATCAAAACATTTATCTTTTTGTGTGTATGTGTGTGTGTGTGTGGAATGAAGTGTTGCCCAATTCTAGAATTGAAAGTAAAGGGCTGGAAGAGTGGCTCAAGTGGTAGAGCATGTGGTTTACAAGCACAAAGCCCTGAGTTCAAACTCTAATCCCACCAAAAATTTTAAAAAATTAAAAAGTTAGAATCAAAAGTAATGTCAATTAAGATCTTTAAACTAAATTTAAAATGTATCCTTTGACATACACTTTTTCTCGGTACTGGAGTTTGAACTCAGGGCCTTCACCTTGAGCCACTCCACCTTTTTTTTGTAATGAGTTTTTTCAAGATAGTGACATACACTAACTTAATTTATTATCCTATTGTTTTAGCAACCTCAATGCTGGTCTCACTGAGTTTCTAGATATGTCACTCCACAGAACCACATTTAATTAATTAATAAGTCCACTTGTGTGCAAATTTCAAGTTCAAAACCATCATTTACAACCAGAGAGGGTAAGTTTTATTTCTGAAGCCATCAATGTTTAGGAGATTAAGATTGTGATTGAGTCTGCTTAGCAAATGTGAGGCTCTGAGTTCAAACCCCATTACTGCCAAAAAAAAAAAAAAAGATTGTGATTAAAGCACATTTTGGTCATTATTTTATTTTCAGTGCATTTTTTATTATAAAATTTTTTTGTTAGGATGTATTCATTATACAGGGGGATTCATAATTTCAGTTAGGCTTATTTTGTTCATTTGTTAGATCATCCCCATCTCCTCCTCAAGCCCCACCCCACCCCACTAAAGCAATTGCAAGAGGTTTCTTAGTTCTGTTTCATATAGGTATATGAAATCCATCAACCACATACCATCATCTTAATCTCCTTCCTTCACCCTCCCCGTAGTACCCCCTCCACACTCTATCTATTTTAAAGTCCTATCTTTCATTATTAATATTTAAGTTGATGTTCAAAGGGGATTTTCAAAGTATCCCTGCTGTAAGTATACTTTACTTAGGTCCGTTCAACCCCTTCCCTTACTCTCTCTTACGTCTTGCGTCCTATCTCCACTTTTCAACAGCTTTCAATACACATTCTTATATCCTGTACCTTCATAGATATTATGCTTTACAATATTACTGATGCTGTATCATTCTCTTTCCCTTTCCCCAAGTTCTATAGAGTAGTTCCACTGTTACAAACATGTTCTACAACTGAGTTTGTATATGATCATGTTTGTTTTTGTGTATATGTTTGTCTTTTGGATCTATCTTCCACATATGAGAGAAAAAACACAGCCTTTGTGTTTCTGATTCTGGCTTACTTCATTTAACATAATGTCCTCCAATTGCATCCATTTACCTTCAAACCCCATGCCATTTGTGGCTGTGCAATACACCATTGTGTGTGTGTGTGTGTGTGTGTGTGTGTGTGTGTGTGTGTGTGTGTATGACAATTTCATGATCCATTCATCAGTTGTAGGGCATCAGGGTTGTTTCCATAGCTTGGCTGTTGTGAATAGTGCCGTGATGACCACTGGTGTACAGATGTCTCTACTGTATCCTGTTTTACTGGATCATATGGCAGTTCTATTTTGAGGAATCTCCACACTGCTTTCCATAGTGGTTGTACTAATTTGCATTCCCAACAGTGTATAAGGGTTCTGGTTTCAATGCATCCTTGCCATCATTTCTTGTTATTGCCCTTGAATATGACCATTCTAACTGTAACTATTGTTAGACTTTGTAACTATTATTTACAAGCAGAGAGAGTAAATTTTATTTCTGAAGCCATCAATATTTAGGATATTAACATTGTGATTGAGTCTGCTTAGCAAGCTTGAGGCTCTGAGTTCAAACTCCATTACTGCCAAAAAAAAAAAAAAGAAGAAGACTGTGATTAAAGCATATTTTGGTTGATTATTTTAAATTTATTTTCAGTGTATTAAAAAAAAAGCACTGGGGACTGTAGCTCAGATGTAGAGTGTGTGCCTAGCATGTGGGAGGCCCTGTTCAATCCCTAGCACCACAAACAAAGAAACCAGAAAACTAAAATGGTAAATTACCACTGCACAATATCTGTGATCTTATCTGAATAGATATGTGAATGTAGGATTAATTTTTAGCCATTCATGGACTTAATATAATAAGAATAAAAAATTGAAAGGCATTAATTAAATCCTAGCTACTTGGGAAGGTGAGATCGGGAGGATCATGGCTCAAGGCCAGCCTGGGCAAATAGTTCATGAGACTTCATCTCCAAAATTACCAGAGCAAAATGGAGGTGCGGCATAGCAGTAGAGTGCCTGCCTTGTAAACATAGAGCCCTGAGTTCAAACCTCAGTACAAGGAAGGAAGGAAGGAAGAAAGACAGAAAGAAAGAAAAGAAAATGACCAGGTAGCAGCCAGAAGACTTTGGCTCTCTACTCAATTAATTTATCAGTTTGGGATATTGCTGACCTGAGATCTGAATTAAAATAGCTTATCTTGACCATTTCAGTCAATCCTGGCTGGCATAAGGCCATTGTGATTACCAGAATAAATTACTGAATTCAAAAACGTGTTACATAGATAAGAATTAGTTTTCCAGAGTCTGGGAATATTGATAGGGCATTTGTCTAGCATGTTTGGGGCCCTAGATTTGATCCCCAGCACTACAAAAGAAAAACAAAACAAACCCAGCTTCTTTTTTTCAAAATCCCAAATCCTTAGGAAATATTGTAAAGATAACTTCATTTAAATACTACAATGAAACTCCTTTGTACAATTAATATATGCTAATAAAATTAATAAATGGAAAAAAGATTAATATCAAACAAGAATAAATCAAATATTTATTGCTTGAGCCATGCCTCCAGCCCCAAAACCCAGCGTGATTTTCAGCATAATCTTTCACTCATTGTATTTGATTATCTCAAGTGGAGTGGTTCACTTAGAAAATTCAGAGAAATGAGAGAGACCATTATTATATGGTTCCATTGTATATGAAGTGTTGGGAAGGAAAATAAGTTCTCCCCTCCCCCTTGGGATTTCCAGATAGGTCCAAGAATGAAACTGATACAAGACAGAGGAACATAGCAAAGGAATGGCCAGGACAGAAAACTTTTGGACAAACAATAAATTATGAAAAAATGACAAGACAAAAGGCTTTGGGCTAGAGGCAGTAAACTGTAGGAAGTCACTGCAGGTATCCCGGGTTGGGGAGAAATCCAGTGGAGATAAGGGTTGTTTTATGTTTTTTCTTAGTCTCTGGTGATAAGGGTGTTTCACCCTTCCTATCACAAGGAGGGCATTTTCTCACGGGACATTTCATGGCCGCTTTTAAGGTAGAAAAGGGCAGGCCAGGTTGCCTTTCTTTTACTTCATGGTCATGGGATTTGAACTCAGGGCCTCACTCTTGCTAGGCAGGCCCTCTACCACTTGAGCCACATACGCCTCAGCCCCACAGGCTGCCTTTCTGCACCTGCTATTTATTTCTCAAGTGCCTTCAGAATAAGCCAAGTTGAGGTATTTTGGGGTGACAAGTCCTTAACTACTTCAGTCATTTACGGCTCTTTCTCTTTCTCATAGCATCATTTTGGAGTTAAATGTGCCTCTTATTTATTTATTTATTTATTTATTTATTGCAGTACTGGGGCTTGAACTCAGGACTAGGCCTTGAACCACTCTCCACCAGCCCTTTCTTGTGATGGGTTTTTTCCAGATAGGGTCTCGAAAACTATTTGTCCGGGGCTGGCTTCGAACCTGATCCTCCTGATCTCTGCCTCCTGAGTAGCTAAGATTACAGGTGTGAGCCACTGGCACCCAGCTTAAATTTTTTTAATATACTGTTGACATGCATATGTGTACCTGGGGGTGTGTGTGTGTTACTGGGGATTGGACCCAGACATTGTGTGTGTTAACCACACTCTCTACTACTAAGATACACTTCCAGTACCCCGCCCCCCCTTTCCTTTCTTTCTTTCTTTTTTTTTTTTTTTTTTTTAAAGAGATTGGAGTCTGTCTGTGTTGCCCAGGCTGGCTCTAAACTCCTGGGCTCCCAGGGGGGAGAAATGAACCAAGCCTTGTATGCACATATGAATAATAAAAGAAAAATGAAAAAAAAAACTCCTGGGCTCCAAGGGTCCTCCTGCCTTCCTGACTTAGCCTTCAAAGTAGTTAGGACTACATACAGACATGTGCAACTGAACTTGGCTCTAGAGCAGATTCTTTTTTTATTATTATTTGAGTTGTTTTGTTTTGTTGCAGTGCTGGGGATCAAACTCAAGGCTTGCACATGCTAGGCAAGTGCTCTACCACCAACCTCACCTCCAGCCCCTAACTACAGTTCTTATTGATTTAAATAAACTTCCTTTGTTTCCTCTTTTTAAGTCTGTGGTCCATAAAGAATCACTGAAGTGAATTCTGGATATTAGTAATCTAAAGTGTGTCCAATATACTTTAGAAAGAACAAAAAAAGCCAGGCGCCAGGGGGTCACACCTGTAATCCTAGCTACTCAGGAGGCAGAGTTCAGGAAGATCGTGGTTCTAAGCCAGCCTGGGCAAATAGTTTGGGAGACCCTATCTCGAAAATACCCAACACATACACAAATAAAATGACTGGTAGAGTGGCTCAAGTGGTAGTAAGTGAGAAGCACTGAGTTCAAACCCCCAGTACCACCACCAAAACAAAACAAAAACCTAATGAAAAGTTAGTGTTAGAAATCCCATGCGCTGAAAGGTTCTACTCTGCCTGCTTGGATGTAAGTGGTGAATGCCATGGAATAAACTACTAGAATCTGGTTTAATCTAAAACTTACAGACATGAAACTTGATCTGCTTTGGGCTCCCAAATGTGGTACTTGAACAGATACAACTCTTTGCAATCCTGTGGACAAAATGAAAGCCACCCTGTCATAGAACCAAATTGGACCATAAAAGTTTTAGGCCAGCCGGGTGTTGGTAGCTCATTCCTATAATCCTAGCCCTCAAAAGGCAGAGATCAGAATGACTGTGTTTCAAAGCCAGCCCTGAGCAAATAGTTCAGAGACCCTATCTGAAAATACCCAATACCAAAAAGGGCTGGTGGAGAGGCTGAAGTGGTAGAGCACCTGCCTAGCAAGCATAAGGCCCTGAGTTCAAACCCCAATACTGAGAAAAAAAAAAGAACTTGAACTGTAACCTCCCTGCTTTATACCCAAAGAGCCACAGAACAGAACACAGACCCAATAAAGAGAGCTCCCCTCAGGGATAATGTTCACTGCACACCAACGGAGGAAGGCACGTGCATTCAACAATGATGCCTGGGTCATTATAAATTCACAGAGAGAAAAAAAGACTCACTATCACACTGTACACAGCAGAAAATTCGAAGTCTAGTAAGACCTAAGTGTGCAAGACAAAGCCGCCAAACTGCTTTTATAACTTTACTTTTTAACAAAAGTTTACTTTTTTTTTGCTTTGTATTTTTGATTTTATTTTTGGTAGGGGGTGCTCTGAATTGAATTCAGGGCCTGAACATGCTAGGTACACACTCTACCACTGAGCTGCACCCCTGGAAACTTGTTCTCAAATGTATACCAGACTCCAAAGACAAACTTCATTCATTTACATCTAGGTGTGAATGACATGATCACAGGGAACGGCCGTTTCAACAGTAGTGGGATCAAGGGTGACCATCATCCCAGACATAAGAAAAGGCTTTCTTTTTGCCAAATTTCATTTTTTCTTTTTTTTTTTTTGGCAGTACTGGGTTTGAACTCAGGACCTCATGCTTGCTAAGCAGGCACTCTCACTTGAGCCACTCTGCCAGCACTTTTTTTTTTAATTCGTTTATTCATATGTGCATACATTGTTTGGGCCATTTCTTCCTCCATCCCCAGCTCCCTCCCTCTCCCTCCCAACCCCCTCTTGTTTCCAGGCAGAACCTGTTCTGCCCTTATCTCTAACTTTGTTGAAGAGAAAGTATAAGCAATAATAAGAAAGACAAAGCACTTTTGCTAGCTGAGATAAGGATAGCTATACAAAGAGATTCCTAGCATTGCTTTCATGTACAAATGTGTTACAACCCAAGTTGATTCATCTCTAACTGACCTTTTCTCTAGTTCCTGATCCCCTTCTCATATTGACCTCTGTCACTTTAAGGTTTCTGTATTAGCTCCTCTGCAGTGGGGACATCAAATACTATCATGTTTTGGGTTTCTTACCTATCCCCATACCTCCCAAGTGTGCTCTCCCCGTGTCATGCGACCCAAGTCTTACCACGTTGCTGTATTTGCCCTAGATCTACAGTTCACATATGAGGGAGAACATACGATTTTTGGTCTTCTGAGCCTGGCTAACCTCACTCAGAATGATGTTCTCCAGTTCCATCCATTTACTTGTGAATGATAACATTTCGTTCTTCTTCATGGCTGAGTAAAATTCCATTGTATATAAATATCACATTTTCCTTAATCCATTCGTCAGTGGTGGGGCATCTTGGCTGTTTCCATAACTTGGCTATTGTGAATAGTGCCGCAATAAACATGGGTGTGCAGGTGCCTCTGGAGTAACCTGTGTCACATTTCTTTGGGTATATCTCCAGGAGTGGGATTACTGTATCATATGGCAGATCTATGTTTAGCTTTTTAAGTAGCCTCCAAATTTTTTTCCAGAGTGGTTGTACTAGTTTACATTCCCACCAGCAGTGTAAGAGGGTTCTTTTTTCTCCATATCCTCGCCAACATCTGTTGGTGGTGGTGTTGCTAATGATGGCTATTCTAACAGGGCTGAGGTGGAATCTTAGTGTGGTTTTGATTTGCAGTTCCTTTATTGCTAGAGATGGTGAGCATTTTTTCATGTGTTTTTTGGCCATTTGAATTTCTTCTTTTGAGAAAGTTCTGTTTAGTTCAGTTGCCCATTTCTTTATTGGTTCATTGATTTTGGGAGAGTTTAGTTTTTTGAGTTCCCTGTATACTCTGGTTTGCCAGCACTTTTTTGTGATGGATATTTTTCCAAGATATGGTCTGGCAAACTATTTGCCCAGGCTGGCTTCAAACCATGATCCTCCTGATTTCTTCCTCCTGAGTAGCTAGGATTACAGGCATGAGCCACTATGGTCCAGCTCTTTTTGCCAAATTTCTTAATGTGCCTGTGTCTTGAGGGTCCTTCTTTGCAGCCTTGCTTTTAGCTCCTGTTGGTTTTGTTTCTGTGTGAAAGTCACCCATCTCCCTGACCCACTCCTGGGGCAGCTTCAGGGACTTCTATTTATTTATTTATTTTGGTGGTGCTTGCTAGGCAGATGCTGTACCATGGGAGCGACACCTCCAGCCCTTCAGAGACTTCTTGTCACCACCCTTCCTCAGATCCTGCCCCTGGAAACCTCAAACCTCATAAATGATATGTAGGAAAATACATTTATTCTGTTAGGGTAGGAAAGGACAAAAGCAAAATCCATAAAAGAAAGTACTGGTGAATTCATCTAGACTTAAGGACTACTGCTTATCAAACGATACCACAGGGGGCTGAGGAGCTGCATGTGGCTTAGCATAGGACACTGATGTGCAAGTTGTTGGGTTCAGTCCCCAGCACCACACACACACACACACACACACACAGACACACACACACACACACACACACACACACAAAGAGTAAATATTTCAACATACAAACCACACAAAGAATTAGGTATCCAGTATAAATATTAAACTGCAAGTTATTAAGAACAAGACAAACTAATACAAAGGTGGGGGAGAAATAGATACAAGACACTAACAGGCATTTCACCAAAGAAGAAACCAAGTAGCTCATAATCATATAAAAAGATGCACATGCCAGGCACTGGTGGCTCACATCTGTAATCCTAGCTACTTGGAAGGCTGAAATCAGGAGGATCTAGGTTTGAGGCCAGCTGGAGCAAATAGTTCTTGAGAACCCATCTCCAAAATAACCAGAACAAAATGGACTGGAAGTGTGGCTCAAGCAGTAAAACACCTGCTTTGTAAGTGTAAATCCCTGAGTTCAAACCCTAGTACCACCAAAAAAAGAAAAAAAAGATGCTCTCCTGCATTACTTTTTATTTATTTATTTTGGCAATATGAGGGATTTGAACTCAGGGCCTCATGCTTGCTAGGCAGGCACTCTACCACTTCAGTCACTTCGCCAGTCCTATTTCATGTTGGGTATTTTCAAGATAGGGTCTCTTGAACCATTTGCCCAGGCTGCCTTCTAACTATGATACTGCTGATCCACTGAGTAGCTAGGATTATAGGTGCAAGCTGCAGCGCCCAGCCCAACTGCTTACTAACCAGGAAAATGAAAGTGTAAAGCCGACATGATACCATTTCACAACAATCAAACTGGCAAAAATTTAAAGTTACTTAATCCCAGGTGTTGGCAGGAATGCACAAAGCGATCAGAACTTTGAAACAATGACACATTGGTAGGAGGATAATTACCACTTTGGAGAATAATTTGACATTTAAAAAAAAAGCAAGAACACAGCATTTCCAAAGCCCACTGTTTCCATTCCTAGGCACACCTTCAAGAAATTCTTCCGCATGTGCCCAGAGCTCAAACCAGAATATTCATAGAAGAATTGTTTGTGATGGAAAAGGAGGAGACACAATGCCCTTCAGCACAGAATAAATACTCTGTTGTATACTTCCACAATGGAACACTCTACTTAGCAGTGGAAATTCACTTTTGTTTTGGTGGGGTTTTTTTTCTTTTTCTTTTTTGGTGGTCCTGGGTTTTGAACTCAGGACCCTTGCTAGGCAGGCACTCCACCACTTCAGCCATGCCCAGCCCCATAAATTAACTTTTATTTGATTATCAAAACCAAAATGCTTAGGCTGGCAGTTTGGCTCATGTGGTAGAGTGCCTGTCTAGGAAGTGTGAGACCCTGAATTCAAACCCCAGTACCATCCCCCCCCCAAAAAAAGAAACTGCTACAAAAACAAAATGCTTGAGAGGAAAAATTCAAGCTATGGAAGAAAAACATAGAATGATTTCATTTACATACAGACCAAAGAAATGCAAACCCCAATAATATATAGTGGTTACCTCCTAGGGAAGGTGGAAGAGGATGGAACAGGGGAGGGGGCACAGGTAGACTTCTAAGACACTGGTGATTTTTCTATTTCTTAACCTGGGGGTTGGTACATGGATACTCCTGTTATTGATGTTCTCTAAATTTTGTGACCTTTTACATGCATGATACATTTCAAAAATAAAAAATTAAAACACAAGGGATTTTTTTTGGAGCGGGTACTAGGCCTTGAACTCAGGGCCTACACCTTGAGCCACTCCACCAGTCCTGCTTTTTTGTGATTTTTCTTTTTTTTTTTTTTTTTTGAGATAGAGTCTGGCAAACTATTTGCCTGGGCTGGTTTAGAACAGTGATCCTCCTGATCGCTGCCTTTTGAGTAGCTAGGATTACAGGGGTGAGCCACCGGAGCCCAACTTAAAACGCAAGTTTTTAAGCTGAGGTCACTGTGATGGAGCTGTGCTTTATTACACCAGAGCAAAGACTCGAATACATTTGCCAGAGTTTATGTACTCCTCTTTGCAGGCACCTATGATTATAGCACTATCTGGGCTTTACTTACAGTGTATATGTATAACATACCCACGGTTAAGGTTCTCTTTTTTGTTTACATATGGCAGAAATCCAACTCTAATTTAAACACAAAAGGGTTTCTGTGGGGTATATAACCCAGGACATGTAAGATTATTTTTAGAACCAGGTATGGAGGCACATATCTATAGTCTCAGCTATTCAGGAGGCTGAGGTAGAAGGATCACTTGAGCGCAGGAGTTCTAGGCCAGCCTCAGCAATCTCTTCTCAAATTTAAAAAAAAAAAAAAAAAAGATTGTTTTCTGGCTGGCTCCAACTGCAGCTAGATTCAGAATCCCCAAAATATTGTCACTGGAATGCTGACTCATGCCTACTCTCAGCATTTTCTGCTTTTGGCTCTATTCTCACAGACTTTCTCCCAGTGATGGCAAAGACAGCCACGTGCAGTTCTGGGCTTATATTTTGCTTGCAGCTGGAGATCCCAGCAATGAAAGAGTGCCTTTTCTTCAACATTGTTGGCAAACAAAGAATAACAAAAAAGGAAAGACAGAACACTGTTGGCAAACGCCCCAAAGAGAATGAGATTGTGAGATTGTGTCCGTCCATCTTCCCCCACTCCCACTCCAATGCCTCTGAGCCCAATCCCTGCTGCTTATGCAGAATATGGGGAGTCTGCACCATTTGTTTGCTGCGTGATGAAGGTGGTGACGGGGTACCGGTGAAAGTGCATATGTGGTGGAGAGTGGGGATAGGATCAGCCCCACAAAACCCAGGGAAATAGAGGCTCACAAGAAAACAGGAGGAAGCTCACGCCTGTAATACTAGCTATGGAGAGGGCAGAGATCAGGAGGATCTCGGTTCTAAGCCAGCCTGGGCAAATAGTTCACAAGACCCTCTCTCAAAAAAACCATCACAAAAAAGGGCTGGTGGAGTGGCTCAAGGTGACAGTTTTGAGTTCAAATCCCAGTACCGCAAAAAAAAAAGAAAAGTCATCTATTGCAGGACATATATAATGTGAAGTTTTTTTAAACAAGCTCTCATTGTGTTACCCAGACTGCCCTGTAACTCTTCCTTCCACCACAGCCTCCTGAATACCTGGGACTACAGGTGTGACCCCGTGCCTCAGTGACTTTATCAACACTCATATGGCTATTTCCCCTGGCTTTATTGTTTACTCATAGACTACTTATATTACTTTTGTCTAAAGCAAGGAGTGCTGCTTAAGATATCAGGCACGTGCTAAGAATTTCTTTTCTTTTTATTACTTTTTTATTTTTATTGTTGTGCTGGGTGGTAGAATTTCTGACTAGATGTTAGAATTCATATAGAGAACAGTTTTGTCCGTTACCTCCCCAACTTTCCTCTTGATTTCCATTTTGATATGGAAACCATAAGCTCTTATTCCCTTCCATGTCACTCAGAACCTTTTTATCATGTTTGCAGCATTAAGTGTGCAGTGTAGGTTATTGTGTGCGGGTGGTTAGAACGTAAGCTTCGGAGGCAAACAGAAGTGGGTTCCATTCCTGGCTCTTCTGTGTGATCTGGAAAGAGGCAGTAATATCGTACAGGGAGCTGGTAAAGAATAAATGAGGTGACTTTGGAAAAAGCTTCACACAGTACCTGCACAGAGGAAACATTTTATAAGTGGTGCCTATTATTGTTGACCCTCTTTTTGGTGCTAAAACTGCTGTTCTTTTTCCTTCAAAGCGTTCATGGTGCTTTAAAGTTTTCTGTTTTCTCATATTCCTTGCTCTAGTTTCCTATCTCTTGGCCACCAACAGAAAAGTGTATTTGGACAAGACTAAAATGACTCAGTAACTCACTTATGGAAGTGAGTTTAAACCAGTTGGCTTAGAGTTAAGATGAATTTGTTGGGTCGATTTTGTTTGAAGTTGTAAAATAAAATTAGCAGTAATGAAGTCCATGATGCCTAAAGAGAAAGCCTATGAAATCCACAGATGACCATAAGTGTGAAATTTTAGGAACTGAGAGACCAGAGGAACCCTAGGATGGATTCCCGCATCATGGTGGCACAGTGTCTCTTGTGACTTTTTTTTTTTAATGGCACTAGGGTTTGAACTCAGGGTCTCACACTTGAACCACTCGGCCAGCTCTTTTTCTTGTGATGCGTTGCTTTCAAGATAGGGTCTATCTATTGCCTGGGCTGGCTTTGAACTGCAGTCCTCCTGATCTCTCTCTTGAGTAGCTAGGATGACAGGCGAGAGCCACTGGTGCCAGCTCTCACAACATTTTTATGAAAGAGGAAAAAGATGAAGAAATGGATAGGATGAAATGAAAGGAAACATAAAAATTTAAGAGTAAATACTGTTTTTAATTGTTATCATACATAGGTACGATACATGTGTGACAGATATTCTGCATTGATTTAGATACATGTTTTTAGGTACAGAAATAGTGTTCAAAGTACATATTATGCTACAATTATACTTTTTTTTTTTTTTTTTGCAGTGCTGGGGATTTCTTTTGCCAAACTTAAATAGCTAAAAACGTGCCAACTATTACGGCAATATTCTTTTCCTTTTCTTTTTTTTTTTTTTTTGGCACTACTGGGGTTTGAACTCAGGGCCTCACACTTGCTAAGCAAGCACTCTTCCACTTGAGCCACTCCACCAGCCGCTACATTGGACATTTTGGGGATATTGTTGGCATATCCGTTGGACATGTTGGAAATTGTAAAGGATAAAAACTATGGTGAGGAGCTTGATCAGTGAATTTCACTCTCAGTGAATTAAATGAAACACTTTTGTTAGTCGTGTTTGTTCAGGGAATTGTAATTGGAGTAACACTGCCATCACACATATTAGAATAATCAGGCTCAGGTATTAACTAAACCCCATACTTACTCCAAGATTCATCTTCTCTAATAAAGAGAAGGGCATAAGGAAAGAGGGAATGAGGGTGAATATGATAGATGAGTTTTGTATTTATATGTGAAAATAGGAGAATGAAACCTGTTGAAATTTTCCTAAGAGGGCAGGGAGGGGGAGGAGGCAGAACAATAGAGATGGATGAATCTAACTAAGATAGGTTGTAAGTACACATGTAAATATCACAATGTATCTCCCTGCACAACTATTATATGCTAATGAAAAAATAAAGAGAAGACCAAAATAAAAAAAAGGTTGGGGGAAATGAGAAAAAAATGCATTAAGCACACACCAAGATTAACTGCCAAATGCTGTTAGAGGCACTAGCCCCATCTCGATTAGCTCATGGCAGTTGTCTCTCATCAAGAACAGTATTCGCTTTCAGCAATTTAGGGCGAATGACCAAAGAAAGGAGTGTACCGTCTAAGGGTGGAAATAGGTGCTTTATGTTTCAGTCTCTTTTATTCTTCACAGTTAAGCTGTTTATTTTGTTTGATGTGTTTCCTAAGTGACAGTGTTGATAGCACCTCTTTGTTTTAGATCCTGCTTTTAATTTCTTTTGCTGACTTGTTTCATTTCTTTTCTAATTCTAGCTTTTCCTCCCCCTGCACCCCAACCTGACTTGACGTTCCTTTCTTTCAGCTGCTCACACAGGAAAGTTCTTTTTTTCTTTTGAATAGAAATTCTAGCCAACAGCTTGAGAGAAAATACAATTGCAGTAACTCTGTGGTGACATTCATGGTGCCCTCAGACCTGGAAAGAGGCTCCTTTGGTCAGTGCCTCGGGTCTAATAGTTCCTGTAAAACTCTTTTTGGCATGTGTGTACATAAGCAGACATGTACACATGTTCCATTGTCTACACAGCATAGAAACATCGTTGTGAAGTAGCATCTTCACACGACCCAAGGACAGACATCTAATGCATGGCAGCCGACTACCATGGTGAGCGACCTAGATAGTGTGTTAAAGAAAATCTCGTTTCAGGACAAGCCTGGGATGAATTTCTAGAAATGTCACCAGCCCCACAATTCTTCCTGCATATCAGTTGCTTTTGTCTGATGTTTGTGAGAATTTATGTGTCAAAGGGAGCTCTTAAGCAATCACATGCATCATGTGTGATAGGTTTTTTGTGTCTCACTGTGTAGTCCAGGCTGACCTCAAACTCGTGATCCTTCTGTATCAGCTTCCCCAGTGTTGGAATTACAGGTGCCCGTGAGACCTTGTCTTAAAAAAAGAAAATAAGGGCTGTGGGGGGGAGGTGGCCCAAACAATGTATACACATGTGAGTAAATGTAAAAGTGATAAAAAATATATTAAATATTGTTGAAAGATAAAAAAGTAATAAATTAAATGAAACTGGAAAAAAGAAAAGAAGCCAGGTGTGATAATCCAGGTTACTAGGGAAGCACAGGCAGAAGGATTGTGAGTTGGAAGCCCACTTGAGTCACATAGTAAGACACCCCACCTCAAAAAAAAAAAAAGAAAAAAGAAAACGAAAGAAATATCTGAGCCAGAGGCTGGTGGCTCACACCTGTAATCTACTCAGAAGGCAGCAAACAGGAGGATCATGGTTCAAAGCCAGCCCTGGGCAAATAGTTCTTGAGACCCTATCTTAAAAAAATCCACACACCCCCCACCCAAAAAAAAGGCTGACAGAGTGGCTCAAGCTGTAAAAGTGCCCACCTAGAAAGCATGAAGACCTGAGTTCAAACCCCAGTGCCAAGAAAAAAAAGTCTCTGAAGAGAATTATTTTTCTAGGGCAATCCTAAACTCTGAATACCTAGTTGCTTTAAGGTGGGGCATCATGCCTGTGATATTAAAGCAGCTGTTAGGACAGCTGGTTCAAAGAGGGGAGCAGTTTCCCTGTTGCTGTGAGGTTAGGTGTCACACTCTGTCCAGTTATCCCGGAAGCTCTGCAGTCCACAGAAGCACAGTCTTAGCAGAGTGGAGCAATCCATTCAGTCCCCTCTTCTAAAGAGACTGCTCTCTAGACAACACTGTTGAACTCGGTCTCTGAGCCATCTCAGGGAAGGAAGGGGGATTAAGCCTTGCACTTTACCTCTCTTCTCTGCTCCCCTTCCCTCTGTAAACTTCTCTAGATAGAGAGACACAAGAAAGCCCTCTGGCCTGTTTCTTCTTCAGCCACATCAATTACTTACACTGGGAGCAAACGAAAGGGATGGGACTGAGAACCAGCGGTAGAAGGAGGGAAGGCCAAGGAAAATGGGAGACGAAACAAGTTCCCCTTGGCTGTAACTGGTGACTCCATGCCTGGAAAGTCATCAAAAGATTTAGATTCTAAATTAAAGATCACAAAAAAGTCAGAGGCATTATATTCAGCTCATACAATTTTTAAAAATCAAGGAACCTGGTTAGGTGGCTCACATCTGTAATCCCAGCTACTTTGGGAGGCAGACATAGGAGGATCATAGTCTGAGACCAGTCCTGGGTTTTAAGTGTGAGACCCTATCCGAAAAATAACTAAAGCAAAAAGGGCTAAAGGTGTGGCTCAAGAGGTTGAGTGCCTGCCTAGCAAGAACCAGGAGCTGAGTTAAAATCCCAGTACTACAAAAAAAATTAAGTCAAAATTAAAAATTTAGAATTTTATATAAAAATCTAATTTCTGGCTTCCCATAAAATGGGGTGCTCTAACCACACAGTGACCTTATTCCCTCATGGCAGCTATTTGAATACCCTCTACCACATCCTAATTTTTCTAGCTCAGTCATGAATGTCACCTGCCTGGTCCCTGTAGGTAAGTGTGCTAGTTTCCATCACTATAATGAAACACCTGAGCTAACTAACTTATAAAGAAAGAAGGTATGTTTTGGCTTACAGTGTTGGAGATTCCAGTTCAAGACTAGGTAAACCCATTGCTCTGCACTTCTGGTAATCAGTCATGTCAGAGAGCCCATGGCAGGGCAAGCAATAGGAGAAAGGAAAGACCAGTTCCTATGATCCCCTTCAAGGACACACCCCCAATGACCTAAGGACTGCCATAAGACCCCTCCTCTTTTAGGCTCCACCACCTTCCAATAGCACAAACCTGGGAAAGGAGCCTTTAACACAGGAACCTGTGGGAGGACACCAAGATCCAACCTATAGCAGCAGGTATTGGTCTTTCTGCTCTTCTCCTTACTCCCATCCCATTCTACCTGTTCATGGCAAACCAGCTTCTATAGTGCTGACAGTCCAGTCGTTAAGTCACTAGCTTAATCAGTGAGGACACAGCCAGGACCTTCTAGTAAATAGCCCCTCCTATGATGCACCATTTCAGATGCTTTGTGAAAGAAGGACTATATGGAAGGAAGTCACTGGGCAGCCGGACATCGGTGGCTCACGCCTGTAATCTTAGCTACTGAGGAGTCAGAGATCAGGAGGATTGCAGTTCAAAGCCAGCCAGGGCAAATAGTTCTGCAAGACCTTATCTCGAAAAACCCTTCACAAAAATAGGGTGGTGGAGTGGCTCAAGGTGTAGACCCTGAGTTCAAACCCCAGTACCTCCAAAAACAGAAATAAAAGAAAAGGAAGTCATTGGGCGATCACATGCTCAAGCATCTCTGTGCCCACAACTAAAAGTATTTGAGGGCTGGGGGTATGGCTTATGTGGTAGAGTGCTAAGCAAGTGGAAGGCCCTGCATTCAAACCCCATTATTGCAAGAAAAAAAAAAAATTGGAGTGGAAGCAAAATTCACCTGTAAGACTAAAACAATGAAAACCTCCAGAATACAAGGCAATGCCCATTAATAAATGCCAGCTAACCGAGGTGAGGCCCATGGTGGGAGCTTCCTTTGGGTCTTTCCGTTCTGTGGCAAATACCCAGTTAACACACATTCAATGTCCTGAACCCTGCTGGACAAGCTGGCAGCAGGGCCTCGAATCCCCTCCACGGCAGTAGCCTAAGGTGCTCAGCACCCAAGGCGCGCTGCTTCAATGAGTAGATGAAATGTAGCCATTGAACTTTTCATCCAATTGCTGTGAACCAAAATCTGTACCAGTTGAGCATAATGTTATTTTTCAGATTCCTAGCAGCCAGGACAAAAAAATTGGGGCAGCCAAGGCTCTGATTTTATGGCCTTTTTTCTTTTCTTTTTTGTTGCTACTGGGGCTTGAACTCAGGGCCTCACACTTGCTAGGTAAGTGCTGTACCACTTGAGCCACTCCACCATCCCTTTTTTGTGTTGGGTATTTTCAAAATAGGGTCTCAGGAAATATTTGTTGGGGCTGGCATCGAACTCTGATCCTCCTGATCTCTGCCTTCCAAGTAGCTAGCACTCAAACATGAGCCACTGGGCCCAGCTTATGGCCTTTTCGTAGTTTAGGATTAGCCTGTCTCAAAAAGCAGTGTGGATAAAGCAAATACACAAACAAAAACTCTAGCCAAGAAGGTTTGTCTGGAAAAATAAAATAATAAGCTAGTGGTAGAGCTCATAGTTAGCATGCATGAGGTCCTGGTCTAATCCCTGGCACCAAAATAAATACATAAATAAATTTAAAAAGTTTACAATTGCTCTGAATGGCTAGTTGTTAGTGCCTTAAGGAGCAGGGTCCAGGGTCCAATATCACTGACCTAGGTTCCAGGACAGGACTTCAGTTGCTTGGAGGAACACAATTACAGAACTGGTTTTCAAACAGGAACCTAGAGAAAAAAGAATAAAACCCAAGCCTTGTTATGTGCAGCGAAGGCTTAGGAAGGGGCACAGCCCCTTCCCAATACCATCCCTGCAGCTCACAGAACGCAAGGCCCTCACTAGCCTCACCCAGGCTAACCCTTCTCCTCCTGTGTTCTACCACGTCACCTACGGCAGCCACACTGATCCACGCACAACTCCAAAATACGCAGTGAGTTCTCACAGCTCTTGACTTTTGTCTCCCTTCTTACTACTTGTCAGTTTCAATTAGAAAAATCCAGCTTCTTAGCATCACCAAGCTACCTATCAACCACAGCTATTTTTCATCCAAAAAAATCTGCCAGGCACCAGTGGCTCACACCTGTAATCCTAGCTACTTGGGAGAGTGAGATCAGAAGGATCATGGTTTGAGCCAGCCAAGGCAAATAGTTTGAAAGAAATGGACTGGAGGTATGGCTCAAGCTGTAGAGCACTTGCCTTGAGAGCAGGAAGCCCTGAGCTCAAACTCGAGTCCCACCAAAAAAAAAAAAATCTGATAGGGCCAGGTGTCTGTGTGCAAACCTGTAGTCCCAGCACATGGGAGGCTGACGTGGGAGGATCACTTGAGCCTAGGAGTTCCAGGCAAGCCATCTCTAAAATAAATTTGAAATTATTTATTATTAATGTGGTTATTTTGTAATAAATTTTATTTATTAGTAGTATAATTGAATATTAGTAATTTGTTAGTAATATAATTTATTTAAATTCTATTTATTTTATTACATGTTAAAATAAACTACTTTAATAAGCTACATATATATATATATTATATATATATATTTTTTTTTTCTTTTTTTTTTTTTTGGTGGTGGTGGTGGTACTGGAGTTTGAACTCAGGGCCTCACGCTTGCTAGGCAGATTCTCGACCACTTGAACCACACCCTAAGCCCAATAAGCTATATTTTTTAGGAATTTTTTTTTTGGGGGTGCAGTACTGGGGTTTGATCTCAGGATCTTTTGCTGCTAGGCGGGTGCTCTTCCCACTTGAGCCACTCTGCCTGCAATAAGCTATATTTTTAGAAGGTATTTTAAAGTGATTTTTAAGGACTTGAGGATGTGGCTCAGTGATAAGGCAAAGCACCAGGTCCTGGGTTCAATCCCCAGTACTAGAAGAAAAAAGCAATTTTTGTATGATTATAAATAGCAAGATTGCCACATCTAAAGCAGTAGATTTTAGTTTTAATGAAAAGTACAGACACCATGCATTGGTCTGCCATTATCTGTGGCTATCTTTTTTTTTTTTTTTGGTGGTACTGGAGTTTGAAATCAGGACCTACATCTTGAGCCACTCCACCAGCCCTTTTTTGTGATGGGTTTGAGATAGGGTCTCATGAACTATTTGCCAGGGCTGGCTTTGAACTGTGATCCTCCTGATCTCTGCCTCCTGCAGAGAGATGAGGCACCCAGCTGTGGTTACTTTCTAACAGAATAATCTTTTGTTTAAACTGAGTACATCTCACTTTTGAAATATGGTTATAGATTAGGAATCTTTTTTTTTTTTTTTTAGGGAGCTGACCTACTAGATACTGAAATTTTTTTTTTATTTTATTATTGATATGTGCATACAAGACTTGGTTCATTTCTCCCCCCTGCCCCCACCCCCTCCCTTACCACCCACTCCGCCCCCTGCCTCTCCACCCCACCCCCTCAATACCCAGCAGAAACTATTTTGCCCTTATTTCTAATTTTGTTGAAGAGAGAGTATAAGCAATAATAGGAAGGAACAAGGGTTTTTGCTGGTTGAGATAAGGATAGCTATACAGGGCGTTGACTCACATTGATTTCCTGTGCGTGGGTGTTACTTTCTAGGTTAATTCTTTTTGATCTAACCTTTTCTCTAGTTCCTGTTCCCCTTTTCCTATTGGCCTCAGTTGCTTTTAAGGTACCTGCTTTAGTTTCTCTGCGTTAAGGGCAACAAATGCTAGCTAATTTTTTAGGTGTCTTACCTATCCTCACCCCTTCCTTGTGTGCTCTCGATTTTATCATGTGCTCATAGTCCAATCCCATTGTTGTGTTTAATCTTGACTTCTCATAGGACTTTTACAGCTATGACATATCCATGCTTTGTTTGATGCTCAGCGCCAGTGGCTCACATCTGTAATCCTATCTACTCAGGAAGCAGAGACCAGGAGGATCATGGTTCAAGACCGGCCTGAGGCAAATAGTCCTCAAGACCCTATCTAGAAAAAACCCAACACAAAAAAGGCTAGAGTGGCTCAAAGTATAGGCCCTGAGTTCAAAATCCCAGTATCACCAAAAAAAAAAAAAAAAAGAATGCATTTTGACAACTATTTCCATAGCATTTACACTGCATTACATGTTATGGATAATTCAGATAACTTAAACTATGTGGTGGGAAGATGTACAGAGGTAAAGACAATCTTTTATAAATGGGATTTGAACATCCTTGGACTTGGGTATCCCACGGGGGGCTGGAGCCTGTCCCCCTGGGATAGGAGGGACAGCTATAGCCTGAACACTAAAGACCATCAGGTCCTGAGATATTCCTGTTACCCCAACAACTGAACTTACACACAAGTTTACTAAATACCAAAGAATTTATTTAATGATTGTCTTTGACCATCAAGGAAACACAAGGCAGCATATTAGGCACAGGCAGCATTACAGCAATTAATGATATGGCATGATTGGTGGCTCTAAGAAGCTTGGGCTGCAAAAGGGGGACCTGCCAGGTGTTATAATAGTTTCATTACTGGCTCAAAGACAAGACTTTGTCTTCTCCACTCAAGGAGTGCCTAGTTCTTTTCCTTTATCCTCAGACACCTTCCAGCGCATTCATTATAGGTGTCAGGCGTGTAGCAGGAGGGGACACACTGACCTCTATCAGCGATTGCTCTGCATTTAGATGCTCTCTGGAGACATTCAGTAAAAGTTTATCACAGTCTTCACTCCCATGAACTAAGATGATGGCGGGTGATTAGTGGGCTCTTTCCCACAATTACCATGAAAATTCCCACCTCCCTGCTGAACAGGAATGTCCAGATGTTAACAACCCTGAAACTTAGAGCAAATCAGAGAAATGATTGCATAACACAGAGAAGAAATAACAATCTTCGTGAATGTGTCTGACTGGAGGTCAGCACAGTTTCAGCTCTGCAGTTCTCACTCAGTGTTGCTGCATCATGCCTTTGAACTTACAGAACATTTGCTGGAACAGTGCACATGTGTCAGCACAAATTTCTCTGTCCTTTTTTTTTTTTTTGTCTCAAGCGTTGGGGATGGAAGCCAGGGCCTCACCAAGCTAAGGAAGGGCTATACCCCAGACCTAAATCTTCTCACTGTCTTTTAGTTTTATTACTATTATGAACATGTCAAATTGTATTGGGTAGTAATATTGATGGGGAAATACTTAGTAATAAAGAGTTATGTATTACGGATCCTTGGGTGAATTCAAATAGAAAGGAATCGGAGGAGAAGTTCACTGATAAGTGACCCCTCCTGCTACCGAGTACGAAGTGTATTAAAGGAGATCAACCAGGCCTGGGAATTTCCCCACCAAAGATTATTTTGACAGCCACCTGTCACTCCTCTATAATCAAGCAAATTAAAATAAATTAAGTTGTTTAATTTCAGAAACTCTTAGAGGTTATTCAGGCTAGGATTTACAAACTTTTTTTTAAATGCCACACTTCTTTTAAACAAAATTATATGTGGCAGACCAACTTAATAATAAAACAAATAAAATAGCACTACTCTGCAAAGAGGTAGGAAATTCTCCTTTACCAGAACTGGAGAAAGTCTAAAGACCACATTACCAGGCTGTTGATGAGAAGGTGACTCACAACTGAAAGAATTTGCATTGGATCATTTAGATGGAGGGCTTTGTCAGAATGGATGACAGTCTTGCAATTCAGAACAAGAAGAGTGGGGCATTAACTTTTCCATTCCCAGAAAGCAAATTATTGCTGATGGAAACACAAAGATGGTTAATAGTTTCCACTTATGTCTGTCACACAAATTAGCACATGCAAATAGTCTCAAGACCCCAAATTTGAGACTCAGAGAAGAAACTAATGATCATAATTTTAAATTGTTGCTGGGCACAATGGTGCGTCCAAGTGTTGGCAGGCAGATGTGGGAGGATCGAGAGTTCAAAGCCAGCCTTATAGCCAGACCCTGCCCCAAACCAAACAAACAACGGCGAAATACCCAATTTCAAATTGTCCTTCTTTCAAACGGTAATGGCCCAACCCTCCCACAGATCACTATTTTTTCTTAGACCCAGTATTCCTATGTTCCCCAGGCTGACCTTGAACTCCTTGGCTGGAGTCAATTTCTACTTCAGCCTCCTGAGTAGCTGGGACTACAGGCACATATTACCATTCCCAGCAAATAACAATTTTAGTTTTTGTAGTAGATGTAGAAGTATAAGTGTGACAATACTACACAAAGACAGTGAGGTTATTAACATCACATCTGAAGTAGTGCTGTATTATTTGAAGGTAGACTGTGACATTAAAATGCTAAACTTGAGGTGTACCTGAGGGATAGAGTGTGTGCTTAGCATATACCAGGCGCAGTTCAGTCCCAATCACCCTCCCCCCAGTTTTACCTCTTCTTTTTTTTCCCCCCAAATGCAAACAATCACTAAAGATATAGAAGTTGCCCTTCCTCAGTTTCATTTTCTGAGGTTTTAGTTACATAAAGTCAAGCTCGATCTGAAAATAAGTATGATAGATATTTTGAGAAAGAGAGATGGGGGTTGGGGAATAGAGAGAAAGCTCATTCACATAACTTTTATCACAGTATATTGTGATAATTGCTGTTTTGTTATTCGTTCTTGTTCTTATTCTCTTACTGTGCCTTATTACTACACTAAATTTTCTCATAGGGTTGCATGCTTAGGAAAAAAAAATAAGTATTTTGTATATAGGGTTTAGTATTATCTACTGCAGTCTTAGAACAAATTCCCAGGGGATAAAAGAAGACTGCAATGTGGCTAATAATCTTATAAAAATTATGAAATGGAATATTAAATATACTCAACCCAGAAGACAATAGGAAAAGAGGAAACAAAGGAACAAGTTTCTATTTTAAGAATCCAGGAAAAGAAGAACAGCTGTAAACAACTTAGAACTGATCTCACACTAATAATGAAATGTTGAGTTGTTTTCTAGGATTGGGAACAAGTTAAGATGTCCTCTCTCAACATTTTCTATTTATTTATTTACTTATTGCAGTGTTGGAGCTTGAACTCAGAGCCTTCACCTTGAGCCATTTTTGTGAAGGGTTTTTCCAGGTAGGGTCTTACGAACTATTTGCCGGGGTTCGCTTTGAATCACGATCCTCCTGATCTTTGTCCCTTGAGTAGCTAGGATTACAGGCATGAGCCACCAGTGTCCAGCTCTTTCTCAACATTTTAATTCTAACATTATATTGGAAGTCTTAACCAGTACAACAAAAAGACATGCAGATGGGAAAGGAGGAAGTAAAACCTTTAGTGTTCACACATTCTTACTGTTAACACTGGAAACCCAACAAGTTATCAAACAACTCTAGAGCTACTAATCCATGATCAAGGGTCAAACTTTAAAAGTCAATGACAATTATTGCAGCACTTTTCACAACAGCTAAATTATAGACTCAGCCTAGATCCACCATCAATAGACAAACGAATAGGAAAACGGGACACATAAACACAACGGAAATTTATTCAGCCATAGAGGAACAAAATTATGTTATTTGCAGGAAAATGGGTTTCATTATGATGTTTTCATATGCATATATAAGGTACTTTGATCATAACATTCCTCTATTACCCTCTCATGTCAGTCCCCTCCTCCCCCCGCACTGCTCCCTGTCCTCTTCCCAAGTAGTCCTCCTTCTACTGTCATATCTTTTTAAATGTTTTTTATTAGTATGTAATAGTTGTACAGGGGGGTTTGTTGTGACATTTCCATATATGCATACAATGTAACCCAGTTTGGTTCATTTTCCCCAGTGTTTTGGTGTCTTCGTAGCAGCCCAAGATGAACGGATTCTTCAGGACAGGGAAACTCCAGGCTCTGCGGCCCACCCTGACTCACTGGCTGCACTGACGGGGTGAGTAGCAGGCGGAATCCAGTGACAAAAAGGTTTCCCAATTGGATGTTGAGCTGGTGAACTGTAAGGATCAAATCAAGAAGATGAGAGAGGTCCTGCCTAGAACAAGGTCACGCAGAAAGCCCCGCAGGTTTGAAGGCAAAAGCAGGTGTCTGAGAAGCAGCCAGGCGACCTTGCCCAACAATCCTCTGATATGAAACACCCAGTGACCATCTTGTCCTTAAAGGACACCAAGACCACAGTCAATGCAACGAAGCTGGGAGTAAGGGAAATGAAGAAGTTACACTTGTACGTGAACATCAACCAGACTGAGGATTTACAAGACCAGCCAGAGGATTTGATGGAAGGGACAAACACAATCCAAGAAGCCCAGAGTGTCAGTCTTGCACCCCAGAATCAGGTGAAGGTGACCTAGAAGCAGAGCTCATGTCCTGGGTGATGAGTGTCTGGCAGAAGAGAATTCTTACTTGGACGAAGCGGCATCTGCACCTGCAATTCCAGAAGGTTCCCACTAACACAGAAAACCAGGCTGGAGTCTAGGGGGTGAATCTGGATGCCCCAGCTCCCTGCTTCACAGCCTCGCATCATTCAAGTTCACCACGGGAAAATGCATACATATTCTGGGACTAGGAAATATTTCCAAATTTGTCAGGACAGATTTCGGTTTCTTTCCTTTCTTTGAAGGAAAGGCTAATTACACTGCTTCTTTATTATTTTTTTTTCCTGTTAAGAAATTCATTGCTTAGGAAGCTTTCTTTGTAGTAGAACTGGATTCTAGATGGGCATCCGTGGCTCATGCCTGTGATCTTAGCTCCTTGGGAGGCTGAGATTGGGAGGATCATGGTTCGAGACCAGCCTGTGCAAATAGTTTGGGAGACCCCCATCTCCAAAATAATCACAGCTGAAAGAACTGGAGGTGTGGTCAAGTGGTAGAATGCCTTTTGAATGCAAAGCCCTGGGTTCAAACCTCAGTCTCACCAAAATAATAATAATGATGATGAATAAATAAAATTGGATTCTTTTTCTCTTAGGCAAGACTAACTCAAAGTATCTTTGACTTTATATGACTTGTTTTCATTCATTAATAATAATGAGACAAGAATCTTTTTTTTCTCTCTTTTTTTAGGAGACTGGGGTTTGAACTCACAGATTCATGCTTACAAAGCAGGTAGTCTACCACTTGAGCCACTCTACCAGCCCGTTTTTGTGTTAGTATTTTCGAGATAGGGCCTTGTATACTATTTCCCTGGGCGGGCTTTGAACGGCCATGCTCCTGATCTCTGCCTCCTGAGTAGCTAGGATTACAGGTGTAAGTCACTGGCCCCCAGCAGTGATGGCCTTTTAAAATAGGTTTTGTGTGTCTTGTGAGCAAATTATTACTGTGTCCAATATTGGAATATAATATAATATAATACAATATTGGAATAGTAATTATCACTATTGTGTCATAGTGAATATTTTGGTTCTGTGGTTTTCAGAGTATTACAGCTTGACTTGTAAACAATAATGATTATTTCTGGATATTTAATGTATAGGACATTTATGTATACTCAATAAATATTTTTAAAAAGGAAAAAGGGAAAGACTAATGAACTATATACATCAACTTGCTTAGGTGTTAGAGCTGGGGCCATGCTTGGGACAGAGCACTTACATAGCATGCACAAAGCCTGGGTTCGGTCCCCAGCACCACACACAAAAAAATCTTGCCTGATTCTTACTACACGGAATGCAAGAAGTCAGATAAAAAAGAGTAAACAATGCGTGTTCATTTGCATATGGTTCTAAAGCAGGCAAAACTTATCTATAGTGAACAAATCAGGACAGAGGTTTCCCTGGATGATACTGGGTAGCAGAAAGGACCGGGAGGGGCTTTCTGAGGTGATGCAAGTCTTCAGGGGATGGGTTAAATTAGAGTATGTAGCTGTAGGTGATGCTTGAGATTAGTATGATCTGAAAAAAAGAACAATAGATAAGTATTGATCTTCAGTTAAAGACTTATTTCCCACTTTGTATGGACTATCAATCATAACAGTCTTGTATTCCAGGTTTGTGCAAATAGAAAAATAAGCAGAGGATAATAAAGCCAGCTTTCTCCCTGTTGGAGAAGGAAGCCATACACAAAGAAAGGCAGAGGGCTTGCAGGAAACTGGAAACTGGAGGGGTTGGTTGGGGTCAGGAGTATCAATGCTCCTTGTTGGTTTTAGTATAGAGAGCTAGATCTGCTAGACAGGCATTACATGTTTACATGTGTTTCTTCTAGCTTTTCCTGCATGGTCTGGGGAGTCCACATCCAGCACCAGATTCAGTCCTTTGATTTTCCTCTTGAGGCAGAGACAATGAGTACAGAGTGTCTTGTGCCAGAAATTAGAGAGGTACTTAAAGGGTGATTGGAGCACATCAAAAGTAAGAAAGCATCCAACTTGTACTTTCTCTCACTAACCAAATCTAAGAGAATTTTAGCATCAAAATAAATGATAGAAATGGAGTATAATCCTTTAAATAAAAAGATGCTATGAGTTCATACTGATAAGAATGAAAGAATAAATAAATAAGATGGGAATCCCAGCCTCTCAGGAAACAGAGATTGGGAGGATGTGATTCGAGGCCAGCCAGGGCAAAAAGCTATTAAGACTCCATTTCAACAAAAACCTGTATGTGGCGGTCTGTGCTTGTGATACCTGCTATGTAAGATGCCAGAAGGAGGATTGAAATCTAAGGCCAGCTTTGGGCAAAAGCATGAAACCCTACCTGAAAAATAGCTAAAGCAAAAAGTGCTGGCAGGATGGCTCAAGTGGTAGAGGGCCTGTTTTGTTTACAGTAGAATAGAAAATGTAGCAGAAATGATGAGGTTAGACATCACTAGTGGCAGAAATCTGATGGCAGAGAGAATATTCACAGAGTATCAAAATTCCTCTCCACAACTACTTCGGATTTACACAGGGAAAACGGTAACTTTGCATGAAGCCCCCTGGGGACCTTCAGCTAACATCAGCCATACCAGGACATGTAACATGACGCCTCTCCTGAAAGTGTGCTCTCTGCTTGTCTTCTGGGAGATTCTTCCAAAAATGCACAACCTGACTAATGATGATGAAACTCTAGCCAAATCCAGAGTGAATGACATTCCACAGAATACCTGGCTTCTACTCCATCACTTCAGAACTGCTCAGGTGAAAAGAAAACAGAGAGTGATCACAACTCAATGCACTGTTGTTCTGGGCTGGATGCTAGACCAGGAAAAAGAATCAGCTGTGGAGGACACGGTTTGGCCAATTGGTGATTAGATAATAGTTACACTTTCTGATTTAAGTCACTGTACTGATTATGTACAAGGGTGTTCTTGTTTTTAGAAGATATACACAAGCTTACCTAGGGTCAGGGGCATAGTTGCTCTCTACACCGATAATAATTCAATTTTCAATGATTTAGAAAAAAAATACACATGTATGCACACATGCATACACACATACAAAGAAGCATAGAAATAAGCATAGAAAGAAGCTGTAAGAAGCATGGTAAAGTGGGCTGGAGGTGTGGCTCAAGTGTTAGAGTGGCTTCCTTGCAAGCTCGAAGCCCTGAGTTCAAAACCCTAGCCCTACAAAATAAAGAAAGAAAGAATGATAAAGTAAATGGTGGGAATTTTAAACAGTTTATTAGTCTGGTGGATATGTGGAATTCCTTATGCTATTCCTGCAACTTTTCTGTAAATCTATAATTACATCAAAATAAGTTGTTTTAAAGTAGTTATAAAATATAAAGTTACTCATACCACAAGGATGTGTGAATGTGTTCACGTGCCCACACACACGCCTCGTGTGCGTGCATGTGCGTGCATGTGTGTGCATGGGTGTCCAGTATATTTGATGGTGAGCCATTCTGTTTGCTGGTGCAGGAAAAGCACGAGTTCTTACTGTTATGTTTGAACCATTTGCTGTTGGTTTGCTGTTGGCTTGTGTTTGTTTGCTCTTGCTAGGCAGACATTCATGCCAGGCTCCAACCCAAGAGCCTTAATATATTTTTTGAGGGGGTGCAGCACTGGCATTTGAACTCAGGGCCTCATGATTGCTAGGAAGGTGCTTTACCACTTGAGCCATGCTTCCAGCACTTGAACTCAGACCTACATCTTGAGTTATTCTGCTAGCCCTTTTTGAAATTTTTTTTTTTGAGACAGGGTTTCAAGAACTATTTCCCCATGCTAACTTTGAATTCTGTGATCCTCCTGATTTCTGCCTCCCAAGTAGCTGGGATTACAGGTGTGAGCCAAGGGCAACCAGCCTGGATCCTTGTGTGTTTTGTTTGCTTTGGTGGAACTGGGGTTTGAACTCAGGACTTCATGCTTATAAAGTAGGCTCTCCTATCTCTTGAACCAGTCATGATCTGACTTTCTTATGTGTGTGTGTTTTGTTTGTTTGTTTGCTGGATCCTTATTCTTAAGAAAAATAAATATTCTATACTAAGTCCCATCATTTGCTATTCCTTGAATTTTTTTAAAGTACTTTGGAGGTAGACAAAGTTATCTCACCTTATTTCTATCCTTAATCAAAAGAGGAAAACTCACTGAACACGTGCATGGAATTATCGAAATGAAATTCCCTCATATTATTATTTTTTTTGTGGTACTGGGATTTGAACTCAGGGCCTCAGGCTTGCTAGGCAGGCGCTCTACCACTTGAGCCATGACCCTGCCAGCTCTTCTTGCTTTAGTTATTTTTCAGAGAGGGTCTCTTTGGGCCAGCCTCAGACCATGATCCTTTTTTTTTTACGGCTTCTGCATAGCTGGGACCACAGGCATGAATCCACAATGCCCAGCTATGGGTTGAGATAGGGTCTTACTAACTATTTCTCTAGTCTGGCCTCCAACCTCAATCCTCCTGATCTCTGCCTCCCAAGTAATTGGGATTACTGATTGATTCCATGCAGGTCTTTTTTTTTAGCCCAGTGGAGATTTTCGCCCCTCCCTTCTTCACAGGCCTGGCAGCTTTCCCTGGCTGCCACCTTTCTTCAGAGCTCATTTGCAGTTTTACATGGTGCAGCAGTCTGGAGTTGTGGTCTCAAGTCCTGTTTCCTTGAGGGCTTTTTTTTTTTTTTTTTGTGGCACTGGGGTTTGAACTCAGGGCCTCACAGTTGCTAGGCAGGTGCTCTTACCACTTGAGCCACTCTGCTAGTCCTTGAGGGCTTTTTAAGCCCTGACCCTTTAGGAACTTTACTTCATTTTTTTTTCTTTTTTTTGGCAACAAGGGAATTTGAACGCAGGGCTTCTTGCTTACCAGGCAGGGGCTCTACCGCCTGAGCCATACCCCCAGCTTTTCTTCACTTCTGATCTTTGATAGCCATTTTATCTGAACTCATAATCATTGTGTTGGCATTGTGTTTCTCTTTAGTTATTGGCACCTGGGAATTTTCTGGTAGACTTTGCAACAAGAAGATCCAGGAAAATTACCTTCTGTTGGCAAATAGGAAGGTTTGAAAACTAAAATCCAAAAATAACTTCATCTTGATGCACTTCTGTCATAGGTGCTTGTTATACTCTTTAAGATCTAACTTCACCAGATGCTGGCTCATGCTTGTAATCCTAGCTACTCAGGAGGCAGAGATCAGAAGGATAGTGGTTCGAACCAGCCCTGGGCAAACTGTTTACAAGGCCCTATCTCGAAAAAACAGGACTGGTGGAGTGACTCAAGCAGTACAGCATCTATCTAGCAAGTACGAGGCTCCAAGTTCAAACCCCGGTACTGTCAAAAAAAAAAAAAATTTAACTTCAAGTCAGGCACAGTGATGCTCGTCCGTAATACCAGATATTCAGGAGGCAGAGGTAGGGGGTTGTCAGACTGAGACTGGCTGGGCAAAAGCACAAGACCTTATTTTAAAAATAACTAAAGCAAGAAGGGCTGGGGGCATGGCTCAAGGTTTAAGTCTCTGCCTAGCAAACACAAGGCCCTGAGTTCAACCACCAGGACTCCCCCCCAAAAAAGATTTAAATTCAAATAGCTGATGGTCTACTAATTTGTAAAATTTATCTAAGAATATGTAGGCTTTCTTTTTTAAGTTATTGGTTTCTTCCTGGCTTCACAAAACTTCAGGTTGGTTGGGAAGACAGGTGCACCTGGGGACACAGGGCACAGCAAAAGGGACAGGACTGCACAGCTGGAACACAGATCTGACTTCCCAGCTGGCTGTGGCCCTTATTGCTATCTGGGCTTGTGTGATATACTTCTCTCTTTTTTTTTAAAAAAGGTTTTTTTGTTTGTTTGGGGCAGTACTGGGGCTTGAACTCGGGGACTCACATTTGCTAGGCAGGCTCTCTACCACTTGAGCCACTCCACCAGCGATATACTTCTCAAGACTCCAGCTTCTCGGCTAGCAACATGGATACATGAATACCGTCACAGTAGCTGCTGAGAGGATAAAATGTGATCACAGCAGCTAACGGTGAATTGAGTATTCAGAACCTCTGCTCTGCAGGGTGCTGTGCTGGATGATAAATCATGGTCCAGGGCCAGGCACACAGCGGATGCTCAACAAATACAGCTATCAGTCACAGGCAAATTACTAATCCTAGCCAGCACTTGAGCCTCTCGCACTCTTCACTCCACTCCAGCCCGCCATTGGTCATGACTCTGCTCAGACACAGAGCAGTAAAGAACTCAGGGTTAGGGCTGGGGATCGCTCAGTGGTAGAGTGCTTGCTTAGTATGCACGAGGCCCTGTGTTTGATCCCCAGCACTGTGACAAAAGAAAAACCGGTCTTATGTGTCAGACTTCATGGATTCAGATCTGCCACTTTTTTTGGCACTGGGAGTTGAGCCAAGGACCTTGAACTTGCTGGGCAAGCATTCTACCACTGAGCCATGCTCCCGGCCCTAGATCTGCCACTTCCCAACTTCTGGGCTGGGACAAATGGATTCTGTCCCTACCTGTAGAAGAAGATAACAGTAGCTCCTTGGGTTATTTTAAGAACAGAATGATGAATTCATGTAAAGTATTTGAAATATGCATTGCAAATCCTCAGAGGTAGTATTATCTTTATTAGTACTAAGGCATTTATTATTTCCTCAAACAGCTCATTTTATTCTGGAGTGTTCTAACATTAAAAGCATCTCAGATTATGCTTAACTCTCTCTCTCTCTTTCTCTCTCTCTCTTTCTTTCTCTCTCTCTCTTTCTCTCTCTCTCTCTCTCTCTCTCTCTCTCTCTCTCTCTCTCTCTCTCTCTCTCTCTCTCTCTCTCTCTCTCTCTTTCTCTCTCATCTACCAATTGGCCCTAATTTTGCCCACTGGACCAGCACAGAGAAAACCTGACTCCCCTGCCCCATGGTAGGACTTCCAACATCTTTTCTCTGGAATAAACACTCAGGCATTTTCCTAGGCATGTTTTGAGTCCCCCTGCCCTGTGACGACCTTCTAAGAGGTTGAGTTGGTTTGGGAATCCTCCTCCCACATTGGGTGCACTATCCCCCAGGTGCTGTCTGCAATGTGCCATCATGGAGGGCTGGCACACTTCCTGCCCTTGAATGCCAACTTATTTGGTTAAGCTATTATAAACTCGGCCTTTCTATCATACAGCCATTCTTATCGGGACAATGACTCGCTGTTACTTTGGTTTTTCAGTGCTAGGCATCAAACCCAGGGCCTCACACATGCTACGCAGGCACTGTACCACTGAGCTGCTTCCCAGCCTGTCATATTTTAACCTTCCTATTTCACTTCAGTATTTTAGCCTTCTCTTTTACTCCAAGTGGACTGCAGTAACAAAGTACCTTAGGCTGTGCAATTTATAAACAATAGGAATGGATTGCTCCCAGCTCTGGAGAATGCACAGTCCAAGGTCGAGGCACCAGCAATCCCATGTTCTTAGGAGGGCTTTTTGGTGCCCTCTATGTCCTCACATGCGGGAAACACAAACAAGCTCCCTTGGGCCACTTTTACTCGGGCACTAATCTAATCTATGGGGACTCCACCCTCATGACCTGATCATCTCCCAATGATTGCCTCTTCCAATGCTATTGCATGAAGGACTAGATATTAACATGTGATTTTGGGGAAGGGGACACAAACATTTATATCACAGCACCTTCTTAATCTGTGTGGATCCCTAAGCTGTCATCAGCATATTATTATCCCTTCTAATTTAATGTAACTTCCAACTTTGATGAATAGGCTGTCCAAATCATTTATTCAAAGACAATACTGCAAACTGGGTTTGGTGGCATACACCTATAATCCAAGCACTTGGGAGGCTGAGGCAGGAGAATCTTGAGTTCAAGTCTGGCCTGAGATAGCAAGTTCTAGGACAACTTGAGCTACATAGTGAAACCTGGTCGAGAGATTGAGAGAGAGAGAGAGAGAGAGAGAGAGAGATTGAGAATATCTGTGTATCTATCTCTACCTCCAAATATGTTATTTCAATTACTTTTGAGTAATTTTACCATCAACTATTTGCTATTCCATGCCTCTATGCATGAGTTTTATTTAAAATTACCCTTCAGGTGGTAGTTTTGAGGAGCCTCTAATGTTCTCACCTGAAGTAAACTCATTAAAACAAAACATAATATTCAGGCATGGTAATTCCCACATGTAATCCCAGATACTTGGGAGGTGGAGCAGGAGGATCTCCAGTAAAAGGCCAACCCATGCAAAATTATCAAGACCCTATCTCAAAATAAGATACCAACAACAAGAGAGCTGGGGACATGGCTCGCCTAGCATGCATAAGACCCTGAGTTCAATCTTCAGTACTAAAATTAAAAAAAAAGTCACTGAAGCATCTTATTAATTAAACATTAAGAACCTTATTAATTAAAATTAATAACTTTTGGTAGTGGCTGTTCTGGTGATAAGAAAGCTAGTGAATGTTGCAAGAGGAGGTATTTATAATCTACTTTTAAAAGCTAAAAAGAAGAATAGTAAAGTACAAATTTATTTGATTTCTTATTTTTTTGTTTGTTTGTTCTTGAGACAGGGCTCACTATGTAGCTCAAAATGGCTTTAAACTTGCTGTCCTGTTATCTCTACCTCCTGAGTTCTGGGATTATAGGCATGCACCAGCATGCCAGGTGATTTCTTAACTCCTACTCCTCCATTATTTACCCAAACTATGAAAACAAGGAAAGCCTATGCACCCTGGTTTTTTTCCCTCCATAATATGAAGGAACTAACTAACCAGTCAATGCGATTATGGTAGGAGGAAGGAATGAGACAGGGATGCTTTGCAAACTCAGTAGATGACCTCTGAATGACTGACATTGACCTGAGTAACTGCACACAGTGGGTCCCCAGCAGGTGCAGATCCTGCCTTGGGGTTTTACAAGCCAAAGATAGAATGTGCTTTTTGTTTGTTTGTTTGATTTCCCCCACTAGAATCCACATGAGAGAAATCATTCAAAACATGTCTTTGTCACACTGACTTATTTCACTTAACATGATGATCTCCAGTCATTTTCCTACAAATGACTTAATTTCATTCTTCTGTATGGTTAAATAGAACTCCACTGTGCATGCATACTGTATTTCATTGTCCTTTCATCCATTGGTGGGCACCTAGGCTGACTCATTATAATAAATGAGATAAAGTAAAATAAAAATAAGATGGAATGTCTGTGTTCAAGGGTCAGAGCCCTGAGCCCATTTCAGAACTCACAGAAAGCATGTTGTGAAAACAAGTATAGCTCAGCAGGATGACACTGAAACAGCTCTCAGTGACTCTGAGTGACCCTACCTTGCCTCTCTGAAACAGATGCTCTTCATTGCTGTACAAGTGTCCTAACTAGAAAGCAAGTGTGACCAGATTTCTCTATACTTTAAAATCGTTCAGTGTGCTGTCGGCCTCTCCTCCATTGGCTTAGCATCATATGCAAGGTCTTTCATGATCTGACATTCATTGTCCCTTCTGTCACTTTTCTGTTGAATTTTATGCCAATAAATATAATCTACCTCAGTGTTCCCCTTCACTATGGGAGGGAGGGAAAAAAATGGAAGTATATTGAGCAAGGTTTTTTGTTTAAATCAGAATTAGTCAGTATTAGTCTAAAATAAATTGTGATAAATTAAAGATGCATACTGTAATCCCTACAGCAAGCAGCTAGAAAAAACCTAGTGTGTATTAAAAATGAACAAAGAAGCCAGGCACTGGTGGCTCACGCATGTAATCCTATCTACTCAGGAGGCAGAGATCAGGAGGATCACAGTTCAAAGTCAGCCCAGGCAAATAATTTGAGAGAACTTATCTCAAAAATACCCAACACAAAAAAGGACTGGTGGAATACCTCAAGTTGTTAAGTACCTGCCTAGCAAGCAGGAGGCCTTGAGTTCAAAAAAGAACAAAGGAATTGAAACAGTATACTGAAAAGTATTTGTTTAGTGCAAAAGAAGGTAGCAAAATTGGAACAGAGTAGCAAAAAATAATAGCACACAGAGAAAAAAACGGAAAATTGACAGGCATCATTCCAACCACACAAATAGTTATATTAAATGTATATGGATAAATAACTCCAATTAAAAGGCAGAGACTAGGCGTGGGGGGTGTGGTTCAGTGTATCAGAGCACTTGCCTTGCCTGTGCTGGGGTTCTACTTGCAGTACCACCACAAGAAAGAAAGAAAGAAAAAAAAGGGCTCCAGGCACTGGTGGCTCACACCTATAATCCTAGCTATCTGGGAGGCTAAGAATGGTTTGAGGTCAGCCCTGGGAAATAGTTCAGAGAGTCTATCTCCAAACTAACCAGAGCAACATAGATTGGTGTGGCTCAAGCAATTGAGAACCTGCTTTGCAAGCATGAAGACCTGAGTTCAAACACCATCCCACACACAAAAAAGCAGAAGTAATTAGGTAAATAGGATCCAACTTCATGCTGTGTATAAGAGATATACTTTGGGTTTAAAGTTATAAATAGGCTAAACATAAAATGATAGAAAAAGTCATCAGAAGCTGGGAAAACAGACTTTAAGAACAAAAAAAATTAGTAGAGGAGAAAAGAGACATTTTATGATAAATCATCAATCTACTTGGAGGGTATAACATGTACTTTTCTTTTTGCTGGGCCTGGGGTTTGAACTCAGGTCCTCACACTTGCTAGGCAGGTGCTCTACCACCTGAGCCACTCCTCCAGCCCAGTGATAACAATTTTACTGAGCCCAGGCACCATCCTAAGCATATCAATTAGTCCTCAAGGCAACCTATGAGACACAGATGATTTATCATTATTCCATTTATAGATGAGGAAACTGAGGCTCAGAAAGGTAAGTAACTTGCTGAAGGTTGTGCAGGGAACAAACAGGCAAACCAAGATTCAAGTCTAGGCAACTGAGTCCAAAGGCCATGCTTACATCTTTCTGCTAATGTAAAGCAAAATGCAAAGCTAATTTAAAGGGTTTTTTGTTGTTGTTCTTGTTGTTTTTGGCAGTACTGGGGTTTGAACTCAGGGCCTCACACTTGCTAGGCAGGTGCTCTGTCACTTCAGCCACTCCTCCAGCCATAGGTTGAAGGTGTAATGGAGCAGAAGCATTCCAAACCTCTCCTGGAGTTGAAAATATGTAATAGACTAATTTGGTAGTTCAAAGCAAAGGAGAAATTACTTTTCAATTTTAGGAAATAGTGAAAGTGCATCTTCATTCTAGAAGTCAGTAAAGAAGAATAGCTTTAATTTCTTTTTCTTTCTCTACCAGCCCTCCTTTTATTTCTTATATTTGTAATTATACAGATTTCAGGGATACTATGCAATGATTTGATATGTGCTGCTGTGGTGGGATATGGCTTGAGTGTGTCCACCAAGGTTCATGTGTTGGAAACTTGGTCCCTGGTGTGGTGATGTCCAGAGGTGGTGTGGAACCTGTAAAAGGGGGTGGGGGTGTTACTTGGAGGCATGGCTCAAGTGGTAGAGTGACTGCCTAGTAAACTTGAAGCTCTGTACTGCCAAAAAAAAAAAAAAAGGAGAGAGAAAGAAAAAAAGAAAGGGTGGGGCCTTGTGGGAGATTATTAAGTCATTGGGGACACTGCCTTTGGAAGGGGTTAATATAGTTCCTGTGGGACTCTGTTTAGTCATAAAAGAGCAATATTGGGAGGAGGAGGGGATAAAGGAGAATGGTGGAGGGGAGTGAATTCAAGTATGATATATTTGATACATTGTAGGAACTTTTGTAAATGCCACAATGTACCCCCACCCAGCACAACAATAAAAAAAGAGAGAGAGAAATATTAAACCAGGAGTGTTGATGCATGCCTGTAATCCCAGCACCAGGGAGGTGTTGGGCAGGGGGATTGAGAGTTCAAAGCCAGCTTAGGCTATACAGTAAGACCCTGTCTCAAAAACAAAACAAACAAACAAAAAAACCCAAGAAAACAAAGAGCAAGATTAGTCTCTCCCCAGTCTCTGGCTTTGGGTCTCATCCTGCAATCTCTCTGGCATGCACTCCAGCCATGATGCCATCTAACATGTAACAGCCAAGGGGGCTCTCCCCAGAGCTGAGTAGATGTTGCTGCAATACTCTGGAACCTCCAAAACTGTGAACTAAATAAACCTTTTTTGTATGTCAAGTATTAGGCTCATGTATTTCATTACAGTACCAGAAAACTATTACACATGTATATAGTCAAATCAAAGTAGGCACATATATCTCCTCAAACATTTATTGATTCTTTATGTTGAAAGCATTAAAAATATTTTAGCTTTTTTGAAACATACAGTTCATTATTATCATCTACCATCACCCTATCACACTGGAATGTACTTCTCCTGTCTGATTATAACTTAGTACTCAACCAGTCCTCCTCCCTCTCTTCTCCCTACTCTCCCAATTCCTGTAACGACTATTCTCCTGTCGACTTTCAACTTCGACAGAATCCACCTTTTCAGATTTCCATATGTGAGCTGCTGCACCCTGCTCTCCTAGTAATCTTTTCTAGGTTTTTATTATATTATATATTTTTTTATTGTAGAGGTGTTTTACTCTTTGGTTAAATTTATTCCAAGTTTGGGTTTTTTTTTTCTTTTTAGTTATTTGAAGTGAGATTACTTTCTTGTTCAGATAATTTATGATTAGCTTATAGAGATGTTTCTGATTTTTCTGATGTTTCTGATGTTTCTGTGGTGGATTTTGGTTAATACTGATGAATTGATTGGTTCTTATAGTTTGTTGGTGCAGTCTTGGGGTATTCTGTATGTCAGATCATGCCACCTACAAACAGTGATGGTGGACTTCCTCCTTTCCACTTGGATGGCATTTGTTTCTTCCTCATTCCTGATTGCCTGGCTAGGACTTCCAGAACAGAAGTGATGGGAGTGGGGTCCTTTCCTTGCTCTGGACCTTGCACAGGCTTCCAGCTTTTTCCCGTTCAGTATGTCATATATGGCTGAGGTAAATTTCTTCTATACCTAATTTTTTCAGAGATTTTTATCATAAAGGCCCATTGAAAGACAGAGGATGTAGCTCGGAAGTAGTGTTTACCTAGTGTGCACGAAGCCCTGGGTTAGATCCTCAGCACTGAAAAAAAAAGTTGGTGGTACTTGGGTTTGAACTCAGTGCCTTGCTAGGCAGGTCTCTACCACCTGAGCCACACCTCCAGTCCCAAGGATACTGAATTTTATCAAATTCCTTTTCTGCATCTATTGAGCTGATCATAAGGTTTTTGTCCATTGTTCAGTTGCTGTATTGAACCATGCTTGATCTAGGATGAATCCACTGGTCCTGGTGAATCTCTCGTGTGCTGTCCTTTTTTTTTTTTTCTTCCACTTGTGTGGCAGGAGGCAGTCTGTATCCTGAGATAGCAGACGTTGCACCTCTTACTCTGCTACTTCACTATTTAACTTGTTTGGAGCCTCCTTTTTCTTGTCTATAAAAATGGATTTGTCAGCTGGGTATGTTGATGCTCCCCTATAAAATCCCAGTACTTAGGAATATGAGGAACATGAGTTCAAGGCCAGCCTGAGTTACATAGTGAGATTCTGTCTCAAAAAACAAATTGGGAGCTGGTGGAGTGGCTCAAGTGGTAAAGGTGCCTGCAATAATAAGCATGAGGCCCTGGGCTCGAACCCCAGTGCTATCAAAAAAAATTTTAAAGCAAAATAAAACAAAAAAACAAATTGGGCTGGGTGTGTATAGCTCTGGCAGCAGAGCACCTGTCTAGTAAGCACGAGGCCTTGAGTTCAAGCCTCTGTACCACCAAAAAACAACACACACAAACTCACACACAAATTTAAAAAATAGATTTAAGATGTGCGCCAGTGGCTCATGCCTATAATCCTAGCTACTCAGGAGGCAGAGATCAGGAGAACTGCAGTTCAAAGCCAGCCTGGGAAAATAGCTCAAGAGACCCTGTCTTGAAAAACCCTTCACAAAAATTGGGTGGGTGGAGTGGCTCAAGGTGAAGGCCCTGAGTTCAAGCCCCAGTATTAAAAAAAAAAAAAAGAGAGAGAGATTTATCAATGTCTTCATATACAATTCACATATAAGGCAGGACATGAATTATATGTACTAAAACCTTAACACATGTTTTGTTCATAGTACGCATTGAACAAATCATTCTTTCGTATATTATAACCAGTCATACCGTCTATTGAAGGGCAGGGCAATTCCCTAGGGCTTCTTAGCAAGACTAAGCTTGAAAGAGAACAAGGATTAATTTAGAGCTTACTCAGTGACTCTGCTTATTTACTTATTTACTTTGCTCTAGGTTAATATAATAAACTCCTCTTCCTCATGCATTCATTTTATCTAGAAATCTTTCTGTAATCCTCCCTCCCATTCTGAATTCCATCCTGGGCTGTGATGGGTACTATTTCACAATTATCTCCAGAATCTTTAGGGCATATGATCAGAGCGCCATCCTTAGGCTCTGTGGCTCCTGTGGACAAGCTTCAAGGGTGAGCCTCGGTGGGGGGAAGCAGGGTGGCTGAGGTCAGGCTTTGACCCCTTGCCCAGTTAGCTACGTGGATACCAAATGTTACCTAGATACCTGCTGAAGCACTCCTACAGCTCTTGGTCACATACTGTCTCTGAGTCTTGGAAATGTTTTCTATCAGTAGCACTGATAGAAGCAAATTTTTTATTTTTTATTTGAATTATCATACATTAATAATACAAGGAACCTGGCACCAGTGGCTCACACCCGTAATCCTAGCTACTTGGGAGGTTGAGATTTCAAGGTTTGAGGCCACCTAGAGCAAATAGGTCGAGAGACCTCATCTCCAAAATACCAGAGCAAAGTGGACTGAAGATGTGGTTCAATCAATAGAGCACCTGCTTTGCAAGCATGAAGCCCTGAGTTCAAACTCTAGTCCCACCCCCAAACAAATAATAGTATGAGGTGTTTCGTTGTAATAATTCCGTATGTATAGAGTACCTTGAACAAGTGCACCCCTCCATTACATTCCTGTTCCCCTCTCTCTCCTCCCCCTTTCTTAAGCACTGTCTGGTGGGTTTCATCATGGCGGCTCCGTGTGTATATGCAGCACACTTGCATCCTCTGCACGTCCAGGACAAATCTTTAAAGCATAGTTTTTCTAACTGACAGAAACAGAAAATGATTAATTCATCTCTTTGACGACTTACTAACATATCCTTTCCACTAGATGTCACTGTTGAACTTGAAAGATAAATACTCTCTTGCACTTCAGTAATACAAAAGGGACATTCCTTAGCCTTGGGATAACATATTTCATTTTTCTTGAACAGAAAACACCATCAAGAACTGGGCATGGTGGGACTGGCCTGTAATCCCAGGATTGAAAGTTCATGTTCAGACTGGACTACATAGCCAGTGTCAAAAAACAAACAACAAACAAACAAGAAACTACTAGATGACCCAGATAGATCTTATTCCAGAGTAATTTCTGTCAAAGAAAAACCACAAGGACTTATATGGACTTAGCATTTGGCCAGAAAATTCACTAAAAGTGGCAACTTTTCAAAGACTAATCTAGTAAAGAACTTTTTTTTTTTCTTTCTTTTGGTGGTACTGGTTTGAACTCAGAGCCTCATACTAGTTAGGCTGGCACTATTACCACTTGAGCCACTCCACCAGCCCATTTCTGTGTTGGCTATTTTTGAGATAGGATCTCACAAATTATTTGTCCAAGCTGACTTCCAGCCTCCATCCTCCTGATCTCTGCCTCCCAAATAGCTAGTATCACAGGTGTGAGCCACTGGTGTGAGCTTAAGAACTTATATTTTCTTGCTTTTGGTGAGTCATGGTGACTCTTTGTGACCTGCGTTCTGTTTCCCCTCCAGGGTCAGCTTTCTTCTGAGGATGGAAGCCACTTAGAACACTCTCTATTTTCTTTCTCTCATCTATTGATTCCTTTTGTGATCCAAACATAAAGTAAAGTAATCGTTCAATTTGAAAATTATTACATTAAGCACTTTTCTACTCAAGGAATTAAAAAGACCATAAAGAATATTTTTTCCTTTTTTCTTTCCATGTTGGTGGGGAGTAGTCCCTCCAGACCATTGTTTGGGAGCTGCTGAATGTTTCCCTATGCCTGAAGTCATATTGTACTACAACAGATGGAGCACAGTAGGACTTACAGGGGCCGCCAGATATGAACACATAGGTCACATGTCGAAATCGCAGAAAGCCTCTTACTGCACAGCCAAACGCCCACTCACACTTACCAAAAACAAACAAACCAACAAAAAGACACAGACAATAAGAGAAAGGTAACAGTGAATTAAGGGAGGTGACATTGAGCCATGTGGATCATCAAACTCTTTGAAGAAAAAAATGAGGTGATTTTACAATCTCAGAATGCTTGAAGCTTGAGCAAAATGTTTTCCAAAAACTTAGAGAAAGAAGAAAATACAAGGGAATTTTAAACAATTCTAAATAGAATACATCAAAAACACAAAACTTATGAGATTCAGCTATACTGAAATTTTAGCTTTAAATGCAATAAAATTAAAGATTCTACCTACTTTAAAAGAATAGTGAATTAAACCTGAAAGAGAGGAAGAAAAATAATAAAAAGCAGAAATAAATGCATTAAAAAATGGTCATGCAATTGAAAAACTCAGCAAAACGCAAAAGTTGGTTCTTTTCTGGAATGATTAAGAAAATTGATAAAAGCTTAGCAAGACCAATAAAAAACAGGAAAAGAAAAAAATATCCACAATTGAAATAAACAGTGGACACAGCTGCAGATACAACTCCAAGGTGGGAGTGGGGGTGAGGGCGGGGTGAGGAGTTAGATGCCTGCAGGAAATGCCACCCTGGGAGTGAAAATTGTCAAGGCCAGACCAGGAGGAAGGCTCCCCCATGCTGGCACTTCCTGCCTTTTTTTTTTTTTTTTTTTCTATACACTGTAATACTGCTATAGGCAAGGCGAGGACAGACTGAGAATTTCTCCCCAGCTTTTGGCCAAAACTATAAATAACTTCATTTTCTCATTTCTCTATGTTATGCCATTTTCTCTTACTGTGGTGAGCACTGGGACCCAGAGCCAGACTTTATGACCAGGGACTCTGGTCACACTATTGGCATTAAAAGGACAAGATAGTGTAAATGTCTAAATCCCAACAGAATGCAGCATTTTTGGTCCAAACAGAATTTGGACCAAAGGGACAAATTACTGTTAAAAATTTTATTAAGATTTAGGCTGGGAGTGTGGCTTAAGTGGTAGAGTGCTTGTCTAGCAACTGTGAAGCCCTGAGTTCAAACCCCAGTGCCGCAAAAACAAAGTGTTAAAGCCAAATAATTCTAAATATCTAACAAAAATCAAAGTTCAAATCTAACATTTTTCCACCATACAGCACACACAAAAAGTAACAAGAGAAGGAATTAGAGGGAAAGCACTGTTGAAGTCATTGGATGAAGGGACTCCCACAGCTTCCCAGTTCCCATGCAAAATCTCAGGTCCTTGAGATCCACAAACATTGAAAAGCATTTCAAGGTGCCTCACAACAAGGAGCCTCACAAGATCAAAGTTTTAGAAAGGACTAAAATAAAATATAGACAGGGATGGCGGGGGGTGGGGCAGAGAGAGAGAAAAAGAGAAATATTTCCTGCCCTCATGCAGGAAGTGGGAGCAGACTCAAAATGGTGGTCCCCAACTCCTAGTTTTATACTGGAGAGCTGGGGAAATAACACGTGGTCAAAGACAATGGATCTGGGTGGCTAGGATGGCTGACAGGGAGGGGTTACCCTCCCAAATCACACCCTAAATCAGAGACAAGACTTCCCTTTCCTAGACTTGATTATTTCTCCACCAACCCAAGGATCCTTGCAGCTTCTTAACATCTCAAAGAGGAAAGAGAAGCAGGTTGCTCTTCTTTGTCTCCCAGTTTTTATAACTTAGCATCTAAGAGGAAATGGGAGAGGCCAGCTGCTCTGGCTCTCCTTGTGACAATGTCAGAGTTCAGCCTTTTAAATGTTGATTAAAATATAATTTCCCTGTCTCCTCATCTATCTACCCTCCCTCAATACTACAGGCAGTAGACACTGCAAGACAGATGTGACCACAAGACAGGAAGCTTAGGCTCTTTGAACTCTGGGATTCACATTAATATTGAGCAGAAAGCTGAAATAATGTAAGTCCTGAAGGTCACTGGTGCTCATGAATTAGGTGTCCCTAAGTATCTCATAATGCAGGACAACACTGGCCCCTGGTTCTGACATGGGACCAGAATTTCCAGTGGACGTGAATTAGCTCTCACTGTGATGAGTTAGAATGAAGTAGGAGAACCCCAACTTACCTTTATGCTTTGTTTAGGGGGTTTCTGGCTGATTGAATTCAGGACATGCTACTTCCCCTTGGCATACTGAAAAAATGGCAACTGGGCATGGTGGTGCCACTTGGGAGGTGGAGGCAGGAGGATTGCAAGTTTGAAGCAAACCAGGGGGTACATAGTGAGAAATGCCACACTGTATCAAAAAACAAACAAAAGCTGGGTACCAGTTGATACATAAGAGTACAGTTATAGTATTGCTTGCTGATGTGGATTCTAGTTTTCTATTGCTTTAAAGAATTAAAGATAGGAACAAGGGTGAGAGTAAGCAAGTGTTTTACTGAAAAGCAAAAGTAAAGTTCTCTGGTAGAAAAGCAGAGAGGCAGACCCAGAAACCAGTAGTTCATTAGGCATGGGGGGAGGTTTTCCCTTTTTATAGACCTGATGATACCCTCCTCCTGTTCCACCCTTCTGAACCCATTGGGCCCTGGGATGGTCTCTAAAGGTGTTGCCACTGCCACAACTGCTGGCCACTGACCCATTCAGTCATCTTGTTCACGTGGAGTTTGGGCACAGCTTGAGAAGTTGCACAGCCATTTGTACAAGGCTTTCTGGGCAGAAGATGACTTGTTGCAATTCTTCAATTGCCATCTTTAGGATAGTTTCAGCAGTTCCTTCCCTCACAGTGACTTGTGCCTATAATCCTAGCTACTTGGGAGGCTGAGATCAGGAGGCTCAGAGAGGCTCAAGGGTAGCCCAGGTACATAGTCCTCAAGACCCCATCTCCAAAATAACCAGAGAAAAATGGGCTGGAGGTATGGCTCTGTTACCAGAAAAAATGGTCCTGAAAATTACCTCAGTTCTTGTGTCTAGCAGGAGAAGAATTCAAGCAAGAGAGTAAAGTTTATTAGGAGAAGAACAGAGGAGAGAAAAGAGAGAGAAAAGCATTTCCTGTTCCCCACACAGGAATGGGAGCAAAGACTCAAAATGGTGGTCTCCATCTCCTAGTCTGGAGAGTAATGGGTCTGGGTGGCCAAGATGGCTAGCCAAACAAGGAGGGGTCGCCCTCCCTAATCGCACCCAATCACACCCACATCCCACCCAAGTCACAGAGACAGAAGGTGCACTTTAGAACTTCCCTTTCATTATTCTCTACTCATCCAAGGATCCTGGTAGCTTGTTAACATCTCAAAGAGGAAAGCAGAAGCAGGTAGCTCCTCTTTGTCTCTCTGCTCCTGTAACTTTAGCATCTAAAAGATGAAGGGGCTAGCTGTTTTGGCTCTCACTCAGTGTCCTGCACAAGCTTGTCCTAGAAATCTAACTGGGGGGCGATGGGAGATGCAGAAAGGACAAAAGACAGAAGACCAACCATGCACAAAGCTGGGGCCAGGTAGGCTGGCTGCTCAGATGGAGACACATCAGCCCTCTCCACCTCCAGTGAGTTTATTATATACAGGGGCAAAACAAGGTGGGGCAACAGTTCTCGGGGAGGGACAGGACACTGTAACAGGAGAAACCTGCATTGCTATTCTCTGAGTGTAAACATCTTAGGAAAAGCAGCTGTTCTGCATTTTACTCTCACCCTCTTCTGTGGCTGGGGCTGTGCCAAACTCAGCCTGTATTTGACATTCTCATAGGCTTCTCATTCTCCACTCCCCATACTCTCCTTGCTCCAATGTCAGAGTCTGTTCCTTTAAATATTTATTAAAATAATATAATTTTCCTGTCTTCCCTTATGGCCACCACTTATGCCTAACTGCTACCTATCAGCTCCAGTGGTAAAGTGCCTACTTTGCAAGTGCAAAGTGCTGAGATTAAACCCCAGTTCCACCAAAAATAAAAAAAAAAAGCAAAGAAAAATGGTGTTTTGACCTGCCTCCAATACTTCTTCATTGCTGAAGCAGGCCAGAAAATCAGACTTTGCCACCTTTAAAATGAACGTTCTTGTGTGAGAGTTATTTTGGGCAATTTGTTTTGGGAGACTGCAGTCAAAAAGATGCTCAGAAAATAAGAGTACAAGTTCCGCTTTGTAAAAGAGGTTTACATCTGTACAGGAATCCTGTAGTTTGTTTCCCTCAGTACCTGGAAGGGAAGGACAACTCTAAATCACTACTTATCAATGGGGAAGACCCTGACTCAAATTTGCATAGCGAACTTTGCCCTTGTTTACCATGCTTTTCCAGCTGCTTGCCCATCATCAAGACTTATATTTTCCTTTGTTGAAGATGGTACTTAGTTCTGAAATAAAAAACCACATGTTCTTGAAATACACCCATTTTCCCCTGGGTATCTCCCAGGTATATAGAAATTGTACCACTTAATAAACTTGTTTGTTTTTCTCCTGCTAATTTTGTTGCTGGAGTCCCAGGCCAAAGTGGGGAAGGCCAGACTTCGTTGATGCGTTGGGGAGTCCCAACGAATCAAATATAGCCACTTTGCCCCAAGGATCAAACAGAAAAAGTCATGGTGACTATCAAGAAAAGAACTTGATCAATAGAGAGCTACACCAGTAACACAGGAGGACCCTGTGTCCTCAGCCACATGTTTAGGGTACTAACCTGAGGGCAGAAGTTATACAGGGGAGGGGGCAAGAAGAATGCATAGGCAAGCAGTCTTGGTCAAAATGTGGTCTGGCTGATCATTATCTCAGGGCTGGTTCACAAAGCTCTGGGGAAGTTCTCATCCCTGAAAGGGACAATTTGGTTGCCCTCCTAAGATGACTGCTCCTGCTTAGTAGGGCAGGCTCACAGTGGAGTCACCTGTTTGCAAGGCTGGTTGTTCAGGCAGGCTTAGGACAGACACTGGAGACTGAGGCTCCACTTCAGGATCTAGAACTTGTTGGAAAAGCCACTGTAGATAGTCTGTTAACTGTTGTATCCCTGAAACCTTTTTTTTTTTTTAACCAAGAATATGGCCTTTCTTCTTCTTCTTTTTTTTAAAAATAATTTTATTGACATATAATAGTTGTACAGGGGAATACATTGTGGTATTTATATATGTGCTCAGAATAGATCTTACTTGGATTTACCCCCTCCATTGTTCTCCCTTGTCCCCTTCCCCCCTTCTTAGAACACTCTCAACAGGTTTCATTCTTGTATTTTCATGTATGAATGCAAAATACATCCAGAATATTCACCCTCATTCCCTCTTTCCCTGTGCCACCTACCTCCCACTGCTACCCACTTGTCACTGCAATCTTGAAAGTACCCCAGCTACTCTTACCTTGGGGTCTTCAGCCTTGAAGGAGAAGGACACTCCTGAAAGGATCAACATGCCTACAGGCAGAGTTGAGCAGGAATCTGACCCAAAGTTTTTAGGCGGTGAAAGAGACAGCTAGGAAACAGAGGCAAAGATGCTGAGTTTTTATCCTGCTTTTTTAGCTTTGCCAGTTGAGCATCTGCAGGCTCAATGAAGTCAGTCATTTTTGCAAAAACTGCCTCTCAGTTCCTGTCAAAATCTGTCTTGCCACAGAGTCTATCCTAACTTAAGAGTGAGGAAGCCAAACACCAGTGGCTCATGACTGTAATCCTAGCTACTCAGGAGGCAGAGATCAGGAGGATCGTGGTTCAAAGCCAGCCTGGGGAAATAGTTCAAGAGACCCTATCTCGAAAAAAACCCTTCACAAAAAAGGGCTGGTGGAGTGGCTCAAGGTGTAGGTCCTGAGTTCAAGCTCCAGTTTCTGGTGAGAAAGGATTGGGATCAAAGATGGCTCACTGGTAGAGGCCTTGTGTTCAAACCCCAGTTCTCCCTGCCCCAACCAAACACCAGGACTGCAAAAAATAAAAAGGAAAAGAAATTGAAATTAAAAACCCAATTACAATTACACTGAGTTCAATTAAAGATATAAATGGAGAGATATATTCATGAAACAGAAAAGATATTGTTGGGGAATCAAATGTCTTCAAATTGATCTACAGATCCACTGCAATCTCAATCAAAATCCAAGTCAGTCTTTTGTTGCTTTTAATCATGTTAAGTCTTTAAAACATAGTATAGGGGAGGGGGCATGAAGGAGAGCAGGAGAGGGGGCAATTCAACTATGAAGTGTTTGATACATTGTAAGACTCTTTGTAAATATAAATGCCACAATGTACCCGCTCCCAGCAGAGCAATACAGGAAAAAAACATAATATAGTATGCTTTCATATTTTTCTATTTTATTTAATACAGCTGGGGTACAATAAACTATGCGTGTAAAATATACATCTTAAGAGGTCTTACATTTATGCATCATGAGCCATCAGTGCAATTAAATTGTAAAAAATATCTTTTTCTTTTTTTCTCTTCAGATAGGGTCTTGCTGTGTATCCCAGGCTGACATTAAAATTAAACTCCTGATCCTCCTACTCTGCCTCCCATGTGCTAGAATTACAGGTGTGCGACCCCACATCCAGCTTCTACTTCTTGAGATTGTTTTATAAATCAATCTCTTTCAGGGCTGGGGATTAACCTCGGACCATGTACATGCCTCTGAGCTCTGTCCCTAGCCCTTAAAGAAAGTACCTTTCTACAACCACTCTGGAAAAAAATTTGGAGGCTACTTAAAAAGCTAGACATTGATCTACCATTTGGTCCAGCAATACTACTGTTGGGGATATACCCAAAAGACTGTGACACAGGTTACTCCAGAGGCACCTGCACACCCATGTTTATTGCAATAGCCAAGTTATGGAAACAGCCAAGATGCCCCACCACTGACGAATGGATTAAGAAAATGTGGTATCTATACACAATGGAATTTTATGCAGCCATGAAGAAGAATGAAATGTTATCATTTGCTGGTAAATGGATGGAATTGGAGAACATCATTCTGAGTGAGGTTAGCCTGGCCCAAAAGACCAAAAATCGTATGTTCTCCCTCATATGTGGACATTAGATCAAGGGCAAACACAACAATGGGATTGGACTTTGAGCACATGATAAAAGCGAGAGCACACAAGGGAGGGGTGAGGATAGGTAAGACACCTAAAAAATTAGCTAGCATTTGTTGCCCTTAACACAGAGAAACTAAAGCAGATACCTTAAAAGCAACTGAGGCCAATAGGAAAAGGGGACCAGGAACTAGAGAAAAGGTTAGATCAAAAAGAATTAACCTAGAAGGCAACACACATGCACAGGAAATCAATGTGAGTCAACTCCCTGAATAGCTATCCTTATCTCAACTAGCAAAAACCCTTGTTCCTTCCTATTATTGCTTATATTCTCTCTTCAACAAAATTAGAGATAAGGGCAAAATAGTTTCTGCTGGGTATTGAGGGGGTGGGGGGGAGAGTGAGGGGGCGGAGTGGGTGGTAAGGGAGGGGGTGGGGGCAGAGGGGAGAAATGACCCAAGCCTTGTATGCACATATGAATAATAAAATAAAATAAAAAAAAAGAAAGTACCTTTCACCTCAAAGGCTGTCCTATATCACTTTGATGTTCCCTCCCTCCCACATCATCCCACAGCAAACCCAGATCTGCTTTCTGAAACTATAAATTAATTTCCTTTTTTTTGGCATTACTGGGGTTTGAACTCAGGGCCTTGTACTTCCAAGGCAGGCACTCTACCACTCGAGCCACTCCACCAACCCTTTTCTGTGATGGGTTTTTCTAAGAATGGTGAAATATTTGCCCAGGCTGGCTTTGAAGTGTGATCCTCCTGATCTCTACCTACTGTGTAGCTAGGATTATAGGTGTGAGCCACCAGCACCTGGCTAAATTAATTTTCTTTTTAAAGAAGTTCATGTAAATGAAATCATATAGTATACATTCTTTTTGTTTGACTCCTTTCTCCTTGCATGATTATTTTAGATTCATTCATGTTGTAACCAAAGGTTTGGTCCCTTGGTACTGATTTACAAATGATGAGAGTAGGATTTGGAAGAAAATTAAGGGTTTTTTTGTTTGTTGTTTTTCTTAGTTAATTCACCAGGTGAATGAAAGAACAATGAGATACAATCTCACAGTCTGATGTCCTTCTGAGAGAAAATGTCCAGTTTTTAAGTGAATACTCAAGCACTCAAGTGAAGGTACACAATGGTGTGCGGTCCCAGACCAGACGATGACCTTGGTTCTTCTAATACCCTGGTGAACTGGTGCCACATTTGTGAAGTTGCACCTCTTTCTTTTTCTGACCTGACTTAGCTTATTCTATGTATTCATATTATATTCAATTATACAAAAGGGAAGGTGTGGCTCAAACAGTAGAGCACCTGCTTTGTAAGTATGAAGCCTTGAGTTCAAACCCCAGTCCCACCATAAAAAAAAAAAAAAGTTAGAAGCCAGGCACCAGTGGCTCACGGCTGTAATCTTAGCTACACAGGAGGCAGAGATCGGGAGGATGGAGGTTTGAGGCCAGGCTGGGCAAATAGTTTCCAAGACCCTATCTCAAAAATATCCAACATAAAAACGGACTGGATAGTGGATCAACTGGTAGAGTGTCTGCCTAGCAAGTGTGAGGCCCTGAGTTCAAATCCCAATACTGCCCCCCAAAATGAAATTATACAAAAGAAATTTGTTGAAAACAATCAGTAGATGCATATCAGGGATACCAGTTGGAGCATACAAGGAAGAGGGTCAAAAGAAGAGTTAAAAGGAAAGACTGTGCACCTGTGGAGCACTTCAACACATTCCTGGAAACCTAAAAAGCCATGCGCCCATGCAGTGCTGTGCTCTAGCCCAGGAAAGACTGGAGAAGGTGGTGATCTCTCACGTTTGACTAACTTTCAGGTTCTACATAAGCAGGATGTGATGGCTAAGACAGAGTTGTAAACAGACTGCTAGAACTTTGAAACCATTTCTCAGCACACATACAGAGCAAAATGTATAACTGTAAACATCCCCATTTAAAAAAAAAAGGAAGGGCCTGGGGTGTAGCTCAGTGGTAGAGCACTTGCCTAGCATGCATGCGGCCCTGGGTTTGTGCCCCAGCACTGCAAAAGAAGAAGATGACTGCCTAGGAAGTGTGAGGCCCTGAGTTCAAACCCCAGTATCACCCTCCCCCCCAAAAAAACCAAAATAATAATCAGCTACATGAAGATTAATATGAATAAGAGAACTCTTACCCATCTCTATTTCTTCAAACACTCAGGTACTTTGAGATTTCAGTCTTGGGCAGTGGCCACAGGAAATTTCTGGCAAGCTAGGTCACTGGCTTCAGGAAGAATGGCAGATTCCTCCAGTGGAAAATTACTTCTCCTGGTGTTGGAGCTCCTTGCTGAACAGAGAATCACAGAGCCCTTCCCTAGGCCTGGAGAGACCTGGTAGTTGGAGTGGCATCCAGGCTGAGATGACTCCTCACACCTGCTGCTTTTCTGTCCGGGGTACATGAGCTGGGGAATCGGGGGGACTGCCCTGCAGGAAGTGTTGCTTGGCTACTCACCTCCCACGCACCCACCTCCTTTGGCCCTACACCAAATGTGTTTACCTCTTGGCTTTGCCAACTTAGCCTGCATCTTTAGCCAAAAGGCCAACTCCTGGTTCCAACATCCCCTGGCCTTTCTGTCTCAGTTAGCTTTTCTACATCTTCAAAGAAATTCTGCATTTTATCAGTTCCCTCCTCCTAGTTCTTATTGAGCCTGTCACTTCTGGAAGGAGGGGGACAATTGTTATGGAGTCACTTGCACTTTCCATAAAAATCGAAAATAGAATCTGCTTCTCTTTCCCAAAGTCTGCATGTAGGGTTGAGACCCTTGAAATCAGTAAGAGGGACAAGGCAAGGCAGGGCTGCCCCAGTTTAGGGGTCTATCCCGCCATTCACTGAGAACTCGGACTCTCCTGTGAATTCTACCTGCCTACTTCTCCCCCTTTCATCATCTCTTTCCGCATCATTAGAGAGGAAAGCTCTGTGTTCAAAAAGAAGAGTAAATGTGGGCTGGTGGAGTGGCTCAAGTGGTACATCACCTACCTAGCAAGTGTGGGGCCCTGAGTTCAAATCCCAGTACCACCAAAAAAAAAAACCAGTGAACACAAAGTATGTTATTTTCTTTTAAAAGAATTTTAAATCATGAAAAACATATTTTTAAAGAAATCTACCCAGAACATTAAAGTTCACTGTATTAAGTACTTTAAAGGGGGGTGGAGGAGGGACTGGTGGAGTGGCTCAAGTGGTAGAGTACCTGACTGGCAAGTTCAAGGCCCTGAGCTCAAATCCCAGTAACTGCCAAAAAAAAAAAAAAAAAAAGACCAGAATAAGAATGAGGAGGAGCTAGAAAACCAACCAAACCACAGGCTGCTCTCCTGAAAATATGAACAAAAAGTAAACTTTTAGGTTGTCTTACCAAACCAAAAAGTGGGCACATGCAAGAAAGAGAGACAGGGAGAGAGGGAGAGAGAGAAAGAGAGAGCGAGAGAGAGAGAAGGCTCAAATAACTAAAATAAGGAATAAAAGTGCAGCTATCACAACTTACTGACCTCACAGAAATAAAAGGAATATAGGAGAATATGTGAAAACAGTGTGCCAATAAATGAGATTGCCTACATGATGAAACACTGAAACACAGATTCCTAGAAAGTCAAAAACTGATGAATGAAGCTTGTGGTGAGGGAACTTAAGTTAAAATGTGAACCGTCACTGGTACTACCACACTTCCTAATTCTCACAGACTCTTTTCATTCAATAAAAAGCGAAAAATTATCACCTGTAGATCAGCAATCTGAAATCTGAATCCACCTATACCAGTTAGAGGAATTGAATGGGTAATAAAAAAAAAAATCTTCCCACAGGTCAGGCACTGTGGCACAAACCTGTAATTCCAGCTATGTGGGAGGCATAGGTAGGAGGACTGTGGTCCTAAGACATCAGTCAAAAACACCTATCCAAAAGATAACTAAATGAAAAAGGGCTGGAGGAGTGGCTCAAGCGCTACAGCACCTACCTAGCAAGCATGAGGCCCCGAGTACAAACCCCAGTACCACTAAAACAGAAAAAGAACAACAAAGCTGGAGTACTCACACTTTCCATTTTTTTCACACTACTCATTTTTAAAATTTACTAAAAACCACAGTAATCAAGACAGAGTGGCATTGACATAAGGACAGATGCATGGATCAATAAAATAACACTGAATATCTAGAAATAATTTTCTTTCTTCACCTTGAGCCCCTCCACCAGCCCTTTTCTTGTGACAGGTTTTTTGAGTTAGAGTCTTGTGAACTATTTGCCCGGGCTGGCTTCGAACTGTGATCCTCCTGATCTCTGCCTCCTGAGTAGCTAGGATTACAGATGTGAGCCACTGGTACCCAGCTATTTCTAGTTTTTTTAGGAACCTCCATAGGATTTTCCATAATGGCTGTGATAATTTACATTACCTAACAGAATAAGAGTTCCTCTTTCCTGGTATTCTCACCAGCAGTTGCTATTTTTGTCTCCTTCACAACAGCCATTCTAACTGGGATGAGGTGATATTTCATTGTGGTTTCACTGATTTGCATTTCCCTGATGATTCCTGATGCTGAGGATTTTAAAAATACATTTGTTAGTCACTTGTAGATCCTCATTTGAGAAATGTCTATCCAGGTCATTTGCTCAGTTTTTAATTAAATTACTTGTTTTGTTTTCTGCTGTTGTCTGAATTCATTATATATTCTGGAGTTAAGCTTTTGTTGGACAGACAGTTGGCAAATATCTTCTCCCATTCTGTAAGTTGTCTTTTCTTTCCTTTTTTTTGAATGGAAGTTAATTTTGTTTTTTCCATTTTTGTTAGGATATTCATTGCATAGGGGAGATTCATTGTGATAATTCTGAATTATAGGTTGTCTTTTCATGTTGGTTATTTTGTTTACTATTACAGAAGCTTTATAGTTTAAGAAGATAGATAGATAGATAATAGATATAAACTAGGGTTTGAACTCAGGACCTTGTGCTTGCAGGAGGGGCTCTACTGTTTGAGCTACATCTGCAGCCCTTGCACTGTACATTTAAATCTTTTGTCCATTTTAGTTGGTTTTTATATGGTGAGAGACAGGGGTCTAACTTCTTTCTCCTGCATGTGGATGTCCAGTTTTCCCAGCATCATTTCTTGAGACTTTCCCTTCTGCAATGTCTGTTCCTGCTGCCTTTGCTGAAAATCAGTTCACTGCAGATATATGGATTTCTCGCTTGCTAGTTAGAAGCTCTATCCCTTGAGCTTGGGCTCCAACCCCAATTTTCTGGAAAATGTCAGTACTCAATAAACATTTTTATGGAAACTGAGTTCAGATTTTTCATCATTCTATTCTTGTACCTCACAACAATTATTTTTATTTGTAGTAACCTATCAGTGGCAAAGTGGTTTATAGATAAATAACCAAAATAAACAAAAGATTAAAAAAATAAAGCAACCAAATTATGATTTTCAAATTAATAGGGTTAGCCTAGCTCCAGTGGCTTATGCCTGTATTCCTAGCTACTTGGGTGGCTGAGATTAGGAGGATCACAATTCAAGGCTAGTCTGGGCAAGTAGTTCATGAGACCCATCTCCAAAACAACCTGAGCAAAATGGAAGTATGGCTCAAGTGGCAGAGAGCCTGCTTTGTAAGTGCAAATTCCTGATTCAAACCCCAGTCCCACCAAAAACCAAAACCAGCCAAACAAAAACCCAAAAGAATAACGTTTACCTGAGTCTGACCTCTCAAGATAAAATCAGTTGATTGTCAACCAAGAGAAAGAGGAAGAGAAAGAGAAGTGTGGGGGAGAAAACAGGGCACATACGTGGCAGAGAACGCAGAGCTTAATGGATGAAAGGAAAAGACAAAATAATGACAGTGATTTCAGAACAGAGGACACACCCTACAAACACAAGAAGAGCAAGGAGATTTTAAGTAAGAAGGGGTTCAACATAGGAGGAAAATAAAAGGAAGGCAGATTCACAAAGACAATAAAAAGGAGAAAAAAGCCAAAAGAAGGTTCTTGAGTTAGGCAATGGCCACTGTGTAGTTACAACAGAGATACAATCTGGCAATCAAGCTTTGGCATGTCAGGAATTGGAATTTAAGTTTATGTTCTCAGGACAGTCTTTCCAGGAAGAATTATTTATTTATTTATTTACTTGGTGTTACAGGGTTTGAAATCAGGGCCTCACACTTGCTAGGCAGGCACTGTACCACTTGAGCCACTCTGCCAGTCCTTTTTTGTGTTGGATATTTTCCGGATACGTCTTACAAACTATTTAGGCTAGCTTGGAACTGCGATCCTCCTGATCTTTGCCTCCTGAGTAGCTAGGATTAAAGGCATCCAGGAAGAATTTCTGGATCCTGCAGCAAGCCCAAGGAGAAAAGAAATAAGTGGCTCCAATTCTAGATCACATTGTTCAAGATCAAAGTCTAGATCATAGTCTAGTTCTTGGGGATTTTAAAAAACAGGGGAAGGAGTGGAATGCATTAGAAAGGAGGAGGAGGCTGGTGTCATCGAGGTGGTTAGCGTCCTATCTGGAAGAGAAGGCACCCTAGGAGTCCTACAGGAGGTCAGTCACAGTCCAGGAGTTGGAAAGGAAGGTCCATTTCTTCTCAAAGATCACGAAGCAGGCTTTCGTCTTTCAGTTTGGAAGAGGCCAAGGTGCAAATTTCTTCAGTTGTCCTAAATCCGGATTCATCTAACACCAGCCACCTCCACCATGCACCCAAGTTCAACCCCAACGAGATCAAAGTTGTATACCTGAGGGGCACCAGTGGAGAGGTAGGTGCCACGTCTGCCCTGGCCCCTAAAATCAGCCCCTTGGATCTATCTCCAAAAAAGGACATCGCCAAGGCAACTGGTGACTGAAGGGGTCTGAGTTTTACAGTGAAACTGACTGTTCAGAACAGACAGGCCCAAATCCAGGTGGTGCCTTCTGCCTCTGCCCTGGTCATCAAAGCACCCAAAGAGCCACCAAGAGACAGAAACAGGAACATTAAACACAGTGAAGATATCACCTTTGATGAGACTGTCAACATAGCCCTACAAATGTGTCACACAGCTTTAGCCAGAAAATTTTCTGGAACCATGAAAGAGATCCTGGGCACTGCAATTTCAATGGCCATCACCCTCATGAGGTCACAGATGACATCAGCAATGGTGCAGTGGAGTGCCCAGCTGGTTAAGAAGTACAAGAGAAAATATTTCAATAAAAGATCATCCCCAAATACCAAGTCTCCTGTCTCTAAAGGATGAGGGTCTCAGGAAAAAGAAACCAAAAACGCTAAAGGGACTCTCAAGAGGAGAGTCGGTTGAAAAGCAAACCACAGGAGGAAGCAAAAGATAAATGTGAACATGGCCACTGAATCCACTGATGAGCTCTCAGTCACCTCTGGAGATATTTGGCCTGGCCTTTCAATTTATGGTAATAGTCCCGGGTCACCTCAGAGTCCTCCACCTAGGCCACTACACCTAGTCAGGGCTCATCTTGCCATATGCTCCGGAGCTCAGGCCACTCTTCAAAAATACCCCCTGCTAGCATTTACCCCATTCAGCATCGTCCTGGAAGATCTGGGTTTGGCTCTGTTGGAAATGGATCTAGTTCTTCCCAGAACAGCCGATTTATCATAGCCCTTCCCTGAAGTCCTACAAAGACAATCACACCACAGAATGTGCTGAAAGATGGGCTAAGGGACAGCTCTATTTCATCCTGAGGGAGATCAGGAAACTGTGAAGACAGGAAGTTCTTTAAAAGGTTAGCAGATGTGCTTGCCTAGCAAGCATGAAGCCCTGAGTTCAAACCACAGGACCGCAAAAAAAAAAAAAAAAAAAAAAACAGAATAAAAGTTTAGCAGATGGAGAGTCTAGAGTGTCCCACTAGAGTGGGTAATCTGATAGGGTCTGGAAAAGAACAGCCTAAGAATTCAGAGGGGAGGAGTCAGAGGTTTACAGGCTGTTCAGAAAGTCACTCCTCACAGGCCAGGCTTTGCTACTGCACCTCACTGGTGACACTAAGGAGGAAGCAGCCAAGTACAAGTCCAAAGTTTCACTGAAGGCAATAGAGAAAGTGGTGGATTTAGAGAAGGAAAAAAATTATAAACTTGAAGGAGCGGATTCATGGTGGGAAAGCTTAGTATTGCAAACGCACCAGAAAGAAGATGAAAGTTCTGAAAAAAATAACAACAAAGGAGGAACTCAGTCTCCTGAGCAAGTAGAGTCTGAAAAGCTCAAAGACCACTTTGCTTTGACGTTATAGGGGCTTGATCTCAGGACCTTGCAATTGCTAAGCAGGTGCTCTACCACTTGAGCCATACCTCTAGCCCTTTTTCCATTGCTGATTTTTGAGATAGGGTCTCTCATTTGTGCTTGGGCAGGCCTGGTCCAGAATCTTCCTATATGCTTCCTTAGTACCTGGGATGAGAGGCATGTGCCACCATGCTCAGGTTTTGAGGTGTGGCTGGGATGGTGTTGAGATGGGGGTTGCGTGAACTTTTTGCTTGGGGTGGCTTCAAACCGTGATCCTCTGATCTCTACTTCCCAAGAAGCTAGGATTACAGGCATGAGCCAGTGTATGCAGCCTCCAAGACCTCTTTGATTACAGTCCCCTCCCCCCACACAAGAATCTGGTTGGAGAAAAGTCCATGTTTAGAGAGGAGAGCATGCTTAGGATAAAAATGACAGCAGTGATTCTCACTGTCCTGAAGTCAAACTCTAAATGGCACATTTCTTCTCCGTGATCCCAGCGATCTGCTTTCTTGGCAAAGAAACGATTTGCTACTATGCTTATCCATTAGTGAGGCCACATTAAGTGGCCTCAGACCAGTACAAGCACTGCAGAGTCCTTTACCACAGTGTGTCCTCGGTTCATCATGTTCAAATCAGCTGAGTGGCCCTAGCCGAGCAGTTCACTACATTCAGAAAGGCACTGAAGAACACAGGACCCGGCAAAGAGCCCTGAGACACACAGAGCTGACATCTCTCCCGTGCCCTGAGGAAGCACGCCCACTTAGCTGGAGAAGGGGCATAAAGATGGGGTTCCACGGATCTTCACTATGACGCTGATCGCCAGAGAAAAGGGAAGAGGTCAAGAGGGGCGATGGAGTCAAGGACCCCAGGGAACCCAGCAGATCAAGAAAGTAGGAAAAGTCTCCAAAAGGTTAGAAGGAACACTCATCTGACAGAGATGACAGAAAACAGACATGTGGAGAGCATCATCATCCCTTCAGCACCTCCTCCTTCTCCCAGCTCTCCAGAAGAAAGGAGACAAAGAAGGAGAGAGAAGCTTCTCTATGAGCTGAAAGAATACTCAGGCTTTGCAGGAATAGCAGACCAGGAGGACCTCCCATCATGAGAGATGATGGTGTGGATTATTATTGGCCAGAAGAGGTCGTCAACAAGGCAAGGGCACCTTAATTTTTAAATAAATAAATAAATAAATAAATAAATCAGGTATCAGTCCAGAATGGGCTCAGGACAAACACAAAGGTCATCGATTTTTTTTTTTTCCAGCACTGGGGTTTGAACTCAGGGCCTCATCCTTGCTAGGCAGGCACTCCTCTAGCCCTTTTTTGTGATGGGTATTTTCAAGATATACCCATGTGAACTATTTGCCTGGGCTGGCTTAGAACCATGATCCTCCTGATCTCTGCTCCTGAGTAGCTAGAACTACAGGTGTGAGCCACTGGCGCCTGGCCCAAGGGCATGGATTGTTGAACATGAAGAAAAGACCAAGGAAAAATAATGAAGAAAAGGAAAGATGCAAAGAAGAAAAGGGATAGTGAGTCTGAAGTCAGATTGCAACAGAGCGGAACTTGCACCTGCCATTTTTTTCACCTTAGTTTTGTTTACAAATAAAAAACTAAACATTCTACTTAAATTTTACTGTTTACAAGTAGGTTATAGAATTTGTTTGTTTTGGCAGTGCTGGGGTTTGAACTCAGGGCTTGGCACAGGCTTGGCAGGTGCTTGAGCCACTCAAGCCAAGTATCCAGTACAGAAATTTTGTCTTCAAATACCTGGAAAAAAAATTGATAGAATGCATCTTGAAAATTGTACTGAAATAAAGCAGAAAACTGTAAAACAAACAAACAAATCCCGCCAAAAAATAGAAAAGGAAAAGGTCAAAAAAGATTATCAATAGTATTAAGCAGTGACATTCCCTCTCTCCCTCCCTCTCTTCTTCCTTCCTCCCAACAGTATCTCTCTATATAGCCCAGGTTGGTCTCAAGCAGTCCTCCTGCTTCAGCCTCCCGAGTGCGGGGATTATAACACGTACCACCACAACTGGTGAGCCAACATTCTAATTTTGTAATTCCTCTAATCTGAGAAGTCTAAGAAGTTCTCTTTTGAATGTGAAAGTCACAATTACCCACCAGTGAAAATGATTACTTCAAGTTGCAGCTTTTAGGAAAGAGGAGGATGAAATTTGGTGGATCCTCTTGCTTTATTTTACAATGTTAAAGAAGAGAAATGACCCAGGAAAAAACCCCACAATTTTTATTAAGCCAATTTTAGAAATTTACCTAAAATAAATCAAAGCAGGATAATTTATTGGTAAATAATGCATATGTTGTTTCTGTTTGGACCTTTATTTTACTCATTTATTTATTTTGTGGTGCCAGGGATTGAATCCAGGTACTCATACACATTAGGCAAGCACTCTACAACTGAACTAACCAGCAAGTCCTGGGCTAGATCTCCAGCATTGCAAAACAGAAAAGAAACACTGGGTTGAAAGAATAAGGAAGTGTATGACACTCGTTGTATGTGATCAGTAAGGAGTTATTAAACTAATGAGACTTAGAAAGGGAATTGGGAGTTGAACAGATACGACTCCTAGACAATTCATGGCCAGTGACTCGGGAAGGGATAAAAAGAGGGATAGCACGAGTGGTAGTCCGTGGTCAGCTGATCTGCGCCTGGTGGTCTACTGTGTGTCTGTCTTCACCTGTGTTACCTGTCTGCAGACAGGGCCTCCATCTATGCATTCATCTCCTTCAGCATTTGGTACAGTGGGATACGTGTGTAGACATTTAATATTTTAATACTTAATGAAAGAGTAGTAATAACTCATAATTTGATTCAGAAATAATTTTTTCTTGAAGAATAGTATACAAAAGGAATAAAACACATATCATAACTGCGTTACTCAAATTTTCACAAACACAATGAACCCATAAAACAGTATTTATCCTTCATTTTTTTTTTATTATTCATATGTGCATACAAGGCTTGGGTCATTTCTCCCCGCTGCCCCTACCCCCCTCCCTTACCACCCACTCTGCCCCGTCCCTCTCCTCCTCACCCCCTCAATACCCAGCAGAAACTATTTTGCCCTTATTTCTAATTTTGTTGAAGAGAGAGTATAAGCAATAATAGGAAGGAACAAGGGTTTTTGCTGGTTGAGATAAAGATAGCTATACAGGGAGTTGACTCACATTGATTTCCTGTGCGTGGGTGTTACCTTCTAGGTTAATTCTTTTTGATCTCACCTTTTCTCTAGTTCCTGGTCCCCTTTTCCTATTGGCCTCAGTTGCTTTTAAGGTATCTGCTTTAGTTTCTCTACATTAAGGGCAACAAATGCTAGCTAGTTTTTTAGGTGTCTTACCTATCCTCGTCCCTCCCTTGTGTGCTCTCGCTTTTATCATGTGCTCATAGTCCAATCCCCTTGTTGTGTTTGCCCTTGATCTAATGTCCACATATGAGGGAGAACATACGATTTTTGGTCTTTTGGGCCATATCCTTCATTTTTAAACTATCTGCATTGCCTAAACTTACTTGTTCACTTTTTTTGGTGGTACTGGGGCTTGAACCCAGGGACTTGTGCATGGGTTCTACCACTTGAGCCACTCCTCAAGCCCTCATTTTCGCCACATGAAATAGTGAACAGACCATTTGATTACTCATTAGGATGTCTTAGAAGTTCATAACTGTTATAACTTTTTGGGTCCATATTCTTACTTTTTATTGAATTTGTTAATGTTACAGAGTTCTTGAACTGTCAAAATATGCCGGAGAATTCAAAGGAGGAAATGGTACAACCGTCAACCTCACCACCTGTCATATTAAAACTTGATTTTTGTGCATTTTGATTATTTCAAAGTTATTTAAAAAACTTGTCACAAAAGGTGGAATTGAAGTCTCCTGCAGGTCTTCAGATTTCCAGAACAGTGAAATAAAACTCTTCACCTCTTCATGGTTGTCTCAGCTCATTTCTCTCTCTCTCTCTTGCAGAATTGAAAATGAAACCCTCAAGACGAGCTGCCAAGAAGTCATTCACAAGTACTGATTCACATTCCCTCAGCTTTTTCTGAACCTCATCAAAGTCAAAGTTAATATATAATTGTTTGTTTGTTTGTTTGTGACAAGGTCTGGCTGTATAGTCCAGACTGGCCTGGAACTCATGATCCTCCTGCCTCAGACTCCAGAGTACTGGAATTACAGGTATGTACTGCTATGCCCAGCAAGCTCTTAGTTTTAATGTGGAGTGTTTTTTCTTTTTTCCCTTTAGCGGCTTTTTATGTATTCTTTAAGAAACTATTCCATACCCTGAAGTAATAATTCCTTTTTTCTTCTAAAAGTATTAATGCTTATTTTATTTTCTATTTTTATCAGCATATAATAGTCATATGGGGGGGTTCATTGCTAAAAGTTTTAACATTTTGGTGTTCAAATCTTTTCCTTTTTCCTTTATCAGCATATAATAGTCATATGGGGGGGTTCATTGCTAAAAGTTTTAACATTTTGGTGTTCAAATCTTTCCTTTTTTGCGGTACTAGGTATTGAACTTGCCTCACACTCTACCACTTGAGCCATGCACCCAATCCACATTGAAATCTTTAACTCAGTGTCTTAGTGTGGATAAGGCTAAGCTTGCTATAGAAAAATGGGCCCAAAACACAACAATGGGATTGGACTTTGAGCACATGATAAAAGCGAGAGCACACAAGGGAGGGGTGAGGATAGGTAAGACACCTAAAAAATTAGCTAGCATTTGTTGCCCTTAATGTAGAGAAACTAAAGCAGATACCTTAAAAGCAACTGAGGCCAATAGGAAAAGAGGACCAGGAACTAGAGAAAGGTGAGATCAAAAAGAATTAACCTAGAAGGTAACACCCACGCACAGGAAATCAATGTGAGTCAACTCCCTGTATAGCTATCTTTATCTCAACTAGCAAAAACCCTTGTTCCTTCCTATTATGGTTTATACTCTCTCTACAACAAAATTAGAAATAAGGGCAAAATAGTTTCTGCTGGGTATTGGGGGGGGGGAGAGGGAGGGGATGGAGTGGGTGTTAAGGGAGGGGGTGGGGGTGGGGGGAGAAATGACCCAAGCCTTGTATGCACATATCAATAATAAAAGAAAAGAAAAGAAAAAAAAAGAAAAATGGGCCCAAAATAGAGGGGCTTAAGGAATATAGATGTTTTTCTTTTTCATGTAAGAGCTTCAAAGTAAAAATTTTAGGCTGGGAGCTGGTTTGGCTTTTTGTGTTCATTTGTGAGGCCCAATGTCCAATCTTTGCCCCAGGTTTCAGTTGTTTATTAAACCCTCTTTTAAAGTAAGATGTAAAAACAATAACCTCCCATGTTTCTTGAGAGTTAAAATTTAGCCTGTCCTCACTTGGTGACCACAGACACTTTGAAGACCAAAGGTCTAGCGCTGTCTGGATCTTCCACTAATGGACTGTATGATCTTGAGCAAATTCTTCTTCTTCTCTGTGACTCAGTTTCCTCCTGAATCAGAAAAGAAAATGATTGGTCTTGAGTTTCTCCTAGTACTAGGACATGGAACATGCACCAAGAAAGATGGCAGAACATCAGAGTGGTGTGACCCAGGATTGCTGAGAAAGACACAGGGAAAGGGAACAAGAGTGGAAAGTGAGACAGTGGACTAGTGTAGACTGAGGGTGATAAAAGGCGAGTGGGAGCCCTATTTCCATGATGCTTTGCCAAAGGTGTTTTGCTTCTGGCCATGTCATAAACAGGATCTATCCCTTTACTCATTTGGGTTTGTAATTAATAAGGGAAGGAAGGAGACATCAACCCCAGGGTTGGAGGAAAAACTGGAACAAGTAGTATTAATAGAACCTAGGAGGAGGGTCCCCCCTGGGAGGCTCAGTCTTCTAGAGGATACTTCATAGCTGGGACCTCTCAGGGGCACCATGGGACAGGTTCACTGTTGAGCAATGAAAACAGCAAAGGCTGGAGATACCATTGTCCACGTGCATCTGATAGAACTGGAAGGAGGAAGGGTGCCTTTTCTCCTCCTCCTCATTGTTTTTTGTGATACTGGGGATTGAACTCAGGGCCTTGCACTTGCTAGGCAGGTGCTCTACCATTTGAGCCATGCCCCCAGCACTTTTCTCCCTTTCTTCTGCCTTCCATTGTCTGCCACCCATTGTCAAGTCTTGGATCAATCATCTGCCAGCAGAACTGATAGCACTGCAATGGCCCTCCTTGTGCACCTGTTGCTTTGCTTTTTGTGGAGACGGCTCCCTGGATAAACTCTTCGTGGGGTAATGTGTAGTTTTACTAGATATGTCACCAGGTTTTTCTCCATGCGGGCTGAGCCACTTTGTACTCTCTGCAACAATGTATGAGAACATTCTTCCGTAGAACCACCTGAACAGGGCACACTGTCAAACTATTAAATCAATTTTTGCCAAATGAATAGGCATTAACTATTTCAGTTTAGTTTTAATTCAGATTTCTCTTACAAAGTTGAATGTCTTGTACATCTTTTTTTTTGTGTGTGTGTATGAATTGTCTGTTCATGTCTTTTGCCTGTTTTTCTGTTGGAGTTTACTAGTCCTCACTTTTAAATATAACTTAGTTGTCATATAAGTAGCAATACTTCCTCTCAGTTTGTCATTTATGTTTTGACTCTGGGTATGCTGATTTTGCCAAGCAGCAATAAATATTTTGTGTAGTTGATCGCTGTAATTTTTAAAAACTGTATCTAGATCTTGAGCGTGGTTCAGAAGGCCCTCCCTAAACCCAGGTTTCTGGGGAATATATCATATGTCCTCTGCGTGTGTGATTATGCATTTTACACTTAGATCTGATCCATGTGAGTATGTTCTGGTCTGCATCTAGTTCTATCCAGTTGCATCTTTTTCTATTGTCAGTTCGGTTGGGCCGATACCACTAATTAAAAGGTACATCTTTTCCCAGTGATTTAAGATCCAACTTGATCATATATGCTTGGATCTGTTTCTGAACTTTACATTCTGGTTTACTGAATGGTCTCACATATTTTGTTTTGTTGTCTTTGGTGGCACTGGGATTTGAACTCAGGGTCCCATGCTTGCTAAGCAGGCACTCTACCACTTGAGCCATTCTGCCAGCACTTTGATTTGTGTCTTCATTCACCAACCCCGCACTTGGAGGTAGAGGTTTTTAGTATATACAGTGTAAGAGCAATAACAGGAGGCTAGGCCCACTTACTTCCCTGGTGTCTCCTAGTTACTCTTTCATTTTCTTCCTCCCCATTGAAATTAGAATCAACTTACTTAACTCCAGGAAAAAAAACTCATCTTAGTATCATTATGGAATTGCCTTACATTCATATATTCATTTTTAGGACAACTGACATTTGATTTTATTTGCCTTATCCAAGAACAAGGGATCCTTTTTATTTGTTCATCTAAATTTGCATATTTTTTGTTAAGTTCACTTTAAAGGATTTTTTGTTGTTGTTGTTGCTCTTGTAAGTAGGGTTTACTTTTACATTAAGTCTTCTATTTCATTGCTGGATATATATGAAGGATTTTTTTTAATGCTCATTTAAAATCTGGCTACATTATCAAATTGTTTAATAGTTTTAACATTGGTTCCCTTGTGTTTTCTAGATATATTCTTATAATATCAGAAAATGTAATTTCAGCTTTTTTTTTAAACAGATTTTGTGACTTTCATTTGTTTTGCTTGGCTAATCATCACCAAAACAATAAATTATAGTGGAGTTAGTGAGCAGCCTTGCCTTGTTCCGGGCCTGAAGAAGAGTGTCTCTAATGCTCCCCAGTGACAAAAGTAGTGAAATATATTTTATGTTAAGGATGGATATGTTAATTTCTATTATATTGGATATTTTTAAAAAGGAGAACTATATCTCAAATTGTGTCAAAAGCCTTTTCAGCAGTTGTGAAAATAAACTTATTTTCCCATTTTTGTCTATTAATATGGTAAATTATATTGTTTTCTTTTTTTTTTTTGGGTGGTACTGGGGTTTAGAACTCATTGCATTTACAAAGTAGGCACTCTACTGCTTGAGTCACACCACTAGTCCATTTTGCTCTGGTTATTTTGGAGATGGGGTCTTGAGAACTATTTGCCTGGGCTGGAACTTGGATACTCCCAATCTCAGCTTCCCAGGTACCTAGGATTACAGGTGTGAGCTATCTTTACTCAGCTTCTTAGTAGTTTCTTAATATTGAGCCATCCTTATAGTCTTAGAGTAAATACATCTCTTGGTCATTGAGTATATTTATTTTTTTGAGATAGTGTTTTGCTATATTGCCTAGTCTGGGCTGAAGCAATCCTTCTGTTTCAGCCTCCCAAGTAACTGGGACTGTATGTACCCATGACTGCCCTCAGCTACTTACAAAAATCTTTTTAGTAGACTTTATTTATTTTGAGCAGTTTTAGATTCACAGCAAAATTGTGTTGAAAGTATAGAGAATTCCATATATCTTTTGCCCCCTCTTCCCGCAGTCTCTCCACGGTCAATATCCTAACAGAGGGGCATTTGTGCATGCGGTGAACCTGCAGTGAGATATCATCACACAGTCTATGGTTTTGGCCGCCCACCCCCCCCTTTTTTTTGTGGTGCTAGAGAACAAACTCATGAAAGTTTACTCTTTTCATTATGTATTCTATGGATGCTGACAAAGGTATGTGCAGTCACCATTAAAGGATCATGCAAAAACGGTTTCTCTGCCCTAAAAATCCTTCCGCTCCAACCATTTATCACTCCCTTCCCCCAGCTCTGGCAGCCTTGTTACTGTCTCCATGTAGCTGGAGTCACATGGTATGTGACCTGTTCATATTGGCTTCTCTCAGCAATGTGCATTCAAGTTTCCTCCATGTCTTTTTAAATGCCCATTATTTATCACTGATACATAAAAACACAGAAGTTGTACATATTAATGAGGTCATGGAATGTTCAATTCATGCATACAATATGCACTACCTAAAGATTTTAAAAGGTTAAATCTTTTTTTGGAGGAGGATAACTTAGTGCTCCTTCTTCAACCTTCCCCTCCATGTTTTTACATGGCTGGATAATTCATTCCTTTTCTTTCTTTCTTATTATTTTTTTTTTAATATGGTCTTACTAAGTAGCCCAGAATGGCCTCCAGCTTGAGATCCTCTTACCTCAGCCTCCACAGCTGGCACTCATTTCTTTTGTCAGAGTAATATTGGCATCTCATTTGCTATCAAGTTTGGGTAATGATGAATAAAGCTACTCTAAACAGTCACATATACATTTTTGCACAGATGTAAATTTTCAGGTCATTTGGGTAAATTTCAAGCAGCCAGACTTTTTTTTTTTTTTTGGCAGCACTGTGAATTTCAGAGCTTAGCCTAGCAAGCCAAATCCTCTGCCTTAGACCTGTATTCTCCTACCTATATATGCCTCCTGAGTAACTTGAACTAGCATAAAAGTTTTGTTTTGTTTTTTTGCAGCAATGGAGTTTGAATTCAGGGCTTCCCACTTGCTAGGCAGACACTCTACCACTTGAGCCACTTTGCCAGTCTTTTTTTGTGATGGTTTTTTTTTTTTTTTTTTGATAAAGGGTCTCTAGAACTATTTGCTCAGGTTGGTTTGAATTGAGATCTTCCTAATCTTTGCTTCCTGAGTAGCTAGGATTACAGGTGTGAGCTATGGGCGCCCAGCTAACATAAAGTATTTTTTAAAATGTACTTTTGGATTCTCCTGCTAGCTTGTGGCTTAGAATTTTTATATCCATCTTCAGAAGTGAGGGTACTTCATAGATTTTTTGTGCGTGAATCTGTCATATTTTGAAATCAATGATAGTCTGGATTCATTAAAAAAAAACTTGGCAGGTTTCTTCTTCTGAAATGTCGCCTTAAAGTATCAGATCTTTAGGGATTTAGAAGCATTTCCTTGTGAAACCGTCCAGGGATGGTACTGTTTTGTGCAGTAATTCTTTGATATCTTTATTTCTTCCAGTGAATCAGGTTGTCTAGGGTTCCAGTTTCTACTGGGATTAGTTGTAGCACATTGCAATAGCTATGAAATGTAGGCGTTCAAATGTACTTTCCTAACACTGTGCAATGTCTGCTTTGATGGCTATACCCGTTATCATTTCTGATTTTCATTATTGATGCTTTCCTCCTCTTTTTCTGCATGAGGTTAGTTTGTGGTCATCATTAATTTTCTTCGAAGAATTCCCATGTTGATTTATTTTTCTTTTGTATTTCATGTCAATTTCTGCTTGTCATTATTTTCTCTCTTTGGCTTTTCTTTGATTTACTTTGCTTTAGGTTTTTAAATGAGAAATGTAAGTCATTTTTGGTGATTCTCATTAAAAATTTTTATTGGACAAATAATGGTTATATTTATTCTTGGAGTATAGTGTGATATTTTGACACATGTCTACAATACCCAGTGATCAAATCAAGGCAATTAGTATACCCATCACCTCAAGCATTTATATTTTTCTTGCTTTCTATAGTGCGGGTGACCAAACCCAAGGCCATGAGCACAGCAGGGGAGTGCTACAATCTCAGGCATTTTGGTGTTGTTTTCTTGGCTTTTTTTCTTTTTAGTGGAAGTGGGGTTTGAACTCAGGGCCTCACTCTTGCTAGGCAGGTGCCCCTACCACTTGAGCCACTCCACAAGCCCTTTTGTCTCTCTCTCTCTCTCTCTCTCTCTCCCTTTCCCCTCGCCCCTCTCTGTTGGATAGTTTTAAGATAGGGTCTCACTTTTTGCCCAGGCTGGCCTTAAAGCCTGATCCTGGAGACAGAGGTTTCCTAGAGGAGACAGCCACCAGCGCTAGGCTCATTTTTTCCTAATCACTGATTTGATTTTTACAAACAGATATGTAGTGTTTCCATTGTCATTATTTTAAAGAAATTATCCAAGTTTGATTTTCCATTTTACTCAGCAGTTCTCTGAAAGTGCACTTTAAAGTTTCTAGGTGGAGTTGCTGAGTGTAATGGGGCATGTGTATACACCCAGCTACTCAGGAAGCATAGATAGGAGGATCAAGTTCCCAGGCAAAAAGCATGAGACGCTACCTGAAAAATAAGTAAAGCAGAAAGAAGCAAGGCACATGACTCAAATGGTGAGTGCTTGATGCCCTGAGTTCAAACCCAGTACCATTAAAAAAAATTCTATGTGGAAAGAACTGTTTTTTTTATTGTATTAATACCTAGTTTGCTATATTATTTAATTAAAATGCTATTTACTTTATTCTACTATTGAGTGTTTTTGTTTGTTTGCATGTTTTGTTTTTTTGAGACAGGGTCTCCCTATGTAGCCTATGTTGGTCTAGAACTTCCCAATCTCCTGCCTCAGCCTCCCAAGTGCTAGGATTATAGGTGTGTGCCACCCTCTTGTTTTTTTTTTTTTTTTGAGACAGTGACATAGAAAGCTATGTCACTCAGGCTGGCCTCAAACTCACTAGTCAAGGTTGGTTTTGAACTCATGATTCTTCTGTCTCAGCCTCCAGGGTGGTGGGATTACAGGTGTCTGCCAACACACTCTAGTTTACTTTTATTTTTTTGCCAAGCTGGAGTGAGCCCAAGGCCTCATGTATGGTGGGCAAGCACTCTATTCTAGAGCTATACCCCATCCCTAATTTTTATTCCTTTTTATTGCAAACTGAGCAGTGTGATGACTTCATTGCTTCTTATTTGAGAATAAAACAAACAAGATATACAATGAAATCTCTTTCAATGATGCTTTTATTTCTACTAAAAGTTTGCCTAGCCAGACACTGGTGGCTCACACCTGTAATCCTAGCTAATCAGTAGGATCGTGGCTCAAAGCCAGCCTGGGCAAGTAGTTTGCTAGAGTCTATCTTGAAAGACCCTTAACAAAAAAATGCTGGTGGGGTGGCTCAAGGTGTAGGCCCTGAGTTCAAACTCAAGCATTGCAAAAAAAAAAAAAAAATCTTGCCTAGGTTCTAATTCAGCGACTTTTATTGGTTTTATGTTATTAGGCAAATATTTTACTCTAAGAATTTAGTCTTTGGTATAAGACTGAAGTTAGTTGTAGAATTTGTTTAAAATCCAAAACTTTAATTCACTAATTCAATACAAGTGCTTTTGCAAAAATAGCTTTGTCTCATCACCATCACTGTCTAAACGCATCACAGCAATGACATCTGCTTTTGGTGTATCTCGCTGCTTGCTCTGTGCTTAACACTTTACATATATGACGTCATCGAATCATGGGAAGTTCTTTTTAAAGTCTCTTCGAACTCCAGAATGTTGGTCTCAGATTCCTCTTGGCAGTGCACACAGCGTTCTCCTCTTATCAGGACAATGCTTCCAGCCACTGGGCAAGGGAGCAATTAGCCAAGGTTTATTTCTGTTGGTTTCCAGGGCTAGCAGGAAGCAAGACCGGCCTGAGATAAGGATTCAGGCCTTTGTGGGGTGGGATTGGACTTCAGGACAAAGAAGAATGGGACTGTTTTCCTGGTCAGCTATTTTCATAGCAGGCTGTACAAGTGCTCCCAAAATGGTACACAACACTGTAGCAAAAGATCGTTCTGTGAGGTAGGCAGACATGGCACCCTGACCTTTGGGCGTGTTAAGCTAAGCCAATGGCCTTTTGTCTTTAGTAGGAATATTGTTAATAACATAGGGGCAAGTGATAAAATGCCTTAACCTGCCTCAGATTAATGAATGTCACATCTGTTTGTTCAGATGAAGATACTTCGTGTTGATTTTAGAATCATGGGTCCCCTCCCGCCAGTCAGGTAATACTATTCTCTCCTACTGTGATCAGGGTCCATAAATACATGATACCAGTGTTTATTCCCTTCTGTGTCCACGGCAGAGAATCAGTCTCTAATCCTTGCCAAACCTAGTTGTAGCCACACAATCATCAATATGGCATCCATCAAAAGATAAGACTGGAAATAGCTCCTTGGATAAAATCTATTGCCATTCTTCTTCAGGCACTGTTTTTGTTTGTTTGTTTTGTTTTGAGACAATGTCTCCTTTTTATAGCCCAGGCTGACCTCGAACTCATGGTTCTTCTGCCTCAGCTTCAGAGTGCTGAGACTATAGGCATGAATACTATGCCTATTTGGCTTTTTTTTTTTTTGGCCTTCTGGATGCAAAGATAAAGACATGCAAATCATAGTGTACTGTGAGATGTAGGAATGTACACAACTCTCCTTGAGTGTAACCTGTGCTGGGAGGGAAAGGAATTGCCACTGAATTTAAAGACTGGTGAATTTCATTCCTTTAATGGCAGGAGGGGGCTGGACTCACTGGGTTCCTCAGAGCACTGTCTTTGTCAGTGACTCTTGGTTCATCTGTTGCTCAGTACAGTGTGCAAGGACAAGTGGACAGTCTATTAGGGTAGTTCTCACCTGGAGCCACAAATCACAGGTGCGCTTTCACTTTCATGAACTTGCAAAACTTGCTTACCACCCTGGAGTCTCTCAGGTGGACTGTTGAGCCCAATGGACCATTTCCTGTGAATACAAAGACTTGATGTAAATCAAAGCTAAGATAGGTCATATGACATCATGCTGCATTATCTTACTATGTCTGGGTTTTGGCACATGGGAGAATGTAGGCACACCCAGGTTCATGGTAACACTTTCCCAGACACATCAGAGTGTGAGCCATCTGTTTACACGCTCAGTGCTGTGCATCAAAAGAACTAGGTGTGTCTCTGTTTGGCTTAGCATTACATATTAATTTTTCCTTCAAACTATAGAGGGTCTGTTTCAGGGCTCTTGCTACTAGTCCTATTTGCATATTTTAAACTAGGCATTAATTTAATATCCAGACTGGCATGCCTGGGAGAACCCACAAGTAATTAGGTAATTCAGTGGAGGTGTCTGAAAACATTTTGGGACATACCTCGTGACTCTCAAGTGAGCAAGACACAACATGGAACAAAATCTTTGCACTGAGGGCTTGTAGCAGGGATGCTAGAGGGGAGCAATAATTAGGAGATCATTTGGGACATTCTCTCCAGAGGCTGTTGCTGTGAGGATTTGTGGCATTTACTTGAAAGAAAGCAGCAGACCCAGGTCTGTTCATGGAATGGACATGAATAAAATGCGTAGAAGAGAGGACGATACAAAGCTCTGTAGAGAGCACTGTAAACCCCAGAGCCCAACTTCTCCCTGAAACTGACTCTGATGCCCTGTGCTAGCAGGCAAAGTGGTCCTGTGAAGATGCCCAGGACCTAAAGAATCTTCTAGCTTCATAGACCAGTGTTGTGACCCAAGCCATTACGAATAGATGATGCAAACATAGGTACTCCAGGAAGTGATACCTTCAGAGAGGGATGACCTAGGAACATACGAGTGACTTGTAGGTTGGTAATGCTGCTTTGTGAAGAAATGCACAATAAAATATGTATTTCAATACCTTACCCACCTCACCCTAGTACTCACAGGGTTTTAAAAAATAATTGTCCCAAATTGTGGCTACAATTTACAAGTAATTTTCCCATTAGCATGAATGCCTTGTCAAATTTCTAACTCTTGTTCCTTAACCATTTAGTTTGGGCCATAAGCACCACGTGTACTAAGCAATCCAGGCAAGATTCTGCAGCCCCACACATTTATGAAGTTAGATCTTTTAAAAGTTAAATTTGATGGTGATAGAAAATGCTTTAAAGTCACTCCTTGTTTGGGTAGTAATAGTGAGGTGATGCCTTTTATGTAGGAGTTCAAGTACCTTAATAATACTGGAATAGCAGCAAGAGGTGAGTGGGAGTCCTGACATCATCCTGGGCCTAGGGGGATTGAGTCTTTTGCTGGAAAACCCAGCTGGCAGCCGCAGGACGTATTCCCAAGGATCCAGTTTTCGACTCGCACAACCTGTGGCGGTATCATTCCACAGAGGCAGCGCCCTACTCCCCCGCATCCAGGAGGGGGACGAGCACAATACTGTGCATTGTTAACAATCCGTTCCTCATCTTTCCAAACGACCTTGAGGTCTGGGCCGCTACAAGACGCTGTAGAAAACCCTGCTCCAGATTTTTAAAAGTCATTTAATCAGAAGTCTTCGTTTTGCAAAGGGTCCACCGGGTTAAGTGACTCGATCAAGGTCCGGTAGCTCATTTGCTCAGCTGCGCTTTCTCCCACGAATGCTTCTGAAATAGGCCAGAGAAGTGTCTGGGACAGTTGGTGACCCCTTCCTTCCCAAGTCTCAGGCACGCAAAGGGTGGTTAACCGCATTCCGAGTTAGCAAGCCCCTCCCGCCACCTGCGATGTTCCGGAAGGCGGAAAGAAAGTTGGGGTGTCCGTGCTGCTGCAAGGCGCGGTACTGCCCCGCCTCCCGCGCGGGCGGGCGCGCCCCACACTGGCCGGGAGCGGCGAGCGCGGGACGCAGCGGGCGGGGAGGGCGCGGGGCGGGGTTTGCAGCTTCCGAGCGCCGAGGAGCGGAGCGCTCGGCTGCGCCCTGAGCCCTCGGCTGCGCGGCAAAGCCCAGTGGAGACCCAGCGGGAGGCGCGATCGGGGGAGTGCGGCAGACGGGGCGCCGACCTGGGGCGGCCCCGGCCCGCACCCTCGCCCCTCGGCCGGGCGGACAGCGGGTGAGCGAGGCCGCGGGGCCCCAGCGCCCCGGTGCGCCCCACAGGGAGCGGGCGGGAGGGGATGGGGCCGGGTGAGGAGGGGAAGGTCCTCGAACAGGGGCGGGGGTGGTGTGGGGGGACAGGAGCCGACCCGATGTCGGGGTCCGAGCCCAGCACGGGAAACTTTGTCCGCGGAGGGAGCGCGGGGTGCGTGGAGGGCGCTGCAAACTTGTCAGCGGGCGGGGCGCTCGGAGAATCCGAGCCAGCGCCAGCGGGTGGCGTTTGTCTCCGCGGCTTCTTTGTGTCACCTCCGGGCCCTAGCTCGCGGGTCCGCCCGGCTCGGGAAGGGGCAGCGCGGGGGTTTTTGGGGGGGTTCGGTCCGGGTCCCCCGATCGCCCCCGCCCGGGCCCAGGCCCCAGCGCGCGAGGTCGGCTGATTGTTTTCCTCCCTCGCGTCACGCCTGGGCGGGAAAGATTTTGAACGCCGCGTGAGCTGCGGCGCTAGGTCGCCCCGGGGACCGGGAACCTGCAGGTCGGGCGCACGGGGACCCGCGGGCCCTCCGGGAACCGCGTCCCGGCGGGGGAGGTGGGGGCGCTCGGACTGCGGGATCGTAAGTCCCTTTGGATTGCGTGGGTCTTTGTTGTCGGTCTGACGGCAGCACCCCGTCCTCCGGAGCTTATTTTCCTTCTGGTCCAAAAAGGCGCGCGCGGGGGGCGTGGGTCCGGGTGGAGTCCGCGCTGCTGCGGACCACCTGGGCCGCTGTATTAGATGGGGTCACGAGTCCATGTACACCTGCCTTTGTGGACGCCTGCGATTTCCCAAAGTTATTATTTTCCTCCCCTAGTGGAAGGGAGTGTCTGAGCTGGGTGCCAGCAGGCACGGTTGTACCAACACCTGCAAGTGAGAGCCAAGCCGGAGGTGCTTTCTAGTCGCCCATCATTGTGTGTGTGTTGCTCTTTTTTCATTTTTAAAGTTTGATTTGAAGCAACTTTCAATCGGCTTTTCCAAAAGTTTCCATAGCCCTGAAGGCCTGGTTGCCAAATATTATGTGGCTGTACTGGGGTAAGTTACATCGCTTTTGAACACACCTGGCCCCCTCACCACCCAGGTACCCTAAATGTCATCAGGCCAGTGTTCAGTTTTTATGGGATAGAATTTTTGATGTGTTTACATACTTGAATGGATGACTGCGTTTCTAGTTTTCTTTCTGGAAAACCACTGAGACTCCCAGGAGCTTCTCCTGAGATAATTACTATATGGCCTCAGCCCCGCCAGCTCCTTCTCCCCCACCAGCCCCTGGTCCCCGGTCCCCAGGGGGCGTGGGAACAGGTGTAATCCTCATTAAGTTTTCGTGGTAAAACTCTGGAGATATCAAAATGAGTAAAAAGTGGAAATGTTTAGGTCCACTCGGAGTTCAGGAGTTTGTATGTGAATAAAAAACATTCAAGATCAAACCAACTTGAATCAGCTGGTCTTGTACAGTAAGACATTAAGATTTTTTAAAAATCGTGTGTGAGGGCTTGAGGCGTGGTAGAGTACCTGTCTAGCAAAGCGTGAGGACCTGAGTAAATTGCAGTACTACAAAAAAAAAAAAAATCATGAGAATAGGTTTACCCAATTAGACATTTTATTAGCGTTTCGGTGGGTTAGTGGTTGTGTGCCAGGGACTGCAGTGTGTTTAAAGGACTGAGTCACAGTGGGTTCATTCTGGGTAGTGCTCTCAGTACCATAAGGTGAGAGGTTAGCTATGTGTCAGTGGCTCATGCCTGTAATCTTAGCTACTCAAGAGGCCGAGATCAGGAGGATCATGGTTGGAAGCCAGCCCTGGCAAATAGTTCATGAGACCCTATCTTGAAAAAAAATCCATCATAAAAAAAGGGCTGGTGTAGACGCTTAGTTCAAGCCCCAGTAGTGCAAAAAAAAAAAAAAAAGAGTGCGAGTTAATGGAAAATTCAAAAACCAAATCATCCCCTTTAATAAATGAGGGAGGATGAAAAGCAATCCTACTCATTTGTCATTATTCAGTTGTCACTATTCATCATATTGTTTTAAATAGAGATGAACTCTCCTGTCATATGCAGCCACTGTGCTGGACTTGGGGGGAGGGGAGGATGCAAATAATCCTGGCTGCCAGTCACAGAATGCTGATTTTGTAGCAGTGAGTCTTTTATGCAGATACCTTGTTTATTGAGTGTCTACAGGTAACATGCTAGGTGCCAGGGTTTAACATGCAAAAGGCAGCTGTGGGTTCCTTCCCTTATCTAGTGGGGAAGACAGAAAATAAAATACATTATTAAATTAATCACAGGTTTTATTTTATTTTATTATTATTTTTTGCAATGGTGAGGATTGAATCTAGGGCTGCGTGCATGCTAGGCAAGTGCTCTGCCTTTGAGTTAAACTCCTAGTCCTTTTTGTTTTGGGACAGGTTCTCAAAAGTTGCCTAGGCTGATCTTGAACTTGGGATTCTCCTGCCTTAGCCTCCAGAGTAACTGGGATTACAGGTGCCCACCATCATATCCAGTTTAATCACAGATTTTAAAACATAAATCAGATTACATCCCTCTTTTCCCAATGGCATCACACTCCCTCTGAGTGGCACAGGGCTAACAGTCCCAGGCTGCCTTGTCCTGTTTTCCTGCTCCTCCATCCTGGTATCCTCCTCATCTTACCTCTGCTCCCCTCCTTACCCAGCTGCAGCCAAAGAAGCTTTCTTGTTTGAAGGTCATTGGACTTAGCCATGCTCTGCCTGGAACGTCCCCCACCTTAGCTCCTCCATCTGACCCCCTTTGCTTTGCTCCATGTTATGGTCTCTGTGAGCCTCCACTAACTCCAAGTTCAAAATCGCAATCACCCTAGCCACTCCCAGTCCTCCCTTCATAACTAACTTTTTAATTCCTGTCCCACATATTGTAGTTACTCATTTGTTTGTCATCTGTCCTCCTGTACTTGATGGTACATTCCATCACACTGCCATCAAAGCCATTTTAGTCACTGCTGCATCTTTAGAATGTGGAGCAGTGTCTGGCATACAGCAGTCCTCCATAACTGTTTGTAGAGCAGAAAGAAGGCCACAGTGGGATGCTGAGACAGGGTAACCAGAGGCCCTTGGGTTTCTAGTAACTCAGTGGAAGAGCATTTGCTGAGCACATGTGAGGCCCTGGGTTTGATCCTCAGGACTACAAAAACACAAAAATCTCCAAATAATAAGAAAAAACCCCAGATTTGCTTTCACCTGTACTAATGACCCATGTCAAATGTTCTGTTTTTTACTTAGAAATGATTATGTCTAGAATAGTATAAATAGTGTAAAATCACTGAAATTCTTCATAAAACTGCAGGTCTTGTTCTTTTTTGATTATTTTCTTAAATTGTCTATGCTTTTCTGTTCTGTGAAACCATCTCCGCTCTTGGTGCTTTTCTGTACCTTTTCCTTCTTCCTTACACAGTGATGGCTTTCTGGCTCTGTTGATTTGTCTGCAATTTTAGAATTTTACATGATTGGAATTGTACAGTATGTTGTTTTCTTTGCCTGACTCTTTTCACTTAATTTCTCTGAGATTCAGCCACATTATTGTGTGTGTCAATAGTTCAATCCTTTTCACTGCTGACTAGTTTTCCACTGTATCGCTATAATTGGTTCTTTTATCTACTCACCATAAACATTTGGATTATTTCTGTCTCTGGCTATTTAAAATAAAGCTGCCATGAGCATTGCGTATAGTGCTTGTGTGGATACCTGCTTTCATCTCCCCTGGCACAGATGTCCAGAGAATGGCTGGCTCATATGGTGGGCCTGTGTTTAACTTTTAAAGAAACAGCCATACTTTTCCAACATGGTTATATCATAGTCCACGAGAATCCTGGTTCTTCCATCCTCACTGGCACTTGGTGTGTCAGGCCTTTCACAGGCTTTTCCTCCACTAGTAGGCTCTTACGGTGGTTTGATCTGAATCTCTGATGACCAATGGCATCCTGCATCTTCTCATAGACTTAGCACCCACACTTCATAGTTAACATGCCCAACTTTCTGCAGGTTTTGTCTTGTGTTGAATGGTTTTGAGGGCACTTTGCTTGTTCAGGCTGCAAGGCCTTTATCACATAGCTACATGATTTCCAAATATTTACTTTCAGTTTTATCTGCGTATGTGTTGTCCTGCTATAAAAGAATACCACAGACTGAGAAATTTATAACGAACAGACGTGTAGGGACCTGCAGTGCTGTGTAAAGTTCAAGATTGTGGGACTGGCGTCTGAAGGTTGTGTCATCCTGTGGTAGAAAAGCAAAGAGGGTGAGAGCTGAGCTCACTACGCCAGCTTCAACCCATTCCTCACCAGTAATCACCTCTTAAAGAACCCCCTCTTAGTACCGTTACCATGGCAATTACACATCAACAGCTTTGGAGGGACCCTTCAAACCATAACAGTGTCTTTTCCTCCCTTCACAGATACTGTTCTTAATTTTGATGAAGTCCAACTTATTAATTTATTCTTTATGGACTGTGGTTTTGGAAGGGACATCTAAGAAATCTTTACCTAGCTCAAGGTCACAAAGATTTTCTCCAGTTTTTTTTTTTTTTTCCTGAAAGATCGATAGTTTTCGGCTCTTCCACTTTGAGTTAGTTTTTGCTTCTGGCCAAGTATGAGTGGACGTTCACTTCATCCTGCCAGGAAGATTTGGCAATTTCTGGAAACAAAGTTTGGAGACAATGTCCTGGCGGGGGTGGGGGGGAGGGACATTGGCTACCAGCATCTACTAGAGGTCAAGAATGATGGTAAACACCCATATCTCAAGAGACCCTCGATAGAGTCATTCAGCCGAGACGTGGGGTTTATCAACTTTATTGAGCTCAGTGAACCAGCCTTTGTTTATGTTGACATTCTGTAATGCTTCTCTTTTCTACTTAATGGATTTTCACTCTGCTTTCTGTTTTCCTTCTTCTAGTTTAATTTGCTCCTATTTTAGTGTCTTTAGATCATTGATTTGTTGCTTTTGTTTGTTTTTTGGCAGTACTGGGGTTTGAACTCAGGGCTTCACGCTTGCTAGGCGGGTACTCTGCCGCTTGAGCCATGCCTGTAGCCCTTTTTAGTCTGGTGATTTCTGTGTAGGCTCTTGCTTTTTGTGCAGGCCAGCCTGGACTGCAATCCTGTTTTACACTTGCCTGTTGATGACAGGCACCACCAGCTTTTTTCATTTCACATGGGGGGTCTTGCAAATTTTTGGTCTGGGCTGGCCTCGAACTTAAATCCTGATCTCACCCTCCCAAGTAGCTAGGATGTCAGGCATGAACCACTGGTGCCCAGCTCATTTGTGGTTTTTCTAGTACAGGTATTTAGTCAATTTATAATTTAATTTTATTGTTGGTAAACAGCATAGTTGGTTTGGCTCAAAGTCCTTTTCAGTGGCCCAGAATATCATTTATTTTGGTAACTGTTTCATCTGTGCTTGAAGAGAATTGCATTCCACCTGTATCACATGAAGGGAGCACCATCAACACGGCGTCACGATTCCTGCACATGGGAGTGTCAACTCTTTCCACTGTAAAGTTACTCTTTTCTCTCCCCACATGTAGTACTGTTTTAGAAGGAAGTCACTCTGCACTCACGCTGCAGGAGTGGGCTCCCCTCTGTGAAGGTACTGCTTTTGTATCCTGTGTGAAATCTTGGTCTTTTTGGTGTGTACTGAGATAGTTATGGTGATTAATGATTTGGTTAAGTCTAGATCTATGATTTTGTTGTTTTCTGTTTTTCGGATCTGCTCTTTGTATCTGTTTCCTCTTTTTCTGCCTTTGTTTGGATTAATTGAATTTTTTATGATTATATTTTATATCCTGTTTTTGGCTTATTAGCTCTCACTTTAGTATTATAATTAATTTGGTAATTATTTCAACACATCCGTTTACTTGCAAGTGACATTATACCACTTCTTGTGCAGTATGAAAATCAGGTAATAGGCTGCTGCCTAGCAAATCTGAGGCCCTGAGTTCAAAACCCAGTAACACACACCAAAAAAAAGATTGTTAAAATATTTCTTAGGTCAGCATGGTGGCTCACACGTGGAATCTGAGCTACTTGGGAGGTAGCGGCAGGAAGATCATGGGTTCAAAGCCGGGCTGAGCTACATGGTGAGTTCTGGGCTACATAGTGAGACTCTGTTTTTGAATAGTCAGTTATATCTTTTAAAAAGATCTAAATAAAAACCATATATTTACTCATGCAGTTATACTGCATATAACATGTTAAAATATATATGTTATACACACACACATATATATATTATTTTTATTTTTTTAAGTGTTTGAACTCAGACCCTTGAGCTTGCTAGAAAAGCACTGTACTACTTGAGACACACCCCCAGCTGTTTTTGCCTTAGTTTATTTTTCAGATAGGGTCTCTCACTTTTGCTAGCCTTGGACCTCGATCCTTTTCCTCCTGAGTAGCTGGGATTACAGATGTGCACCACCATACCTGGCCCACATTCTTTATTTTACCATTGTTAAATATTGTTGTCAATAAAACATTTATGTTTAGGTTATTGGATTCTTGCATATATTCTAGCTTGTAAGGTTAAAACAAAGTTTAAAGAAGAAATCAGAATATCAGTTCATTTTCTTAAACTAAACCCTTGGCATTGTCATAGAGCAGGGACAATTGATGGAATAGAAATGTATTTTTCAGATATGGTAATACGAGAAAGCAGAGCCCTGGGCTCGGAGTGGAGGGCTTGCAGACTGACAAGCCAGGCACACTGCTTCTTTTCTCTCTGGGAGTCACTGGGGGTGAGGGAGAGGGAATTTATCCACATTGACATTTTCAAGAGCCTGAGAAACTTCAAAGGCATTTCTCTCTCTTGACGTGTGTGAGTTGAAAAGCACTTGCTTCTTGCTCCTCAGTTCAGAGAGATACACATGACCAAAGTGAGCCTGAAACTTGTGCTGCCAGGTCTGTAGTTGGTGGAAAACTGCATCTGAGCTGTGGTCTGGGGTCCTGCTAGTCTGTGGTCCTGCTAGGCTCTGCCACCTACTTGTTGCTGCAGTCCTAGCTGGCTTTTGCTTTTCCTATAGGGACGGCCTGTGTTTGCTGTTGTCACCAGGGAGTGGCTCCTCTGTGTGGGTATGTAAATGCGCTCCTTTCCATTCATCCAACAAACCAGTTTGTTGTGTAGACGTTGGTTGGATCTAGGCTCTGGTTCTTGGATGAAAATCAATGTCGCTTGCGCTTAGCCAGCTGTGTGGTAGGAGGAAGGCCCACAGCGGAGGATCGTGCAAGCCTGTGAGGGAGCTGGTGGTCACTCACTACAGTGGAGAGGTGAACAGTGAGGGCTGTGCTTTGCAAAGTGTGGCCCAGGGCACTTACAGCACCAGCTGGTGGATAGACCAGCGATCTGTCCTTAACAAGCCTTCAGAGAGATTCTGCTGCAGGCTGGAGGGGTCAGGGTTCCTCTGAAATGTTTTCCCAAAGTCTGTGCGTGTGGTTTGGAAATGCATGCATCTCGTTGTACATGCACCAGTGGGCTAAGAAAGTGTTGTGGATGGGCTGGAGGAGTGGCTCAAGGTGAAGGCCCTGAGTTCAAGTCATAGTACCACAAAAAAAAGAAAAAAGTGTCATTGAAAACATGGATTGCACGCAGGGGAAGCACATTCAACATAATGACAGTTGCAGTTAGCACTGGAGTCGTAGCAGATTGGATTTTAAAAGTTTGTTATAAAGACTCTCAAATATGCTTAAAAGAGAGATAATAGTAAAATGAAGTGCCGTGTAGCCATTCCTCTGTGCCAATAGTGATCAAATCCTGCTGCTGTATTAGTTAGTTGTACAGAGCTGTGGCCAAAGGACCTGCGAGAACAACCTAAGGGAGGAAGCACTGATTTGGCTTCTGGTTTCAGAGGGGTCAGTCCATAGTCGCTTGGGCAGAGCATCATGGTGAAGGGAGAGGAGGGGTAGAATGAGAGAGAGACAGACAGACAGGGGCAGGAAAGGGCCAGGGAAAAGAGATCTCCAAGAATCTGCCCAGAGCCACCTACTTTCTTTGTCTAGGGCCTACCTCCTAAAAGTTTCCAGAATCTCCCAAAGTAATACTAACACATTAGCTTTTTGTGGGACACTTTTTGACAGCATTTGCCAGTTTGGTTTTTTCTATGCTTAGTGATCTCCCCATATCCTGGATTATTTCATATATCACCTCATGTCATCCATACATCATGATACATACATGAGATTTTAAGGTGCTACAGACAAATTTGAAACTGAATCACATGAATTATAGATAAATTTTGTCTAGAGCTCATTTACACAAGAGCTGGTTAAAAACCAAGCAATCAGTGTGGATCTGTATCCGTATATTATCACTTGTGTGACTTCATTAAAACTAAGTACACTTGGTACTGCAGTGACTACGTTATTAAGACACTTGACGTCCTCTCATCATCTCATTAGCAGGCTAAGCAGTGCACTTACAGGTAAAAGTCCAGAATAGTAAGAAAGACTACACCATGCCTTGTGAAAATGGAATTATTGTGCTTGAAGGGGAAATTTCAACCTGAAAAACAGATTTTTGGGTGGGGTAGGTATTAAGAAAGTTTTGTGGGTTTCTGGGTAGATTTTTACATGTAAATTAAGAATTCTCACTACTCATGTCAGCAATTATGTCGCCTCAAGGAAAGGAAAAGTGTATGGCCAGATGCACAATAATAATAAAAAAATAATTAAAAAAATAAAAAAATAATAAAAAAAATCCTTGTGCTGGGGGTGTAGCTCAGTGGTAGAGCCCTGGGCTAAGTCCCAAGCACCGCCCCATGCTCCCTGCGAAAACTCTACTCACATCTTCCTCAGGGTGGTACACACAGCCTTTCTTCAAGATCAGGGAAGCAGTGTTTTGCCAGAGGTCACTGTGAGGTGGCTATGTTGGAAGGAAGGGAGAGGGCAGGGCCACACGGCCAATGCTACCTGTGTCCTCGCACTTTGGCTCAGGAGGCAAGCGTGGGATCCACAGGAAGTGCTGATTTTCTCTCTTATGACCAAGACCTTCACGCTTAGATGTTTCTGGGCACTGGGTCATACCATAGAAGGTAGCTAATTTTCTTTGAAAAATGCTAATTACTCAGAAGAAATTTTTGTCAACTGTTAACTTCAGCAAAATAAATAGAGCTGTTCAAGACCCAAAACAAAATAAAGACTCCCCATAACTGAAATGGCTCTAAGGTATTGACACTGTGGTCCAAGTAGCCCACGTACAATGGCATGGTTTTATAGAATAACGTGAGGGAGAACTTTTAGTAAAAAATTTTGAGCTAGTGATTCAGAAAGGAAAACTATAAAAAAAGAAAGACTCTGATAAGTTGTTTATTAGAGTTAAACATGTTTTATTACTTACCTTTTTATGGTGGCAATGAAAACAGGTTACCAGAATGCTTTTGTTAAAATATCCTTTATAATCACTCACTCGATGACATTGAGTAAGAACTTTCCTCTTTGTTTGAAAGAAACCATGTCACCTTTGTAGTCTCTACTTTTTTTCTTTGTAGGAAGCCCCAACTCTGTGGGGTAATAATTAATTTTACAGTGTTTAGTTCAGGGCTGATTCTTTTCCCTTCTCACCTGGATGAAAAGAACATCCTGAAGGTTTAGAAGCAGAGGTTGGTGGTTATCTACAAAGACTGTGAGTGCCTTCCTCAGCCTTGGGGGTGAGTCCTCGGTGAGTCACGGGCTGTGTCACTGTTGCCTGTGTTTTCTTAGCAACTCCTGTTGGTTGCAGGTCTGAGCAGAGAAAGTATGTTTGGAAATGACCCAGTATTCTTTCAGGTCATGTGCGCCTGTAAACCTTATAAACTCACTGTTCATGTGTGTGCTACAACAATGCAGGGTGGGATGCTTTTCCTGTCCCTGTCTTCTGAATAATTTTTTCTTCTAACTTGTTATGTGGGGGAGTGGTGGGTGGCAGTCAGTGTAGGGAGAAAAACAAATGATTCTGGGACAATGTAGATCTTCCTGTATTGTGCCTAGATAAAATATAATTTGTTGGGGTCTTCAGCTAGAGTCACGGTCCCAGGTGCATAGCTGCTAGAGAGCAAGGGAATTTTAGACATGTCTGTGGTACAGTGAAGTGGTTGGATGCATGCTTCTGAAGTTGCCCTCACCTGGGTTTAAATCCTGACTTTGCTACATGATAGCTGTGTTACTTGGGACAACTTACATAACCTCTCTGAGTCAAAATGAAGTGAAAGTACGACCTACTTCATAGGAGTTTATGAGTAGTACTGAGATAGTACAGGTACTAGACAGGATAGTACCTACAGAAAACATGGCAATAAATGTTAGTTACTGTGTTCAAGGGTGTCATGCACACGGGCTGGGTGACAGCTGTTTAGGGGCAATTAGTCCCAAGATTGGTGGGACATCTAGGTGGCTGCTGGAAATTTGGTTCTGAGAGGAGAAAGCTGGCACTTATTATGCTCGCATGGTGTCTCAGGTTCTAAGCCAAGTACTTTCACAAATTATTAATTGGAAGCAGATAGTTTTATTTAACGAATTGAAGTTATTTATGGTGCTGGGGATCCATCCCAGGGGTTTGTACATGGTAGGCAAATGCTCTACCATTGAACTACGTGCCCAGCACCAAATAGCGCTTTTATAGATTTAAAAAAAAGAAAGAAAGAGGCCCAGATTGGCTTGACGTTAAAACATCGACCTTCTGTTTGTTTTTATTCTTAAGGTAGGGTCTCATTCCCAGGCTGACCTCAAACCTCTGGACTCAAGTGATCCTACAGCCTCTGCCTCCTGAGTAGCTGGGACTATAGGTGTGCACCACCATGGACTTTAATTTCAAAGCCTGTCTCCTTTTTGGTGTTGTTTTGTAGCTGGGACAATGGTGAACAGGGGATACTGAGGCATTGGGCAAGCTGCCCTCCATGCCTCCCTCAGTCTTGGTGTTCAGGCCCCACTCCAGATTCTTTGCTGTGGGGATGGACTCACTCTCTACCTGGGTGGATTCTCTTTGTTATCTGACGAGCGTCAGGGGAGTTTAATTCTTCACTTTATTTCTTAAATTCTAATAATCCTGTACTTTTAAAGCTGCCTGAAGGTCAGAGTGCTTTAAGATTTTTTTTTTTGTCTTCTGATGAAATGCAACATTCGGGTCGTGAGGCAGGGAGAGCGTTGCTGTTTTCTTTAATGATGTCCCTTTTATTAGATGATGAGGTGTGTGATCCTGAGGTCAGGCTCATGGGTGCAGATAAAAATTCAGTCTGGCAAGTTAAAGATTTGTCTTCCACCAAACACACACACACACACACACACACACACACACAAAGATTTGTCTTCCACCAAACACACACACACACACACACACACACACACACACACACACACACAAAGATTTGTCTTCCACCAAACACACACACACCCTGCCCCAAATCTCCTCCCTGGAGACCACCACTGTAGACAAACACTTGGGCAGTTTGAATTGGAGCTTTTTCCTTTTCACCTAGATGTTTGGAATCAGGGTTTATTACTGAGATTTCCTAAGTGTGGTTCTTGTTTTAGATGATGTGCCAGAAACATCGTCTTTCCATTTGGAGACCTGAGCTTGCTAAACCAGTTCTGTTGGTTAATTTATTACACAAGTTTACCACTTAACTGCAACAGTGGGCAAAGACATGTGTGTTTTCTTTCCTTTGTTCTTTTTCTTTGAAACAGGAGAAAGAGCAGAGAGGAGCTGGGAATAATATCTAACAGGCCCTTGGTGTCTGGATTAATCTGTTTACTTCTTTGTTGAAAGCTCAGGTGATAGATGCTGTCTGTGGTGGATTTCTTTACTGAATCATGGATAAGTGAGGAGCTTAGACATATGGTTCCCATTAGATGGGTTCTTAGTGTAGTGTTTAAGGACATGAATTTTGCTCTTGCTTTTTTTTTTTTTTTTGTGGCAGCAGTGGGGTTTGATCTCAGGGCCTGGTGCTTGCTTGGCATGCTCTCTGTCACTTGAGCCACATCCCCAGCCTGAGGACATGGTCTTTGGAGCCTGAAATATTTGGGTTCAAGTTAGTCTTGTTAGTAACTTGCTGTGTGGTTTTGGATGAATTATTTAACCTCTCTGTTTCCCTAAATGATAACATCTGTTTTTATAAACTTGCAAGGGTTATGTTGCTTTTAGAGTGTCTGGATGCAATTAAGTACTAAATAAATATTAACTATTCTTATTACTGTTTATGTTTATATCAAGTAGAGGACCTACAGTTTTGGTCCCCATAGTAAGGAGAGTTTGTGTGTTGCTGATACTCACTGTGATTGCACTGCAGTTGTCAACAGGAATGTACAAACATTGAGCCGCTTTTAAGGACAGACGCAAATCTCAAACTCTCTCCGGGTCAGTGAGCGCCTTGTCTTAGCAGCTGTACCGAAAGAGCCGCAGAGACTTTGAGTGCTAATAAGTGGCCTTGCTAATTCTCAGAGTGCTCCCAGCTTTCCGGTTTGCTTTGCTTCTTTCCGCACAGGAAGCCCTGCAGAGCTCACAGGCGTTTTTTGAGGTGCGATCTAATTTTCACCCTGGGAGGGAACTACTTTGTGGCGTTTCTTGTTGCAGGGTGTGTTCAGTGTGTTTGGGGGGCTGGGGCTGGGGTCAGGGCTATTTCCATGGGAGAAGGCTTTGAGAAGGGAAAAATATTCCTTAGAAACGTCAAATGCAGCTTGCAATTCATGAAAGGAAACCTTAAAACTTTTGTCATCATCGGCCTTGGAGATAAGGAGTCAGAAGGAATTAGTATTACAGGAACTTTTATCTTCTTAGGAAAGTGTGTGAATTCTAAATAGATTAGTGAGTCAGAGCTATACTAAAGAAACAGTCACCTGAGAAATAGAAATAGTTTAGATTTATTTTTATTAAGGCCAGATGAATTTCTGATGGAGTCACTGTGTACCTTCCAAGTAACAACACATAACTTAGCACACACACACACACACAGTGCCTTCTGTTCTTTCCCTGAGATGACCTCATATCAGATCTTAAAATGTGTCCACAGAACTGGCAAATGTGTGTCTCTAGGGAAAAGTGAGAGACAGCAGTTCTGGTTGTTTCTGGTCAGGTGAGAGGGGGTCTGTGGGGTTGCGTTTCAAAATGAAACAAGCCTGCCACTCTGGCTGGTCCCAGGGAATCCCGGGAAGGGAGGGTTACACGTGGGAGCATCGCTAGTTCACAGACCACCCACACCCCGACTGCCATGCCGTGGTGGCTTGACTCAACTACTTTTCAATGAAAGGACACCTGTTATAAAGAGTTCCATCGTGACTGCCACACTGGACAGGACAGCTAAAACATGATGGTTAGTTTTCTAGCTTTTTTCCCTCATGTACTTCCCACGTGGGTCACAGGGCTGAGACCTGCTGCTTAGATAAGCCTGGGTGTCACATGCTGAGTTAGAACCCCACTGATGAGCGCAGTTACACGGGGTCGATGGATCTCTGGAGGAGAGCTAAAGAAACTACCTCAAAAGGAGGGAAAGGAGCAATCATTTTGGGGAGATGTGAATTTAAAAAAAATTCCCACAAGTATTTCCTTACCGTTGTAGTATGGAACCCATTGCCTAATATGGTTAGCAGAATGTCATTTATTTATTTCCTTAGTTATTTCAGTCATAGCACTTTATTAAACTAAAATTTAGGTACCAGAATCTGTGGGATGCATATCGAGAGCTACCATGCTTCATTGAATGATTTAGAATTTGCAAGTTTGTTTTGTATACTGTGCAAATGCGGGTAAATTGTTAAAGTTGAACCAAAGGAAATAGTGAGGTGCTGTTTTCCTCTGAGAAGGGTCTTAAGAGTGTTCTATAAAATAGCTGTTGAGAAATTGATAAGCAGAATCATATCTAAGGTATGAACTATGCATTGTAACCCTGGGCTTGTTCTAGACAGTTTGTGCTCTTGAATATTGCTCATGTTAGTCTCAGTTTCTTCCCTCAGGACTGTCATTATAGAAAATAAACTGTAAGTACAACTAAATAAAAAGTCTCACTCTTGGGACAGTTAAGTTTGCCCCTTCTTTCCTGCCACTCAAAGCCTAGCCAGGCAGCTCTCAATGGCTTAGATGGTGACAAAGGTCAGAGCAGGGCATGGTGGGGTCCATCACCACTCCTGAGGCACCTTGCAAGTGTGCGAGCACTGCCCACGGTGGGTCAGAGGCCTCGCCTGGGTAGGATTTATATGGCGTGCACAATTCATTTTGTCTGTGATTTCTAAGTAGTTGGTTTTCATAGTTTTGGAAACTTTTACTTAATAAACTCTTAACATATGTGTCAGCCACATACCCCTGTCATGGCTGTGCCAACAAGGGCCTGCAGTATACCCTTGTACCCTGATGACACCGAGCTACTGTGCATCTGGAATTGCCTGAGTGTCTACTTGTCTGCGACTGTGGAGCTGAACATAGTGCTTTATTTAAAAATTGGTATGACAGAGCCTTAAATTCCTTCCCTTTCCTTCCCATCCCTTCCACCAGGTCTTACTATGTAGCCTGGGCTGTCCTCAGCATCCTCCTGTCTTAGCCTCCCAAGTAGCTGGGATTGCAGACATGTGCCACCATGCCTGGCTTTTAAAATTCTTGATGGTAAAAGTTGATTTAACATCCTCATATTTACAGTCATATTTACATAGCGGTGTCCTGACACGTTCTAAAATGGAGAGGAAAGCTTTTATAGGAAAGTATTGAACTCCCATGTTTTTCTTCCATCACACAGCATGGGAATTTTGGCCCCGAATTCTCTCACTGAGCTCCGGATGGATCACAGCACAGAAGGGAAGTGGTCAGTGGCTCAGCTCCTACATAATCACGCTCACCTGGGTTGTTTGGCTCGTTCCTGGCTTTGACCTGACTTGCCAGGCACACGGAGCACTGTTTGCTCTTGGGCTGCGACTTGGGTTTGTTTTCTGCAGTTATCGTTTTCAAGAACCTGCACCCCAGGATTAGGACAGTGAAGCTGCCCTTGGCCTGGAAAATGGAATCCTGCCCTTTGTTCTGCTGTCCTGGCTCTCTGCTTCCTTTTGCACTTTTCTGTATCTTTCTGGGTTTTATTTATTTATTTATTTATTTATTTATTTATTTATTTGGGTGGTTCTGGGGTCTCACTTTTTTTAACCTTCCCCAAGCTGGCCTTGGACCCTGAACCTCATTTCCAAATCCCGGGTAGCTAGGATTACAGGTGTGAGCCAGAGGCTGGGTACCTTTCTTAGAGATGTCTGTAATAGGCAGCCATCCTCCAAAGAGCCCAACATTGTATTCATGGCATAGGCAGGGAAATCTCTGTATGAGACCAGCCCCAGACAAAACTCAAGATCCTATCCAGAAAATCATAGAGCAAAAAAGGGGCTGGAGAAGTGGAGATGTGACTCCTGTAGTGGAGAGCTGTGTATCAAGTTCGAGGCCCTGAATCCAAACCACAGTGTTATAAAAAAAAAAAGGTATTTATTTTTAGAGGCAGAAAATATTTTGAGTCTATTTGTAATAACTGCTTTTTTTTTTTTAAAGAAACAAAAACTAGTGGACTTTATAAGTGGGTAATCTCAAAAGGGAAAACAAAAAAGATTTCTTAGTATCTAAACATTTTGAAACAAGCTGCATTTCTTTTTTTGGCTTTTTGTAATTGCTTAGTCAAAGTTCATGTAACTCCAGTCATTCTGAAACTCTGCTTTTCCTTGTGTTTGTTGCCATATAACTTGATTTAATGATGTAGAAGAAAGAGCATCAAAGGACAAAAGATATTTAAGGAAATTTTGTTGGTATCCAGAGCCTGGTGTTGACACGGGGAGCAGAGGTCTCACAGGTGGGGTCATCCAGATTAGTTTTATCTTCTTCTTGATCACATGCATAAAAAGAGCCTTGCTTAGTGTTTGACTTTTAGAAAATACTCATTTCACTTTGCGGGTATTTATCAGCCCCAGGTTTTATAATGGTGTAGCATATTACGGAGATAGAAACCAAAGACCAGGGCTGGGGTGGAGCTCAGTGGTAGAGCACTTGCCAGGGTTTGATCCCCAGCATGGCAAAAACAAAACAACAAAGAAACAGCTCCTCCCCCCCACCACAACCAACAACAAAATCAAAACAATGAAAAAAATCAAACCACCCAAACCGAAAGACCACGGCTAATGGAACCTTCCTTCTTTTCCCGTGGAGTCTTTGTGACAGTCATCATCCACAAAGCCATTTACAGACAGAGGTCTACGTAACAGCTCACAATGATAGAGACAACACTTTAGGGCTCTCTTCCAACCCTGTCACTTTCTTCTTCCATGGGAAAGTTGAGTTTGGGGTGGAGGAGGCCCAATAGGTTTCCTGGACCAAAGCACGCAAGCTGTCGCCTGCTCTGTGGCGCCTTGCGCGTTATGGGACATTGCCCACGGGATGGGTGAAGAGTCGGTGCTGTGATGGAGAAGGGGTGCAATCGGAAGTACTCATCAAGCTAGGTGCCCGTGGCTCATGCCTGTAATCTCAGCTACTCAGAGGGAGAGATTGGGAAGATTGTGGTTCAAAGCCAGCCCAGGCAAACAGTTTGCAAGACCCTATCTTGAAAAAAACCAACACCAAAAAAGGGCTGGTGGAGTGGCTCAAGTGGTGGAGTGCCTGCCTAGTAATCAAGAGGCCCTGAGTTCAAACCCCAGTACTGCCCTCAGTGGGGTTGACAGCACTTGCTTATCCACCGCTTGAGGACCTCAGAGAAACATCCCATTACCAGTTCAGCAACAGCATGTGCTTTTCATGGCTCCTAACTTCCATATGTGATAGGGCTGTGATTATACAGCTGGATGTGGTGGCTATGGACTGAGTTGCTTGTTGGTTGTTTAAAACTTAATTATAGGGCTGAATGTGGTGACTCACTTTATAATCCTAGCTACTTGGGAGGCAGAGATAAGAGGATTGAGGTTTGAGGGCAGTTTGGGCAAAAACTCAAGAGCCTACCTGAAAAACAAACTAAAAGCAAAAAGGACTGGTGGTGTAGCTCAGGGCTTGCCTAGCAAGTATAAGGCCCTGGGTTCAATCCCCAGGACTGCTAAAAACAATTAACAAAGAAACAAAACCGCACAACTTAGTTAATTGTAACAGTGAATAACATTATATTTTATAATAAAAAGTCCCGCAACTAATCAAGGTATGTTCCTTTTGACTGTGTGGATAGTCATCTTTCCTGATTAGAGAAACTAAGATAATTCAGTGTGGCTTGTTTAAAGCCTCCCTGTGAAACATAAAGCAGATCAGGAACCACTGTCCTGGGGTGCACAGCCTGGTACTTTGCACAACAGACCTGTTACAAGGATTAACATCCACTCACTCAGAGCCAGAAATAGACCAATCAAGACCTAAACCGTTTCATTGTTGGTCTCTATGGCTGAAAGGCTGAGGGATACATTGATTTGCTGGGCAATTGATTTTTCCCAAACCCAAATTGTCAGTCATCAAAAATGGCCCAGGCACTGTTGCTAATAAATTATGTTTGGGCTTGGAAAACATCCAGATCTATAACTAGGTCATGGGAATCCTTCACAGAAAGAAAAAAAGGTACCATGACTGCTTTCAGACATAAAAATAGTGGATCCCTAGAATTTGGAGAACAAGTGAGCTCACTAACCTAGAACTGTAACTGAAGAGGAACCATGATTCATAACTGAAACTTCACATTTTAAGTTCATCACTGCTCACTGCCAAGAGCTGGTAAGTTTACAAGGAATAGGTCAAAAGTTTGGCAAGACAATGTTTTGGGAACGATTTGTGCAAATGCTTCTGAGTATTTCCATTTTTCCTGCTCAGACATGGTCGATTTGTTTACCTACAGTTGTACTTTGCCTTAGTGGGGGTTGAGGAAATGGCTGAAAGGGAAACAAGAATCATTTCCACATTTTAATATGATTGAAATAGAATCACAGAATGCCTCTGAAGATAGGGTTGTTTAGATTTTTCTGGGCTGAGTATTGTTAAAAGGTCAGTAAATGAAAAGTGGGGTGTGGTGGTGTACACCTGTAATCCCAGCTACTTGGCAGGAGAATTGTGCATTCAAGGCCAGTCTAGACTACACCCTGTCCCAAACAAAATTATAAATAGAGCTTGACTTTAACCTTGGGGATTGGGATCTAGGAGGCATGCTTTATCTTTCAAAGGAGTAGCTGTGGTTTTCTATGCATGGATTCCTTGCTTTTCTTTTTTTTTTTGCACTACTGAGGTTTGAACTCAGGGCCTCACACTTGCCAGGCTGGCGCTCTACCATCCCCTCCACCACCAGCCCCCTTTCCTTTCTTTCTGTTTGTCTGGCTGTTTTTTGTTGTGTTTCCCCACCATGCCACCACACCAATTTATGGCTGTCTGTCTCCAAGGTGTGGCTTTCTGTATTTTCCTTCCTGGGCCATTTGCATTGGCCACACCTGGTGTCTTTGGAAGGTGAGTGGGTGGGTGAATGGGACATGTCAGATGTAGGAACATGACTGTGACTCGCTGCCCTGTGGCGCCCCTGGGTCTCCTTGGCTGGATTCTGATACACAGAGCTGCCCTCTAACAGGCACTCAACAGAATCAAAATGATTTGCTGACACCATTCTCACTGGATTCCAGCCTTTCAGTTTCTGTTACTGAAGCCTCCCTTTATTAAAGTAGCAATCCCAAAGTGTGTGCACAACCCTAAATTCTAACCAAACCCATTACATGTGCTTCCTTTCCAATAATGTCAAAGACCCCAAGTCCTTGAAGAGTCTCGTTCTTGCATGTTAGGGGCAGGAGTTGACGGGTGTGAAGGTGAAAGTGTTTTGGGATCATGAGTTGAGGAAAGAAAGGTGTGTACCTACAGCTGTGGGGCATCTGACTTAGAGGGTTCTCTCCCGCCATGAGGAATGGAAGTCTCTGACTTCAGATTGGGGAGAGAGAGACACCCAGAGAGTCTTGGGTCCTTGCTTACATAGGAATGGTAGATGTGGAGAAAGAAGCCTATTTTGTCCCTGAAAGGTGCCCAGGAGTCATGGTGCCTCAGAAGCCAAGAGCTTGCTGTAATCCATGCCAGCCTTGATTTAGGGTTATTTTGCCCCAATAACAAAAGCATGGAGATAAGGCCTGCGTTATCAGGGTTATCATGTCGCAGACATGTCTCTGCTCTCAGGCAAGGCCTCAGAAGCAGAGATCTGACAGGTGTGTGCGTCAGAGTTTGCAGTGCGATGTGCAAGGGGCACAGATGGAGGTCACCAACTCCCTGTGCCCAGTGAGTTGGAGTTTTCCAGGGTAGGAGAAACAGTGTGCAAAGACAGGATTGTGAGGGACAGCATGGACGTTAAAGACAGCTGGTTCCTTTGTCGGCCTTTGGGCCGCATGAGGAGTGTCACCTGACAAGTGAAGAAGTAGGAATTTCCAGATCTTGAGGAACCTTGAATGCTGGGCAGTTGATGGAGAACCTTGGAGGTGTTTTAAACACGGCAGTGAAATAGCCAGAGCGATGACTGTAAGAGCTCACTGTAGTGGCACCATGACCCACTGTCGGATGCCCTCACTGAAGGAGCTGCTGCCCGGCCTGTGAGTGTGCTTCCAGCCCCCTTAGGGACGCCTCAGCTGAAGTGAACTCTCACCTGAGGGAGGGAGGCGACCGGTCCCACATCTGGTGGCTGATGAGTTGTGGGGTACAAAGGCCAGGTGTCTAGGGACAACTGTGAAGGGCCATTTCACCCTCAGAGCTCACTGTGGGCAGTTATGGAGCCTGCCCTGCAGCCCCACCCTTTCCTCTACCCAATCCTGCTTCCTCTCTGCTCTGGGCCTTTCTGAATTCCTGCCTCAGTGAAATGTGCAGACCCTCTTTGGTGGCTGTTGATGTGCTGAGATCTGGAGGTTGTCTCCAGGGACAGAGCACAGGCATCATGGGGCACACCTTCCGTTGCCCTGCTCTGAAGGGTGCCATCTTGCATTGCCTCTCCCCAAACCCAATTTTCTAAGGGTTTGCAGAAGGTTAATTCTGGACCCTGGGACTCCATCATGGCCGGAACTGAAGGTACCTGTTGCATTTTGAGTATTGTACTAGGAGGTGTTGGGTGCATCAACAATATTCAGTTTACACTTATTGAACACTGAACTTTGTGCCAGGTTTGTGGTCAGGTATTAGGGTCATAGAGATAGAAGCTATTAGTCCCTACTCCTCAGCAATAATATCTAATGATTCTTAACTGAAGTTGAAAGAGGCGTTTTAAGACTAAGCAAGCTAAACAATGATCTCTTTCTTTTTTCCTCCTTTCCTCCCTCCTTCTCTTCCTCCCTATGTTGCCCAGGCTGGCCTTGAACTCCTGGACTCAAGCAATTCTTCTGAGTAGTTGGGACTATAGGCTCCTGCCACTGTACCTGCTAGATGCTAATTTTCTTAATTGCTTCTGGCCACTGGAATCTGGTTGCTTTATAGAGGAGTGATTGTGCCTTGTACTACCTGTGGGGTACTGACACAAACAGGTGACGCCAGTTCACAGGGAGAAGGAGTTGTCAATACCACCACTGCCTATCTCAACAGGATTCTAGTGCTGGTAGAGTGGCTCAAGTGGTAGAGTGCCTGCCTGGCAAGTATGAGGCCCTGAGTTCAAACCTAGTACTGCCAAAACAAATAAACAAACAAACCAAGATTCCAGATGGACTGTGTGGTCCATCTGGAATATCTGCAAGGACCTCTACAGATGCAGATACCCAGAGCTTGTCACCTGTCTAATGTCCTTGGCCCAGGAACGGGAACCCTGACTAAAACACTCAGGGGTGTGTGTCCTTGGGCAATTGGAGCTAGACTTTTTTTTTTTTTATTTTGACATTTTGATCTCCAGTTAACTAATGAGTTTCTTGTAGGAATAATGAATTACAATTCCTATAAAGTAGGTTGAAAGTCACACTTTGTTGTCTACTTTTTATATGGAATTCCCCTTTTTTAAAAAAAAAATCATAGACTTTGATTTCAAGAGGCCAGTGAACAGAATTGTTTTTAAGAATCCAATCATGAGGTCTGGGGGCATGGCTCAAGCGGTAGATACCTGCCTAGGAGACACAAGGCTCTGAGTTCAAACCCCAGTACCACCAAAAAAAAAAAAAAAAAAAGAAAAAGACTAAGAATATGTTGTGATGATTAAGTGATTAGGTGCAGAGGAGCAAAGCCAATCATTAACTGTACAGTTCACCTACCTTTTGGATGTATACCAATTTTATATTTTGTAACTAAGTGACTCAGTTGACAGAATTTATTTTGTCCTTGTTGGGGGTAATAGTAATTACATATTTTGAATGGTATGGACTATTCTCTAGTTATTAGATCATTTGTGAGGAAAACTCAACCAGCATAGAAATAACTTTTTCCTTTTGAGAAGCAAATGACATTTTTTCCCCCTGATAATAGAAGCAGTGTTTCAGCTGGGCATGGTGTACACATCTGTAATCCCAGCATTTGGGAGGTGGAGGCAGGAAGACAATGGGTTTGAGGCCAGCCAGGGCTACATAGGGAGGCTGTCTTACTATGTTTGCTTTAGTTTGATGTTGTCAGAGAATATAATTTGTGCGGGGCTCTGACCTTTCCTATTAGAAGGCAGGTTTGAAGCGAGTACAACCACGGGGAAGGTTATCAGCCTGATTGTCCTTCAGCAGGGTCCAGAGACCCAAACTGCACCTTGGCCTCGTTTGTACTGCCAGCCAACCTGAAGATTTGTCACCACTCCGAAGTGCTGTAATTAGAGCAACGGGGAATGGCTTCTTGCCTTGTTCCTGGTGTTTGAATATGCTTAAAAACTGGTGAGATGGTTAGGTCATTTGCCTTTTGTAGCCTTATAAAAGATCAGATTCATTTAGTTGGAAGGGTGCCTAGGGAGGGAAACTAGGGATCAGGTAGTTGGATGTGACCTCTAAGTTTGGGACAAAAGGAGGACTGGAACTCAAGACTGCTAAGCCACCAGTTCAGGAATAATTCTGTGTGGCATTGCCTCCTCCCAGGACCCTTTAGCTCCCCAGACTGGCCTCAGGGTGGCTGTGGGCATCGCTGTCCTTCACTTGACAACCAGCTAGAGGCAACCGTGTGCGGTCCTTGCCTCTGTCACCTGGGATTGGCGCCAGAGTTGGCCGTGTTGTAGTCCAAATGAGCCTGGACCTTGTTACTGCTGTCTGTCCACCATTCCTGCCTATTGGACACCACTCTCAAGTTATAACTCAATTATTTCATTCATTCTGCACAGCACAGAGCTGAATCACAATGGTGGCCAGGACTCAGGTGAGGTGAGGTAGTAATAGTGTCCCATCAGGCTTTGTGGCTAAATTACTGACTCATAATAAAGGCTAAGCAACAACTAAACTTGTTCTCTACTCCGCTTGTCTTCTTGAGATGTTTTAGAAGACTGACCCTTGCTGTTATTTTCTCATTCAAATTTTTTGGAGCCATCAAGATAGAATGCATGTATTAAAAATATGTTTGTGGAAATTAATGATGTGGAAATACTGGTCTTTAGTATTTAATAGAAGCTGGAGGTTGGTAACTCATGCCTGTAATCCTAGCTACTTGGGATACTGACGTTGGAGGATTGCAGTTTGAAGCCAGTCTGGGCAAATAGTTTTGAGACCCCCAAAATAACCAGTCTCCAAAATAACCAGAGCAAAATGGACTGGAGGTATGGCTTAAGTGGTAGAGTGCCTGCTTTGCAAGTGTGAAACCCTGAGTTCAAATCCCATCCTACCAAAAAAAAAAATTCAGCAGAACAAAAAATCTTAGATATAATCTTGTAAAAACAAAATAAAAGACCTATGATAGCAAGAAATATTGTCTAAATATTCTCAAAATATTAGGAATAGTAAAGCTAAGGTTAGAGTTTATTTATTTATTGTTTTGTGTCATACTAAAAATTAATAGGCACATTATACTTTCCAATAATTCTCTTCAAAGTAAATGTGTATTTCAGTTTGTAGGAAATAAATGTGAATTATAGTTCAACGTTTTTGGGGGGGTTGTTTTGAACTCAGGGCTTGCTTGCAAAGCAGGTGCTCTTTCACTTGAGCAGCAGCTCCTAGTTCAACTTTTTAATCCTTACAAGATAGTTATTTTATTTTTCATCATCTAAAAATACCTGGACACATCTCTTTATCTTTGGCTGTGTTGCAATGGTAGGTTGAGGGACAAGCTGATGTTTGTACTTACTTATTTCTCATTTGATCAGGCTCCCCATTTCTGGCCTGCCTTCCCATCCCCCACGCTGCATTTGCTAGGTCCTGCCGGCCTTAGAGGGAAGTCTGGAGGGTGGAAGGCTGCATTCGGGCCTTTTGCCTTTATACCTGTTAGGACACGCCTTGCTCATTTTGAATGCCTGGGCAGTTAGTTATTGCTCTTTGTACTCCCGGAGCTCTGTTCCCACCCCACTTCTCCTTTGTGTTAGTACTTGCTACAGGGCCTGGCAGGTAGTAATGAAGGACTACTCACCTGAAACTCTCAACTTTCCGTGACTTTAGCTCATATTTTTATATTTATCTTTTTGTCCTAATGTTTGAATAAAATTGGGTCAGAAAGCTTTTGAATGAAGTGAGAAATGTGGCCATTGTAGGAGAGGAAAAAAGGAGGAACAGTTTTTCTCCCTGTATCTTCTGCGATTCTGTGGCTGGGAACCCTGCCAGTTAAGCTGATGAAAAGTTTTCATGACATGTGTATGCATAGAAGTTCACAAAGAAAAGTGGCTTGGAGAGGCCAAGTGTGTGTGTGTGTGTGGGCGGGGGGCTTCTGACCCATCCAGAAGAATGCCAAATGTGGGGACACTTGGGGGGGAAACACGGGGGAAGGGGAGGCAGATCTGGGAAGGCAGGAAGGGGATGGTGGCACAAAGGGCTGTCTTATGAGGTTGGTTTGGCCATTAGAAAAGCCAACCTCTGCTGTGGTGGGGAGACGCCTTTACAAATGGAAATTTCCTTTATTAATGTAAATTTCCTCTAGGAAAAGGAAACACGCTCTTGCCATTGCTCTGTGCCTTCAGCTCAAAATAAGCTTTATGCACAGAGGACTGCCTTGGTGACATTCTGTCTCCTCACAGTCATATATGCCGCAGTGGGACACGATCTTTATAAGACAGAACAAGCCCTTATCTGGGAGGTGGGTTTTGCTGATTTCTTCTGTCAGGCACAGACTTAAAGAGGACTGGGTTCCTGGCCAGGCCGCAATGGTGTCACACTGATGAAAGCCTGTGTGACCTGGGTCCCGCTCAGCAGTGCAGACCAAAAGGAAAAAGCTCAGAACTTGGTTGTGCCCATTTTTAATAGTAAATTAGTTTCTGAGTGTGAGAGCATCTCTCCAGCTGCCATCGACACGGGCAAATATTTTTGTAGAGGAATAGTGCAAGTCAGAAACAAACTTGTTGGGAGGGGGTGGGGGGAGAAATGATCCAAGCTTTGTATGCACATATGAATAATAAAATTAAAAAAAAAAAAAAAAAAAAAGAAACAAACTTGTCGTATAACAGCCAGCATGCTTTGGACTGTCATTCACGGTCAAACATGCAATGTTAGAAATCTTCTTTTTACTGGCTTAAGACCAGTGTGGAATTTTCAAGACAAGTACATCATCCTCAGGGAAACACAAAACAAACGCATAAAAAGCATGTACAGTTGTGTTATATGAACTTGCGAAAAATGCTGTTCCAATCACAGTGAGAGCTGCACATTGTCCTGAATGTCCCTGTCATTTCTCCAGAAAAGTGCCACTTGGACTAGCTCAACTTCACCCTCCAATATTCCTCCCCTGCAACACCCCAATAATCAAGACGGACCAAAGTTCCTCTTGACACTGAAATCCCCAGGGGTAAAGGATTGGCGGAGCTTTTCAAGTGGTAGAGCGCCTACCTAGCAAACTCAAGGCCCTGAGTTCAAACCCCAGTACTGCCCAAAATAAATAAATAAATAAGTTAACCCAAGGGAGTGAAAATTGATATTTTGCCTTAAAATACATTGAGGAAAACATTTGAGGGCAATTTAGTTTCTTTTCTCTTTTTAGGGTGCTAGGGATCAAGCCCACTGCCTTGGGCAGGCTAGGCAAGCACTTTCCCACTGAGCTACAATCCCAGCTCTCAATTCAGTTTCTGTTTCATTTAATTAATTAATTAATTAATTAATTTTGGCACTGAGGTTTGAACTTAGGGCCTTGGGCTTGCTAGGCGAGTACTCTTATCATTTGAGCCATACCCTTAAATGGTAGCCACACTGTACCATTTAAACCCTTTTGGTTTTAGTTATTTTTCAGATAGGGTCCTGCTTTTGTCCCATGCTAGCCTCATACTTCTATTCTGCTACTTCTCCCTTCCTTGGACTGTGATTCTCCTACCTCTGCCTCTCAAGTAGCTGTGATTATAGATGTGTACGCCATGTCCAGCTCAATTCAGTTTCTTTTCCTTCCTTCCTTTGTTTTGCAGCTGGGTATCGAACTCAGGGCTTTACACATGCCAGGAAAGCACTCTACCACTGAGCTGCCTCCCCAGCTCAATTCCCTTTCTCAATGCCCAAGAACTTTGTCTATTTAGGAAGAAAAACCAAAACAAAACAAAAGCAAAAAACCTTGCCAAAAGTAGGAGGAAGAGGAGCAATTCAAGTGCATGTATCCTAGGAGGAAGTCGTAACTGTCGTTTAGTGTCCTGTGACATCAACGTGTGGACTCACAGAATTGTAACAGACTTCAAAGTTAACTCAGGGTTTCTGGGCAGCTAAAGTGAAAAAGGAGCAATAATTATATGCTTTTTTTTTTTTTTTTTTATGGTACAAGGGCTCCACCAGCCCTATTTTGTGAACGGCTTTTTTGAGATAGGGTCTCACAGAACTATTTGCCGAGGCTGGCTTTGAACTCCAGTCCTCCTGATCTCTGCCTCCTGAGTAGCTAGGATTACAGGCATGAGCCACTGGTGCCCAGCTAATTATATGCTTCTTGTTTTCATAGAGGATAGCAATGACAACACCACCAGCAGCAATAACAAAAATCCGTCCGTTTCCCCAGAGAAATGAGGTATTTGCTAGCACCACATGCTTTTTGAAAAAAGGAAAGTTTTTAACTGGGAAGAGGTATAGGAGGAGCTGAGAACTGTGGGGAGTGTCCTCAGTAACATTGTTCCACTTCATTTATTTGTTCATGCTTTTCTTCTTTTCTCAGACATTTATTATGCACCTACTGTATGCCATACACTATGCTGTGTATGGATACAGCAGTGAACAAACATAGCCTCTTCTCAGAGAATTAACTGCCTGGACTCTGCAGATGACGAAGGATCTGCCCCCAGGGCCAGGGTGGGCGCGAGTGGGAGCACCCAAGGGAGGAGTGGGCTTTTTCGTGTTACTTAGCTTGTCACGCAGCCTCCAAGTTGATGCCAGGATGCCTATGGTGTATCAGCTTAAAATGCCAAGGAAGAACTGATATGAACTAGGCATTTAGGATTAGCTGGGATCCAGGCCTGAGGTGGCTCCTGGCTGTGGAGCCCGGAAATAAGTGATCTGTTCTACGGCCAGTTTATCTAAAGTCAGCTTGCTGAGTGAAAAGCTGGTTTTAGCCTCATTTTGAAGGTGTATGTAACATGTCATGTTAGTGTGCTGACATTTTATGGAATATTCAATTTGTGTTTGCCCTGCTGGAACTGAACATAAAGGAGTTAGGTTAGAGAGACAGATAAAAACACATTGCAGCTGGGCATGGCGGTACTTCAGTGCTATAGTGTTCTTGCCACAAAGAAATGAGAGGTATTCGGGGACACAGATGTTAATCAACCTGATCTAGTCACTCCATGTTATATATGTGTACTGTACCCAATTAATATATCCAACTATTGTTTGTTACTTAAACTGAGTTCAATCCCCAGTACTGCCAACACAACACAACACAACACAACACAACACAACAAAACAAAACAGAAAACCCAAAACTAACAAGACAAAGCAACGCATCTCGAGCCAGAAGCGTTCTTAGGAATACATTTTCTTATGGATAATGAGTCAGTGTTTTAAGCTCTCCCATCCCTTCCAGGCCACACAGGAAGTGCTGTGAGTCCGTTGCTTCAGGTCTTTGTGTGACAGCTGTGGAGGTGACATGCACTTAGTCTAAGAGTGATGGGGTGGAACAAACAGGGCCTGGCAGAATGGTAGAGTAGGTGACAGTTACTCATGGGCGTATGTGGGGACACTTTCCTGTCCACAGTTTAGGTCTCCTCTTTCTCGGGGCCTCAAGTGACTTGTCACTGAGAAATATTAAAATTATCTTATTTCTTGGAAGGCTTATAAGCTCCCATTTTCCGCTACCAAATTGCTCCCCCATGAATAATGATCTCCATTCGTATCTCCGTCTGTCATTGTAACGCCTTGCCTGTGTGATCCAGTCCTCACAGAATCTGTGGGGTAGTTTATTTGTGCCCTTTCTTATTCCAGAGGAACCTGGAAGTCATTTAGAGAGAAAAATTCAGCAGAGTGAAAAATAGATGAGGCCACTGGAGTAGGGGCAAAATTAGGCGAGGTGGATAAAGCCACATATTTTCCATAAAGTTGTGCGTAGCTGCTGGAGAAGGCAATAGCAGCCAACTAAGGCAGGGAGGCTTGTCCCTAAAGCACAGAGTCCTGAGATTAGGAGGGTTCATCTGGGGACCATGGTTGTCCTTGGCCCTGAGACGTGAGGGAGTTTGTCACAGCACATTGTCATATAAGGAATGTGGTGTGGCTGGGGGCCGTGTCCCCAGATCTGTGTACAGAGAACAGCAGAGGCTTCTGGCCTTCCCTGCAGTGCTCCACTCGAGTCCGTTTCCATCAAGGCCACCCTTGGGACAGAGCAGTGCTGAGCAGTTTCCAAAGACCACATCCAGGAAGGCTGGCCCGCGTTTCAGCGTTGGGCGTGAACAGTGTTGCAGTGATCTGGGGTTTCCAAATGCGCAGGAGGGAACCTTGGGTTGACTCTTTGGCAGGAATCTGGAAGTCGGAGTTGGCCTCGACAAAATCAAATCAGGGCCTCGGGAACTCCTGATGGCCCAAGGCCCGTGGTTGGGGGCAGCAAGAAGCACAGCCTGTCTTTGGACTAGTGCTCTTTCAACTGGTTCCTCTCACTTCTCTAACTTCATGAAAAGATGGGAGTAATGATTAATTCTGTTAAATTCTAAAGTTGATCTTTTGTGTGTGTGGTACTGGGAATTGAGCCAAGGGCCAGTGCTCTACTGCTTGAGCTATTCCCCCAGCCCTTTTGTTTTTATTTATTTAGTTTTTTTAATCCATGAGGCTGGGCACCCTGGCTTGTGCTTTTAATCCCAGCTACTCAGGAGGGAGGATCGTGGTTTGAGGCAAGCCCAGGCAAAATGTAAGTGAGACCCCGCCCCCCATCTCAACAAAAAGACTAGACATGGTGTATGTCTATAATCCCAGCTATGCAGGAGGCAGAGGTAGGAGTATCTCAGTCCCATTGTGGCCTGGGAAAAAATTGAGACCCTATCTGGAAAAACAAAACAAAAAACCTAACGCATAAATGACTGGAGGGCATGGTTCAAGCAGTAGGGTGCTTGCCTAGTAAGACCCTGACTTCAAACCCCAGCACCCACCCCCCCAAAAAAAAGACAGGTCTTGCTATGCCTGGGCTAGCTTCTGGCTTGCCATCCTCCTGCCTCTGTCTCCTGAGTAGCTGGGATTACAGAGAAGCACTACCATGCCCGGACTAAAGTTATAAAAATGGAAATAGTAGGACTAATGTCCTACTTGCTCCCTGCTTGGATGTTAGCTAAGTTAGCTGCGTAGCCGGTTTCACCCTCCTGTTCCTTTTCGCTACACTCTCTGAAGCTGGTGAGTGCCATGTCCTTGTGTGTTTCTGTTCTTTTCCTGCAGGGTACGCGCATGTGTAAAATTGCATCAAGTACCCAATGGCATTAAAATCTGTCAATCCTCTTGTCGTCGCCTCTTTTTCACTTTGATAACCATAGCCCCGTTGGCACTGGCCGCTCACTCATTTCGGCTGTGTGCTGGTCTTCCGCTGTGCAGGTCAGCCCCAGCTTATCCATTCTTTACCAATGGCCTTAAATGTTTTTCCTTTTTCTGTTAGAAACAGCTTCACCGCGAACGTCCTTGAACATATTTCCTCTTGTTACGTGTGATTTCAGAGCATGTTTCTAGTGGACAGAATTTTACTGTCACCAACAGTGGCTCCTCCTTGAGCACCAGGCCAATGGGAATTTTGTGCCCAGCGCTCCAGAGAACAGCCTGGGCCCAGAGGCCCTGTGGGTCACTCCACGCGGGGCAGCTGTGTCCCTGTCCTCCCTGCCTCTCTGGCCATTTGGTTCCTGCTCTCTTCTGCGGCCTGTTCTGAGCATCACTCATTTCTCAGGCATCCTGCCTTTCCCTTCCCCAAGATGACCTCACTCCTTCATTTCCTGAGAAAAATGAGCTCATCTGATGACAGCCCTTCATTCTCCTCTCCTTCAGCACTTCTAGCATGTCCTCGAGGAAGGACACTGCCACCCACTTGTGACAAGCCACACCTTCTCCTTAGAGTGATGCAGAGATACAGTTTTGAAAAGTGTCTGAGCCCTGTACCTGGAACTTAACAGTCACTCATCAGGTATCTGTGACCACAGCCTCAGGCCCCCTGGCTTATTTCCTGAGTGCCCTGTACTGCCCAGGGCTTTGTCCTCAGCCATGTTCAGCCTGGTCCCACTTCCCTCCTTCCCACTCCCCCTCCCCCAGCACCCTTACTGTCACCCTCTCCTGGTTGGAGGCCCAGTCCCGGCTTTGACTCAGTGTTCTACTTTGTTGGAATGCTTCCTTTTCTCCTTGTTTTACTTGCTTATTTTGCTGAAGTAATCCCCCACTCCCTCTGCAGCAGCTCTCTAGAAGCGAATGCATACGACAGGCATTTTTTGGAGTCAGACATGTCGGGAAATGACTTTTTTCCACCCAACATTTCATAGTTTAGTTAGATATACATTATAGATTAGAAAAGTTTCTCTTAGAGCGTTAAAGAAGTTCTGGTAAGATACACATAACATAAAGTTTACCAGCTTAACCATTGCTCAGTGTCCAGTTCAGTGGTACCAACTAAGCACCTTCACCTTGTGGCGTAACCATTACCAGCCACCATCCATCTCCACAGCCCTTTTCAGCTTACAAAACTGAAGTTAGTTTTATTTATTTATTTTGGTGTTGCCAGAGTTTGAACTCAGAGCCTCACGCTTGCTACGCAGGGGCTCTACCACTTGAGCCACTCCACTAACCTGAAAAATTGAATGTCCTAACACGAGTTATTAAAACGGTTAACTCCCCACTCCCACTTCTCTCAGCCCGTGGTAGCCACCACTCTACTTTCTGTCTTTCTGAATTTTGGGGATTTCAGGTACCAAGTGGAAGTGGGCTCAGAGAGCATCTGTGGGAGCTTTTGGGTCTGTGTCAATTTCCCACAAGTTTTGTGACTTTGGAAATTTTCATCTCTAAGATTTTTTTCCCCCATACTCTTTGTTTTAGTATGGTAACTAGCTTTTAAGCACATGAAGCAAGCACAATACCACCAAAAAAAAAAAAAAAGTGGGATAATCTCAATAAGTGAATTTCACAGGTTGTAGTAACTACTGTACATATATGTTGTTTATATTTGTGTTCTATAGCAAGCATTCAACAAATGCTAGTTGTTTTTGCAGTGTTTAATTTCATGTGTTTTATCGTTGAATTCCAACAACCACAGGGTAAGAAAAGTGTTATTATTTTTAACCAGGTGTGGTGGCTTATACTTATAATCCCAGCTACTCAGGTGACAGAAACTGGAGGATTGAGGTTGAAGGCCAGCCCAGGCAAAAAATCAGCAAGAGCCTGTCTCAGAACCAAACTCAATAACTTGCAGTTATTCTGAGGTTTGGAAGCAGAGGCTGGTTCTAGGCAAAAATTAGAGACTTTTTCTCAAAGAAACTAAAAGTACTAGGGGTTGGCTCAAATGGCAGGGTGCTTGCTAGGTAGCACAAGGTCCTGAGATCAAGCCCCAGTACTGCAAAGTAGTGTTAGCATTTCCATTCTACAGCAGTGTTTACTGCAGTTTAAACCATTCAGACTTGGTCAAGGCCAAGGGAAGGCCAGAGTACATGACTGCAGGATGCTACAGCCATGGTGGAAGTGGGTGGTTGGTATTGACCCATGAGTGACACTGCTTTGTCACGAGGTTACAAGTTCAGAAGCATCACACTGAGAACTGCGTTTCTTTTCTGATAGAGTAACGAATTCATCGGATTAATAGCTGTGGCCGCTTGTGGTGGTTATTTTAAGAATAAAGTGCCTGAGAGGAGAGAAAACGGTGGGCCTTAAAAATCACCTTAAAAACCACCAGTCTACAGGTGGAACAACTGAAAGGGCCTGGGAACTTGCACCCTTGCAAGGTAGGTAGCAGGGTTAGGAGAAGTTGTTGGGAAGAAGGTGAAGACAGTCAATGTGTCACCGACTTCCAACGTGAGTTTGTAAGCAGGTCAAAGTCAGTAACTGTCAGTTGCCAGGAACAGCTTTGGCACTTGACTGACAGAGGCGAGACCCTTCCCAGTACCCAGGAGGTCCACGAGTCACGAGTCACGTGCTGCAGCTGAGGAAGAGAAGAAAGAAAGGAGGCCCCAGGGAGCCGGCTCTTCCCTCGAAATTGCTGGCGAAGAAGTGGGCGAGCTGCTCTCTACTCCTGCTGTGACTCCCTCTCACCTCCTCTGGCCAGAAGGCAGCCACTCCTGACACTGGGACTTTTCCGCTGCTGGATGCTTAGCAAAGGAAAGACCCACAAGTTACCAGAAAGGCTTTGGGGGGAGTATTTTCTAGAAATTCTTGGTGAACTCAGAGGATTTTTCTAATACTTTTATTCAGTTGTTTTCTCTCCCTCTCTCTCTCTCTGTTTTGTGGGACTGGAGTTTGAACTCAGGGCGTCACACTTGCAAAGCAGCCACTCTAACACTTGAGCCACACTTCCAGTCCATTTTGCTCTGGTTATTTTGGAGATAGGGTCTCACAAACTATTTGCCCAGGCTGACTTCAAACTGTGATCCTTCTAATCTCAACCTCCCAAAGAGCTAGGATTACAGGTGTGAGCCACTGGCGCCGGCTTCATTTTCTCTTTATGAGAACCTAGATGTACAGGTTCTAACATCTACAGGTGGAACAACTGATCTGAATTACCTAATACCTCATTCTCCATTTCCTTAAAAGCAAAAGGAATATTCATTTATCATTTGAAATTAAAAAAATGCAGCCAAGCAAAAAGAAAATAAATCATCCTCAATCTCATTTTTTGGAATAACTTGTATTCAGACTTGATTTTTTTTGTTGAAAACATTCTAATCACAATCGTCCAAGTAAATCATTGAAAAGGGGAAATTCGCTAGCGTTTTGAGGTTTTAGAGACCGCAGGCATGGTAAGTTGCATTGCATAAGCAAGCCACAGTTGTTTCAAAACAGTTTATGGCACTTAAAAAAGCATGAGTGTTAACTTGCATGAATTTAAATGCACCAGTCCACACGATCCCATTTGCTCCTGGAAGCTTTAATGGCGCTACACTAATTCTTTTCTGCATATGTAACTGGCACATCGATTTCTTTTTATTGTTACTGAAGTTTTGCCCAATGTGGTTCTGTAGCAGAAGCTTCTTACCTTTTGCTTCCTGCACACTGCTTTCCTTTCACCTCAAAGGGAGCTCTTTGCCTGTGACCCCATCCTCATCATTGGGGACACACCGGGTGATCCTTGCACGGGGCCATATGTGCTGTTGAAGCCCATGGTACAGGATTCTTCACCCAGCTTTGGGTTAGGTTCCCAAAGAATAGTCTCTCTGGATGCAGTGGCAAATATCTATACTCACGAGGCAGCGATCAGGAGGATCATGGTTTGAGGCTAGCCTTGGCAAAAAGTTAGTGAAAGTCCATCTCAGCAAATAAACTGGGAGTGGTGGTTTGTATCTGCAGTCCCAGCTATGTGGGAAGTGGTAGGTAGAAGAATCATAGCCCGAGGCTGCTTCTGGGGCAAAAATGCGAAACCCTGTGTGGAAGGGCTGGCAGAGTAGCTCAAGCAGTAGGGCGCCTGCCTAGCAAGCAAGAGGCCCTGAGTTCAAGCCCCAGTACTGCAAAAAATTGTCTCATTTATTTTAGTTCTAAGCCCTGGATTTGCTACATAATTGTGGTAACTTTTACTGGAAAAGGAAAAATAAAGCATTGTGCGATTCCACCCGAGGAGGTAGCCCTGTGCTCCTCTCAAGGGCATCAGAACAGCTACAGCATATCCTGGAGAATTTGGTTACCTTTGTGACTCTTGGCCAAACACCCACCTTTCTGCGTTCCATTTTCATGGTCTTTCTAGCTTCCCAGTTCAGATCCTAAGATATCACTCAAGCTTTACTTCTCTGTTGTGTTCCAGTCTTAATGGGGCCTATTTGATGAGTGCATTCCTCTCTGGAAATGTCACCCATCCTCACTGTTTGTCACCAAATACAACTGAGTTGGGAATGTCATCAAGAATTCTCTCCAATCTCTTCCTTGTGACCTTTGTAGCAAGTTTTGATAAATAACTGTACTGAGACAGTGTTAGGGATAATAACACTCTCAGTTAGTCTTCAAAGTTTGGTTTTTACTTTTGTTGAATATTTTTTAGATGCTCTAAGAAGTTCTCCAGGAAATAAAAATCATTACATTTTATCAGTGTGTTTGCTAATATATTTTTCCAGTTAAAATCAAACCCTATGTGTCTAGGATAGGAATATTCCTGGACTCTCTGTTTATTAACTTATTTATTGTTCTGTTTTTACTTTTAATATAAATATGGAAATATAAATTCTTTCCCCTACATTTCATATCTTACATCTGATTAACATCGGATGACAACGTGAGACATTCTTACCAAATTCAAGGTGTTACCCAAATAACGCTAACGAGAATGAGACAGTTTGATGTGGCGTGCTGCTGTATTAAGACACTCCTGTCTTAGTTCCTTTGGGTTGCTATAACAAAATGCCAGAAACTGGGTGCATGTATAAACAACAGACATTTATTTCATAGTTCTGGAGGCTTAGAAGTCCAAGGTGCTGGCAGATTTGGTGGTGTTGAGGGCCCAGTTCCTCTTAGATCACTGTCTCCCTCCTCTAACCGCCATGGTGGAAGGAGTGAGGGTTCTCTCCCTGGCCTCTTTCTGAGGGCACCGAGCCCATTCATGAGCTCCACCTCACCACACATCACGTCCCAAAGGCCCCACCTCCTAATGCCCTCACTTGAGGGGAGGATTCCAGCCTCGGACTGTTGAAGGGCACATGAATCCAGCCCATCGCACTCCAGTGGTCACCTCTGTCTCCACCTTCAGTGATGGGGCCTGCATTTCCTTTGCTGCCAGGGCACTCTCCACTCATCCTCAGAGGATCCTGCTTCACACTGTGTTGAATTGCACTCTCAGATTGAATTCCTGGGGATCAGGGTCTAACCCATATAAGCACTTGCCAAGTAAATGAATGAAAGAAGAAATGACAGGCAGCAAAGTCTTAGTGAGCTGTGGGAGGAACAGAGCACAGACTCTGAACCCCAGACCACCTGCATTCAGATCTTGGCTCCACCATTTGTTAACTGGATGCCCTTAGACAGCTGGACGTCCTGTTTGTGCATCTTGGTTTTGTTTTTGCAAATGCAGAGTGCTTATGACAGTGCACATATCTGTGCGTGTGCATGTCACTGTATGTACACATTGCTATAAAGGTGGCTAGTGTTCTTGTTATTATTCCTCCCCACCTCGTTAAAAACTAGCCCTGACATGGAACAGTGGGTGCCTTAGGAGATTCATCCTAGAATTCAGCTTTTCTCCTCTCAAGATGAAGCAATACTTTGTTTCCAGTTTGGGATTAGGAGCCCTGGGGTGGGAAGGGGTGGTGGAGGGCCTCCATGGATCGAGACTGAGGACTTCTGTGTCTTTCTCAGTCATCAGGCTGCTGTGACCCTGAACTAGTGAACAGCCTTACCTGTTGTTAGATGACTTGACTCAGTAGAGCAGTACTGTTTCCTCAGACTGAGTCTGATTCATCTTAATTCCAGGATAAACAAATTAATTATTAATCCAGTTTATTTGGTAGGTAAAATCTTTAACAACCCTGATCCATGGGACAGATAATAAAAGGAGGGATTTGGATAACACACAGTGAGGAAGAAGGGATGGAAAGATTTTTGAACTGTTTAATGATTTTTATCCTTTGCATATTTTAAAGCAGTCTGTTTAATATTTAATATGATGGATATTATCTAGCTGTTCGCCTCAGACATGTTAAGTTTTCTCTCTAACCTTTTACCATGGAGAATTTTTAGTATAGAGCAAAGTTAGATTTTACAGTGCATACTCGTTTATCCTACACACACTTTTTTTTTTTTTAACAGTACTGGGGATCAAACTCAGGGCCTGACACAAAGATTCTAACAAAACTTTCTCTTCCTTTGTGTGGTGGTACACACCTGTAATGCCAGCACTTGGGAGGCTGAGGCAGGAGGACTATAAGTTTGAGGCCAGCCGGCATACATGGCAAGATCCTGTTTCAAAGCACAAACACAAAACAAAAGAAAAGTATGTAATATAGACACATGTACACATAAATAAAACGCTAACTGTTTTGCAGTGCTTGCTTGGTCACAAAGCGGCAGCACTGTTCCCATGTTGGGTGAGGTGTATTCTGTTACCTGGTTATCTGCGGGAGAGGAGTCCCTGTTTTATACTCAGTCCTATAAATCACGAATGGCACATACACACACGACACAATGCTTTTTTAAACGGGTGGAATAAGAATTGCCTTTTAAAATTCAATTTAATTTTTTTAATTAGTGAAGAATTGCTGTTTTTTGGCTATTCTTTTTTTGGGGGTGTTTGAACTCAGGGCCTCACACTTACTAAGCAGGCATTCTACCACTTGTACCACTTGAGCCACTCCACCAGCCCAAGAATTGCTTTTATTGGAAGAATTCTTTAATTTCAAAGGTGCAGGGGCGACTCAGGTGAAAGGACTGTTGTGTGGCTCAGAGAAAAAGCACATCCACAGCATGCACGAGGCCCTGGGTTCAATCCCCAGGCGCCAAAATAAAGACTCAAGGAGAAAGAAAACGTGTAGGGTGGAAAAATAAGTCCTTGAGAAAATGATAGCTCATCGAACTCCTTGTTTTTTTACTTTCACTTTGCAAGCTCAGCCTGAGCTCTTACTGTTTCTGGAAAGTAGCACCATTTGTGGGTCCGAAAAGGAACGAAATAAACAGTTTTAAAGAAAACCCTCCAAGTTGAAGGTTAGCAGCAAGCACACAGACCCCCAAGGTGCCAGGTCAAGCCCCCTGTGCGACTGAGTTGAAGTGCTAGCACAGAATCCACAGTGCTGGTTCTTTTGGAGTTCTGCCAGCAACTCCAAAGAGCACGAATAGGTCACAGGGTACGATCTTGATCATGATTCAAAAAGAAGGCGTAGTTACTTTGTTCTGCACGAACCGAGGAAATGCTCACCAGAAAAGCCATCCTTGTTTTGGAAGGCAGTCTTTTTCTGGAAAAGCATATTTACCAGAAATGCCAAGAGGGGGTGTTACTAATGATCATTTGTCCCTTTTCACTTTCAGTTCACTTCTTTGACTGCAATGGACAGGATATAATCGCTGTGGAGTTCAAGGATGGCCTCTAGTCCTGAGCCTCCCCCTGAAGAGGCCTCCATGGGCATCGACGACCTTCATATCTCACTGCAAGGTGTGTAAGATGGGGTGGGTGGCACACGCGGAAACTGGCAGACCAGCTTCCTCCCTCCCCAGATCTGGTGGTATCTGTCTGTCCTAGCATTTGTAAACTGGACCTGTGTTTTTTTCCAGCTATAGAAACCTTCAGAGTGCAGTTCTTAAAGTTACCGCTCAGCTCCTGGCCATCTAGGAGACTTAGGAATACCTGGAAGGAGTTTGGTATCTCTGGTTTCTTACTGTCAAAATATGAATTTTGTTTGCATTGAAAATTAAAGCGTTAACTGTAGTTTGCCTAGTATTGTTTCTACTTATTTTGCATCTTTTTGCATAGCTTATTTTAAATATACATCCGTCTTTTGCTCTAATAGAAAGGAATTGTAGTATTAGAAGTGATATTTCAATGATGTGAACTCTGTGTACATGAATATGTGCTGTCTTTTTTTTTTTTTATGGGACTGGGGTTTGAACTCAGGGCTGTGTGATTACAAAGCAGGCACTCTATCACCTGAGCCACGCCTCCAGTCCATTTTTCTCGGGTTATTTTGGAGATGGGGGTCTCGCAAACTATTTGCCCAGGCTGGCCTTGGACCTCGATCCTCCAAATCTCAGCCTCCAGGTAGCTAGGATTACAGATGTGAGCCAACAGCGTCTGGCTATACTGTCTGGTTGTGTGTGTGTGTGTGTGTGTGTGTGTGTGTGTGTGTGAGTTTCTTTCTTGTGGAGTTTGGCAATATTTGTGATGTATTTTGAGAATTCCTTAGCTGATAGTCTTTCTACTTTTGTAGGTAAAACCAATGTTGGAATTAATCGAAGGTAGCTAGTTCAGAAGAAGTAAGGCTATGACAAGTCTTTGAAAGTACTAAGTATTAATGAAACTATATACTACACCTTGAGCCACTCCACCAGCCCTTTTTTTGTGAAGGGTTTTTCAAGATAGGGTCTCATAAACTATTTGTCTGGTCTGGCTTCGAACCATGATCCTCCTGATCTCTGCCTCCTGAGTAGCTAGGATTACAGGTGTGAGCCATGGCGCCCGGCTAAGATAATCTTAGGATTGTAGGCAGTATTGCACAACGCTCAGGATGTCACTTAAAAACCAAGGATTTCTGACTCATTTATGATAAAAATTCTGAAATGACTTTCTGATATTTTCTTTTTGATTAAAAATATGTTTTGAATGATTAGCATTTTGTCTTTGGGGCTGACATGGAAATCCATAACCATTACAGTAGATTATGCTTATCGGGCTTTTAAAAATATTGTAACTTTTGAGAGTAAGGCATTTAAATTGTTGGGAGGTAGTATTTGAGGTTAGAATTTAAATTTTTCAGTAAGTTCTTTGTTATTATTTTTCACTGTTTTGCTTTTTTTATTAGCATATTAGTCGTACAAAGGGGCAGAAAGTACTTTTGAATAATACCTTGTAACAGTGGGAAGTAGTTGCAGTCAGGTTTTCCTTCAGTGGAAGCAGTCATCGTTCCTGCTCTTTTGGGACATGGTGGCTGCGGTTGTCAGGTGAATCTAACTGTGATGCTGGCTCCGCTGCTTCGTGCTTCTTGAGTTAAGGAGAGACTTGAGTCTTAGCTTTGTCATTTGTGGCCCGGGTGATAACGCCGGCTCTGCTGAGGGTTTGGTAGGGGGTTTATCATGGTTCTTTCAGCCCAAGTTGAAGAAGGAAGGAGGGAGAGGAGAAGGAAGGAAGTTTCTGAAGGTAATTTTGGCTTCTGAGGAGGAGTGTTCCTATTTGGGGGGGAAACGCTGATGACAATGTTTCCTTAAGCAGCTTCACTGAGGGCGATGGCAGTCGGGTTAAAATCACTGGTTTTGTTCACTGTGCTGGCAGACTTTTATCTCCCCAAGTTCACATGTGCTTCCCAAGCTGTGAGGTAACACGGGAAAGGAGATTTTAGTGATAGGCCAGGGTCACTGCTCAGGGGAAAGTTTTCTTTTTTTCCCTGTTCATTTCAGGACCTTTTTTAGAAGTAGAGAGAGACAGAAGAATGGCCTCATTCAATTACAAAGCCTAATGTATTTGAGCACACCCTGCATTGAGGTGGGGAAATTGTGGCTACACCCTGACTTGGAAAAATACACCCAAGAAAGAATTAAAATATGCAAATTGACATAGGTGATCTGTCCTTGACGTGCCATGAAAGCAGAGGCCTCACACGTAGGCCCTGCTCTGCTGGATTTCCTATAGTGGGATAATAAGCAGGTGCCTTTTCTCTTGATGTTCATCTTTTGCTGATCTTTGAGAAAAATATCATCAGGACAGGATTTTGAGGACTTTTACTTTTTTTGGTGGGCCTGGGGTTTGAAGTCAGGGCTCCCCACTTGCAAAGCAGGCCCTCCACCACATGCTCCATACCTACAGTCTCTCTTGCTCTAGTTACTTCGGAGATGGGGTCTTGGGAACTATTTGCTCAGGCTGGCCTCAAACTGAGATCCTCCCGATCTCAGCCTCCCAAGTAGCTAGGATTACAGGTGTGAGCTACTGGTGCCAGGCCTTTGAGGTACTTTTTGTAGGTAGGTTTTTATTTTCTTGCTGTCTAGTGTGGGAACAACATTGGAAAGTTAGGAGAAGAAAAGAATGTCAGTTTTGAATTTCAGTGACTGGATATAAAATTAGATTTTAGTTTAGTGCATTTTGTATTACTCTGAATGATGCCTATTTTAGATAAATTTAAGATATGGAAATTCAGGCTATGAAAAGGTGTTCACTGGGCTTGGGGTGTGGCTCAAATGGTAGAGAGCTGCGTGGTAAGCATGAGGCCCTGAGTTCAAACCCCAGTAACACCAAAACTCAAAAGTGTTCATTATAGAATCTTTAAATCTTTCCACTTAAATTTCTTACTTGGCAAAGTAATAAAAGCTTCTTTCCCTGTGTACTAAAAACAATAGTAACTGCACATTTTCTCTGAAACAACCTCCCTGGTAAGCCCTTCAGGTGGGAAAGGATGTCCAGGGAATAACTTTTTGAAGTATTGGGTAAATATGAGTATGAAAGTACTAGGTAGCCAGGTGCTGGTGTGATCCCAGCTACTCGGGAGGCAGAGATCAGGAGAATGGTGATTCAGAGCCAGCTCAGGCTGGTGGAGTGGTTCAAGGTATAGGCCCTGAGTTCAAATCCCAGTACTATTCCAGAAAGCACTAAGAAGTAACGTTGAATAAGTATCACAGAATTTTAAGGTTGAAAGAGATTTTCTTGGCTATCCAAATAATTTGTGACCACAGTAGGAATTCCTTCAGAAGCTAAGATCCTTCAGGGAGATCAGCTCAAACTCAGGAGTGTGGGATGTTTGCTTTTAGGGAGGGCATAGCTGTTGGGTGTTGAAAATTAGAGTCCCAGGTCAGAGCTGTGTCCTAGGAGAATGGTCTGGCTTTGAGGTACAGAAAGGCTGGAAACAGGTGAGCAAGGGTTGTCGATGCCTTTAGAAAGTGTTTTCAGTTGTTTGCTCAGGCCAGGGTTACAGGAGTGACTGTGAAGGTGCAGACAGACATAAAAACCATTAAGAGGGAAGGCTCAGTGGGACTTTGCAACTATTGGATCTAGAGAGCTCTAGGTTTTGGAGTTGAACTCCTTGGGATAAAGCAGTAGCACGTCTAATGTCCAAAACAATTAGTTGATTCAGTGTTTTTACAAGTATTTTTTGTTTTCTTTGGTGACACTGGGGTTTGAACTCAGGGCTTCATGCTTGCTAGGCAAGTGTTGTTACCACTTGAGCCACCTTCAGCCCTACAAAGTATTCTTACAGTATCAAATGAGAATGCCTTTGAATATTAGTTTTGTTAATATGTTCCAAATAAACTTGTATAAAAAAGGTAATTTACACAGAAACTCTTGAGAGCTCCTTATACTGTGGAAAAACAAAAAGCAGAGAAAATTTGTTTTGAAAATCTGAGTAATGAACGAAATTGGTTGTTGAGGCTGACTCATGGTGAGAATTTTCTTTTGGAGTTTGGTGCTAGAGATTTTTTTATTTTGCTTTTTTGAGTCTCACTGTAGTTTACCCTAGCCTGGAACTCTCTGGGTAGCCCGGGCTAGCCTCCTAGCTTCTTCTTCCTGTGTGCTGGGATTACAGGCATGTACCACCACACCTGGCGTGGTCCTCAAGATTGAAACCAGTTCTTGGGCTCACTAAGCATATTGCTCTTCCACTGAGCTACACTCTCAGCCCCTCATCTTGAGAAATTTCTGACAGAATGGTAGGTGAGTTTGAACCATCTTGAACATTTTTATTTTTCAGACTTAAGTTATTTCTTTTTGAACTAGCAAATATAATATGAGTTGATCATGAAAGTACACATTTACAGAAGTAAATTATTTTGTTTTCACAATTGATGTAGGCCAGTGCTTTAAAAAACAGCATGTAGCTGCAGAGGGTTGTCCTTGCTGAGAGAGGGAACTAGGAAGGCGCGTGTACTGTTACCTTGCTGCCACACGAGGAGTCGACTTTCATGTCGTCCTGCCAAGATGCTGGTGAAGATGCTAGCCATCTGCGTGGACCCATGTAAAAGCATGCTCAGCCCAGTTGCTGAATCGTTTCAAACATGCCCATATATTTTGTTTAGTGTTATTGTCATCTACTTGACATATTGGAAAAGATTTGAAACTCCTCAGTGCCTTCAGGGTAGGTATCGTTCATTGTAGGCTCAGTAGTGAAATGTGAGTGAAATAATAACCTCTGTAATTAGCTTATTATTCCATTTAAATATGTTCTTTATTGATTGAGTAGCCGGCTGAAGAAAGGCTTGCAATTTAGCTCTTAATTTTAGTAACATTAAAAGTTACGGTGTTAAGGACACATAGTTACGTCAGATAGGAGTATGTGTCAAGAGACTGTACAGCAAGTGACTACGGTTAATGATGGTATATTGTATTTTTGTTAAAAAAATCTCAGTATGTAGCGCAGGCTGGCCTTGAACTCATGATCTTCCTGCCTCAGCCTCCCAAGTGCTGAGATTACAGACATGTACCACCATGCTTGGCTAATGTATTTGTGAAAAATGTAGAAAGTGGACATTATTTATACCACAAAAATGATAACAGTGAGGAGTTGCATTTGTTAGCTAGATTGTTTTTACCCTGATGCACAGGGTAAAAACATACAGTGTAGGGCCAGCAGGCATGGCTAAAGTGGTACAGCACCTGCCTAGCAAGCGTGAGGTCTGAAGTTCAAATCCCAGTACTGCCAAAAAAAAAGCTTTGCTCTCAGAGGAAAAAAATTGTATTCATGATTAGTGGGGTAGGTTGCAAACATGATAATGAGATGTACTGTTTAATTTCACAGGTTGTTTAGTAAATGCTGGGAAGCAGCCATGTGGAGAGTGCAGAGGGAAGTAGATGGAGCCCTTCAGAAGCATGGGTTCGGTGTGCCTTCCCCTGTGTGTGGCAGGTGGAAGCGCCAGGAGGCAGAGCCAATCACCCTTATGAAACGAGTGGAAGTCCTTACCTTGGCGGGATCATGGTCCTAATTTTGGTATCCATCACAGAAATTCAACCAAAGTCCCACTGGAAATGCCTGGGTTAGCGCTTCAGTTTTAGGAAGGTCAAGAATAAAGATCAAATTTATATATTATTTGTAAAGTCAGTTGTATTTTCTTCTCACTGTAAAAAATCCTCAGTTTGGTCAGAGCTTGCCTGGGTCTGTTGTCTTCTGGTTGAGTCCTTTGGAGATACCCTTCATTCTGGAGCTTCTTGCCATCCTTGGCTACAGCTTGCTCCTGTAATCCCCCAGAGTTCCTGCAAGGGGGTGTAGGTGCCTGCAGACCATTACCCCCATCTGTGCTGCCACTGAAGTTTCTGAAGCTTTTAGGCCTTCAGTGAGCAGTGGTGTAGTAACTACGTGACCGCTCCAATATAAAACAAAGGGCTACAAAGAATCCAGAGTTAGAAACTGTTCAGTGTCTGAAAAATCTGTGCAGATGTCAGGTAAGATGGAACATGAATTAGTTGAGATATGAGGCAGGGAGGTGAGTCAATGATGTTTAGTGTTGTGTTTCTGAGAGAGAATCTGTACTACCTAAGGACTGTGAGTGAATGAAATGCTGTTATGTCTTAGAAACTGAGTGGGGTGGTGCTTGCTTGTAATCCCAGCTATGATGGAGATGGAGGCCAGAGAATAGGGGGTTCAAGGGCAGCCTGGGCTATGTAGCAAGACCCTGTATCAAAAAAGTCAGGAGAGAGGAGTGAGGAGGCAGGAAAGAGAGAGATAGAAAGAGAGAGAGAGAGAGAGAGAGAGAGAGAGAGAATGAATTAAGGATTAATAAGAAGCTCTGGTGTGGAGTTTTGATGGGGATGATGAATGAAGAATAAGGAAAAGCGAGGTAGTAGCAGGCTGCACTGCAGCTTCCCTGACCAGCTCAGACTTTCCGCTATTGTTAACAGAGACAGATCGCCTCTGGGGTCTGTTTTGGCTGTTTGGATGGTTATCATACCCAGAGAAAACAATCAGGTTCCAGTCTTTCCCTGCCAGTGTTGTACTGTAACAACATGAAAGCTTCCAGAAAATTCTTGATAATCATAATAGCTAATATTGTTTTTTTGCTGTTTTCTTGGAAGGTTGTTTGCCTTGGCATTGTAAAGCTTTGTAATCTTGAAAATATTCCAACTTGATGAAAAAAATAGCATAAGAGCTCTTCTGGTGTTTGCACTGTATGGTGTTTTTCAGGAAATATATGTATATTTTTCTAAGGTTGTATGTACAGCTTTGGCTTCTGGGAAATTTTGTTCTGTTTTTGCCAGCAGTTTGGGGATAAGCTTACATTATTCTGGGTCAGTTACACTTGAAAACTAGGGCAAGATAAATCCAGGGTCATTGCGAGTCCCGTTAAAGTGGGTTAACAAAGATCTCATTCATTCCTTATAGAAGTAAAAATCCTTTTTAATTAGCCCCGTGAGAGAAACAGGGTTTTCTGAGCTGTTGTGTATGCATGTGTGTCAGACTGGAGATAATTAGTCAAAGCTTGATGTGGTGGATTAGGAAAAAATAAAACCAAGTATCACCCTGAAAATGGAAAATTAAGAAGCTTCTAGAGTATATTAATTTATAAGTGTTTGATGGGTTTAGTGTGTGATTTAGTGCTCTGAAATCTGGAAGTCTTTCTAGATGAATACCTTCAACATTGGTGATTACAATTTCTCTGCGTGATTTAGTTTTTCTAAATCATCCAGGGGAATTTTGGTAAAAGGTAGCTACATGTGTTGTTCTCTACACATGACTACCACTAGGTATTTTTATAGTCATTTGAAAGTGGTAGATAAAATGTGATTTATCAGAAAAATGTAATGCTTTGAAGCTGTAAATGTGTTTATCTTTGGAGGAGAGACATTGGGTTTGAGTGAAGAAGCTCTTTTGGCCATCGAGGGTCTGGGATTTGTGTCCCATGAGCATCAGGAGACAATTGCAGGCAGAATACCATCCCCCCCCTTACTGTTCCCCCATGCAGTGGAGCAACCCTCACTGGCCAGGCATTGGGTTTTTTTGCCTCTACTATGCAGAGGATTACCAGTGGGTCACGGTGTCATGTAACAAGGCAAAGGGCACCTGGCTCAGATGTGGGGCACAAACAGCCCTTCTCAAGTTTGGGAAGCATTCAAGATCTTTCCAAAACATTGGAATTGTTACCCTCTCCTACAGTGAAGGGGGTTTTCAATAGTGGGAACTAGTTCTGCTGTTTGTGTATTTTATTGGCAGAACCTCTAGAAGGTTTTAATGTCGTTAAAATGAAATGTTTGAAAAATACAGGTAAGTTCACATTTCCCACTGAGATGAACTCCAATGAGCTGCACGAGACTATAGTGCTTATATTCAATAGCTATAATCAAGAAAAATATCAGAGGCTGGTGTGGTGGTCAACATTTGTAATTCAGCTGCTCAGGAGGCAGAGGTAGGAGGATCAAGGGCCAGTCAGGCTAGAGCAGGAGACCCTATCTGAAAAATAAATTACGACAAAAAGGGCTGAGGGTGTGGCTCAAGTGGGTAGAGTGCCTGCCTTGCAAGTGCAAGGTCTTGGATTCAATTCTCAGCACCACCAAAAAAAAAAGGAAGGAAGGAGGGAGTAAGGGTTGGAAAAGGAAAAAAGAAAGGAAGGAAGGAAGGAAGGAAGGAGGACATCAGCACCTGGAAAGAGTAAGCAGAAGATCCTAGTGGGTTTAAGTGATAGTGCCTAGGTGACTCCTTCAGTTCAGAGGAGGCCTCTCTGAGGGGCAAGTCGAGGGCTGGTTGAATTAACATAGGGGACTGTGGTGCACAGGACAGGGTGAGGGCACTCCAGTCTGAGGTGATAGGTCAAGGAAACCCTAAGGTCTCTACCTAGAGAGCTTGGCTAATTCTTGGAGGAAAAAAAACCCTAATGTGGGTGGCTTGTGGTGGGCGAGGGATTGTCTGAGCTGGTATTGGAGACCCAGGGCAGAGCCAGGCCAGGCAGATTCTGCAGCTCTGACTAAGGTGTGTGGATGGAAACCTCTGGTAGGCTTTATTTTTATTTATTTATTTATTTTTCATTTTTCTTTTATTATTCATATGTGCATACAAGGCTTGGTTCATTTCTCCCCCCTGCCCCCACCCCCTCCCTTACCACCCACTCCGCCCCCTCCCACTCCCCCCACCCCCCTCAATACCCAGCAGAAACTATTTTGCCCTTATTTCTAATTTTGTTGTAGAGAGAGTATAAGCAATAATAGGAAGGAACAAGGGTTTTTGCTGGTTGAGATAAGGATAGATATACAGGGCATTGACTCACATTGATTTCCTGTGCGTGGGTGTTACTTCTAGGTTAATTCTTTTTGATCTGAGCTGTTATTGGAGACCCAGGGCAGAGCCAGGCTAGGCAGATTCTGCAGCTCTGACTAAGGTGTGTGGATGGAAACCTCTGGTAGGCTTTATTTTTATTTTTGAGGCAGGTTCTTACTATGTTGCCCAGGTTGGCATGGAAAGTCCTGGACTCAAGCAATCCTCCTGCCTCAGCCTCCTGAGTACCTGGGACTATAGGTGCACACCATCAGGTCTTGACTGGCTGGATTTGAAGGGGTTTTTTTTGTTGTTTTTGTTTTTGTTTTTTAAGACAAGGTCTCACTATTTAGCCCAGACTAGCCTCATTGTGACCCTCCTGCCACCATGCCTGGTTTGGAAGCCTTTAATTAGAGGAGTAACATGAACTAATTTACATTTTCCAAAAGATCCCCCTGGATGCTGCATGAAGAGGGGAACTGGGAGGACAAGGTGCAGCAGGAGAGCGGTTTGGATGCTTTTGGGGTAGTTCAGATGAGGTGTATTGCAGTTTGAAGCAAGGTAGTAGCAATGATAGGAAGAACCATGGATTCTTGTGAACATTGGGCATGTGTGAAAAAAAGAAATCAAGAATAATTTCTGAGGCCAGTCCCCATACATTATGGGTTTCAGATCAGCCTAGGCCGATCAAAGAACCAACCAATTGCTGGGCTCTGGTGCCTCACGCCACGTAGAGACTTGGGAGGCTGAGATTGGGAGGATTGAGGTTCAAGGCCAGCCTTGGCAAATAGTTCCCAAGATCCCATCTTCAAAATAATGAGAGCAAAATGGACTGGGGTGTGGCTCAAGTGGTAGAGAGCCTGCTTTGCAAATGCAAAGCCCTGAGTTCAAACCCCAGTCCCACAAAAAAAAAAAAAAAGAAGAAAAATCAACCAACCAACAAATTAATTTCTAAACCTTTGCCTTGAGCAAAAGTTATTTTATTTTATTTATTGCAATGAACAAGACCAGTAGGTGAATATGTTTGGGGAAATAAGAGTTTATTCTTGTCCAGATAGATGTGAGGTGTAAACTTGACATCCAAATGGAGACATCAAGTGGCAGTCGGATTTAAGGTTCAGAGGAAGGGAGGGGTGTAGGTTTGGGGGCCAACAGCCTGTGACATGACTGGCACATCTGCATTTAAAGCCATGAATGGGACGAGATGACGTGTGGGGTGTGTAGCAGGAGCAGACCTTTGTCAGTGTCAAGCAGATGAGGAAGAGCAAGGAAAAAGGACTGAGATATGCAGGCAGGAACAGAGAAGGACCTTCAGGTGAGGGTGATGGCGTGGAAACCCCTGTGAACAGTTGTTCAGTGGGACAGAGGATGAGAGTGCGAGGCAGACTGTGGAGAGATAAGGTCTAAAAGGACTCAGTCACCTGCAGGGTTTGAAACTTTTTCTAAGACCAAGGAGGAACATTCGAGTGATCTGAATGGTTATAGAACTCCCCTCACCCCCTGCTGACCCGGCAGCAGTGTGGGGTGTTGTCTTTATGGGAATGAGTTTGGAGGCCAGAGAGAAAGAGCAATTTAAGACTGTCACAGTAGTTCAGCTGCAATCTCAGGTGACGGTGGAAGTGGAGAGAAGTAGGCACTCAAGAGCTATCGGCTAGGCATCTTGGCTTTTTGGTTGACTGGGTATGGAGTCAGGGAGAGAGAAGTATCACAAATGGCTTAGGTTTATCCTGGGTGAGTGAATAGACATGGAGCCATTCATGAAAAAACAGTGCAGGAGAACCACCGGAGGGGAGGGAGTTGGTTAGAGATGGTGGCTCAGTTCTGGAAATGTTGAGTTTGAGGTGTCTACGGAATGAACCAGTGGAGATATCCAGGTAACACTTGGATGGACAGACATGAGGCTCCAGAGAGCAGGTACCTGGATGAAGGTAGGGATTTGAGAGTCATTATTATATAGATGGTAACCTATATCATCGTAGTAGATGAAAAGATTGTGGAAAAAAAAGAATTGTCTAGGTAGAATGTTACAGAGAGGAAAGCAAAACTAGTCCATGACAGGGTCTGGGAAGGAGTGTCCAGAAAAGCGGGAAGAAAACCGGGTGAGTGTGGTATCACGGAATCCAAAGAAGAGTAGAAGGGTAGAAGGGGGAAAACGAGGTCAGAGGTTTCTCTACCTTCTGATTAGCTGGGATTGTAGGGACGAGCCACTTTGCCCAGACCCAGAGATTTTAAGATATCCAATAAGTACTGAGAAGCATCCATTGAGGGTCAGCAATGGGGATGTCATAGGTGGCTTACCTGAGAATTAGTGGAGTGGTTGATATCATTGAGAAGTGAGTTACAGGTAAGGAAACGAAGACAACCAGTGTAGACAACTCTTTCAAGAGGTCAAGTTTGAAGGGGAGGAGAAAAGATGGTAGCTGGAATGGCCATGGAGTTGACATTTCAGCTGATTTTGAATTATACTGAAAAGCATGGATTTTAAATTGGATATGTCTGGATTCGAATTTCTTCCCTAGGAGATGTGAGATCCAGAGCACATTATCTGAGGAGCAGGCTTTCAGTCAGTGTTTTCCTGCATGAGTGAACAAGTGCTTCATCCTCAGGGAGTGACAGCATTCTCATCTGTAAAGTGTCTGATGGATCCCTTCAGTGGCAGGTGTTTGTGAAGCATTGCCATGGCTCCTTACCTGAAATTCCCACTGACCCCTGGGCATGACTTGCTTTAGCCTCCCCAGCCCCTCCACGGGGGTCTTAGGCCACATGCGGGATAACAGATGTATGTATGTTAACTAACATCACGTTAAACAACCCAGAGTTTATTATTACCTCACTGTGTTTTGCCAGTTCTTTCCTGTTCCCTCCCTTGTCTCAAAAATGTCACATATCTACATAAGTCAGCTCAAGTCAATTTAGAGACATATTCCTCAAATTGAGGTAGGTGAACCCCAGAATCAGAATCTCTGGCAGTTGGGATCCAGAAATCTGTGCTTAGTCCTGGCATCCCGAAGTGCAAGAATGCTAGATTTGTAATCCCAGCCCAGTAGTGTTCCAGGCAGGCTGGTTCTGTGTACTGCCCCAGTAGAGGGAGAGCAGCTCAGGCTCCTTTATTTTCCCAAGAGTGTTCCCAGTGGTGTGTGGTAGGTAAGGGTAGATGAGGTCGCGATAAAAAGCAACACAGATGTGTCAAAAGAAATGTACTGCTTTCTGGATTTAGTCATTCCACAGATACTTACTGAGCAACTCACGTGAGTCAGAAGAGGGTGGGAAAGAAGAGGGACATGGCATTCAGCGTTTATCTGTATTTGTGGGCTGATTTTCCTGTGCTACGAATACAAGATTTGCTTACTCAGAGGGCCAGGGGCCGTATTCCAGTGAGACTGGAGACAAAAGTGTGAGTGTAAAAATCTCAGGTTGTTGACTCAGGGCGTGGTTCCTGCTGTGGCAACAAGAACTTGCTGGATTCCATTTGCTGAGGCCCGAAGAAATCACTATAGATTTTCCCAACAGACTGCAGTCTCTACATTGATTGGGAAAATAGCCAAAACCTGGCTCCCACTTCCCCGGCCACTTACCCATTCCTTCAATAAAGATTTTGTGAATTCATGCAGCTTGAAAGGCACTGGGGGATGTGACATTAGCCTGCAGCTAACAAGGGGACAGATAGTAATCAGGTAACCTTAGATATTCACTGATTTTGGGGGGACCAGCTTTATTAAGATATAATCCAGGATAAAATTCGTGGAATTCGGGAGTGACTGCCTAGCATGTGTGAGGCCCTGGGTTCGATCCCCAGCTCTGTAAGAAATAAAAAAAATCACATATCATACAATTCACCTGTTTAAGGTGTTCAATTACATAGTTTTAAGTATATTCATAGAGTTATGCAACCATTGCCACTTTTGATTTTAGACAATTGTTGTCACTTCATAAAACAAACCCCACACCTTTTAGCTGTCACCTTCCTCCATGCAGCTGTGTCTCTGCTTCCCTCCCTAGCCCTAGGGAGCACTAATCTTCTCTCCATCTCGGTGATTTCCCTGTTCTGGACATTCACTGTAAGTGTAATCATAACGTGGTGTTTAGTGACGCATTCCTCTCTTACCGTCAGGTTTTCCAGATTCATCCGTGTTGTAACTAATACTCACTTGTGTAGACTAAGTATAGACTAGGCCAGAAATTCGCACACTTTTCTGTAAGGGGCCAGGTAGTAAGTATTTCAGGCTTTATGTGTTGTGTGGGCTCTGTCATAATTACTCTACAGTGCCATCATGGTATGAAAATAGCCACAGACGTCACGTAAACAAACGAGTATATAAAACCTTACAAAAGCAGGCAGCAGGCCAAAATTTGTGTGCTATCGTTTGCTGTCTTCTGGTCTAAGTCAGTAGAGTACATGATCATCCTAACAACTCTGTGAGGTAAGTGTTATTTTCTCCATTATACAGATGAGAAGACTGAGGCACACAGCTAGCAGGTAGCTGATATGGGATCCAACAAAGGTAGCCAGTATGCTGTGATGGTGCATACCTGTAATCACAGCACCTTGAAGGCTGAGGCAGTAGGATCAGGAGTTTGAGGCCAGCCTGGGCTACACAGGGAGACCCTGTCTCAAACCTCACCCCAACAAACAAACAAACAGCCTAGTTCTGGAGCCACTGTTTTTAGCTTTGTCAATGATTATGCACTGAGACAGTGCTAACTAGTGGGTGAAGGACAATCCCCCATGACTATGAAAGCAAATGAAAACTTGGCTTCCTTCAGGGAGGAACCATTGAGCTGAGACCTGGGCATCGCTAAAAGTGAACCAGGTAAGGGTTGGGGATGACACAAGGCTTGGAAGGGCCCTGAGAGGAGGTGGAATGGTCAGTGCTGGTTTGTGGGGTGAGCGGTGTACACCCGGGCTGGAGAGGGAGGTGCCCTGGGATGGCAAGCCTGGTGGGCCCTTGCTGAGGATTTTGCTGTTGACCTTAAGAACAGAGAGAAATCTTCCAAGGGTGAAATGAGAGATGTGGCCAGAGTCCCTGGCTGAAATGGAGACAAGATTGGCAGAATGCAGGGGCAGACCTGGCTGGCCATGACCCAAGGCAGAGCCATGGGGGAGAAGGGCAAGGGGAGGTGAGGGTGGGAGTGAAGAAGTGGATACCAGAGCCTTGAGTTGTGATGGGCTGTTAGGACTTGAGGACGATGAAGGAGGGAGGTGAGATGTTTGGGGAGGAAGGGGGAAGGCGAGTCAGAGTCTAGTCCTGGAACACCAGCTTCATGGACGAGGCTGCTTTTGCATGGTGACACCTAGAGCTTCCCAGAGATTTTGAGGTTGAGAAGCAGGTGCACACTGCGCTTGGCAGTTACGTTGGTCAAGAGTCCACCCCAGTCTCACTTCCCTGCTCGGCGAGGCAGATCTCACTCTTGGAATAAACCTTTCTTCTTCAGTTCTTTGCTTATGGAGGGTTGCAAGAAGGTGTGTGGTCACTGCCCCCTTGTCCCTTCTCCAGGGTTGATATTCTCCCCTCTCATTGTAAAGTGGCAACTTTTTCCTGTCTATCTCCAAATAGTTTGGGCTTTTTTTGTTCTGTTTGTGCCAGTGTTTTTACTCCCTTAATTTGCTTCTTCATTTATTTCTGGTTGTTATCATCTCCATGAGAAACAACAGAAGGAGCCTTGTATTTTTAATTTAATTTTAATTCTCTTTGAACTGAATAACAGCTTAAGATGCTTTGGAGTGGCTGTGGGATCACAGGGCTAAGATGTGTGCTATTGTCCTTTCCATGAGTGTCCTAACTGTGAGCTGGCACTGTTTTAGGAAATGGCAGCTGGACCTCCTTTGCCTGTGGCTGTGACATCATAAGAAATACATGTTTGTTCTCTGCCCCTGGTTGTTGGCACACAGCTCCTAAAACCCTTGCAATTTCCTGAGGGATAGGGATGCTGGGAGCATCTTTTGTTTTAATATTTGGTCTTTGATTCCAGCTCCTGACACAAAGCTCCTAAAATCCTTGAAATTTCCTGGGTAGTAGGCACATCTTTTGTTGTAATGAGGTCATTTTGATGGACTCTGGGGTAGCTTTAGGATGGGGGCTGGTTGTCAGAAAGACCAAGATGTGATTAGAAATTTGGAACAGTCAGCCCTCCCCACCCCGCTATGTGATGAAGCCTCTATAAAAATACCAAAAGTGTGGGGGTGTGGAGACCTTCTCGGCATGTGAGTGCATCCATGTGCTGGTGGGGGCCACACACGGATTTCACAGGGACAGAAGCTTCTGCACTTTGGGCCAGGTGAGGTGGTGCACCGCTGTAATCCCCACTACTCAGACATGGAGAGCAGAAGGATCGATTGGAGGCCAGCATGGGCAAAAACCCCACCTAACAAGTAAATACGCTAATCTCTATTGGAAGGCAGAGGTAGGAGGATTGAGGTCATAGACCTTCACTGGGTAAAAAATGCAAGACCCTGTCTGAAAAAAATAACTAAAAAGAGTTGGAGGTCTGGCTCAAGTTCAAACACCCAGGAAAATAAAAGAAGCTTGTAAGCTTTGGACCCGGCAGGATCCTGTTCTGTGTGCCTGCATCTGGCTGTTCACGTATTTATATACATATGAATCCTTACTTGGGGTGAACGCAAGCATTTACATGGGTTCTGAGTCCTCCCAGCAAATAATTGAACCCAAGGCTGGGTCTTGGGCACCTCTTGTTTGCAACCACATCAAACAAGATGTGTGGGTAGCTTGGGGGCCCTCTCTTGTGATCAGCTGAAGTGAGGAGCAGTCTTGTGGGTCTGCACTAAGGGACACCCAGCTGTTATCCACAGAGTTGGAGACCTGCTTCACAGGGGGGAAGCCCCGTACATTTGCATCCTAAGGGAGGTGTGCAGAGGTTCAGAGCCCTTCAGCAGTGTCCTTTTGTTCAAGGCACTGTGTTCGTTGAAGACGTTGCTCAGGGGTTATTAATAGAAGGATTAGGCTAAGACATAGGCTTTGTCTAAATGTTGCCAGTGAATTCTTGTTCTTGATCCTTTTAGTATTTACTATGTCTTTCATTAGCAGATATTTATTGAGTATGTCTTCTCAAGCAAAACCACAAAAAAGCTTCATAACATTAAGGTTGAATAGTAGAGAAGCCACAAGGTGCATAAATTCAGCCGCAAGTTACAGTGAGCCCCGAAGAAACACAGCACTGGCTGTATCCTTTAATACAAGTAAGATGCATAACAGCTATCCTATTTTACAGCTGGTGCTTTTTCACTTAAAACATATCCACACAGCCATACCTGTGTGCTTTATTCTCTTCATTGGCTAGGTCTATTTTTCTGCCCTCCTATATTTCTGTATTTGGAAGGGTTACGACCTGATCTCTGTCTGGAAAATTTCTTACAACATAGCAGATACAGTAACTGTTCTTCTTTTTGATTTTTTTGAGACAGGGTCTTGCTATGTAGCCCAGGTTGGCCTTGAACTCTGGCCTCAGCCTCCTGAGTGCTGGGATTCTATAGGTGTACACCACTATGTCTAGCTAGACTTAACTTTTTTTCCTTTGGCAGTACTGGGGCTTGAACTCGGGCCTCAGGCTTGCTAGGCAGGCACTCTGCTACTTGAGCTACCCCACCAGCCCTTAGACTCAACTTTTAATATCTAGTATTTTGTATCTCTGTGTACTATTTGAGAAAACTAATGAGTCTTACGGATTATTTGGTTTTTTCTTTATTCCTTTATTCATATGTGCATACATTGTTTGGGTCATTTCTCCCCCCTTATAGATTATTTGTAATAACAAAAATGCAGGTTGAATGTCCCTTTTCAATGTGTTTGAAACCAAAAGTGTTTCAGGTTGAGATTTTTTTTTTTTAATTTTTGGAATATTTGCACATCCATTATGATGGGATCCAAATCTAAACATGAAATTCATTCATGTTTCAAACAAACTTTATACACCTAACCTAAAGATCATTTTATACAATATTTTAAATAACTCTGTGCCTGAAACAAAGTTTCATGGTGTAGATTTTTCCACTTCTGGAGTCATGTTGGTGCTTAAAAAGTTTTGGATTTTGCAGTATTTTGGATTTTGAATTTTGCAGTTAGGGCTTTGTAAACTGTAAAAAGAAAAGACTGTAGGATGTGTGAGGCTGTGGGTTACATACCCCCTCCCCCCCCCAAAAAAAAGAGCCAGGTGTGGTGATGTACTCCTGTAATGCCCATAATCCCAGCACTCAGGAGACTGGGGTGGGGGGCTTGTCACTTGAGCTCAGGAGTTTGAGACTTTGATTCAAAAATGAAAAAAACCAAAACAAAACAAAAAAATCCAAACCCTGGAAAAGACTCAATGAAGCATTGTCAGAGGCTAAAGCCAGAAGAGATTATTTCTGACTTTGATCAGGGTAGTTCTTGTTTTACCAAATGTCTGTCTCATGCCACCTGTCCCCGGCAGTATGCTGAGTCAAGAAACTTTCCAGAAACTTTCCTTCTGGAAAGGCCCACAGCAAGGCAGTGCAGAAAAGAGGACTGTGATCTGGGCACTGTAGTACTCAAGTTTGGCTAGAGAAGCAGGTAGGAGTGGAGAAGTGTGGGAGAAGGTGAGCCAGGAAGAGGTTCACTGGAGCCCCATTCATCATGGCCAAGAATGATAGGCCAGGAATTTGTAATTTATTCAGTAAGGATTTAGGGAATGATTAAAAGATTTTAATGACAAAAGTGAAAGATCAAAGCATGATGCCTCATTCGGTGCACCTGCTGTGACTAAGCCAGCCAGCCACAGGTGGACAAGACCATCTTTCCATCCTCATCACTCTAAGTGACAGGTGGACTGTGGAGCCCACTGTCCGGCAGGACTTCTGGAATCCTTTGATAAGCTTCTGTGGAACTCCAGGACCTCGCAGAAACATAGTAGCTGTGGTACTTTCATAATGAGTTGATTTACAGTGAACTTCAAACTCATGGCCTGCACCTTAACCCAGTGTGCTTTCAGTTCAGTTCCTTCCCAGCTGAGAATATGACTTGCCACCTCACAAAAGGCAGACTGAAGAAGAATGAAGTTAGGGATTAAATATAATTTGGGGGTTAATGACACCTAAAGAAAATGTATGCCTTCCTTCTCAAATCTAGTCAAATATTTTTTCAAGGATGATCATCAAAAGCTGGGTGCTGGTGGCTCACGCCTGTAATCCTAACTATTTGGGAGGCAGAGATCAGGAGGATTGTGGTTAAAAGCCAGCCTGGACCAATTATTCTCAAGACCCTATCTTGAAAAATTCCATCACACAAAAAAGGCTGGTGGAGTGGCTCAAGGTGTAGGCCCTGAGTTCAAACCCCAGCACTGCCAAAAGAAAAAGAAAAAGATACTTACAGGAACTAACAGAAATAGAATGTGTGTGTGTGTGTGTGTGTGTGTGTGTGTATCAAACATATATTTATTTGCCTTAAGACTCAGGATAATTTCTCATTTCCCATTCCTTAGCGTTATTTCAGAACCTCAGTATTGTAATAGATTACTCCTCTCTTTTATGTCTTTGCTTTTCTGCGTCATCCCTAATGTCTGCTGATTAAAAGGTTCTATTCTCGTCATGCCGTTCTAAGAGGAGTCTTATTAAGATGCTTTAAGCACGTGGTTCTCAATTATTTTTTTCCCAATCCGTCAGCCGTCAAAAGAACAAAAGGTTACTTATCCTGCCATTGGGGAGCAATTTGGCTGAGGTTCTTGTTGAGTTCATTCTGCTACCCAAGACTAAAACAGGATGAAATGGTGAGAAAAGCATGTGGAGGGATGGATGGCGTGGCACAGAGGCGACGGTTTAATTGAGCTTCTGCAAAGGTGTTTGATTGCACTGGGATGTCTTTGTCTGCCATTGAGGACAGGGTCCTTGTGGCATTTGGAGGGCTCTGGTTTCCAGGATGAAGAGATGTTCTCTAAACTTGGACAATAAGTTTAAAAAAAGTTACAGAGATTCCTTTGCAAAGCCTTCTCTGAAGGTTGCATTTGTGCACTGTTTGCTTTGCTAGCGGAGGCTCCTCTGGGGATTTGTCCTGATTGCTCCTCTTATTGCCGTTTCCTTTGTTTCTATTGGAGTTTAATCAAATTAGGACAGAGATAACTTTAGGCTCCCTTTAGGTGATTTTTGATGATCTTAAATTCAAGTTTACGCCTCTTGTCAGGGTTTATTCCTCAGTGCAATCTTAGATGAGCCCAGGTGATCCAGTTTCAGCAGTCTAGCTACAGTCCTGATTAGGCTGTTTTTTTGCTCAGCCTGGGAAAATTCATAGTCCCTGGTTTGCTCAGTACCAGGACCCCTTTTGTCTCAGATCAAGTGGACATGCATGAAATAGTCGCTCATCTTACTGGGGTATAGTTCAGATGACTGAGATTTCCAGATAGACACAGAATACTAGCTCTCCATAGAGGGTATAGAATGCTCTCTCTGTACAGTTTGTATCCCGTTTCATCCCTGCCAGGGTTATTTAATGTGTTCACCTTCCTCTCCTCCCCATTAACTTCTAGTTCCTGGGCAACATAATATTCTGGCTTAATTGGGTTTTCACACTTTATCACCTAGAAAGAAAAACCTCCTTTAGCACCATAAGGAGAAGAGGGTCTTCTTTTTTATTCTTTTATTGTTTTCTTTTGAATTTCGGATTTAGAGTTAGTGGGCAGGTCTCTTCACACTAGGTTAATAATGTACATTGTGTACATTCATCTTGGAAGCATATAAACTTGTTCTCTAGTTTTTTTCTATTGAGAAGCAAAATTTGCCTTCAGTGCATTTTTTTGGTAAGTGTCAGTACATGTTTAAAATTGTTGTCTTATCATCTGCTGATACTAAGGGAAAAATAATGAGGACATAATCAGAGATTCCAGGAGTCTTGTAACATTTTGAATTATCAGACAATATTGTGGTTCTTTGTAATTCTTTTGTAAAATGAAATTAATATAAAATAGCAGTAATTCTCAAAAGCCCAAAGTATCCAGATGGCTTGTCAGAATTCAATCCAGTTGAGCTAAAAATCATTGCATGCCGTATAAAGTATGTCAGTGGACTATAACTTACTTAAGCCAGTACTGGATAAAGATTGAAATACATTTTAAAAGGAAAATATTAGCGAGGCTAAGTGCATCTTTAGTCAGTCACAATTCTTACTAGACAATTGTACACTCTACAGTCCCATCTACCCAGCTAGCCTTTCTTCTGCTTTTCAACCAAAATGCTCATCAAATTAAAAAAAAAATTAATGACTTAAGTTGGATGCTATATTCCTACTCAAACTATAGCCAAATGCCAATAATTTAGACCATTGGGACCATTTAAATAGAGATTCACAAGGAAGCATGGGAAGTGTGAAGGAAACAGTGCATTTATCAGAAGATAGAAGAGATAGACCTGGTGTGGTGGTGCATGACAGTAACCTAGTTACTTGGCAGGTGGAGACAAGAGAAATGTGGTTTTGGGGAAAAGTTAGCAAGACCTGTCTCAAAAGCAAACTGGGTATGGTGCATGCCTGTGCTCCCAGATATTTGGGAGGTGTAGGTAGGAGGGTGTTGGCTCAAGGCCAGCATGGACAAAGTTAGCCTGAGACCCTATCTGAAGGACAAACTAAAAAAGCAAAGTGGGGTGGGGCGTGGCTCAAATGGCAGTATGCTTGCCTAGCAAGTGTGAGATGTGAGTTCAGTACCCAGTACCTAAAAAAATAAAAGATAGAACAGATAACTTTAAAAGAAAGGAATGTAAACTCATAAAAGTAGATGTGACCTTGGTATAGTGAATAAAATACAACAATAATAATTTAATAATTAATAACATTATTAGTTATTTCGGGCCTATTCTGGGGACTGGAGACAGATCATAGACAAGACGCCCTTGCCTGTGCTTACATTCTGTTGGCAGGAGAGTAAAATGTTACATAATAAACATCCTAAACAAGTGACTTATGTAGAATGTAAACAGTGTAGGGAGAGGTATCAGGACTTGGGGGTGTTACAGCATTAAGTAGCAAGGTCAAGGCAGACCTTGTGATGAGAGGTTGTGAGCCAAGATTTGAAGATGAGGGAGTTAGCCTGGTGAAAAATGCAGTAAGAACATATTCCTGGACTAGAGAGGACAGCTAGTCTAAGGAGGAGAGAGGCTGGAGTGAGTGAGGAAGACAGGAAGCCACGTGTTAGGGAGGAGCAAGCAGGTGGGAAAGATGGGGGCCCGATGGTGTTGGACAGTGAAGTGGGGAGCCCTCACAGGGTTTTGAGCAAAGGACTTTCCTGGTCTGAGCTAACATTTTAGCCATGTCACTCTGCCTCTTTGTTGAGAATAGTATTTGGGGGACAAGAATGGGAGGAAGAAGGCCTGCTGGGAATCTTATCAAGGTAGAAGTGACGGTGGGATGGGTGACTTGGAACAGGTTTTGGTCAAGGAGATAATAAGTGGTCACATCCCAAATGTATTTTGAAGGTGGACTGAAAAGGATTTCCCAAGGCACCAGATGTGAACTGTGAGGGAAAGAGGGGAGGGAGGGGGAGAAAAATCCAGAGTGTGGTCCTGGAAGCAGGAGAAAGTGACCCTCTGAATTAGAAGATCAGATCTGGGGACTGACATTCTCTGGGATTATTGATCCAGCTGTTGAAGATTAAATTAATATGGCTTAGTATAGTCCTTCTTCTTGGCTCCCCAAACATTTTTTTTTTTCCACAAAGAGGAGAAGACAGATGAAGCAATGGCTGATGGCAACTGGGTTCAAGAGGTTTGCTTTGTTTTAGATGGGAGAATTAACAGTATGCATTTACCCTGATGGGAATGTCTAAGGCAGGGAGAGGGTGATATGGAAGAGAAAGAACAATCTAGTGTATAGCTTTTGATGCCAGCAAGGCTGGTTCCTCTGTGCCAGCAGACTAAAGGCAGAACACTTTGGTTGTTGGATGAGTGAGTGGCCTGATTGCTAAGTGTCCAGGAAACAAGGGTCTCAGCAGAAAGTAAGAGTGGGGAGGAGGTATTGGATGTTTCAGGAAGGAGAAAGTGTGACGTTACCATCTGGCGGTGGGAGAGGGTAGAATAAGATGCTTTTCAGGCAGTACTGAGGGTTCACTGGGGTTCCAGGTGAGCCTGGTCAGCAGTGTTGGGGGTTTGTTCCAGCCATGTCAGCAGCATGCTACAGGATGACATGCCCAGAGAGTAGTCACACAGTGCCACACAGATATAGAGACAGGTGAGGTACAAGGGTGTGCTGGTAGTAACTGACCGTGGAATTTAAAGTGGGTAAAGATGAAAGGAAGAGGACAAAGGGGAGGAGGGACTGCGAAAAGCTGGCAGAAACAGGGGCTTAGAATTTCGAATGGCTCAAAGGATTGTCAGAGTTGGGGCGCTGGAAGGAGCAAACTGGAAGATAGGGAGTGGTGCTCAGAGGAGGACGCATAAAACAGATCACAGAGGAGTTGGAATTTTTGCTAATGAAAAGGTGTATGCATGCCCTTGACAATGAGTGACTGAGGCAGGGTAGAAGACATGCATGATGGTGTGGAGGAATTAGAAACAAAAAGGCCAGGAGGTTGGAGTGTCCTCAGTGTGGGCTGGAATTGCCCAGGATTAGGCAGAAGTCATTGGAGAGTGATGGATCTGGAGAAATGATGGTAAATGACAGAGAAGGATGGATGACTGCCATAGTGAGGGAGGTCAGTTCAGAGCTAGGCATTTCAGCAACAGTGTGGAGAGAGACCTGGAGGTGGTAGGCGGATCCAGGAGGCAGAGGGACAAGGAATGGCATTGGTTAGAGGGCTGTAGGGAAGCAGAGGTCTGGGAGGAGAGGCAGGTTACAATTGGAGCAGGAAGGCACAGCCTCAATACAGAGAGGGCACTGGGCAGTGGGAATTTGGCTGGTGGTTCCCTGTAGATTTCATCTTTCGTGGAAGGGCATCAGGGGTTCAGAAGAGGGGGGAGATGTAGGAGAACTAGAGTGAGAAGAGGGGGGAGATGTAGGAGAACTAGAGTGAGAGCAATGAGAGGGACCTGAGAGAGTGTGTGTGTGTGTGTGTGTGTGTGTGTGTGTGTATTTATGCATGTGTGTGTGTTGACTGACATCAGCAGGGATAAAGACATGTGGTGAACTCATAGATGGTGCCAGCGGGGCTGTGAGCATTGGGCAGAGTAAGGAGTGGGCATCTTGGCTTCATTCCTGCCTGACCATCGGGTGGGGAGATCTGGGGAATGACAGCTCAGTTCCTGTGTGCAGGCCTCATAGGGGTGAGGTGACTGCTGAAGTGGAGCAAGAGGAAGGCTGAAGAAATCTTGGGGTCTAGGTGAAGCCCTCACCTGCTCAGAGGGAAGGGGAGGTAAACTGAGTGTTTAGGGCTTAACCCTTGTCTGATTAACAAGAGAGTGCCTTATGTGTTTACTATGTGGCAGAACTGTCTTGTCACTTCTTTATTACATGAGGACACTGCTCCAGGTCACACAGCTACTCAGTCAAGGAGACAGGATTTGAACCCAGGTCTCTGACTAATGGCAGCTCATTTATACTTAATTCACTGTTTTGTCACAGTTCCTGTACAGTATGGTGGAGACTGTCATAGGGACTTAATTATTTTGTTAGTAAAAAGCATTAAAAACTATTGTTTCTTGTCACCTTGGCTTTTTAAAAAAAACCTCATGTCATCATGCTGTTTCTGAAACACTATTTGGATGATCAGCTGAAATTCAGTCTCAGTCTGAGAAAGTTTGCAAGCTTGTGACACAGCCCCAGCACGACAGGCCTTTGAGGCTTTGCTAGGTTCAGAGGTGTCTGCAGCTTCTCTTTTTTGCAACTGCTCTTGTTTTTTCTTTTGTAGCTGAACAGGAGGACACTCAGAAGAAAACCTTCACCTGCTGGATAAATTCACAGTTAGCAAAGGTGAGGACAGAAAAGCAAATGAAGTCATAAAGATATTTGTCACCTCCCTACTCCCACCCTTTTGGGCCCCAAGGAGACCATTAGAAAGATGGCTTGGATGACCTAGAAAAGGTTGGAATGTCTTTTCGTAAAAGAATGTGCAGAAAGTCACCTTGACCTTGGGATATTTGTTATTTTTCCCCTACACATGGAAAGGGAACTTTCATTAAGTATATCAAGTGGAAACTTTCCTTCATCAAATGAAATAATAATTTGATCTGTCTGAACTGAGTGTGCAATCCTAAACTCTTTAAACGAAATGATTATGAATACTCCTGACATTTGTTGTTTTTAAATCATGGTTTAGTGATACAGTACCCTATAGAGTACAAATTAATTGTATTTTATTTTATTAATATTATTCATTTTAATTTTTGAGATGGTGTCCTACTGTGTTGCCCAGGCTGGTTTTGAACTCCTGGACCCAAAAGATTCACCTGCCTCAGTTACACAAGTAGCTAGATTGCAGGCTTGCCAAAACCTGGCTTGCTTTTTTTTTTTTTTTTTTGAGATGCTTGAGATTGAACCCAGAGTGTCATGCATGCTAGACAAGCACTCTACCACTGAGCCACATCCTCTAGCTCCTCATGACTTTCAAATTTCACAACATCCCTATGTGGAAGACAGTATTATTCCTATTTAAAGATCAAGCAAACAAAGGCACAGAGATGTTCTGTGACTTGCCTGCAGTCACACAGCTTGTACATGCTGGTGCTGGGATGCAAAGCCAGGCAGTGTGGACCCAGAGGCCTTAATGGTCATCATGGTGCACCTCTCAGGCAGGTGCACTGTTCCCCATCTGCCTGTCCCAACCCAGCACTTGTAATTCTAACAAAGGATAAATACATAAGCAGATTAAACGGGAACTATAATCTGCTCCAAATGGATCACTATTGGCCTATTCTGCATGTCCTTAAAGTCACTTTCTACATGCAGGTTTTTAGCTCAGTAGAAGAAGCCTCAAACAGAAAGTATTGTGTGATTGGAATTGGCCTTGAGATGAATTAAGTTCACTACCTTCCTATCATGCTTGGAGATGGAGCTTTGTATCTTCTCTGTCATTGCATTAATCAGAACAGAAGTCACTGCTGACCCTTAGTTCTTTCAAAGACACCAAGCCCACTTGTGGGGGTCTCACAGGCATAGTGTTTTGGACTACGGTTGGGATGATTATTTTTCTCGTGCCTTTTTGCAGCACACTCCCCCCTCGGTGATATCAGACTTATTCACAGACATCAGAAAGGGGCATGTCCTCCTGGACCTGTTAGAAGTGCTCTCAGGACAGCAGTTGGTAAGTTTTAAATGACACCAAGAAACTGTTCACTGATTTTTTAAAAAATGTATTTCCTATTTCTGAGTAACACGGTTGCTTGAATTTCGTAGCCGAGGGATAGAGGATCGAATACTTTCCAGTGTAGAATCAACATAGAACGCGCCCTGACATTCCTAAAGAAACGATCCGTGAGTATGGGTTCCACCCACGAGGTTGCAGAAATGACTAGTTCTGTGCTGTGCTTCCTCCTTGTAACCTGCCTTCCCTTTTTTCCCCAGATCAAGCTAATAAATATTCATGTTACTGATATCATAGAAGGAAACCCATCCATTATTCTTGGCTTAATTTGGACAATTATACTGCACTTTCACGTAAGTCACTTTCATGTGCTAATGAAAATTACTTCTACTCTGGTTCTCACAATGTGAAATCAGAGCAATGCAGCAAGTGTGACCTGAAGCTAGAGTCAACCCTGAGCTGCTTCCGTTACTGGGACACTAGAAATCTGGCACAGGGGGAAAATGTGCACCTGTACTTTTTTCATTTTTGTTGTTTTTCAACTGGAAATTAATGCTAGCTGACCCTAATACTGAATTATCCATATTAATCTGCCCAGAATCTGGCTGGGAAATGTTTGCTTCTTATTGTTAAGTGTGGCAGAAGGATAGAAAGACTAAGTTTTGCAAAATTTCTCCCATTTTTGAGGAACCCCCTCATCCAATCTGACTTGAAATAATCTTGCAACGTCTAGCTCTGCCCCAAGACTAAATTGCAGATTTATTTCATTTCACAGAGATTTTTTTTTTGTCAGTACTGGGGTTTGAACTCAGGCCTTGCATTTGCTAGGCAGGTGCTTTACCATTTGAGCCACTCTTCCAGTCCTTTTTGCTCTAGTTATTTTGGAGATGGGGTCATGTCTTTATGCCTGTGATTCTCCTAAATAGGAGAAATATAAATATACTTCCCACATAGCTTGGATGAATGGCACTCACCACCAGGTCCCGCTGAGATGGGGTCTTGCTAACTTTTTGTCCAGGCTGGCCTTAAACTGTGACTCTGTACCTCCCAGGTAGCTGGGATTACAGGTGTGAGCATATAGCTCGTTCCACACAGATTTTTGAGCACTTACTTATATAATAGCTATTATGCTAGGACACATCAAGATAATAGTGACAGTTATAGTCCTGACTTTATGAAACTTGTAATTGGCAAATATGTTTTATTTGTTTATTTATTTACTTGTTTATTTATTTTTGGCAGTACTGGGGTTTGAACTCAGGGCCTCTTGTTTGCTAGGCAGGCGCTCTACCACTTGAACCACTCTGCTAGTCCTTTTTTGTGATGATTTTTTTTTTTTTTTTTTTTTTTTTGAGATAGAGTCTTTTGAACTATTTGCCTGGGTTGGCTTTGAACTGTTCCTCTTGATCTCTGCCTCCTGAGTAGCTAGGATTACAGGTGTGAGCCACTGGCACCTGGCCAAATATGTTCTTTTAGGCCTGGGATGCTGACTTAGTGCAAGTTTTTCTGCACTACCTAAAAAAATTGCATTTTCTATGTATGCATAATTACTGTAAAATAACTTTAAAAATTATGTGGGGAAACACATGCTTATTGTAGAGAAACTAGAGTGTAGCACAACTGTCTAAAAGTTAGGACCTGGAAGCCTACACTATGTATTGTTTCTGGATGCAGACATTTGTAGTTAAAATGAAATAATATGCTTGGGGTGATAAATTTAGGATTGTGGTTTTTTCCTCAGGAAAGAAGGGAAGTGGAATGGGAGAAGGAAAGACAACCAAATATAGCAAAAAATGTTAAAATTTGATAATTTGTGGCATTTATTGGTTTTTTTCCCCATACTTTCCTGGGTATTTTACATATAATTAAAAATTTCAATATAGGTAATGAAAATAAAATTTGTTCATACCCCATCACTCACAGATAACTACTGTAAGTAATTTGGTGTAAAATCTTAACGATTTTACACAGCAGGAATTAATATATATTCACATATGTACAGTTGGTCCTCTGTATCCACAGGTGGATTCAACCGAGTGAGAATTGAAAGTAATTTGGAAAATATCTGCATTTGTACCAAGCATGCACAGATTCTTTATCCTCCTCCTCATCCTTTAAATAAAATAGTCTAGCAACTCTTTATCTGACATTTAGATTGTATTAGGTATTATCGGTAACCTCAGGGTGACTTCAAGCTCACAGGCAGGCCTAGGTTACACGCAGACACTGCCATTTTATGTAAGGGACTTGAGCATCTGCATATTTTGAATCTGAAGGGGATTTGGAGTCTCCTCCACGGATACCAAGGGTTGACTACGTATCCTAAACAAACAGGAGTCATGCTGTTCATACTGTCTTCAGCCTGTTCTAATGAGTACCTTTTAAATTTATATACGTTTTAATGGAGACATGGTGTTTTCTGCAAAGTACTGTAGTTCATTAATGGATGTCAGATATTTACAGTTATTTCTGATTATAAGTAATTCCAAGAAGAATACCATCAAAACAGAACCTTTGAATGCACTTAGTTTCCATGGACCAAATCCTTAGAACTGGAATTGTACCATAGGGTTTGTAGCTTAAAAGCGCTTTTGTTTGTTTGCTTTAATATTTCAAGTAAACTTTTGATGAACTGTGACACACATAGAGAAAATTGTGCAAGTCTTAAGTACAGAGCTTGATGAATTTTCATGAATTAAACACACCCAGGATAAAATAACAGAGCTCTGACGGCATCCTCACTCACCTCTCCTAAAGAAAGCCACCCTTGGGTCCCTGTCATTGATTACTTTATCATCTTTAATTCCATAGAAGTGGGACTGGAAGTGTTTTCTGTCAAACACACTATGTGCTCTGTGTCTGAATTATTTCACTTAACATAGCGTCTGTGATAGTCAAGTTGTAACACATGTCTGGAGTGAACGTGCTGTCGTAGGAATGCAGCCTGGCTTATTTACCATTCTGGTGCTGATGCACCTTTCTTTTGTTGCCACTTTTTAGCTACTAGAATCCAGTTGCTAGGAACTTTCTTGTTTACACCTTTTAGTGGTCCAGGCCTTCATTTCCATCGTGTATTTATCGAGGAATGGAATTGCTCGTCTTACATTGGTGCTGCTCTAACAATACTACAGATTGGGTAACTGAGACATTGTGGTTCTGAAGGTTGGGAAATCCATGATCAAGAGGCCAGGGCTGAGAATGTAGATAGGTGACAGACTTTTTGTCCACGATGCATGAGACCCTGATAAGGACTCTGTACCATGTTTCTGTTTGTGCATTTGTCTTTTTTTTTTTTTTTTGGTGTGTTTTGATGGTACTAAGAGTTGAACTCAGAGCCTTGCACTTGCTAGGCAGACACCCTACAACTTGAGGCACTCCACCAGCCTGCATTTATCTGTTCAGTTTTGGATAGATATTATCACATGGTTCTCCAAAATATTTGTGTTACTGTCAACTTATGGTTCTCCAGTTTCACCATCATTGGATGAAATGTGTTTTCTTGTGTTATAGGAAACAAAACAAAACAAAACTGTCCTTTTGCTGTATTCACTTAGATTTTCTAAGTTTCTTATGGAGTGTACTAAGCAAGGATTTTGTTTTTGTTCTTGGGTCTTGTCTCTCTATGAGCTTGAGTATTCTTTTTTCTGTATATACATTTGCTCCTCACAGTTTATAATCAGGGATGCTTTTCAATTGATCCAGTCTCTCTTTAGAGGTTAGTGTAACTTGGTTTAGTGGGGCAGCCGTTGAGCTTCAGGACTGTGCTCTGTAGGTACCCTCTGTGGGTAAGATGAGGAAGCACCCCAGTGCAGACAAGGGAGCCGCAGTGCATCCCAGATGACAAATAATGTTACATGAGGATTTGGCCAGAGCTCATTACACCAAGAATAAACTGTCACTATTATGGGATACTTTCCAGGTCTTTTGGCTGGAGATTGTGACTCAAGGCTATTGACAATTTGTTAACAATTATGTTTCCTAGATCGAGAAGCTTGCCAGAACTCTTTCTTGCAACTACAGTCAACCTTCCCTGGATGGTGTGAACGTGGCTGATTCATCTCCTACCTCAAGTCCTCCAGCTAAGAAATGCTCCAAAGCCCAAGCAAGATGGCAGTTGTCTGCAAAGAAGGCTCTTCTTTTGTGGGCTCAGGAGCAATGTGCCACGTAAGTAGTGTGCTGTGAGCCACATAAGGAAGTTGTGGCTACCAACATACTGACTTTGAGGTCTGAAAATGAGGCTAACTGATATAACACCACCCAAACACCTTGTGCCACTAAGAGAAAAATTCTCACTAGCTCCCTTCATTTCACAGAGTGTCTTCCAAATGTGAAAGTTTATGAGCTTAACTATTTTTGGTTTCAAAGGCCAGAAGGTGGTCTTTCTAGGGACATCTGCTGCACTTGCTGTGTGCAGCTGGGTCGATCACTGTGGGAAAAGGAAGTGCCACTTAAATATCCTTTTCATTACGTTCCATTTCCTATGCAACTGAAAGGTGGATCTAGTTTTAAAAGCTTTGCTTTTATTTATTTATTTATTTGGCAGTACTGGGGTTTGAACTAAGGGCCTTGCACTTGCTAGGCAGATGCTCTGCCACTTGAACCACTCCACCAGCCATTTTTTGTGATGGGTTTTTTCAAGATAGGGTCTCAAGAACTGTTTGCCCTGGCTGGCTTCGAACCATGATCCTCCTGATCTCTGCCTCCTGAGTAGCTAGGATTACAGGCGTGAGCCACTGGCGCCTGGCCGTTTCGACATTTTTAAGTGTACAGTTGCACTGTCACTCAGTGTGTTGTTGTGCCATCATCACTGCTATCCATTGTGAGAACTTTTATCATCTTGCACAACTGAAACTGTCACTATTAAACAATCACCCTGTTCCTTCACACCAGCCTGTGGCAACCACCATTCTACTTTCTGTCCATGAACTTGACTTGTCTAGCTACCTTCATGAATGGAATCACACAGTATTTGTCCCTTCATGACTTATATCAGTCAGCACAGTGTCTTTTAATAGTCATCCATGGATCTCAGCATTGCCTTTCTTCTTAAGTCTGAGTAATATTCCATCGTATGTGTAGGCTGCTTTTTGTTTGGCCATTTATTCATGATGACAGATTTTAGACAGAGGAATAACAAAGTCTATCTGTCTAGTGAGTTACTAGCCGTGGATTTGGCCCAATGTATCATTTAGTTTGGTCCAGTAAGGAAAACGAACAAGACCCTGAACTGTTTGTAGAAGTCTAAAGTCAGTCTTGAGCCAACATATTGTTACATGAAGAGTTTCAAACTTGAGTATCATTGTCACTTGGCCTGTTTTCTAAGACACAAATTTCAGGCCCACCTGTAGAGTTGGATCCACTAGGTAGAGAGAAGGGCCTGGGAATTTGCGCTTCTAACGCCTGCAGCCCTGGTGATGTTGAGCCTGGAGCAGAGACTACACGTTGAATGTCAATGTTCTGTGGTTTTCTGAGTACCATCCAACTTGACCATGTACTTTTATTTGACAATAATATTAAAATATTTTTCCTAGAATGATTTCTATCATCAATTGATTCACTGGATTATGTTCTAATTGCTGCTGAGTACAGTGGAGGTGTTTTGTTGTTGTTCTTATTTATTTATTTTGTGGTGCTGGTGTTTGACTTGCTAAGCAGGTGCTCTGCCACTTGAGCCATTCTGACAGCCCTGTTTTGTGTTGGGTATTTTCGAGATATGTCCTTCAGAACTATGGGGCTGGCTTTGAACTGCGATCTTCCTGATCTCTGCCTCCTGAGTAACTAGGATTACTGTTGTGAGGCACTAGTGCCAGGCCAGTAGAGGTGTTTTGATGCACTGTTTTTACCAGTATGTGTCATGTCCTTTTGTGGCAGGTATGAGTCTGTCAGTGTGACAGATTTTAAGTCAAGCTGGAGAAATGGCATGGCTTTTTTGGCCGTCATTCATGCCTTGCGACCAGACCTAATTGACATGACGAATGTGACACATAGATCCAACAAGGACAATCTGAAAGAGGCCTTCAGAATTGCAGAACGAGAACTAAAAATTCCCAAATTACTGGAACCAGAAGGTAAAGAGTCTACTTTTTTTTTTAAAGGATTTTTATTTTAAGGTCCAGCATGAAGTAGATTTGAAAATAGTATCTATAAAAGCAAACATAACAATACTGTATTTTAGTCCTGGAGGGTTTCACTTAAACTCTTTATTGAATTTCATGGAGTTAGGAATTCTTATCAATTAGTTAACTTCAGTAATTGCAGGGGTGAACTACAGCTGAGTGCAAACAGTGCTTTCATGGGGATAATTTGAACCTTTGTCTTAATTTCCTTCCATTGTGTTCTGTGTTGTGTTCTTGATTCTGTTGTTTCTGTGCTAAGTCTCCCATATAAGATGTTTCTTGAGTCTTGAGTTAAAATTGTTATCTCTCTACTCTTACTCTGTCCTCCTGGTGACAGTGGAGAGACCACTGATCTCTCTGCTCTCCTTCTATGGCTGGCCAAGCTCTGCCACTCATTCTGCTTGGTCTGTTGTGTTGGATTCCTAAGAACAACAAGAAAACCCTACATGCTGCACTGGTTATATTCACAGAGATCCTCATCAAGTTATCAGTTATTTTAACGATTAAAAATAATTTCTTTCTGAAAGGCTCTTTAGTGTGCGTTGTATTTCCCACAAACAATACATATTATTTCTGTGTGTTGCTACTGAAAATATTAAAGTTATAAAACAGGAAAAAAATTTTTAAAAAATCAGTAGACATGTATAACCCCAAAGCATAGACAATAGTAAAATGTAGCATAATAATTGGGACGTGATAAGTTTTGAGTATTTATCATTGTGTATTTATATGATTTATTATATTTTTTGTGGCATGAGGTTTGAACTCAGGGCCTTGCACTTGCAAGACAAGCTCTCCATCACTTTCCTAATGATAAACTCCTGTGGGGAAGATAATGTTTTAGGACATCTGGCATCTATTTATTGAATGAATAAAGGGATGAATCAGAAGGTCTCTGTAGATGAGGACAGTACCTTATGTGTCCTTATAGCCCCTGCCGGTTCCATTTGTTAACTCTCTATAAATAGTTATTGCACTGAGTTTAACTGAATTCATAGAGAAGATTTCTGTTTCAATAATCTATATTGTTTTGACAAAATACAGCCATCCCTAAATTATCTTATCTATGACGTTTATATGCCCTTCTTTGTGATTTTATGATCCACTTAGTTTTATTATATGCCTGCAGAAGTCCTGTACATAAAGAATTTAAATTTTAAATCATTTTAACCCTGAGTAACTCTGCATTTCTCAAACTTATTTCATTGTGAGACTCAAGACTTTGTGCTTGAACCACCTCTCCATTTTTGCTCAGGTTATTTTGGAGATGGGGGTCTCTCGAACTATTTGCCTGGGCTAGCTTTGAACTATGATCTTCCAGATCTCAGCCTTCCAAGTAGCTGGGATTATGGTTGTGAGCCACTGGCACCCAGCTCATTGCTGTGGACTCTTTTAATGCAAAACAAAGCCTGTCCCATAGAAGGCTCTTGGTATGCTAATTTATTTATTCCATGAATGAGTGAATAAACTCATGACTGTCTTAAACGAGTGTTCCCTATAACTTCCTTGTATACTTTTGGAGATGCTTTATTGCACAAATGCCTAGAGCAAGCAGTGTGGGGTACCAATTCCAGTTGCTGTATGTTCCTGTTCTCCTGGACGAATTTCTGCACCATGTCTTCATGCTCTAAACTGCTTCTGTCCTCACAAATACAACAGCTGTAAAAACACTTCATTACTAGGAAACTGAGGCTATGCATGGACCATGCTGGGATTCCACCCACATCTCTCTGACTCCAGGTGTAAGCTCAACATCTGTCAGGCTTGCAGCCAGGAAGAGCAAGCAGAGACTTGCATGGCTAGTCAACTACTTTGGTTCATTAAAAGCCCAGGAGCTCAAGACAGAGGCTATGGCATAGCTTGTTCCTGGGTGTTAGTGAAAGGAAAGTGTGCAAGCTGACTGATAGTGTGGTGTGTCTTGCAGACGTGGATGTTGTTGATCCTGATGAAAAGTCTATCATGACCTATGTGGCACAGTTCCTGCAGTATTCAAAGGATGGCCCTGGGACTGTCGAGGGGGCTCAGGTATGTCTCATAGCTACAACCCTAGCTTATTTTTTTTGTACACTACTAGTGGTTTAATTTGAGGTATAAATTGCATACAGAACATAAAGGTATAGTTTATTGAGTTTTGACTAATGCATACACCAATGTAAAACACGCTCTAATTTTGAAATCATGATGTAAGCATTGTTATTACCCATAATGTCCCAGCATGCCTTTTTCTTGCTTTTACTACTCATCCCAGGCAACCAGTATTCTAATTTCTTTCACTGTAATTAGTCTACTTTTTGAAAATTAAAAGTGATAATTTATCACAATTTTTAGATAGGCCCTATGTTAGTTTTGCATTACTGGAATGAATTTGTGAGATAATCAGCTTATAAAGAGAAAAGGTTGCCAGGTGTGGTGCATACCTGCAATCCCAGCACTGGGGAAGTTAAGGCAGGAGGACTGAAAGTTTGAGACTAGCCTGGGCTGTGTATTGAGTTTGAGGTAAGCTAGGGTTACATAGCCAAACCCTGCCTCAAAAAAGAGAGAGTAGGGAGAGAGGAAGGTTGGAGATACAGAGAGAGAGAGAGAGAGAGAGAGAGAGAGAGAGAGAGAGAATGTTTAATTTTAGCTCACAGTTTTAGATATTTCAGTCCAGTTATTTGGCCCTTTGTCTTTTGGGCCCGTGGTTAGGTGGCACTTCAGGATAGGGTTCCTGTGGCAGAGTAAAGCCATTCACCTGATGGCTGGGAAGAGAAATGAGAATGAGGAAGCTCCTGGGGTTCTGCAGTCCTCTTTGAGAGTGCACTCCCACTGACCTAAAACCTCCCACCAAGCCTACCTCTTACAGTTTCCTTTCACCAGTGCCCCAATCCGGGGCTCAAGTCTTTAACACAGGCCTTTCAGTGATCAAGATAGAAATCAGAGCAGGCACTATATAGGAGCAATTGAGTTAAGCTAGTTGTTAAACAATTTTAGAGATATCAAATTTTTTCTATTATAACTTCTATTTGCTTTATTGAAATATAATTCACATATCATAAAGTCCAACTACTTAATGTAGACAGTTTGCAGTGTTTTTAGTGTCCTTATGTGATTGTGCCACCATTACCACTGAATTTTAGCCCACTTCCATTTTGCCTTTAGTTTCATATAAATGGAATTGGACAACTCATAAATGGAAACATTGTGTTGCACTGTTGATCCTTCTTTGTTGAGATGTTCTTGAATGACTGTTAGATTGCTATTCGATTGTTCGATTTTTCCCTTTCACTTTCAGCCAGTTATACAAAATGTGGCTAGAAATTTCATAAAAGTCACTGAACTGTAAGCAACTGTTTCTCTGCTTCTATGAAGACAAATGCATGATGTGAATGTTGTAAAATGTTCAGCAATATTCTTTTCAAGTTTATTCTCCACTGCTTTCTCAGACATGTTTACATGTACTTTGTTTGACAAGCGGGGCTGTGTTTTTCCAGCTGTTATGTTCCAGGCCAAAGCCCAGTTCTTGCAGACTCTGGAAGTGACACTCAAGCTGAGATCCAGTTTATAATTCAGTTCACTGATTTCTGACCTGCTGAGGGGCTACTTTTTTCTTATTAATTTTCACATCCAAAATAAAGCCAACTGTCCATGAAATTAGATGCAAAAATTTAGAAACATTCTTGCTTACTAGAGAAAGAAAGCAAATGAAGGTTAAAGAATAAGCTGGGCACCAGTGGCTCATGTCTGTAATCCTAGCTACTCAAGAGGCAGAGATCAGGATTGAGGTTCGACACCAGCCTGGGCACATAATTCTCAAGACCCTATCTTGAAAATATTCAACACAAAAGAGGACTGACAGAGTGGCTCATGTGGTAGAGTGCCCGCCTAGCCAGTGTGAGGCTCTGGGTTCAAACCTCAGTACCACTACCAAAAGGAGGAGACTAGAAATAAGGTGTAACTTCTGCTTTATCAGTTAACAACAGAATCTGCTTCCAAATGCAAGCAAGCTTAGCTCCTCAGCAAGAATCTAAGAAAAAAATATGCATTTGCTCACTTCTATATGATAGCATATCCAAAAAAATAGTGTTATTTTAGGCTCTTAAAATGTTCAAGATGTTTTTGATGTTAGTGTTTTTGGGAGGAGGGAATGAACCTCTCTTGGATTACCCCTATGTTGATATATTGAAAAACAGTTTTATAAAATGTCAACTATAAAGTGATTTAGAAAAGTGTTCCCTAAAATTGAAGAATAATGGAAATAAGCCCCCTCAAAGGAAGTTGCTTGCTTTTTTTTCTTTAAGTACATTATGATGTTCAGAGGTTAGTTTCAATCTATTTTAAGTTTAAGGTGTTATTACAAACACACAAAATCACCCTTTGGCAGAGTGAGTCACTGCTGTGTAATGATGACACTATTTCACTGGTTTTTAAGTTGTTAATTTTATTGTTAAATCACCAAGTTTCTTTAGGATATAGTTTAAGTGTCTTTGTATGTGTGTGTGTGTGTGTGTATTACAGGACAAGGTGAAAGAAGCTATGGTCTGGCTTACTCTGCAAGAGAAAAAACTACAGAAGGCACTAACAGATTCAGAAAATGAGACCTACTTTACAAAATACCATGTAAGTATGACTTTATTTATTTATTTATTTTGGTGGCACTGGGCTTTGAACTCAGGGCCTCCTGCTTGCTAGGCAGGCACTCTTACCTCTTGAGCCACTTCAGCAGCCCAAGTATGGCTTTAAACACCTATCTGTACTCTTTTAGAGAAGTACATTTTTAGGAAACTCTTGGAGTCAAATATTTAAAATGTCAAACCAACTCCAGGTCTTAAGGCTCAATTCTAGGACTTAAACGTGCACCTGAATCCCTGAGTAATCTGGTTAAAATACATGTTCAGATTCAGTGGTTCTGGGGTGGGGCCTGAGATGCCACATTTCTGACAGGGGGGCCCCTGGTGACTTTGCTACTACTGGTCCTTGGAGTACTTTGAACAGCAAGGTTGTACATCAAGGGTCAGCAAAACTTCGCCCATGAATCCTGACACCTCTTTTGTAACTAAAATGATGCTGGAACAGAGCCATGCCCACTTAAGAACTGTCTGTAGATATTTTCATTCTGCAATCCTAGAGTGAGTTTTGTGAGAGAGACCAGATGGCTCAGAAAGCCTCAGACATTTGTTATCTTGCCCCTTACGGTAAAAGGTTGAAAAGAAAAATCAGGAAGTCAGCAATGGGACACTCCAGAATTACAGTACAAGTCCTCAACCAAGAAGTCCTTTGGGGAATAATAACGACCATTATTATGGCCCTATAGGAAGCGTTTGCTATGGAGCAAGCTCCTTGTGATAAGCATTGTACAGGCTCAGCCCTCTTTCAGAGTTTGGTGTTATTATTTCAGTTTTTCAGAGAAGACAGTAAGAGGACTAAATGATTTATCTAATGTTACATAGCTACTGAGAGGTAGGGGTTGAATAGGGACCTAGATTGAAAGTCCTAGCTGTTTATAACCCTGTGGCTGTCCCAAGGTAAGTAGTTATTTGCTGTACAGTCTTGAAGGAACCAAAGGAAGATTTCTCAGTCCTGTTTCTTAGAACCAATTCTGAGTTTCCATAGCTAACCTTCAAAGGATTGTGTGACTTTCGGCCACACCTTCCTATTTGGCTTGAAGCTATCAAGATAGGAAGGGACCAGACACTCTCATCTTTCTTTGGTTTGAACAGCAGATTCATGTCTTCACCCTTAGTTTTATCTGAGATTCTTTTTATTGGTAAGATGCTCAATGTTAGTGGAAATGCCTTGTTCGTGCATAATTTAGTAATGTATCATAGATACATGTTTCTGAAATGAAAGGATTTATGAAGTTATTAATTATCAGATTTGGAAAAAAGTATCCCAGTTTACTGTGTTGAGTTGGCATTGTACAGAAATTAATAGCCATATTGGTCTAGAAACGTTAAACTTAATTTTTTTTCCATTTGAACAGGGGTAATGCACTGTATTAAATATGTAAGGTCTTATCTACGTGGGTTTGATTACAGAAACTAATAAAGTATTCTCTAAATAATGAAAAAAGATTAATTATCAGAAAGAAGAGAATAAATTATTGTTTCTTGGTTTATACTTTTTCTTTTTTTTGAGACTGGGTCTCACTATTTTGCCCAGCTTATCCTTGAAGTTCTGATTCTTCCTCCTCAACCTCAAATAGCTGGGACTATAGGCCTGCACCAATATATCCAGCTCACATAAAATGTAATTAGAAACATTTTCAGTAATTATATACTGCTTTCAATAATACTTATGAAATGAGTAACTCATAAATAATAACATAGCTCACAAATGTAAAAGCTTTAAAGCTTTTTTTAATAAAAATTTGAGGGGAGGGAGAGTGTTTTTTAGTCTATATACAGTGAGTTGGGAAGAACTGGCTCAAGCTCAGTTAATCTTAAACTCATTGAAAGTCATTTCTGCAAGACAACTGCTGTGGTGTACTTCTCATGCCTACTCATTCTTACTTTGTTCTGAATGCATATTTGGGGAGGACAAACCAATGGACACTTTGTCCTCTAGAGTCAGCTGGCCTTGACACTCCATTCCAGTAGAAATCCAACATTACTGATGGGTCGTAAGCCGAGACTTACGTTTCATTTATGCTGGGACCCAGATGTAAGGGTACACTCAAGAAAGAAATCAGATCAGAGAGAGGATACTGAATTCAAGGATTTTATCTTTGTCTAAGTCAAAATTTAAAAATGACCTGTAGCTGTAGACCTCAAAATAGCAAGTTCTATTTTATAAATGGAATTAAACATTTCAGTCTTAAAATACTCTTCTAATTGTAGAGCCTGCTGACCTTTATGGAGTCGTTCAATGAAGAAAAAAAATCCTTCCTGGATGTCCTGTCACTCGAAGGGGATCTGAATGAGAGTGAAGACCAGCTCCAGCTGAGGGAAGGCTGGAAAGGCCTCCACCACCAGGTTGCTTGTGTTATGTTGTTAGAAGAATGTTTTTATAGGGATCTTTGTTGTGTTGAAGATTTTACTCTAGACTTCCATAAGGAATTCTGTGAACGACAGCGAGGTGCTTCATTGGAAAATGGAATAATGTTCTTATATTTTTGGAGAGTAGTTAGATTTTTAAAAGGAATTTTTAGCAGCAAGCATATCTGAAGTTGTAATGCTGTCCCTTCTTGGTGTGCCTTGGTGAACTGTATATATTTTGTCACCGTAGATGATTCTTTTTTTTTTTTTGGTTGACCTTCAGCCTCTCCTGCCATCACATGTCAATATCAATTGACACTTGAAAGAGGTGATAAACCCAGAAATCGTGTGTAAAGAAGGGTGGGTGTGTCTGTGTCTGACTACATCTGTATGGTTTTCACCTTTTTTAATTTATTAAGACTTGGTTTATGGCTCAGCATCTGGTATAGAGCCACGTGCATTTGAAAAGAATGTGTATTCTGCAATTGTTGGGCATAATATTCTATCAATAGCAATTAAGATAAGGTGGTTGATAGTGTTGTTCAGATTATCTCTGTCTTGACTGGCGTTTTGTCCAGTTGTTCTGTCATCTTCTGAGAGAGATATGTTAAAATCTGTGGAAATTTCTCTTTAATTCTGTCAATTTTTTTCTTCATGTATTTTAAAACTTTATGTTTAAGATTCATGATTGTTTTATTTCTTCCATTTTTGTGTATCCATTCCTTCCTTTCTTGCCTTGTTTGAATTGTTAGTGTTTTTCTTCCTTATAGAATTTCATTTTAATTTGTCTATTGACTTTTTGATCTTATCTCTTCCTGTCTTTTTTTTTTTTTTGACTGCACTGGGCTTTGAACTCAGGGCCTTGTACTTACTAGGGAGGCGCTCTACCACTTGAGCCACTCTTCTAGCCCTTTTTTGTGATAGGTTTTTTCAAGATAAGGTCTCCAGAACTATTTGCCCAGGGCTGGTTTTGAACTACAATTCTCCTAATCTCTGCTTCCTGAATAGCTAAGATTATAGGATGAACTACCTGCACTCAGATCTGGTCATGTTTTTAGTGGTTGTTCTAGGGATTACAAAATACATTCTAAATATTTTACGGTCTATTTAGAATTCTGCAGTTTCTTTTAACATGTAAAATGCTTGCAATGAAACTGATTCATTTACCTCCCATTCTTTATGAGGTTTTATATATAAATAAATGCAAGTGTATGAAGTATGTGACACAAACATATGCTTGAAAGTCCCCAAGACTGTGTTATAATTTTTTTGCCTTCAGCAACCAGTTTTTATTTTATTTTTATGAGCATAAATTAATTGTACCAAGGGGTTTCGTTGTGCTATTTTCATGCAAGCATATAATGTACTTTGATGAAATTAACCCTTTCTATTTCTGTTCCTTAACTTCTGTCTCCTCTCCCCTTTTGTTCAACAGTTTTAAGTGGGTTTCATGGTGCTGTTTTCAAACATATATGTATGTAACCATATATTTTAAGAGGAAAATTGTCCTTCATATTCAGCTAGAGATTGACATTTCTAATTTTTCCTTTAGATTTTGTTCCCTTTGAGCTCATTTCCCATATGCCTAAAAACTCCCTCCAACTCTATCTTATAATTTGCTAAGCTTTCTTTGGTCTCTAAATGTCTTTTATTTTGCCTTCTTTTTTGGCGGTACTGGGGTTTGAACTCAGGGATTCAGGGCCATGCTTGCTAGGCAGGAGACACTCTACAACTCAATGCATACCCTCCAGCCTTTCCTTTGTAAAGAAAACAACTTTACTGAGGTATAATTTACAAATCACAAAAGTCACTCATTTTAAATAGATAATGAGATGATTTTTAATAATTTATAGGGAGATTGTATGGCTTACAAAATCCTAATTTCTTGCCCTAGTCTTACCCAGGAAGCAAACGTTAGCTAACCCCACTTGGCTGTCAGGAGTGCGAACCTGTTTTCAGAATACGTTTTCTGCACGGTTTATGTCCTATGGCACATACTTGTCCAGTGGCTTATGGTGGACCTAGTTTTGAGGAACTGGTGCAGCTCCAGGAGTCTTTCCACTGGTGGCGGTCAGCACCTGCCCATCACAGCTTCCAACATGATTCTTGTAAAGGGACAAGAGCTATCTGTGACAGGTCCTTAACAACGCAAGTGTCAATGAAGAAGATATTGTCTGCACAGTTCAGACTGTTCCAGGCCACAGAGACCTGGCCTAATTTTGCAGAATATGGTTTGGAAGAATTACTAGAAATAATGAGAAAAGCACAAAAAGAATTATCGTGCCAGTGTAAGTGCTGCAAATTGGTGATATCATGGAAATCTGTTCTTCAGTCAGGTAGGCCGAAGCTCATTTTCTCTGTGTGGCAAAGGGAGCTGTACTAATTTTAAAGTCATCAGGTGTATAAAGGTTAATACCATCTAGACAGTTTCTGCTTCAGTAGGATACAGATGTCCTTAAGTACCTAGTAAATGGTTTCATTTTAAGCCTGCCTCAGACAATAGTAACATTATCTGATTTTGACTTGGTAAGATCTTGTATCAATTTTCAGCCAAATTCAAAATGGTCTGAGAAAGGAAGTGTGAAACAGTTTTCTATGTTAGGTGAGAAAGGAGAGGAGTGAGGGTAAATGTTACTTCTGTTTTTTTCTCTTCTGGATGCTACATAAATATTTTGAGTGTGGAGTTAGAAAGTACAAATTTGGTTTTGTTCAAAATGTAGACAACTTTCTTCTAGTTGTCAAGGAATTATAACTGAATTAGAGCTGTTATTCTTAGCCTCTCTTTCATTCAGGTTATGATTTTTTTATTTCTTGGCAAATACACAAACCATTAGATATAATAAAAGCACATGATATTTATATTAAGTTTATTATGCAAATATTTTGATTCTTCTTCAACTTGTTTCTTAATGTCATGTACTTGGTGATCTGAAATTGTGAATTTGTCTTTGCCAAATGTACTTTGAAAAAATAAACTTGCAAGGCAAAAAAAAAGGGTAAAACAAAATGGAAAAACTATAAAAGTTAACACTCTATTGTATGCATACACTGGAGTGCCTTTAAGGATCCTAGCTATTTCTTCTTTTTTTGGTGGTACTGGGGTTTGAACTCAGGGCCACACACTTGCTAGGCAGTTGCTCTACCACTTGAGCCACTCCACCAGCCGTGTGTGTGTGTGTGTGTGTGTGTGTGTGTGTGTGTGTGTGTATGTATGTATGTATGTATGTATGTATGTATGTATGTATGTGTGTGTTGGGTATTTTTGAGATAAGGTCTGGCTAGGGCTGGCTTCAAACCTCTTTCCTCCTGACCTCTGCCTCCTGAGTAGCTAGGATAACAGTAGTGAGTCACCAGCACCTTACTCCTCCTCCTTCTCCTCCCCCCTCCTTTTTACTTTTTTTTTCTTTGCAGAGTTGTGCTGTCAGTGAGCTATGCCCCCAACCCCTGTTCTCATTTTGTGTATTTGAATAGTTGGTTAAATGTCCTTTAGCTTTTTGCTTTACATATATTGGGCACCCAATAAATGCTTTTGAATTAATAATAAATCAAATAGGGCTGGTGGAGTGGCTCAAGTGGTAAAGCCTTGCAAGCATGAGGCCCTGAGTTCAAACCTCAGTACTGCCAAAAAAAAAAAAAAATCAATCTATGCAATACACATATTGTTTACTCTTTCCCCTAATTAAAAACAATTGAGCCATAGGAATAGTTATGATTCATTTTGAGTAGAACTAGGTCACAGAAAATGAAAATATAGATTATACACTCATCAAAGGAAGTTCCATGAGTGAAACAGATTTTGGTTGGTTCTTGGTTCTCACAATGGTGTCTTTTGGATGAGAATTGCCATAAAAGTAGCGAATGGGTTTGTGGCTAGAAAGTCACATTGTCATTGAGCCAGTGTGGTTGTTAGGAAAGGAGATGACCTTGGAGGTGACCACAGTCTAGTATTCCTCTGCACCCTCTCCCGGGCTCTGTTACACCACTTGCCACACTTGACCACAGCTGTATCCTTGTCTTCCTCTCCTGATTGCTTGCTGAGGCTTTTATTTTTCTGGTTGAGCCTCTGGTTAGGGAGTTGCTGCTAAACTTTACTCTTAGCCATGCACTGGTTGCTCACACCTGATCCTAGCTACATGGGAGGCTGAGATCCAGAGAATTGAGGTTTGAAGCCAGCCTGGGTGAACAGTTCAAGAGACCCCATCTCCAAAATAAATAGAACAAAATGGACTGAGGTGTGGCTCAAACAGGAGAGCACCTGCTTTGCAAATGCAAACCCCTGAATTCAAACTCCAGTCCTACCAAAAAAAACAAAACAAAAGAAAAAAATACTCTTCCATTCATACCTGGCACATAGGCTGGGCCAGGCCCGCTCTAGTTTTTATTTGTTTGTTATTGTATGTTTGTTTCTTTTTAATACTCATTTCCGTTTGTTTCTATGTCCATCATTTTGAACTGTTTAGTGTGTGTCTTTTTGCTTCATATGTCTTTGTAAAATACACATTAAATGTATGTGCCAATGTATTTTTAAATTCTGTAAATTGAAGTTCTATGTTGTTTATTTAATTTTTGAGAACACTGTATGTAAGGCACCTCCACATTCTGCAGGGGGGGTGACCACATGCCCCCTAGAAGCCTGGGCTCTTTCACACTGGGTTGCTTGTACAGTGTTTGCTCATGAAGGAATGAATGATTGTATGAATGAAGAGTTTCCATGATGTTTAGACTGGAGGAAAATCCTGGTAGAAGAAGTCATTGGGGAATGTGTGACTCAGGTGCCTGTGGGGAGTGGCAGGCAGGCTGAGGAAGGAAGAGGTGTGCCTGGTTTGCAGCAGGGTTTGGTGAAGGACAGATATTAAGAGATAAGTTGAGATATCTATGTGAACATATGTTCACATATGTAAAGAGCAGTAAAGAGAATAATCTGTAAATCTCTGTGGCAAGTAGAGTTCCAGTATCAAAGAGCACAGGGACATAAGGCCTTGTGAACAGTAGTATAAGGTCATACCACTCCATTTTAGAGGAATGCTTTAAATATTTCAAATAATGCTTTCAATAAACATTTTAGAGGACTGGACTGCATAGAATTTACAGGTTTACCCAAAATTTGTGCTTTTGAACAAATTATATTCTGGATTAGCAATTAGCAAAATTATATTTAGAACTAAGAAGATTGCCCATTTATTAGTCTTGGCTTTCAGAGAAATCTTAATGAATTAAACATACTGTACATGAAGAAATAAGCGAGGTGAACCCTGCTGAAGCCATCTTCCCTTATTTTCAGATTAACGTCTGGGAAAGACAGCTGAATGACGCCTTGCCCTTACCCCTCCGTGAAATCGAGGTGTGGCTCCGGGAGGTGGAGGAGCTCATGGAGGAAGAAATGCCAGTCTCCCAGAGTTACTCGGAAGCCATGACTCTAACCCAAGAGAAAATGACTTTATTCAAGGTTGGAAAAGAAAAAGAGACATGGAGCAATCAAACCTGTGTTAGGGACTGTTCTTGAGGAAGATTTGGTCGTAGGGAAGCAAGGGAGGGTGGTGTAGGGTGATCCCCTGGGATTTGAAAGTTTATGAACATTTTGCTTCTCCCAGGTTGAAACAATAGGATATGATCCAGTAACTTCCAAAACCACAACAAACTCTGACCAAAACAAAAGGCTGTTGTTGGGAGGTGGGGGAGGCTAGTTTAAAACGAGGGAGATTGAGTTCTCACTAAAATGGTATGGAAGAATTTGATGCATAAGATTAAAAGCCCCCAAAGGAATGAGGCGTAATAGAAAAAACCTCCCAAAATTTTGATAATGGTTTACCAAAGAAACTATAGTCTGCTTCATTTGTAAAAAGTTCCAGTTTAAAATATTTATGTTGCTGGTGGAATGGCTCAAGTGGTAAGAGCACCTGCCCAGCAAGCACTGAGGTCCTGAGTTCACACCCCTGTACTTCCAAAACAAGAAAACCCCCCATAAAACATTTATGCTGCTGGGCGCTGGTGGCTCATGCCTGTCATCCTAGTTACCCAAGAGGCAGAGATCAGGAGGATCATGGTTTGAAGCCAGCCCAGGCAAGTAGTTCATGAGACTCTATCTTAAAAAACCCCTCACAAAAAAAGGGCTGGTGGAGTGGCTCAAGGTGTAGACCCTGAGTGCAAGGCTCAGTACTGCAAAAAAAAAAAAAAAAAAAAAAAAGAAAATATATATGTATATATATATACACACACACACATACATGTTAAAATATATATTCACAAATCTAATAAAGAAACAGGCTTTTTGACTTCTTTTGAGAAAAGGACCTAATATGAATGGGGTGAAGGCTCCCTCAGTTATAGCATTGGACGATAAATCTGCTTTATGTTGGCTATATTTCTTTCAGAGTCTGATGGACAGATTGGACTACCATTCAAATATTCTGTTGTCCTTTGAAAATAAAGATGAAAAACACTTGCCACTGGTGCCACCCAAGAAACTGGAGGAAATGAAAAGACGGTTGGTCACACTTCCACCTCACAGCCGCTGGCTCTGATCATGTTTCAGCAATCACAGGATGTCTCAGGGATCACAAAAGTGCAGATTCATAGATAATTTCTGACAAGTATCCGATTTGAAATCTTGATATCAATACCTTCATGTGTTGGTGTCCTAGTAACACTGTACATGGCAGCATCCAGTTTTTATTGAGTGATGGAGTACTGTGATGTAAGCTCTGTGTTTTTAAGCATGTTTGCTCATTTGTAAATGGAGGATAATGACAGTCACATTGTCCATGTCTCATGAGGATACTGGATTGAACACGAGCAGGCATATGCAAGCACTTTATAAACTCAAATATAGAGCTATTCACTTGATGGCCTTTCGCGTCATTTCTTTTCTTCTAATCACTAACTTATCGAATAATAAGAGGAGGTTAGCTTTCATAATAAAATGGTTTTACTATGTAAAGTTTTAATTGGGCTGCCACGGGTGGCTCACACCTATAATCCTAGCTACTTGGGAGGCTGAGATCAGGAGGATCTACGAAAGAACTAGAGCAAAATGGACTGGAGGTGTGGCTCAGAGGTAGAGTGCCTGCTTTGCAAAAAGTGTGAAGCTGTGAGTCCCACCAAAAAAAATAATAAATTTTTTAAAAAAGATAGTTGTATAGAAGTTTTCAAATTTCCTAATTTTTTTTAACCTTAGAAATAGTTGTTTTATATCTTGCTACAGTGCTTGTTTTACATTATATTAAAAGAGAAAGAAGCCCCAGCTCTTGAGGATGCAGCTGAGTTCCATGAGTTTGAAATAGTCAGCATCTCAATATTTTTTAAGATGCCAAACACATTTCTCACATTTGGTCAATTGGATTCAGTTAAATTTCTAAAACATGCACTTTTTATTTTTTTCCCCAGGATCAACAACATTTTGGAAAAGAAATTCATTCCACGTCTAGAATTCCATTACTATGAGTGCTCAGTTCTGGGTTTGCTAGATGAAGTGCAATCAAAGTTGGATGTCTGGAACGTCAAATATGGAAACAAAGAATCGGTGGAGTTACTGCTGGAGGACTGGCGTGTAAGCTGCAGTTATCCTGTGTCCTGGCAACATTTTCCATGTCTGAGTGCTGGACTTGCATTTTTCTTTGGCACAGTTTCTCAGTAACTGTTCAGATTTGGGGATGCTTTTTGTTGTTAACTCTCATTAGCTTCAATATTGCCTGGAGAAAAGAATTACAGGTAGTCACATAGGGAGGGACGAGAAAGACAAGACAGCGTTATTTAGAAGACTGAGTAAAATATAGTAGAGAAGGTGGTGATGTTTTTTCACTTACTCAAAATTTGTTTTCTATTTAAAACTTTTCCAACTCAAGATTTCATTTAAGAATTTTTTTTTAGAACATTTTGATCTTAGCTCCCAAGTTTTAGTAGGAAACAGTGCATTTTTAGGAAAACTGTTTTAAGAGATTTAAATTTATAGGAATGTCCAGGCCTAACCTAAACCTGAAGCATCACAGAACTGTCCCCTCTTCAGCTGGGGCTTAGCCTTCTTTCTCCTTCCCTGTTGTTGGAAATGAGAGGTGAAAATGAAAAATCCAAATTGTAAATTTCATTGTAAAAATTGTAAAACATGATGACGAAAAATTTTTATAATTTAAACACTGTATGTTCCCAGGTAGGAAACATCATTTTAAATTGGTCTAGATTTTTGAGGGTTTTTTTCAAATTTATTTAGCTTGTTTTGAATTTTCATTTTTTGATTTAAGTAATCATAGTAGTTCGCTGGCACAAAATGAATGTATAATAGATGAGTTTTGAATTAGCTTTGTATTTTGACATCACAGAATTTAGTTAATGGTAGTTTCCAAAAGGTTATAGGATTTGAACTCAGGGCCTCACACTAGCTAGGCAGGCACTCAACACCTTGCACCACTTCACCAGCTCTTTTTTATGAAGGGTTTTTCAAGATAGAGTCTTTCAAACTATTTGCCCAGGCTGGCTTCAAATCTCAATCTTCCACATCTCTGCCTCCTGAGTAGCTAGGATTATAGGCGTGAGCCACAGGCACCTGGCCCAAAATGGTTTTTGTGTGGTAGATGATAGGTGTTTATAACATACCCTAATATATCTAATAAAAACTTACTAATATTTATAAAACATGAAGAGTAACTTAGACGAGTATGCAATATTAGTAAAATATATGCTCTATGAGATTTTGAAATTGCTGTAGTTAACTTACTTTTTCCCACGAGAGGGAAACCACTGTAGAGCCATATCACCTCACATAATATCCATCTCATCAGATAGATGTCACATGTGTATTTTGTCACACTCACATCTCCCAAGCCTTAACTATCCTTCATCAACTACCCAAATGTGTCGTATCCTAGTATTAAAGAGGTTTTGGCAACTACGTGCCTCAATCAGCATCTTCATGGATTTCTTGGCATATTTTTAAGATAAAAACTGTCACTATTTCTTCCTTTGCGTTGCAGAATTTTATTGAAGAAAAAGAGTTCCTAGCTCAACTTGATACCTCTTTTCAAAGATGTGGAGAAGTTTTTAAGAACTTGGGTAAAGTAGTCCAGTTCATTTTTGACAGAGTGACCTTCACTTAAAGATGACATTTTCTTCCTTTATATTTTATTACTTGAATATTTTCCTTGGACAATTCTTGCTTGTACTTTTGATCGAGCATGTTTATTTTGCTGCTGGAATAGCTTTCTTCACTGTGCTTGTTCATTAACACAAACTGTTTTCTAAGACTTCTTTCTCGTTTTGCTAACGTTGTAGCTGGAGAGTGTGAGAATCTTAACGAACAATACGTGATGATGGAACACAGTATCTGTGTGTACAGGAAAAACATATGTGATGTGAAGTCTACCCTGCAGAAGGTGCTGGCGTGGTGGGCCATGTATGTGGAAAACCTTCGCTTACTGAAGACTTGTTTTGAGGAAACAAAGAAAGAACAAATTAAAGAGGTATTTGTAGCCCAGTGACACCTTCTCAATGGTACTTTTCAATTTCCTTTTGGTTAGAGGCTCATTTTTGCTTCTAAGATGAGAGTGTAAAGGACAGTGAACATGTCTTTGGGAAAACTCTCTGAAGTCTTCCTAATTGCCAAAAAAGGACACTTCCTCCACACTATAGGTTTTATACACACTCACCCCAACATGCATGCATGCATGCACACACACACACAAACACACAGACTTCATTGGCATTTAATTTGCATACATAGTACAGTTTTTAGAAGACATTTCGGTAAGTTCATTGGAGAGTAAATAAAAGTCTTGAAATACCAGATACTTTATAGACACATTTAAAATAAATTATTGTTTTTTAAAAAGTTACATATTCCCCATTTGGTTGAAACCTTTCACCTCTAAAACCTTTCTAACTTTCTAGAGAAGAAAAATCAAGTACCTTAGGCTGCTGTGGAGAGGGACAGAAGAAATGCCATGCAATTCACCATTTTCATTTTTAACCATGAATCTGGTTCATCTTAGGTCTTTTTCTTTCTTCCATCGGCTCTTTTCACTTGCAAGTAGATATACATAGCTTTTCTGATTAAACATTTTTCAAACAGAACCTAGAATTACTTAATGGAAAATAGGTGATTGGTATGAAGTGGAACTTGTGTTTTGGTGTATGAATGCAAAATTAGAGCATTTTAGGGGTGAGTGAGTCATCACTTCTCCCTGTACCTAGATCAACACTAAAAGTCCACATCTTTGGCTTTCAGCAGTTCTTCTGTCTTTAAAAGACTTATGTTAAAATAGACATACCTGAGAAATAGCTGTGTTAACTTAGCAGAGATTTTGCGGGGTACTTGAAATTTTGAGGGGACATGGCAACATATATTCTATAGAAGAAAAAAATCAAAACACCTAAGGTTCTAGCTCTTGTTACTATTTTTTTTCTTAAGTCTTTCTCTCTCTCTCTCTCTCTTTTTTTTTTTTTTTTGGCAGTGCTGGCTGGGGTTTGAACCCAGGGCTTCACACTTCCTAGGCAGGTGCTCTACCACTTGAGCCACTCCCCCAGCCCTCGCTTGTTATTATTATGTTGTTGGGTGAATGGCTTAAAAATGGGTCCTCTTAGCTAATCCTTTAGCCTAGAGACCTACCTCCTAGGAGTCCAGGATGGGGAGAGAGAGAGGTGCTGGCACCTGCCACGTGGTGGTGAGGGAAAGCTCACCCACACAGCACAGCTGGGATTCTCTGTGGCCGAAGCCTTCACACTCCCTTCTGGTCACAGTTGGCCTCAGTGGGGAGTTGTAGGGAAGAGCAGGACAGACGCTGGGCACGAAGCGCGTATACATCGCTTGTCCCTGGCACAGGTTCCCGTTGAGACGCTGTCGCGGTGGAGCGCAGAACACACAACTGTAAACGAAGTGGGAAATTTCCTCCTGGAAGTGAGCACTGAGGAAGTTGGATCGTCCATTTCTAAAGAACTGAGAAGACTGAATAAAAGATGGAGGAAGTTTATCACCAAAACTCCGCTTGTAAGTTTTCTTTTGGTTTTGGTAACAGCTTTCCGCTTGCAAGTGCTTTTGGGGTAATAGCTTTACTGAGCTGTAACTCACATACCAAACAAGTCCCCTCGTAAAGTGTACGCGCGGGTGCGCGGAACCGCGCAGCCACCACCGCAGTTCCTTTTAGAGCATTTTCGTCACCTCGAGAAGATGCCCTTGTCCACATTAGCAGTCCCTCTCGGTTTCCTCCTGGACCTCCCAGCCCTAGGCAGCCATGGACCCAGTGTCCTTCCTTCCTGCAGACGTGCCTGGCGTGCACGATGGGCAAATTGCACATCAGTGGAGTCATGGGCTGCGCTCCTTCGCGACCGGCTTATTTCACTTTGGGTAATGCTCTCACATCATAGCATGGAGCTCCTCACTGGAGACCAAGAGTGTGTTGTGTGGATGTGCCACATTTTATTATTCATTCATCAGTCCCCGCACATCGGGTTCTTTCTGCTTCGTGGACCAACAGCGTAGCTGTGAACATTTGCATGTGTTTGTGTGGATGTGGTTTCACTTCTCTTGGGTGTGTGTCTAAGAGATCTTTGAATCCTCAGACCTTCCCACTACATAGCCTTCTAGTTGAAATTCTAGTTGGAATTCTTTTGTCTTTAAAGAATAATGTAAACACTGTTTTACTTTTTAGATTTCAACTCCTTTACAACGCACACTGGGCTGTATTTATCTTCGTGTTTAGCACAGTGACTTCTAATTTTAACTTAAATTATTCTTTTTCCTATTCTTAACATTTTGAGACTTAGGTGTTTTCTGAGAAATTCCCATGTTTTATAACATTATAGATGATTGATAAATCCTAAAAGTATGTCTATATTATGTCCATTTATCATTTATAAACTATATTAGCAAGCTGTGCATCAGTGGCCCACACCTGTAATCCTAGCTGTTCAGGAGGCAGTGATCAGGAGGATCATGGTTCAAAGCCAGCCCAGGAAAATAGTTTGTGAGACCCTATCTTGAGAAAACTCTTTACAAAAAAGGGCTAGTGGAGTGGCTCAAGGTGAAGGCCCTGATTTCAAAAGGCCAGTACTGCATAAAAAAGTAAACTAAAAAAAAAAAAAATACACATATATATATGTATATATTAGCATACAAGTAGAAATGTGAGCATTAAATTTCATGACATTAATTTTTATAGGAAATGAAACTGCCACTTATACAAAAGCAGGATAAGCCAATTCTTGGTGATTCTGGAAATATTCTATCTAAAGAAGAAAAACCAACTGTCAATTTTTCAACCGATATGTCAGTAGAACTTCTGGAAAATCACGATCAGGATGTAAAGGTAAAATGGTATTTCATTTGTATATAGGAATAATTTACCTTTGGTCTTTTTCTTTTAGAAAAACATATAGTTGGAACAGTGGTAAATGTATGGATCACTAGATAACAGTTATAATGTAATTTCCTAGGGAAATTATTGTTATTATTATTTTGTGGAACTGGGGTTTGAACTCAGGGCTTTGTCCTTGCAAAGCAGGCGCTCTGCCACATGAGCCATACCTCAGTCCATTTTGCTCTGGTTAGTTTGAAGATGGGAATCTCTTGAACTATTTTCCCAGGCTGGCCTCGAACCACCATCCTCCTGATCTCAACCTCCCAAGTAGCTAACATTACAAGGTGTGGCCCCTATGGAAATTCTTAAGAGGCTCACTTCATGAAGTAGCTGCTAGCATGAAAGGGCTGTGTCTCCTACTCCACTGTGGGGTTCTCCAGCATATGCAAACAGACATGACTTCTAAGTTGTGTAAATGGAGTTGATAATTCTTTAGAAGACTTCTCACTGCTGCTCAGAAATGGTCTAGCTTTAGGTGAGCTCTAACCTCTTTGTATCTTGCTTGCTTTCTCTTAAATGGAGAAATGAGGGTAAATATAACTGATTTTTCTTATTTTGTTGGATAATTTGGAGGACTTTAGATTATAAGTAAGACTATGGAAAAGGAATAAAAAATAAGTTATAAATCAAACACATGTAAGATATAACACCCAAGGTTTCAGAAATGTGCCTTTTACAGAATAACAATTTAGAGCCTTAGTTAAGCAAGTAATTTCAACTGGTTTTGGAAGCTGCCATGTTGGGGTGCTGGTTTCTAATCCTAGGAATGCCTGATCAGGGGCTGGAACACAGCACAGTGTGGCACAGTGCTTGCTTAACATGTGGGAAACTGGGTTCCATCCTCAGCACTGCAAAAAACAAACAACAAACAGAACAGAAGAGAACAACCGTGGCAATCACACAAACAAAAGTCCCCAAAGAAAGCCTAATTGAGAAACTGTGAAAAGATCTAAATTTGTGCAATATTTTAAAAAATATAAGTCTTTAAAATGTGATCTGATTAAAATCAACTTTGGAATTGTGGCTGTCACATAAAACTGAGTTTATCAATCTTGAGAGATTAATAATGAGAGAGGATTGAAAATTTTTGAAATTTGATTCTTCTAAGTCTCTTCTCTCTCTCTCTCTCTCTCTCTCTCTCTCTCTCTGACAGGATCTTGCTGCATAGTCCAGGATGGCCTGGAACTCACAGTCTTCTTGCCTCTGTCTCCCAAATACTAGCATTATAAGCGTGCACCACCATGCCCAGCTCTGAGTCTCTTTTGAGCTGTATTTACTTAAAAGCTGTATTTAATTAAATTGTTTATGAGGTTTATACATGTTTATAAAGCCTGATTTTCTAAGCTTTAATCTTGTCTATAAAATGGAAATATAAGTGATAAGAATGATATAGTAATTCAAATAATATATATGAACAAACCTTTAATTTGTGAAGTGATGCATGCCATCATAAAGTATTATCATTGTCCAAACTAGGTCTTATAACATTAAAATACAAGTTGTGTTTTAGCCAGTGACAGAGCAAATATGCCACTATGGCTATACCATATAGCCTAGGTGTGCAGTAGGCCATGGTATTAGTGTATCTACCTACATTCACTTTGTGATGGCTCCATGGTGACAAATAATAATGCATTTCTCAGGATGTATTTCTGTCATTACACAAATGACATATGACAATGTGTTGAATTGGCACTGTTACTTTTTAAAATGGAAGTGCTGACATTTTCTTAGTGATAATTTTGAATGTTATAGGCTGTGGAGGAACACGAAAAAGAAAATGAAGAATCCCCAGGACAATTCAAAGTGGGTGAAGAGGTTGAAAGACTCGTCAGACAGGTGGAAATCTGGGAATCAGAAGCCAGATTCATTTTGGATCTTCTGAGACATCAAGATGATGTGGACAGTTCTATGAAGGAATCCTTACAGGTATGAGTGGAATAGTATTTCATGGTGGTGGACTTAGGTGGACTTGTGTTTTAAGATAAATAAAAGGTTTTAAAGTAGTTATAAGCCTACAGTTTTAATTTTCGTTATTTAGAGTTTTAAAAACTGGCATGGATTTGGATCCATTAGACATTGGCCTTGATGGTGGCTGAAATACTTTATGAGTGTGAGTTCCCAGTTAGAGAATGGGATTAGAATAACCCCCTTTGTCACAGGGCACTGAGAGAGGAGTGAGTTCAGTCTGTCACATAGCTCCGTGTGGTGGGAACATAAGAACGAACAACATGTGCTTTGGAAGTCCTCCTGCTGAAGGAGCCACTTCCCCTCCTGGTGACAGGAGGGTAACTGACATTAGCACTCCATTCTCTCTTGATTCTCAGGCAGTTGCATCATTGAAAAGCAAAGAGGTGAGAGTCTCTTCCAATATTACTTAGTGTAATTGAGGTTTTTACTGAGCTCCAGCTCAGCTATAAAACCAGTGCAGCATGTCATAAGTTACAAGATGGGAGGTTGATGGAATGAAGGAGCCTTTACATAAATTTTCCTTAATCTGCATTTCTGTGAAGGGGTCTATTTCAGCATTTGGTGTTTTCATTGTTTAGAAGAGTGAAAATATTATATCCTTATAAAAATATAATTGGAAAGAACTTATTTCATTGGCCAGTGTTTTTTTTAATTTCCTTTTTTATTTTATTAGTCTATATGGAATTTACTTTAGTGAAAGAAATGAGGTAAAAATACTGTTTTAAAGATTCTTTTTAAGATGCAATTTTAAAATTAATTCATAATATTTTCAAAACATTTACCGTGAAAATACAGTCATGCTGAAATATATTTCTATTAGTAATGAATTGAGTAGCTCACTATTGGATGAAATATTTGATGAAGATATATTTTAAAATAAAAATATAAGTTATTGAATAGCATGGATAAATAATCCTACTTGTGTTTTTAAAAGAGTTGTGTTTTTATACTGTATGCTTTTATATCTGTAAAGTAATACCTATAAGATATAAAAATAATTAGTTTCTCTGTTGATCTTGCATTATGCCTAGCTTCTAGTATAGTTTCTGGTATGTAGTAAACATATATAAAATAATATTTTTAAATGAATATGTGAATGATTTATTAAATAACTAAGCAGGCCAATTTGGAGAAAGGAATTTTCTCTATTGTGCCTTTCTATTATTTTACATGAGCTCTTTTGTTAAATTAAAAAAGAGAAAATAATTGTAATCATAAATGAATGCTCTAATTTCAGAAAATTAAAATCACTATCATTCTACAGCCCAAAGACCAATAACATCAATTTTTACACAGTTGATGGCATACGATTTCTATTTTATCAGATTCATGTTACCCTTGAGTTGTAATTAAAATTCTTTTCACATTTTGCTAACTTGAGAGCTGAAAAATGATGTCATTATTATTTTATCTTATAGTACCTTAATGACTAGATCCTGTGAGCTGTTCTTCTTTTTTCAAAGTTTTGTTTGGATTCGTGGGATTTTTCTTACAGAATTACACAAGTTCTTTGAAGTGGGATCAATTTTCATTTCTCTGGCAAATATTTATACCAAGTTGTTGACTGTTAAGAAGTTTATTTTATTTTGCAGAGAGATTTATGTAGTTAGGTAGTCTTGTCTTTCTCTACTCTGATCTAAAAAGACTCTCCAACACCCAGACAGCAGATTGATTTTCATGGATAATTTATTCTTTACATAGTTTCATGTTTTACATATAGCTTTCTGTCTATCTGGAATTTATTGCGGTATGTTGCATGAAGTACAATTGCAAAGGGTTATTTTCCAGTAGTCATTTTCTCTGATAACATTTATTGAATTCCCTTCCACATTAGTTTGACTTAGAACATTCCATTTTAAGATTTATTACTGTTCTCTCAACTTATTTTCTTTGTATTGGCATTGTATTACTTCTAGTCTTTATTTTATTGAAGAGTTTACTATAGGAAAAGTAATCTATAAAAGCCCATGTGAATCAGAACCTGATGGTGTTATAATAGGAAATTTCAAAATGTGTCTTTAAAGTAACATTCTTCAGAATACAAATTTGCCTCATTCTGGATTAATAGCTAACATTTTGTAAGTTTCCTGGTGCATTGTTAAAGTTAATGTGTAACGTGTAATTTGGAGGTTTACTGTGATCACTCTTCAATTTGTTTTAACAGCATCTTATTGCAAAAGGCTCCATGTATGAAGAGCTTCTGGCCAGAACTCAAGATACTTTACAAATGGATGTTCAAAATATTTCAAGCCAGGAATCCCTCCAGTGCCTTCTCACAGCTGGGCTTCAAGCAAAGATTCAAGAGGCAAAAGAGAAAGTCCAGGTCTGTTTTTAATGTTCCTTATTTTGTAAATTTAATGTTCAGAACTCAATAGTGGGTGAGGAAGGGAGATGACTGTCCCTGAGCTTAGAAATGTTTTATAAAATAGTACTTTTGAATTATATTTTATTTCTTTATAATTTAGGGCATATTAGAAAATAGACATATTTTAAATTAGACATTCCTATGTGTAGTCAGAAAATATAAATTGGTTCTCAGAAAATATTGGTTGCTAAGTGCACATCAGTAATCCCACCAGTTGGGAGGCAGAAGGGGCTTGGTTTAAGGCCAGCCAGTCCAAGCAAAAAGTTAGCAAGACCCTATCTGAAATATAACTAAGGCACAAAGGGCTGGAGGTGTGTCTCCAGTGGTAAAGCACCTGCCTACCAAGTGTGAGGCCCTGATTTTAGACCCCAGGACCACACACACACACACACACACACACACACACACACACACACACACACACACACACACACACAATGTGAGATTATGAATTTATTAAGAAGTTGGACCAGGTGTTAATTTGTTATTTTTGGCCTTCACAGATTGCTCTGGTAGAACTTGATGTAATGTTGAAGAACTCAACTGAAGTGTCACCAGAACTGGATGTCAAGCTGAGGGTGGAAGAGTCCCAGAAGGAAGTTGAGTCATACATTACAGGAGCTGAGCAGTTACTGGGCCAGAGAGAGACCCCTGGTGGACTCATTTCAAAATACAAGGTAGGAAGCTGTCAACCCTAACATGTAGGACATTGGTGCAAGACGTTGGTGTTGGGACATTGGTGTAGGACATTAGTGTTGGGATATTGGTGTAGGACATTGGTGTTGGGACATTGGTGTTGGGACATGGGTGTAGGACATTAGTATTGGGATATTGGTGTAGAGACATTGGTGTTGGGACATTGGTGCAGGGCATTGGTGTTGGGACATTAGTGTTAGGACATTGGTGTAGGACATTGGTGTTGGGACATTGGTGTAGGATATTGGTGTTGGGATATTGGTGTAGGACATTGGTGTTGGGACATTGGTGTAGGACATTGGTGTTGGGACATGGGTGTAGGACATTAGTATTGGGATATTGGTGTAGAGACATTGGTGTTGGGACATTGGTGCAGGGCATTGGTGTTGGGACATTGGTGTTAGGACATTGGTGTAGGACATTGGTGCAGGGCATTGGTATAGGATATTGGTGTTGGGACATTGGTGTAGGACATTGGTGTTGGGACATTGGTGTAGGACATTGGTGTTGGGACACTGGTATAGGACATCGGTGTTGGGATATTGGTGTAGGACATTGGTGTAGGACATTGGTGTTGGGATATTGGTGTTGGGACATTGGTGTTGGGATATTGGTGTTGGGACATTGGTGTTGGGACATTGGTGTAGGACATTGGTGTTGGGACATTGGTGCAGGGCTTTGATGTCAGACATTGGTGTTAGCTTCCTGTCTAGTTTGCAGTCCAGGTATTTCCTCCTCCACTGTAGTTACTTGCAAAGCTCCTGTAACTTTAGAAACTTCCTAGTTCTACATCGTTACCCTAACATTATTAAAAATAAAATTCAAATTAGGAATATTTTAATTCAAATTTCATTGTTTAGCCACTGAATTTGTTTGGTGTTAGTGTGATGAGCACAGCTCATTCTATAGTTGAGCAAAAATTTAGTTTCTCCAGGGCTGGGACATGGTTCAAGAGGGAGAGCATATGAAGCGCTAAGTTTTATTCCCAGTACCACCAAAAAAAATAAATAAGGAAAAAAATACTCTGGCTTTTTTATTTGTAAAATGAGCATAATAATTTCAGTCCTGTCAGATAGCTGATGTGTTATGAGGCTTTCAATGAAAACAAGGCAAGGGAAGACCCTTTGTACACTTGGAATTCTGTGAATGTGAAAGACTATTATCATCAAATAGCTTTGATAAGATTTGTGAACATATACTTAACTGTAAGGGAAAGACCCAATAAGGTTGTTTTGTATGGAGACAGTTTCCAGGTTAATTTTTTTCTAGGTTTCATAAGGCCATGGTTGCAGCTTAAGATATAAACAAGCCAGTGCTGGTGGCTCATGCCTGTAATTCTAACTACTCGGGAGGCTTAAGAGCCGAAGGATTGAAGTTCAAGGCCAGTCCAGGCAGCTAGTTTGTGAGACCCCCCATCTCTAAAATAGCAGAGCAAAATAGACTGGAGGTGTGGCTCAAGCAGTAGAGCACCTGCTTTGCAAGCTTTGATCCCTGAGTAATCCCAGCACTAGCTAAGTTTGTTTATATCTTAAGCTGTAACCCCAGCCCCACCAAAAAAATGTTTATTATATAAGCATAGCAGAAATTCACTGTCTTGAACACTATGGGAAGTGCTGGGGGGATTTGAACCAAAGGGAAAACAAGGTCTGTACCCTTGGACACTCTGGGGAGCTGGAGTGTACCTGATCTTTTGTTCATTCATTTCTTCATCATTGAGCACATTTGTAGAGTACTTGAAAAGAGCTGGGCATTTTGAGGGAGATGAAGATGCAGTCAGCAGTACCCCTGTCCTACTGCTCCCACTCTTCATAGGCCATGGCACCCTTTTTGCATTCCCATCTTGGCCCCCATCTCTCTTCTGAGCCTCAACTTTTGGCTTCCTGCTTTGCCAACCATACCAGATCCAAATAGCCCTTGGCCTGTTCAGTCTTGTGCTATGTGGACTTTGCCAGCCAACTGTCTGGTTTTCCCACTTTTGCTCCCAGGTGGTATACAATGCTGAGTCAACCTTAAATTTAGAGTCACTGTTTTTTGAAGTGACCATTAGGTTGGATTTCAGGAGGGCTGGCATGGCTGCTAACCAAAGGGAAAAGAAAAGGAGGGAGCTTCCTAGGTTTCAGCTCCACTAAAAAGAAGAGTTGGAAATAGCAGTTTTTGTACCATTTCTCTCCCTGACCATCTCTCTTTTGGAATCTGAAGCCAGGATTCTCCCTATTTGGCTCTGGCATTTCGTGGATTCATTTTCACAGCAGAAGTAGGATCTGCGTTCTGTCCTGACACCCTGGGACTCCATGGGCGCACAGGCAGTGGAGACTCCGTGCCAGTATCTAGGGGTGAGGAGGTCTCCCAGGTCATAAGTCTAGCAATTCTTGAAGAAGGGCCCTTGGCACCCAGCGTATGCCATGTGTTCAGAGGTCGCTTCCTAAGTGTGCCATGAGTGAATGAACAAATTTCTACCCTGCTTAATTGCCTTCTACCCAGCTCCTCTATTTCCTTTCTCCTGTAGGTGTCCAGTTCTTTTCACAGGTTTCAGCTTTTTTGTTTTTATTCTAGACCTAGGTCTCTGCTGTCACAGAGTGTGCCAGGTAAAGCGCAGATACATTTCTGGCAAGACTGTGCCTACCCTGTCTACTCTGCTCGTTCCGTGGGGCAGAACTGACCGTGTGGTGTGCACTGGGGAAAACGTCGAATTAATGGTGTGGTAATGTTACCTTCTTACAGGATAGCAAGGCTTGTGCACAGTATTAAATATTGGCCATCTAAGTCCCACTAGAAATTTTGTCTTACTGCCATGCTAATCCTGTTTTTTTTCTTTTGGTGGTACTGGGATTTAAACTCAGGGCCTCATGCTTGCTAGGCAGGCACTTGAGTCACTCTTGCCATGGTAATCTTGCATCCATGCTAGTGTCCAATTCATATTGTGTTGATTATACAGTATGGTTCTCTGCTCAATGTGTAAAAACGTTAGCAGAAACTATGTTATCGGCTCATTACTTTGTACAAGAAGCCTTTTAGTTTGTTTACCTATGAAGCAACAAAAACCTTTTTTGGGTATCCTGAAGATATTAAGTGTGTAGCTACAGTTGAATAATAAATATTTTGTAATTCTTTAAAAGAATTCAAGAGATGCAAAACTGTGGGTCTCAACTATATAACTGTATTGGAATAATAAGTATTTGTATTATTGTTTTTGAGATAGAGTCATACTGTGTTACCCAGGCTGGTCTCAAACTCACATTTCTCTTGCCTCTCTTGATGATTGCTGGTTACAGATGTACACCCCATTGCCTGGCTCAAATTAGTAAATACTTTTAGTTCTTTTCAAAAGAATTCAAGAGGTTGGGCATGATGACTCATGCCTTTAAATCTTAGCTACTCCAAAGGCAGAGACAGAGAGGGTCTCTGTTCCAGCCATCTCAGGCAAAAAGTTAGTGAGGCCCCATCTCAACTAATAAAAGCTGGGTGTGGTCAAGACATCTCTCATCCCAACTATATGGAAAGTGTAAATAGGAGGATTGAGGTCCAGGACCACCCTAGGCATGAATGTGAGACTATTTGAAAAACAGCAGAATTAAAAAAGGCTTGGGGGATGGTTCAAGTGGTAGGACACCTGACTAGCAAGTGCAAGGCCCTTAGTTCAAACCTCAGTACTCCCCCCACCCCCCAAAAGAGAATTCAAGAGATGCAAAGGGAACATGATCCTCAGTCTATAGAGAGCTCTCTCCCGTAAACCTTCAGATTGTCACTGGAGTCCCCTCTGGTTCTCTCTGTGAGGGACCTAGCACAATAGCTTTGAGGATTTAGCAGTACGATTGGGTCTCCATCCTGTTGCTTGTTTTCCAGGAAGCACTGAAAATTTTGAATACTAATAGTCTGGTTAAGTACGTGAAAGCTGTTGAAGAACTGAAGCACAGTGAGCCTGAGGACGTGAGATTGGCCCTGGAAGAGGAGAGTCGAGGTGCCTGTGCCAAGTGGGAGGTGAGAGCATCCCTGTGCCTCCAGGAGCCATGACCGTGGGGCAACTCCTGGGCCCATATGTCACTCCTGTGTGTCTTCTCCTATTCCAGATGGGCTAAGTTCTGCGAGGGCTGGTGCCAGGCTCCTTGTCAATTGGCTCTGTCTGCCTTCAGCCAATAGAGACGGGTGATCAAAGGGAAAGAGAGGGAAGCCCTAATGGGGTCTTCCCCTCCCCCTGCCATCCCATGCGTCTCCCACTGATGAGCGTCTGTCCTCCCTGGGCTCTGGAGGCCTCCAGCCCAGGATGACAATGGCTTTTGCTGTTGGTGATCTCTGCATGGCCTTCCTGTTTCCTGTCTGACTTCTCTGAACTTTCATCTCTGTTGTAATCAACTCCTTGCACTTAACATTCGTAGGTTTAAAAATATAAAGTGTTTTCTGGTTTCCTGGTTAGCTCCTGACTGAGATAATATATTGACACATGTTTGCATACAGAGTTTCATAGTGAAATAAGTACAGCTTTGGTGACAGACGAACCTGGATTCAGAAGCTATAACCCTGGTCAGGCTACTTAACTTTTAGGACCCTTACTGATTAAAATGGAATTTACAAAGCCAGGTGTGGTGGCTCACATGTGTAATCTCAGCTACTCCAGAGGCAGTGATCAGGAGGATAATGGTTGGTGGCCAATCCAGGCAAAAACTTAGCCAGACCTCATTTCAACCTACAAGCTGGGCAGGATGGTGCATGACTGTCATCCCAGCTATGGGGAGGCAAAGGAGGATCGAAGTCTGAGGCTGGCCTGGGCAAAAGCATGAGTCCCTTGTGGGAAAAATAACTAAAGCAAAGCAAACAAACAAATCCTAGGGGCATGGCTCAACAAGTAGATCCCTTGCATAGCAATTAAGAGCAAGGTCCTGAGTTCAAACCCACCCCCACCCCATAAATTGAATTCACAATTTACTGGGCAGAAATATTACAAAGATTTCTATAAAGCATCTATGTTGCCTGTGCCTGGGTCCCGTCTAGTATACATTTTGTATTTATTTGTTATGTCTCTTTAGGCTCAGAGAGGTGTTTTGAATACATTTTCTTCCAATCTGTAACTTGTCTTTCATTTCTTAACACTCACTTTCACAGCTAAAACACACTTTTAGTTAGTAGAAAGGAAAAATATGTTTATGGGTCCGGTATGTTTTAAAACATTCTCTCCAAAGATACATGGATAAATTATAATGTTGTTTAAAATCTCTTTCTTTCCTTTTGTTACTGTAAATATTTTTCTGTGGCTACAAATAGTTTCCAGTGTGTTCTATCCTCATGATTAATATGTTCTTTGTTTTTTTGCAGTCTCTTCATCATGAAATTTCCTTGTATATTCAACAACTAAAATTAGATATGGCAAAAGAAAAGCTGAGTGACAATATTGCAAAATTGGAAAGGCAAATAAATAAAGAAAAGAAACTTATTCGAAGAGGAAGGACCAAGGGTCTCATGAAGCAACATGAGGTAAAACAACCTATCCCTACGTCATTTTGTCATTATTTTTGCAGTTTGTCTGAAATTATTGTGTGTGTCCTTAGCCTAGAATTAAATCTGCTCTGCGAATTGCTTAAGCCCTCTCATTTCCCGGTTCTGTCACTTACCTGGCATAGACTGTAACTAGATCCTGTGCCTCTTAATTTATAGAAGTAAGAAAATCCACAAGTTAGTTCATATTTCATGATTTCCTTCTCCCCTGGGAATGGAGCCCAGGACCTGTGCACGCTAGGCAAGTGCCCTACCAATGAGCTACTCCCCAGCCTATAATTTCCCTTGCTCCATCTCAGTGTCCAGGACCTGAGACTCTGGCCACATCTGTGTCAACTACTGCTGAAGTACAGACACTTCTGTCAGGGCATGGTGTCCTGAGAAGCACACCTTCTGTGACAATGAGCAAATCACAATATAGAGCAATTTGGGGCAGACCTAATGATCTTTTTGGTTCCCATCCTATTTGATTGCTTTTATGTATTTGATGCTACTGGTCTTATCATTTCTTTGTAACTGTCTACTGCTGTGGCTTTCCTAATATCTGTCTGTCTTGCACATATATATATATATATGTATATATACACTTATACATGTACACAAGTATGTATAACACCCCCCTACACACACCACACACACACACACACACACACACACACGCTGGCTGGAGGGGATCCTTCCTTTTAGTATTCTTCAAAAATATTTCCCTTTTTCTTGTGTTATTTTAATTTTTGTGGGGGGGATGGGGCAGGAGGTCTCTGTCTTTGGCTAACTTCATGCTTCCTCTAGGGGATTTTCCACCCTTGGGGGTTAAAACTGCCTCCTCTGTCTAGTCATTCTCTCCAGTGGGGACTTGTCCCCTAAGCTCCATGCTCTGTTTCTAACTAGTAGATATCACCAGTGTTCATCAGGGACCTTGAAATCAGAATGTGGAAAACTGAGCCAGTTGTCTCCCTTTCAAACCTTGCTTCCCCTCCGTGAGCTGTTTCAAGTCACCTTACCTTCCTTCCCCCTTTCTTCCTGCTTGGCCCTAGTGGCGTTGGCAGCTAGATTCTACGTGGTCCTCTTCACAGCAGCTTCCTTCCTGCCTTTCCACGGCTTTGCCCCCTACCCTCAGTCTGGGTTATCTTCTCAGTAAGATGCTGCTGCACTGACTTCCGCCATCAGTTAGCCTTTTCTTTTCTTTTTTCTTTTTTTGGCAGTCCTGGGGTTTGAACTCAGGGACTTCACCTTGAGCCACTCCACCAGCCCTTTTTTTTTTTTTGAAGGGTTTTTTGAAGATAGGGTCTTTTCTTTCTTTTTTTTTTTTTTTTTTTTTTTTAGCAGTACTGGGGCTTGAACTCAGGGCCTTCACCTTGAGCCACTCCACCAGCCCTTTTGGTGAAGGGTTTTTCCAGATAGGGTCTTCGGAACTATTTGCCAGCCTGGCTTCCAACCATAATCCTCCTGATCTCTGCCTCCTGCGTCACTACGATTACAGGTGCCTGGCTCAAGATAGGGTCTGTGCATTCTTTGCCCAGGGGGCTTTGAACCACGATTCTCCTGATCTCTGCCTCCTGAGTAGTGATGATTACAGGCGTGAGCCCTGGTGCCCAGTGAGGTAGCCTTTTGAACCACAAAATTTATGTCACTGCCTTGCAGTGGTGCCCAGACAATGCCAAACTCCTTAGAAGGCCACTCCGTTCCTGCACATTCAGGTTCTGGGACACCCTTTATTTTTATTTAAAAAATTTTTAGCAGTAGCAGTACTGGAGTTTGAACTCAGAGCTTACTAAGTAGGTGTTCTATTACCTGACCTGCACCCCAGCCCTTTTTGCTTTAGTTTTTTGGTTTGGTTTTTTGCATTTTTGCCTGGGGCCAGCCTCGGACCAGGGTCCTCCCATATTCTACCTCCCAAGTAGCTGAGATTACAGACATGAGCCACTGTACCCCTTTAAGTGCACCCTTGTGCTGGGCACAGAACCCCTGTGCTCTAAGAACGCCTGCTGGTCCTCACCCTGTTGGTGCCCCTTCTGCTTGGAGAAGACCCCTCCCCTCATTCTTAGAGAGCTTCCCTCTGCATGCAGCTCAGTTGGTCCTTCAGGCAGATAATGTCTCCCTCATAGTATTTATGCCATGTGCTAATTGTGTGCACGTCTAGTTCCTGAACTGGGAATCCTTTAGGGCTGACTTCCTCATCCCTTTACCCGTCTCCCCCCATGCCTATCACTGTGCCAAGCCCACAGTGGAAGGGCTGAGAGAGAACGTGTTGTTAGAGTCACCCAAACCTGCAAGTTTCTGACCTTCTGTGTAATCATCTGTGCTCACCCGAGGCCCTTCTGTGTCCTTCCTTCCCTAGGCTTGCTTTTCTAAGGAAGGCCTTGAGGGCCAGCTCCATCGCCACATGGGCGTCCTCAGGGCACTGTGCCAAGAGCTCACCTGGCAGAAGGCTCAGCAGGAGGTGGGGCGAGCGTTGGCTGATTGCGAGCAGAGGATCGCTGTGCTCCTGAGAAGCGCTTCCGACGTGCACAGGATGCTGCAGTCCATGGCGGGAAAAGCACCGAAAGCCGGGTTAGTGCTTCCTGAGATTAGCCGTGCTCCCGGCTGAAACTAGCCAAGCCTTTTGCATCATTCAGACAGCCTTATTTTAATATGCAATCTTGGTTCCTTCCTAGGGGGAGTGTGCCCACAGCTGACAATGGCGGCAGGGACTCTCACAGTGACGTGCCCCCTGGGACAGCAGATAATCAGCCATCCACTGAAAAGGTGATAATGTGGATAATGTATTTCACAAGTAAACTCAGTGTAAAGGCCAAGCATGCAGTAATCCAGTGCTCGCTCATTCATTGTTGGTTTTAATCATCTGATTGTTTTCATCAACCAAGAAGTCTCACTTAGAAAGGGCAGGGAAAAGCGCCTGTCAGATGTAGGGAGCCAACGCTGTAGTGAGGATGAGGATGCAGTATCGCTGGCGATTCCACTTGCAGCCATGGTGAGGACAGGCCACCTTTGGAGGGTGGAGGAGGCTGAGCATGGTCCACGCCAATGTCCCCTTCCACTGAGATGAGCTAGCTCACTTGTCACTGGTCTCATCATTATAAGGTATTTTGTTTCTATGGGAATTGAATACTCTAAATTGGTATTTACTATCTACCAGCGCCCAAACTTCTGAACAGAACATGTGGAAAAGAAATAAAATACTTTTTTTTTTTTTTTAAGAAGTCTACTCTTGCGCAGTAGGCCTCTGTCCACTTTTGACTCTGGCCATGAAGTCTTACATAGAAACAGCATTTAGAGGCCGGCAACTTTCCTTTTCCAATGGAAAGGTGACACTCAGCCTAATAAATCTGTTCTGTCCTATGGGAGGCTTCTCTCTAAACTGAGAAAGCTCAAAGAAGTTATAACATCTCCTGGTTTGTGATATAAAGAATCAAAGATGTATCTTTGAGCATCAAGCATGTAGCTTTTTTAGACATTTAAGTATGTTTGGGATATGTTTACTATTTTGCATATTTGTTTAGGCTGTGGAACCCATTAAGAATTCTAGCGTGACATCAGAGTTAAAGACTCAAGAAGAAGAAAGTGTTACCGAGAATCATGAGAGAGGTCACAGTACATCTACAAGTAGCTTACAAGAGAGGTAAACATTTTTAAGCCACTGGGAAAGCCACCGAATAATCTTTCATCAATGACAGCATGCTGCACTTTAAAAACGGTTTTATTATCCATTAGTCATAATTTTTGCATGCAGCCCTATAACTTAAGCAGAAATTCCTCTTCCGGAGTTGACAGTAATTTAAAAATATTTTTGTCCTTTTTTTATTGTTTATTCATTTATTCATATGTGTATACATTGTTTGGGCCATCTCTCCCCCTGCCCCCGCCCCCCACCCCTTCTCCCTCCCTCCCTTGTCTTATTTTTGAAAGTAAGGAATGTTGCATTTAATTCTTTCTCAGCTATGATACACAAAAAGAGATTCTTGAGGTACATCTACAAAACACCAAGTTCAGGATTACTTCTGATTTCTCCACTGACAAAGAAAGGAGCAGTGCTTGTCTGCAGGAGAAACTGACAGAGCTCCAGGTAATTACCAGAGATGTTATTTCTCTCGTTGCCTCTTTAGTTAGCGAATAATACTGTGTGTACGATGTCATTGTTTTTGGGGAGGCCACATGTGTAAGGTGTTTCCAAGGCCTCTCTTTGTCAGATTGCATTTCTAATGTCCCCTGTTCTAGAAAGTGATTTGTTTTCAAGTGCCAAACCTAGGAAAGACTTTGGTTGTGGGTCCTAGTTTATTGCTTATGCTCTGATCTATTACTTCAGAGTTTTTGATTGTGTGTGGGGCTTCCAATGAGCTGGTCAAGAACAATGTATTTGAAGGCATTTCAGCCTGTTCTTTTATTGCTCCAAAAGTAACGAACTAGTGTTCCACACGCCTGTAATCCTGCTACTGGGGAGGCTGAGGCAGGAGGAGCTGGAGTTCAAGGTCAGCCTGGGCTACATAGCCATACAATAGCTCAAAGACAAAAAAAGTTAATAAACTGGTGACTATAAGTATTTGTCTCAGTTGCTGGTCATCTTGATGAAATGGTCACATTGTCTAAAATTGCTGTAACGTGTACCAATTGTTGACTGTCTGCTGTTGAGCAACGCCACTGGGCAGTGAAGGGAGTTTTCACTTGCAGTGATGAAACATCTTCCTTGAAAGGCTTAGGAGAAAGCATTGCGCTTGACTTGGGTGCTGTAGAGCAAACAGTCTTCCTGGTGGTGGGCACGCACATACCGCTCTACCAGTAAACCTCTCCATTAGCTGTCCAGTGCTGTCCAGCATCCGTGTTGCACGCTTTGCCTGCGTTAGGGAGTCCTCCCAGGTGGGGGCCATTGATCAGGTGACAAAAGGCCCTTGGTAGGTCTTACAGTATCCTCCCACCTTCTGTAGTTTCTCTCATTAGCCAGCTCTCAGTCACACTCTGCCATCTGGCGCCTGTCTGTTTTTCATCTGAGTGAACCACATGTACCTGTTTAAACCCCTGATGTTCAAGTGGTGGATTTAGCCTGTTTCCATCACAATTAAGAAGCTGTCTTGAGACCTTTCTCCAGTGACTGAATAATGAGTTGATTAGAAGAGCTGTATTAATCTTTGGGGGAAATGAAGAACACATTATTCTGTTGATCCCTCAGTAGGATTCTTAAACAGTATCTTAAAAAAAAAAAGATAAGGAACTAGCATAGTATAGAATTGTCAGTGTTGATTAATAAACCATGAATTAATTTCATTCACTTCTTATGTACATAGAAACAGTTTTGGTTCACTCCAATTTTCTTTTAGTTTAGGAGGTCACAAAGATTTACCAGCCAGAGAAATAGAACATCCATTCTTACATCTAATTGTATTTTGCATATGTATCCTGGAGGAAGCAAATAGATAGCTTTGAAAGCCATATTGTCACCTCCCTTAATTTCATTGAATAAGTCTTCTGAGAGCCCAGCTAACGTTACTGTTCCCTAGAGAATAGTTCCCGAGTAGATGGTTAGAAAATATTTTCAAACTCATTTTCATATGGAACATTGAGTTTGTTCCCTGTAGTTGTCGGTCGTCTCATTTTATAACCCATTAGTTGATAAATTAACTTATATGCTTCCTCTAGGTCTTAAAAGATGAAACCGATGCTTACTGGAAAGAGTTTGAAATCACCTCACTGAGGTTAGAGAATCTAGCAAGTGACACAGAGAAGCCTGCAATAGTGAAGGCGAGGGACAGACTAAAGGGAGAAGAAAGTGAGCTCCAGAAGCCTCTTACTACCAGGTATGGTTCTGAGATCTACGAATTGTGAATTTAGTGAATCTGGAGACATTTTACAAGTCATTTTAATGCTATTACTGTACTAAGTGTGTCGTTTTATTTAGTTGTCACAGTCAGAAGAGAGGTTAACATTATTGTCAGTCAGCTTTCTGTCTTTGTGACAATACCTGAGATTAATCAACTTACTGAGGGTATGGTTTATTTTGGCTCATAGTTTCAGAGCTTGGCTTGGCCTTGTCATTTTGGGGCTGTGGTGGCACAGTATGTCTTGGTGGGAGTGTAAAGCAGAAGAGGCCTGTTTACTTACTGGTGGCTGGGAAGCAAATAGGAAGACAGAAAGGGGTTGTGGCTGCCATGTCCCTTCTAGAGCACACACCAGTGACCTAACTTCCTTCCAGCAGGCCCTACCTGCTAAAGGTTCCACCACCTTCTAATGACACCACACTGAGGACCAGGCAGTTAACACCTGGGTCTTTCCAGAACCAAAGTGTAGTCGTTGTACTCAGATTGAATAACGTAACCAAGCCACAGAGCTAATCAGAGAGTGAAGTGGGACTTAGGGTGTCTCCAGTTCCAAAGATCGTGTTTTCCCACTGTCTCTCTTTGGTTATTAATTTGCCTAGGTTGCATGATCTCTCAAGGAATTGACTTCTTCACTTCTTCTTGTCTTTTATCTTCTTTTTCTCTTTTCCTTTTTGTTTGTTTGCATAGTGGAGATTGAACTCAGGACCCTATGTTTGCCAGGCAAGCACTCTACCACTTGAGCGATACCCCCCAGTCTGAATTCTTCATTTTACAAACTACACTTGCCATCCCATAAAGAACCTGAGGACAGGGCATGTGTCCCCAGTATACATACCTGCTTCACAAAGGAGGCAGCTGAGGCTGAGCGTCCATGTGTTACTTCTCCACTGTCACAGGTGTCAGCTGTTATCAGTAGAGCCCACTCGAGTCACATTTATTTCCATATTTGTAATATGTGGTGACATTTATAGTGTGGAAATGTAACAGTTATTCTACATTATAATAAAATAGTTATGAGAGACTTTAGTCAGCAAGTCAAAGTTAAAATTATATTCAGTATAATTTTATTTCTAAAGAGAAGGAACTGTTCAGTACGCTTTACAGTTTTCCATTCTGTGTGGCATCTGTTAAACTATTTAGAATACTTAGATTTTGGGACACTTTCGAGAGTGAAAGAAAAATTACCAATCATTATTGATCATCAAAACAGCAGAAATGAGCTGGAATTGTCCTGGCTCAATGGGACGCATAGTCCATCTATGTCTAGTGTCTCTTAATAAATGTTTGTTGAATGAATCAATCAAAGGATGAATGGGTGGGGAAAAATCCTTGGATATTGCAAACTGCTCATTTTTTTGCCATTTTATTTTTAAAGTTTTAATTATTTGCTCAGTTTTACTTTTGGGAATCGAGCTCAAGGCCTCATGCTTGCTGGGCAAGCTCTATACCACTGAGCTATATCCTTACCCAATCCTGTGGCATTTTATTTTATTTTATATATATTTTTTTCCTGTGGCATTTTAGACCAGTGGGTTTGGATTTTGAATGTGATGATTTGTACCTATCATTGTATACATTTTTATTGGGTAACAATTTCCTGTTCTTGGTGAAATGATGGTGTTAATGTTCGTACAGGGTACCCTTCTGCTGTTTTCCCTTCATGTCTGGTTTATTTCTCACTCAGAATTGAGTCTTTAGAGCTGGCACTGCAGGTCGTGCTACCCATAGAGAAGGAGACTGTCCTTGTGTGTGGCTCGGACCTGCCCCTCTGTGCAGTGGCTGTCCAGGAATTTCGACTTACTAATGCTGGTGGGATTTATCAAAACCTGGGGGTGAGTAATTTCTTGGTGTGTTTATAGAATTATCCATTTTTCAGATACTTACATTGCTTATGGATTCTGAATTGTTTAGCATAGTATGTGCAGGTCATGACAGAAAAATCAACTATTTAGGCTTGTTATTCATTTCTCAACTCTCCAGTCCCTTGCAAGTTTGGAAGGAAGTCCCCAGCAGTAAATAATAGAATATTTTCTTTGCATTTGAAGCGAAGTCTTTAATGAATGCCTTTTTCAGTGACTAAAATCCCAAACATCAACCTAGACTCATAGGCTTGGATTGGCTATCCTGCAGTTTACTTATCCCGATCCTGTCCTCAATCAAAACAATTTCAGATTGTGAATAAACCTCTCCACTCCTCAGCTCTAATTATTTGCTTTGAGGCGGTAGCTTTCTACTTGTTTCCTTTGGGGGATTGAAACATAGGCAGGATATCAGATAATGAAACAGCTGGGCCCTCTGATCATTCATAATTGAGATGTTTCCTTATGTCAGCTTTGGTTAAACTCTGGTGCATTTTTCTCCATCAGATTCAGCAATGTGGGGATCAGTTTCTGTCATGTGATTTATTTTTGCTGTCTCAGTCCTTTTGGCTTTTACATTTTTTATTTTAGGCTCTCCAAGATTCCATAGCAAAACAGATCACCCTATGTACCAACTTCGAGGAGCCAGGCAGCTTGGGATTAAAGGGATTGCACCCATTTGATCTACACGCAACACAGGATATTCTACTGAAATGCAAAACACAGCTTGAAATGGTGAGCTGCAGGGCCCGGATGCAAGACGAGGCCCTGCGGGCTCTTGAAGGCTTTCTGGCCTCTCTAAGGACAGCTGAACAATCCGAGGGGCTCGGTACCGACCTCCCCACCTCAGGGGCCCAGGTGGCACCAGAAAATACTAACTCAGCAAAAGATGTTCAAGGAGAAATTCACCTGATGAAGGACAGGGCCAGACATTTGGACAAACACTTGCAGAAGCTGGACATCAGCCTTGAAGATGCTGAACAAGGGGAGGTCACCTCCTGTGAGAAACTTCTTGAAACCTTGTCAGCAAGGTTATTAGAGACACATGGCCACAGAGGACAGGAGGAAGACACTGGAGAAAGCAAATTATTAGAGGCCTGTACTTCCAAAAATAATGAGCTATTTAAAAATATTCAAGATGTGCAGAATCAGATCAGTAAAATTGGCCTAAAGGATGCTACTGCTCCAGCTGTGAAACAGCGGTGAGGACAGCGTTTCCAGGGTCTCATCCCATGTGACACTTTGCTGCAGCTTCAGATATCTATTATGCAAAACAAATACTTCTGTTTCTTTCTTTCTTTTCTTTTTTTTTGTTTTTTTTTTTGGCAGTACTAGGGGTTGAATTTAGGGCCTTGCTAGGCAATCACTCTACCACTTGAGCCATGCCCCCATTCTTTTTGCTTTTTTAGTTTGTTCTCCAGAAAGCATCTTAACCCTTTTGCCTGGGCTGACCCTAGATTGTGATCCGCCTACTACTGCCTCCTGAGGAACTGGGATTATAGGAATGTGCCACCACACCTGGCTTTGTGCTGCTGTTTTAATTCAGGCATTCGGAGTTTATCCTCCAGGTCCTAAAAGCTAAAGTGTTATCAAGAGTTGCTGTTGTGGAACTTTCCTCTTCTTTCTAAATCTCTCCCACTCTCTGTCCCTCTTGCAGTTCTCCAGGCTCAGTGGCCTTTGGGCAACTGTAGTTGACCAGGTCCCTCAGTGTAGCTGAGTGTGCCTTTCCTCTGAAACCTTCCTGCCCTCAGGCCCAGTGAGATTCATTCTTGGAATGCCCCGGGTGGTAATGACTTTTTGAACTAATTCTTGCTATAGTTATTACTTTAATAATTTTTAGTTACAGATTTATAAACAATAAGTAATATATGTTAATGCATAAATGAATATACCATGTTTATAAATAATAAATTATTATATAATAATAATAAATACAATATTTCTTGTTTTAACAGTGCCAGGCACTGTTTTAGGTATTGGGGATCTAAAAGTTAACAAAACAGACAAAAATTCTTGCCTTTTGTACAGTATATTATTTATAGGGAGAAGTAAGATATTTAGTGTCTGGTGGTGATAAACCTGTGGAGAAAATCTAAGTAGAGAAGACCACAATCCGATTGGGTTATTGGGGGAACTTTCTTGAGGAAGTGACCTTTGAGTCAAATGAGAGGTGTAAGAGCAAGCTTCGTGGCTACTGGAGCAAGAGCCCCATAGGCCGAGGGAGCATTGCTAGTGGAGAGATGGGGAGGTGAGAAGGTGCAGCAGTAAGAGGAAAGGGATCAGATGTCCTGGTGGGATGGGACCTGTAAGCCAGGGGATACCTTTCACTTTTTCTTTGAGTGACATGGAATGTCATTGGAGGGCTCTGAGCAAAAGGGAACGACTTGGTTTAATTGGGAACTGGTTTGGTTCATGCTGGCTGACACGTTGAGAATAGACTGCAGGCGTCAAGGAGACACAAGCCAGGTAAGGGGTGATGGTAGTGGCTGGACCGATGGTGAGGTAGAAAAGAGTTAAGATTCTGTATGTATTTTGAAGACAGAGTCTACACACTGGACTTGGTGTATGAAAGAAAGATTGAGTCAAGATGATTCCCAGGTTTGACCTGAGTTCTCATGAATAGATGGGGACGTCTGATGTTTATCAGGTAGAGAATGAAGGATCAGTGTGCTCAGTTTTAGAAACAGGTTTGAGGTACTTATTTGACATTCCAGTAGTGAGCTCAATATGACTTAAAAATAGATGACATCAGGAGTGAGGTCTGGGTGAGAGATGGACATCTGAGAAAATGCTGGTTAAAGCTTTAAGACTGGACAAGACTGCTGAGGGGATGAGTTTAGACAGATAAAAGAAGAGGTCCAAGTTGTGGCACTCCATGTTGGGAGATCAGGGGAATGAGGAGGAACCAGCTGAAGACAGAAGGGGCAGCCAGGTAGTGGGAGGAAATCAAGAGTCCTGGGAGCCAAGAAAGAAGACATTTCCTTGAGGAGGAGGTGACCAGCGGAAGCTGAAGTGTGAGAATGGAGGGGAGGTTGCTGGAGATCTTGACTGCTGTGGGAATGAAAGCTTGTGGAGTGAATTCCAGGGTGGATTGGAGGACAGGAAGCAGAGGCAGTGGAACAAAACAATTTAGCTTCAGGTGAATGGAGGTAATCCTGCTAGGATTGGTTTACAAGGTAAAACCATTAGACAAATTGCTCCTTTTTTGATGTGGGCAAGGTTTTTGTACATAGGGAAGAGCTCAAGTTTTCTTTTTCTCTTTCCATACTCTGTGGCGAGCCCCACCCTTACATAGGAGCCCCCAAGGTTTGGTCGTCCACCTGTTTTCTCCACATAACATGCTCTCTTCCCACACACATGCTCTCTCTTTCTCATATGCCTTGACACACCTTTAATAAATGTGCTCATCACAGAAAATGTTACCACTTATGGTTTTCCATATTTCTTTACCGTATTTCTTTAAACTAGGATTCTGGGAGTGCAGTCTCCCAAAATCCACAATCAGAAGGTATCATTTTGGCATTACCCTCATGAGGGCAAATCAAAGTTGGGGTGCACCCCTTTCAGCTATATTTGTGAAGAGTCAGATTGCTTGACAATTTGCCAATAATCCTTTTTCATCCACCCTCAAGGAAAAAGTCATTACTCAGACTAGAGAAAGATCTAGAAGAATATGAGGAAGAGAAGAACCACTTACAAGAAATGGCCAGTTCTTTACCACAATTCAAAGATGGCCGAGAAAAAACCCTGAACCAACAGTGCCAAGATACAGTGGTCTTGTGGGAGACAGTGAAAGCTTCTGTCACCGAATGGTGAGGGAAAAGAAACACTTCAGAACTGGGAAAATTGTCTATATCATCAGTATTTTGCAATGTTTATGATAAAAACACTGTGTGACCTGAGGGTCACACTGAGGTCACAGGGTCAATTTTGGCAACTCAAGACAGCACCCTCCTCCATGGACAGGGAGACGTGGATCTTTGTCCTTGAGTAAACTGTGTGACTGGTGTGCTGTGGGAAGTCCCTGCATGCCTGAATCTCCCTAGTGGCTTCCCTTAACTCTGGGCTCTCAGGGTCCTTTCTCCAACTCTCTTCAGGATCCTCTCTGGTACACTTCCCGTGTCCCTTTGGTATCTGTGAGTACAGAGGTCAACACGCAAGACGCCTGACTGTGGCGTTTGATCTAGTTTAATTTTACAGAGGAAAGACTTGAGGTCTGGCTTGTTTTTTTTTTTTAAATACACTCTTGCTAACTTTTTTTACCCAGGCTGGCCCCAAACTTCTTCAAAATCATCAAACTAACTAGTGCCCAGCTGTAAAGAAACTAGGGCGCTAGCTACCACATTTTCATTGACTATTTTCTTTTCCAAAAAGGGCCAAATTGAGAATAAGTACAGTAGACATTCTCATAGAGGCTGCCAGAGGAGCACTGGCTTATTCCTTTGAGACGGTGTCACTATGTAGCTTGGGTTGGCCTCAAACTCTCGATCTTCCTGCCTCCACCTCCCAAGTGCTAGGATTTTGGTATGCACTACCCTGCCCAGCCACACTGTTTTCCAAGATGCCTTTTGATTAATGATGAAATTGGGAGGCTGATTTTGTAGAGTTATGAATTCTGTATTTCTCTCTAGAACTTACATTTCTTAACTTTTTATAAACTTTTTTTTTGGCACTACTGGAATTCAAACTCAGGGTCTCACACTTGCTAGGCAGGCACCCTACCACTTGGGCCATGTTCCCAGCCCCTACGTCTGTTAACTTTTTAATACTGATCTGTTAACAATACTAATCCAGCAGTTAGTTATACCATCTGTTTGCCAGATAAATATACATGTCATCATTCTTAGGTTATTTTGGTAAAATAATATCATAAACCTTGAAAGGAAAAGTCTTTTGATGACTTATTTGTCATTATTGTGGCACATGTACAAAAAGAAAGAATGGTTTTTGCTATTTTCAGGCAGTTACCTATTTCATATTTTTTTCCCTTCATAGTCTTGAACAGTGTGGAAGAGTTTTGGAGCTCCTAAGACAATACCAGAATTTTAAAGGTGTCTTGACCACTTTGATTCAAAAAGAAGAGAATGTCTTCTCCACGCAGGCTTCATACATGGGGAAGGAGAACCTGAAGAAAAGGATAGCAGAGGTGAGTCCTTGTCTGAAGGGACACTTCCGCAGGTGACCTCATCACCAACCTGACAGTCGGGAGGGTATTATAACCAAAATCATCCTTAAACTTGGCGTGAAAGAACTTACTAGTGACTCTCTTTGACCAGATCTCTAGAATTTACTGACTTTATCACCAAAACTTGAGAAAAGTCAGGCCCCAAGTTGGTACTGGGTAATTTCTGGTTTTTGTTTTTTTGGTAGGACTGGATTTTTTAAATTATTATTATCATACTATTGTTATACTAAAGGTACATTGAGACATTTATAAAAGTTCTTACAATTTATCATAGTTGAATTCACCCTATTGGGTTTTTTTACCTCATGACTTTGCACTTGCAAAGCAGACACTCTACCACTTGAGCCACACCGCCAGTCCATTTTACTCTGGTTATTTTGGAGGTAAGGTCTCACGAACTGTTTGTCTAGACTGACCTCAAACCTTGATCCTCCTGGCCTTAGCCTCCCAAGTAGCCGGGATTACAGGTGTGAGGCACTAAGTACCTGGCTTCTGTTTGGTTTTGATAGTGGGTCATTGGCTCTGCTAGGACCTGCCATTGCCCTCTGCTGTCACTCCTGTTAGGCTGTCTGTCTCACAGGAACCTAAGACTTCCCTGCAGGCTTTAGGGATGAAGATGCTAGGAAAACCCATTGCAGACAAGCACAAGGACTTGTTTGTACTTGTTTTCTGTACAGATGTGAGAGCTTCATCCTCAGGTTGGTTCATCTGTGAACACAGCTTCTCCAATCACTTCCTAAGCTAAGAAAAATAATAATTTTGGACACTAGATGTCCTTGTTTTCTATGATTTTTTTGTACTGTAGTCAGCTACTAGAGTGCATGAAAGAGTGAGAAACTAGTGCTCCACGCTGCACTGTCTGCTCCTTCATCAGAAAGGTGCTTTTCCTGTAGGTTCGGAGCGTTAAGCTAAAGTGTCGTCAGGGTATCACAAGTGTGTGACATACCCAGATGGTAGAAAACTATTTTATTGAGCTTCCTAGATACTGAGAGCAACTCAGTGGATGTGTAAATAGAACTCAAGGCCTTGCACTTGCAAGGCAGGCGCTCTACCACTTGAGCCATGTTTCCAGCCTTTTTTTCTTTAGGATATTTTTCAAGTAGATTCTTACACTTTTGCCTGGGGCTGGCCTGGGTTTGTGATTCTCTTGCCTCCCCCTCCTACATAGCTGGGATTACTAATATGTGTCACCAGATCTGGCTTGTTTTTTTTTTAAATACACTCTTGCTAACTTTTTTTACCCAGGCTGGCCCCAAACTATGATCCTCCCATCTTTGACTCCCACATTTCTGGGATTATAGGTGTGCACTACCATGTCTGGTCAGGACTTAACATCTTAATGAATGTCAGTCACTTCGTCCCACCCTGTGAGTGGCCGATTTGCAACCCTTCTCAGTACTTAAACACTATTCAGGACCTCATAACTGCATAGCCCTATAACTGTAAGCTGTGCTTTCTGGATGTCATTGTTCTGACTAATAAAACTTCTTATCACCTGCAGGCAGGCAGCCCTGTTGTGGTTGAATCTCCCTAGTGCCAGTCTCCGTCCTGCTCTTGGCTCTTCTGCCTTCATTAGTTCCTCTGTGTCTGTCATAACAGAAGCCCACCTCTGTCCTCAGCTGTGTCCCCAGCTTCTCTAGAACGTCGATCCCCATCTTCTACCGGGGGTAGGCGGAAGGGGACCTGTGAATGTGAAGTGCTTCCCTTCAAAGTGCCATTCTGTCTTCCCATTGGTGCCACTCTGTGCCTGCCTTCAAGAGCACCTTGCGGTAATTTCTAACCTTTGCTGAGGTTCTGTGGCACAAATGCACTGACTTCTTCCCGGCTTCGCCCCTTTGCCTTCTTGCCAACCTCTTGCCCACCCCTGCTTTCTTGGCCAATCTCATCAGTCCTCACTCTTTCTCTGCTGGCTAGCTTTCCAACTTCCCTCCCTCCCCTGACAGCATTTCATCACCCATGTTCTCTGGACTCACGGTTTTCTATCATCTTAATGCTTTTCTGTCGTTATTATAAAGGCGGGAAGAAAGCAGACAAATGAGTTCTGTATATTGTCCCCAGGTTGTAAGTCTGTAACTCTTGCAGCTGAGCTCCTTAATGTTACAAAAGGCCTTGTTTTTTTTAAGTAAATAGTTTAGACAGAAACCCAACTTCATGGTTTTAGAATATAGAATAAATATGGATTTAACCAAAAGCTATGGACAGTGGCTAATCATGTCTGTCATCCTAACTACTTAGAAGGCTGAGATCAGGAGGATTGCAGTTCGAGACCAGCCCTGGTAAATAGTTCACTAGACCCCCATCTCCAAAATAATCAGAGCAAAATGGACTGGAGGTGTGGCTCAAATAGAGCATCTGCTTTGCAAGTGAGAATCCCTTAGTTCAAACCCCAGTCCACCAAGACAAAACAAAAAGCTATGGACACTGACATTAAATATTTGCTGACCTTTTTATGATCTTTATTTTGAGCAAAAGTAATGGCTTACTGTATTCTTTGCTACTTGTGACAAGAGTTTCCTATATTTCCTCCCCACCCTCCCTCTTTCTTTGCCGGGGGTGGCTAGTGATTAAGTCCAGGCCCAGGGCGTTCTGCATGGTAAGCATGTGCTTAACCACTGGGATACCTGCCTCCAGCCCCTGTAGTTCCTTATTAAATAACATGGAGACTGTAGCTTCTCATGTCAACTTTAATTTAACCATGGATAGATCAAAGAATGCAGGCTTCTCGTAAATTATCCTCACGTCTAGCATTCATATTTCTGTATTTATGATATTCAAAGGTAATAGTTCACTTAAGTGTGCCTCATATACAAAAATCACTATGATAATAAAATTTTAACCATTTTACCTAGTGCTATACAGTAGCAAATATTTTCAGCCAATATGATAACACAAGGTTTGCAATTCTATGCAGAGAACTCATGGAAACTAGTGCTCTTTCTTTTTTGGTAATGCCGATTGAACTCAGGGCCACACACTTACTAGTCAAGCCCTATACCACTTGAGCCACCCACTCAGTATCTATAAATTGAGAATTATCAATTAAAAACCACCATAAAGAGAGATATACTTCAACCTCACCAGTAATCAAAGGCCACCAAAACTCCTTGGTAGTGTCTGTTTTTGCCTTTCCTATTACTCCAGCTTTTGATGGTCAACAAACTGATCCCTCTTGACACAACCAGTGAGAACATGTCATACTGCCCTTTCCGAAAATGCTTTGATAGTATTATTCAAGACTTTGAAAATCTTTCTGTCATTCAATCAAATACTTCATTTCTAGGAATTGATCTTAAAGATCTAACCTTAAATATGGAAAACCCTTGATACCAAAGATGTTCACTGCAGTACTTTACAAATTTGCTGGTTTTCTTTTCCTCACTGTTCTAACTAGCCCACCGCCTCCTCTCCACTAAATGACTGGCTTCAGAAGCCAAAAAATTCTGAAGCCATAAAACTTGAATCCAACTAGGCTTATCATGTGGGTTTGAGGTTTCAAGTAATTACTACCGCTCCAAAAATGATGATGATAACCTTTGTGTTGCTGGCTCGGTTATTGTGTGCTGGATTCTTCAGCCTATGTGAATAGGAGAGAAAAGAGAGTTATACAGTTTTGGTCCTCAGGAGCTGTTACTCTTCTTACCTGTGGAACAGTAAGGAAGCAAGGGAAGCAGAAGAGAGAACTTTAACTATCCATTGAATTTTTTATGAACGCTGATGCTGCTTACTCTTAAATATGGTCCAATTTCTATTTTGGGATTTGGACAAATATATTTCAGCTTCTTTTAGAAGAAGAAAAATAGTGAGGATAAGAGTTTAGGAATGAATGTCCTCAAGGTTATATGAGTAATAACAGACAGAATCTTGGTATAACTCAGGAAGATTTGATTATAATGTCACATTTCAAGCACTGTGTGGAGCCACCTGCTTTGAAAGTATGTTTGAAATACATGTGTAGCAAAAGGAAAAGTTGATTAACTTTACTTTGCCCGAACTTTTATTATTCTTGTTGTTGTTGTACTGGGGGTACATTGTGACATTTACCAAAGTTCTTACAATATATCATAGTTGAATTCATCCCCTCCATCATTCTCCTCCCTTCTCCTTCCCATTCCTGGAATAGCTTCAACAGGTTTCAGTTTTCCATTTTCATACATGAGTACACAGTATTTCCACCATATTCACCCCCCTACACCCTGTCTTTATGTCATCTCCCCTCCCACTAGTACCAACCCCCAGACAAGATCTGTTTTGCCTTCCTGTTCTCTGTTTTTGTTTTTTTAATATGGAACTCTTCACGAATTTGCGTATCATCCTTGCTAATCTTCTCTGTATCGTTCCAATTTTAGTATATGTGCTGCCAAAGCGAGCACCTGATCTCCATTTTTGAAAAAAGGCATTTTTGTTTGTTTAAGATAGCTATACAGGGAGTTTCCTTGTAACATTTCCATAAATATATGTATCATAGCCCGAATTGGTTCTTCCCCTTTATTTTTCTCTTTTCTACCTTAGTCCTTTTATTATAACTTCAACAGGTTTAAAAATTTGTATTCATTCTTGTAGAACAAGTACATCAACCATATTCACCTTCTTAGCTTCCTGCTTTTACCCTACCTCTTCTGTCAGTGGCCTCCCCTTAGCATGACCTGATTCTCATAAGATTGCTGTATTAGTATTGTAGCCTGGACTCTTTACTCAGCTGTAAAGGCTTTGGCGCAAGAGGTGTTTTAAAATTAATAAGAATTGGGGTAGAGTTTAGCAGTCGAGCATTTGCTCAGCATGTGTGAGGTCTGGACTCAATTCCCAGCACTGCGAAAATAAAATTAGTAAAGTAATTAATTAATTAAGTAACCTGTAAGAAATACGTAAAGTTCAGGATTGTCTTATTTTACTGAGAATCTACTATAGTGCCCTACATATGGACACCTTGTGTATTTGCTGAAATAATGCATTTACATGAAAGATACAGAAGTTAATTCACTTGTACTTAATTCTTCTCTCAGATTTTGTTTCAACTGTCTTTAAAAGGAAATTTTAGTACTGATTAGTACAGTAACTTTCAGGTCATTTGGTGATGACTGCAGAAACAGTCAAATCCTTCTCTTCATGATGCCGTGGCCAGTGCTAGCTACATGGTACAACTGAGAACTTTTGTCCTTCACAACCATAGAAACCTGGCTGTTTATCTACGATGTGGTGCTAGGTTTCCACTCCCTTTAATAAAAACCAAGTGTAAAAGAGAGACCAGAGGGCTGGACTGTCAGAACACGATTAACATTTGGGGACTGTCTGAGAGGGCCTGATTCCCTTTACTTTACGCATTCCGTTCACCGTCGTACAAACCGTTAATGCTGAAAGTACCTCTGCCCTTTCCTCTTCCCCCAGGGGCAGCATGCACCGCGTAACCAGAAAGTTCTTTGTATATAGAAATGCTATATTTATTACATCTGCGTGTGTTTCATGTATATAAAAAGTTTCATAATAAGTATATTATGTACAATATATGATATGCCGTGTATATTATGTATGCAAACTTTTTTTGCAGTACTCCAGGCTTTGCATGTACAAAGCAGGTGCTCTACCACTTGAGTCACCATATCTAGTCCAAGTTTTGTTTTGTTTTGTTTTGTTTTGTTGGTGGTACTGGAGTTTGAACTGAGGGCTTCATGCTTGCAAGGCATGCGCTCTGTCACTTGTGCCATATGCCCAGCCCAGAGTGCCAGACCAAGAGAAGGAAGACCTGGGTTTGGTCTCAGCCCTGTCAGTGAGCATCCAGTCAGAAGACAGAAACCTCTTTAGTTATTGTTTTTCCATTTTAAAGATTTTACGTAATTTCTTTCTTCCTCCCTCCCTCCCTTTCTTTTTCTTTTTCTTTTCTTCTTTTTTTTTTGTGGCAGGTTCTTTCTAGGCAGCCCAGCCTGGCCTGGAATTCTCTATATAGCTCAGGCCAGCTGTGAGCTTGTGATCCTCCTGCTTCAGCCACCTTGAGCCACTCCACCAGCCCCTTTTTTTGTGTGTTGGGAATTTTTGAGATAGGGTCTCGCTTCTCCCCCTGCCCCACCCCATCCCCAGGCTGGCCTCGAACCTCAGTATCGAACTTCCTGATCTCAGTGTGAGCCATCAGTGCCTGGCTGTGTTTTTCTTTTACAGTTAGCTGCACATCACACATACTCTTTGCAAATTGCATTTTCACTTATAAAAGGGATTCAGGTTTTTTTGTTTTTTGTTTTTTGTTTGAACTCAGTGCCTACTCCTTGAGCCACTCCACCAGCCCTTTTTGTAAAGGGTTTTTTCAAGATAGGGTCTCACAAACTATTTGCCTGGGCTGGCTTTGAACCATGATCATCTTGATCTCTGCCCCCTGAGTAGCTAGGATTACAGGTGTGTGTCACCAACGCCCAGCTCTTCTTTGTGTTTTTGAGACAGGTTCTCAATATGTAGCTTAGGCTGGTCTTATACTTGTGATCCTCCTGCCTCTGCCTCTGGAGTGCTGGGATTACAGGCCTATGCTACTATCCAGCTTGTAGCTTCTTTTGTACTATTTTTCTCTGATTTGATATCAGAATTAAACTAGCTTTTATAAGATGAATCTCTTCTGTTTTTTAGAAGAGATTTGTATAATTGGTATTTTTCATGTTTGATAAAATTCTCCAGTGAAATCATCTGGATTTAGATTTCTTTTCATGACTTTTTACATTCAATATACTTAATATTAACAGCATTGTTTATGTAATGTATTTAATATGGATGGTTTGTAATAGTTTGTGTTTTTGGGAGTTTTGGCCCATTTCATGGAAATACTCAAGTGTACGTTTGAAGAGTTACTTGTAGCATTCCTTTATCACCTTTTGATGTCTCTGCTATCTGCAGAGACAGACTTTGTTTCAGTCCTGCACTGGTATTCTTTCTCTCTCTTTTGCTTTGTCAGTTTTGCTAGAGATTTGTCAATTTTAATGACTTTTTTCAAAGAATTAGCTCTTTGTTTCATTGATTTTTTAATGCTTTTTTATTTTCAATTTAATTCATATCTGTTTTTACTTTTATTATTGCTTTCTTTTGCTTGCCTTGGGATTATTTTGTTATTTTCTTGAGTTCTTGAAGTAGCAACCTATTATTGATTTAAAACTTTTCCTGATTTCCTGTGCGTGCATTTACTGCTATAAATTTCCATCTGAGCAGTATCTTGTGTCCCTCACGATGATGTCTCCTTTTTCTCTTCATTCTTTTGATGCTTTTTGAGAATGGCGTGAATTACGTTGTGCAGTAAGAGGCTTCATCACGTACCATGCACGCCTCGATTACCCTTTCTTATTCCCTCCTCCCACTTTCCCCTTTCCCTCCTCCTCCCACCCCCCGTGAGTCCCCCTCTTACTTTCATGACCTCGGTTGCTTTTTGATTTCCCCAAGTTTCTACAAATGAGAGAAAACATGGGAGGCTTGTCATTGTGGGACTGGCTTACTTCACTTCCCATGCGCATCAGTTTAACAGGTCCCTGTAGGTGTACTCTGCGACCCACAAATTTAGATGTCCACTTGACCTTCCTTCCATATCCTTGAGTCCTACATGCGTAGTTCAACCAACTGTTAATGGAAGATAGTTTTGAAGATTGTGTCTGTACCAATTATGGACCTGTTTTTGTCATCACTGCCTAAACCACACGGTATAATGTCTATTTTCATAGCATTTACAATGTTTTAGGGATAAATAATCTAGAGATGTTTTAAAATAAACAGGAGTGTACATATAGATGATCTGCAAATTCTATGCCATGTTACATAGACTCCTGGAGCATCTTTGGGTTTTGTTTGCTGGTCGTTTTGGAACCAATCCCCCATTCATACTGATTGAGGGAACACTGTTTCATTTCCAAACAACTGGAGAATTTCTTTCAGATACAGTAACTTTTTAACTTCCATGTTAGAAACAATGACACTAAGCCGTGAGAGATTAATCTAGAAGTCATACTAATTTTGTCTGTTTTATGTGTATATACATTTAGGTTCTTTGACATAATAATATGATACTTACTAGAGAAATGTAGGGATTTATACATGTATGTATAGACACGTGCACAATTGAATGGTGTACCTGTGGACTCTCTTTTGTAGAATCTTATTTTACATGGTCCAGAAATACAGTTTTAGACCACTGTTACTGTCTCAGAATGCAGAGTTGGAAGAAATTTGAATGTACAGTTATCATTGAAACAATGGTTAAGATTCTAAAATGTTTTTACTAAGAAAGGTAGACAATAAAATTTGCTTTAAAGAACAATGTTAAGATGGATTTTTTTACTGGAGGAGTGGCTTAAATGGTAAGACCACCTGCCTTGCAAGCGTAAGGCCCTGAGTTCAAACCCCAGTGCTGCCCAAAAAAAAAAGATGGGTTTCCTCTTTGTAATGTTGTTTTTAAGCTGAATAACCAACAGAATTGTGGTTCTTACCAGTTTGCCCAGGCTAATATCTCAAAAACATATTTCATATTTTTTTACAGATTGAAACTGTCAAAGAAGAATTTGCTGAACATTTAGAAGTGGTAGACAAGATAAACCAGATCTGTAAAAATCTACAATTTCACCTGAATAAAATGAAAACCTTTGAAGAGCCCCCTTTTGAAAAAGAGGCCAATGTTATTGTGGACAGATGGCTTGATGTATGTGGTGATTTAATTGACTGCAAATTCTGTTTTAAAGCAGTTAAATTGGTGCTTCTGCAGTGTGTTTTTAGTGTTCTTATATAAGTGAAAAACTAAACTATATTCATTATAAAAATGGACAAATAAAGTTTATAATTTAAGTAATTACCTTCACTGCAGAGTTAGACAGTATTAACAAATGAATCTGTAATCTACCAAGTACAAAAATATACACTTATTTAAAATAAATTAGTATATTATTCACTCATGTAGGAGATTCATGTTCAACTTTATAGGTGATACATTTTTGGTTGAGCACTAATGATAGTTTATAAATTACAAACTAAGAATTTATCTGTATTATATTTTAATCTGAGGTTTTTTTGTGAAAGTGATAGTGAAGTTTATTAGACAAGGAATATACTTTGAGTAGACTGAAAGTGCGTCCTCTCTAGGGTGACAATGACAATATTATAGTAAAGTTTATTGGAATAGAGACACTTTCAGGGGTGAAAGTGGGTTATCTCAGAAAGAGATAGTGAGGATGGCCTCATCTGAGTTTTTAAAACCATAAATTGTAGTTTAGAATTAGGAAGACTGCATGCATCATTCACACAGTAGGTAGCCGGTCATTCTCACAGAATTTAGGAAGGCTACTGCTTTTAAGTGCATATATACTATAACAAGTCTGCCCAGATTTTGTTGCTTGGAAAAAGAGCTACATGATACTTTAAGTACTTTTTTGTTGAGAAATAAAGCAAATTATTTAGCTAGTAATGGCAAATTCAAATTGAATTTTAAAGCAAGCATTTGAGCAAAGCAATGTTTTTCATACTTGTTACCACAGCATGCATGTATTACTTCCGTTTTTAAATTATGGTAGATAAATGAGAAGACAGAAGACTACTATGAAAATCTTGGTCGAGCTCTGGCTTTGTGGGACAAACTTTTTAACTTGAAAAACATCATTGATGAATGGACTGAAAAGACCCTGCAAAAAATGGAATCCCATGAACTGACTGAAGATGACAGAGAAAGACTGAAGGTGAGTCCACAGAGATAAAGTAGACGCTCTGCTTGTCCACACCTGACACTGCAATATTGCGTTTGCTTTCTTGGAGCAGGATAGAAGAATCACAAAAGAAATATTTTCTTCCTTTCATTATCACTTGAATGGGATCCAAACTCTGCACATCCCTTTGAGAGGTCTAGGAAGGTGTTTGTGGGTTCTATTAATCTGGGGTTCATAGCACCCATGAGGCTTCCTGGGTAATATGACCTTGGATGGGGGAAGATTACATCATTCAGTTCATAGATGTCAAAATAAAATTTAGTATTTAATTATGAATACAGGTGCTACACACCAATATAATGTGGGACTTTGTTATCACGGAAATCACAGCTCTTTTTGGATTGTTATTCAGTTGTTACAGCTGTTGTTCACTGCTTTGAAAGTAGTTGGCTCACTGCTATCTCTTGTAATTTAAGGTATTAATAGAAAAACATGAAATAATACATACTACAAATTGTTTTTAATATTTTTGGTAACTACAATCCAATGTAATTCTTTCCCTTCCTAATCCTCTTTAATTTTGTTTATGTTTTATTTTTCAAATATTATGTGAAGGGGCCATAGATTTCACCAGATTGCCAAAGGGTAGGTGTTGTTGAAAATGGGTCAGAACTCCCAGCAGAAGCCCAAACAAAATGCGTAATTCTTCACAGGGAGTTGGTCTAGCCCCAGGGGTGGGCAGGGCAGAGTCTTTTCTTAAAGAGCATGTCATCAACATATTTTAGGCCTGGATCGTTCTGTGTCATGTCTGCTTAGTCCTGCTGTTGTAGCATGAAAACACTGCACAGAAATCCTTGGGAGCAGCTGGGTTCCAATAAAACTTTGCTTATGGGAACAGGCTGTCTGGGGGTGTAGTTCAGTGGTAGAGTGCATGCTTAGAGTTCACGAGGTCCTGGGTTCAATTCCCGTCACAAAAAACCCAAAAACCAAACAAAAGACAGCAATAGAAAATGAAGACAAGCTACTAGCCCTCAGAAGATAGCCTGTTATTCCCTGACCTGGGTCATGAGTATGGACAACCTTGTTCTCTACTTGAATTAAACAACCCTTTGAAAAGGTTATTAAAAAAATCACAAGGTTTAATGTCAATGGTTTTATAGAGCTCCAAAAAAAAAAACTAGTTTTTTTAAACAGTAATCTTAAGTTTTAGTGTTTGGAAAGAACCAAATTTCTTTTGATGCCAGAAAGAATTCTTTCTGAGACTGGAGGTGTAGCTCAGTGATTGAGCCCTTGCCTGGTAGGCTCAAGGCCCTGAGTTTAATCGTGGCACCCTACAAAAATAAAGATTTGTATCTTCTTTGTTTATATATTATTAGTTTGCACAGTATGAAATCTCACTTGCCAAGTCAGAAAACATTTAAATATTGGGATGTATATACATATGTTGGAGTACACACACACACACACACACACACACACATGCAAACACATATGCACGTGCACACACATGTACAAACACATACACAAACATGCATGCACACGCACACATGTACACATACATGCATACATACATGCACACGGATACTTGCACACATATGCACGGACACACACATGCACAACCCACAAATACACACGCACACACATATATACGCACACACATACGTACACACGTGCACATACACGCACACACCCACAAATCCACACACGCACACACATACACATATGCACAGACACACACAAATACATGCACATGCACAATGAACACACGCACACACACTTACATACACAGATGCACATACACGCGCACACACACACAATGATAGGCACGCACACACACGTGAACACACGGATATATACGCACATATGCTTGGACACACACACGTGCACACCCACACACATGCACATGTATACACACACATACACGCACATGCACATGAACACATGTACACAGATACGCACACACGCACAAACATACACATATACACACGCACACACTGACACACACACGTACACACATGCACACACCCACAGACATGCAAACACTCATACACACACATAGACAAATGAACGCATGCACACATACACGCAGACATGCACACACACGTGCAAATACATGTGTCCACGCACACACATACATACCCACCCACACCCACACGTAGACACATGTGCCCACACAGACATACACATGCACACGTACAAACACACATGCATACATGCACACATACACATGCACGCACTCACAGAGACACACACTGACATACATACACACATATACACACATGCACACATACACGCACATGCACATGCCTACACACAGACACATACAGACACCCACACACATCTGTGCACACACACACACAGACACATACACACACACATGTACACAGACACACATACCACACACCTGCACACATACACACTCACACGTGTACACACATGCATGCACACACACACAAAGCATGTACACGCGTGCACATACATGTGCACACCCATACACACATGCACACATGCATACACAGACGTGCACACGTACACTCACACACGCACACACATGTGCATGCACACACACGTGCACACACAAGCATTCACACACATACACATGCACGCACACTCGTGCACACATACACACACACACACTGACACGTACGCACACACACTGACATACATACATATATACACACACTCGCACACATGCGCACATCCACATCCACACATGCAGAGCGATAACAACATGATATAAAAGTGTATGTGGATGTGTGCATGAAGCTAATGTTTCAAATCTCATTTTATTCCTAATTCTTGCTATCTTACTTAGCTTTTAATTTACACATCTATTTTTATATGTTTGGGAAATATCTTCAAAATACTTGATTTCCAGTTTCCTGGATGATTATAATAGTCATGAAGTGAAACCGTGGCTCTCTGAGTATAAATGAGTCACCTCTAAGAGCCCTTTGAGTTTGTCTTGAACTACAGGTTGCTTGAAAATCTGAATGAAGTTCAGTTTTGTAGGCTGCTAGCCTGTGAGCCAGGTTCTTCTGAAATTGTGTTTGCAAGTGCCTGTGTATGTGTTCATTCACAATTTAATATTCTGTACATATCTAAGAAGTTTTTCATGCCTCAGGGAGGGCATGCAGGCTTGTAGCACAGGCCTTGCCCTTCTGTTGTCCAAAAAGTGGGAATATTCAATTGGTTATCATCTACCAGACCCCTAAAAGCACTAGGGTTTGGGTTCACAATGTCCCATTTCCCCCCTCCCCTCACCTTTGCAGACTGTCAAAAAAAAAAAAAAACCTAAGTGATTAAGAGAAATTAAAGGACATCCTCAGTTTCTTATATCAACAATAAAATCATGGGCACCTAAAGATAAGATATGAAATAAAAAGATATTTTCCTTTAAAATTATGTGTTTTAGGAAGAGTTACAAGCCTTTGAAGAACAAACTTCAGAATTTTCTAGAAGAGTGGCTGAAATACAATTCCTGCTTCAAAGTAGTGAAAAACCACTTGAATTACAGGTATGAGAACTTTGATTTAAGAGTCTCAAAGATTCTCTGTAATCGTTAAAATCTTGTTCATAAATCAAACATTCTAAGTTTTAAACATAAAATAAGAGTAGGATTATTTATTTGACAACTATGTTAAGATCAACAAAAACAGTTTTTTTGAGACAGGGTCTCACTATATAAGCCCAGGTTGACCTCTGACTCATGATCCTCCTGTCTCATCCTTTCTTAGTGCTGGGATTACAGGTATGTGCCGCCACTCCTGGCCCAACCAAATTTTAATAGTGGGTATAGGTAATTATATGTTTTCCATGTTTAGCATGAATACTATTATATTTTTGCCTTCTTCTAATCTGCTTTCACTTATTTACGGTGAGAGTGGCTTCCTGTGGGTGTGTTGGGTGTAGAGCGACTATGACTCAAGTGACCTTAGGTTTACTGACTGGCCGATGGAAGAGGGGAAGATTCAGACCCGTCTCAATTTCATCTGCATCAAGGTTCATAATGGTTGAACATGAGCTCAGTAGCAGTCTTTCTGGGTGGCATCCTGACTGTACTGCCCACTAGCTTTGGGTTTTGGGAAAGTCACTTAACCTTTTGAAGTCTGTATTTTGTACATGAAGTACTTACCACATATTGTGTACATAAAAAATAATGATAGCCAGCCGGGGGTAGTGACACACACCTATAACCCCCACGCTGCAGTCTGGTGCACAATCATGAGCTCTAGGCCATCCAGGGCTACGTGTCACAACCCTGTCTCAAAAACAAAACGGAGGCTGACTGTTTTTATGTTTTTATCTTATCTGCGTGTTTTTCTGTGTGTTTGATCTCGTGAGTGCCATGAGGTAACACTTGAGTTTTAAGTTAAATGGAACTTCTTTGGGGAGGAGGATTCCCATTAATCTCCTGAGAAAAGTCACAATGTCAATTTCAGTTTTTCCGTGTTGTTCTTTATTCCTTTCAAGGCATCCTTCTAATTGGATCCGTGCCGTTGAGCAATGTAGGACAGCAGGAAGAACTTATTTCACGGTGAAGGAAGCATCTCAACTTAGTCTGCTGCGATGCAGTGGTCATGAGCTCTAGTTAAATAAGGTCATTGTAGTATGTCACGTGTTTCATGATTTCAGGTCATGGAGTCCTCTGTTTTGAGCAAGATAGAGCATGTGAAAAAGCTTGCAATGGAAGAATCCAACTGCCGTGAGCTGGGTGACAGCACGGCTGAGCTGAGGGAGGATTTGGACCAAGCCAAGACCCAGATTGGGATGACTGAGTCACTCCTGAACGCCCTGTCTCCTTCCGACAGCCTGGAGATATTCACCAAACTCGAGGTGCCACCCTACCCCTCGCCTTCCACCAGCCAGCCTTATGCCCACTCTTACTTCTGATGTCTTGGCCTTTTGCAGGAAAAACTCAGAAAACCAGTTTGTACATTGAGCACTTTCACCCTGGAATTGCTTCGTGGAAAGTCACTTTTAGATGTTAAATTGCCTTGTGTTATACATTAACTAGCAAAGAGAAAGCACATGCACTCAACTGAGCCTTCTAGACTTTTACACAGCACTGAAGGCCTTGCCTGGTTTGTATGAACTGAGCCCGTTTCCGGGCGTAATGGCAGCTGTCCATTTGTCTCTCTCTGCAGGAGATCCAACAGCAAATCCTCCAGCAGAGGCACAGCATGACAATACTGGAGAATCAAATAGGTTGCCTCACTCCTGAACTCTCTGAATTGAAAAAGCAATATGAAAGTGTCAGTGGTTTATTTAACACCAAAAAGAGTGTTCTGCAAGATCACTTTTGTGTGTTCCTGAATGGTGAGTGCCAAGTTCTTTCACTTTGTTCCTGGGAGTCTTGAAGTGTGGATATTGTACAGTGGGCACAAGGACTCATCTAAGCCTGGCTTGCAGATGGCTTGCACCTAACTGAATGTGTAGAGCTTTTTCTCTTTTTCCCTCCCGCAGATCAATGCAAGGCCTTCACTGACTGGTTCAGCACCATGAAAATGAACCTTAAGGAGTGTTTTGAACCATCAGCAACCAAACTGAGCATGGAACAAAAGCTGCAAAAACTTTCTGTAAGAACTAAAATACTGGCAGCATGGAACTGTCCTTAAGTAGATAGGGAAATGATTATTCAGACTTACTACCTTTTTTATATAATGGATAATATTCTCAAATGATCTGATTTTTTCCCTAAATACTTTAGAACTCTATTTCCAGAAAAAGTAAGTGGCTTTAACAAATTCTACTTTCTTACTTATTCTAAGATACTGTTTTAGTAAATTCCATTGTGTTAAAATCATATTTGATAAGAAATAAAAATTTCGTAAACTTTGGATTGGAAGGGTTCCTGGGGATCAAACCCAGGACCTCATGCCTGCTAGGCAAGTGCTCAATCACTAATCTACTCCCCTCCCCAGCCTTTGGCCTTTTATAAGTGTTTTTTCAGTCATGTTTCTTTTAAAAATTATATTAAATTTTAATATACTACTGGTCAAGTGCAACATAAAATAAAAGGCAGGCTCATGGGAACATGTAAAATGCCTTTGGCATGCTTGCATCTTGATCACTTTAGGGTGGATTGTCTTCTACTTTAATTCATTTGTTTGTCTCTTTGTTTTTTGAGACCCAGGCTGTCCTTGAACTCCTAGGCTTACTCGATCCTCCTGCCTTGCTTCCCCAGCCCAGTAGCTGGGACTACAGGTGCACCCTCTGCTTTGTTTTGAGGCTAAGTCACATTTTACACTATCAGTGGCACTAAATATTCTCTCATGCATTGTTTGATGGTATACTCTTTATTGGTAAGCCTATATTTCCCCCTCTTTTTCTTTTAACTTTGCCCATTTCACAGGCCTTAGCAAATTGATGCCCAAACACTGAAACACAAACATTGGAAACAAAATTCTGTTTTGGGCAAAATTAAAGGGAGAATATTCTGGTTAGGTTTACATAGTGATTGCCAGGAAGGAGCAGGTATTTAGAAGTGGAGCAGAACCAGAAATGGGTGACTTCCTTGGTCTTGTTCCCAGTGGTACTGCATTATTTTGCTTGATGTAACTCCCAGCAATCCAGGTGCAAGTGAGCAATGTACATAGACATTCTAGAATTACTAAGGTCACCTGCCATCGGCGCTAGCCACATCTTCATAACCCTCCTGCATAGGATGGTAAGAAGGTTGAAAGTCTGAGTGCTGCTTGGAAAAGTGGCATGGATGTGGCAGAGACACATTGAGACTTGCCAGCAGACCGTGATTGATGACCTTTTGTCTTTCTTAAGGATTTCTTGGCTCTGGAAGGAAGAAGCAGTAAAATCCAGCAGGTGGAAAGTGTACTGCAGCATGTGAGGAAGCATCTTCCCAAAGCAGAGGTTAAGGAGCTGAACAGTTGGCTTGGGAGCCAAGAATTTGAATTAGAAAAAATGGAGTCCATATGCCAGGCTCGCACAAAGGAGCTCGATAACACTCTGCAGCAGCTACTGAGGTGGGAAATAAAGATGACAGCTAGATAACATTTGTTTCTTTTTTTTGGTGGAGGTATTGGGGTTTGAACTCAGGACCTTGCGCTTGCTAGGCAGGTGCTCTACCACTTGAGCTATGGCTCCACACCAAAATAATGTTTCTAGAGATATTTTTCTGGTCATTTCTAGTGTGTGCTTTCTCAGTACGGTGTATGCTGGGTCATACAACACACACACATTTCACAAGTAAGATAGATTCAGTTGTTCTTGGTATCCACATGGGATTGGTTCCAGGAACCCTCCTAGCTACCAAAATCTGCAATGCCTAAGTCCTTTATATAAAATGGCATAGTATTTGTATATCATCTAGGCACAGCCTCCCCTACACTTTAAATCAGCTCCAGATGACATATAACACCTACTGCCGTGTAAATGCTATGTGAGTATTTGTTCTACTGTATTGCTTAAGAAATACTCCACAAAGGGAAAAATGCCTGTACATGTTCAATACAGACATGGTTTCTCTTTAAAGTAATTTTGTTCTGTGACTGATTGAATCCTGAGTGTGGAAATAAAGACACAGAGGGTCAACCGTAAGGTTTTTTTGCAATGCTGAGGACCAAACCCAGGTCCTCATGCATGCTAGGCAAACACTCTACCACTGAGCTACATCCCCAACCCCTGCCTGTGCTTTTAAATCTGCATTTGGTGTTAAGAATATAAAAGTTCAGAAAATTCTTCAAATTATCTAAAATGACAAAGATTCAGGGGTTAGTCAAAAAGCATTTTCTATTTATTACCTGATCTTTATGGTACATCCATAGGGCTCATTGCTTTAATGAATTCCACTATCATACAGGAAGCTTTTATTACAAGTTGTTTTCTCTAAAAAATAAGCCCAGAGTTGACTCACAAGGTCTATGGCCCTCCTTCTCTTCAGTGTGAACGCCTTCTGCTTTTTGTAATAGTCTAATCTGGGAATTCTTCTTTTAGTCTACAGGATGATTGCAGAAACCTGAGTAAATGGCTGGCTAATCAAGAGGAGAAGTGGAAAGAAATGGAAGAATCAGGAGAGAAAGCCGAGCTATTGTACCAAGCGTTAGCTAGAAAGAGGTATTGTGATCTCGTACAAAATGTATTAGTTGGAATTATGATTTCTCTGTCACATAGAAGTGACACCTACAAACTTTCCATGGTATTTGGAAATTGCAGGGAGCAGTTTGAATCTGTGGCCCAGCTGAGTAACTCTTTGAAGGAACATGGACTTGAAGAGGAAGAAGAAATAATAATGGAATCCACACATTTGATTGATAGATACCAAGTGTTGTTGAGCCAATTACATGAAATTGAGGACGAGGATAAGTTACCATCTGCTGAAGCCCAGAACTTTCATGATCTTACCCACGATGTAATTCATTGGATAAAAGAGATTAAAGAGTCCCTCATGGCTTTGAATTCATTGGAAGGCAAAATGCCACTTGAAGAAAGAATCCAAAAAATAAAGGTATGACTGTGGAAATTTGAGAGGTCAGCGTGAACTCTCCCTTTGAAAAGGTTCAGAGGAAAACTGCAAAGATTTGTTTCTTAATGGAAACTAGGAGACTGTAGAATGGTTGAAGAAATTCAAATCACTGATCTAAAAAAGAGAAGGATTGTGATGGGTCTTAAAATTATTTTAATGTCTCCGAAAGAGAGAAAGCATACCCTCTTTTTGGAGAGACTAGTGCCCAGTTACTGTTCATCTTTGCTATGTGCAGAAAAATTGAAATAAAGGCAGTAGCTGAGAGCCCAGTTTTCTAAGACTCAAAAGGAATCTATGTGAGTCGAGCAGAGACAGCCAGAATGCTGAGGGCAAAGATGGAGGGGAATCCTTCTGAGTGGCTGTGAATTCAGAAAGGGTTACTAGCTACTGAGGGGTAAGGAGGACAAAGAGTATCTCAGTATCCCGTGAGCTCTCTTACCATCCAAGAGGAGAGTCACTAAACATTGCGAGGTAAAAAACAGGGTTCAGCAGTACATGTGCTTATTGAAATCACGTTAATTGAAGTACAATTATGGAAAGAAATGATCAAGAATAGTCAACTGCAAGAGTTAGTGAGACTTTGTCAGTCATTTGGGATTATGTCTGTACGTTTTCCCAGAGAACGTGAATTTTGAGTAGTTTTTCCAAGAAGAGAACAATTTAATTGTCAGAGCAAAGGAGGGAAAGGGAGCAGGGAACAAGGATTAGTTGTCATGGTGGAGGTTCAAGAGTTGACATGAGGAACAGTTTCCGTGTGGGAAGCCAGAAGCCTATTCTTGGATGTATAGAAATGTCTCGCCTAGTGACTTTCCACCTATAAATATGAGGAGTAGCTAGGAGGGAGGATTTGCCTGGATTTTTTGGCCCATGGAAACAAGAAGGCAGGTGAAAATCAAGGGGTGAGCAGGAATGCAGTCAGCTCAAGTGGACGAGGGTATATTGAGAACAGCTCTATACAACATGAAGAGAGATGCATTTGTCTTTGGGACATTTATGAAAATGTCATTGTGAAATGCACTCTACCGTTAGAATCTCAGTGTAAAGCTTACAGACAAAAAGATATTATCTGTAATATTCCTAATTAATGCAAACGAAGTTGTAAGACCTTTTCCATTCGTTTTAGGAGATCATTTTACTAAAGCCTGAAGGTGATGTCAAAATCCAGACCATTATGAGACAAGCCGAGAGCAGCGAGGCCCCATTGGTTCAGGAGACCCTTTCTGATGTCACCCACCAGTGGGACACCACGCTCCATTTAGCCAACACATACCTAAGGTAAAGGGCACACGCGCCTTCACCCTGGAGCGTCTTGCTGTGCCCAGTGAAGCCATAACAAGCTCGTTTTGTCTGCCACCTGGGTTTTGATACAATATGTACTGGAGAGAAAGTTGGGAAAATCAGGGCATCTGTAAGAGGAACCATCCTCCAGATCAGATATGGAACTGCTGTGGTGGTGTTTAGTAGAAGTAACACATCAACCTGGGGTTCTTAGCGACAGATTCTCACAATTGTCATTCTGCCCTCACCCCCTTCCCCCAGCCTCAACATCTGCCTGGGAGCACTGTAGAATAATTACTCATTTTAAATACTTATTTGTTCTAAGAAATTCTTAAAATGAGTAAACATGGATAAACGTTGAGCTGAATCCTCTGCATGTATTTCTGGTGACATTTCTTGTTTCATACTATGTCTTAAATGGTACATTTCATGTTTGGAAATGTTGAGTCAGGTTTTTCTAAGGAGACAGATCAAAACTGAATTTAAGTTATTGAAAGCATAAGCCAGTTACTTGCTTAATATACTGAATGCTTATTTTGCTTTTATGTAAATGTGAGATCTGGGATATTATATTTAAATGTAATAAAAGCTTAGGATATTATATTTATTGTATTATAATTATATTTAAATGTAAGAAAAACTTGGTTCTAGTTTGAAATCCAAAGTATTGAATATTTCCTGGTCAAAGTATAACCAATTATATTTTAGTAACACTTAAATAATTTCTATCTTAATTTCTGAGCTAAACTGTGTTATTTAGAATGTTATAGTATCAAAAAGTCTCTAGGAATGATGTATATTTGTGTTATTTAATGTGGTTTATTGTAATGTAGGTTGGGCTATAATATGCAAAATGCTCCTCCATTTTGCTGTCATTTCATTTATAAAATATTTGGTGAAATTTAGCCATCAAGAAAAACTTCAACAAGAAGGAGAAAAGTATTTGCAAAGCAAGGAGGACCTAAGGTTAATGCTTACAGACCTAAGGAAGAAACAAGAAGCAGGCTTCGCTCTGCAGCATGGTCTGCAGGAAAAGAAAGCCCAGTTAAAAATTTATAAGAAATTCCTCCAGAAGGCACAAGATCTGACATCTCTGCTAAAGGAGTTAAAATCTCAAGGAAATTACCTCTTGGAATGCACGAAAAATCCCAGCTTCAGCGAAGAGCCTTGGCTGGAAATAAAACACCTGCACGAAAGTCTTCTTCAGCAACTACAGGTGAAGTCAACGAGGAAAATCTTAAATGATTTGCTGCCGTTTTTATGTAAGATTTGCATATGGAACCATACAAATTGTTTGTTACCTTCTTTTGTTACCCAAAGCATTCCAAACTTACCATTTTTCATGAAAATGCTGACTCTTCCCATCAGTGTTGCTGAAGAATCCATTGTGTGTTATTTGACTATGGTATTAGTTCCTCACATTGAAGTTCCCTTCTTTACAAGTTAAATAGGTTAATATTCTTTGGGCATCTCTATGGAGTGACATGTCAGTCCATCCATCCATCCATCCATCAGAATAGGATGTATCAATTATCTTGTGTCCACCTTCTTATCAGTGCCTTCCCTTGAATCTTTACATGTGATCTGCAGCAAAAAAGTGGACCACATGTCAGCTTGCCATGAGGGAATGTATTCTTTTAACAGAACTGTTTGTAATTCTTTGCACAGTGAAAGCCAGATTCAATGTAAGGATCACCTAGATAAGTAATCCTACTTATTGGGCTGGGGATGAGGCTCAAGTAGTACAGTGCTTTCCTAGCAAGTGCAAGGCCCTGAGTGCAAACCCTAGTACTCTTCTTCTTGCACCCCTCCCCCAAAAAGAGCCGGGTCCCTGCTATGATTTACCTGATGGACTGTTTGGTACTTGTTGCTTTTCTGATCAAGTGTGGTCATCTTATTTTCTTATCCCAGGGAGGGAACTGGAAGATGGGGCTGCTCTTGAGTTACGATTACTTTTTCCTAACACACAGGATTTGAGTTTGACTCTGAGGAAAGGAATCGAGGATTAGGTTGATCTTATACAGTCTCACTTTCATGTGTAAATTGTTGGTTTCAGAGAGACAGATAATTAAGGGACCTGATTTATTCTGGGTATATGTGACTTAATGATATAATTTGTCAGAATTTTCTTTTGTAACCTTCTTGACAAATAAATTGTCTTCAGGAAGAAAATGAAGGCAGAGCCGTGTGGGAAGAAGAAATGTCTTAAGTAAGAGTCACTTTTGGGGAAAATGGAGATTTTTGCAGTGGAAAATCTCAAACCCTAAACACTCTGGATAAGTTTTGGACATATTGCTATTTCAAGATGAAACTCTTTAAAACTGAGTTTATGCATTAAATAATTACTTTTAGAGTGAAAAAATTCAGAAGAAAGTTATAAATTATTGATGGTTTTACTTTTAGGATTCCGTGCAAAAATTGGAGGGTCACGTTCAAGAACACCACTCATACCAGGTCTGCATCACAGATCTGAATGCCATGTTGGATGGCTTCTCTGGAGAATTTGACAATTTTTCAGATGACCCTGGGGATCAAGGAGCAGTTGAGGACAGACTACAGAAACTGCAGGTATTAAGCATGTTCAGACATAAGAGATGCTTTTGAAAAACATCAACATTCATCACAAATGAACTGATCGGGGTCTTTAGTGCGAAATCTAAGTGCTATTCAGATGACTCTTAGATACTTAGAGGTCTGAACAGTCATTAAAAAAAGGACAACAGATGTCTTTCACGGCCATATCTGTTCGTAATTTGAATTGACTAGTACCCTGACTTAGTGGGCCCTTGGCAATCACTCTACCCATCATCACCCAGCTGCAGGCTGCCCGAGGTCTTTGTTTCAGAGGTAACATAATGACTCCAGGGAGTTCTGAAGGGAGAAAAGATGCAAGTTGTCTAATAAGACCTCGGGGAAATACTCAGTTTAGCGTTCCTCATCATGGTGGATGGAAGTTGTATACAGGAAGCCCACCTTATTCACACCTTTATTACACAGTTTTGACCAGGTGTAGTCAAAATAAATCAATCTATCAAAATCAAAAGAAATTTTAAAACCAAAACTTTTAAATTCTCTCACATGCATTCAGTGGCTTGGTTGATGTGGAGAAGTTCTCAGCTGTGTATAGATCATAGCATAGTCTGCTGTTTCCCTACCCTTAATCTTGTAAAAATCTACCTCCCAAAAAAACAAGGTGAAAGTGAATATGCTTAATTTAAGTGAGCAAGTGAAAGCTTTAGGTTTCTTCCTTCCCCACATCAGCCCATTATTGCTGCTTTAGAACCAGCCCTCATCTCAGAGGTCCCTGAATTAGAATTCTGAATGGTTTCCCTGCCAGCCACTGTTGCCACCTCTGTTGCCTATTTCCCAAGGAACTGGAGCACCTTTCTTCCAGTTTCAAATGTTTCATTGTCCTATATAAATTTGCTAGCATAGTTCTTCTGACAGTCATTTTCTGTCATTGCTTGTTTATGTCTGTATCTGTGCCACCAGACTGTAGGAACTTGAAGGGACTATAGTTTACTCATTTACATAACTTCAAAACCTATCCTGGGTTAGTTGAATGAATAAATAAACAAATAAATGACTGAACACTTCTAGTCTTTTAGGTAAGTGATCAATAAATACTGCATAGTCCCCCTTGTGACCATTTCAGCAGTAATATGAAAGTACTTCACCTTTTTATGGGTCTAGAATTTTCGGGATAGCATGCCAGGTAGATTGATTTCTTGTCACACACAAATCATTGATCTGAATTTTAAATATTAGCATTAGATTTATGTGGACACATTCTAAATTGTTGTTTGATTCTTTTTAATACTTTGCATATAGCAGGCAAATAGCTATTGACTGACTCCCTTATTTTGTGAACCAATGGGAGAACATTTTCTGTATGACCTGTTGCAGTCATCCTAGTACCTTATAAAATCTGTTTGAGAATTTGATGTGGGAGCTACACTGGTTTACCCCACGTTTCTTCTTTGTGGTAGGCCTTGATCATTTTTTTAAATAATGCTTTCCACTAGTGAAGCAGAATACTTTGTGATTTACAAAAGCCAATGAACACTTCTCACAAGAAGAGTTAGAAACTTTTTCTAGCAATCTTTTCTCCACTCATAGGAACTAGAGAGTCGACTCAGTTTACAAGATGACCTATTAAAGAAGATTTTAGCATTAGCAAAATCCATCGAGCAAAACACATCTCCCGTGGGACAGAAGATTATTAAAGATGATATAAAATCACTTAAGCATAAACAAAAGGATTTGGAAAGCAGAATTGAATCTGCTAAGCAGGAGACTGAAAACTGTCTCAACAGCCTCCTCAAATCAGAATGTTTATCAGAAAAGGATGAGAAGTTTGCTCTGCCAAGTGAAGAGACGCAGGGTACTCGTGACGTGCCAGAGCCCACTCAGCTCTCAGTGAAGAAGTTGGAGGGAGACTGGGAAGTAACCAAGGTAAGAGCTGGAGATTGTGCTAAGATGTCGAGCCTGAGTGTGAAGAGGTCTGACGCTCTGAAGAGTCATGAATCAAGCATTCTGATTTCATAATTAAATCCTCAAAGTGCTGGCTATTCATGAAGCTCACTTGTAAAAAGAGCCCTTAGAAAACGGTCCAGATTTCAGCGGTGAAATATTACTGTTCAGTCTGTTAAAATGTCAGTCATCAAATTAGGCTCATCATTCTCACTGATGTGCAATCAGATAGAGTTTCTTGGGTCAAGAGCACAAAGGCAAATTAGAAAAGGCAAAAGCAAAGAAAATGTGCTTCACCCATTCTCTCAGGAAAAAAATCCAAGAGTCAACTTTTTTTTCAGTTGATTTTATACATAAAATCAGAGTGTGTTGGAAGGAAGAGGTTCTTTTCTTTCTCTTCTTCTGTTAACCCTCTGCTGCAAATATGTTTCTAGATGTTGTCAGAGCATTTAGTGTGAAAATATCAGTGTCCTGATTCCTCAGTCTCCCTGAGGACAAGGAAGAATAATGTTTTCTTGATTTCCTTCTAAACATCCAAATGGGTACATGTGGATTGCAGATTGAAATGGCAAAGGCACAAAGAGGGGGCTGCCCACTAAACTGTATTTCAAAGTGTCTCCCTGGCAGGCTGCCTCCGTCTTACAGACCACGGTGCAGAGGGACAGTAATAAAGTCAGACTTCAGGTGTGAGTTTGTACTGAAAATGGTGATGCTCCAGGGAGAAGGTCTCCACCTGGCCCTTGGGTACTCAGTTAGTGATGTTTTCACAAAAAACAATTTTAGGACACATCAAGGTAAAAACCAAGAAAGTTTATTAGTAAAGCAAAGGAAAGGAAAGAATTGTACATAATCTTGACACAGGTGTGGGCACATGTGATGAGGGGTGCTTCAAGTCTTCAACACCATGGTATTTATGGTGGGAAAATGGGATGGGAGTTGACTTAAATTTGCCTTAGGGTGAGTGCTCCCCTTTGTCTTGGACATGTGGCACGTTCAGTCATTTCTTGCTGTTACTCTGTTTTGACATTATCAATTGGTCCCAGAGATACCAAGTCTGGTCAGCTTACTAAATCTAGGTCATGATGACAAAGATGTCTGTTTTCCATGAGCATCCCGCTCAACAAAGGATGCCTTTTGTCAGATGCTCCTTCAAGACCCATGTCCATCCTGGAAATAAATATTTTCCTTTGCAAACACTCTCGTGATCAAAGAAGTCATTTTACCAATTTTCCATCCCTAGGATAAGTGTCCTTCTTTAAGATATTCTCCCTTACTTCCCAAAGCACACTAATTATTTGGTCAGGCAAGGTCAGGGAGAGAGAGCTACCTCTTCTTTTAAACTTATTGTTATATGTTTCAGCTTAGTAAGGGAGTGTGAAACCTAAAGCAAAAAAAGTACTGCCTGTGTGCTTTTAATCAAGCAATTCATTAATAACAATGTTTATTTCTGAATTCCTGGCTGCTGTTTTCCATGCCTCTTTTTCCCTGCTCTATCCTACCTCAAGTTTTTATCAGCTTTTTGTGGAATATATAGTTGATAGGAATGAAGAGACATGTGTTTTGTGTTCCTGAAACAGAACTGTGGAAGATTAAAAGAACCAGATAGAATTTTCTAGAAATGTATAAAACAAGGTTAAATACCAATAGAACATTTCTCTGGCCATGAGAAAAGTCCCACTATAAATCCCATATTAGGCATTACTGCGGAAATATGTTGAAAAGATTAAAGCCTCCATAGGTGAGACTCTTGAGGTTATATATGCAAAAGAAACTTTCCGAACAGTATTATTAGAGGAATTAATAAGTAAAAAAAGAAAAATACCTTCCTGCTTTCTATCAGTTGCAAGGGAGGGCACAGACTTTTTTTTTTAATTTTTATTTTATTCATATGTGCATACAATGTTTGGGTCATTTCTCCCCCCTTCCCCCCACCCCCTCCCTTACCCCCCATTTACCCCTCGCTACCCAGCAGAAACTATTTTGCCCTTATCTCTAATTTTGTTGAAGAGAGAGTATAAGCAATAATAGGAAGGAACAAGGGTTTTTGCTAGTTGAGGGGCACAGACTTAACACATGGCATTGCTGAAGGGGGTTAGTTCCCTAAAAACTTCTAACCTAACTGCTCAGATCCATTATGACCATGAACCCCACAAATTCAGTAGAGTACATTAAAAACTGCATTAAAAATCATCATTCAACGATGTTTTTAAAATTTATTAAGCTTTACTTAAATGATGAGTTATTGATAATTTGTGATAGTTTAAAATGATTTTTTTCTTCAGAGAAATTTGAGATTTAAGTCTTCACATTTCATAAGTCTGGATTATAGAAGGCTAGTTTTAATTCTCTAGTAACACTTTATCATTTGTTCTTTTAACATGAATTTTTTTAATTTTTAATTTTTTAATTGTGCTGGGTGTGCATTGTGGAATTTACAAAATGGATTTTTTAAAATCAATTTCTTGTTTTTTCTACTGTAAGTACTGGCTATGCTTACTTTTATGTAGTATCAGACTGCAGCATTACATAACATTGGATTATGTAAGGGCAAGAGTGGTATCGGCTACGAAAGAGATCAAAGGTCAAGCCTCTGGATAGACAAATAAAATGCAGGTGTAATGTAACAATTGCTGGGACTCAGTGTCAGGGACTTAGACAGCTCACTATAATACAAAAAACACATGAAAGAGCAATTTATTGAATTGTATATTGGATTAATCTAAAACTAGTAAAATAAAACCAGGGTCTGTGGCTGCACATACAGTCTGAGGGCAATGTAGCAACACCCAACCTCAGAAAAGAAAACAAAACAAAATTTTAAAAATGTAAATAAAGTTATTGTAATAAGGAAAATAACCACTTAATCATTAAAAGCGTTTATTGAGAGCAATTCTGTGTTCTCAATTTTTTGCTAGCTGTTCTAATACTAATCAAATACCTAATTAATGCTCACTTCTCAGGCCTTTTTGAAATCTAGAGGAGCTTTTACCAGATTATATTAAATAGTCGCCAGAAGAACTTTAGAAAGTTTTAATTTTTTTTCTGCTTTAATATAATAAATACATTAATCTGAGAGTTTTGTTGAAAGTAGGATCAGACTTTCCAAAAATTGCATGGAAATAGCATGTGTACATTTGAATCCATTACTAACAATTTCACATAGGTGAACTTAGAAGAGAGTTTAGGTTGTACCTTTGGTTAATTTTTTCTTTACCACTGGAGATGTTAAGGCAGGCAGAAGGCAAATGAAGTCACACATTTTAGTCTAATGACCTGTTAGCATACTGCATCTTTGTATAGATGTGAATTTCTTAAGAGTTTTTAAACATGAACAGGCAGAACTACCTTCTTTCTCCACCTTGTTATGTGGATATGGTAAAGAGTAAGGATTGCCTAGCCACTTAGGATTTTAGGGAAATTACAAAGAATGAAAACAGGGAAAAATCATCCATTCTTAAGTTACGATTTTTCTAAAAAATTCATAAAGCAACATTTTGGCTTAACTGGTATTTATTGGTCTTCCCAAGTTACAATCTTGGTGACATAATTGCTTTAAAAAAACTCCCAAACCTTCTCTCTAACTTATTCTTTAACTTCCTTGTCATTGCATGTAATTGTTAGTATTTCCGAATCATTTTTTTAGTCCTTTTTTAAAAATTTCTGAGTGTTTATAGTTTGATGTTTGAGAAGGCATCTGTAGATAATTCCAGAAGATGGATGATTGCACACGTAGAGGAAATGCATGGGCTTCCAGCTGTGGGTAAGCCAGCAGGAAGGAGGCCTGAGACAGGACCAGAAGGGAAGGACACCCACTTACTGGAGAGGTTTTTCCATTCTGGGGTAGTTGAGGTTTATCGTTGATGTTGTTTTTCTTGGTGATTCAGTGAAAAAGACAATTCTATTCTACATCTATTCCTGTCAATCTCTTTCTGTATCTCTCCATAATAGGGTGCATAGTGGGCCCCGTGTGCACTGTGTCTTTAAAGCATACTCCCTTGCTCTCTCTGGCTAGTGTTCAAGTCTTGCTTCTCTCTCTAGAGGTATTTTTCATAATTCAAGATTTATTCCTTTACAATTTAAGTGACTTACATGGTGTCCATGTCATCACTATCTGTATGCAATGTGTGTTTGGGAACAGGCTCCGAGGTCCTAAAATCTAGGCGTGAAAGATTTTAAATTTCTGTCTTAATCCTTATTTTCAGGCCAGGGGAATTGGAGTCCAACAAGGATGGGATGAGAACTCAGTCCTCCGAATAGGTCCAATCTGGTGCTCAAAACTCAACCTCACTGTTTTACAAAATGTGTCATGTAGATGGGAAATTGGGGTCCAAATAAGTTCTAGAAATGTGAAGTTCAACAAATTCGAATAGATTTTCTTTATTAAGTCATCTTTTAGAGCCTTGAATATACTACTGTGCTACCTGAACTTTGGAGCCCTCATGGGTAGCTGGTTTCCTTCAGCCCCACCCAAACCCTATTTCTGCCATTCCTAACCAATGTCTGATCAATAACTGCTAGACTGACAGGTCCTCAATTTCTTTCCATGCTTCTTCATAACTCACAAGTTATTGACAATAGGAGACTCAGTAAAATATTCTTACTTGTTCCTCTGGCTTGAATTAATTTCTATATCCATTCAATCAAAGCTTGATCAATGAGGATTCAGATAGGCATGGTCTGTGTTCTCACAGCACTTCTAGTCTGGAGGCAAGCAGACAAACACGGATCAACTTATTACTAATGAGAGTGTAGTTGTGGAAATTAAGAAAGGAACCCAGCTCCGTGTTAGCCTTTCACAAAGCAATCTGACCTAGACGGTAGGGACAGAGAGAGCCTTTTTCAGCTAATCACATTCGAAACGAACAGAGATAGGCAAGTCATCTGGATTAGCAGAGCTCAGGGTTGGGTGTGGGGATGGTTCTAGACAGGGGAAATGGTGGGACAAAGCAGGAGGAGTTTCAGCCGCTGCGTAAGAGCGTGATGGCTGGAGCACAGGGGTAGAGGGCAGCAAAGAATGACAGAGATGAGCCGGAGAGGTGGGCGTGGCTGACTGAGTCACGGATGCCTCACGGGTCACAGTAACGTGGTAGCCGTCTACTAAGAAACTTACACTAAGGGAAATTGGGAGCCTCGGGCTGTTGCTCTCTCTTTTGAATTTGTCTAACGATGCTTGGGATTAGAACTGTTTTTTCACCTCTTTGTATTGGAAGGTGTTACAGAAGAAATGTGTGCACTAGAGCAGGTATGACTTCTGTCCCCTGTTGTTGGCAGATTACAAGGGCTGGATTTAGGGGTCTGGCTGTCACAATGTTACCGTGTTAATGGGACCATCACCTGAATGAGGAAAGGATACTGACACTGTTATTGATTTGCCTTTTTTGCACACTGGTGGGAGGGGAAAGTGTAACTCAGTTTGGCGAACAAATCAGTATGTATTGATAATCTGAAGGATCACGTTTTGTGACTAGTAATTTCAGTTCTAGGTAAATATCCTAAAGAAATTCATACATGTGCAAGACGTGTATAAGAGGATGTGTCACTGCTTTATCTGTGAAGGAAGACATGGAAACTTTTCTTGTCCATAATGGTCTAACAGGTGACTGAAGTCATATCTGTTCATTCACCACGTAGCGCAGGGTCTCCAGAGAGATAGGTAAAATGACTATATTAGATTTATACCTATTAATGTGGATAAATCTCAAAACATACCACTGAGTGGAACAAATAAGTTATAAAATGATACATACATGACTACAATTTCTATAAGAATTTAAAACAGGACCGGGCTTTGTGACACATGCCAGTAACACAGGAGGCAGAGATAGGAGGATCCCAGTCTGAGGCCCCAAGCAAAAGTGAGACCCTACCTGAATAATAAAGAAAAAAAGGGCGGGGGATTTGGTTTAAGTGGTTACAGCACTTACTAAAGGCCCTGAGTTCAAAACCTAATAATGCCAAAAAAATTAAAAACAAATAAAATAATACTACATGAATTCTAATATGTAGTAAAAGTTAAATAATGTGAACAAATGAACTTTAGAATAGAGGTTGAGTCTGGTGAAGAAGAGCTGAAAAGTGATAAGGGCTGGACTTTAAATTATAAATATAGAAAATGGTAACACTGTGTTTTCAGTAATGTGTTATGTTTTATTCTTTTATATATGCCCAAAGTATTTCGTAATTTAAAAGTGTTTCAAATGAGCTTGTAAAATCCAACTAAAATATCACCAACAGTGGTGAGCAGGAATGACAGGTGATGAAAGAACTTTCCAGGAGCCAGTCAGGGCCTGAGTCTGGTTCCTTCCTTCCTGACATGAGCAAAGGAAAGTTGGCTTTTAAATTTGAAATGTTCATTTGAGGGATTCTGGTGGATTTTCTGCCAAGGTAGAAAATGGCTTTGGGGTTGACACTGAAAATGTTCAAGCCCAAGTGTCTAGTGATACTTTTTCTGACACCAAAGGTAGTCATTTCAATGTACCTAGTGTTTTCCTGCTTACTGATGGTCCCCAGGCCCTGGTTCTTCAGGTAAGAGATCAAGCATTCTGAATCCTTAGTGATAGCTAATACAAGATGAAGTTCTCCAGGACCTCCAGTCAAGGCTTTTAGCCTGGGCTCTTGTCCCCAGGTACGTTTGTGGCAATTTGCTAGGGAACAGTAACCAGCAAGTGACTGTGACTGTGGCCCATAGGCAAAGCCCTAGGAACCTGCTAGTGACGTCTGTGATGTGGTCTTTTCTCCTTCCTCTTAGCGCCCTTCGTTCTTCCTTCAATGCTGCCCTCCATGTAGACTTTCACTTGAGTTTGTGGGCATTAAATTCTCAGAACTGGAGGACATATGCAAAGTCGTCTCAATTCCATGAAGTATTCTCAAAGAAGAGACTTGCACTAAGAGTCTCTTCAACACCAGGAACCCTGGACAGCTGAATTCTCTTTCCAGTTAGAACTGGGGAGGCTCTGGATGGTGTTTGTTTTATTTATGTAAACTTTTAGTTTTAGAACAGCTTCAGGTTTACAGGGAAGTTTCAAAGAAAATACAGAAAGTTACCTTGTATTCCTGCATCATTTCCCTGTTATTAACATTACAATATGTGGAGGGTTTTTTGTTTGTTTTGTTGTTTTGGTTTTTGTAAGTTCTGGAGATTGAACCCAGGGCCTCGAAAATGTTAGGTAAGTGTTTGATCCCCAGCATCAGTCCCCATTCCACCCCCTCCCAAAAAAATTGCTGCGTGGTGCCTGGCACATGAGAGTGCTCAAAAATCCTTGTCAAGAGTGAACAAGTGAGAGCAAGTGCCCTGTGTGTCCTAGTGAGAACTGTGGGCTGTTAAAGCTTTCAGAAAGGATGAAATCACTCAACTTAGAACTCCTTCTGCTTTCCCAGGTTGTAATTCTTATTGTACTTGGTTTAGGATATAATTTATTCTCAAAATAGTGAAATCTTGGCATTTCCTCCACTTACCCACTTATTTTATGCTAACAATGAGTGTTTTATTGTTTGCCCTGTCCTCTGTATTGTAGTAAATGCTAAGTAGAAATTTGGGAACTTTGGGACTTTTCCATATCTGCTTTGTTTCTTTAAGACTATATGTGTATATTATTTGTTTGTTTCTATTGTTATTTTTTGTTATGAGATAGGATCTCACTGCATAGCCCAGGCTGGCCTTAAACTCATGATCCTTCTGCCTCACCCTTTTGAGCTGTATATAAAATGGAGCAACACAAGAGCCTGTATTATCTTGCCAAAGATGTTTCATTTTGGGGGGAGTACCAAATACAGGTATTAATTATCATATGGAAAAAGTCATCTTTGGTAATGCCAAATATATTTCCTTAAGGTTTTTAATCTGAGTAGAATTTAGTCAAATAGAAGTAACTGGAGTGTTTTTATCAAGAAAAACAAAAATGATTCATTTGGAAGGTAGACTATTCAGCAATTAATCTTTTTATGTTTGCAGAATTGGGCTTTGGAAATGGTTTTGTCAAAACAGCTTTCTGTCAATGCTCAAGAAAGCCTGAGAAGCACTGAAGACGAGCAGAAAGTCAATGAGCTGCAAAACCAACCTTTACAATTAGCTGTTATGTTGAGAAGTGAACAATTAAAAGAGATAGAGGTATGGAAACATGAAAACCACTGGCAGCATGATTGCATCGTTTATCCCGTGCAATACAATATATTTTAATGACCAAAAACTTGCTTGCACAGAGTGAAAAGTCTTACTTAACCTTTGCCTACCGATCAGTGTGGTAACTATATAATTATGTACTAATCAGCAAGTTGTATAAATCTTTCCATTTGCAAAGTAGAAGAGTTTAATGAACATTAGTCTTCTTTCTCTTTTGCAAAGTTCCTGAAAACTTAGTAACAAAATCTGGAGATTCTCTCATGTCATCCTTCCTTTTCATAGCTTTAACTATTCTTCTGACTTCTAAAATTCTTTTTATCTTTCCTAAACAATCAGTGTGATGGGGTCTTCCTTTGTTTTTATATCTGTGTTTATATGCTATTTCAATGTATTTATGTACTTCTAGCTATATAAAGTTACTTGAAAATCCAGTACAGAGCCATGTTTTTAAAAATGAAATTACAAATTATCCCTACTATTTTAGACACATTTACATAGGGAAGAAAGGCGATATATGTAAGTAATAAAAGTAAGATAAGTTTTCCTTATAAAAATGCAGAAACTTTTAGGACTATAGGGTCTTTAAATGCCCAGGCATTGGTAGATTTTGGTCTAGATTTTAACATTATTCTAGTGAAAACAACCTTGAAGATGTCATGACCTTAGTTTTCCTGCATATAAATGAGGAATTTGAAATATCTTAGGATAGGATGTGTTAGCTGAAGGAAAGAGGAAAGGAACAAAAGAGAATGAACAAGTGATTATATATTTGCTGATTTGTGTGACTTGTTTTTAGGAATTATACACCCAGTTGGAGGCAAAGAAAGCAGCCATTGAACTCCAGGACCAATCTGAATGTCTCAGCCAATCAGAAACAAGTGCCTTGGTTCTCCACAACACGGGGTCCCCAGTACACCACTTGGACAATCTGCTTCAGGCACTGACTACTTTGAAGAAAAATAAAGAATGCCAGTATTGTCTCCTTGATGGCTTTCAAGAACACCTTGCTGCCCTTGAGTCCTCATTGAAAGCCTTGTTGGCAGAAAAGGAAAGTCTAAAATTGTAAGTATAAGAATTTAGGACTTGCATTCTTTTTATTCAAGTACAGTTTTCACTGCCTTGGACAAGGCCACGGTGTTGAGTTTACACTGTTGATGGATATTGATTTTAAAACCATATTTTAGAGATTAATTTCATTGGAAACTGTTTAAGTCTTTGTGGACTACTAGTGCAAAGTACCACAGACTGGATGACTTATCAACAGCAAAAATTTATTTCTTACAGTTCTCAAATTGGGAAATCTAAGACCAAGATGCTAGGGAATTTAGTGTCTGGTAGGGCCTACTTTCTCTTTCTCTGAGCCATGTCTTCACAGGGCTGAAGGAGCAGGGGAGGCAGTTTTCTGGGGGGGTCTCTTTTTTTTAGGACAATTAAACCTATTCATTTGCATAAAATTCCACCCTCATGACCTGCTCATCTCCTGAGAAGTCCTACTTCCTAATACCATTAAGCTTTGATTAGGATTCAACATGTGAATTTTGGGTAAACACAAGCATTCAGACCACAGAAGAAGCCATTTAAGAAAACTGGTATGTTCATGCTAAAAGCACATATATTACTGAGTATATTTAAGATGTTAACTTATTAAACAATGCACAGTATAAATATCTGTAAAATATATTTAAGTTCTATGGAGCTCAACATTCTTTTTTGGCAAGAATTTATTCTAAGCCATGAGAAACACGTATGCAGTTGTTTAGTAACAGCATAATTGGTTAAAATAGTTTGGTATGTAATGAATATGTATTTTAATGGTTTCTTTTAAAATATTTGCACTGCTTTAGGCTTTGAAAATAATGACAAATGGTAGTAAATATAGTCTAAATATGTAAACATTTTCTCATTGGAAAGGTCTATTTTATACTTACATCTAAATGGGGTTTATTGTCAGTAATATCTCTTGAAAACAATTTTATACTCAAATCATAAGTTATCATTACTGCTGGGAAGATAGTAGCAGGGGCTGGGTATGGTAATTTCTCTTAGTCTTGGACTAACCTTTGTACAAGTGCTTTACACGGTTTACAGAGTATTTTTATGTCATTACTCTCTTCACATTTCACTCTTTCCCTTCGGTTCTTTGTCTTTATGATACTTGTAGTAAGTTTTCTTTATTGTCACATTAACAGAAAGCCATAGTAAACAAGAATCTGATTTTCATTTTATGGTTGAAGTACTTTTTGTAGACAACCTAATATTTTCTGTGGATTCACCAATTAACTTTTTTAATGATATCTAACCATGTGCAAATGTATAGTCCACCTGAAATGTTAAAAAGCACTCCTTTTATTCTTTTTCTAGGGGACCATTGGACAGTACAGCCTATGTGCACAAAATTAAGAAGTTCCTTGGATCAGTAGAAGAAGAGAAAGGTTCTTTGAGCAAACTTAAAAGTGAGTGGAAGAATTTATCAAGCCATCTGAGTGACATGGACAACAAGCTGTTGGAAAGCCAGGTGGAACACCTTGACCATGTGTGGAAGCAGGTGGAACGACTGGCTCAAAGGAAGTATTCTCAGCAAGCCATGGAACATGAGGAGTTTACCTCCCTCGTAAGCAGAGCCCACGACACTGAGGCTTCTCTGCAGCAGCAGCAGCAGTGTCTACTGTTAAGACTGAACTCCCCAGAAAAACAGGGACAGAGTTCAAGCATCATTGCCATGGCCGCTGAGCTCCAGGCACTCAGGCATGGATTTTCTGTTTTAAAGGGGCAAGCTGAGCTTCAGATGAAGAGAATTTGGGGAGAAAAAGAAAAGAAGATTTTGGAAGATGCAATGAATAATTTGAAGAAGCAATTGGAGGCCCTGGAGCCATTAAACCTAGAGGTGGAAAATCAGATTAAAAAGTGCGGCGTAAAGAACAAGGTGAAGGAGACCCTCTTCTGGGTAAAGAAACTGTTGGGTGAACCCAGCCCCCCCATTTCCCTTCTCCCAGATGACATCCTTTCACAGATCAGAAAATGCAAGGTGATGCATGATGACATTGTGGATAAGCAGCCAGCCATGGACTCTCTGGTGGAAGAGATCAAAGATGTCACCCCTAGCCTGACAGCACCCGAGAATGAGAACTTAAGTAACCTCCTGGAGGTCTTACAGAATCAATACCAAATGCTAGTTTTAAAATCAACTCAGAGGTCACAACAACTAGAATTTAAGTTGGAAGAAAGAAGCAAACTTTTTGAAATAATAAGGAAGGCTCAGGTTACCCTTCAAGGGAGTGAAGCACTGGTAATTCCCAAAATGGAAACAGCCTGCACTGAAGCTGACCTGGAATGTCACCATGTCACCTTGAAGGCATCCCAGAAGGAGCTGCAAGAAATTGAGGGTGTCATCTCCACACAGCTCCAGGAACTACCAGACATCTGTAAGGATCTAAATGTGTTTGAAAGACTCTTCCTGGATGACCAGTTGAAAAATATTCAGATGAGAATTAACAGAGCACAAAGATTCATTCAGAGTCAATGCAGTGAAGTAGAACAAAAGATCAGTTCTTACAGAGAATACCATGAAAAAACATCTGTGCTTCAGAATGCCATCAACAGTATGCAGCACAATGAACCACTGCTCAGTCTAGAAACAAATCAAGATGAAATAGAGGATTTGTATAATCTTAAGGACAAACTCACTGGTATTCGATGCAGCCTCTTGCGAATGTTGGAACTTCAAGGAGTCTATAACTACATAGGACTGAAGTGGAATGGTTCAGAACTTGAACAATTACAAACTCAAGTCGTTGAGAAAGAAAAGGATCTTGAAGAAAAAATTAAGCGTTTGAACACATTGATGGTAGAACATGGCAGATATCAAGCTTCATTAAGTAAAGTGAAGGCCATGGATTTGCAAATTAAGAAAAAGGCTGAATTAGTACTGAAAGCTCCCAGTACTTCACCAGAAAGCCGTCTGCTCAACGCACACATTTTGACTCAGAGAATTGAGAAAGCCAAGTGCGTCTACGATGAGATAATAAAGAAAGTAAGTGAAAATGAGGCTTTTGATGACTCATTCAAAGAGAAAGAAATACAGCAACTGAAACTGAACACAGAAGAAAATGATCAGTTACACAAGGTCCTCCAAAACGTGGTGCTAGAATTCCAATCAAAAGAAATGGATGAAAAGAATTTTCGGGACAAATTACAAAATTCCTTGCATGTTTTAAGTCAGATACAATCTCAGTTACAGCAGCCTTTACTTATAAATTTGGAAATTAAACATGTCCAAAATGAGCAGGCTAACTGTGAAGCAATTCAACAACAGGTTCAGGCAGAAATGTATCTTATTAAAGCAGCAAGTGTGATTGGAAAACCGAGAGAAGGAGACTCTTCTGACACTAGTGATGTGGAGACAAAATTACATGACATTGAAGATCTTTGGACTCAGCTTAGCAAAAGCATTGAGTTACGCACAGTAAGTTCTTTTCTTAAAGTAACCATTTAATGCTGCTACTTTTATTCATGACTTTTTTTGTACTCCAGGTAATATTTGTAGGTCTAGAGAAGTTACAGTTTCTGTAGGAGAATTCTCAACAGAAGAGAGCTGTTTTCCAAAATGCTCGTTTATAATCGTGACTCACTCTACATTGAAATTCAGTGCCTATAGTTTGTAAAAGGACACATGTGACATCTGTATTTCTGTGTCCATCATAGCCCCTGTTGAAGTCAGAATAAAACTGTCTGCCTTGTCTTTAGAGACAGTAAGATGTGATGGGAGAAGCATGGAGGGAAGAAGACAGCCCTCTTCAATAGAAAACTGAGGGCTTAGGGTGTAGCTCATGGCACACTTGCCAAGCATGTGTGTAGCCCAAGGTTTGATTCCCAGCACTGGGAAAATAAAATAAACCTAAGTAAAGTTCAAATAAAGAAACTGAAGTTGAAGCACATGAAGATTTTTCTCAGGGTCTTGTAGCAAGAACAGAATGAGGATTCATTTGAGATTTGTCTGATTCTAGAACACAGTCATCAAATTAAGCCCCATGGGCCTAGTCCTGCCCATAGTGTCTCACTTACTTATGAATAAAGTTTTATTGGAAGACAGCTGTGCCCATGTGTTAACAGACTGGCTATGGCTGCTTTCATGACCCAACAGCAGAGTAGAGTAGTAATTGTTGCTGACTTTTGGGGAATAACTCCAACACACTCCCCCCTTATTTGTCTTGGACATCATTCACTCTGTACTGTATCTAATGCTTATGCACTGTTGTCAAGTTTGAGACTTCATTCAGTTTATAGAACGGGGAGATTAACTTCCTTTTCTAATTCAAAGAGTTGTTATTAGATAATATTTTGATAGATGTATTACAGAAATGTAAAGTTATATAATGGATCCCAATATGTTAGTTAAACAGGTTCATAACAAATACTGAATCATTCGAGCACCACTGCTGCTTTTCATAGTTTCAAGAAGCAATTTACTTAAATTCCCTAAGTAGTCTGGTTAGAAACTGGACAGGAAGGGTCCTTTAAAGTCATTTATTTTAACTATTGGTTATTTTAACAACCAGACTGAAGGCTGGGGTCATTTGGAGTTGTACCTAAACTGAAGTTAGTGATAGAACCATTAATCTCAACACAAAAGAGCTGAATTTTTTTGGTATGTTGTCTTCATTTGTTCATAGATAATTAAGATTATATACATTAACCAGGTATGCTGGTACACATCTATAATCCCAGCACTTGGGAAGCTGAGACAGGAGGATCAAGAGTTCAAGGCCAGCCTGAGCTACATAGGGAGACCCTGTGTCCAAAAAAAAAAAGATCCCATACATCATTTTATTTAATTCATAGTCGGATGCAAGAATTCCACAGCATTTATCAATAGACATGATTCATGAGATGTTATTTTCAGTTTAGTGTAAATTTCTTAGAAAATATGGAAAGAATTTTTCTTTATGCAAGCAAGAGGTTTTAAACACTGGTGTAATATTGCCAGACTGTAAATACAAGGAGGCAGCTCTGATAAGATTCAGAGGCATATTATAAACGTGCATCAAAAATTCATGAATGACCAAAATCCCCCAGGCTTGACAGTTTCATCACAGCATTTAATCTCCTGCCCACCAGAGCGTCCTGAATGGTGCCTATGAAAACCTAACACACTACCATGAAGCCGTCACCAGGGCGGTGGGGACCATCGGCTCCCTCGAAGCCATCCTTGCATCCCGCAGCATGGATCTTCACAATCTCCAAGAATCACTGGCGATGACTCGTGGGAAACTAGAAGGCTTGGAATCCACGATGGCTGACATCCAGGACCTCACCGAGAAGCTGGGAGCCATAGTCAGCCCGGAGGCCAGTGTGCAGCTCAAGTGCGTGTTACAGGAGCTGGTCTCTAAGAACTCAGCCTTGAAGGCTGCAGCTCACGTGCAGGAGGCCCAAGTGGAAAGGTGAGTCTTCTTCCTGGCTGTGCTTTGAGAGTATAGAGGGCTCTCCTCTGTCATTAACAGGCTTGCATTACAGATGATTTGGACAGTACGGAAAAGGAAATAAAAAATCACTAAACCATGGTACAGATTTTATTGTGTTTTAAATCTTTCTTGCTTAATACTGGGTACATACAACAGAATGCTTATCAAAGTATGTGTAGAGTATAAAGAATGATGATAAAATTAACAGCTTTCTACCTAAAATTTCAAAGATGACCATCATGGGTTTGAATTCTCTTGTATGTTCCTTTCCTCTCCTCTCAGAAATAACCATCATCCTGAATTTTTATTTACCACTTTCTTGCTTTTCAATTTATTTTTGCTGTGTGTTTGTGTGTCCTGATTTCATGATTTTTTTTTTTTGAAACAGGATCTCACTATATAGACTGGCATTGAACTTCTGATCCTCCAGCCTTAGTCTCCTGAGTGCTGAGATTATTACAGGACTGTACCACCAAGCCCAGGTGTTTAATAAATATAGATACATTGGTGGTACTGGGGTTTGAACTCAGGGTCTTGTGCTTGTGAGGCAAGTGCTCTACTACTTGAGCCATGCCTACAGCTTCCTTTTCTGTTTTATTTCAGATAAGGTCTTAGGCTTTCCCAGGGCCAGTCTGAATCTCTGTCCTCCTACCTATGACAACCTATAACCTCTGCACATATGGGCCACCCTGGCTTGTTATGCTGAGATGGGGGTCTCTTGAGCTGGCCTCAAACCTCTGTCCTCCTGATCTCTGCCTCCTGAATAGCTGGGAGTACAGGCATGAACTGTAATTTTTAACTAAGCCTTAGCCTGTATATTCTATCACTTCATTTTTTCAAGCTGATCATTATGACCTAAGGTTTATTCGAATTCTTGTCTATGTACAACCCGTGTACGCTACTAATGGACATTAGTATTATTTCCAGTTTTTTGCCTTTGCAAGCAGTGCTACTAGGAACGTTTTTAAATGCAAGAGTTTTCCTTGAGTGTGACCACCCAGGTCCACAGGTATGAAAATCTTCAATTTTTAGCTTTAAATGCTTTCTCACCACTTCCACTTAAACCAACCACACGCCAATATTCCAGTCGTCCCATGTCCCTGCCGACACTTGGCACTGGGTAGTCTCATGGCGATTTAATCTGTACTTCTATTTCTGCCATTGCATTTGCTCTCTCTTTTGGATGTTCATCAGTCATTCATATTTCCTCTTCTATGGAATACTTACTCAAGCCTTCTCCAAGTTTGTTGGGTTGTCCATCTTCCCTTATTAAATTGTAGGATTATTCTGTATCTTAGAAACCGTCCTTTACATGCATTACAGATACTTTTATTAAGGGGTTTTCATTAGACACCCATCCAGGGCTTGACTCCAGACATTGTCATCTGTCTCCCACACTCTAGGAAGAAGCAAAGAAAAGTGGGATTCAGCAGACGCCCTCCAGACGTAGAACTGGCCTTGCAGCTTGGCTGCTTTCTGTGTTTCCGTCCTGCAGTCTCTGTCCTTGGTTCTTTGAAGTTCATTCAGTTTTTGTTTTTGTCTTACTGTATTTGATACTGTGTGTGTGTGTGTGTGTGTGTGTGTGTGTGCGTGTGTGTGTGTTGGGAACTGAACTCAAGGCTTTGCCTGTGTTAGCTGTAGCTATACTCTCAGCCCCTGGTAAGAGAATTTTTAATCATTCTCACTGAGAGATTTAGGCCATGTCTATTTGGTATATGTAATTATACTGTGTTTTTAAAAACATATCACAATGTTACACTATATATAAAATATAAAATATCCTAGTTTAATTATTTACTATATAACATTAACTCTTTTCCTTATTGTAACAAACACTTTGAAAAGTAATTGCAGTTGCTGTACAGTTTTATATGATGGTTTGTTATAATTTACTTAAGTACGCCTTTTTTTTTAGACATAGCGTTTGCTGTTTTAATTCATACTCTGATAAGTGAAAAGATTTTATCACGTTTGGGGTAACCTTATATCTAGGATTAATTCTTTAGGTAAATTGTAAAAGTTGAATTAAGGAATCAAAAGCTAGGAGCATTTTTAAAGCTAAGTGGTTTTCTATCAGAATTGTACCCATTGACGGCTCATTAGCAGTGCTCAAAAATGCAGTTTCACGTTACTAAAGGGAAGTCTCCTATTTTGGTGTTTTGGTGTTTGGAGGGCTGCCTATCTGCCTGTTCAAGTTTGCACTTAAAGCCATTTGCAGTTCCCCTTGGAAATAAGCAGTTAATAAAAATGCTGAAAGGCATTGAATAGCAAAAGAAGAAAATCATCATATTCCTTTTTAAAAGCTGAGGGTAGAGAGTGCAATCTGAGAAGTTCAGAATTTATTGTGTTCAATAAAATTTAATATCATGTTTTTTCTAACTGTGCCTCATCAGGTGTCTGGAGAATTACAAATGCTATACAAAAATGAAAGAGGAAATTTGCAGTAACCTCAGGAAAATGGAAACGGTTCTTGGGCAGTCCGTGTCCCTGCGGCCAGGGTCTTATAAGGAGGCATTAGCGCGCTTGGAGCAGAGCAAGGTAATGTCACATGTGAGCCCCGTAAGCCTGGGCAAAAACCCAGCAGCAGAAGGTGATCCTGGTTACACCCACAGGAGTGTTCAGACACTGCGAAAACTGTTCAAGCCCCAAGCCAGGGGGAAAAACAAAGAAGTGGCTCTGAGAAGTTTAATAGTTGGCTCACAGCATGATCCTCAATACCATCTTCTCCTTATTGGTTGCTTCTCCACTGTTTGGAGGGATGCTGCTGGATCACTGGCAGCCTTCTTGTCCACTGAGTATGTCATGAGCTCTGAATTTTGGTCACTTCTTATACCCTGTCACTAAGCATTCATTCATTCATTTACTTCTTATACCCTGTCACTAAGGTATTATTTATTCAAAAATAAGCAAATATTTATTCAAAAAATTTTATATTTTTGAGGTGCAGGGGATTAAACCCACGCTCACACATGGTGAGCAAGCTACATCCCTAGTTCACTAAGGAATTTAAGTTTTTTCTTATTTTCATCTGTTAGACTCTCTGGCATTTTGGTTTCTTACTTATGTGTTTCTTTATCTTTGAGATAGGGTGTCTCTGTGTAGCCCAGGCTAGCCTCGAACTTACTAGCCTTCTGCCTCAGCTTCTCAAGTGCTGAGATTACAGGCATATATCATAACACCCAGAATGTTATTGGGATTTAGATGAGGACATTTTAAATCATCTGTACTTAACATTCACCAGAAACAAACAAACAAAAAAAACCAAGCAAAAAAAACCAAAAAACAAAACAAAACCCACCAAACTCCTAAATACAGTAATTATTGTGCAGACACACTTACCGAGTAAAATGTGAGACAAATTAAAAATCACAAAATGTACCTCTAGGGTGTTTAACTTGGAGAACACATTCTTACTTGGACTGTTTGGTTAATTGTCCCCATATCCCCAAATTCACGCAGAGTATAACACATAGATACTTCTCATCTGGCTCAGATCACTTCCAAAAGGGTAAGTAGATCATGTAATATGTTGTTTCACAGTAAGATAGTTTGTAAGTTTCAGAAAAAATAATAGATATGACATCTGCTATTCCTCTCTTTCTTAGGCCTTGGTGTCAAATCTCATCTCAACCAAAGAAGAGCTGGTGAAACTGCAACAGGTCCTCAGACACCTGAGATGCAGGTGCACAGAGAGTGATGGCCTGTGCACGCTCAGCGCCTCGTCGGCTCTCTGGGAGAAGTGGCTGCGTCTGCTGGAAGCTGCCAAAGAGTGGGAGATGTGGAGTGAAGAACTGAAGCAGGAGTGGAAACTCATCAGTGAGGGGGTGAGCATGCATTTCCAACACTCGCGCCCTGCAGCTCCCAGACAAGTGCCATTGTACTTGTTTTATTGCTTCACTTGTTTTTTTTTTTTGGGTGGGGCTGAAGTTTGAACTCAGGTCTTCATGCTTGCAAAGCAAGTGCTCTACTGCTTGATCCACACCTCCAGTCCACTTTGCTCTGGTTATTTTGGAGATGGGGTTTCAAGAACTATTTGTCCAGGCTGGCTTCAAACCATGATCCTCCTGATCTTAGCCTCCCAAGTAGCTAGGATTATAGACATTACCTGGCTTCACTTTGTTTTTGTGTAAACCAAGTCTACCACGGGTACCATTTGTGTACATCGCATATGCATTACACATAGATGTTTATAGAGTCCAGGCTCTACTGAAATAGTCTCCAGGAAATTACTCAGTTTCTTTCATGAGAGTGGTATCTGGTAATTCTTCTAAGTAGGTGACTGTTTGCTGGGTTGAGCTTTAAAATTCTTTACTGTGCGTAGCCGTCTCTATTCATTACACTACAGGTTAAAATTAGGCAGTAATGCATAATAACCAACTAATTTCAAAATTAGCTACAATTGTTAACTATGGAAATTAACTATAATTGTTAAGTGTGGACCTGAAAATAGGAACTATGATGTTCTTTCTAAAAGCTGTCTCAAAGAAGACCTCCTTAATATATAACAATCACAGATACTAATTAAATCACAGCGTAGGCCTCACGTACGTTAAGAAAGAAAATTAAAAATCACATGAAATTATCTTATTCTCTAACTTCACAAAGGGCCAGGTATAAATGAGACCATGAAATGAAAACCCTTCTTTCTTATTCATTTCAAATTTTCTGGTGAATGTACTTCATATAGAAATATAATGAATCAATACATACTTTGGGATTGAAATGTTTATCATTGTCATAGTAACCTGCTAAGAACTTGATATTCTTGAAAATGATATCATTTCAGTGATGCTAGTGAGGTTTGACTAGTGAAGAATTTCTTGGATCTTAAAACCCTAAGAAACTTTGTAAATCATACTTTTGTTGGGGCTGCTAGCACCAGTTCTCACCTATCCATAATGGTGCCATTTCCTGAGTTCTTGCCCTGGGCTGAAAAGCCAGTTCTAACATGAGCTCACTGACTGCTTGCTGTGGGCTCAGGAGGTCAATATGACCACTCTTTGACAGATGGGGAACTGAAACACTGGTAGGTTAAGTGATGGCACAAGAGGCCCCTGGCTTGAGATGGAGTGAGCTGTGAGCCTCTGTGAGCTGGGGCTGGGGCCGTCTTAACTCACCACTGTAATCCTACTACCCATCTACAGCCTTGTGTTTAGTGGGCATTTAGCAAATGCTTGTTGAGGGACAGTTCTAATTCAAAGCTTTCACTCTTTTTATTTTATCCCACGATTGCTTTATAGTCATTTGCAATTATATCTTATTGAGACCCCAGTCATTAAGACCTTATTCAAATAAACATTTGACAAAAATATGCTAATAAAATTTATTTTAGGGGCTGGTGGAATGGCTTAAGTTGTAGAGTGCCTGCCCAGCAAGCGTGAGGCCCTGAGTTCAAACCCCAGTACCACCAAAAAAAAAAAAAGTATTTTTCAAAGAGTAGCACAAAATAGCAATCACTAGAGTGAGCATTTAGTGTGCCAGGCCTAGTTCTAAGCACTGTGTTTTATAAGATGAGGAAAATGAGACACGGTGAGATTGAATAACTTGCCCAAGTTTACAAGTGTATAAGAGGATTGAAATTTACGCTTTGCACTCAACCACTGGACATCCAACTTAAATTGCATCTCTGTACGTGACATTTGTGTGTGTGTGTGTGTGTGTGTGTAGTTGGTGCTGGGGATCATACCCAAGGCCTTGCACATGGTAGGCAAGCACTCTATTACTGAACTATAGTCCCAGCCTGATGTATGATTTTAATGTAGCCTGATCCATTCTATAAAAATTACATCGTCTGAAGACCTATCCATGTAAGATTCTATTAGTCTGGTTGGTGCCTTTTTGTGTGACAGAATGAAATTCTATTTTTGAAACATATGGACTAATATAATCATCCAGTATCTTTATGGAATAAATGGTTTTAGTAAGTAGATTTTTGAAAACTTCAGTGTCCAACTTACAAATTTACAAATTAAAAAATAAATTTACTTTTTGACTTAACTTTTTTCTCCCCTAAATCTCACCTTCCAATTTCCTTAAACAGGATGTAGTTGATAAAATGACTCACTTCTAGTTATCCAGAATATTGACTTTACACTTCAGTGATGATAATGTCCTAGAGTAAAGTCATGTCTTCAAAGTAATTGGTGATAGAAAGCTTCCCTCATACCAAAAGTCCAAAAGCCGGTTCTGTTTCTTCCTATTTCTGTGGGTTCTGAGATTTTCTTTCTCTTTTACTGAATTTGCTTATGGGGCAACTATGGGTTTTTTTTTTTTTCCACTCTACTTTCTCATTGACCTGAAAGTTTTGTAACCAATTTTATTAGGATTGTATGTCCAAGAAAAATCATCAAAGTGGAAAAGCAAATGAATAATCCTTATAACAAGTACTCTGCTGACTTGGGGCTTTCATCCCCAAAATTAATAAAATTTAGTGTTAAGTTTATTCAGTTTTGAAGGTTGCATACAGTTACATGACTGCCAACAAAATCAGGATTTAGGATATTTCTATCACCCTGAAAAATTCCCTTGTGCCCCTTTGTGGTCTATCCCTTCCATCATCGCCAGTTCCTGGCAACTATTAATCTGTTTCTTTTTCTGTAATGTTTTTCATTTTGTCATGTCAATTTCTTTTCAGTAAGCATACTGCATTTGAGATTTGTTCTGGCCACTGCTCATAGCATAGCTTGGTTCTTTCTTTTCCTTCCCAAGTAGCGTTCTGTTCGGTGGATGGACTAAAGTTTGTTTATGCATTCACAAATCCAACAATTGCCTGGCTTTTGAGGAAAATTATTGTCTTAGTAATAGTTGTTCTCCCCTTTTTTGAGTTCCTCTCTTCAGTCAATTACCAACTTCACAGCAGAGTCTGACAGTAGAGTTCAGGCAATGGTTGTGAGGTGATTTATTTTAGAAAGTGAGGCCAGGATACAGGAACAGGAGAATAAGAAAGGTCTGAGCCCTTGGCTTGGCTGTTCTGCACATTTTGGTTCATGGTCATTGTGTTTATCCATTGCAGTTATCTGTCTCTTGGCCTGGAAGCTGAGCAGTGCTCCATTGAGCCCTGGATTATAAACATCATTCTTTTTATCCCAACCCATTTGGAACCCCTGGATTATACAGTTCTCCCTGCCAAAATTCCCTTATTTGTATGCTGATCTCAAGAGGGGGTACAGTGATCCAGTGAAAGCTTATCTCATGGTCCAAGTGTAGCCACTGGCCTGGGAACTAAGACTTCCAACCCACCTGCCCTGAGGTTTGAGGTGATGGGGAGCACAGATTTCATAGCTGGGTCTATGGAGAGGAGCCGATCTACACCTGTCCTCAGGTGTAGTAAAGCAGTTGGGAACCCTGCTGGGTCACAGGGCCAATTGGAAGGACAGCATGTGTCCCAGCCCACTCTCGTGGCTTGCCTCATTTTCTTCAGGTACCCCTCAACATTAGCAGCATTGTTGATAGTGGACCTCACAAATGAGTCTGAGCAACAATGACGTGTTACCTCCAAAATCACAATGGTCCAACCATTTCTGTGCCTGTGCCTCCTGGTAGTAAGTCATATGTTCCTGGGTTCAGCACGTCCCAGTGGTTGATAATATGTGACTTGCTCAGTCACTCAGCTACTTTCCCTTTGATAGGCTCAGGCTCATGAGGACCTACCAGGCTTAGCTCTACAGCTGTAGGGATTGGAAATGAAAGAAAGAAAGGAGACCTGCAGGAAACCTTCCATATCCAACCACAGGCAACCTCATACCAGAAGCTGTCTGGAGGTGCTCATTCTTACTATCTCATGTGTATCTTGCTTGCATACTGCTTTACCCAACAGAAACCTGGAGGGGAAATAAGTCACTTGCAATATTCAACAGCATTTACCTCAGCTCCAACAGCAACACTTTTTTTTTTTTTTGGTGACACTGGAGTTTGAACTTTCAGCCTCATGCTTGCTAGACAGGCACTCTTATTGCTTGAGCCACTCCACCAGCCTTTTTTTTTTTTTTCTTTCAGTACTGGGGTTTGAACTCAGGGCCTCACATTTGTTAGGTAGATGCCCTACTGCTTGAACCACCCTGCCAGTCCTTCTTTGTGGATATTTTCAAGATAGGGTCTCACGAACTATTTGCCTGGGCTGGCTTCAAACCGCGATCCTCCTGATCGCTGCCTCCTGAGTAGCTAGGATTACAGGCGTGAGTCACCAGCGCCCGGCAGCAACATTCATTTTTAATCACACATCTACGTGAGCAGTAGATGGGAGCTATGGGATTCTGTGTGTGGAGGGCTAATATTCCCAGCTATAGAGCAAATACTACTTTGAACTAGGATATGACATTAGAACCGTTCAAACAGACAGTATACAAATTGTGGTTGCCAACATGTATTTCAGGTCCTGAAATAGTAATATTAAGTGTATATTTTACTCATTCATCCATCTCTCTCTCTCTCTCTCTCTCTCTCTCTCTCTCTCTCTCTCTCTCTCTCATTGTTTATTGAATTAGGTTGAACGAGAAGCAATTATTTTAGATAATCTTCAAGAGGAACTCCCAGAAATTTCCAAAATAAAAGAGGCAGGTACCACAGAAGAGCTCTCTGAGCTCCTAGACTCTTTACGCCAATATGAAGACAGTGTGGAGAGGCAGCAGTCGTTGCTGACCCTGCTTCTTCAGCGCATAAAGAGTACCCAGAATGTTCCTGAAAGCCCAGGGGCTGTGCAAACCATCCCAGCCCTTCAAGAGATTACGTCTATGCAAGAAAGAGGTGACAGGTGAGATATGAACTATTAAGGAAGTGTGCTTGGTAATTTCAGCTCAAAATTTAGAAAGTATCAGATTTAGAAAGCATAATGATAAATGACACTACAGAATTGAGTCAACACGTATCAGTATAAAAAGGGATAGAAAAGATTAAAAATTATAAATAAAATAAGCACGTATTTTTCTTTTTGATACTCCTAAGTGTGACACTGTTCAGATTGCCTTTGTTTCAAATGCTTATTGTTTTTCTATTTTAGTCATGCATATTAATTATGAGAAATTTAGAGAATGTGGAAAATTATAAAGATTAATAGAAAAACTCACCTTTAATCCATCACTCAGCAACAATTACTGCCAGTCACTTTTTTCTTATCTCTTTACTGTGGTTTTTCAGTGGCACTGGGGTTTGAACTGGGGGTTTTGAACTTGCAAAGCAGGCATTCTACCACTTGAGCCACGTCTGCATTCCATTTTGCTCTGTTCATTTGGAGATGAGATCTCTCAAATTATTTGCTTAGACTGGCCTTGAACCAAGATCCTCCTAATCTCAGCTTCCCAAGTAGCTAGGATTACAGGCATGAGCCACTGGCGCCTGGCCTATGGTTTTACTTTCAAGTAAATTGAGATTATAGTACACTGTTTTTTATCCTGCTGAATAATTTATCAGCATATCATATTTTTCCTTATGTCATTAAGTGTTAATTTAAAAACATAAACTCTATAATATTCTACCATGTAGACCTGCCATAATTTATTTAAGCAAGTCCCTCATAAAGAGCCTATAAATTATATGTAATTTTATTATGTTTACCAAAATGGTACATTGAATTTTCTTATGCCAGACTCTCTGGCATCTGTGATTCAGTCATTGAGAAAGATGTCAAGACATAAAAACAAAGGATGCATTAATTGTATGTCTAGGAATGCTCTGAAGAAAACCCTTTTTCTCCATACTCTTACACAGAGCATCAAATTACACTCTTACATTTAGCCTCAGATTTGTGGAGGGTTTCTTCCCTGTCTGCCAAGCCATTCTCCAGCAGACACTAGCTGATTTTCCATAGTTCAGTTCTGACACTATCTACCTGCGATTGCTCAGATCCCACACTTGGAATGTTCTTGTCCCCAAAACTACCCCCTCTTCAGACATCAATCACAAGTCACAGGTTGTCACCTGTACTTCTGACCAACTGGCTCCTTGGGTTCAGTTAATTTGCCAGAGTGGCTCACAGAATTCAGGGAAACACATTTACTGGTATATTACTAGAAGATTTAGTAAAGGGTACAGATGAACTGCCCCACAGAAGACATGTGGGTCCCAGGTTGTGAGGATGTGCAGGACACACTAGTCCTCAGGTACCCCTCACATTCAGCAACCCAGAGGATGCTCCCTAGACTTGTCCTTCTGGGTTTTTATGGAGGCTTTGTTGTATAATCATGATTGAGTCATCATTTGCCATTGGTGATCAACTTAGCCTTTAAGTCCCTCTCCTCTCTGGAGGTTGAGGATGGTGGTGTGGGATAAAGGTGGTACCAACAGTTTTAGTCCTCTAATCACATGGCTGTTTCCCTTGGCAACCATGAGCTGCCTCATTAGAACAAAAGATCCCATCACTCAGAAGTTACCAAGGTCTTAAGAGCTGTGTCAGAAACCTGGCTCAAAGAGCAAACACCAGCAGAATCGATGCACCCACCTTTACCTTTCACTCCTCTCTGGAGGGATATTAGGTGCTTAGTCTCAGGTAGAGACCAAATATATATTTCTTACAGACACTTATCCAGATAACTCTCAGGAATGATTTTCTCCCGCTCAGTTGCTTCTTCTGGTACACACTACATCCCCAGCAGATGGGGTCAACTGAAGAGAAAAGGGCCAGAAGGGTTGTCCACAGGAGTCCTCCTGTGACTCCGATCACACCTCTAAACCCTTTTCATTTGAGATCAAGGACCGCCTGGAGAAAACTAGGGGACACAGGTGGTGATTAGAATGTAAAGTGTGAGAAGAGAACATTTGGGGATTTGAGTTTTGGACAGGGCCTTGTTGAGGTGTAAGTATTTGACACGTGGTTGTTTATGTGGTATATAAACTACTGAAAACTGGTACTTTTCTCTTAGGAATAAAAGCATCTTTTGTGAACTCTTCAGACATTTTGTTAATTGTTGAAATAAAACCATTTCACAAAGAGTAGGACAGAGAATGATATTTTGATGTTTTGTTTCAGGCTTTTTCAGAAAGCTCAAAAAAATAAGGAATCCATACAGATTGAAATCCAAGAAAGACATTCCTTCACAAAGGAAGTAATTGCTTTGAAGAATTTACTTCAACAGACTACAACTTCTTTCCAAAATACGGCATTAGTGGACCACCCAGAAAGGGCAGAACAGTTTGAGGTAATCAAGGGATGAACTAGTGAATGTGGCTGGTTCTGGTGCACAATCTTGTATTCGAAGTCCTTGGGGCAGAGGTAGCTTGGTGACTAGGGTGGAGGAGTAGGCAAGGGAAAAATCATGGAGAAAGGAAAGCACATACAAAGGCCCTGTGGTGCTGTGAACAGAGCCAGGGGAAAAGATGCATATTGTTGGACAGCAGAGTTGAGACCTTGTATCAAGTGTGTTTGGTGAACAGGGGCCTAGGAACACTCTTGGATAGCATGTTAGCCTCTTCCTCTAGTAGGATGTGATGCCTACCTCTGATCAGGACTATCTGTGTCCACCCAGAGGGAGGGAAAGAGAAAGAAGAGAACTTATTGTCACTCCCACAAGCACTCTTCATGGGGCAGCCATCTCTATGTAGCTCTGTATGAAGACCTGTCTTGGACCAAGTCTCCATAAAACAAGATGACACCTAGACCTGCAGCCCCACCTGCGCCCAAATGGCATCCTTCTTTACTTTTCCCACTCTAGATTTGTTCTCTGCTGACAATTAAGAAAAGGAAAGCAGTGGCACATCACGGAGTCATTTAAAGTCATAATCATTCTTCAAAGCTGTGATTCACCACATTAACACAAATAATGCTACCCAACAGTGACCATAAAAACCAAACAAACAACACAAAAGTCAGAGTGAAGTCAAGAAGTATTTTTCCACTTGATCTTTGGGAAACTTTCCCGAACAAATGAGTTTCTCCTGTTACAATTACTTCAGGAGAAGGGGGATCAGATTTTGTTTCTAGGCCAATGGACTATTTGTTCAGGGCTCCTTTATCTCCTCAAGCCAGCATTCTTCCCCTGGAACAGGAACCCTCCCTTTTGAAAGAAGTGGAGTTCTGTGGGCTGCCTAATTACACGAAACAGACACTTTCGATTCAAGCCTAGGGCTTTTAGTGGCCTTGACTCATTGTGATGATAATGTAGGAAGAAGGAGAAATAGCTACAAGTTAATAACAACACCCAATGAACGTCTTTGAAACTTCTTGCTACTTGTAGCTTTTTAGATCAGGACTGCAACTTAGATACAGTTAAATCTGAGGGTTCTTTAGAAGCAGGTGATGTTGTAATGTCTTCTTGCCACAATGGTCTGACACTATGAAGACAGATCAAGTTTAATTCTTTACAAATTAGAAAGCAGCATCTGACCCAAGTGAGCACTCTCAGGTTTGCTTGGCCTGTATAATGGTGTGATTTCTCCATGCAGTCCTGAGGACATGCTGGAGAGCCTGTTTTCCTCCCCCTGTCCTGGGAGCACTGAAACTCGCTTGATATTTTTAGGAGCTTCAGAACTCTCTTAAGAAAGGGAAACTAACTTTCGAGAATATCATGGAAAGACTGCGAATCAAGTATTCTGAAATGTACACCCTTGTGCCTGCGGAAATTGCATCCCAGGTAGAAGAATGCAGAAAAGTTCTAGAAGACATCGATGAGAAGGTAACAGCACTGTTTGTACTGTGTACTTCTTGATGGAGCTCAGTGACTACACAAAAGTCCTTTAATGTCACATTTTCATTTTCCCAGGTTTCAGCTCTGGGTTTATAGAGTTTGGTTAAGTGACAGTGATGGTGCTGTCTACTGAATACTGAGAATTCAATAATTGGGAATAAGTAGCCCGAACAACAGAATATTAGGTCATCTGTAATTGTTTTTAGTTGTTCAAATGTTCAGTTTTGCTTCTCTTGCATATAAAAAGAATTATATATTATACTTGGCTGTTATTATTGTTTTTACTTACTATACAAATACTTAAAAACTTTGGAAATGGATAATACTTTGCTTTAATATATATTCCCTGAAACTTTTTTTTTTTTTTTTGTCTTTTCTTTTTTGGTGCTGGGATCGAACCCATGGCCCTGTGCATGCTAGGCAAGTGCTATACCACCGAGCTACATCCCAGCCCCTCCCTGAAACATTTTGAAATGACAACCAAGGGCAATAAAAATAAAAATTTTACAACTCACTAAGAATAGGACTTAGCAAGTAGCATCTGTGTAGCGCTGATGTTAACAGAATTCTCATAAGCGTGCCTGGCCATTCATTATACCCCAGAGTCCAGATATGACAAAAGGGTGGGAATATTGTGTAGTGCTGGAGACATAGTACCTTAGCAAGACAGTTGGATTGCATTCTGAAAAGGCAACCCAAACCCAAAACAGAACAAAATTCTGGTTGGTCCTGCATCCACAGAAGGATTTTTATGTTGTTTTTTGAAACTTAGGTTACCTATAACTTGGTAAGTTATGCACATGCAAAAGTCGTGTTTTAAACTTAGTTACTATAATCTGTCATTAGCTTCTATGACAGAGTTATTTTTTTCTTTTGCCTTTTTTGTGCACGTGATAAAGTTTGCTAGGAGAGGAGTACACTTCCAATAGACTCTAGAGTGAGAACAAGGATGACCTACGGTGGATTTCTTAGGAAAATGTAATCTGTGTAAAAACCATGTAATCTCCAAATACATGTTTAACACAGAAGACTTTCTTAAGGTTAAGTACTATTGGTTTTATTTGAAGAGACAAATAAATGTTTTGAGAGAAACTAAATGTTACTCTCCTGAGTATTTGATGTGGAAAACCCCTATAAAGTAACTTAATAATAAAAGTCAGTCTTTCAGATTTACTGGGAGGGCTTTGCAGGACAAGTTCAGCCACTACCTTGATTTGTGACCTCAGCCCATCATTTAGCCTATGCTTCAGTTTTCGTGTCTGTGTGCTTACCTGCATGGGGTGGTTTAGTTTACAGAAATATGGTGAGGATTAAAAGCATTAGACAAAAGTATATATAACAAAAAGAAAAAAAAGTATATGGTATTATTTGATCATTTAGTGGCAGCTTTGAGAAAGCATTATCAACACAGCTTAAAACAAGAATTCAAACTAATCAGACATTTGGAAAAATGATACATCCACATTCATTTATTATCTTTCCTAGCACAAGTTATTTTCTTAAGAAAATCATTTTGATTAAAAAAATTGCACTGCTCAAGAGCTAGATTTCTGATTGCTGGAAAAACATAACTACGAACAGTCAGAGAAAAGTGAGGCCTCCCGTCCTTAAAAAATAGCTACTTCAAGGTCGTTTCACCCGAATGAATATTAAGGTGGAAATTACATGTTGTTTTTAAGTTGGCTTGAGAATAAGTTTGGTTTTATTAAAAACATATGTGAAGCTGAATGCTTGTGGCTCGTGCCTATAATCCTAGCTACTTGGGAGGCTGAGATTGGGAGGATCGCAGTTTGAAGCCTGCCTGGACAAATAGTTTGAGAGATCCCCATCTCCAAAATAACAAGAGCAAAATGGACTGGAGGTGTAGCTCAAGTGGTAGAGTGCCTGCTTTGTAAGTGTGAAGCCCTGAGTTCAAACCCCAGTCCTACCAAAACCAACAACAATGTATATATATATGTATCCTCCTTTCATACACACATGTATATATGTGTGTGTGTATGAAAGGAGGATTTTTCTCATAAAATGGATGGAGAGATCATATAATAATTTATCCTATAGGAATTCTCTCACATAATTTAATCAGTGTTTCAAAGAACCTTTAAATTTATCACTTTATATATTATATTTAGATTGAATATGGGGGGGTGGGCAGTACCAGGGTTTGAGCTCAAGAACTTACGCTTGCTAGGCAGGCACTCTACCACTTGAGGCACACCTCCAGCCCTTTTAAATTGTATTTGAAAGGTCAGGTAAACACACTGCCATTTAGTAGCCTGCTACTCTGCACTGTCACTAGTGCGTTAACCTGTATAGTTTGGAATTTTTTCTCCCAGAAAATTTCTTGTAAGTAAACATAGTGAGTTGTGCTGTTGTTGCTTGAACTTGGGAATAGAGCAGAAACCCTTTCCAAGCCACATGTGACTTTTCCCTTGGAACAGATTAGCAGTGAAGTCCTGAAGAGCTCGCCATCCTATGTAATGAGCAGGAAAATAGAGGAAATTAACAGTGGGCTTCAGCATGTGGAAAAGATGTTGCAGCAGAAAAGTAAAAACATTGAGGAAGCTCAAGAAATTCAAAAGGTAACGCCCTCCTTTGACTCCCTGCATGTGGCATTTCTCATCCACTGTCCCCCTCAGTCATTCCGAGGTGAGTATCTTTAGATTAATCTGAAGCTCTGAGACCTGAACCAGATCGACAGAGGCATTGGGGATGTGAGGTCACCTACAGGGACTTAAAGCAGAAAGGCTGCACTGAAGCACGGTTCTCAGTTCTTGCAGGACAGGCATGTGCCCTGACTCCTGAGCACCCTGACTGGGAACTCGTGTTTCCACACAAAAGGGGCAGTAAGGATCTTATCATGGGAAGACTGATATAAAAAGTGATCAATGGCATAGAAAAAGTATTACCAGCTTTCCTTTAGATTGCCAACTGAAGAAAGGGGAAATAGAAATTTCAAATTTATTTCCTGTGTAAAATGTCTTAGGAATTAAAAGCTTAGATAAAACTGTGCATAACGATAACTTTCTACCCTCTGACCTCCCGAGTAAGTGTGAGTATGAATTCTTACTGTGGTGTCCCTTTTTAGAAGTACTCTGATATGATTGGGGGCATTTAAAAATAGATCAGGGTATGGCACATATATGAGACACAATCTTGGCTCTTAAACAGAGAACCCTAACTTTTTATAAGTCAGATTCTCCCAGTTCTCAATATTTTGTTATTAAAGAACTATTAAGTAAGATTTGAATACTTTACCTTTGAGACCTTCTTCAGACAGGTTTAGATTAGGATCCAGCCTCCTTGTTTCTTGTGTCAAAAAGCAGTCGTTGCCGGGTGCTGGTGGCTCACGCCTGTCATCCTAGCTAGTCAGGAGGCAGAGATCAGGAGGATCGAGGTTTGAAGCCACCCCAGGCAAAAAGTTCACGAGACCCTATCTCAAGAAACCCTTCACAAAAATAGGGCTGGAGGAGTGGCTCAAGGTGAAGGAAGCAGTTGTTACTATGTGTGCTGCTGTTACTTCCTGCCAGCACATTAATTCCTAGGCATCAGACTTTTTTTATCACTTTTGTTTTTGCACTTAAAATTCTCTTCTAAGCACCCACACAGAGGTCTAAATAGTCATTTTATTTTTATTTATTTTTAGTTTTTTTTAGGGAGTGTCTCACTGTCACATAGACCATAGGCTGGTCTAGAACTCCTAGGCTCTAGCAACCCTCCTGTCTCAGTCTGCCAGCACTGAGACCAGAGGCATTACTAGCTCAAATTGCCTTTCTTAAACCTAATTACTTTTGAAAGGTTAGGGCTAGATTAACCTTGTTTGCTCTGGAAAATGCTTAGGTCTTCCTGTTCTCTCACAGCTAATTTGTCTTGAAATGAATAGAGTTACAGGTAAGAGAACTCAGAAAAAGTGGTTTTCAGTTTAGATTACAAATGGTTGCCGAATATAAATTCAACAAGCAGGCTTGTGATGATTTTTGATAGCATTGCCAAATGTAATTTCCATGTGAAACCCACCATGACATCTTCATCTCAATGGACTTCATGATTCCTTCTCCAGAAAATGTGGGATGAGCTGGATGGCTGGCATTCCGAGCTGAACGAGCTGGATTCCGAGCTTCAGGACATGGTTGAGCAGGACCCAGGACAGGTGCAGGAATGGATGGATGACTTGATGGTTCCTTTCCAGCAGTACCAGCAAGTGTCACAGAAAGTGGAATTCAGAACCTCTCAGCTAAATAAGGTGGGACAATAACACAGGATGGCTACATAGAGCGTAGTCCCGAGACAGCTTCAAAACAAAACAGAAAAATAGATTTTTCTGTTCAGAGGTAGTCTCTTTCCTAGCCATACGAGCTGAACCCATGCCACATGTAAGCTCATGTGGGCACAGAGGGGACAGAATTGCAGTGTCAATGCAAGTCTGATTGGGCCGGCAAAACCAAGAATCCAAAAGTCAGACCACGGCAGGAGTCCTCTGGGACTTACAATAGGCACATGAGGAACAGTAAGGGGACTCTGTGGGCTGTCCAGGGAAGGAGCCAGCCATAAGAAAGACTGCCACTGGGGGAACAAGGTCCCTCTCTGCCCCATTCTAAACAGAGGCTGAGGTTTGGTAAGTTCTGAGTGGAATCAAGTAAGGATAGCATCCTCGTCTTACAAGAAATGGGATATCACAGAACAAGGTTCTGGGCGGGAGGAAGAAGTGCAAGCTGTTTTCAGAATGGAACATAAACGTTAGGCTACTTCAGAGCCCTGTGGAGGTGCAGTGTTGGGGTAGAACTTCTTAGATCCTTTCTACCTGTGGTCAGGGTTGGTCTTAAAAGTTGGAAGGATGTGAGCCCTGCAGCGGGGGGCGGGAGAGGAGCATTGTCCTCGGTCATGGGAGAGGAGGCCTGACTCACCATTGACAAATAGCAGGTAACTCTTCATTCAGGAATCACTCAGCTCCAGCAAACAGCATTGCCCGAGTGTGTACCACATTTCTCTCGCAGGCCACAATTAAGATGGAGGAGTATAATGATCTTTTGAAGAGTACTGAAGCTTGGATAGAAAGTACCCGTCGTTTGCTGTCCAATCCTGCCCCCTATGACTCTTCAAGGACTCTGAGTCACCATGCTAGCACCCTCCAAGTAAGTCCTCTGAGGTTTTCTGCTTGGGAAGGGTTTATTTGGGAAGAAGCCCTGCAGAGGGGAGTTTCCAGCCAAAGCCAGACCCCACTGCCACTTAGACTTGGAGTAGATATAGGGGAGGGGTCTGGAGGGGCAGTTTAGCTTGGTGGGGAGATTTTTCTGGGATCAACAATTGCTTGGGAAAGCTAGAGAAGATGAATGCTCAGACAGCTCCCACCAGGCAAGGTGAGAGTTTGTCATTCCCTTGAGGCTAGGTGTGGTCCTTTCAGTAAGTGGTAGGGTGTTTCCAGTAAGCAGCCAAAAGGAAAGGATCAGGGAGTCCAATCCTAACATGGCTTCCCTTTTGTACACTAACACTCTTCCTTTTCTTCCTTATCCTTCTTCCTTTCTTCCTCTTCTTCTCCCCTCTTTGCTTCCCCTTTTCCTTCTTCTTCCTCCCTTCCTTCTCCTCCTCCTCCGTCTCGTTCTTAGTGCCTTTTCCTCTTCTGAATAACAGTCTTACCTCTAAGCATGCCAGGAGACAGAAGGAAGCATGGAATAGGGCCAGACCTACATGGAGATTTTGGAGATCAGGATCTGGTCCTTTTTGACTTTTGAGATAACTTAGTGTGAAGTGAGAATTGCACTGGATGGTATTGATGGCTTTAGCCCATAAAATTCTGAGCTAGCCTGGTATTCTCATTCCTTAGTACACAGGACCTGTGTGACCCCTTCCCTTCAGTGCCAGTAGGGATAGGAGTATGTTGGGATAATCACAGTATTGATCAGTTTTTGTCCCATGGTAACAGTTGTTGAGATTCTTCATTTATTTCTTTTCTTGCCCTTCCTCGTGATTCCTCCCCAACTCCCTCATCCCCTCACCCCCTACCCCCTGCCATACACACACACACACACACACACACACACACACCTTAGATATATTTTCAACATTCCCAGAGCATGTGTCATCTTTTTGTTTTTAATTGCTTTAATGCCTTAACGATTCACCATTTTTTAGGAGCTTTCCAGATCAGAAGACAGTAATGTGCTCCCCCACTCTTCAAATGCTTTTGTCAAATTAAAAAACTTACTAACATGAGCTCAGGCAAGAGCAGGTGAACTTTTTCTACTTTCTACTGATACAAATGTACAAGTGTGGCTGGGGGAGTGGCTCAAATGGTAGAGTTCCTGCCTTGCAAGCTCAAGGCTAGGAGTTCAAACCCCCGTACAGCCAAAAAAGAAAAAATGTTTTAATGTGCAAGTGTGAAAGTATTTCTCAAACTGTCGGGGACATTTTATGTTGTTGGACTTTGTTACACACTAGGATTGAGTAGAGGAAGTAGGGACATGGAAAGATAGGGGTTTAATTCCCACAGAATGGATCCTAAAAAATCCCCACTTGGGAAGTAAGTCCCAAAGACCTACTCCCATGAACCCCCACTTTTGTCCTTAGAATGAAAATAACTGTCCTACTCTTAGAATGATCCTTTCCATTTTCTGGCATTACCTGGCCTTTTTAAAAATAAATCTTAAAAAGCTAACAGAACCCTCAAGTAAGATTTAAATAGTTGTCAGGCACTAATGGTTCACACCTGGAATCCTAGGTATTCAGGAGGCAGAGATCAGGAGGATCGTGGTTCAGTGCCAGCCTGGACAAATAGTTCATGAGACCCTATCTCAAAAACACCCAACACAAAAATGGGCTGGTGAAATGGTTCATGTGGTAGAGTACCTGCCTAGCAAGCACAGGGCCCTGAATTCAAACTCCAGTACCACCAAAAAAAAAAAAGACTTAAATAGTTTTGCCAAGTGTGGTGGTGTCTGCCTTGTATTTGCAGTACTTCGGAGGCTAAGGGAAGAGGATCATGAGTTTGAGGCAACCTGTCTCAAAATTATAAAGTTAATTAATTAATTAATTAATTAATTATCTAAAAGTTTGTTTTAACTGCATAACTTTCTGCCTGGATTGCATTTGTTAAAACAGGTTTGTGTAACCTGAAGATGATTTCACTAATACAGCTGCTACGGTTGAAAGTCACTGAGATGTGAATTGTTACTGTAACAATAGTGAACTAACTTGTTTTTAAATCAACCGCATTGGCTACCATTTGCTTAGAGTAAAATAGGCCCATTTTAACTGCAGTTCTCAGCTGTTAGGTGGTAAAGGTGATGAAGGTGTGACTGGGTGAATACCCCCGCCATCAGTTTGAAGAACATTTCCATCACCCCAAAAGGTTTCCTCAGGTGCTGTGGCAGGCAGCCCCCTTCATACTGCCTCCAGAGTAGATGGGATTGAGGCATGGCCCCAGTACTTCATGCTTTTGGTGGCTGAGTAGTGTTCCTTTTAAGGAAATAAGCAATTTGCTTTTCCATTCACCAGTTAATAGGCATTTGGGTTTGTTTCTGATTTTGAGCTATGTGTTAGCTATTGCTGTGTAACACATTACACTGAAATGTGTAGGCTTAAGACAACAAACGTTTATTATCTCAGTCTCTGCAGGTCGGGACCCTCGGCATGACTAGCTGAGTTTGTCTCCTGGTCTCTCGTGAGAATACTTAGGGTGCTGAAGTCAACACCTTAGAAGGTGGGGTTTGGGTGAGGGAGTACAGGATCCACACAGCCCTGGAGGCCTCGCACATCCACGTCCACACACAGGCCACTCCATGGCATCGCAGCTGGCTTCCCTCAGCATAAACAACCTCACGGAGAGTGACAGTGCTCCCAAGGCAGAGCCACGTTGTAATCTTTCAAGTGACATCACTCCCGCCATATTTCACTACAAATAAATGAGTGAACGCAGGCTGCATTCTTGGGAACTGTGTTAAATGAGCTCAATTCCCAAGAAGCGGGGACATGGGAGCCATTTTAGAGGCTGCTCACCACAACCATCATGAGCAAAGCTGCTAGAACGTTTGTGTTCAGATCTCTGTGTGGACATAGGTTTTCATTTCATTTCATTGCAATAGATAAATACCAATGAGTAGGATTGCTGACTGTATTAATGGTGTCTAAATAAAAACTACCAGATTATTTTCCAAGCTGGCTGCCCCATTTTTCATTCCCACCAACAGTGTGAGTTCTAATTGCTCCATATTTTCACCTGCACTTGATATTGCCTAGCTTGTAAGTGACCAGTCCTGGTGTCTCATTGCGGTTTAAGTGGCGTTTCTCTAGTGACTCATGATCTTGAGTCTCATTTGTTCATGTCCTTACTTGTCGTTTATGTACTTCCTTTGTGAAGTATCCAAATTTCCCCATATTTAAATTGGACATATAAGTTATTTGTAGAACATTCTAAAAACTATTTCTGTGTATGTGCTTTATAAATATTTTCCCCAGTCTGTGGCTTATCTTTTTTTTTTTTTTTTTACTTTTTGCTGGGACTTGAGCTCAGGGCCTTCACCTTGAGCCACTGCACCAGCCCTATTTTTGTGAACGGTTTTTTGAGATTGGGTCTCCCAAACTTTTTTTTTCCTGTGCTGGCTTTGAACCACAATCCTCTTGATCTCTACCTTGGAGCAACGAGGATTACAGGCCTGAGCAACCAGCACCCGGCTTTGTGGCTTATCTTTAGAATTCTCTTATCAGTGTTTTTTCTGAGAGCAAATGGTAATTGGTTTGAAGCCCAATTTATCAGTATGTCTTTCTATGCATTATTCTTTTATGCTGTCTTCAAGAATCTTCACCTGACCCAAGGTCACAAAGATTTCCTTCTATGTTATCGTCTAGAAATTTGATAGTATTAACTCTTACTTTAGATTTTGTGATCCATTTAATGTTAATTGTGTATGGTGTGAGTCAAGGATCGAGGTCCATTTTTTTTTCCATTTGTTCCAGAACTCAGGGCCTTACACTTGCTAGACAGGCACCCTACCACTTGAGCCACTCCACCAGCCCTCCTACATCATTGATTGAAATGATTCTCCCCACTGAATTCCTTTTTACTTTGTTAAAAATCAATTGATCTCACACATGTGAATCTATTTCTGATTCCCTCTTCTGTTGTATTGATCTGGTGTCTTTCTTCCACCATTATGGCAGTATTGATTGCTATAACTTTATTGAAATCAATCAACATGAACTCTATCACTTTGCTCTTCTTATTCAGATTTGCCTTGGCTCCTCTTATTCTTTTGCATTTCCTTTGAAATCTTAGAATCAACCTCTCCATTTCTATTTAGAGGTCTGTTAGAATTTTGAGAGGAACTGCATTAAATCTGTAGATGAGTTTGGGGGAGAATTTATCTTAACCATGTTGACTTTTCAATCAAGGAACGTGATATATATCTCTTTCTTTATTTTGATCTTTAATTTTTTTAGCACTATTTTATAGTTTTGCTGTACAGGTCTTGCAAGTATATTGCTAAATTTAACCCTATGTATTTTTTTGATGCAATTGTAAATGATACTCTGGCAAAATGTTTTATTTTACTATGAGTTTTTCCCTAATAGGGTTTTGAATAGGATTAATATAAAATTCTGAGTTATGGTTAGAATTCTGCTTGAGTAAGTGTACTGTCTTGTATCACTGATTTCTTATGGAATTAAGTGAAGACTGCATTAAAAGACTGACCATTTCCGATCGGCAGCTAAGATGTTTTCAGATGAAGTTTGCAGTGGTAGAGCACTTGCCAAGCATACGCAGTGCCCTGGGTTTGATGCCCAGCACTACAAAACAAACAAACAACAATGATAACAAACCCAAATCTTTTTTTTTAAGAAAAGCAGATGATTTAATAGTTGGTGTTATGTTTAGACAAATGGTAGCCATCTAAAACAAAGTGTAGGTCTCTTCTTAGTTTCTTATATCAAAATCAGTTCCAGATTAAACCACAAAGGTTTAAGTTAAAAAAAAAATCCATGAAAGTATTAAAAGAAAACAGGAGAGATTTTATTTAAATAATATCCAAATGGAGAGGAACTTTGCCTTTTTAAACATGACACAGGCTCCAGAATCCATAAATGATTAATAAATGGTATCATAAAATTAATCTGCATCACAAAAATAACAGAAAGTCAGAAGATAATCAACAAGCTGGACAAACCCAAATCTTAATATGAAAGTCAACATGTGTTTTAAAGCGGCTTATTTTGAGTAACTAAAGACATTCCTCTCACCTCTCTGACCCAGGATGTTCTAAGGATTTAGAAGCTCTCTGCTAGGATCTCAGGATGAAGTCTAAATAAATATATTACCTATTATGGGTTGATCATCACTAACTCTTAACACCTAACGTCTGAAATGTTCCCAACATCTGAAGCTTTTTTGAGTACTGACATGGCACGACAAGTAGAAAATCCACACTTGATCCACACTTGACCTCTTGTGACAGTCAGAATGAACACTCTAAAAATATTGTAAAAATTACCTTCAGGCTATATACAGAAGATGTATATGTTATATAAATCAATTTTTTATTTAGACTTGGGTTCCATCCTCCAATTATATATATATATATACACATATTATAAAATCTGAAAATAATTCTGAACTCCAAAACACTTTCTGTCCCAAGCGTTTTGGATAAGGAACATTGAACCCATATATACAATATCATAGCAGAACTCTAAAGTCATCTCCAGTGCCACTCACGATAGTGTGTCCAGTGATTTCATTATGAAAAGGTGTGGCGACGCATGTCTGTAATCCCAGCTACTTGGTAGGGTAGAGGTAGGAAATTTGTTTTACAAGGTCAGCCTGGGCAAGAACACAAGATCCTATCTGAAAAACACTGAAAGCAAGAAGGACTGGGAGCATGGCTCAAGTGGTAGAGCATTGCCCAGTAAACAGGAGGTCCTGTATTCAAATACCATTACTTCTAAAAAGAACAAAAAAAATTAAGGAAAATGGAAATGACCAGGAGTTTGGAATACTGACAAATTAAAATTTCTGTGATTTAAATTTTAAATTTGTCTCACTATCTTCTTTTGTCCTGCAGCACTGGGATTGATGTTTCATTTTTTTCACATTTCTCTATCTCTTGCTTCTCCATCAGATGTCTTTGGAAGATTCAGAACAGAAGCACCATCTTTTACACACAATTTTCACGGATCTAGAAGACTTGTCAATCATTTTTGAAACAGATGACTTAATACAATCCATACAAGAGTTAAGTGGTCAGGTGGCAACTTTACAACAACAAATAATGGAAAGCCTTCCACACATTCAGAGGATGGCAGATGTAAGTTTGCATCATAAACATGTGTTTCTTTTTTTTTTTTTTTTTTTTTTCTTTTTGGTGGTCCTGGAATTCGAATTCCAGCCTTCATGTTTGCTAGGCAGGCATTTTATTGCTTGAGCCATCCCTCCAGCCTCTCTGCTCTCGTTATTTTGGAGATAGGGTCTCACTTTTTGCCCAGACAAGCTTGGACCGAGACCCTCGTATTTTACACTTCCCACCATTGCTAAGATGACAGGTGCACACCACCAGGTCCAGCTTTCTTCCATTGAGATGGGATCTTATAAATTTTTGCCCAGTCTGGCCAGGAACCACAGTCCTCCCCATCCTAACCTCCCAGGTAGCTAGCATTACAGGCATGAGTCACTGACACCCAACTGATTTTCTATTTTTAATTTATATTTCCTTTAGTAAGTAAGAGTTATACTACTAATTATATCCCAATCATATGAATATACATTGAGCAGGTACATTTTTCATTTATGTTATTTCTTGAATTATATTTTACTTTATTTTCAACCTGTAGTGCAACTGCAACAAGAAAGCACACCCCCACTCTTTTGGGGCTTTTTGTTTGTTTTGCAGTGCTGGGAAGGAGACTCAGTGCCTCCTGTGTACTCCACAAACACTCTACCAGTGAGCACTCCGCAGCCCACATTGCCCATTCTTATCAGAAACAGCCTGTCTAAAGTGAAGAATCCTGATCAAATAAGTGCATTGCTTTCTCTTTGTCAAGATGGAGATCCTGTTGATTCAAAAGCACTGATTAGGAATTCACCCACATGGTGGAGTGGCTCAAGTGGTAGAGCGCTTATCTAACAAGCTCAAACCCTAGTACTACCCAAAAAAAGAAACAGAAAATATGAGAAAAGGAATTCACCCATAACAAGTAGTTATTGAGGACTGCTATGTGAGCCCTTGGATTATGAAGTAATTTTGTTTTGGCTTGAAGCGTGAGTCATTTACTTAAAGACAGAGTTCTCTAGTAAAGGGAGTCTCAGTTAGTTCTTAATTACTTACCTTTTCTTTCCCAGTGACATTCCCTGTGCTGCACTCAGGTACTTCAAGGAATAATTTCAGAATAAATTCTTGGCTACTGAGGGAGATTGTTCCACAATTTTACAATGCTTCTGTATTCCCCTAAAGAGCAGATCCAGAAAATAAATTTCATTGTAATTTAACTTTTTTCTCATTATTTGGAGGTATTACTATAGTTAATATACTTACTGCTGTATATAATTTAAAACGTTTAGTCTATTTTTATGCCATTTAAAAAAATCTCCCTTATTAACTGTGTCACCTTGTTGCTATGGTGCTTTTGAATCAAACCCTAAAGTCAAGGTCTGCAGGCTCTCTGACACCTGTGAGCTCCTCAGTATGCCTGGTTTGCACACATATTTTAACTTATTTTTGTGGCATTTTCACCTTAAGGTTCAGGAATAACCGTTGAACAGCAATCCATGGTTTAAATTAATTTCAGTGGATTATGAATCAATTCAGTGACATTCTGTATGACAGCAGCTTATTAGGAGGTTGATAAGCAAGCCCTGTCTGTTTTCTGCCTCCTTGTGTGCTAGTTTCTCAATGGTGACTTTCTCATTTTACTTACAGCAGTGAGAATCTCTAAAGTGTCAGAACACTTGTACTCAAGTGTTTAAACACATTCCAAAGAGAAATTTAAAGAATTTGTAGATAATTGAGTTTATTTTAAAGAAATTGGTTTGGTTGTATACCACTTTTGTTCTCATGAATACATTTTTAATTCAACCAAGCGTAAGTAGTGCTTTGCAGGATGGAATTCTGTTGTAATACAGTAACATTTTTATTCTATTATACTTGGTTTCTAAGAGTTATAAATGGCAAATATTCTTTGGATAAATATGAGAGCAGACTTAATGGCAATAAATTGTGTTTCACATATTATTGTTTTCTTTTGGTGGTACTGGGATTTGAACTCAGGGCTTCATGCTCGCTTGGCAGGCAGTCTACTGCTTGAGCCACTCCACAGGCCATATAGATTATTAATGTACATATATTGCATGAGTGTGTTCTTGTTTCTGAAATTGTAGGATGTGGTTGCTATTGAAGCTGAAGTAAAATCAATGGAGAAAAAGGTTTCAAAAATCAAAGCTATCCTGTTATCAAAAGAAATCTTTGATTTTTCACCCGAAGAACATCTTAAACATGGGGAGGTAAGTGTGGGTCATTATCAAAAGTATTTCCTCATAATACTGATCACATCTGTTTAGAAATATGTAAACACAGGTGTGATACAAAGTATTAGTCCTGCTAGAGTAAAAGCAAAATAAGGTTGAGTGGTAGATAGATAGGATGAATATATTTGAAATTGTATTTGCAGCACTACCTATGTAACAGCCATTTTCCTGGAGATCACTTTTTCACACAACTTTTGCTTTCCCAAGCACTTGGGCGCCTAAGTCAGACCCCAGTGACACTGATCTCAGGCTGTGGGACTTGGAGACTGTTTATTACTCAGACCGTCTTTCCTGTGTGTACATTGGTATTTGAAGTCCTTACATTAGATAGTATAATGTAAATGGAGCCTGGCACAAGGCCAAAGCACACTTAACTGCTAAGAAACTTCTGCCCCCTCAACCTAGTGAGAACGTGTGCTGTGGAATCTGCTGGGCTGGGTTCTAATCCTGCCAGGATTCTAATCCTCTTCCAGTCTAAGCTTACATGTCCTTTAACTTCTGAGAACCCAGTGTCCTTCCCTGCGAAGTGGAGGTTAGGATGCTTCTCTTGCAGAATGGTGGTGAGGATTAAATGGAGTGGTACATATGAGTATTTAGTGACATGAGTAATCTCTTGTAATTTTTTATGGAGCAGATATATTAAAGCAAAATATAATTATGCTCCTGGACTCAGAAAGGTTGGCCAGGCAATTAGGCTCAAGTCAGCAAGCAGTTTTTGAGGGCTTGCTGTGTAGGAAGGCCTATGCTACATGCAGTGACTTTGAGAGTAAGTTACATTGCCCGTCCTTGCAAGGCCCACGCCTGGGACAACACAGAGCCAAACTTTAGTTCTATATGGAAGGAGGGGAGGAAGCAAGGCAGTAGACTGTTGTGGGCTGGGAAGCTACTCTTGCCCCAGGCATCTTTCTTGAAACCCTTATTTTCCTCTGCCCAAGTGATTCAGCAGATCTTTTCAGTTTGAGTTAAGTAAATGTTTTAAAAATTAAAACTGTAGATTCAAGACTAAATTATACAATATTTTAATTTTGAATAACCAAACTTAGCGGTGGCCTATTTTGTTTGCTTTTTTCCCCTCCATTTATGAACCATACTTCCCTTCTGTCATTCAGGTCATACTTGAGAATATACGTCCCATGAAGAAGACCATTGGCGAGATAGTGTCTTACCAAGTAGAACTAAGTTTACCCCAGACAGGAGTGAAAACTCTGCCTGTGTTCCAGAGGACAAATCAGCTTTTACAAGATGTAAAACTATTGGAAAATGTGACTCAGGAACAAAACGAATTATTGAAGGTAAGCAGCTTGTGATAACAGCATGAAAATGTTCAGAAACCATGAGTTTGCTCTTAATTGTAATCAAAAGTGATTCTTACCCAGGAGGTAGCAGCTATACAAAAGCCTGTATTCTTGCCCAAAAGGGGCTTAAGTTATTTTTCTTGATTCTTACCCTTGCTCAAGCTACAGTATAGTTGTGGCCTACTTAATTCCATTCTAGGAATATTAAAAACCTACATGGGTGCCAAGTGTGGTAGGACATGACTGCAATCCCAGGTTCTAGGCCAGCCTGGGCTACATAACAAGGCCCTGTCTCAAAAAAACAAAAAATAAAAAATAAAGTAAACATGAGTAAAAAAATGGTGGGACACTTGCAGTCTCTGGAGACCAACAAATCTATGAAGTAATCATCATGTGAAAATCTCTGTGTCCATCTCAGTCCTCTCATTTCCTATTGATTAGCTATTTTTTTTCCAGTACTAGGATTTGAACTCAGGGCCTTGCACCTGCAAAGCAGGTGCTCCAACACTTGAGCCACACTCCCTGCCCTGATCAGCTCATTTTGCCCTCCAACTTGTGATGTAGGTAGATATGCACTGTAGTGTCTTTGCAGAGGAGTGACAGTGTCAATGACTTGCTTAGAGACTGTACAATTAATTGTGTAGCAGTTAATTTGTTTACAAATAGGACAAGAATTTGCATTTGTGAACACCTGGTGTCATTTCTCTGTGTTGGGGCTCTCTTCCTTCTAACTGATGACCTCTTTCTTCCTCTCCCCAGAGGGGTTTTTCAAATTCCTTAGCTTGTTAGATCACTAGTCTCAAGTCTGGAGTCATCATTTGTTAGACATTACCTTTTTCTTCATTTTTCATTCCTACATCAGCAGCCACTGCCCCCCTAAGAACAGAAAATGGCAGAAAAAAGCCATGAATTCTCTAGTTAGTCAACCCTCTTTGTAGACGTACTGCATCCTGCCTTTGAGAGCTGCAGTGTTTAGGTTCAAGGACACTGTTCTTCCTGCTTTGAGTCTTTTTTTTCAATTTTTGAGACAGGGTCTTGCTATGTTTGAGGCTGGCCTCAAACTCTCAATCCTCCTGCCTCTGCCTCCCACATGCTAGGATTTCAGGCGTGGGCCACCAAGTCCAGCCCCCTCGTTTGAGTCTTCTCTCCTACAGTCTCCCGGGCCTGCGTTTTGGTCAAGTGGTGTCATTTCCTAACACCCACAGAGAGAGAAGAGACCTGGAACTCTATGTATTATTTTTGTAATACTCTGTAAAGTGAAAAAAATACCGAATTTGATGCATTCTTTTTGTGCTTTTTTGGTTTCCTGGTCAAGAAAAGACAGTAACAGATCTAACTTTGCTGTGAAGTGGCTTCTTCACAGATGGGAAGGGAAATGGAAGATACTGCTATGTTTTTCCCAAGTTAGATATCAAACTGTGCTGGTAAAAATGTCCTTCTTACTGTGTCAGAGGAAATCAGATGTCCCCTCTGCTGTTTCCAAGCTAAGTAAGCCAGTGATGATGAAAATCGGTAGAGCCTGGTATATTTCCTTTAATTTCTGCATTAGATATTACAAGTGCCACCACTGTGGAAAATCAAATTCCTTTTGTGGGGAGAAACTGGGTATCAGTCATTGTTGAGCTGGAGAACAAGAATATACAGTGAATGTAGTTACTCATTTCCAGCCCGCAGCTAAAATTATGGTTAAATATTAAAGAAAATCCAGAACTATGCATTGGCCAGAAACTTTGTAGTTTCAAAAGACATTTGGCTTCATTATAAAGCATACCAAAAGGTTTCTCTGTCTAGGCTTGCTTTTGAAGTGTGTTTCTTTATCTTTGTGTGTGTGTGTGTGTGTGTGTGTGTTTCTTTATGTTTCACAGACTTCAATCCTATCATTTAGTCCTTGAATAGGTCCAAGCTCTCTGCTCCCTTAACTGTAGATTCCAGGTGCTGTTCTGGTTAGTTTCGCCTTATCTGCAAACTCAAACTGCTCTCAAATCTTTGGCTTGTTAGTTATAAAATGCACATCACTGATCCTAAAGGGTACCAGGTAAGGATATGTCTGCACCAGGAAAGTCATCTTCACTCAATTCTGGATCAGTCACATCACCACTTTGTGCAGAAAACCCCATGTGGCTTATGTATGAAAATGGTATATGTGACATACCAGTAATTTCTTAAGACTTAGGAACTTGATGTTAACATCTCTAAAATGCTTCACCAAATAAGCCCTCTAGACTGGAAATACAGGAGAGCAAAGATGTATCTCATTCTACTCCAAGCCCCACCCACCGTGCCCTGGCATGAGAAGGTCAGGCACCAGCTTTGCAAAGGTGCTCTCCATATTTAAAACCTAGTATAGATACTGTTTAGAGGACACCTGTCTTAGAATAGAATTATACTATACTCAGAACTTAGAACCTGTATATACAGATTCATATTTTCTGCACTCGCCTGGAGCTCATGATTGAATGGACAGTAGAAAGTCCATTATCCTCGTCCCTAGTTTATGACAATGATTCTTCTTTTTTGGGGGGGGTGTTATTTTATAGGTAGTCATAAAACAAACCAATGAATGTGATGAAGAAATAGAAAATTTGAAGCGGATCTTGAATAATTATTCAGCTGAGTTCTCCCTTGAACATATGTCACCAGACCAAGCTGCCGACCTGCCAGCAGTACAGGTACATTTCGTGCATTCACCTCTTCACCAGCTCACTCAGTAATCACATATTTACTCTTGGCGCCTAGAGGCCGTCGTAGTGCTGCAGTGTTATGTCTGACTTCTGTTTTCTAATCGAGGCTATTTTCTGTGTGTATTTACTTTCCATTCTTAGTTCATAAAATCAGTGATCACACACAGTCATTATTAAGACAGGAGAATATGTTTAGCTGGGCACTTTCATTTCAGTAACTGGGACCGGGCTGCCACCTCTGCTGTGTTAATGGAGATGGGATTTCAGTGCCCAGAGCGTCAGCACAGTGCATCTTGGTCTGGATTTTCTCTGGTCCCAAAGAGGCTGATGAAACCTGGGATATTTGGACAAAACTGACTGTGGCTAATTTTGGGGAGTGGGGGTTATACAGTGTGAAAGGTAAGGTCTGGGCTCTTGAGGTAATAAAACTCTGAACACCATTATAATGAAGGATCTTGCACGCCCAGCTTTATTTCCAGCTGCCATAATTACGTGTTCAGCACACCCAGTTATAATGGTTTGCCAGCTAACCTTCTACTCACAGGGTTTTGCAGTTTTGAATCAGTACTTCTTTATTGAAAAAGTGCAGTTGTCTGCCAAGGATTATAAAGACCTGTGTTTTATTCCTGTCATCTATGATGCAGGCGGGCAGCTAATGTGGTACTCAAAGCAAAGTTTCCCACTTGCTAGCTGTGAGTGCAAGAGCAAGTTACTTAACATGTAAGTTGAAGTACAGAGAGGTTCAAGGTGACACAGCTTTAAGTGATGGAATCAATAATGCAGACTCGATATTGTGAAAAATGTCATGTTTTTGTAAAAACTAAAAAAATTGAGGACTACATAGAGCTTTTTCTGATAGATACATGAATTAAAACTCAAAACTGTAAATGTATTGATTTATTTAAAAATAACAGTAATGAACCCATTACATTTTAGTGTAAATAACATTTGTATTAAGGTAATTATGTCTCTTAAAACAAAAAAATAGTAAGAGCAAGCATGGTGGTATACATCTATAATCCCAGCTACTTGGGAGGCAGAGGCAGGAAGATCAAGTTTGAGGCCAGACTTGGCAAAAGTTAGGGGTACCTGGTCTCAAAAACAAAATAGAAACAAAAGGGCTGTGTGCATAGCTCAAGTGAGACAGCTGTTACCTAGCATGGGGCCCTGGTTACTGCAAAACAAAGCAAAGCAGAAAACCAGTGAGGAGAGTGGCATTGTTTTATGTTATTGCAAATCTCTTTAATGTCTGGCTCAATGGAAGACGTCCACTACTCCCATCTACTTTCCGGTCTATTTTGTGTGAAGTATATACAGGCAGGCCAACCCCTCAAAGAATGTACTTGAAAAAGACAGGGATAGTTTAATAACCCTTTTGAATAATGGTGGACAGTCTCTGAAAGTGCACTAAAATTTAACAAATGGAAGGCACCGCAGGTTAGTTCTAAATGATCTGAAGCCATATCAGTGAACTCATATTCTTATATAAAAATCTGTTGGAAAGTCTTGCACTGTTTTTTGGGTTTTTTTGTTTTTGTAGTGCTGGGGATCACACCCAGGGCCTTGCATGTGATATGCAAGTGCTCTACCACTGAGCTATATCCCCAGCTCTTGGGTTTTTGAGACAGGGTATCATTATGTAGCCCAAATTGGCCTCCAGCTCTACCTCCTCCTGCCTCCACCTACCCCGAGTGCTGGGATTGCAGGTGTGCACCACCATGCCTTGCACTTTGAATGGATCATGTTTGATCATTTGGAAAGTATTGTTTCACTGAGTTATGCAAATCTTCCAAATGTTCACACATCTCGGTTATTTGTATGTAACAACTCTCTCTATAAAAGTCTTTAAATATATAAGTATAGCTTACCAGCTGTTTTTACTGCATGCAAAAATAGTGCTCTGTGGTAAAAAAAAAAAATGGAGGAGGTCAGTAGTTCAGCTCACACCCAGATACTCATGCAAGTACTGTTCCTCTACCATCAGACTTTGGTATGCAGCAAAATTACTTTATGCATACCTCCCATTCTGTCACCAGAGTATTAAAGGTACATGTCTTTATCAAGGATTTTTTTTTTTTGTTTTTTAATGGTACTGGAGTTTGAACTCAGGGCTTCAGGCTTGCTAGTCAGGTGCTCTGTCACTTGAGCCACACCTCCAGTCCAGTCAAGGACATTCTTAGGTATGATTGGCATTGTTTTCCCACTATAAGTTCTCCATAGTGCAGAATCCAGTAACTCCTAATATGGTTGGTGTCCCTTTCTTGATAAGATGCCAGAAGTTTTACACACCTTGCCTTTGTGTCCTTAATACACATGTCAACACAATGAAAACGGCCACTAACATTTTAATAGCCTTATGGAAATGACCTCCGCCTTGGGGACTGTGACCCTCAGAGGCTTCAGACACCCCTCTAGATGGTGGCTTGGTGCCCTCCTGTGCCACCACAGAAGGGCCAGCTCAGCAGGCTGCTCTGTCACTCCAAGCATTGGTCTAGTGGCTATAGTGCCTCTTTTGTTGAAGGACTCCTTTCCTCTGAAGTTTAGTGTTTATTGAAAATAGGATATAACCCACAGCCAACTCAGAGGTAATTCCAGCATCTGTATTTTTCACCAATAATCATAGGTATTTTCACTTCAGACTGCATTGGGGCACTGGTGTAGGAACGTGTGTACAGCACATGAGTCATGGGGCCCAGGTCTGTTGTCCATCTGTACTGGCTGCAGTTTGGGAAAATCACCTTCTTTCTCTGGACTTTGGAACTCTCACCTGTAGATAGAGACATGTTACTTCATGTTACTTTAAAAATAGTAATGACTCTATTAATATTTACCGATAGATAGGGAGGGAGGGAGAGAGGAAGGAAGGAGGAAGCTAAATAATGAAAGATTTGAGAATATTATAAACAATTTTTTTCAGTGCTGGGGATTAAACCCAGGCCTCACACATGCTGTACAAATGCTCTATCCCTCAGCCACACCCCCAGCCCAAAACAAAGTTCAAACATGTAGATTTCTTACCAAGGAGCAGGCTGCCTTCCCACCAGCCCTCACTGCAGGAGCTCAGGCAGAGGTGGACCTGAGCTCTCAGGGGTGCTGGAGAGGAGGATGTTAGATTTGATAGACCCTGCTCTTCTTCTTGAATCTAGAATCCTGTATATATGTGTGTGTGTGTGTGTGTGTGTGTGTGTGTGTGTGTGTATGACATGTTTAACCATATGTTAAATAATATAATGTGTAAAACATACACCTATATACCATGTGTAAAAACTTCTACTTGTTGATGTCGATATTGCAGATGTTACAAGTAACATTGGGCTGTAGGCATAAGCTCCAGTGGTAGGGTGCTTGCCTGGTCTGTGTGAGGCCTGGGTCAATCCCCAGTGCCACAAAAAGGACATAAAAAGTGACGTTATGAAACTTGCATTCATCTGTTCATCATTCCCGTAGTAAATCGCACTACAAGTTACCTCTGTTCATTCCCATTTGACAGGAAGCTTAGGCTCTAGAAAGAATTAGTGAATTTTTTATCCTTGTTTGCTATTTTTTTTTCCCCTGGTACTGGGGTTTGAACTCAGGGTCTAACACCTTGAGCTACTCCACCAGCCCTTTTTTTCTGATGAGTTTTTCTGAGATAGGGTCTGGCTTCGAACCATGATCCTCCTGATCTCTGCCTCCTGATCTCTGTCTCTTGAGTAGCTAAGACTATAGGCATGAGCCACCAGCACCCAGCTTATCCTTGTTTTCTGTCAGTGGTTCCTAAATGTCAGTCTCCCGGTCAGTCAGGGAACATGCATTTGTAATGTTTTGTGGATTAAGATGAGAAGGGCACAAAACGTACTGTGTTTGTTAATGCACAGACTCATGGGTCCTGGTTCCCTGAGTCCTGTGGCTAGCCACTAGTGCAGGAGCTCCCCTCCCTGGCTGCGTAACCAGTCACTTGTAGAGCTTGTTAGAACTTTCCACACTCTGACTCAACTCCTGGAGATTCTGATTTGCAAAGTCTACAGAAAAAGACTACGGCATCTTACGGTTTACAAACCCCACACATGTGCTTTGGGGATGTAGACAGGATGGAAACAAACTCTCCTATCTCAGGCCTGGCTCCTGGCTTTGCCAACCAAACAGTATTGCTCTTCAGCCATACTTTAAATACCAATATTCTAAAAACTCAACATTAATTGAAAAATCCTTAGGCTTCCATTTCCTTAGAGATCTTTTCTTTGACCCACTTTTTGAGATCTCTCCAGACAACAGAAATACTCTTTCTGTACAGGGAGAAGTTGATGGTATGGAAAAGCAGATTCTGAGGTTAAACCAAAGAAAAGAGGACCTGTTAGTGGATCTGAAGGCCACCGTGCTAAACCTTCACCAGCATCTGAAGCAGGAGCAGCAAGGGGCAGAAGGAGACAGGATGTCATCCAGCACACCGGAGGAGGGTGGCCTGGCTGAGAGGGACACCTCTGAGTGGAAGGTAGGTATGACTTCAGGTCAGTGCTGGTCCCACATTCCACGACAGCATTAGTTGGGTAATATTTTTCACCTGAACAACCTGTGGCATCTGTCTGTGGCCCATAGTAAAGGAATTGTTTAAAGTGGAAATGACTCCACTTGAGGCTGTTTTCTAGTGAGTGTAAACCCTCGGGATATGTCTGTCTGAACTCAACCCAGAATTCCCATGCCTGCATGCTTTATTGATGTGCTTATGAAATTCCACGGGCAGTGGGTGGGATCCACTTCCTGTGGAGCAATCAGCCTATTGCAGACTCGAAACTGGTTCAGCACCTCTCTAAGCCCACTCTGAATCCACGTCAATGAAAGGCCTTCAGGGTTGGGTGAGGGGCCACAGGGACCTAGATTTGACTGTCAGGATGTTTGGCTGAAAGAACTGAAAAGTACAGGGCCCAGATGCTATCTGTGTGGAAGGTAAAACAAGTAAAATTAGCAACATCAAAATGCAGCCAGGCCAGGACCCTGGCGTTGCTGCTGTACAGCCTGACCCACGAGTTCTTGTACCATGTCTTTCAGCTGGACAGGAGGGCCTCCCTGTCTTTCTTGCCAGCTGTCAAGGAGGAGGCAGAAGAGAGCTCCGTGAAGAGTGAAGTAAGCAAAATGATTTTCTCATTAAAGTCTCCTCCAACCAGATCTCAAAAAGCGGGTCAAAGAAAAGATCTCTAAGGAAATGAAAGCCTAAGGATTTTTCAATTAATGTTGATTTTTTAGAATATTGGTATTTAAAGTATGGCTGAAGTAGTTTTGGGATGTTATTAGTGTGGTTTAAGTGTATCTAAAGCTACTTCACCACAGAGGAGTGGGAGATGAAGTCCTCTGTCATCTCCTGACATATGCTGAATATTTTCTCTGAAGTTTTGAGAGTGTGCTGCTTAGTTGGCCCTTCTGATGGGGTTTTTAGAACTTCATTTTTTCCATATGTGAATAATTCTTTTAGTCTAAGATGTATTGTCAAGGACATGAGTTATGTTAGAAACTAATACTTACTAACTGTCACTACCTCATTGTGATTGGTGGCGGAAGACGTTCACAGTTCACCTTCCTGACACCAATTTCCACTTCGTACTTTAAAGTGTCTATGCTAAAAGGGAGAAAACTGCAGCAACTTATAGGTTTTGTGACTCATGGTAACCACTAGACACTTACACTCGCTTTATAGATTGTTTCATAGCCTTGCTGTCACACAGAACAGGTGACCCTATAGTGTGTCACCAGGACATGGTGGAACTGAGTTGGAAGATGAAGCAGAGCAGAGATTTACTGTATTTTCTGGCCACCAGACAACTTGACAATCTGATTATGGCCCATCATGGCAGAGAGAATTATAAGAATGAAGGAGGTTCCAGGGGCAGAAACAGGACACTTCAGTTATGATTTTAATTTTTTGTGAGCTGATATGCTTTTAGTATGTGTTTATCTTGCCCACCCAAAAAATCAAAACACGTTCATCAGGTTGGTTTTGTAATTGATGAGTAAAATGTGTATATATGAACAATAGGAGATGTTGATGTATGTATACATGTGGACTGACCTCATGGAGCTAATTATTTTATGTATCACCTCACTTACCTTTTTATGGTGAGAACACTTACTGTCTACTCTTTAGCAATTTTCAAGTATAAATATTGTTAATATAACTATAGACACCATGGTGTAGAATAGATCTCTTGAACTCATTCCTGTCTAACTGAAATGCTCCATCCTTTGGCCATCACCTCCCCATCCTCCCTGCCCTGCCCTCCTATCCCCGAGCAACCGCCTTTCTACTGTCTGCTTCTACTAGTTTAACTTTTTTTATACTCCACATCCAAGTGAGATCATGCAGTGTTTGTCTTTCTATTCCTGGCTTATTTATTTCACTTAATATAATGTCCCCCTGGTTCATCCATGTTGTCACAAATGGCATTATTTCTTTTTTATGTCTCAATAGTGTTCCACTGTGTATATATACCACATTTTTTCTATCCATTCATCCATTTTTGGACAGCTAGGTTCATTCCCTATCTTAGCCATTAGGAATGTTGCTGTAATGAACATGGGAGTGCAGACATCTCTTTGACACAATTCATTTCCTTTCATTTGGCTCCATACTCTGTAGTGAGATGGCTGGGTCTTATGGAGGTTCTATTTTAAGTTTTTGAGGCATCTCTATACTGTTTTCCATAATAACTATACTAATTTATAATTTCCCAACAATATTCAAGGCTTCCCTGTTCTCCATACCCTCACCAGCACTTGTTATTTTTCATCTTTTTTGATAAAAAGCCATTCCAGTGGTTGTGAAGGGAGCTCTCATTGAGTTTTATTTATTTATTTTGCAGTGCTAGGGGTCAATCCCAGGGCCTCATGCATGCTAAGCGAGCACTGTACCTCTGAGCCATACCCAGCCCTTCATTATGGTTTGAATTTGCATGATTTGGTTAATGATTTTGAGCAGTTTTTCTCACACCCACCAGACTGCCTTTTTTTTTAATTTAATGTTCCATTTACCAGGGCGGGATAAATTCCTAAAGCACTGTTTTAAAAGATCCCCTTTGTGTGACATGAGCTTAATCTCTGCTTCTTAAAAATATTTTTTTTTAGGTTTCAGAAAAAGCAATGATGTTTGGAAAGGTGATTTAGTTAGCATGAAAGCCATGTATAGCTAAGCTGCCCAGCAAGTTGAATCTTGTGAAAGAGCTGAGTGACAAGCTCATTAGGATGGTAGGAAGTCACTTCTCTTTGCTGACCACTTGTTCACTGTCCTAGAGCGGACAAAAGAAGCTAGAGCCAACTTCTGCACCTTGGTCCCTACTCTGGAAGCATGACAAGGACCTGGAGGAAGACAGAGCATCCTCGTCCTCTGCAACGATAGTTCAGGTAACTGTGTACATCACATTTGGGGAGATCTTTATTGCCTGCGTTCGCTTTCCCTTCCCCCTCTTTCTTTTGCTTGGCTTTCAGTCAGCAGCTCCATATCTTTAAAATACCAATCTGTGACCCAGATGAGGAATAAAATAAGGCTAGTAAGTCAAAGAGAAGAATTTCTTGTTTGAAAGTATGCTTAGGATGGAAACTGTTGGGGCTGAATTTTTTGTTGTTGATAAATAAATAAAAACTGTATATACGGTGTATGGTATGATATGCTTTGAAATATGTGTACATTGTGGAATGGCTAAATCAAGCTAACTAGCATATGCATCACCTCACATTTATCGTGTGTGTGTGTGTGTGTGTGTGAGAAGAACACTTAAAATGTACTCTGTTGGTAATTCTAAAGCATATGACACATTGTTATTAAGTGTAGTCGCCATTTGAACAATAGATCTATTGAACAACTTCTTCCTGTCCCGCTGAAATTTTGCATTCTTTAACAAGCATCTCCCAAACTCTGCCCCACAACCCCTGGTAACCACAATTGTATTCTCTGCTTCAACCCTTAGGTTCTATGAATAAGTGAAATCATTTTTATCTCTCTGTGCCTGGCTTACAGCATTTAACATAATGTCATCCGGACTTTGTATGTTGATGAAAATACCAGAAATTTCTTCCTCCTAAGGCTGAATAGAATTCAGTTGTGTCTAGACACTGTATTTTCTTTATCCATTCATCCGTCCATGGACACTTGAGTTGGCTCCATAGCGTGGCTATTGTGAATATCTGTTTCTCAGCATTACCACTGCACAAATGCAAATACAGCTTTAATGAGTGCCTCCTTATTTGCATTTCTATTGTGTGCTCAATGATCATAGAACTTTTTCTGAGGAAACCTCTAAAGGTGAAGCTCCAAACTGACAAAACAGATTACTCCAAAAAACCACCTAAAAGTGTCACCATGTAATTGAACCTGCCTCTCTTTTGGGAGTGATGTGTGAGATACAGGAATGCAGTAAGTCTTCCATGTCTTACTAAATCTTCAGTCTTTCAAAATCAAAGGTAGTGTCCTTGCTTTAGAAAACCATCGTAAACTGCCATGAAAATGACATCTTTGCTTCTGGAGGATGTCTGTGACATCACCACCACCACTCTCATGATGCATATCCCCCCACATCTCCAGCCTCGGCCCAGGGCTCACCGTCCTCCGCTCCCACGCCAAGCCTTTGTCAGTCATGGCACCATGCTTTTCTTATACCTGCAGTTTCTGCTTCTGCCTCTTGAACATGCCTTTCCTCTCTCCCTCACAAGTATTCTGTTTTCCCCTCCCTACACATTCCCTGGTTTGGGGCCCACACCTCTGACAAACTGATCATCCCAGAATCCAACCTGTCTCTGGCTCTTCAGAGAACGCTTGGCTGCCTTGCCTGCCCCTCCTCTGCCTCTGCCTCTGCCTCTGCCCATCCACAAAGACCATCTCAACGTCTCCTCCACAAAACCTCCTGAGATTCTCCAAGGGACACTGCTGCCTCTTCCCCATGGTTTGCTTATAGCATTCTGGACCTTCATCTTGGTGCATACACCTGACACAGTTTCACAAGTGGCAAGAACCGATCTCTTCTACCTGTTTGTGTGTTGTACTTGGTCCATGATAGCATTTTTGGTTACTTGTTGACATTTTCTTACTGTCTCAGTGAAATCCATGTCATCCTGTCAGTTTTGGCCAGGAATTTCTCAACAAAATGGAATTTTTATTTTTTTTCTTTTTAGTATTTCAATAAATATTGTTATGTCCAACTAAAAAAAAAAAGTTGGTTAATTACAACATCCATCACTCCTTGCCACACCATGTTCATTGTTCCTGTATGCATTATTTTCCCATTGGTTAACACTGGTTAACCTTAGCAGTGAGATAATTCACTCATAATGTATGTCCACTTAAAATGTGGCACACAGTGTCAACACCGCCCTGCAGAAAGACCACGCCAAGTTTATTCCTACCAGAATGCCTAGAAGTGTCTGTTTCCTAGTCCCAAGCTGATGTTTGATGTCATTAGTCTTAGCCAAACTTAGCCCATGATTTAAATTGAATTTGGGTTCTAAGAAGGTTGAGCATCCCTGTTTAGATTCTGTTGCCTTTTGTGACTCTTCTTTTATGCATTGCTTGTTTATACCATTTGCTTTTTCTACTTTTTCATTCATAAGATTCATTACTATATTAAGGACATAGTCCTTTATAAACAGTTATCCAGTTTATTATTTTGCCTTTTCTGGGGGGAGTATAGTACTGAGGACTGAACTCAGGGCTTCACACTTGCTGGGCACACGCTCTACCACTTGAACCATGCCCTCGGTCCTTTTGCTTTCAGTTTATTTTGCATATAGGGTCTCATGCTTTTACCTGGGCCAGCCTTGGACCCCCATCCTCCTATATCTGCCTCCCAAGTAGCTGGGATTAGAGGTGTGTGCCACCACACCCACCCCTAATTTTTTGCTTTTACCTTAGATTATGATGTCTTTTGTGGTACACATTTTTATGTTGTCTATATTAACATTCTCCTCCTTTACTGACATATTTTTTTATACTTTATTTTATATTATTGTTGTACTGGGGATACATTGTGACATTTACAAAAGTTCTTACAATGTATCATAGTTGAATTCACCCCCTCTATCATTCTCCTTTATCCTTTCTCTCCCCATTCCTGGAATAGTTTCAGCAGGTCTCATTTTCTTATATCCCTCCCTTCCCACTGTTACTCACCGCCTCCCCCACAGGATTTGTTTTGCCCTCCTGTTCTCTGTTTTTTGTTTTAAAAAAATGGCACTTTTGTTGTTTAAGATAACTATAATAGGAAGTTTCTTTGTGACATTTCATGTATAAATGTATTATAACCCAAACTGGTTCATCCCCTCTATTTTTCTCCTTTCTGCCTTAGTCCCCTTCTTATGGTAATTTCAACAGGTTAAAAATTCTATATTCATTCTTGAATAGAAAGTACATTAAACATATTCACCTTTTTAATTTCCTTCTTTTACCCTCCCTATCTCATATGTGACCATCCATTAGCATAACCTATTTTTTATAATATTGCTTATATTTGTATTAGGTCTATATTTCACATATGAGAGAAAACATGTAACCTTTGGTTTTCTCAGCCTGCCTAACTTCACTTAAGATGATGCTCTCCAGTGCTGTCCATTTACCTTCAGATGACAAAATTTCATTCTTCTTTATGCCTGAGTAAAATTCCATTGTATATAAAAACTGTATTTTCTTAATCTATTCATTAGTTCTGGGGCATCTTGGCTGTTTCCATAACTTGGCTATTGTGAATAGTGATGCAATAAACATGGGTGTGCAGGTGCCTTTATTGTAATCTGACTCACATTACTTCAGCTATATCCCTAGGAGGGGAATCACTGGATCATATGACAATTCTATTTTTAGCTTTTTAAGAAGGCCTCCATACTGTTTTCCACAGTGGTTGTAGTAATTTAGATTCCCATCAGCAGTGTGTGAGGGTTCCTTTTTCCCCACATCCTCACCAACATTTGTTGTTTGTGTTCTTGATGGTAGCTGACAGGAGTGAGGTAGATTCTTAACATGGTTTTGATTTGCATTTCTTTTATGGCCAGGGATATTGAGCATCTCTTCATGTGTTTTTTGGCCATTTGTACTTCTTCCTTTGAAAAGGCTCTGTTCAGTGCATTTTCCCATTTCTTCATTGAGTCATTGAATTTTGGGGAGTTTAGTTTTTTGAGCTCCCTATATATTTTGGTATTGACATGTTTTAAAAGTACTTCCCCACCTCTAGAATTTTCATGGTATAGCTTTTGCACTTTAATATTAGAAACTACTAGAATTTATTGTTAGGAGTGTGACAAGGATTTTAGTTATATTTTTCATAAAATGTCTGGGTACTTACTCCTAAATTTAATAAGTTCATTTTTCTCCCATTATTTGAATAGAAACTCACTTAAATCTATTTAATTCTGTGGATTCCTTATGTACTCACTAACAAGACAGTTTGTGGGTAGGGCCTCGTGTCACACAACTGTAATCTCAGCCAGGAGGAAACGCAGGTAAGAGGACTGCTGTCCAAGACTGGCCCAGGCAAAAATACAAGACCCTATCCAAAAAAATAGCTATAGCAAAAAAAAAAAAAAAAAAAAAAAGGGGGGGGGCTAGGGTCATGACTCAAGTGGTAGAGCACCTACCTAGCAAGCTTGGGCCTTGAGTTCAAACTCTAGTACTGCCTCCCCCCCAAAAAAATTAAATTAAAAAGAAGAATTTGGGATAAGGCTTTCAGATAAAGACAAACTTGAGGAAGTTGAGCTTTGTTTTCCCTCTAGGCACACCTGACTTCTCTGTACTTGCAAGCAGGCAGGTGGTAAAGGAGCAGCAGGCAAGGAGGAAGGGCTTCCCCCACAGCAGGACAGAACCTTTCCTGGATCTCTGATTCTTTTCTTCCCAGGGGCCAGAGGGGAGAATAAGCACCTGTGACTGTTCTGTGGCACCAGATTCACAAAACACTGAGAAAGGCCCAGAATTTTCCCCCAGGCCCAGCCAAGCAGAAGAGGTGAGTCCATCATTATCAAGAAGCCCACCAGTGAGTTCCCTAGACTGGCACCCAGACATGGCCAGTGTTCTGTTTCTGCAGCACTATGTATGTCAAGCCAAGCATTCCTTGTGAACTTGAGCATCTTTGTATGTGCTGTGGACTGTAGAACTGGAAGAGTCGCCCTCCATAATTTACATAGAAAATAAGCTTGGTGTGTAGCCCTGAAATTGTCTTTCCTCTAATGAAAACTGCACAGATGACCTGAGGGGGCATTGAAAGTGAAGAAGAACTAATACTCATTAATGGTCTATTATTATATAAAGAACATTTGTTTCTTGTTTGTTTAATCATCAGATTGTCTGAGGCAGGTTAATGGCTATCATAGATTTACAAAAGAGGAAATCAGAATTCAGAGTAAAACTACAAACAGTAAACAGGAGATTAAGTATTGGTCACAGAACATTCTAATCTGCCTTCCTAACTTGAAACCTGCCTGCCTCAGTGGTCTCACGTAGCCCCTCTGAAAGGCATTCAACCCAAGTGGGTTTTGGTATTTAACCAGCCCTAAATCCTTACTCAACAGTTTTTGTAGTTGTTGTTGTCTTCAACACCCAGTTGAAAGTGAGGTGCGGCTCAGCTGTGTTTGGCTATGGTGGGCATTGTGCACGTGCTTCTCCTGGTGTGGATGATTGGTAGGGTCTTTTTCCTGACCAGGTCCACAGCTGACAACGATGACAATGAAGAGACAAAGGAGGAAAAGTGAGCATGACAAAGTTTACGGACACTTATTATGGGCCAGGCACTGGAGTCTTATATCTATTACCTCTCTAATCCTCACATCAGCTCTTCAAAGTAGTTACCACTGTCATCCATTTTGCAGATGGAGCTGTAGAGACATTAGGTAACTGCTCCAAAGTCCTATACTTACTAAGTGGCAGTTAAATTTGAAAGCCACATCTATCAGCCTCCAGATTTAGAATCTGAGCTTCAAACTATAAGGCTGTAATGAGTCTATCTTAAGCTGATTTGTGTATGTATAGGTTTCTGTTTCCTTCCTAACAAAACTTTTTTCCTGAGGGTGCCTAGTAGATTCTTGGAGCTGAAACAGTAGTTAGACCATGGCCGGGATCTACCCACTTTTGGTTACCTAGGACTCTTGTTGTTACTGCTGTGTTTTTGAACTCAGGGCCTTGTCTTGCTAGGCAGGTGCAGTACCTCTTAAGCCATGTCCCAGCCCGTTCTGGAGCTCTTTTACCTCCTGCTTGGTGTCTTTTTCATCTCACTGGCACACACAGAGAAGTGGGAGGGAGTGCCACAGACACAGCAACCTCTGTCATCAGAAGCAACAGACTTTTTGTTTTGGAAGTCAAGAGCATTGACCAAATGAGAATTACATAACTTTTAGTAAAATCCCGAGTTATCCATGACCCATAAAAATAAATATTTAATACAGCAGGATGTGAAAGTAAGGGATGACGCTTTAGCTCAGCATAAGTCACTCTATGCCATTCCCACAGTGTAGCTTGTGTCTGAACGTGAGACTTGGGTATTGTACCGTAGGCAGCTGGTTCTCATGTTATGTGACTGGGAAAGATGTGCAGGTTTTGGTAGAATTACTAGAATATTAAGGAATACATTTAAACGCTGTTTTGTTTTGTTTTTTTTTTTGCCATGGCACATAGTAATAGCCAAAAAATTAACTTGCATTTTAACATCAGTCCTGTTGTTTAGACCAGTGATGTGTTGTTGCAGAAACTGAAGTAACTTACTAACCAAGGGGCTCACTGGATGCTGCAGGGTTGGTGAACTTGGGTTGAGAACGGGCACTTGTAACTTGCAAAGCATAGTGAAACCAGGGCTTGAATTCTAGCTCTACTCACTAATTGTGTGTCCGGAGGCAGCTAAAATGGACTCCTGAAGGCTCTGTTTCCTCATCTGTAGTCTGGGAATAAATGCAGGATTGGGTAGGAAATAACAAGGCCATCTTTGTATCATGCCCAGTGCAATGCCTGGCTCATAATATAAGTCCGATAAAGGTTAGGTTATTAATTTAGTTATGTTACAGAGATGACATTATTTTTATTTAATAAGAAATACTTGTAACATTTTTAGCCCCTCCCCAAAGCTGTAAAACACTCATTTAAATGTTTTCTTAGAATTTATTCTTTAGAATTTGGGGCTATCATATAGACGAGATATTCTGTGAGGTGCTACTGAGGAAAATTACTGGGGGCTCCTAATTTAACAGTCACACAGCTTTGTGACTTTTTACAAGTGACATATCTGAGCCTGCACTTCTCAGAAGCATTGAGGTGAGATGATGAGAGGGGTGTGAACTGATTAAATTGTGTCCAGGCTCAGGTTTCCTTCAGTGTGAAAAACGGGGCTAAACTGGTCACTGGCTGGTTCTAAGGTTGCAAATATCTTTTTTTTTTTCCTTCCATCCTACTTTGGATTCTTTTCAGGTTTAAGTAGCTAGCAAACAGAGCCCAGGTTAATCATCCTGTTGGCTTCTTTCCTCATTAGTTTAGCGAGTTACTGGGAATGCAGTCTTAATACTGTCACTTTAAAATGTGTGTGGCACAGAAGAGGTGCTCAAATAAAATTTTTGAGTAAATCAAGAAGGTAGGTGGGGGCTGGTGGAATGGCTCAAGTGATAGAGTGCCTGTCTGGCAAGCATGAGTCCTGAGTTTACACCCAGTAACACCAAAAAAAAAAAAAAAAGGTAGACATAGATGGCAAATCAGTCATTACAGATTAGTTAATATTAACAGATTGTAATCTCTAGAGGCAAAAAAAGGGATCCCCAAGCCTTTGCCACTAAGATACAGTAATATCTGAAAACTAGAAATAATCAGATGTCTAGAAATTGATGTCTGGCAGTAATACCACACAACTATTACTTTTTTAAAAAATCAAGATTAAAAAAATTGAGGGCTAGAGGTGTGGCTTGAGTAGTAAAAGGCCTGCCTAGCGAGCATGAAACCCTAAATTCAAACCCCAGTACTGCCAAAAAAAAAAAGAGGAAGAAAATTGAAACAAGTGAATCCAAGTACAGGCCTGACTGTATATGAACTCCAGATAAAACACAAGGCAAGGAACAACTTCCTTAAGAAAGTGATTCTTGAAGAAAATTATTTAAAAGATTAAATAAAGGTAAAAAAAGATTAATAAGGACAGGGAAGAAATAAGTAGCATTTTGACAGAAAATAAAAGCAAAAATATTGTGACATTAATAGATGGTCAGAGGGAAAAAAATACAACCCAGAGACATTTCTGCCAAACTAGCTTTCATAACACTCATGGGTGAATGAAAATAGCTGTCATTTTCATATCCTGCACGTTTTTGTTCCCACCGACCAGTTTTGCTCACTATTGTACCGAAAGTTCATTTGAATAAAATTCCACCAGCATCCAAAAGTGTGGAGCTGGGGTATGCATCGTGAGTCCCCCCACTCATGGTTGTCACGTGGCCCAAATTGTGCTTTTTTAGATATTAGCATGTTGTTAACAAAGTCTTATAAAGAAAACATCATGATTATTATAATCACACATCAGTGCAATATTTATTGACACCAATACTTTTGTAAATAAAAAATCCTTATTCCCAAAGGAATTTCCCTGGAAAGGTCAATATACTCTTTGAATATTCTGGAGAAGGATAGGTAATACAGGGGAAGACAAATATATCTTTGTATTAAACCCATCTTTTATCTCCAAATTGAAACTATTTAATATATAATTATTGAAATACTTTCAACTGATATCCGAAACCCCATTATTTCAATATATAAAAAATGCATCGTACTTTATTTACACTAGACTTTAAGCACTCAGTCCTTAATAATATTTGAGTATTTAGAAGGTAAAAGTCATTTTAGAGATTTTCTCTAAGGGATAAAAAACAAGTTTCCAGATTACCTCCACTGAAATTCATTACTTGACTTAAGTGACTTTTTTTTTTTGACTCAAGTTTAGATGAGTAATCATATGTAAGTTCAAAGACAAGCTAATCTATTTTATAATCACAATTTGAGAAGATGTGAAGTGAAAAGTGTGCAGCAGATTTCACTGTATCCTCACCAATATGTTGAGATCATTTTTAATTCTGTTTTGTTGGGGTTTTTTGTTTTCCTGTTTGAATAGAGCACACGGCAGCGTAAACATTGCTTAATCGTGTGTCATGCCACTTTAAACACCGGCCAGTTCTCTGAAATGTCTGGGACACACACCCACATGCACACACTCTCACCTGTCTCCTGGGGCCCGCCGCTCACTTCCTCTGTGCCTGGGAATACTGTACCTGTGTACATGCAGATCGGCTGCCTGGAAACCTGTGCCACTGGGTCACGTGATTGTTGCTATGCGTGTGGAAGTGCATTTTTCTTTTCTTTCTTCCTTCTTCTGGCCTTATTTTGTTTCTTTTAACTGAGGGAAATGTAAGTTCACAGGTCCTTGCAGGCCTGTGTGAACTCTAGACTCCTGGCCTTTCACGGTGGATCACCTCTGGTTTTATCTTAGGGTGCCACGCCTCCTATCAAGGCAGCAGCTTTGGACTTTTCTGATGATCAGAGTGCTTTTGAGGCCACAGTGGAGAGAGCTAAGCCTCAGCCTGCAGAAGTCCTCCATGTCTGCAAGACCCAGGTGGCCGAGCTTGAGTTGTGGCTGCAACAAGCCAACGTGGCATTTGAGCCGGAAACATTAAACTCGGCCATGCAGCAGGTGGTGGAACGGGAGCTGGTTGGATGCCAGGTAAGATGACGGGCAAGAGCTCATGGCTTGCCTCTTCACCAATCACCTGCCAAGACTGAGTGAATTTCTCTTAAAGCTACAGTGTGGTTCTGTTTGTTGCTCTGAGCCTCACAATTTATCTTGGTCTCAACTTAGAGTACTCAGGGTAATCCTTTGAAATGCTTTATGTTAGCAGTGTATTTAGGGGGACAGTAGTAGATAGAGCTCAGAATCTAGAGTCCAAATCTAGCTCTGCCACATTCACTTGTGAACTCGAAGTTAACTCGTCAGCCTTATTTTCCTCCTTTAGTACAGTAAGTTAGCTCATAGACATTTTGTCAGGATCAAATAAGATCAGATATAGAAATCAGTCTCTGGTATAAAGAGTATATAAATAGTGCTCAATAAATGCTGTTATTTTATTACTAACTATAGGTACTTTAATTGTTCATTCATCAAAAATGAAAGTAAGTATCCTGATTTGCAAGATTGCAGCATAAAAGGACTTTGTGGCCATTTTACCAGAAATGCTCCTAGCCTTATTTGGGAGGAGCAAGGACACCAACTTCCTTGACTTTAGTCACTTTGAGTGAAGCTTGCTGGCTCTGCCCAAAGGTTGGGATCACTGTGTCCCTCCAGGGAGGGGCTGGAATGACGACATCACAGCAGTATAATTACATGCCACCATAGCAGGCGCACAGAAGCAGCTTGCAAAGGCCTTTCTCAGTTGTGCTCAGGGAACCAGACTTGGCCTGACAACTCTGCCTTATTGCCTTGTTTGTCTGCCAGAATAAGGACCCCACATCACGGGTCCAGACACTGGAAACTCTTCCTGCAGTTTCTTGTCATGGGGATGAGGTAGTTGGCCTTTGATCCAAGGCTGTATACCTTCTCCTTAAGTCCAGTCTTAGGACATCCTAAACTACATGTGGCTTTGGGGAACAGGTGGATTGGCTGGTCTTCTCAGGGCAGCGAAGCACCTCTGACCCCAGTAGTCAGATCTAATAGTCCACTCAGATACTGGTACTACTGGTTGGCCTGGCTGATAAGGCCCAGGGAGGCCTTTGAAAAAAAGTAGAGTCCGGCACAGCACAAAGCAAGGTTCCACCGAACTAAACTCACACTTTCCTGATTTTGAGCAGCAGTGACTTAAGGCCACCCAGTATCAACTGATTGCCTACTGATTGGGCAGACCTCATGCCAATTCATTGGTCATCACCAAAATCCATTTTGGTTTAGGAACTGTGCAAAGAAAAGACCTGACCACCAGGTGGCAATAGCACCCAGCAAGCATTATGTGGGCAGCACCTTGTACTGATGAGGGGACCAGGAAGTTCTTCAGATGTTCCAAAGGTGGAGGTGTGGTGTGGAGGCCAGTGGTGGGCAACTGCCACAAAGGGAGCTCTAGCAGAGAGAGGAATTGGGGTTTGTGCATCTAGTTGCTAATTGCAACTAGCATCTTTGGGTCAGAGAGCAACATAGTATAGCACCACTGCAGTTTTTATAACCCCAGAGTTTGCCTTCTCAGTAGGCAGATGCAGGGTGCAGTTTTGAGGAGTATACAAAGCAGGCAGTCTGTAAATAGCTGAAAATAGGCTTATTTAGACTTCATTTAAAATCACTGAATATATCAAAATTTGGGGTTGATACTGGCAGATTTTTAAACTAGTGGTTCTGACCTACTGTGAAGAAATAAACAACACAAGGGTCATCTTCATCACATTCCTGTGACAGCATGGCACTGACAGTATCATATTGAGATATGTAAAAAGCCTTAAAAAAGAGTCTGTAAAAATGCTAAGTTACCAGAGGAAAAATGGCCAAAGGACAGGAGCAGATAGATCCATCAAGAAAAATTATTATTAGTCATTTAATATTTGAAAAGAAATGTTCAGACATGTGAATTAAAACAGCTTGGTTTTATTCCTGTATTACATTAACAAAAATTATATCATCCTGGCAAAACTCTGCAAGAATAGACCCCTCGTGCCTGGCAGTTCTGTATATAACTGGCTTAATATTTTGAAAGGTCAGCTGTGAGCATAAAAAATATCCATCTGCTCTGACCTAGTAATACCATTGCCTTAAATTTACTCTTGAAGGGCTAGAGGTGTGGCTCAAGTGACAGAAGCCTGCCTGGCAAGCACAAGGCCAAGTTTAAGCCCTAGTACCACCAAAAATTAATTAATTAATTTAATTAACCCCTGAAACTAATCCAAACAGTAATGAGGGAGGTTGTTAAGTAACTGATGGAATATCAGCTTGGAGCTATTAATATGATAATTAAGAAGCCTATGTATATAGACACGTGAAAAATACATGAACTAGCTGCATAGGAAAAAACAGCAGGAGACTGTAGTCCACTTTGCTTACAGCCACTGTAAAAGCTAGGAGTACCTATTGTTTAGACTCAGAAAAATCTGCAGAGGATGTAAGCCATTTGCTTGTTTGAAGGAGTTACAAGAGATATTATTTGGAAAATGCATTTTAAGGGTGGAGTTTGTCTTCAAGTTCTTCTCAGTAACTTGAACTTGGCCTTCATCATATATCAAAAGCTCATGGTGCTGGAATGTGTGTGTGCCAGCCGTGGCTGACAGTGCCCACCCAGCCAGGAGGCACCACTCTGTGGGTCCTGTGCCCGGGAGAGGGCAAACTTGATCTGTTGAGGAGGAATACAAAGCGAGTTACTTACTAGGAAACATGCTTTGTCCAGCTGCTCTATGCTTAGACCTGGATAGAAACTAGCCAGTTGTATCAATGGCTAAGTGTTTTAGGTTCCAAATTTTTCCTTCAGTGGTGTTCTTCTGGTCGTTTGGAGGCTTACTTGGCTTGAGGAAGACAAAGAAAAGAGCAAGGGAAAAAATGTTCAAATAGCAGTGTGAAGTTCTTTTGAAATACTCTATGTGACACTTGGATTCCAACAGAAAAGATTAGGAAGGTGGGGAAGATAAGAACAGTCAACACTTTCATTTAGCTTTGTGGTTAGCACAGGATACGAAGATGATTAACTCATTAAATCCAAAGTACATGGATTCAGGGCAGAATTCATGGATCTAACTCACTAACTGCTCACAACGACCCCAGGATGTCAGTTCTGTTACTGTCCCTATTTTCAGATTACTAGTGGCACACATATTTAAGGTAAGGTACCTAAGTATACACAGCTACTAAGTGGTAGGGTTGGGATTGAACCCAAGTAGGCTACTTCCAGCGTCTGTGTTTTGTGTTTTCTTGAGGTGCTGAGGATTCAACTCAGAGTCTTGCCCGTGCTGGTCAAGCACTGTACCACTGAGCTCCACTCCAAGTCCTGCATCTGTGTTATTAACCACTGTGCTTGCCCAGATCCATTCTGCGATGTTTTCTAAAGTGATTACAGACTCACACTGCAGATTATTTTAAAGAGTAACAGCTGTAATCAGATTTGGTTTGGTTGCTTTCCTGATGCAAAACACAGAATTTACATGGGAGTTTTTGTTTTTCCAAGGTCCTTTTCTTCCTGTGTTTCTGGGGCTTCTTATATACCTTTAGGTAAAGAGAGTAAATCTCACTTATTCTGGTGAACAACACTTGTTCAAAGCAGACACTGTGGGCTGTGAGTGTGGCTCAGTGATAGAACATGTGCTTTGCATACACAAAGCTCTGGACTCCATCCCCAACACATCCACCCTCCCCTCCCCCCAAAAAACCCTACTATTCATAATTAAATTATTCTCATTCTTAGGCTATGCTGACAGAGATTGAGCACAAAGTCATCTCTCTGCTAGAGGCTTGCAAGGATCAGGGGCTGGGAGATAGTGGAGCCATTCAGCATGAGGCTGAAGCTCTTTCCCTGAAACTCAAGACTGTCAAGTGCAATTTGGAAAAAGTGCAGCTGATGCTCCAGGAGAAGTACAGTGAGGATCAGGTAAGATGTGGCTATGGGTAGGTGTAGGTGTCCATACCCTAGAGTCAGTCAGAGGAGAACTCTGGCTGGAGGGGATGAAGCCACTACAGAGAAACTCTAGTAATTAAGACAGAATTGCCAGTCTTTAAACTGTAAGGGATGGGATAGCCACTCTGGCATGTGTCATTTTTATTTCATTTCTCCATATAGATTTCCCATGTAAGCTGCTGTTGGTGGTGGTTTGGGTTGGTTTGGTTTGGCGGGGTTGAGCATTCTCATTGACAGTGACCTCTAGTGTAAGTCTTCATGAGAGAAGGTTGTATTTTAAAGGCATTTTGTGACTCTGACAGACTAGAAAATGAAGCCTTTACAGTTAAGATTTAAGATTAGCATCATAAAAACAAACCCATTTCCAAGGTACTTTTGTTATTCATTCACCAGTATTTATATATACTGATCTGAGTATCATATAGTTAAGTGCTCTCATGATTTTTTAAAGCATCCTATGTTTATAAATGCAAATGTGTGCTTTGTAGGTAGAATTTTACTGTATAGTATTTGCATCCAAAGTTATGAGTGGCTCCTGCCATATGTGAGTCTCAAAAGTGAGAGTGGCTTCAAAGACATAGACCATGTGGCTCTACTTTCTTTCTAATGGGCTCACATTTTTAAAAGTATATATTTTAGACATAGGATAAACCTGAATTTATAAGTACCACACTGTTTCCTGTTTTCACATATGTATTATTTTACTTTGTTCTTAAGAAAAAAGGTAACACTTTATCTGGCTTTTAGTAACTCACTGGATGAACTGGGTTGAGGACATGAGATACCATTTCTTCAAATGTAGTGATTTTTAAAAGTTGTGAAATGAGAATAATAAATTATAGTGTGTGATTATAGTAAATAACAAAGTGCTGTTATTTCTTAGAAAGCTTTTATGTAGTTTCATTATTAGAGTTGAAATAAGGTGAGTCTTTCTTTTTAAATAAATGGTCTGCCATCATGGATTTTTTGCAGCATCTTAGCCTTCTAAAGAAACCTTCAGAACATCCCAAAGTCCTCCAGCCAGTTCACCTTTATGAATTGGAATCTGTTGTCACCAGAAGGCCACAGTTGAGCAGACATAAAGATGTACCACAGCAGCAGGTAATTTTGGCCCCCATCAGTTGTAATAAGGACATGAATAAAACTTTCAGCTGAGCATGGTGGTACACTCCTACAATCCCAACACTTGGAGGCTGAGTTCAAGGAGGATCGTGAGTTCAAGGCCAGCCTGGGCTACATAGTGAGACCCCGTGTCCCAAAGAAATAAAGAATAAAATTTTCTAGATGGAATTTCTCTTTGGACTGAATACTGAACTGCCTTTGGAGGTGTGTGTGTGACTGGGTGCAAAGGGTGACGCACAGTGTTAGTATGTGTTTAGCAACTGAGTTGTGAGCGTTTACTGCTTTGCTTCCATCTGCCACCACTAGGGACACTAACTCTGCTCCTTTATTAAGTTGTAGCTTATGTCAAACTCAACAAATGCTTCCAGGGCAGACTTACCTCTATAACATAACAGTGCTTTATTTACTGTTCAGAACATGTTAGTATACTTTTGGTGATTTTTCCATATGTTTAATATAGTTTAAATAACAATCGGCTGTTGTGTAAATATTTCAAATATTTTTGTTTTTATTTATTAGAGCTCACCCCTAGAATCTCCTAGTGCATACTAGGCAAGTGCTGTACCACTGGGCCATATCCCCAGCCCTTAAGTGGGTTTTTGAGATATAAAAGTTCTGAAGAATAAGCAAGCAAGAAAGAAAAACACTAAACAATGATTTAAGAAGTGGTCCAAATTAGATTGTCTCAACAGAAGAAATCCTAGGGTACTGATTTAAAACACTGGATTAATTAAGCCATTTGAACGTTATTCAATTATAGGTTCTGGAGTTAAAACCAATGGAACAGAAAGATTTAATCAAATTCATAGAATTTAATGCTAAGAAAATGTGGCCCCAATATTGCCAAGAGGATATCGATACAACTCAGGAATCACCTACAAGGTACAAACATTTTCGAATAGTTGGGCATTGAGTAGACTTACGGTCAGGAGAATAAAGTGTGTTTTTAAAAGAGGCCCCTGAAACAATGTCTAACTATTATAGGGAGTTTTTTGTTATTATTTACAGTTTTGAGTTTTCTTTCTTTTTTTTTTTTTTGAGCCATACCTCCAGCCTTCAATTACTCTTTTCCCTTTGTTCTTCTTCAAAAGCAGCAAGGTATCTGGTTCTGAAGATGCAGCTCCAGACTCAGTCTTGTCACCTCTGGACCAAAGTGGTGCAAAATGGCAATACCTTCATCATGAACTGTCATCCAAAGGAAAGCTACCTGTGCCTCAGCTCGTGGAGCCTCAGGTCAGTCCTCATCTGCACACGGTCTTTAGAGCCCAGCAAGCATTCCATAAGCCAAACTGTATACTCTGCATCAGGTAGCAGTTTATTACCAGAAAGCAAAGGCACCTGGTGTGTCCTTTTCTTGGCTGACACTTTTTCTCCATAGTAGAAATTGCATTAGGTGCCCTTCTTTGTGCTCCTGTTGCACTTGGGGTTTCCCTGATTGTAGTGCCTGCTACACTGCCTACTTGTTTATCTTCCCACCAGAAGATCTTAGAAGAAGGACCATATCTACTTGGGGCATTTGAGCACCTAGTCTGGGGCATGGTGGAGTTTCAGTTACTCCATAAATAAAGATGTGAATAATACATACTAATTTTTCAAAAGCACTTTTAAAACTATTCAGTGCTGTATGAGTGTCACTCATTCTACTGTATTCCAGCCCCTGTACCAGCCACACCTGTCAGTGGTGTCCCCTTCAACATGCATTTTTACTGCCTTGCAGTATAAAACTACCTTGCAGGTTTTATTTGGGCTACTGATGAGTTTCTTTCTGGAATAGCACTGCTGCTCACAGCACACAGGCTTCTTCCTTCAGCCATGCATTTGGACTGCCTAGGCAGAGGTCACACACGATTTCCCAATTTCCAATCTGGCCAGAACTTCTTTCCTGCTGAGAACCTTATTTGACCAGAGTTGAGTCAGCCTCATTGGGAGGGCTGTAGTCTTGGTTTCTCCTTGTTAATATGCACTATAAAACACGTGTATAGTTCTCTTTCAAAGAGAACCTGGCTTTTGTTGTTTGGTTCTAATGTTATTTTTTCCAATTTGAGAAAGAAATTAGTTCTAAAATCATTCTCCCTTCTGAAATTATGGCTTGTTTTCAATGATTTTTGGCTTTTAGATAGCAAATCAAGATGCAAATCTATCTCTAGCTGTACTAGTATAAGAGTTGTCTATACCAGAAGCCAGCTAGTGAATGATCCCTGTATATAACTAGTAAGTGGCCCAGTAAGTAAACAGCTAGCCTTGTAACATGAACAGCTATGCTATTGAATGGGAAAAATCTGTGGCTTTACTTTATTTCTCAAATTGTGGTTTGTTTCTTCTAATTTTGATATCCAAATGGACCGACTGTTGTCTAAGTTTAACTTGCTACAACTTTTCAGAGCAGTCCAAAATATTTTTATTTTTTCTTATAAAGATTGAAAAACCAAGAAGATGACTCAGAAACTGCAGGCTAAGGCATAAAGCTTTTTTTTTTTTTTACATTAGCATCAGCAAGGCCTCAAACTGTCACTAATGAGGTTTTTTTCTTCTAAAATAGGTTGCCACAAATATGAGTATTCTCCCGAGTGTGAGTGTCTATAACTTCAGATATCCGACAACTGAAGAACTGAAAACTTACACTACGCAACTCGAAGACCTACGTCAAGAAGCAGATAACCTCACACAGGTACAAACTGCGTGGTGTGCATTGTCCTCATGGCGGTCACAGAGAGAGAAGAGAGACAGGATGTCATCCTTGTAAATCGGTAGTAATTTTCTGTACTGAACAAATCATAGAATGCATAACTGGAACGTGTCATAGACCTGCAAACAGAGCTTACGCTGATTGTCAACCCTGGGAGATTTCATAGTGGTTGCCGAGAGCACTGTGGCAAAGGGTTCGTATTTGAGTCAGGCTCAGTAGGAAAGAGGATGGTGATTGGCAGCACTGCCTGCAGCAGTGACCTGGGATTGGAAGGGTGAGGAAGGAGGGAAGGGAAGGAGCACAGGTGATGTTTCTGAGACTGAATGGTGTGCCAGGGAATGTTAGGTGGAGAAGACAGAAGGAAGCAGCCCAAGTGGGAGAGATTGTAAGTGGACAAGTAATTTTGGCAGCTGGGAATTCACAGCGACCATGGATAAGTAAAAAGAGTTGGTTCCAACAGCTTGTTCTAAAACAGATCTGTGCTTCTCAACTCACTGATGTACAACCCAGAGATCCCCTTGGAGCTGTACCTCTAAGGGTGGCCTCAATTTTCACAAACAGCCCACAGATGACCCTACTAACAACCTCCTGCTCCACTGCCCATCCCTGCCTTTAAGAAACTGGTTGTTCTCTTCCCAAGCTTCTCTTTTGTGACTTATTTTCCTTCTCCTACTGTATTTGATTACATTAGCCTATTTTCTCCTACATTAAAATGTGGACGAGTCAAGTGTGGTGGCACATACCTTAGTCCCAGCCCTCGAGAGGCTGAGATGGAAGGAGCACAAGTTCAAGGCCAGTCTGAGCTACATAGTGAGACCTTGTGTGAAAATAAACAAAATAATTTAAAAAAAGAAAAAGTGGAGTGGGAAGAGGGACAGTGTGATTTTTCTGGGACCCCTGGCTTCCCATGAGGAAGGTTTTCATCTTGTCATTTGCCCATGAATTCCGTTCAGTAGTCAGGCAGCTACCTAAGATTGAGTTTCTCAAGCTTGTTTCTCTCAGAGTTAAAAATCTTTATTTTTTAAAATTTTGTGACCTAGTTCACAGAAGACATAAACTAGTTTCACTAATTAGTAGGCGCACTAATTAATCCATCTTCTGGGGATCATTTGTTTGACAATGACGTACTATTTTTTAAAAGCATAACATAAATTGTAAACGAGGAAAAATGAAGGTCTAGGAAGGGAAGGAATCCTAATGATTGTTCTCCTTGAAACAATCATGTTTTCAGGAAAGTGTGACAGAAGAAACATACATCAACTTGGATAAAAAACTATTTGAACTCTTTCTGACACTCAGTCAGTGCCTTGGCAGTGTGGAGGAGCTGCTTCAGACACCTGGGCTCCTCAGAGAGGATGCTTCGGCTCAGCAGGTGCATTTTGAGGTAAGGTGCTTCTGATGAGTCTGTATGTCCATCCTCTGTCAGCCCTGCTAGTTAGGCCAGAGCTCATGCTCCATCTTCCTTCCTTTCCACTTTGTAGGAACTGGCCCTTGAGCTGAAGAAACTTTATTTAGCTCTGAGTGACAAGAAGGATAATCTTTTGAAAGCCATTAGTTGGCCTGGCAAGAACACTAAATTGTTATCTGAATGTTTTGATGACCTTCAACTCTACCTGGAGCACACCCAGGCGAAAGCTGCCTCTAGAAGCAAGTCCCTGAAAGCTAGCCTTGACTACAACTACAGTTACCAGGTATGACCCTGGCCACATTTCCTTGAGGCCTTCATTAGTGGGAATTGCTAAAGGAGACAGTGAGCCCCTCCTGTGCTCATGGCTGGAGACCATTTGAAAAAACACTCTTGGTATGAGTTTGTATATTGAGTTAACATGATCTTTCTCTTCTTGTAGCACATACAGGAGGATCTGCATTTTAAATTTCTAGGCAAGGGGGAGCTGTTTAAGTTTCATGTGAAGGAATGATGATCTGTGTGGTTCAGGCAGATTCATCTGGTGGGTGTCTCAGTGGATTGGGGAGGGAGGGTCTGGAGGCAGGCAGACTAGATAGAAAGCTACTAAAATTGCCTAATGAAAAAGCAATGGTCAGGCACCAATGGCTCATGTCTATAATCCAAGCTACTTGGGAGGTGGAGATTGGGAGGATCAAGGTTCAAGGCCAACCCTGGGAAATAGTTTGTGAGGCCTCATCTCCAAAATAACCAGAGCAAAATGGGCTGGAGATGTGGCTCAAGCGGTAAAGCGCCTACTTTGCAAGTGCAAAGCCCTGAGTTCAAACCCCTGTCCCACCAGGTTGGGGCAGGTGGGTGAGCAATAAGACATAATACCACTTGTGAAGGGGACTGGCCGATAAAAATCTAACCTGAATCCAAGTAAAACAGGTGTAAGGGAAGATGAACACATCAAACAACACCTCAGGGATGTAATCTATCAAATCCAGAATGAATGATACAGACAAGCAAGGGAGTCTGGGAGTCTGCAGATTAAAAGGATTTTAAGACATACTGATCCATTGTGACATAAGGACTTATGTGGATTCCAGTTGAAACAAACCCAAAGAAAAATTATAGCAAATAGAGAAAATATGACTCTTGCTTGAATAATCATACTAAGGACTGTTGTTGATTTTGCAGGAAGAGGATAGAAGGGAGGGGCTTTATCTTTTAGAGATACCTACTGAAACATGATGAAATAACTTGATATTTGGTATTTGTTTCAAACTAATCTGAAGGAAGTCATACAGTCATGAGGGCTGGGGGAAGGGAAGAAGGCCAGCTATGTGTCACTAATTATTGAAGCTCAATGATGATCCTATGGAAACTCCTCTATTTTTGTATATCTTTGAAATTTCCAGTATCAGAAACTTATAAAAACAGCTGACTATTTAAAAGGTAATAAAGATATAAATGAGATTGCTCAGTTTCCTGAATTTATTTTCTTATACAGAATGAAATAAAGCGATTATATGATCAACTCGTTAAGAATAAGATGACTTTACAACAGTCTTTGAATGAAATTAGTGGACAGAGTATTGACGACCAGCTTCAGGTAATCAATCAAAATAAGTCAAATTGACATGAGCCCAGACCAGAGGGTCCTGTGCACCAGCTTGGCTTCTGAACCCCTTCCCTTTGTAAGCTAGGCAAGGCTAAATAAATCAACAAAATGAAAACTATTGATGTTGACCTTCAGAACCATCTCTCCAGTGGTATTCTCAAAAGCACAGTGTATTAAGACAGCAAGGGAACATTTTCACCTATCCACCTGGCAGAAAGTTAAGTGTCCTCAGCATTACGAAGAGTGCTGACCTTCTTGTTCAGAGCACTAATTAGTCCAGTGTCTGGAAATCATTTGTCTGTAGGTCAGAATCTTAAGCATAAATGCTCTTCCTCCAGCAGCAATTGACCTCATTCATTTATTGAATAATATTAGTTGAGAACCTACCATGTTCAGTCATTGTTCTGGGAGCTGGATTGTCACTCTTCCTAAGGACCTAAGTGCATAAAGCAAACGTGTCATAAAATTTTGAGGTTGGACCTGGCAGCCCTGTAAATAACCCAAAAGCACATTAAGAGCTGTGTGTTAGTAAAGCAGCAGTGTGTTTAAAGGTGCCAGATACACATAGACTGATTGAAGAGATGATGGAAAGCTTAGAATGGAGGAGGGCTCCTGGGCACAGTCACTCACATTTATAGTTCCAGGACCTTGATGGGAAGATCACAGTTCGAGTCCAGCCTCAGCAAAAAGTTAGTGAGACCTTATCTCAACAAATAAGCTGGGCCTGGTGATTACACACCTGTAATCTCAGCTACATGGGAGATATAGGTAGGAGGATCACAGTATGAGGCTGGTCTGGGCCAAAGTGCAAGACCCTATGTGAAAATTAACTAAAGCAAAATGGGACGGAGGTGTGGGTCAAGGGTCAGAGCCCTTGCCTAGCAAGCTGAAGGCCCTGAGTTCAAACCACAGTACCGTCAAATGGAGTGGGGGCAGAGAGAGGTGCTAGCTTCAGGACAGAGGAGTGAACTTAAGTCAATGAACTTAAGAGAGTGCCATATACCTCCACAGGCATATAATGCATTAGGCACAAACTGGCAACCGTAGACTTTTGGGAAGATTGACAAGGCAAGCTAAGGTGTGGGAGGGGCAAGCAGGACTTTCAGTTTTTTCTGTGCTGTTTGATGCTTTCTTAAACAAATACGTGCATTTCTCCATTTGTTAACGTGTTTTCTTTCCTCTCTCACCCTTCACTTAGAAAGCAGATGTGCATGCGGTGGAGCTGCAGAACTCTGAGAGCCGAGTGGCCAAGCTGAGAGACGAGGGGGAGAGGCTGCCCTTGCCTTACGTTCTGCTCCAGGAGGTCTACAAATTAGAGGTAAGTCTGAATGGTGGGCATTCCCACAGCCATGGTGTAAAGGGGTTGGCTTTAGTCTTCCATAGGAGAGTTTAGATTGGTTCTTCATTCAATTTATTCTCCTGTATGCATGAAAATGCTTGTGTCCCACACCTGCATTTTCCTTTTCTAGGATGTACTTGACAGTGTGTGGGGAATCCTCCGAGCCAGGTACTCAGAACTCAGTAGTCCGTTCATCACCGAGAGCCAGCAAGAGGCCTTATTGCAAGGCATGGTGGAACTAGTTAGTATTGGAAAGGAAAGGCTTGCTCACGGCTACTTACAACAAGCAAAGAGTAAAGATGCTTTACAAGCCCAAATACAGAGTCACAAGGTAAGACACACGGGGCAGAGCCTTTGTGTTCAAGGAGAAACCATCCGCTGTCTTCTTGGTCTCTTCGTGTCTGTTAGAGTCTTAGTGTACGGCAGGGACCCTGGGAACGTCTAGGCATAGGACTGTGAATGAAAACAGACCCAGCTCCTCGCATTCGTGGAGCTTTCCACTTATTAATGAGTCTTCACACAAATCTATGATTAGAATTGGAATTCGTACTGTGAGAGGATTTCACGGGAGAGATTGACTTAAGGAGGTTAGAAAGGTCTTTCCTGAGTACTGGAATCATATTGTATAATGCAATTTTGTAATAAATCCTTTCATTTTCCATTCATTTCTTTAACCAAAAACCTCTTGATGACCAGCTAAAGAGGTACAGTAACCTCAGTGCCGATAATAAAAAATGTTTGAGACCTAGTTTCTGCCTTGAGCAGGTTCATGGTCTAGGACCGTTGGTAAGCAGACCTTCATGTAAGGAAAATTTAAAGGGAAATATTGAATACCGAATGAAGGGGAGAGGAGAAAATAATACTATCTGCCATGTGCCATGCCTTTGTAGATGCTTTTACAAACCTTCTATGTATCTGTTCTTTTCAGGAGTAGGAGAAGAGATTTACATATAAGGGGGGGTCCCTTCAATTAGCGACAGGGGCAGTGGACTATAAATGGGGAGACTGCAGGTGAAGTAGAGCCTTCCTCTTTAAAGATGCTTGAAGTACAAATGTCCCCCTGGGGACCAGGGTCCCCACCAGCCCCCACTAGCAAATTCCCTTTACCAGGTCATAGACCCACAGGAGCAGGGATTAGGAGCCATGTCTGTTCCGTATGGGGGCTGCTCAGGTGTGCACCTCTGTTCAGTATTTGAGATTTGCTGTCTTCATGTTCAGATGTTACTTTCTTACAATGTTTTAAAACTCAGCTGATTTAGAAAGGACTGTCTAGATATTGAACTTGACCAAAAATAATGTTTCCTGCTTAAATCTAGACCTAAAATCAAACGAAAGGACATGCACATATAAGGGGGGTTGTGGGGGTCGACGGTGAGAGGAGGAGGGTGACAAGGGTAAATACGATTGAACTACATTGTATCCATGTACAAAATGTCATAACGAAATCCATTATTTTATTAAAATTTTAAAAAATAGATTATCTTGTGGAAATATTACTTATGGATAATTCTTTATAACTTATTAAAAATTCCTTTAGGTTTTCAAAGACTAAGGGATGTATTTCAATTTTCATTTGCTTATATATTTCACTGTACAGTGACACCCTGGGATTTGGGATCAAAAAAAACAAAAATAACTAGATAAAAAACTAAACTAACATGATTTCTATAACTTTCACAATTGAAATAAATAAGGTCTTAAAAACCTTTTCCATGTTCTAGGGATTTTTCCAGAAGCTTGTTGCTGACATGTTGTTGATCCAGACATACTCTACCAAAATGTTTCCTTCTTCATTGCAAAAGAGAGAGACATTGTGGGCAGAACAAGTGGCGGAAATTAAATTGCTAGAAGAAAAGGCACGCCAGCATGGCACGAGGCTGCAGAGTGTGTTGCAGGTACGTGGTATACTTGAACTTGTGCCTCGCTGGGAATTCCTGATTTCCAACCAGCACCTCCAGGTGTGGGAAACAGGTGTTTGTAGTTAGCTGGGACCATTATAGTGAAAAATAGGACCCAGGTCTAGTTCTGACTACCACTCCCTAATGAAAGGTTAGCTGGGACTTTCGAATGTAAATCTGGGATGGCATGGCATCTTTCTGCCTCATAGATTTGCATATGCGTGGACAGAATGGAAAGTGTGTTGAGACCATGAATGCCTCATTTGGATGATGCAGTTAGTAGTTCAGAACTGGACTCCTCCAAGACATCACACTCAGCTGTTCTGTTGCAAAAATGCACTTGTGACAGTCTTGTCTCAATTTAATGGAAATTTAAGCATGTATAAAGTTACTCTTCAGTTAGGTTTTTCCCCCTAACTCACTAAAAGCTTCACAGCCAGTGTTAGCACATAAAAGGAATTTTTTTAAAACAAGGAGATATTTGACTTGATGATGTAATAAGGTATTTTATGCTAGGAATATTTATTATCTAGTCGGTATGTCAAATTCACATTTATAGTACTATTTCATGGTATTTTAAAAAGACTTCTTGGGCCCAGCTCTAGAAAAGACAGGTGGCCTACTCTTTGAATAGATATGAGAAGTAGTGAGCTTGCTATTTTTCTGAGAGATCAGTTTTGGTGTCCAAAACTGTAGAGTGCTGGGACCCTAGCTAGGGTTCTTCTATGGAAATAGAGGGAGCAATAAGGGAAAACTTAAGTCTGGAGCAGTAGGGTTCCCAGATAAAGCATAAGCCCACACTCCTCAAAAATGGCCTGCAGGGGACTCACGCTTCAGGTAGCACGGAGAAATACCATTTAGTGGGTTTGGGGTTGGAGCAAAAAGGGCAAGAACAGCCTGATAGCAGCCTCTGTGGCAAAAGGTTTTAAAAGTTAGTGCTTTGCATTTCCAAATAATAGAAAAGGACTCCGATGTTGTGAGATCTCTACAGTGGTAGTAAGTATGACTTGAGATTAACTGATAGCCATATCACCCAGTTTGACAATGCAAGCATTAAACCACTGATGCCAGCCTGGGGTTGTGATTCAGTGGTAGAGCACTTCTTGCCTTGTATGTGTAAGACCCCAGGTTTGATTTCCAACACTGCAAGCAAACAAACAAAAAAGCTACTCATCCCAACTGGATTTTTTCAAAACCTTCTCAAAAGCAATGGAATTGTTTTGCATTGTCTTACTTTTAGTAAGACACTGAGCTCTTACTAGAACAGTGTGCCTCTCTCAGGTTCACCTGTGCTTTAATTTTGTGTGGTCTCGGTGTTGTTTTGTCTTTATGATAAATTGTCAGTTTGCAAGCCATCTAGAAAAGGGCCTGCACTAATCTCATGTGGTTGATTCTCTAGAAATGGGAAGAATTTGATGAACACTATGCCTCTCTCGAGAAGGATATGGAAGTTCTTGTCTCTACATTACCCTCTGTGAGTTTGGTGGAAGAGACAGAAGAAAGATTAGTGGAGAGGATTTCACTTTACCAGGTACTTTGCCTGCTCATTGAAGTTGTCAGGGGCATGGTCCACAGCCCTTTGTGCTTTGTTTTAGCTAAGTTGCTTGACTTGAAGCTGAGTGATTTAAATTGACATGGAGCGTTTTTATCACGTAACTCACAGGTAGACTATTCAGGCACACTGCATGTTTGATCATGAGCTCCTCAGTGTAACCATATGTGTGGCTCAGGGTTGAAGACCTTAGTTTGAGTCCTGGCTTCATTGAGTACCTTTTTGCCCTTCCTGCCTCTAAGCTTTCATTTCTTTCTATCTGTTGAGCACAGATTATCAGCTAGTTCCAACTGTCTCAGGGATTGGGTGTATGTGACCTACCACTATGGATATGAGCTGAGAGTGGAAGGAATTTTGTAAGCCATGAGCCTCTAAACATTTACTTTTATTACTGCAGTAAGGCCTTGATTGAACATGCTATGGCACAGATAAAATCTATTACCAGCATTATAAAAAGACTTCAAGCCAGGCATGGTGGTACATGCCTATAACCCAGAAGACTGAAGCAGGAGGATTGTGAGTTCAAGGCCAGCCTAGGCTACATGGCAAGACCCTATGTCAAAAAAAAAAAAGGGGAGTGGGGCTTCAAACTTTAACACTGTTCTTGTGTCACTTTTAGTCTTGCTATTATCAAAGCCTTTGTGTCTCCAATGTTGATGCCCTAGAAAAGATAAAACCTTGATAGGGTTTGTGAGGGGCAAAAAAATCCTCTCCAGTGATATTATGAAAAACAGGCCACACGCACAAGAGGGGAAGCTAAAAGAAGGAAGTTAACAAGGTGAATTTGGTTGATGTATTCTTTCTTCCTATACAAGAATGAACATAGAATTTTTAAGTCTGTTGAAATCAACATAAGAAGGGAACTAAGGTAGAAAGAATAAAAAGAGAGGAGATAAACTAATTTGGGTTATAATACATATATACATGGAAATGTCACAATCATTACCCTGTATAGCTGTCTTAAACAAAAAAAGTCATTTTTTTCTTTTACAAAATTGGGGAACAGGGTCCTGCCTGGGGGTTTGGTACCAGTGGTTGGGGGAGTATGTGGGGGAAGAGCATAGGAGGGTAAGTATGGTGTAAATACTGTGTACATATGTATGTAAATGGAAAAACGACATCTGTTCAAACTATTCCAGGAATGGGGGGAGAGGGGATAAAGGGGAATGGTGGAGGGGTGAATTCAACTATAATATATTTGATATATTATAAGAACTTTTGTAAGTGTCACAATGTACCCTCAGCACAACAATAAAAGAAACCCTCTCAAGGGTTTAAACAGACCAAAGTAAAATATACCTACAGTGGGGATACACTGAGAAACCCCTTTGAATATCAATTTAAATATTAATAATGAAAAACAGTACAATAGATACAGTGTGGGAGGTACTAGTATAGTAGGGGGAGGAGGGTAAATGAAGGAGATTAAGGTAACAGTGTATGGTTGATGGACTGCATATACCTATATGAAACAGAACTAAGAAACCTCTTGCAATTGCTTTAAGTGGGGTGGGGAGGGGGCCGAGGGGGAGAGACGATGGGGACAATGTAACTAATGTACAATATAAGACAAATTGGAATTGTCACTATGAATCCCCCCCATATAATGAATATATCCTAATAAAAAAATTTGTGCCAAGGCAATACTCAGTCAAAAGAACAATGCTGGAGGTGTCACAATACCTGACTTCAAACTATATTACAAAGCAAAAACGATAAAAACAGCATGGTACTGGCACAAAAACAGACATGAAGACCAGTGGAACAGAATAGAGGACCCAGATATGAAGCCACACAACTATAACCAACTTGTCTTTGACAAAGGAGCTAAAAATATACGATGGAGAAATAGCAGCCTCTTCGACAAAAACTGCTGGGAAAACTGGTTAGCAGTCTGCAAAAAACTGAAACTAGATCCATGTATATCACCCTATACCAATATTAACTCAAAATGGATCAAGGACCTTAATGTCAGACCACAAACTCTAAAGTTGGTACAGGAAAGAGTAGGAAATACTTTGAAACTAATAGGAATAGGCAAAGACTTTCTCAATGGAGCCCCAGCAGCTCAGCAACTAAGAGATAGCATAGATAAATGGGACTTCATAAAACTAAAAAGCTTCTGTTCATCAAAAGAAATGGTCTCTAAACTGAAGAGAACACCCACAGAGTGGGAGAAAATATTTGCCAGCTACACATCAGACAAAGGACTGATAACCAGAATATATAGGGAACTTAAAAAACTAAATTCTCCTAAAACTAATGAACCAATAAAGAAATGGGCAAGTGAACTAAACAGAACTTTCTCAAAAGAAGAAATTCAAATGGCCAAAAAACACATGAAAAAATGCTCACCATCTCTAGCAATAAAGGAAATACAAATTAAAACCACACTAAGATTCCACCTCACCCCTGTTAGAATAGCCATCATTAGCAACACCACCAACAACAGGTGTTGGCGAGGATTTGGGGAAAAAGGAACCCTCTTACACTGCTGGTGGGAATGCAAACTAGTACAACCACTCTGGAAAAATATTTGAAGGCTACTTAAAAAGCTAGACATTGATCTACCATTTGATCCAGCAATACCACTCTTGGGGATATACCCAAAAGATTGTGACACAGGTTACTCCAGAGGCACCTGCACACCCATGTTTATTGCGGCACTATTCACAATAGCCAAGTTATGGAAACAGCCAAGATGCCCCACCACTGATGAATGGATTAAGAAAATATGGTATCTATACACAATGGAATTTTATGCAGCCATGAAGAAGAACGAAATGTTATCATTCGCTCGTAAATGGATGGAATTGGAGAACATCATTCCGAGTGAGGTTAGCCTGGCCCAAAAGACCAAAAATCGTATGTTCTCCCTCATATGTGGGCATTAGATCAAGGGCAAACACAACAAGGGGATTGGACTTTGAGCACATGATAAAAGCGAGAGCACACAAGGGAGGGGTGAGGATAGGTAAGACACCTAAAAATGTAGCTAGCATTTGTTGCCCTTAACACAGAGAAACTAAAACAGATACCTTAAAAGCAACTGAGGCCAATAGGAAAAGGGGACCAGGAACTAGAGAAAAGATTAGATCAAAAAGAATTAACCTAGAAGGTAACACACACGCACAGGAAATTAATGTGAGTCAACTCCCTGTATAACTATCCTTATCTCAACCAGGAACACTTGTTCCTTCCTATTATTGCCTATACTCTCTCTTCAACAAAATTAGAGATAAGGGCAAAATAGTTTCTGCTGGGTATTGAGGGGGTAGGGGGGAGAGGGAGGGGGTGGAGTGGGTGGTAAGGGAGGGGGTGGGGGCAGGGGGGAGAAATGACCCAAGCCTTGTATGCACAAATGAATAATAAAACAATTAAAAAAATAAAAATAAAAAAATTTGTTAGATAATATCCTCTCAACAGCTAGAACTAGTTACAGATGTCAACTTCAAAGCCTCAAGAGCAGGTTCGTTGCCTGAATAGGCTGGATAGAAAAATGAAAGACAGAAACACATGCCCCAGCTACTACTTGGAGGTATTTCAGCCCCTGAAAGGAGGCTGTAGGTTAGTGGTAGAGCACTTGCCTCGAATATATCACGCCTTGGGTTCGATCTGCAGCATGAAAAGAACAGAAAAAAACATTTTCTGGAGGTTGGAATACTGTGTTTATACACACTACTTACCCAGAAACCTAGGCTAGGTAAATCTGGATCCTCTAGGGTGGATCTTCAGGAAGTTGATTTAATGATGTGCTGTCTGTTTTAACTTTTTCTTGTATCTTGTAGACTTCTTTTCTCCCTTCTGAGTTCTTACATTCAGGAGAGTCTAGAAGTGATTTCTCCCCCTCTCCTTGGTATTTGGGTCTTATGGATGATAAAGAAATATTTTCTTATTTATCTCCTGCATTCCTATGTTTGAGTCCGTAGTACTTTTGTGGGGGGTAAGAGAGGGCTGTAGGAGGGAGAACTAAAGACAGTGGGCCCTTCTAAAGGAGCTGTGCTGTGTGAGAACACACACCCATAATTGCTAGACCTTCCACTTTTCCCAGAGGCACTGGAAATCTTGATTCTTGTGTTTTATGTAAATTGTATGGAAAATTTTTCTGATTTTCAAAATAACATTTAGGTCTAACAAAACCTGTCTAAAACCTGGGACAGTATTGCAAGCCTGTAGTCTCAGCATCTTGGGAGACTGAGGCAGGAGGATCCCTGAGTCCAAATGCTCAAGGCTAGCTTGGGCAATATTGCAAGATCCTATGGGGAAAAAAAGAGGGAAAAAGAAAGGAAAAAACCTATCTTCAGAATTAGCAGAGTGACTCATGAGGTAGAACGCCTGCATACCAAGCACAAAGATCTGAGTTCAAACCCTGTACTGTCAAAAACAAAGCCAAACAAAAGGTATGAAGTTGGAAAAATGACATTTGGGGCTGTTTTAAGGTGGTGCTTTAAAAAAAAAAAAAAGAACTATAACTTTTTGGTTTTTAGATGTAGGAATTAACTGAATTAACCATCAGATCTAAATCTGCAAGTTTTGGGTTTCTTGTTGACATGAATCAGACAGTCTCCTAAAAGGTGGTCTGTTGCACCATTAATCACATCTGTCCGGAACACAGACTTGGATGCTGAGAACGTGTTAATGTTTCTTTGGTAGCCTGAAATGTAGGGTTTTTAAAGAAAGCATTTTTTAATAGATTGACAGATTTTTTTTTAAATAATTCATTCTATGACTTTATTAGCAAATAAAAAGAAACATGGATGGAAAGCAAGCCCGGCTTTACCAAACTCTGAATGAAGGCAAGCAGCTGGTGACATTCGTGAGCTGCCCTGAGCTAGAGGACCAGACCGTGAAACTGGAAGAGCAGTGGTTGTCCCTAAACAAGAAAATTGACCATGAACTCCACAGGCTACAAACACTTCTCAAGCATCTTCGCAGGTATGTTTTCTTAGTAAGATTGGCTGTCCTCAAATTCTGCAGTCAACTACATTTTCCGTTGTGTTCCCATTGACAAGCTAAAGCAATTGGGTCCCCTTCTGGAGTAAAGGTGATCAGACACTGGCCTCTGAGATTGGTTTGCTGGTCTCGGGATAATATGTAACCAGTTTCCTGGGAGCATTTATACCTTATGAGCACTAGGAATTGTGTTATAAAATAATTCATATGTTACCTTTGTGCCATAATGTTGCAGTTTTTCTACCCACTTCTAGAGTTAAAAAAAAAATTAATTGAATGATTTTAGCTAAGAGGATAGTTTTGGAAAGTCTTTGGAGTTCTGCAGAGGACTGGTTTTGCTCAATTGGTATAAGCTTGAACCACTTCAAAAGGTGGAGTATACAGAGGGTGTAAGCCTCCTTCTCACCTTGCCTCCCAGACGGCTGTGTAACCTAAACAAGTTTAAAAGTTGCAAGAGGGGCAGCCTTTCCTCTGAATCTCTTCAGTCAGTAAACCGGTTTGCATCCAGCCAGCAAACCAGCCAGCAGCGGGCTGCTTCACAACTGCTACAAATGCTGGCTACATTTTTACTCTAGTCAAATGTATTTATAATGAACATTAGATGGACAAAAACAGTCCTTGTCCTTAGCTGGAGGTATTCTTTTCTGTCACAGTAAAAAGAAATTTAAAAAATATTTTGGACTTTATAAATCAATCTTCATTCTTGATTAGCCAGAATGGAGATAGTCCTAGAAACTGACAGAGCATTGAACTTGGGGCCTGATATAATACATGAGAATCTTTATAAGTGTCATGCATTTCTGAATAACAGGGCTGATGGGCACAGGATAATACACAATAAAACAGGAAGAAAATAGTCTGTGTAGAAGTCAGCATCAGTGTGCATTTCTAACTTCCTCTCCCACTTTGCTCCTCTTCTGTTAGCTACAACAGAGATTCAGATGAGTTAACCAAGTGGCTGGAATCTTCTCAGCAAATTTTGAATTACTGGAAAGAACAGTCCCTCAACGTATCTCAGGACCTGGGAACCATCAGAAACAACATAGATAAATTTTTTGTAAGTTATGATAGAATACGCTAACGTAATTACTGGCCAGAAACAAATATCAAGAGAAAGGTATGAGGGCTGCTGTGATAGGCTCCTTCATTTGTGGGTAAGGGAAAAGACTTGGGCAAATAGCAGCTATATTCTTCAGTCTGATTTTTTGTACTGTTTTTTATATACTTATAATGATAGGGTATATTTTTAATTGATGCTCTAGACTGTATATAATTTAAAATTTGCCCTCACAGAGGGCATATTTTACAAATGCTGAAAATAGCCATCCCAAGAAAACAAAAACAGAATCCAGTGCAGTGGCTAACACCTGTAATCCTAGAAGCAGATATTGAGAAGATCATGGTTGGAGACCATCCTGGGCAAAAACTTAGTGAGACTCCATCTCAACCAGTAAGCTGGGTGAGATGGCACATGCCTGTCATCCCAACTACATAGGAAATATAAATACACATGAGGCTGTGGCATATACACGAGACCCTGTCTCAAAAATAATCTAAGCAAAAAGAGCTGGGGACATGGCTCAAGAGGTAGAGCACCTACCTAGCAAGCACAGGCCCTGAGTTCAATCCCCTAGTACCACAAAAACCAAACAAGAGCAACAACAAAAGGCACAGCCTCATAGGAATGTAAATTCATAAAGCTGATAGGTGCATGGTTTTAAATTATCATATATAGAATTGATATTTCTACTAAAATTTTTTGTTCTATTGTTTTGAAAAAATATTACTTTTGTAATAAAAAATTAACTTACGGGTGGGGATGTACCCCAATAGTTGAGGACCTGCATAGCATGCATGAGGTCCTAGGTTCATCCCCAGCACTGCAGAAATAACAAAAAAAATGCACTTATAAAGTCTTTTTAGTCTTCTCTCTTTTTTTCCATTTTTCACATTTTAGAGCTATGGTTACTTACTTTGATATTGAAATGTAAATATTTTAAGTGTACTTGAATGAACCTATTCATAGGGAAGCTTTCATATATGTTAACTAAAAGTTGTTGTCATCTGTTTAATATGAATTTTGTGTTGGGTTCCATAGTTCCTTGTAAATTTTACCATTGAAACAATTTATCTATTTTGAAAACTATGAATCCAGTAGTTTATAAGTTTCTTGAAATGCAAGAATTCATCTCTTTTGTTATTCAGTGTTTATCTAATGCTTGGAGTAGTGGCTTACACTCAGTAGACAGTGTGTGTGTGTGTGTGTGTGTGAGTGTACGTGTACAGACATATTCAAATGACTATACTTAAATTTTTTAAAGTTTCTGATCTTGAAAATTGTTCCTTCAGGAATTTTCTAAGGAAGCAGATGAGAAGTCCTCCCTGAAGACTGCTGTTATAAGCACTGGGAACCAGCTTCTCCACCTGAAAGAAGCAGACACAGCTACACTGAGAGCTTCTTTGGCACAGTTTGAACAAAAATGGACAGTGCTCATAACCCAGCTGCCAGACATTCAGGAAAAACTTCACCAGGTAAGCATTAAATTAGTGTTCCCTTGTTAGGGACTCAGTAATTTTCATTGACACTAGTTATTTTTCTCTGGCACCACTGAATATAGGTCTTAATTACTGGACCAAAGAGATCTTTCTTAAGAGAGAAATCAGGCTTAATTGCTTTCTCTCTCAGGGTATCTGTGTCACTGTGTTAGTTTATAGGAAGATTTTTAATCATTGTTTGGGGGTCACTTGTTCTGAGGTTGAATGCTGGGTTTGTTTTTGTGGGTAACCTGCATAATTATGGAGCAAGACCTTTTATCAAACCAGATATCTTCAGTGATGCCCTGATTGAGTGTGTTATCGGCAGGTAATTAAACAGAATCATTTTGTTCTTGCAGCTTCAGATGGAGAAACTGCCATCTCGTAAAGCAATCACAGAAATGATGAGCTGGGTGAGTGACGTGGGACATCGTGCCGCACACGAGAGCCCCCAGCGCTCCCTGCGCTCTGCAACCCAAGTGAAAACCCTCCTGCAGAAGCTCAAGGTAAGGAGCTGAAAGCTTTTCTCTGAGGAGGAGGAGCACCTGGAGGGAGGCGCTGAGCCGGATGTAGAGAAACTAAATCTGGGGTAGGGGATGGGTTGGTGGATGGTTCCAGAGGTAACTTAATACACTTGCTTGCATACATTTTCATCCCGTTAGTAGCGCCATCACTGTAGGACAAGCCAAGCTTTTCAGTCTCAGATCTTCTTTGCCCCACCCCACCCCCCATTCCCAGAACCCTGGACTTTGTCTGGACCAAATGATTTCCAATGCCTCACCTGCTCTGAGGCTTGTCCTTATGCTGAGGGCATGCACCTCCGGCCTGGAGTGCCACTGCCACTTTGGTCACCCTTTGAGAGTCAGTTCAAGTTTCTCCTCATTGGCTGGTCCATGCCGGCTTTTCAGGATGGAGTAGGTGACTTTGCCAATTTGGTATGTCCGTTATGGGATCTCTAGTTCCCATGTCACGGTATTAAAATCATTTATTTACTTGCCTGTCTCCCCACCTTGACGATCCAGCCCAATGACTGGTCTCTAGTAGACATTAATAGATGTTTTTTGAGTAAGAGCATGAAGAAAAAGTTGATATCCTTTTGCAAATAGATAAGAATGAGCTCTTCTTCCTGATAGTTCATTTTGAGTGGATTTAATAACAGGTAACAAGACACAGACATCCATTGTGTGCCTGGCAGTGTGCTAGCCACTAGAAATGCGAGGTGAATGACCAGCCTAATCGTTACTTTCAGAGACCCTGGAGGCTGATGGGTCAGTCTGTAATCAGCAGAAGTTGAATGGCTTAATCACCAAATGTCATTTTAGCAGGACATTTTGATTTTATGTGCTATTACATCCTAAGCTGAGTGCATGGTGCAATCTATAAGAGGCCTACACAGTCTCCAGAAACCTAGCATATACACCATGTGCGTGGGTCCCCCATAGATGTCTCCACAGAAAGTGCTAGAACTTTTCCTGGATAAAACCCAACAGGTAACATGCTTGACAGCAACATGGCTAGCCCTGGATGGTTTTAGGATGTTCTCCCAAAAAACAGAGAAGCTTCTTAAGTTCACAGAGTTCCTTGGAGGTGTCCTGAATTACCTGAGAGCCTTAACTTCTGTTTCCCATCCTATCATTTCTGTGAGCCCTCGGGGTGGCCCAGAATCCAGCATGGTTCTCACCAGCCTCTCATGGGATCCGTTGTGGGACTGGGGTCAACATTTGTTCCACTGACAGTAGCTACCACATACGGTGCACCCTTGGATTTTCCAGTCCGAAAACAGCAAGTCACTCTGTTCCCAGGAATGTGTAACTCCCATAAAGATCCACTGCAAGCAGCCCTCTGATGAGGCCTGAGGAGGGTGGAAGGCCTCTGGGTTAGTGGCAGGAACTTGGCGCCCCCTAGAGTCCAGCCAAGGGAAAATCCAGCTCCTTTAATGAGCATCCATTCAGGTTTTGAGAGTTTAATGGTTTGTTTTTGTGTCCTAGGAGTTTAGAATGGAAATGGACTATAAGCAGTGGATAGTTGACTTCGTTAACCAGTCATTGCTTCAACTGAGCACCTGTGATGTAGAAAGCAAGCGCTATGAAAGGACAGAGTTTGCAGAGCACCTGGGGGAGATGAACTGCCAATGGCACCAAGTGCATGGAACCCTAAATAGAAAGGTAAGGGGTCACACTTTTGCCTTGTAAAACAGCAAAATTAGAAAACTAATCAGATAGTTCATTTGTAGTTAAGACTAATATTCATCTAAATTATAGCCCCTTTATAAATCCCATGTTGGGCTGACAGAGTGGCTCAAACAATAAGAACACCTGCCTAGCAAGTCAAGGCCCTGAGTTCAAACCCCAGTACTGCAAAAACAAAACACCCCAAATCTCATGTTTTAGCAATCTCCATGTTGCAAATAACAGTATGACAGTGACTCTTATATTTATGTTGAAATCTCTTTGGGAAACTGAGTTAGGCAAATGAAGAGGAGAAATTTTATTTAAGAAGATGTTGAGTATGCCAGGCAAGGTGTCATGCTTGTAATCATAGCTACCCTGGAGGCAGAGATCAGGAAGATCATGCTTTGAGGCCAGCTTGGGCACAAAAGTATTGAGACTCCATCTCAACAAAGAAGCTAAGCATGGTGGTCCATGTCTATCATCCCAACTACTCAGGAGGCATGAGTAGGAGGATCATGGTCCAAGCCAGACCTGGGCAAAAAGTGCAAGACCCTATCTGAAAAATAATTAAAACAAAAAGTACTGAGGGCATGGCTCAAGTGCACACAAAAGAAGAAGATATCACTGCCATGCCAGACCACTAAAAAGGTCAGAGATTTTCTGTGAAAACAGATATTTAAAAGGGACAGAGCTATTTCAGTTTTGAAAAGATTGTGAAAAGGAAGAAAAATGAATGTGTTTTTTTGCTTGGGTTTTTACTCCATGATTTTTGAAAAGATGAGGAAAGCATATTCCTGGAAAATATTTAGCATTTGCATGTGTATATTTGTGGAGAAAAGAGGTTGGTGTCTCTTCTGGGTAGAGAATGCATATGGATGGACTTATGCAATTAGGATTCAAGTACAGGAAGTGGATAGAGAATGGGCACCGTCAATGGTTAGCAGATAAATGTGGAAATATTCAAATAAACATTAGGAATCACACACTTAGAAAAGCTTAACAAAATAAGAATAAAACCAGAAGCTATCACATTCATACATGGCTGATACTGTAATGGCTTAAAAATTCTTTTGCAAAGCATCGGAAAAATTTAAAGCAGCATAAAAATCCTCCCTTAACCCAGCAATCTAGCTTTATTTAAAGTAGATAGTCCTTCAGAAAAGAACAGGTGGGCTGGGGAGCAGCTCAAGTGGTAGAGCACCTGCCTAGCTAACATGAGGCCCTGAGTTCAAACCCCAGTGTCACAAAAAAAAAAAAAAAAAAAGAAAAGGTGTGCACACACGTCCACGTTATTTATACTTGCAAAAATGTAGAACGAGTAATTTCCAACATTAGGAGAATTAATCAAATGATACTCTGCCTATTTTCTGAATTGCTGGGCAGCCTCTTAAAACCATTATCAGTGCATGGCATGACACAGTGAGTGCTTATAGCACACTGTAAAAAGAATACAAGGCACAGAGGTGTGGCTCAAGTGGTAGAGCGCCTGCCCAGCCAAGTGCAAGACCCCAAGTTCAAACCTCAGCACTACCAAACAAACAAAAGAATACAAAGCTTTATGTATACTGTTATTATTACGTAATAAAATTGTGGGTATTGGAAGAATCACAGAATTAAAAACTGATTATTTTATTAAGATGATTTTTTTGGGGCTTTGATAGTAGAAGTTATTGTTTGAGTGTTTTGTTTTGGCAGTACTGGGGTTTGACCTCAGGACCTCTTGCTTACTAGATAGGTAAGCCATGTCCCCAGCCCTAGATAGAAGTTTTTAAGCAACTCTAATGAGAGGGTGTGGGGACAGAAGCTTTCTTTAAGCTGTGCCTGTGTTAATAAAGAATGTAATGAAAAAAAAAACCACAGAATGTTAGCACCATGATTTTATTTTGTGTGACTAGTGTGGAACTCCAAAACAGCCAGCTATCTCAGCACACTAGCTTTTACTTTAAATGTGACATTTTTTTAAAAGAGGAATTTAAATCCTGTTTCTTGACTTACGAATCTTTCTTCCAGAATTACTAGTACATCTTATTAGGTGAAATATTAGAAATTTGAGAAAATTATCTTTTGTTTTGAAAGGATACACATATTATGGGAAAAATACCATATTGTGCCATGTACATTTTGGAGCACAGGGTTGAAAATAAGAACATTTTGACATAATATTTTTATTCGTCACTTATAGATACAACATTTAGAACAACTTTTGGAAAGTATCACTGAGAATGAAAACAAAATGCAGATTTTGAACAACTGGTTGGAGTCACAAGAGGAGAAGCTGAAAACGCTACAAAAGCCCGAAAGTGTCATCTCCGTGGAGAAGTTGCTCCTGGACTGCCAGGTGAGGAGCTGGAGCCTCCGTCCAACATGGTGGACGTGGAGGCCATGGAGGACAGTTGCCGTACACCCCTGTAGGACAGGGGTGTCTTCTGAGTGTCTCCTTGTTAGGGGATTGTGCCATAAAGAGTATACTTTCTACAAAAGGGACTTACACAAACCTACATGGAAGAGCCTACCACACACCTAGGCCTGGGGTCGCCATCATGAATATGATGTGTGACTGTGCTTAACTTTCTTATATAAATTAGGTCATTATCCATGGGTTTTACACAACTACAAATTACCATTTTAATCATAACCAGAAGACATTTTAATGACTATTGTAGCTTTTCAGAGGTGTGAATATGACTTCCAAAGAAAAAAAAAATGCTCCTAGGAAAGTTCCCCTGAGGTACTTTCCATTTTTGTGCTTTTGTTATTTTGCCTGATATTGGCAAAATTGCTCTGTGAATTTTCCGTTATTCTCAGAATTTCACTCTGTGCTTCGTCAGAGGAAGATCATTTCCTTCTACCTATTATCCCTTGTATTTCAAAAGGACCACTTGTTCCTTAGATCCAGTATCTGAGTCACATTTGGATATGAAGGTGTTGTCTGTTGGCCAGGTCACAGGGTCCTTGAGAAATCTTCTCCCATGGCAGGACTGATCCTCAGGGGACCACTCCCCAGACAGCACCTGCTGTCACTGTGGCTGCAGACAGCAGTACTGTGCTGCTTCTGCCAGGGCTGGAGAGTGGGCTCAGACCCCAGCCCTGCTGACAAGGTTGCACAGTAGCCCTGGGCATAAAGTGAGAGCAACTATAACATCCCAAGAGGTCTTTCTGGATGGTCACATCCTGTCCCCACTCTCCAGCTCCACTTCAGTGTTCTGACAGCTAATGTCCTCCTATATGGGAAGCCTTCATTCCCCAGCTCAGTGATGACCTCCTTTCCAGAAGCCCACAAGCAGCCTTCGTCTTCCCTTTCCTCCCAGTAAGTCATCAGGTCCTCCCAATTTATCCCTCCAACCTGCTCAGTGCAAACTGGTGATAGCCAGTCCTCACATCTTGTCCTACTAGCCTGCTCCTGCTTCCCTCCAGACCATTCTGTAATGCCCAAGGTCACAGCCATGCCTCACTGAAAAATCCTTCATTGGTTCCACACTGCCTGGGTGTTTGTTTTGAGATTCTCCCTTTGCTTTTGTGTCATTATGCTATGGCTTACAAGTCCTAGAAGTCTGAGGGAGGAGGATCCCAGCCAATTGGAGGGAATAATGGAGGAAATGACATTAATTGAGCACTGTCTGTATACTGTTATTTCCACTGGCCTGAAATCATAAATGTTGAGCTGAACCCCTCAGGGTCACATGGTGCTGAAGTGGCTTCTTGTGAATTCACTGTCTGTCACAGCCTCTGGCCAGCCCTTAGTGCTGCCTTCCTGGTGTTATGGGAGTCCTGGGGAATGGTTCAGATGCCAGGCTTCTGCTTGGAGACATGCCCCAGTGAAAATAAGCAGCCAGCATCCTGCACCCACAATACGCCCTTCTGTACGTGTTCAGGCAAGGCAGGGCCTCGGCCTTCTGAACTTCAAGTGTTTTAAAATGGCTTCTGGGTCCTCTTTGACCTACAGAGAGTTGCAAATAGATCTTAAGCAGATCTTACACAGGTGCTAGTTTGTTGTTGTTTGCTTTGCTTTGTTTTGGTATCGCTAGCCATTTAAACAAGTTTGATTTGGGTTAAGGTTAGCTATTCCTCCTACTGCCCTGTAATTAAGCAAATTCCAGAACTAGGGGTATGACTTAGTGGTAAAGCAAGACCCTGGGTTTCATCCTCACCACGGGAAAAAAATAATTCCACCACTTACAGAAACATTTATTAGCAAGCAACAGAAATAGCTCGTGTAACTGTAAACTGAATGCTGTGCTCTTTGTGCACAGCCACCACTCTGCATGCAAGGTTCCCTCAAAGCAGGCATGTTGGCACTCCAGAAGCAAGAGTCTCTTGCCAACATTAGGCACCAGCATTCTTGGAAGTTAGGCTGGCTACAAAACCACATAAAGACTCACCTGAGGCTGTGCTCAATTCTCACATCTGTTCAAGTATGGTTAGGAGTTGTGCAGGAGTAATTTAGCCAACCACCCTCTCCAGTATGCATCACTTTGCCAGTGAGAATTCATCTCTCATATTCATTGTGTTATTTAATAAGCCATCAATTTTAACAACACAAAACAATTTCTACCATTCACTGTGCTCCCTAGCAAAATAACTCACATTGGTTGAGATATGGGACTCAGCTGCTGGCGTGTATGAGCTTCCTGAGTTGAGTGCACGTAGACCACTTGGAGTGTGCATGCCTGTTGGACCTGGTGGCACCCGAATGTAGTTTAACCTATGCATGGGGTTTGAAGACCTGCCTGGCCAATGTTTTTCTTGGCAGTCCTCACCTGAAAACTGCATTGAACTGTCAGCAGCTTTGGCCTCTGGGCTCTTGCACATGCTACTGACTGCAGAGCCCCAACCTCTCCCACCATCACTCCCACACAAGCTCTTCTCCATCTTTGTCAGAACTCAAAGCAGCCTGACCACCTCCTTCACCTTGCACCCACCGATTTTATCTCCCTGTGAGCCCCATACTTTCCATCAGTTTGGTTTTCCTCTTAATTTTTCATCTTGGTTAGATGCATCATTATAAAAGGCTGCAAACAAGGCAGAGATGGAAACAAATTAATAAAATAGGCTTATCTAGCCCTCTATAACATCATGTGTCAGCGGCTGTACTGCACTCTGTCCTCTACAAAATGCCAGCTTTCCCAGGCAATGACTCACCACAGGCTTGTTAAGCCTGCTGCCACCTGGGAAACTCGTAGGGGCTTAGAATTGCTTGAGTTCATCTATTAGTAGGCCCAAAAGGATGCTTTTCTGCAAAAGTAATTTTTGCAATTTGGAGGCTACTTAAAAAGCTGGACATCGATCTACCATTTAATCCAGCAATACCACTCTTGGGGATATACCCAAAAGACTGTTACTCCAGAGGCACCTGCACAACCATGTTTATTGCGGCACTATTCACAATAGCCAAGTTATGGAAACAGCCAAGATGCCCCAGCACTGACAAATGGATTAAGAAAATGTGGTATCTATACACAATGGAATTTTATGCAGCCATGAAGAAGAACGAAATGTTATCATTCGCTGGTAAATGGATGGAATTGGAGAACATCATTCTGAGTGAGGTTAGCCTGGCCCAAAAATAGACCAAAATAGCCTGGCCCAAAAAAAAAGACCAAAAATCGTATGTTCTCCCTCATATGTGGACATTAGATCAAGGGCAAACACAACAAGGGGATTGGACTATGAGCACATGATAAAAGCGAGAGCACACAAGGCAGAGGTGAGGATAGGTAAGACACTTAAAAAACTAGCTAGCATTTGTTGCCCTTAATGCAGAGAAACTAAAGCAGATACCTTAAAGCAACTGAGGCCAATAGGAAAAGGGGACCAGGTACTAGAGAAAAGGTTAGATCAAAAAGAATTAACCTAGAAGGTAACACCCACGCACAGGAAATCAATGTGAGTCAATGCCCTGTATAGCTATCCTTATCTCAACCAGCAAAACCCCTTGTTCCTTCCTATTATTGCTTATACTCTCTCTACAACAAAATTAGAGATAAGGGCAAAATAGTTTCTGCTGGGTATTGAAGGGGTGGGGGGAGAGGGAGGGGGCTGGAGTGGGTGGTAAGGGAGGGGGTGGGGGCAGGGGGGAGAAATGAACCAAGCCTTGTATGCACATATGAATAATAAAAGAAAAAAAAAAGTAATTTTTGCTTTTCTTCTTTACTCACCAACTGTAGGATATAAAGTGATAAATGAACAATTTAATGACATAATGCAGGTAGAAGCTTTCAGTTCAGGAAGCTTGCAAAAGTGACTTTTTTTTTCCTGGCAAACTTAATGATTGGACTTTGATGCCTTAAAGCACTTAGGACTGAAATATCCCTAAGGAATCCCGAAAGTTCTAGATGACGGGAAGAGGCCACGTTTGGTGGATTATAATCATCAAGGAAAGCTGTGTAGAATGAGGAGGTTTGAGATGAGATTATTAATTTCTCAAATTTGTTGCCTTAATCCCACAGCAAACAGAAATACATCCATGATCATTTCAAAGACACTTGGATTTTTAAAACTATTTGACACTAATTCACACAGGATAGATGCAAGCAAATCAAGACTTGCAAATTCTAGTGAATCTCCACAATTAGCAAAATATTTATTCCACCCTGTTATGTATTGCCAATTGGGATTTAAAGCAAGATGAACTAACTTGCCAGTGAGGTAAACTTGAAAGGTCCTGGTGGTCTCAGGGTTGCAATGGGCTACAGGACCACTGAGCTAAATCCCTCATGTCCTGAAGAGGACCAGAATCAAGAATGGCTCCCTATGTGTTGGGGTGGGGGAGCTGTGAGGGCCACGGTTATCCCTTATACTACTTTCTTGGTATTCTGTATGTATGTGTGTTGTTAGTTCCCGCTAATTCTTTGCTAAATAATCCTTTTTAAAGAACCAGTTTTACTTACAATATGAAGGAAACTTGATACTTACTGGCAAGTGAGTGTTTTTAGAAATATCTAGTTAGTTGAGCCTCAATGGAAAACTGTTTTTATAAAGTTGAAGAGAACCAAAGAGTCGATATTTTTAAGAGTTTTAAGCAACAGCTTTGCAAAGAGAAAAGTCGGTTTTAGACTGATGTTGAAGGATACGTGCTCACAGTGAGGCTGTGGGGCCCATGGGGAAGAGACAAGCAGAGCCTCACTGGCAAAGGCTGTTTTGTTTGTGGGTGTTTTTGTAACTAAGCCTTAAAAAGAAAAGCTTGGAAAGATACCCCCTATTAGCAGAAACTTACTCTCTTTCATTTATTTATTTTGCTCTACTGGGGTTTTGAACTTGGGACTTTGCGCTTACTAGACACTACCATTTGAGCCACTCCTCCAGCCCTGTCAGCAGAAGTGAGAAGTTTCCTAATAGCTGTGTATTCTCATGGCTCTAAATTACAAAGGGAGAGAGGGCCTGGGGAGGAAAGTTCCTTTCTCTCCATCTTCCAGCCTCCAGGCCTCCTCTCTACCATAGTAGTCCGCTTCTTAGGGACAGAGTTTTCTTTTCCCTTTCTTTCCCACTTTTCAGTCCAGGAGGCTCCTGATATTCGTTGATTTAAAGTTTGTGATTTCAGTCTTTCAAGAGTGACTAAGGGCTGGAGGCATGGCTCAAGTGGTAGAGCGCCCACCTAAGCAAACGAGAGGCCCTGAGTTCAAACCCCAGTACCATCAAAGAAGAGCGTGACCTGAAGGCTCCTGGCTCATGCTCATTTGGCAGGGCTGTGGGACTTGGATTTCAGTGCACACTGTGAGGCTGCAGGAACAAGTCCCACATCAGGCCACACCTGCACCTGCCCTGCACCCGTGATTCTTCTCAAGGATTAAGTTATTTTCAAAAAGCTGAATTTCTTCTGGAAAACATCTTCCAGAGGGAAAAGTGGCACAAAGTGGCACATTAACAAGGCCGTGTCTGGGTGGAGCTGCAGGGCCATGCTAGGGACAGCGAGCACGTACTTCAGACTACAAAATCTGAAAAGAATCGAATGAGCCTCCAATGCCAGAGACCCCCTGTGTTCTCCAAATGTGAGAGTCTTTTTAAAGAATTCTTAGTGGGGGACAGGAGTGCACTGAAGCCACATGCAAGACCCTGGATTTCATCTCCAGCACCTCAAAAGATTTTTAAAATTATTTAAATTTAAAAAGAGTTTAAACTCAGAGTTCAGCCTCAGTGCTGAAATGCACTACTACTGTCCTTCCTCTGCTGGCCTCCTCAGCCACACTCTCCCTGCTGGGTCCTAGAGGCTTCCAGGAAGATGTCTGTAATGAGTAGACCAGATTGGAGGTGCCTTTTATGAGTGAATTAATAGATAAAGGTACAAAAAGATATTAAAGCCATCATTGACTGAACTACCAATAATTACAGTATCTGTCATGTGACGGTTTATGGATTCAAAGCACCTTCCTGCCAGGTGTGGTGGTGCACGCCTGTAATCCCAGCAGTCAGAAGGCTGAAGCAGGACAACCTGGGCTGCATGGCAAATTCCAGGTCAGCCTGTGAGACCCTGTCTTAAATAAGAAAATATCTTCCTCCCTGTGGTTTCATTTACTCTCCAAGTTGTGTATGGCATGAGGTGTCATGACTTATCCAGATGAGCAAATGGGGACTTGGGGTTCAGCGACTCAGGCTTGGACATACAGCTAGCACAGAGCAGATGTGCAGTGAAGACCAGCTGTCCTGAATTCCTTCCACTATACTATGATGATAATGGCTTGTTGAATTAAGGGTGTGATATTGAGCCAGGCATGGCAGGACACACTCCAATCCCAGCACTGGGGAAGCTAAGGCAGGAGAATCATGAGTTCGAGGCCAGCCTGGGCTACATAGTGAGACTGTTTCTCAAAAAAAAGGAGCGTATTATGATAAAATGTCTTTGAAGTCATGCTATATAATTACATGGTTCAACAACTTTTTTTACTTGAAAAAATGTAAACGCCTGTCTCTTACCCCTGGTTGTTTTGTAATCTGTGCATTGAAACCTTTTCCTCTCATCCTTTCAGGATATAGAAAATCAACTTGAAATGAAATCCAAAGTGCTAGATGAGTTGAGACAAAGCCACCTGGCATTGGCCCATGGGGACATGCCTCTGTTAGAAGACATAGCATCTGAAATTGATGAGTTGTTTCAAAAGAAAAGCAGTGTGAGCAATCAGGTAAGAATTCACTTGAAGTGTACTGTTTCTCCTCACATAGCCTTCTTTTATTTGTTATTTTTCTTTAATCATGGAGGTTTGCTCTATGCCAAGAACTGAAGAATTGCTGAGAACAAACCTGAAGTGGGGAGATGTATTTGCAGTCTCATTTTATGTGTCGAACATTTCAAGGCAAAGCTCCAGCTCCTGCTCCCGAGCACACCCACAGGCAGGAGGTGCACTCAGCCATCTCTGTTTTGTCTAGTGTACTCATGCAAACATAAATGTCTCCATCCTCCAAGCCAGCAGAGCGTCTGGCATTGTTTCCGGGCCAGATACACAGGAGCCGCTATGAAGCAACAGCTCAGAGTCCCCAGGGACCGGCAGATGCCTGGGGGAGGGAGTGATCCTATGTCATGTGGCCTCTGTCAGCTAGGAACAGAGTCAGCTGGAAGAGAATTCCAGCGGTGGGAAGAGGTGGGGCACAATGGTGAAGAGGAAGTAGAGAGGAAGACAGTGCAGATGCCTGGGGATATAAGCCCACATGTCCAGAAAGAGACCACCACCAAGAAAAATGAGCCACCTGTACCCACCCCCCACTCCCCCACCCCCGAGACAGGAGTAAGATGGGGGGGTGGCATTTTCCTCCACAGTCCTCATTGGGTGCTATTTGTTAACCCACTTTCAGCCTTGTGATCCAAGAGGGGATTGGAAATGAGCTGGATGAATGAAATTCACAGGCAACCTTTACCCTTATTCCTTCCCTGGACCCTGGCAGGAAAACAGGGGTAGCTCCTTCAAGTCATGCGTGTCATCATAGTTTGTGTGGGTCGCTATGCTTGCTGTCGGGAGTATAGTAAGAAAATAAATGGGTCATGCCCTCACAAAGCTCACAGACAGTAGAAAATGCATGTGAATAGATAATTGCAGTACTGTCACAATATAACAAAAATATGGAGGGGGAATTAAATGAGACAACGCATAGAAAAATATGCAAAAAAACCAAGCCAGATATGGTGGCATAAGCTGATAATTCCAACACTTAGAGGCAAGAGGATTGTGAATTTGAAGCCATTTTTGGCTACATAGGAAGACCCTGTCTCACAAACAAAAACAAAGCAGCAACAAACCCCCACATATATAAATAATAATGCCATAAGGACAGACACATAGATAAATGGATAGAACTGATAATCCAGAAATAAATCCTCATGTTTACAGTGGATTGAGTTTTCAGCAAGGATGTCAAAATAAGTCAGTGGGAGGGAAGTCTTTATCTGGAGAAACTGGAAAGTAGGCATGCCCCTACTCATAACACATAAAAATTAACTTAAAATGAATCAAAGGCATGAATCTGCATGACTAGTTTCCTAAGACACTAAAAGCACAAGAAACCAAAGGAAAAAAATAGATAAGTTGAACTTCATCAAAATTAGATACTTTGTTGTTTCAAAAGACACCATCAGAAAAGTGAAAAGACAAGCCACAGAATGGGAGAAAATATTTGCAAATCACATATTCAATGAGAGATTTGTATGTACACTGTAACAAAAAATTATTACAATTAAATAATAAAAGGACAAATAACCAAACGAGAAAATGGGGAATTTATCTGAACAGACATCTAACAAATATAAAGCAGGCCGTAGAGGTACATGCTCGTAATCCCAGCACTCGCGAGTCTGAGGCAGAAGATTTGGAAGTTTGAGGCCAGCCTGCACTACATAGTGAGACCCTGCCTCATAAAACAGAACAAAAGAATACAGTACAAATGGCCGGTAAACACATGCAAAGAAGCTCATTAACCATCAAGGAAATGAAAATCAAAACCACACTGAAATTCTAATTCATACCCACTAGGATGGCTATAATAAAAACTGACAAAGGCAAGCGTTTATAGAGATGTAGAGGAACTGTAATCTTCGTACACTGCTGATGGGGACATAAAATGGTCCAACTACACTGAGAAATAGTGTAGCAGTCCCTAAAAACATCAAACAGAATTACACCACTCAGCAGTTCCGTTCCTAGGTAGATAACCCAAAAGAAATTAAAACGTGTTCACACCAAAAACTTACATGTGAATGTTCATAGCGATAGAAGTAACAATGTATCCAATATATTCTAGATTCATAGAAGTAACAATGTCTGCTACAACATAGATGTCCTTGACAATGACATGCTAAGTCAAAGCAGCTGGGCACTAAAGACCACATATTTTATGACTGCATTTACATCAAACAGCCAGCACAGGCAAATCCGGAGAGGCAGGAAGTAGGCTAGTGGGGTCAGAATACTAGCATGGTATGGATTTTCCTTTTGGAGTGAAGAATTTGTTCTCCTGTTGATTATGGAGATCACCCTGTAGAGGCGAATTGTCAAATGCAGGACTGTGACATATGTCCAAGAATGGACAACACAGTACCAGTGAAGATGTCCTCTGAAGCCACCATAGTGATCACGGCCCCTTTCCACCCACATTCTCTTTTCAAAGTGAGATATAATTCATATGTTGTAAAGTTCCCCTAGTAAATGTACAAGTCAGTGGTGTTTAGGGTCCTCACGCAGATAGGCAGCCCCTACTTCTGTCTAATCACAGAACACTTTCATTACCTCAAGAACCCACCTATCCACACCGTTAGCAGTGCCTCCATGTTCCTACCTATCCCCGCTCCCTGGCAACCGCTTACCTATTTTCTTAATGGATTTACTTATGTAGAACATTTCATGTGAATAGAAACATAGGACATAATGCCTCTGTGTCGGCCTTCTTTCACTTACCTTTGTTTTTGGTTCTGAGATCCATGACTCTAGGGCCTCATACCTGCCAAGCATGCATTCTACCACTGAGCTACATCCCCAACATCTAGCATGTTTTCAAGATCATTAATGTTGTAGTATGAATCCGCCACTCATTTCTTTTTATGACTGAGTAAAACACCACTGTATGAATACACCACACTTAGTTTATTTGTCAGTGGAGTAATACTTGGGTTGTTTCCATTTTGAGGCCATTACAAACTGTGCTGCTATGAACGATCATGCACAGGTTTTTATGTGAACATGTTTTCGGTGCTCTTGGATGTGTAGCTAAGGTGACAGTTGTTAGGTCATAATTCTGGCTTTTTGAAGAACTGTCAAACTGTTTCCAACCCTGGCTGCATCGTTTTCCATTCCCACCAGCAGTATACAAGGGTCTGTTCTTCCACATCCAACTTCTTGAGTATAGCCATCTAAGTGGATGTTGTAGGTTGTCTCACTGTAATTGCGGTTTACATTTCCCTAATGACTGTGAATGTTGAGCAACTTTCCATGTGCTTATTTACTGCTTGTACATCTTTGGAGAAATATCTTCCAGTCCTTTGTCTATTCTTGTGTAGTAACTTTGTCCTTTACTGTTAAGTCATGTCCTTACGTACTCTTCTTATATCAGAGATCACTTTAAATAGGTAACAAAATGTTTCATCATTATCAACACACCAGTGGGTAATATATCCCCACCATTGCCTAGTGTCCTCCTTTGTTCTTGGCCACCATTCTGGCTGATCCCTCTCCAATTTGTCCTTGTTTTGCAGTAATCAGATCTAAGAGCCAGGTGACACAGGTACCATCTTCTGTTTATAATTCTTTCTAGAGCATCTTCACAGACACTTTAGTTTGGTTTTTTCATTTATTACTCTGTTTTGTGGGTCAGGAAACCAACAACAGATTGAAGAATTTGCTCAAGAACAGAAAACTAGTGGAGTGTAGCTGGCCTGAGCTCACAGTTCCATCTCTTGCTCGTGGTCTCCCCCTAGGCTGTCCCTTCTTGGCTGGACCCTTCAGTGAAATCTGTCTAATCTTCAGGCCCCTTTCCATTCACCCATTCTAAATCATGGCCTTCTCTGAGATTTTGGTGTTCCTTGACCACCCCTTCCCCCTTCAGTCAATGCTGAAGACCCTCTAGTACTCTTAAATTAAAATGCCTAAATTGGGCATGATAGTAGATTCCCTGGAAGGAAAAAAAGAACCAGAGCTATCTCTTCTTCAGGATTTTCTAAGTTGGTGTTTGCTCTTTGCACATAGGTCACTCAGCTCAGAAGCTCTTTGCAGTCAGTGCTACAGGAGTGGAAGGCGTATGACAAGCTCTATGATGATGTTAATACCATGGCCATCCGGTTTGGGTACTGCCTGGAACACAGCAGGCCTGCGGCTTTGTCATTGGAGGCCTTGAGATGCCAGGTGCAGAACCTCCAGGTAAATTAACCAGAGCAAGGCAAAATGGAAGCAAGCACAGTGATGGGCACACATGCTTTGTGCTTTCCACAGTGGTTTCAAAGGGAGAGCCTGAAATTCCAAAGTAAGTCCCATGAGCAAAACAGTGAGCTTATCAGACTGGATGTTGACTTTTCCTTCATTTTCTGTGTCCATTTTATTTCATAGTTGAAATGTTTTGCCGTGTGTGTGTGTGTGTGTGTGTGTGTGTGTGTGTGTTTACACTTCAGTTCTTAAAAGTCCAGCTTCAGGGAGGAATGCCCTCATTGTTTCCTCCATCTGATACTCGTTTCTTGCAGTAACCCATCATTTCTGGGTTACTGCTGTCCAGCAGCAAGTGCTGAGAGGCCGCTGTCTTCCTGGGAGGTGGCCAGGTCATCTGAAATTGACCTTCTGGCTGTGTTCTCTTAGGCCCTTCAAGACGAGGCTGAGAGCAGTGAAGGGAGCTGGAAGAAACTCCGGCAGGTGGTTGCCAAACTCAAAGACTCCTGCCCTTCAATTGCCGAGATAATCGAGGAGAAATGCCAGGATACTCACTCAAGGTACACTTTAAGATACAATTTAAAGGACAGACCGCACATCTTGCTCTTACTGACATGTGACAGATGAGGTGACATTGGCCTATAGAGTCTTCTTAGTCCTCTGTTCATATTCTGGCCTCCACTCTGGAGGATCTAATTCATGTAAGGTTCAATGTCATGAGAGCTACCACATGCCTCAGACAGTGTTTGGGACAATCAGTCTAGAAAAGTCCTATTTGCAGCCCCACCATAGCCACTTGCAGAGAGCAAACTAAATCCCAGGTGCCATTTCAGGAACACTGAAATCAGAGGCAAAAACACCCTAGGCAGTGGGCCAGGTGGGCAATCTACAGGGAGCATTGAGCACCACTGTATTTCCATATTGTAAGGTGGAAAAAAGCATGCTAGAATATCCATTGTGGGGTGGGAAGGAGCCCCTTATGAACTGCTTGTGGCAGCTATGAAAGCTGGTCTAAGGAATGTGGCTCTAGTTAATTGTGAGGCTTTAATTTGGACAATTGGGAAACAAAAGCCGGCCTCAGGCAAACGTGCTCCAGACAGAGATGAAGAGGTTAAGCTGCCCTGAGTATCCCCAGCTCTTACTCCGTGCAACTCAGCCTCTCCAGTAAGTCATCTTTGAACAAGTACTGAACACAGGACACCCAACTATATTCAGTGCAGTGGTGTCCTCAGGTTCTAATCCAGTCCTTATTGGAAGAGGGGGAGGAGAAAGGAGGAGAAGAGCATATAGAAATGTACCTGACTCCACATACAGTATCAGGGTACCCTCCAAACATAAGGAGATACATTTGCCGTTAGGGGGATTCAGGTCACCACTACACAGGACAAGTTCCATAGACTCTGCAGACCATTTTGTACAACCATTTAAAATTAAGGATTTTTTTTAATTAATAGCATGGGAAAATACGTATTTTTCAAAAAGTCAAATGGAGACTGGCGGAGTGGCTCAACTGATAGAGTTCCTGTCTAGCAAGCATGAGCTCTGAGTTCAAACCCCAGTACCACCAAGAAAAAAAAAATTCACTTGTTGGCCTTGGTAGCATAGTGGTGAACACGGCTGCCTTCCAAAGAGTCAAGTGGAGAAAAAAAGGCAAGATACAGTCTGTATATGGAATAAAAGAACTCCTTTCATTTTTACTTTCATGTAGAGAATATTTTGGTTTTGTAATTGCACAACAAACTTATTTCACATGAAAACAATTTAAGATCTATTTAAAGCCTCTATGAACAGGTTGCTTCTCCATGGGTGGAGTTTCACCAGCTACATGGTGCTTTCTCTGCCTTTGCCTAAGAGACATTCATATAACAAAATAGATAATTCTTGCCAATCAGAAATTTTGTTATTTTTGTTGAGTATTATACAGTCAAGTGAGAAGCCTAATTTGAATTTCTGTTTATATAATGTTGACACCATTGATTGAGAAAAGCAATCCCCCTGCTGTTAACATTCTGGCAGAGTGTGCACATTGTACTTAGGCCACAAGGGAAAGGGTGGATTGAGGACCCTGCTGTTCACATCTCACCGACAGGTGGACTCAGGTGAACCGAGACCTTGCAGACCAGTTGCAGAAGGCCGGGAGTCAGCTACAGCTCTGGGAGGCTTATCACAGCGCCCACGCAGAAGCTACAGCCAGACTGGCACTGCAGGAGGCAAAGTTTGAACAGCTCGCAAACATCAACATGTCTGGGAATAACGTGGCAGAGGTCCTGCCACTGGCCCTACGGGATGTAAAGGTGGGTGTAAAGCCCTTTGGGCAAACCGAACCCAAGTCAGCCCAACAGACGGGCCAGTGGGGGACAGCCATGACCTTGGGACAAGACAGACCACAGGGACAGAGAAGTCAGGATAGTGACCTGTGCAGGCTGTATAGGACATGGGTGGGATGCTATGTGTGGGGTTGGGAGGACCAGGTAGCAGCTGGGTCAAGGGGTCCTGACATCATCTCTTTCTGAGTGTACTCTTTCACACTGTTTTACTGTGCTTCCTTAAAACTCAAAAGTGAAAGCCTCATCTAATGTCTGAAATGAAGCAAAAGTGTCTCCTCTGAGTGTGATAATCTAAGAACAATAGCTGCTGAATCTCTTGCTGTTGAATCTCCTGCTTTATAAATAACCACGGACTTGGTGCCATGTTAATATGACTTTTCTATGGGCATAATGATTTTTAGACTACACTTAAGAATACTACGGTTTCCTCTGTGGGGTCTTTCCTGTTACTGGTAAGGACTACCCAAAAAATGAATGCTTTTCACTTTAAGCTCAGTGGCAAGATGCATTTTGTATCTTTGGATGCTACAGGTTGTTTAAAAGAATAACCAATTCACCTAAGAGGTAGGTATCCAACTGCTGTGATCTACATTTCTGATCAACGTCTCCCTGCTCTATTGTTTCAGACAAAACAAAATAAGAACCTGGAAATTTCACAGATGGTATTTCCAAGAGTATTCCTAAAACCAGCTTAACAAATGGGATCCTACAGTTTCTGGAAATGAATCTATTTACGTCAGGAAGTCTGAGGCAGGGGATGGGGGTAGAATGGTCTTTGAAGTGCTAGATCAACCAGGTGGGTCAACCCACCCAGTTGGTCTCTAGCATCTATAAACTAGACACCTTATCTCTCTTGGCCACTGGTCAGTTTTAACTCTGAACTGACAAGTTTCAAAGCAGCACTAGTAATACAAATCATTTGAGGAAAACTTAGCCCAAGTTTAAAATAAATAATAACAAAAATTTAGGTGTCCTAGTTCCAGGCAGAAATTCTTCTAGATATTGATGGAGAGTCTCAGGGAATTGTGGTGTGAAAGGAGGAATTAAGGTCTTGTGGTTCCTGTTTGTTTTCTAGGAGCTGCAGGATGATGTGCAGAAGACAAAGGAAGCCTTTCTTTCTGATTCCACCCTCCTGGATCGGCTCCCTCAACCCACAGAGTCCTGCACTCCTGGGCTCCTCTCAGGGCAACGGCATGCCCTCCAGAGAGTTGCCTATTTGGAAAAGATGCTGCTGGTGAAAGCAAACGAGTTTGAGGTTCATCTTACTTCTCCATTTAAGTTGTGTTCTTGGATATTTGCATACTATGCTCACACAGCCCCCTGTATCTTATGAAGTAATAGTTCTTTATGGACCTACCTTAGGGGAACTGCAGAATGAAGCCTCCTGAACATATGGGAAGTGGGCAGGCAGAGCTTAAGACACCATTTGTTTCTTGTTGACCATATTAAGTTTAACAAGTGGAATATTCACACGCTGTTCAGATCCCACAGGTTGGATTTTCCAGCAGGATAATTAAGTCCTAAGTAGTTGTTTGAAGCATGGCCATTTGTATTCTTTACTCACTGTTTGAAAAGCTTGTAGTATGCGAGCTAATAGAAGGCCATGAAGCTCTAATATGGTGTCTGAGTATCAGCTGGAAGAAGAAAATTTAGCTAGCAAGACTGAGGGATACTGTCTAGCTCTTCCCTGGATGGTTCCCCCAGCAGGTCAGCCATTCATCTGGGAAGGCTCAAAGGCAGAGCAAAAATCCAGTCTTCACTTCAACAGTCATCTGTGACTTTTTGAGATAATAACCACCTGCTGAGGGTTGAAAATAACTTGAACTTTTATCAGCCCCTAAGGTTGTGCTTAATTTTGTTACATATGCTCATGAAATTTGTTTCTAATGACCATGCTTCTCTTTCTAGATTGTTCTTTCACAGTTTAAGGATTTTGGGGACCGGCTGGAATCTTTAAAAGGTCTTATTACACACGAGGAAGAGACTTTGGATAAACTTTATCATCAAGAAAAAGAAGAAAATCCTGACTCATTCATGGTATTGGCAATTTTTGCCTTTCCTAAGGGCTTAGATCATGTAAGATTAAGAAATAAGCTAGTTACTCTTGCATTATAGAATCTGTTTGCAGCCTAATTAACTTGAGCGTAGTCATTTGCTTCCTTTCTTCCCAGCCCTAAGGTCTAGAAAAGTAGAACAGCAGAGGGATCTATTTTAGCAATATGTCATAGTTACTTCGTAGATTTTTCAGAGGTCTTTATGAATTAACCTCAGTGAACCAGAATAATCTAGGAATTGGCTACTGTGATTAATTGAATTTTTTCTGGTTAGGGGAAGACCAAATATAAAATATTCCATTAAAATTGGCAATCTTTCCTTTTTCATTACCTTAGTAAGTTTTGTGTAGTTAACATAAATGAAACAATTAAGGAATCCTGGATCTTGGTCAATATTCATAACCTAGATCAGGAGTCCCCAAGTTATGGCAGACAATCCCAATCTGAGTCCACCTTCTAATTTTGTAAATAAGGTTTTATTCGAACCATGCCCTTTCATTTACACATGGTCTCTGTTCGTTTTCCTGCTGCAAGGCAGAGTTGAATAGTTGCTGCAGAGACCATCTGACCTCCAAAAGCCTGAAACGTTTATCACCTGGCCCTTTACAGAAAATGTTTGCTAACCCTGACCTAGAACATTACAGCACAGTTCTAGAGATAATTTGGATATCATGAAAGATGTTTGTTTAACATAGAGCTGACCTAGAGACTGTCCCTGGAATATCTTTTTTAAAATAAAGTTTTGATAAGTCTGTTTGTTCTGATTTCATATTCTGTCATATTCATATGGGTAGAATTCTGTGTGTGTGTGTGTGTGTGTGTGTGTGACTGAGGATTGAACTCAGGGCCTCAGGCTTGCAAACACTGTATTAGTTGAGTCATGCCCCCAGCCTGGAATCCTTTCTTAAAATAGGATTTAAGAACCATGCTTTGCTGGAGTTCTATTAAGGATCAAATTTACATTTGATCTGCTGGCCATGCCATGTGACCAGTTGCAGGTGAGCCACCAAGTCCAGGCTAAAATGACCATTTTTTTATCTTACTCAAAGAAAATATTTACTGTCCCTTCCTACTTTCTGGGCTGTTTTGGACTGACCACGTGTGTAGCCTAGTACCCCAGAACAGGCACCGAGAGCGCTGAGAGGGCTGAACCCAGACCCTATTCTAACCCTAACTATCTATTTGACTGTGTGCAAGTCATTTGCCTATGCAGGCTCTCCCCATTTTCCCTCATCTTTGATAGAAGGAGGCATTTCCTCCTGTAAGTATCTATTAACTCCAAAAATCTGGACTTCATTGTTTTTTTTCATAGACTCATGTGCTGGCCCTGACAGCCCAGGCACCTGACATTGACCGTTTGAATGAAGAGAGCCTCAAGCTGCCCCTCAGTGACATGGCGGTAAAGACCTTACAGAATGTGAACCGGCAGTGGATCCGGGCGACGGCCACAGCGCTGGACCGCTGCAGGTGGGAGCATCCCTCCTCTGGCGTGGTCTCTGTTAAGGTAACATGAATGGCTTGGGCTCAGGAATGTCAGAATGGTGTGGTTCTGCTTTGTTTTTGAACCTTTTAGTGAGCTTCAGGGAAGTGGATTGAATGAGAAGTTTCTTCATTGCTGTGAAAAGTGGGTCCAACTTTTGGAGAAGGTAGAAGCGCTGCTCAAAGGGGATATTGACAACAACCTCCCAGCTCTCCTGGAGCAGCAGAAAACATTTGAGGTAAACCTGTGCCCTCTGCTGTCGTTGATCTTCGCGGGGACGGGGAAACACCAGGACTGAGTCCCCATCCATGTCCCCCCCACACACACCCATCTCCTTTTTTTTTCTCTTTGGTAGTATTGCAGTTTGAACCCAGGGCTTTGCACTTGTTAGGCAGATGCTCTACCACTTGACCCAGGCCTCCAGATCTTTTTGCTCTCTTATTTTGGAGGTAGGGTCTCGCTTTTTGCCCAGGCCAGCCCAGACCATGAGCTACCTATTTTAAACTTTCCACAGTTGCTGGGATGACAGGCATGCACCACTATACCCAGCTTTTTTTCCTTTAAGGTGGTGTCTTTTTTTTTTTTTTTTTTTTTTTTGCCTAGGCTGACCTGGAACCATGATCTCCTGATTTTAGCCTCCCAAGTAGTTAGGATTACAGGTATGAGTCACTGGCATCTGGCTAGTTTTGGTTTTTTGAACAGGTTCTCACCATGTAGACTAAGCTGGCCTGGAGCTCACTAAGTAACCCAGACTGACCTCAAATTCACTATCTCCTGTCTCAGACTCCCAAGTGCTGGGATTATAGTTGTGCACCACCATACCCAGATTCCAACAGTCACTCATTTTTGGTTGGTCCTGTGGTTTGACCTCAAGGCCTCATGCTTGCTAGGCAGGTGCTATACCGCTTGAGTCTCTTAACTACAGAATGTATGTCCTTAAGCAAATTCAGATGTCAATTGACCATTTATAAAATTCTCCCACATTTCATAAATTTCAACTGTTTTATCATTCCATTTTATTAATGGCAACACTCCTAGATTTTCTGCGGTTCTTGGAAGCTTCTAGTGCAATGTTGCTTTCACAGAATGCAAACATTATACCATGCTACCAAGAACATGTTAAAGTACTTCATTTTACCTTTGCAGTTTCACTGCCTCCCCGTTGAAGCACCTGGTGTACTTCCAACTGCAGTGTCAACAATTTCAATAGGAGTTTCCTATGCTGTGCTAATGTATATTTAAAGTACTACTACTCCTGATTGTCCTGTGTTTCAGCAATGTGCGCGACTACCATGTTCACTGTAACGTTTTAATGTAATGGATTTAAGTCTACATAGTTACATTTAGATCATCCAGTGAAGCTGGGCACAGTGGCTCCCACCTGTAATGCCAGCTACTTGGGAGGCCGAAGTAGGAAAATCTCAAGTTCAAGCCAGCCTAAGCTACACAGTGAAACTGTCAAAGAGAAAAAGGATCATCCAATGAAAATGGGTCTTTAGCTTAGTTACTATTAGATCTGTTTGCTTTTAATATTGTGTTCCTAGGTGATACTGATAGGACATTGAGCATTTTAGTTGAGTTCAAATAAATTAAAAATTAATCATTTCACATATCTTCTGAGAGCTGAGATTTAAAAGGAAGTATGAGTTCCATAGTCATAAAAATGCATTTGATTAGCTGATAGTTTGTATTTTAACTCATGTACAGATGTTAGAAGCTGAAGTTTCTATACACCAGGAAATTGCTGATTCTTATGTCACCCAGTCCTTACAACTCCTGGACACAACAGAAACAGAGAAGAGGTAAGCTGCCTCAGACTTACAGAACCAATGCAGTTGGTTGGGACAGACCAATATCCTGTCAATCATCTTTTTTTTTTCTTTTGGTGGGACTTGGATTTGAATTCAGGGGTTTGCTTGCAAAGCAGGTTCTCCTGCTTGAGCCACACCTCCAGTCCATTTTGCTCTGGTTATTTTGGAGATAGGGTCTCATGAACTGTTTGCCTGGGCTGGCCTCGAACTGTGATCCTCCTGTTTCCAGCCTCCCAAGCAGCTAGGATTATAGGTGTGAGCCCATGGCACCTGGCTTCAATCATCTTTTCTTGTGTGTGCGTATTTCTGGAGTATAGTGTGGTATTTCAATCCCTGGATATAACGTGCAGTAATCATATCAAATAACTAGTCTCCCCATTTCCTTATCCTTTCTTATTTTTGTAGCCCACAGGCTCTTCTACTTCCTCATAAAACATATAGTAGGTTACTGGGAACTGTGTTACTCAGCTTTGCATTGCTGTGACAAATACCTAAAAGGAACAATTGAAATGAGTTGTAAGCAGTTCCTACTGTTGTTCCCAGAAGGAAGCTATGCCATCGTTGTAAAGGGAAGGATCTCTCTCCAGGCTTCGGGTATGGGTTGGGTCAGTGGGCAGTGCCAGCCAGGCTGAGCTGAGCCTCCACGGCCAGCCTGCTGACCATAACTGAGCTGCAATGCGTGGCAAGAATGCAGAGGTAGCCCGGTTTTAATACTTCTCTTAGTGTCCTGATTGGTATAGATTTTCTCATGCTCACCATCCATATACCGCTCTTTTAGCCTGATTAAGAAATACAAAACCCTTTTCTTCATAACTGAAGTAATAAATTCAGGCCAGTTTCAGGATAATAAGCTAGTATTTATTTGATGAACATGACAAAGCATGACTTTCCCATGATAGATAAAAGGCCTTCTTTCTCATTTGGAAGGTATTATTTATCTGGAAAGAATTAGTTTGAATAGTTGCAATAAAGCACTCTCTTTATTGTTAAAGTTACATAAAGTGCGTCCTCCAGTAATCAATAGCATTACAGTGTCTTTCCCATTGGTTCGCTTTCTACATTCGTATTTGTTAAAATAGCTCCAGTGTTAGGGGTTGGTTGTTGTGCACACTGCCAAGGTAACAGGTGCTGCACAAAGATCTTCTGCTAAACCCCTTTGGCCAGCTGCACACTGCCTCTCGTTATACGAAGTTAAAAGTGGCTCAATTTAAGGAGCTGTTTGTTTGTTTTTAAATTATGCACACAAATAGTGAATCTGAACTTCTCTGGCCTCTATTTTTTTCTAATGTTCACATCAGAAATCTCTAATTTTTCACAGACCAGAATTTGTCTGGGAATTCTCAAAGCTGACAGACCAGTGGCAGAGCGCCGCCCAGGGTGTTCGGCAGAGAAAGCAGGACATTAGTGGGCTGGTGAGGCAGTGGCAGTTCTTCACCAGTTCCGTGGAGGACTTGCTACGCTTCCTCACTGACACCAGCCACCTGCTATCTGCAGTGAAGGGCCAGGATTGCTACAGCCTCCACCAAACCAGGCGTCTGATCCACGAGCTGAAGGTAACACATGCCCGGACACGGTGTGAGAACCGAGGTGGTCCTGATTTGCAAGATGTTTGTTCACCTCAGGTTCGATGTTCTCTATGATGTCATGGACCAAGTGTTCTCTGAGCAGTGGAAGGCCCAACCTATTGCCATCACCATGCTCCACAGTCTGGTCCCTAGCCCTGGAGGGATTAGGAATTCCACCTTACCCATTCATCTAGAAAGAACAGAGCCCTCTTGGGCCATGGGAAGGGGCTTGCAGTGAAGATGGGTAGGTTGAATGGGAGAAATTTGAGACGATAGCTTCATACCACCGAACCCTTCAGGCTGAAATACAAATGGACCACAGCATGGTAATGACAGAGAGACTCCTGCTTACCCTGCAAGAGCTAAGTCAGGCAACTGAGTTTTCCATCAAAAAGTTGCTTAGTGAGTAGAGTGAGGAGTTGGAGCACGTTCCAGTGAGCTGTAGACCCACTCTTCCCTTTAGAGGTACACCTAAACAAAACGCCACCCCTGAAATCCTGGGCTGTCATTCATTTATCCAATGGTCAAGTGTTAACTGAGTATCTGCTATGTTAGTCACTGTCTTAAATGCTGGTTAAGGGCTGGGGGCATGGCTTAACTGGTAGAGTGCCTGCTTAGAGTTCAAACTCTAGTACCACCAAAAAAATAAAATAAAAAGAACTGAATGCTGATCAGTGTACATTCGAATGTCTGTCAGTTAAGCTGGAAAGACTCAGATAGCTAGAGGCCAGAACAGGTGGGGCTCCTTGGGCGTCATTCTCTGTGGTCTTTCTCCAGGGAGCCTTCCAGCAGCCAGACTTCTTAGAAGATAACGCATGGCTTCCAAGGTTCATGTTGCAAGAACAGAAGCCATATTGCCTTTTAGACCCAATCTTAGAAGTCACAGTCATGACTTCCACCGTACTCTATTAATTGAGGCCGCATGGGTTCAAGAGGAGGGGACAGAGTGGCGAGGTTCTAGAGGAGCCTGTGAGACTAGGGGTATTGCAGTGCTGTGGCATTGGAGAGTGTTATAATGGCTAAGACAAGAATCATCCAAGTGGAGACTTACTAAAAAGAAAGGGGGGGGATGTAGAGTTTACAAGATTCACCTACAATTTGAATGTTGTAAATAAAGAAAAAACTCAGGCTGGGTACCAGTGACTCATGCCTATAATTCTAGCTACTTGGAAGGCTGAGATTGGGAGGAGCTGGGTTCGAGGCCAGCCAGGGCAAAAATGTTCAAGAGATCCCATCTTAACAGAAAAAAAAGCTGGGAATGGTAGTGTACACCTGTCTATCCCAGAGATGGTAGGAAACATAAAATAGGAAGATCGCAGTCCTTTTTGTCCTGGACAAAAAGCAAGAACCTATCTCCAAAATAACCAGATCAAAAAAAGAGCTGGAGGCATAGCTCAAGTGGTAGAGTGCCTGCTTACCTAGCAAGTATGAAGCCGTGAGTTCAAACCCCAGTACGGCAAAAAAAAAAAAAGGGAAAATAGAGAAGAAAAAATTCAATGAATGATGACTCTAAGGTTTTGGCCTGAGTATCTTGGATTAACCAAGACGGTGGGGGGGCTGTCGACCAGTTAGGGAGACTAGTGGAAGCATTCCCTTACCCAAGTGACTGTCAGCAGCATGGTGTGCTGGGAGGCAAGGGCGGAGAGAGCAGTCCTGGAGTCATTTCTCATTTCCTGCTGCTCTCCAGGTGTTTCTGCTTCCCTCCTTTGGGTCTCGTTGATCTCCAGTTTTGTCAGAAACAGCCTTGTATGCAAATCAGTGCGCATTGTTACTTATTAGCTTCCTGCTAGAAGATGCCTACTTATGTCTCAACTGAGAAATTTAAGCACAAAGGAAATCATATTTAGGATAGACAAAAGCTATTAAGTTTTCCCCCCAAAAAACTGTTTAGCTATCCTTTAGTGCTTATACCAATATCCATGTTTATGTGCCCATAAGCTTATTTATATATTTTTGTATTTTACCTTTTTTACTCTCTCCTCTTTCATATTAGTTTAGTGTAATAAACAATTCTACTCTCTGAGTTTCCATGGTGATACCAACCTAAGTGATGATTTTAGATCTACTACTCCAATCATTTTCTTAATACTATTAGATCTATTTATCTTGTAGACTTTTATGCTGTGAAGTATAGTTTTCATCTTCTCTGAACTTTTGATCTTTATGCCAAGATGCATACTGATCCTTTGAGGTTAGTTATGAACACTTTACTTGGGAGTATACTGTCTGCTCAAAGTAAAACACTAGCTTTTGATGCGAGTGAGCGACTGTGTATCTAATTTATGTCTAATTTAACATTAAGAAAAGCTCTGAAAGAAGTACACACTAATACACATAATCACATTTTTATCCAATCAGAGGCTTAAACAAATCACTTGTCTTTCTTCGCAGAGTAAAGATGTCCATTTTCGGAGAAGGCGAACCACCTATGCACTAGCCTTGGAGGCTGGGGAGAAGTTGCTGACCACACCAAATCTGGACACCAAACAGTCAATTGACCAGACAACACGCCAGTTGCAAGACACCTGGAAGGACACAGAACTCCAGCTAGGAGAGGCGACTAAGCAGTTCAACAGCAGCATCGAGGTGAACTGTCATTTACTTCTCTATTGGGATATTCAAATGTACATGTGATTTTTGTTTGCTGGGTGAAAATGGGGGTGATTTTAGAAAATCCAGCATTGTGAGTTTTCCAGTGGAAGTCAAGTCCTATGGATCTATAAGTTGTGCAAGTTACTCAATAACAATGTAGCAGGGAAAAAGCTCAGTATTAAGTATAGAAATACTTGAGGTGCAATTAATTTTAGTATATGTGCTGCCGAAGTGAGCATGTATTTTCATGAAACATGTATACATGTATTTTCATGAAACTTATTCATACTCAGTGGGATTTCAGTACACAAAGCTTCCATTCTACATTGGTCCATCCTGGGGTAGAACGTGAAAATTAACATTTTTCTGCTATAATCAGAGAACACACATTTTTACATAAGAATTTCCAAGATATTTCATGACTATTTTTTTAAGAAGTGAACTGTTTTCTGTCTTTGTAGAAAAATGGTTATTGCTTTGTTTTTGCCAAAATACTAAGTGTTCTCAAGGACTCTGAACTGTTTTGAACCTATGACCTGACACTATGATGCTCTTTGCGTTCTGCAGTTTTCATGACTTTTCTTTCTCTCTTCTGACTAGTAAGCTACCTATTTTTTGTTGTTGTTTTTCTGTTCCTCGTAGCCTACCTTCCACTGAAATCTGTGGTGTGTACCAGGAACTGATAAGCAAGCTGGTTGGGGTTGTTTTTCCAAATACATGCTGACAGAGGGCCTGAGCCTCAGCCCTGCGAATAGGTGTCTGAATTAATTTGGCACATGGCCGTGCCACTCATGAGCCCGGAAACACTAGTGGAGCATGTGCCCTATTTGTAAAGCACAGTGTCAGAACAAGGTTTGTCAGGAGATCAGGACTGGCCACTTTGCTTCTCTCTTTGCTGAGTTCCCGATAGTTGACTTGGGGCTTCCCTTAAGTGGGTTGTTACATTGACTTGAGCTGCCCCAGGTATGTTTAGGTATCCGCTGTACTGAGAAAAAGAAAAAAGAATAGTGTTTCGTTGTATTTCTGTGTTCTTTTAGTAACCTCAGAAATAGAGACTTATCCTAATGAATCAAATATAAACACCCTAAACCTGAAAATACAGGTACCTGTTTACTCAGTAATGGAAGATTTGAAGAAAAGAAATAGTCTACTCTTTCCTAGGCCTTTAGTCTCCTTGTCTAGGGCCAGTTAGTATCCTCTGAACCGATTTTCATTTTAAAAACTTGCTCTGTCTGTAAGTACAATGAGTTCATAAAGTTTGAAAAAACTTTGCAAACAACGAAGTACTTCAAGAAGAAGATGTGGTGGACAGAGAGCAGTGGTGAGAACTAGATGGTGAAGGTTGAACCTGAAATGGTGGCCAAAGCCAGGTGCTCCAACATCAGGAGAAGCAGAGAGCCAGCAAGGGGTGACAGCAGAAAAGAATACAAGCATCTGAGTGCTCATTGTAGCATATCTAAGCTACAGATGCTAAGCCTTAATCCCTACAGTAGCCTTTCAGATGTGAAGTTCTCCAAAGCTAAAGTAGAAATAAGACTAGATAGATGAAGGAGACAGGAAAGAAGAACTAGCAAGGACTTGTTTGTCCACCCAGTGCTTGAAATGAGCCACAGGGAAAGCTGCACAGGGAAAGACACCAGAGCCATACTGATACCCTGTCTCTCCTGCTCAGCCTGCACCAGGAAGTGGGTTTCTGTGTGATTACAAAATCACACTTAAAAGAAAGACCACATAGATTAAATGAGCTATTCTACTTCTCCATTTCATTCTTAAGAGCCAAGTACTTACCAGTTTTCATACTGTCTTCAAATAGACCTGGGACCAGTGTGAAAAGAAAATCAAGGAGCTAAAAAGCAGGCTGCAAGTCCTAAAAGCACAGAGTGGAGACCCTCTTCCAGAACTCCACGAGGACCTCCACAAAGAAAAGGAGCTGATTAAGGTATGGAAGTCTGAACCTGTGTCAAGATAATCACTCGGCGCTTCTCTGAGCCTTTGAAGCATTTGCTTCCTTTCTGTGTCGTTGCTCAAACTCAGCTTTCTGTACAGTTGGAAGAGATTTACTCAGTTTTCTGTCAAACATCACACTTTGGGTTCTTGTGGTATTAGACTTGATGTCTTTTGTGATTCTTATGTGAAAATGAGACAGACTTTTGCAAAACCTCCCATCTTAGGATTTTGGGGGTTTTCTCCTTCAGGTCCTCTTTCTATTCTCTTTAATGTAAAATGTAGCCTCTGGGATTACTTAAAAGCTATTTATTCCCTTACTGCATGACCTTATCTTTGAGATGAGAGTGAAGTATGACTTACAGGAATCATTTTTAAAATCAGTAGGTTGAGTTTTTTGCTCTAGAATAACTTTTATATAAAAAAATTGAGACTGATAGTTTTTAATCTTTTTTCTTTCTTCAGTGACTTTAGGGCTCAAATTTAAAATATGAGGTAGTATACATGCCTAGATTTCATGAGACCCCATCTCAAGAAAAAAGAAATGAAAAAATAAGAAGAAATGAGTAGTCTTACCCTTGAGACTATGCTAGAAATTAGTGTCCTTAAGGCTCCCTACATTTTTTTTCACTGTTGTAAAAATTTCTATTGTGCTAAAAAGCATAACAAATAACATGACAAACTGCCATGCAGCTATCACCCAGCTAAGGAAATGAAGCACTGCAAATACAGTTCAAGTGTCCCGTTCAACTGCCAGTTACTTACCCTCCCCCAGCTCAGGTGTCCACCACCCGGCCTAGCATCCCTATGCATTTCTTAGTTTTAATACATAGTTATGTAGCCCTCAATGAAGTATAAAAGTATTGCTTTCTGGTCTGAAACTGCATGGAAGCAGTACCATGCTGTCCAGCACAAATAATGCAACTTTTTCCCTCGTGATTTTGAGTCACCGTGTTGATACCCCTCACTCTGTCACACTCGTGCTGTAGAGAGGCAAATGACTACCAAACAGTCTGCACACCCCTTCTCCAGTCACTTGGTAGTGTCACATTTTTTTTTTAACTTTTCTAATCTGACAGGTGTGAGATCGTATCTCTTTATTGATGTTAACTGTGTATTTTTCATGTCTATTGAGCTATCACACCTGCCCATTTGTGAATTACCTACTTATTTTTTACTCAGTTTTGTGTTGGGCTATTTACAGTTGCTTATTTATTCCAGATTCTGCTCCTCTGTGCATGCATGCATTGTAAATGGCTCCTCCCACTGGAGAGCCTGCTTTGCTACTTTGCCTTGATGTAACTGGCTGCACAAAAGTTATGTTATGGCCTTGTCGATGAATTGATTGATGTTTTCCTATATGATTTGTATTCATATAATGCTTCTACTTCCTTCTGAAAGTTTTTTTTTTTTCATTTTTCTTTTATTATTCATATGTGCATACAAGGCTTGGTTCATTTCTCCCCCCTGCCCCCACCTTACCACCCACTCCGCCCCCTCCCTCTCCCCCCCACCAATACCCAGCAGAAACTATTTTGCCCTTATTTCTAATTTTGTTGTAGAGAGAGTATAAGCAATAATAGGAAGGAACAAGGGGTTTTGCTGGTTGAGATAAGGATAGCTATACAGGGCATTGACTCACATTGATGTCCTGTGCGTGGGTGTTACCTCCTAGGTTAATTCTTTTTGATCTAACCTTTTCTCTAGTACCTGTTCCCCTTTTCCTATTGGCCTCAGTTGCTTTAAGGTATCTGCTTTAGTTTCTCTGCGTTAAGGGCAACAAATGCTAGCTAGTTTTTTAGGTGTCTTACCTATCCTCACCCCTCCCTTGTGTGCTCTCGCTTTTATCATGTGCTCAAAGTCCAATCCCCTTGTTGTGTTTGCCCTTGATCTAATGTCTACATATGAGGGAGAACATACAATTTTTGGTTTTTTGAGCCAGGCTAACCTCACTCAGAATGATGTTCTCCAATTCCATCCATTTACCAGCAAATGATAACATTTCGTTCTTCTTCATGGCTGCATAAAATTCCATTGTGTATAGATACCACATTTTCTTAATCCATTCGTCAGTGCTGGGGCATCTTGGCTGTTTCCATAACTTGGCTATTGTGAATAGTGCCGCAATAAACATGGATGTGCAGGTGCCTCTGGAGTAACAGTCTTTTGGGTATATCCCCAAGAGTGGTATTGCTGGATCAAATGGTAGATCGATGTCCAGCTTTTTAAGTAGCCTCCAAATTTTTTTCCAGAGTGGTTGTACTAGTCTACATTCCCACCAACAGTGTAAGAGGGTTCCTTTTTCCCCACATCCTCGCCAACACCTGTTGTTGGTGGTGTTGCTGATGATGGCTATTCTAACAGGGGTGAGTTGGAATCTTAGCGTGGTTTTAATTTGCATTTCCTTTATTGCTAGAGATGGTGAACATTTTTTCATGTGTTTTCTGGCCATTTGAATTTCTTCTTTTGAGAAAGTTCTGTTTAGTTCACGTGCCCATTTCTTTATTGGTTCATTAGTTTTGGGAGAATTTAGTTTTTTAAGTTCCCTGTATATTCTGGTTATCAGTCCTTTGTCTGATGTGTAGTTGGCAAATATTTTCTCCCACTCTGTGGGTGTTCTCTTCAGTTTAGAGACCATTTCTTTTGATGAACAGAAGCTTTTTAGTTTTATGAGGTTCCATTTATCTATGCTATCTCTTAGTTGCTGTGCTGCTGGGGTTTCAGTGAGAAAGTTCTTACCTATGCCTACTAACTCCAGAGTATTTCCTACTCTTTCTTGTATCAACTTAAGAGTTTGGGGTCTGATATTAAGATCCTTGATCCATTTTGAGTTAATCTTGGTATAGGGTGATATACATGGATCTAGTTTCAGTTTTTTGCAGACTGCTAACCAGTTTTCCCAGCAGTTTTTGTTGAAGAGGCTGCTATTTCTCCATCATATATTTTTAGCTCCTTTGTCAAAGATAAGTTGCTCATAGTTGTGTGGCTTCATATCTGGATCCTCTATTCTGTTCCACTGGTCTTCATGTCTGTTTTTGTGCCAGTACCATGCTGTTTTTATTGTTATTGCTTTGTAATATAGTTTGAAGTCAGGTATTGTGATACCTCCTGCATTGTTCTTTTGACTGAGTATTGCCTTGGCTATTCGTGGCCTCTTGTGTTTCCATATAAATTTCACAGTAGATTTTTCAATCTCTTTAATGAATGTCATTGGAATTTTGATGGGAATTGCATTAAACATGTAGATTACTTTTGGGAGTATCGACATTTTTACTATGTTGATTCTACCAATCCATGAGCATGGGAGATCTCTCCACTTTCTATAGTCTTCCTCAATCTCTTTCTTCAGAAGTGTATAGTTTTCCTTGTAGAGGTCTTTCACATCTTTTGTTAGGTTTACACCTAGGTATTTGATTTTTTTTGAGGCTATTGTAAATGGAATTGTTTTCATACATTCTTTTTCCGTTTGCTCATTGTTAAGTGTATAGAAATGCTAATGAATTTTCTATGTTGATTTTATATCCTGCTACCTTGCTATAGCTATTGATGATGTCTAGAAGCTTCTGAGTAGACTTTTTTGGGTCTTTAAGGTATAGGATCATGTCGTCTGCAAATAGGGATATTTTGACAGTTTCTTTACCTATTTGTATTCCTTTTATTCCTTCTTCTTGCCTAATTGCTCTGGCTAGGAATTCCAGTACTATGTTGAATAGGAGTGGAGATAGTGGGCATCCTTGTCTGGTTCCTGATTTTAGAGGGAATGGTTTTAATTTTTCTCCGTTAAGTATAATACTGGCTGTAGGTTTGTCATATATAGCTTTTATAATGTTGAGGAACTCTCCTTCTGTTCCTAGTTTTCTTAGAGCTTTTATCATGAAGTGATGTTGGATCTTATCAAAGGCTTTTTCTGCATCTATTGAGATGATCAAGTGGTTTTTGTCTTTGCTTCTGTTAATGTGGTTTATTACGTTTATTGATTTTCGTATGTTGAACCACCCCTGCATCCCTGGGATGAAGCCTACTTGGTCGTGGTGAATAATCTTTTTGATGTGTTGCTGAATTCGGTTTGCCATTATTTTGTTGAGGATTTTTGCATCAATGTTCATTAAGGAGATTGGCCTATAGTTCTCCTTTTTTGGAGGTGTCTTTGCCTGGTTTTGGGATAAGTGTAATACTGGCTTCATAAAATGTGTTTGGCAGTTTTCCTTCCCTTTCTATTTCGTGGAACAGTTTAAGGAGGGTTGGTATCAGTTCTTCTTTAAAGGTCTGATAGAATTCAGCAGAGAATCCATCAGGTCCTGGACTTTTCTTTTTGGGGAGACTCTTGATTGCTGCTTCAATTTCATTTTGTGTTATAGATCTATTCAGGTGATTATTTTCCTCTTGGTTCAGTTTTGGATGATCATATGTATCTAGAAATCTGTCCATTTCTTTAAGATTTTCAAATTTATTTGAATATAGGTTCTCAAAGTAGTCTCTGATGATTTCCTGGACTTCCATAGTGTTTGTTGTTATCTCCCCTTTTGCATTCCTAATTCTACTAATTTGGGTTTTTTCTCTCCTCATTTTAGTCAGGTTTGCCAGGGGTCTATTGATCTTGTTTATTTTTTCAAAGAACCAACTTTTTGTTTCATTAATTCTTTGTATGGTTTTTTTGGTTTCTATTTCGTTGATTTCAGCTCTTATTTTTATTATTTCTCTCCTTCTATTTGTTTTGGGATTTGCTTGTTCTTGTTTTTCTAGGAGTTTGAGATGTATCATTAGGTCATTGATTTGGGATCTTTCAATCTTTTTAATATATGCACTCATGGCTATAAACTTTCCTCTCAAGACTGCCTTAGCTGTGTCCCATAGGTTCCGGTAGGTTGTGTTTTCATTTTCATTGACTTCCAGGAACTTTTTAATTTCCTCTTTTATTGCATTGATGATCCATTCTTCGTTAAGTAATGAGTTATTTAGTTTCCAGCTGTTTGCATGTTTTTTGTCTTTACTTTTGTTGTTGAGTTCTACTTTTACTGCATTGTGGTCAGATAGTATGCACGGTATTATTTCTATTTTCTTATATTTGCTGAGGCTTGCTTTGTGCCCTAGGATATGATCTATTTTGGAGAAGGTTCCATGGGCTGCTGAGAAGAATGTATATTGTGTAGAGGTTGGATGAAATGTTCTGTAGACATCTACTAGGTCCACTTGATCTATTGCATATTTTAGATCTTGGATTTCTTTATTGAGTTTTTGTTTGGATGACCTATCTATTGAGGATAATGGAGTGTTAAAGTCTCCCACAACCACTGTGTTGGCGTTTATATATGCTTTTAGGTCTTTCAGGGTATGTTTGATGAAATTGGGTGTGTTGACATTGGGTGCGTACAGATTGATGATTATTATTTCCTTTTGGTCTATTTCCCCTTTTATTAGTATGGAATGTCCTTCTTTATCTCGTTTGATCAATGTAGGTTTGAAGTCTACTTTGTCAGAGATAAGTATTGCTACTCCTGCTTGTTTTCGGGGGCCATTGGCTTGGTAAATCTTCTTCCAGCCTTTCATCCTAAGCATATGCTTATTTCTGTCGGTGAGATGAGTCTCCTGTAAGCAACAAATTGTTGGATCTTCTTTTTTAATCCATTTTGTCAAACGGTGTCTTTTGATGGGTGAATTAAGTCCATTAACATTAAGTGTTAGTACTGATAGGTACGTGGTGATTCCTGCCATTTAGTTGTCTTAGTTGTTTGAAGGTTTGATTGTGTGTACCTAACTTGATGTTTACTCTCTTCTGTCTTGCTTTTTCTTATCCTGTGGTTTGGTGCTGCCTGCCTTTTCATGGTTAAGTTGGGTGTCACTTTCTGTGTGCAGGATCCCTTGCAGAATCTTTTGTAATGGTGGCTTTGTGGTCACATATTTAGTTTCTGCTTATCATGGAAGACTTTTATTGCTCCATCTATTTTGAATGATAGCTTTGCTGGGTAGAGTATCCTGGGGTTGAAGTTATTTTCATTCAGTGCCCGGAAGATCTCACCCCACGCTCTTCTTGCTTTTAATGTTTCTGTTGAGAGTCTGCTGTGATTTTGATGGGTTTACCTTTGTATGTTACTTGTTTTTTCTGTCTTACAGCCTTCAATATTCTTTCCTTAGTTTCTGAACTTGTTGTTTTAATGATGATATGTCGTGGAGTAGTTCTATTTTGATCTGATCTGTTTGGTGTCCTGGAGGCCTCTTGCAATTGTATGGGAATATCTTTCTCTAGATTTGGGAAATTTTCCGTTATTATTTTGTTGAATAGATTACGCATTCCCTTCGCTTGCACCTCTTCTCCTTCTTCGATGCCCATGATTCTCAAGTTTGGTCTTTTGATGGAGTCAGTGAGTTCTTGCATTTTCTTTTCACAGGTCTTGAGTTGTTTAATTAATAGTTCTTTGGTTTTTCCTTTAATTACCATTTCATCTTCAAGTTCAGAGATTCTGTGTTCTGTTTCTTCTATTCTGCTGGATTGGCCCTCCGTTTTGTTTTGCAGTTCTGTTTCGTTCTTTTTTCTGAGGTTTTCCATATCCTGGCAGTTTTCTTCTTTATTGTTGTCTATTTTTGTCCTGAGTTCATTTATCCATTTATTCATTGTGTTCTCTCTTTCACTTTGGTGTTTATACAGTGCTTCTATGGTTTCCTTTATTTCTTCTTTTGCTTTTTCAAATTCTCTATTTTTATTGTCTTGGAATTTCTTGAGTGTCTCCTGTACATTTTGGTTGACCCTATCCAGTATCATCTCTATAAAATTCTCATTGAGTACTTGTAGTATGTCTTCTTTTAAATTATTCTTGTGGGCTTCATTGGGTCCTTTGGCATAGTTTATCTTCATTTTGTTGGAGTCTGGATCTGAGTTTCTGTTCTCTTCATTCCCCTCTGGTTCCTGTACTAATTTTTTGCTGTGGGGAAACTGGTTTCCCTGTTTTTTCTGTCTTCCCGTCATTGTCCTTGGTGTTGTTACTGTCCCTGTACTGTGCGTATTTAAGTATTTTCTAGCTTGTAATAATAACAATGGTAATATTTAGAACGGAAGAGTGAGCTGAGATGGAAAGCAAGAAGTTAAAGAAAAGGGGAAAACAAATATACAGACAAGAGGGAGAAAGCAGAACAAGGTATCAGACAAGAGAGTTTCAAAGGTATAAACAGGGAGTGTTAGTGTACTAATCGACAGTAAGCTGAACAGACATTAGAGAGACAGAGAGAGGATTGAAAATCAAAGATAAAAAAATAAAAAATAAGTAAATGAAAGTAATATCTATATATAAAAATGAATTAAAATAAAATGGAAAATAGAAAATTAAAAAAAGAAAAAAACCAAAAAACTTCCAAGTTTATATGCAATGCAGTTTCAGTCTTAATAATTTGTGTGTCCGTCTCAATCTCCAGTCCTGGAGTTGGTGCCTCAGATGTTGTTCTGTAGTTGTCTCATCAAAGGGGATGCATAAAGTAGAACAAAACTACACTCACACACACACACACACACACACAAAAGCCCCACCAAGTGTCCCCAGTTCAAATGCAATACAGTTTCAGTAAGTTTTTCGGCTTGCAGGTGTAATTCAGTTGTTGTCTCATCAAAGGTAGGGAGAAAAAGAAAAAAAGCGTCTGGAGACAGTTCTGAGAGTGGTATCTGCAACTGTGGCTTGCCTGCCTGCTGCTCTCAGCCTGTAGCTGGCGGCGTTATTCATGCAGATCTCTGGGGTGAACTTAGCACTCACCTGGTCCCACAGGCTTTGTTTGTTCAGAGTTGTCCTGTGCGGGAGCCTCTGCTACAGGCTTTCCCCTTTCCAAGCACTGGGAAAGGTGACACTGCCCCCGCGTTGTCAGGCCTGCGTGTTTATTTACAGTTCACGTGGGAAGTGGGTCTTCCCTCCTCTCACAAGCTTTCCTGCTCCTGATTACTGGGCGGTGTTGCTGCTCCTGCCAGCCGCCATGTTTGTTTACAGGTCACATAGGAAGTGGGTCGTCCCTCCTCTCCTGTGGAGTTTTCCTCCCTCCTCTCACAAGCGTCCCTGCTCCTGGTTGCTGGGCGCACCCCGCTCCTGCCAGAGCCTCTCCGGCCTGCCCGGCTTGTTTATTTACAGTCCCGGGAAGGGTTCCCTTCCCCCAATCTTCAGCGCTCAGGGCGCCCCACACTCTTTCCAGTGTGTCTTAACTGTTCTTATTGCTTATTACTCAGTTTCTCTTTTTTCCCCGGGTGGAGGTCAGTCTGTCCAGGGGGCTATGCTGCTCTGGCCCAGGTTTGTCTGTGGGGGTACCGTGGTACCGCGAAGCTCACCTGGTCCACGTCTTCCCAAGCCGTATGGGCGCCGGCCACTGGCGGCCCCGGGGGCCGTCCTCGGTTCTCCGTTTAAGGTGAAGTGGAGATTCTCTGCACTGGCTGGTTGAGAACTGGTGCAGAGATTTCCATGGGGTGAAGGCCACTGCCCAGCCAGAAGGGCCAGGGGGGTGAGGAGGAAAAGACCTGCCAAATGCACGAATCTTCCACAGCCAACAAATGCCTGGGAGCCTTCCTCCTCTTGTCTGCTCAACTCCAGCCTCCTGAAGCCTCCATACCGATTCCTAGAACTCAACTCCCTTTCTCCTTCACCCAGGAACCTTCTGAAAGTTTTCAAGTGTTACTTTTTTACTTTTAGCTCTTTGATTTAGGAAATGATTTTTATGTATGTTTTGAGTGAAGATCCACTTTTTATTTCATTTCTATAGATAGCAGTGATCTGCTTCCTGTTAATTGAATAATCCAGTGTCAAATCTCAGAAACATATGCAGGATTTGTCTCTCAGTGCTCAACTGTTTTGTTGGTCTGTTTCTTCAGCTTTCAAATCAAACTGTCCTCATTACTGAGCCTTATTATAAGCTTATTATTTTAGCTGCGACATACACCCACACCTGCTCTCCCATGTTCCGTGGAACATTTTTATTCCTGTGTTGAGGCTCAAACCCAGGGCCTCACCACTTGAGCCACACTCCAAGTCCTGGTCTGTTATTTTGAAACGTCAAAAATACTGCTTTTCTCTACTTCCTGATTTTTTTTTTAAATTGTATATTTATGTTGGTTCTGGGGACCTATCCCAGGGCCTTGAACCTACTAGGCAAGTGCTCTGCCCCTCAACCCTCGCTGATTATTGACAGTGTGTAGAAATGCAATTTTTCAACCATTTGCTAAACTCTCTTCTTAATTCCAGTAATTTGTATGTTGTCTTGGTTGTCTATAAGTACAACTATCACCTGTGAATAATGACAAATTATCTTTTGTTGTTTCTTTTTTCTAATTCCTACACTGTGTATCTCTTGTACCTCCACTCACCATTACCTCTAGAATAGTGTTAAACAGAAGCAGTGACAGCTGGCTCCTTCGTTTCATTCCTGATTTTAAGCAAAATGATTCTAGGACTAGAGGCATGCTTCAAGTGATAGAGTGCCTTGTCTAGCAAGCATGAGGTCCTAACTTCAAACCCCAGTCAAAAAGAAAACGATTCTAACATTTCGCCATTAAGTATGATATTTGCTGGTGATGCGTTAGACACAGCCTTTATCAAGAAGATTCCTGCCTATCCCTCATTTCCAAAGTTTCTACTGTCTCTCTGTCATCAGGTTTCGATCATGACAGGAGTAACAAATGAGAGAATTGAGTACCACCCTCAGTTGACAAGCAGGAGGTTCCTTCTAAAAGTCTGGAAGGCTGTGCAGAATGTGAAATACAAACCCTGAGGAATCATCATTTTCCCCAAGTGTCACACTCCTCAGTTTCCAGCGGAGTCTTTTCAGCCTCCCTAGCCCCAGCGTCCTAGTTATCAGTGGAAAGAATCAGGGAGAGGCAGAGAGCATTGAATTCATTCAACCCATGTCCATATTCCAAAAGATCCCAATCTGGGTAACCTGAAGCCTGACTAGGACATATGCGTCATCCCCCACTCACCTGGGGGAGTCGTGCTAGCTACCTGACCAGTCTGAGCTTTACTTTCCTCCTCCTAAAACCACATCCCCATTAAAGCCAAATTGGTATAAGAGGATAATTAATATACCCTCTCACCTCCCCCCAACAAACACAGGTGGAGCATCCCTAATTCAAAAATCCAAAATCCAAAATGCTCCAGAATTGGAGACTTTCTGATTGCCGGGTTGGTAGACTTTGGAGCATTTTGAATATTTGATTTTCAGAATAGGGATGAATGTTCAACTGGTAAAGTCTATGCAAATATTCTAAAATCCAGAAACCTCTGAAATCTGAAGTACTTCTAGTCCCTAGCATTTTGGATGAGGGATATTTAACCTGTGTATGATTTCTTTCTTTCTTTCTTTTTTTGGGGGGGAAGGTGGCACTGGGGTTTGAAGTCAAGGTCTCACACTTGCTAGGCAGGTGCTCTAACACTTGAGCCACGCTACCAGCCCAATTCCTTAATTTTTTTCACTTAACATTTATGAACATTTTGAAGTTCCTGATGCCCACAAACTGTTTTCTTTCCTTACAACCATATACTTTGATATCAAGGACTTACTGTATACCAGGAACTGTGGAAGGTGCTGGACAATGCCGTGAGGACAGTCCATTCTCCTGGAAAGACACACGTTAGCCATGCAACTGCACTGTGTGTGTGTGTGTGTGTAGATAGTGATAGTGAGCATTAGAGAGGGGAACAATGGGGACATCAATGAGATCATAAAACAGAGGTCCAAACTTTGTCCCGCGCTCATAGAAGACTCCCCTGAGGAGTTACCATGGTGTCCAAGACACCATAACCTCAGTTGGAATTTACTGAATGTTTTGTGGGAACACTAGGCTGAAGGATGGGAAGCATTCCAGGCTAATAATTTACAATGCAAATTTTAAAAGTCACTAGTTCTCTCTCCACATATTCATCATGCCCCCCAAATATATAAAACTCACCTTGAAAAGTCTGTGGAGCAAGACACAGGCATTCCTCTAAGGATGCGATTTGGCAGTGTGTCCTAAACATCACAGAAATGTCCATATTCAAAAGTCCTTCTCCTTTCAGTTGTAGGTATTTTAAGTATCAGTTTCAACTTGACTTTGGATAACACACCCTGGCACCTCCTCTGTAGGCATCAGAGCCAGCGCCTCTGAGCAGGCCCTGGGACAGACTGAGCTTCTTGACACCCAACTGGGAAACAGGGTGAAGCCCAGTGGTTTGGGGCTCCCCTCACTTTTATGTTACAGAGTGGTGCACCTGGACTTGTGAGTCACCCTTTAGGCTGGGTACCATTCAAGGTGTTCTCATCCATTGTTCTCATGAGTCTAAAACTATTTATCAGAAATGTAAAGATTTTTCTCTGATAAAGGTGTCCTTTCTTAATCATCGTGCAACTTTTAAAAATAATTCTCCAGGCCATTTTAGGAAATGTTAAGTTCTTGTGGGCAAATTAAGAAATCCTGCCACTGGAGCTTGTAGAACTCTGAAAATCAGTTAGTATGTTTTGATTGTGGCCACCCTTCGCGTTGATTGCCAGTGTGAGTGACATAGGATCTTCAGATTTCAACTGACAGTAAAAGTGGAGACCCTGAAAACATGCCATGCACGAAGAATTATAAGTACAATAAAAACCCAAAGGACTCTTGAGTGTTTAGGCTGTTTTCATATCTGTGGTGAAAGTCATTTGCCTGATTAAATCCTAGAATGCAAAGTTTTAACTTAAAAAAAAAAATGAAATCCCTTTATACAATTAATATATACCTATTAAAAAAAAAAGATAGGTAGATGAACCAAGGGTGTCATTCAGTGGTGGGGTGTTTGCCTAGCTTGTGTGAGGCCTTAAGTTTGAACACTGGCACTGCAAATAAATAAATAAAGGTGATGGTTCCACAGCCAGAGGAAATGATTTGCTGACTAATCTGCCAATTATTAGCAAACTATTTTTTTCCATTATTCTCATTCGCTTAGAAAATTAGTCAAAAATAATTCCCTTAGAAGTTGTTATACAGCAGTCAACAGGATCAACAATGCATTTCTGGGTTTTGTTTGTTTTTTAAATGGGAAAGCACACTTTTTTATGACCTACCTGAAACATAGTTCCTGGATTAAAAACGTGTGTGTGTGATCGTGAGGCTCCAAATAGACTGTACTTAAATCAGGGTGAAGACCTACACCTACCTGACTGTAAATCAGGATGATTCTATAAACCTGAGCTACCTGCGAAAAGCAAAAGGAAGGTAGAGAAGAACGTCCCTTGGAGAGACGGGTGCTGGGGAGCCGGCCAACCAGGGCTGCCGGCGCTGGCCGGGGCTGGTTCTCATTGCCAAGGTCCCTCCCCTTCCCAGCCTCCCCTCCCCCAGACTCTAATCAAAGGCTTAGCTACAGGTTTGGAAACAACAGCCCGAGTTAAAGACTTTCCCCCACCTTTTGTGTTTAAATGCAGGAACTGGAGAAGTCTTTGGCTGCCTGGACTCTGAACTTGAAAGAAGCAGAAACGATGAAGGCCGAGCTCAGCCGGCACGTTGTGGCGGAGGACGTGATGGTTTTGAAGGAGCAGATAGACCATTTGCACAGACAATGGGAAGACCTCTGCCTCAGAGTAAGTCAGTCAGCTGCAGCACGCTGCTCGGGAGTTGACTGAAATGGCCCCAAAGGCCAGTCGGAGTTAGAAAGGAGCTCGATTTCATTGAACCCGAGGGTCCCCAGGCCACCGCCACTCCTTCAGAAGGCTTTCACACATTTGACCCTTTGTTTCTGCAGTGCGAACTGCTGCCCCTTTGCACACTTGTAACTGAGCATTTTTTAAAAAGTCACCTTAAGTGGGAGGAAAATTGCAGTGACGAGGCCATGTGGACTGACTGCTCTCTGGCTGGTGTGGCAACGACGCTAATCAGCTTATTTCAGGAGGTCTCTGTGGCCTCTGCTCACTTCTGGGCTAATGGCAGGAGTCCCACTTGGTGCATTTCTGGGAGGACTGCATTCACATGCAATCCCATGTTTGTTTGAAGGAGCTGAGTTTTTAAATTCTCTAAAAGTAGGAATCAGCGGTGGCGTTATCTCAGCTGGTCACTGCTTGTGAGAATAGCATGGAGGTTAGTGTTACAGTTTGTCACAGGATCAAGATGGAATTACAGGGTTTAAGTAGTCTTAAAGATCTTTAAGACATAATTCTAGGAAAAATAAATTCCTTAATCTCATTTTTTATGAATTAAGACATGTATTTAAAAATGTTGACATTCAGACACTTCATAAAGCAAGAAACACCTTATCAAAAACTTGATTTTAGTATTTAATAATCACAATGTACCCAAATTTTAGATGTCCTAAGTTTTTATTCAAGTTCACATAAGAGTGAACTTATGAAGTGTGGAAAGTATTCTTGAAGGTAGAGGTACAGACTGGGGAGCAGATGTTTCTAATTGTGGCCTTTGTGAAATTAGTCAGAAGGACTCTGCACCAAATACCAACGCCAGGAGTTTTAAAAGCTAAGATAAATAGATGCCCAGGGAGTGGAAACAAAAAGCTTGTTTTTTTAGAGATAGGTTTTCAAGCCTTTTTAACACATTTGGCTGGGTAGGGTGCACAAACATTTGGAATTTTTGCCTTTCGCTGAAAGGGCAGCGGGGGAGTCTACCCAGCAAGAAAATCTCTGGCAGTTGACTTTTGTTTCCCCTTCTATAAACTGGGGTATTAAAACTTTACCGAAAGAACTCTTAACTCCCCTCTTTTAACTCTAAGTATTTAAAGGTTTTTAAGATCTGGGGATACGTTTGTCCGTTTAGTGAGGCTGATTTAAATCCAAATTTACTTACAAATTTGAATGCTGTAAGGAGGAGGAACTTGGCTGACATCGTAGTGTGTAGGGTAGGGGAGTCAGCCTGCTTGTTGCAAACCAGGTTTGGATGCCCCTTCTGTGGTTTCCGCCCAAAAGCCACAGTATACAATGAGAAGTGGATTCAATGAGTGGTGTGCATTGGTTTAGGTTTTGCTTCATTTTGCTTTGTTTAAACACTGAAACATTTATATGACTTAAATTTTTCTGGCCCGTTTGCACTACACATGTTTGGTTTGTATTGTGATCCGATTATAGTTTTTCAGTGGGTAGGACGTTGAACAGATAAGGACTTAGACACAAAAACAGTTTGGGTCATAAAGTTAGAAGTTAGCATGTTGTAAGCAGTCAGTAAACACATACTGAAAGAACAAAGACCGGAAGACATTGGGTGATGTTAGCCTTTTCTTGTTTCTAATTTTTTATGGTAATAGATACTATGTAATAGATACTTTCTGATCGTAACAGATGGGCACTGGGTAAACGCAATCCTTCCAGTCAGTTCCAGCATTTTATTACTCTGATGGCAGTTATCAAAGGTATAAGAAACTCTGATACTAAACCCTAGGTTTTAAGAGGAAGAAACATTTAAGTCACTAGAAGTACTGCCCAAAATGAGTGAAATTCCTAGTCCTTTTGACAGGGGAGAGAAGGAAGACCTTCCCTTCTGGCTGTCCTCAGCTGGCAAATGTCTTTCCACACCCAGGTGGCTATCCGCAAACAGGAGATTGAAGACAGACTCAACTCATGGGTCCTGTTCAATGAAAAAAACAAAGAGTTGTGTGCGTGGCTGGTGCAGATGGAAAACAAAGTTCTGCAGACCGCAGACATCAGCATCGAGGAGATGATTGAGAAGCTTCAGAAGGTGAGCAGGGTCACCCAGGTGGATGAAGTCTGGACCTCCCTGGGCTCCTCTGCTCTCCTCACCAACGGGGCTCAAAGAGGTCAGATATTGCTGGTGTGTTTCCAGTAAGCGTTTACACATTGGAAGGGCCTCACACTGACCCTTTTAAGGGGACAGTTGGAAAGGAGAAGATTCCGGAGAGATGAGAAGTATGAGCCCATCAGACATGTGTGTGGTGCTAAGATTTGCTTTTCCTTGGCTGGGAAGTCTGGCAGGAGAGGGGCTCGGGTCTCCAGAAGCAGGTTCTCTAGTTTGTGAGCAACCACCCTTTGCCAAGGAAGAGAGGCCAGCAGCAAGGAGGTTCATGACAGTGACTTTGAGGATCACTAAGCCCTAGAGCAGGGAGTGCAGTAAAAAGCACATTCTTCTTGCAGTCACCCAAAACACCACTCACTCAACCCGCAACCCTAGGAGAACTTGTACTGCTATTAAGCTGACTTAGTTATGTCCAGTTGGCCTCAGTTCCCAGGTAGGTTCTATTAGAAGATGTTTATGAGGGAAAACACAGGGACTGTTGCGTTCAGAAAGTAAGGACTGCCTTACACATTCCACATCTGCCCAGCAGGTGTGCTTCACTTTTTAGCCACTCAAGTGAAAAGGTGTGAGGAATTTTTAATTGTTTTTTATACCTGTTTTGGCAGTACTGGGGTTTGAACTCAGGCCCTCAGACTTGCTAGGCAGGTGCTCTGCAGCCCTTTTTCTCTGGTTATTTTGGAGCTATGGTCTCGCTTTTTTTATGCTCAGGCTGGCCTGGACCTTGAGCTCAGGTTTTAGATCTCCTATTTAGGCTTCCCACTGTTGCTGGGATAAGCGCATGCCCACCGTTTTTCCCCCATTGAGATTGGGGGGGGGGGGGGTCACACGAACATTTTTATCCAGGTCAGCCTTGATCCTCCCAATCTCAGCTTGGGATGACAGGTGAGAACTTTGTTGCATGGGCTATCCTTATACCATGATCCTCCCAATCTCAGCCTCCCAAGTAGCTAGTATTACAGGTGTGAACCTCTAGGCCTGGCTGAGAATTATTTTTAATTTCTTTTTTTAAAAATTAAAAGGCAAATGTGTGTTTGTGACCAGAGAAGGGTGGTAGTAATAGAGCCTCTGTGTTTCGTTGTCTCTGCCAGGACTGCATGGAGGAAATCAGCTCATTCAGTGAAAACAAGTTACAGTTGAAGCGAATGGGTGATCAGCTGATAAAAGCCAGCAACAAGACCAGAGCAGCTGAGATCGACGACAAGCTCAACAAAATCAATGACCGCTGGCAACATCTTTTTGATGTCATTGGATCCAGGTAAGAAATGGCCTAAAATGGCTTCTTAGTCCTGAGGTTCAGTGGTTGCTTCACAGAGCTAGTGAGCTGAGCCCAGCCTTCCTCTACAGTACATCTAGCAGTTCTATAAATTTACAGATTGAAGTTTGGTCTTAAAAAAAAAAAAAAAAAGTGGAAATTCTAATTTCCCACATTAAAGAGAAATGACTTTTTTAGTAAAATTTGTCATGAATTACATGAGTTTTATTGATTGGTATTGTGGTGCTGGGTTGGAACCCAGAGCCTCTGGTAGCAAGTGCTCTACCACTGAGCTACACTCTAGGCCCCATTTTTTTGTTGTTTTTGAGACTGGGCCTTGGCTGTGTTTCCCAGGCTGGCCTCCAACTCCTGCACTCAAGTGAGCCTTCCTCCTCAGCCTGCCAAGTAGCTGTGACTATAGACACGCGTCATATCCCCTGCCGGATTAGGTTTAAATGAGAACTGGAAACTTGATTTGGAAAGCATTCCTTGAGGAGGTTTTATTTAGAAATTCCAACTATGCGTTAGCATTGCTGTGTCCCAGATGGAAAGGTGTCTGCGTATTCCTGCCTCAGTGTGGTAAATGCCAGAGGGCTAGGCACAGGCCTGGGCTGGGGCCCTTTACTGCCCCCACAGCAGGGGCCCTCTGCAAGTGTGTGTTTGGTGTGCCAGGTGTCTGGTGGGCATCTGTGCTGGAGAATGTAGCTTTGAGTTGTCAGCATTTTGTGTGGACACAGGCACAGCTCTGACCACAAATCAAAGATTCATTTTCCAATGCAATTTTATCAGAAATAGAGCAGAATAAGGGTGATGTCCAAAGTTTTAAAAACCTTCACCAAATGTTTTTCTGCTGCAACCTGCCATACAGAGAAGCCACGTGACCTTGGCCCCACATCTGCATCTTGGTTTTATGTAACACTTCTCAGCTGTTTTGAATATACATGTAACTTGAAATATATATACCTGGGAGATACATGAAGAAGGGGGGATGAGAACAGAATTTAATGCAGCATATCCTTTACCTCTCTGTCGATTAGAACCCATAAATGAACCTGACCCCACAGCAAAGGGCTCTGAGAATTCTACGTAGGAAGTAAGACGAATCAATAGCATTAATGGGAGCAGATATCCGAGTAGCCGGAAAACCAAATGGTTCCAGAGCTCAGATCTCGTCTTCCTGGGAGTGGGGGTGAGGATTGGGACTAGGAAGAGCCTCACAGAAGGGCTACCATCTCAGATGATCCTGATGGTTGGGACTCTTTTTATGTTGGTTTGTTTGGGGACAGGGGAGGGTTGGTGTTTTCAGACAGGGTTTCACTATGTAAGTCAGGCTAGCCTCCTGCCTCTACCACCCTAGTGCTGGGATTACAGATGGGCACCACCACACCCAGTGGGTTGGGTCTCTTGATGGTTTCTGGAGGCAACAGGAGAGACACAAATAGGTATAGAAGCCTCTCAGAAAATGACAAGAAGCCCGACTGGCTCAGGTGTAAGAGATGAAGCTAGAAAGAGATTGGGGCTGACTCCTTAAAACTTCAAATCTCAGCTACAGACTTGGTCTCCTAAAGAAAGTCTGAGTCACCCGTGTTTTTTGAGAAGGGGAAAATTTCCTCAAGACCCACACGCAGGGGATATGGTGGGCAGGACACACTGAGTTGGATTCAACTTCTCGCCACCCCTTGCGGCAGCCTAAGTGAAGCAAAAGTTTTGAACCACTCCAGTCTTTGCCACTTACTCACCATGGAAACTTGAGTGCATGAATTACCCCTCAGTTTTCAAATCTGCAAAATGTGCCTGCCAGCATTGTTGACATCAGAGGCGGCTGTCCCTTGCGCGCAGGGGTGACATGCGGTGACATTTGGGTAGGTAGGACCAGAACAGCACGTAGAAGCCAGCGCTCATCAAGTGCTTATTTTCACTGTTTTTCCCGAAGAGAACGCTGAGACTTGGGAGCACACGGTTGTTGAGTTTCGGGAAGAGGCTGGGTTTTGTCTAGTAGCGAGAGGTCCCTTGTCCAGGAGGTGACCATCTTGCTCCCGGGGCTGGGAACGGAGCTCAGATGTTCATAGAAATGGATGAAGCCACGTGGGGTGAGAATATCATTTGCACTGGACAAATGGTGTCTGCCATCGTCGTCTTTACGTCCTGAGTTGTCCTGGGCCCTGGCCGTGGTCACGGCGTCATGACATTGCCCTGTGCGTGGTCATTCAGGAGCGAGTCCTAGCGCCTTGCCTCCTGAGACCGGAGTCACAGTCTGCTCCTAACCATGCATGGTCTCTCCCTGTGGGGCCTCACGGCTGTCTGCTGCCCACCCTGCCTCTCTGGCTGCCAGTTCCTTGGTGGGAAAGGGACAAAACAGAGGGTGAAATGCCATCGGTCTTTTGGAAATAGCTATTGGCAAAATAAGGAGCTGAAATAATGCAAATTTTTTGACCACCAGCTGTATTCTGAACAATATGCTTTTATGCCTTCACTGTAATTCTGAAAGAGCAATACCACTGTCCTTTGTTTATCTTTTGGCAATACTGGGGATTGAACTCGGGGCCTCACGCTTGCCAGGCAAGTGCTCTATCACTTGAGACACTCCACCAGTCCTTTTGCTGTTAGTTTTTCAAATAGGGTCTTGTGCTTTTTGCCTGGACTAGCCTTATCCTGCAATCCTCATACCTTCACTTTCTTAGTAGCTGTAATCACAGGCGTGTCACCATGGCTGGCTTATTTTTTGAGATAAGGTCTTACTCACTTTTGCCCATGCTGGCCTCAAACCACTATCCTCCAATCTCTGCCTCCCAAATAGATGGGATTATAGGCATGCATCAGCAGGCCCAGCCATATGATCCCATTTTACAGATAAGGAAACTGAAGGCTGAAGTTAAATAACTTTCCCGTGGTAATGTAGCCAGTTTCTGATGCAATCAGGATGTGGACTCAGACAGTTGTGTCACCTCCCTGCTACCTCAGACCCTTCTGGTGTGCAACACTGAAATGAGTAGAGCATAGTGAGAGCCTAGTCCTTCAACACGGAGGAATCTGGGAGGGAATAACTTCTCTTCCCCTAAAGCAAGGGCTGGGCAGAGGCAGAACACTAAGGAGCCTTGGATTGAGTGGGCCCCTTAGGTGAGAATGTGGATTGCGTGGACCTGCCAGAGTCATCCTCACCTAGAACCAGCTCCTCCTCTGATCTCTGGCACTGACTTCCCCTGCCATCCAGGAAGGCTAGGATTGGGAGTACAGGCTACCATGTTTACATTTAAACAGGGCCAATGAGGACCTGCACTACATGGTCCACTGATGACCTCCTTCACCCACAGGATTCTGGACATAGATCCTGCTGCTCACAGTATTCTGTTGTTTACTTTGTGGTAGGGACAGTGCCTGGCATGGTGGTGCATGCCTGTAATCCCAGCATTTAGGAGGCTAAGGCAGGAGGATGATGAGTTCAAGGCCAGCTTAGGCTACATAGGTACCCAGATTTATGACTTTAAGATTTTCATTACAAGCCTTACCTTCAAGGTTTGAAGTAGTATTCACAAATCTAAAATCTCACCAAGCCAAGTTTCATTCGCAGGGGATAAAGTAAAAAAACACAGCCGGACATGGTGACTGATGCCTGTAATCCCAGCTACCCAGAGATCGGGAGGATTTCGGTTCCAGGCCAGCCCAGGCAAAAAGTTAGCAATACCCCCAAGTCAGTCAAGCTGCTGTGGTACACGCCAGTGATCCCAGATACACGGGAGGACATAGTAGGAAGATCGAGGTCTTAGGCTGGCTCTGAGCAAAACCATGAGACCCTACCTGACAAGTAACTAAAGCAAAAAAGGACTGGGGTGTGACTGAAGTGGTTGAGAGCTTGCCTAGCAAGCATGAGGCTCTGAATTCAAAACCCAGTACCACAAGCAAAAAACAAAAGGCATGTTATTTTGGGTTCATTTCAGCAAATTCCAAAATAATTGATGACACACTGAAGACATGGTTTCTTAAAAACATACAGCATTTCTGATCATTTCAGGCACTAGGCTCATTTATGGGGTGGACAGAGGAGGAACCACTGCTGTTTGTTTGGCAGTACTGGAATTTGAACTCGGCACCTCTCTTACTGCACAGGCACTCCACCACTTGAGCCACACCCTGGCTCTGCTGTTAGGTTTTAACTGTGGGTCCCGCAGCTGTTGAGCGTAGGGGGCGCAGCTTGGCAATTGGAATTCTTGGAGAGCTTGGCTTTGGAAAATAGTTGATTCCTTTTTTTTTTCTGAAGCCTCGCACTTGATGTGGTACTGTGGCGTGGAAAGCAGTGGAGCTCAAACCTCAGCATGCCTCAGAAGCCCTGCAAGGAGTGAGAACAGGGTGTCTAACACGTGCCCAGCGGTGTTGCGCTGGGTGCTTATCTGGGGAATATGGTTTGAGCACCACTGTGGGAGCATAAGCAGGACCCGGGAACAAGGCATATGGCCTCTGTGAGCCTGTTTCCATGCTGATAGACCGTGTGTCATTCCCTCTCCGGCAAGGAGATGAAAGCTCAGAGATCCTGGATGAGGCAGCCTAGGCCAACCTAGTGCTTGTTATGTGTGGGTCCTGTGACTGTATGAAAACCATAGGTGGGAGAAGAGGCTTAGTCCCAAACCAGTCTTTTCTCATGTTCAGCCTCTATAAAATCCTTAAAGCAAAGAACCGAGCCAGGAATGATGATGCACCCCTGTAATCCCAGCAATGTGGGAGGCAGAGATCTGGAGGATCATGGTTTGAGGCCAGCCTGGGCAGAAAATTAGCAAGACCCCAATCTCAATCAATAAGTTGGGTGTGGTGGTGTGCACCTGTGATCCCAGTTAGGCAAGAGGCATAAATAGGATAGTGATGCAAGCTGGCTTGAACAAAAACACAAGGCTCTACTTGAAAAATAACAAAACCCCAGCCTGCCCCTCTCCCCCCCCTGCCCCCTCCCGAAAAAGGACTGGGGTGTGGCTCATGAATTGAGTATCTGCATAGCAAGCATGAGTTCAAACCCTGAGTCCAAAACCCAGTATCACCAAAAATAAAAGAACCTGGGGAATATATCCCCTGAGATCACGGTGGGGAGCCCATCATCTTTATAGATGACTGGGCTAGGCTAAAGTTTAATTCTCTACAGTCCAATCTGACCTGATGACCAGAAATTGACTTACGTCTTACTGCGCCATTTGACAGATTAAATGAAGAGTGAGTGTTTTAACTGTAGTCAGGAGCTGCTCCTATTCCTTGTGTTTTCTTAGTAGCTTTGAAAAGTTCCTCACCAAAACCTGGATGCAGGAGAGAAAAGTGAGTTACAGCGAGTGTTTTCAGAGCTGCCGTCTGTGCCGTGCTCTGTGGTGGGGGAAGCTGGGTAACCTCAGAACAGGTTAGGTAGGAAGTGTGGAGCAGGGGGTGCCAGATGCAGGTAAGTGTGCTTCAGCCAGCAGAGCCTGCACTCCAAGGAGAGCTTTCTTAGGTTAGATTTCATCTTCTCACGGGAACTGAGACCACAGAAGGATTTGGCCTGCCACATTATCTTACCCATGTCTGTTTTGTTTTTTTGTTTTTTTTTTAAATGCCGGGCACTGTGGCTCATGCCTTGAGTCCAGCTACTTGGGAGGTAGAGAGTTAGGAGGCTTTCACTTCAAGGCCAGCTTGGGCAAAAAGTTAGCAAGACCCCATCTCAACTAATAAAAGCTGGGTGTGGTGTTGTGTGCCTGTCATTCCAGCTACAAGGGGAGCAGAAATAGAATTGTAGTTCAGTCCAGCCCAGCCGTAAATTCAAGATCTTATTCAAAAAATGACTAAAGCAAAAAGATCTGAAGGTGTGGCTCAATAGATAGAGCACCTGTCTAGCAAGTGCAAGGTCATGAGCTTAAACCCCAGTACTGGGGGGAGAAAAAGACAGTACTGGGTGAACACTTCAAAAGCCCTACTTTTGTTTCCCAGCACCCCCTTGAAAATGAAAGTCTTGAGCACTGTGGACACGGTCACACGGTATCTGTAGGGAGTCCCTCTGTCTGGTTGTGGATCTTGGCCGAGCCTCTTGTGGAGACATTTGTAGGGGTAGGGACTTCTTAAAGACTCTAGCAGTATGGGTGAGTGACCTGTTGAAAACTTGCAACGCCTAAAAGGGCCACCACAGAATGTTTGCATTAGCGATGTCTCTGGGTCGGGGCCATTAGTGAGTTTAGTTTTCTTTGTGCTTACCTGTGCTTTCTAAGGAAAATGCCTTCCTGTTCTTAATTTCTCTTCAAGAGTACTGTCAATCTCAGTGAGGCCCTTTACTTGAATCAAAAGTACCATATGACCAAAAGTTGGGTCCCTACCTTTTTGACACGGGATTGCTTTTTTGATTTCAGATGTATCAAGTCCGTGGCTTTCTTGATTTCAGAACTATCAAGTCTATGGAAAGAAACCACAACTAAGCATACTCTTTACATTTCCCCCTACCAATGTGAAACGCCTTACCTAGTTTATAACAGTAGCAACAAAAATGTCATTTAAACTCAGCAGCTCGGACTGTGGCACCTGGTGTTACCACTGTTTCCATCCCTTGTCAGGGAGACAGAAACTGATAAAGCTCCTCATTGCTCTTTTGTGTGTATTTTCTCAAGGTCACTTTCAGAGACCAAACAATGCTTCTAGTCACAAAATTGACTTGCTCCGTGTAGCAGGTCGCCTGCCCCTGCGATACTGGAAGGATTTGGAGATTATTTTAGCACAGAGAGAGCCGGTATGCTGTGAGCCTCCCCACTTCCATTTTCCTTCCCATCAGCCCAGTCACCCCACCTCTGGAACACAGCATGCAGAAGTGCCTTCCTGGAGGTCGGGGAGCATTCCAGGGGGAGAGCAGCTGTCAGTGGAATGATGTGCAGCGTCAGGCAGGTCCTCAGTTTCTCTGATAGTCATGCCTAGCAAGTCACAGGAGCAGTCAAGCCTGTGGGCCTGAGTAAATCAGACACTGCATTTTGGGAGAAACATCTGCTGTCCTTATTCCATGGTGTAAAAGGTGTCTTCAAGGTGAGGGTATAACAGTGACCAAGTAGTGGGCTTTAGCAACCCAGGAGAAAGGGTTGGTGTCATAAGTCTCAAAGTTAAGCTAAGAGTGAGCCTAACACAAACCTAACAGGTGCTCAGGACCACTAGGGATAAGGAGGAATGTCCAGACGCCCTGTTATGGTGGACTGGGAGGGATGAGCTAGCAGGGAGATTTTAAATTTTCTTCTTCTGCAAAGTTCCAAGCTCCATTTGTCCTCAAGATGGAGTTTTTCTGTGATAGGTAATGGAATAGATTAAAGATTAAAGGAGCCGGCACCAGTGACTCACGCCTATAATCTTAGCTACTTAGGAGGCAGAGATCAGGAGAATCACAGTTCAAAGCCAGCCCAGGCAAATAGTTTGTGAGACCCTATCTTGGAAAAAAAAAAAAAAAAAATCACAAAAAAGGGCTGGTGGAGTGGCTCAAGGTGTAGGCCCTGAGTTCAAGCTCCAGTACTGCCCAAAAAAAAAAAAAAGATTAAAGGAATTCTTCTGGTCTTCCTATGCAGGCAGAAAAGCCCCATGGTGGAAATGTCTTCTTTAGGACAGGAAGAAGACATCCCTGTTAGACTTAGGGGCTTCAGATTTCACTGTTTCCTTTAAACTGAAAACAGAAATTAAAAGGAGAACAGAAATTCTTTTTTCCATGTCCCCAATCTAAATGTTTGTTCCCTGCGTTTCCAGCACTTCATAAATAGCCCCAGGCCAAGATAACACTGTGACTGTCTCCCCCATCCTCAGCGGCAGAACAAAGACTGTGTGTGCAGGAAAAGCTGGGGATGTTTTATTGAAAGGGAGAAAACTGAGATTAGAGATTGCAGGGCGCCAGAGGTGGCTTCCTTTCTCCCAGCATTGCCCGGTGCTGGGGAGCCCGAGCCAGCCGATGCCCACGAGGAGCCTTGGGGATGCTGCGTCAGGCAGGGGGCCGACGCTGAACCAGTGAATGAGGCGGGCTGGGCAGGGGAGGGGCCGGTGGAGGTGGTGGTGGAGGTGCAGCCAGGAGCTGAAGCTTTTGCTTAAACGCAAGGAATGATTTTTCACCACACACAGTAAGTGCCATCTCAGCTGGCAGCTCTGCCTGTGGCCAAGGCAGTGCCACTCTCTGCTGTCTTGCTCTCTCATCTGGGTTACAATAGAAATCACCGATGACATGGTGGCTGCAGAGTGTGTGGGCTCAGCCATCGGGGGATGGGTTCTCTCCCGCGTCAGCAGCATGCGTGTGGTGTCTGCAGTGTGCCTCTGACAAGCAGGGCAGAGACGTGAGGATGCTGGGGGGGGTTGGGGTGGAGGACGATGGAAGTCCTCCGGCTGGAAGGATGCTTTTCAGTTAGCTCTGAAATGGGATGGCCGTGCCTCAAATCAGGGTTTCCAGATCTGGGAGTAATTGATTATTTTATTGTAAAGATGTCTGCTCCTTTAAAAAAGATACAGTTATACAGAATTCCTGACAGGCTTTTAGCCACTGACAGCTGCCTACGGGTTTGACTGTTTGTTTATTTCAGTACAGATTCAGATACCTTGGACCACCTTGGTTTCCCTTAGTAATTTTTGTTATGCTGTCCACATTGGCATAGGAATTTTTTTGTTAACTTACACTGATCTAGGACTTTTATGATTTGACTTTAGACTGCTTAGATGAGAACAGGAATGAAAGGTAAATTATTCCATGTGCATGAATATGAATTGCTCCAAATGCATGCGCATCTGACATTAGAGGCTCTGTCATCCACTGTAAGACTTGAGCTTGGAACATGGTCTGATACCAGCCCACCTTCATTTTGACTGTTGGTTCTGGAGGGGGAGCTGAGTTCGTCAGTTACATTTTGATCCATTACTAGCTAAGATCAAAGAGACATTGCCTGCACTTTGGTCCTTTTCTTCTATAAGAAGGCTTAATTCTTACTTTGTTCGGTTTCATAGAAAAATGTCAGTACAGGTGGACAGCTTCCCATTTGCACCTAAAAATCGTACTGATCTGATTATCAGAACTGGGAGCCAGAGTCAGGGAAATGTGCTTCTTTTCTGGATAAGCGTGATTTGTTGAAATACGTATGTGAGCCAAGAGCACCTGGGGCACGTGTGGAGGGCAAGCCACACAAACACAGCATCTGGGAGGTTGATGTGATGCGGTGCTGTGCCAACAGGCTGCTTTTTGAATAGGCTTCCTTGTTTCCTGATACTAACTGAGGATTTAGATGTTTCCAAGAGCAATATTAATGAGGCCTAACGTGGAGGTCTTCACCAGGATTGGCAAACGGCACATAATTCCTGCCCTGGGAAAGGTGACAGTTGGATTACGGTGTCTGCAGAAAACAGAATGATACTCCATGAGCCATCAGACTGAGTCTGAAAGTTGTGATTGTCTGAAAAACAGCATTGGTTCCCTTGTATCTGGGGGGCTACACCTCAGACAGAGGTAGGGATGTAGAACAGGGTAAGTCCTGACTCAGTGAAGCTCTGTAGCTTCTTGGTGACTTTTTTCTTTCCCTCTTCCCCTCTTCCTCTCTTCCTCTCTTCCTCTTTCATTTGCCCTAAGTGTGCATGTGGTCTCTGTGCTTGTTCGGCTGTAATTCACATAGGAACTGAGGTTAGGCACTCACAGTAGGGTGCCTGTTGGTTGTGGCCAAAGGGCTCCAGTGTGCTCTGGTCCTTCTCTCTCTTTAGACTATACCTTGGCCATCTCTTTTAACAAGTAGAAGACATGAGTGGGCATCTCTCACTCATCTGCGCCATACTTACGGAGCACCTCCTGCATTGAATTCTAACGTCTGAGTTATAAGGATGAACTCCATGGGAGTAAGACCTACCTTCTGGTTACTTTTGCATGGGCACAGGAGAGAAATGTGCATTGAAAGAAAATCATGGGAGGGGCAGGGGGCGGCATATTTGAACTTTCTGACCCTCTGCCCCTGCATCATCTAAAAGCCACAAATGTAGCCCACCATGGACTGGCTCCTTCCCCAGAGTATTCTGGAGCCATCAGTCCAAACTTATGGTCATGTTCCCCGACAGCAACAAAACCCGTCCTCTACCACTAATGTGTGATATTAGCATATGCAGGGTGCATGAGAGGCCATGAAATAGCAGCTCTGGGCCAGACTGCCCAGGTTAGAATTCTGCCCTGCTGTTTAATGTCTGTACAACTTAGATGAGTTATTTTAACCTCTGTCCGTCACTGTCCTGATTGGAATGGGGTCAGTAATAATTGTAGCCATCTCAGCATTGTTGGGGGATTAAGTTGCTAGCACGTGAAGCACGACAGCTTAGCACATGTCAGCAGGTAGGTGTTAGCATGTTACATAGCGGTTCTATTTCTGTAATACGACTTACAGATTGTAAGAGGATTTGATTAGTGTTGGAAAGTCTTAATATAGGTCGAGCATCCCGTAGCCAAAATGCTTGAGAACAGGAGTTTGGATTTTGGATTTTTTCAGATTTTGGAATATTAACATATAATAATGAAACATTTTAGGGATGAGACCCAAGTCTAAACAAAAAATCCATTTAAATTTCATATTTCATTTCTTTTTTTTTTTTTTTTGGTACTGGGTTTTGAACACAGGGCCTCACCCTTGCCTTTGCTAGGCAGACTTTCTACACTTGAATCATTTGCCCAGGTTTTTTTTTTTCTTTTGCTTTAGTTACTTTTCACAGTCTCATGTTTTTGTCCAGGCCAGCCTCAGACTATGATCCTCCTATTAATGCCTCCTGAATAGCTGGGATGACAGGCATGTGTCACCATGCCAAGCTCATTGATTGAGATGGGGGTCTTGCTAACTTTTTGCCCAGGCTGGCCTCTGTGATCCTCCTGATCTTTGCCTTCAGGTGGCTGCTGTAGCTGACATGAGCCATCTCACCTGGCCCTCACTTTAGTTTCTTACACACGTAGCCTGAAGGTAAATTAATATATATTTTGTCTTTTTGCTGGTACTGGGTTTGAACTCAGGGCTTTGTGCTTTTGCTAGGCAGGTGTTCTACCACTTGAGCCATGCACCAGCCTCATATATTTTTAGTGTGCCTGTGTTTTGACTGATGGTCATGTGATGTCTGGTGTGGAATTTTCCAGTTGTGGCATTGTGATGGTGCTGGAAAAAGATTTCATTTTCAGATTAGGGATGCTCCCCTTGTGTTTTGTTTGTCTTGAGCACTCCATCCTAGTTCCACATACCTGAGTGAAAAAGCAAAGCCCTCCTCCCTTTTATCCAGAATGTATTCATTAGTACAGCCCTAACCTGGGGCTGACATAAGTCAGGATCAGACATCCCTGTATTTTTTCACTCATGTTACTTTGTTGCTTGTTAACTCCCTGCTTATAAAAACTTGCATTCCAGCCCCCTTCTTTCTGAAATAAGAAAGAGGCTGGGATTTTTATGGTAGGCCAAGCTCAGGTGGTAGGTAAAGGCGTGGAAGGTTACTGAGGGAGGGTGGGAAAGCTTTGGGGAGGTCACTGAGCCTGAGTGCTGGTCCCCACCCATGTGGAGCTCTCACAGTCAGAGCCTTCCAGGATGGCAGCCATTCACACCTGTGTGGTCCCTGGACAGTCAGGGTGGCAAGATGGGGGTGAAGAGGATGGAGCCCTAAAGCCAGGTTATAACCATTTCACAGTCTGGCCTAGGATTCTCTTCTTTTTTCAGTCATCTTCTGGTTTTGAAGGTAACTTGTTTGCGGCAAGAGAGCAATTTGGAGGATGTACCTCCTTGAAACTGGTCATGCCCACAGTCATGTCAGGCATTGTCCCAATGTCCTTCACACCTTATATCTCCCACGTAGTCTCAGCTATTCAGCCAAGAAAGGCATGACTGTTAACAGTGTTTTACAAGTGAGATCAAACAAGCCAGGACTCAACCCCAGGCCCTTACCACCACATAGTCTGCTTAATAGCGCGTCATGGTGCTATTAAGAATAAAACACTTATTAAAGAGCTTCATGGCTGGTATAGTTGTGCACACTTGTAATCCCAGCTACTTGGAAAGAAGAGGTAAGAGGATCATGGTCCAAGGCTGGCCCAGGCCAAGTTAGCTCAAGATCCTATCTAAAAAATAAACCGAAAAGCAAAAGAGCTGGGACACATCTCATGTGGTTGAGCACCTGTGTAACAAGGGGGAGGCCCTGAGTTCAACCCCCAATACTAGGGGGAAAAAGCAAAAGAACAACTTTCTAAGGTTCAGTGCATATGGATAGGGCATGACTGCAGTGTCGTGTGTTCTAGTCGGCAGAGGAAGAGCTGGTATTGTGGAGCAATTGTCATGTGACAGTGATTCTGCTTGCATCCTGCTGTCCCCACACCGCCTGCAACGGTGTTTAATTTTATAAGGTGTGTGAATCGGCCTTCTGTCACTGTGACAAAGAATCTGAGGGAAGTTACATGCGTTATTTGGCTCATGGGTTCAGAAGTTAAATCCACGCTTGCTTGGCCAAGTTGCTTTCGGGTCTGGAGCAAGGCAGTGCATCATATCAGGAGCACATCCTGGGGACAAGCCGTTCACCTGGTGACAGGCAAGAGGCAAAGAGAAAAGGGAGGGAGGGCTGGAGACAAAATATCCCCTTCAAGAGCACATCCTTGATGACCTACTTCCTCCATCTAGGCTCCACCTCCTAAGGTTCCCACCCCTCCCCCAGGCCCCTTATAAACTCACCAATGGAGTTAGCCATTCCTGAGGTCAGCGCCCTCATGAGCCAATCACCTAGCAAAGGACCCACCTCTGCCCACTGCTGCATTGGGGACCAAGCCTTTTGGGTGTTGTTTAAGATCCATGCTGTAGCATAAGGAAACAGTCAGAGGGGAGAGCGCTCATGGATGGTAGAATAGGACCTGGACCATCTGCTCCCTTCAGAGCTCAGGCCTCAACTTCACCTGGGTGCTGCTACTGCCTGTGGAAGCTTGAGAGACCTCAAAGGCCTACTAGGGATAAGTGGGCTGAGTCAAAAGGCTTTTCCCTAAATCATAAAACTGGTAAAAGAGTGACTTGGTGGATTATAAAATAACACACACACAATCTACTCCTGTGATCTGCTTAAACCACATCCATCTGCAGTTATTCATTCAATAGGTGTTTGTCAACTCCTCCTGTCCATCAAGAGGAGTGGAAGGTGCTATGCTGGTCTCTGTCCTGATGGGTAGAATGTGTCACCGGTGAGGGCCAAGTGCAACAGCATGCGGGGGAGGGGACATGAGTAAGTTCCTGAAGGAAAGGGGAGTGGCTTCCAGAGTGAAGGGCTGGAGGCAGAGGCCACCAAACAAACGCTTGAGGTGTTGGAAAGATGACGGGGTTAAACTGGTTTGTTGGGGTAGGGCATGGACTGTTGAGAGGCTCCAAGCATGGATAAGCCTTGCCTTCCAGAGCGCACACTTCAGCCCTGGAACCAAAGGTGGGTAGGAGGGCAAGAGGGCTGCTAGCAAGTTCAGTGAAGTAAGAGATGGTGGTGGTGTGGCAGGCCGGGTGTTTCTAGCAAGCTAGGGTCAGCACCCCAATTTGTCTTTCTACTACTGTCAGCTGTGGGATGTGGTTTTGACAGCAGCTTCCAACGTGAGTATTGATAAACAGAAAATTTCAACTATAACCATTGCTTTAATATCTGGGGTTAACTGAAATCTGCCAGATCACTAGGGTGAACCCTCACTCTATTTTAGAGTTTTCATGAAAGTGGTTTGTTGAAGCATTTTACTTCAGTATCTATAAAATGAATGATGGTTGGGGGTGGGGGGAGTCATGCACGCCTGTAATCTGAGCATTCAAGATTCTGAGGCAGGAAGATCATGAGTTCCAGGCCAGCTTGGGCTACGTAGCAAGACCCTGTCTAAAAAAAAAGATGGAAGGGTGGGGGTGGGGGGCGGGGTGGAGAAATGACCCAAATAATGTTTGCACATGTGAATAAATGAACCAAAAAAAACCAAATAACAACAAAAAAAAAAACTTTCAGAAATCAGTAAGAAATAGAAAGTCCAAATGAAGTTTCCTAAGTATCTGTTAAATTTATGGAAAAAATGCAAAATTACACGATTCACCAGGGAAGTGGAAACTAAAAGCATAAAGTAATATCAGTAAAATGAAAAGACAAGGAAAAATCCTTAAGTATTGTTAAAGATTGTGTTAACTTTCTGTTGCTGCAAAAAAATACCTGAGAAAATAAACAAAAAAAAAAAAAAAGGTTTTCCCTCAGCAGCCCCTCCCTCCCTGATGATATGTGTGATCTCTTGGACCTGCTCCATGCCAAGTTGGGCTGAATGAGAGCTAAGGTGGACACTTAGAGCTTGAGTGCAAATCACCTCTGTCCCTCCGTTTGCATGCCAGAGATACCCCATAGTGTACCCACATGGGCTGGTTGCATGGCACCATCAACCCTCAGACTCAAGTGGCAGGAGTTTGCCATGTGTTCTATCCTTTCTCAGAAAGAGGTCCCCTGAGTGGCACCATGGGCCAAATGCCAAGCAAACCATCCATGTGACATCCTTTATCAATGGGAGGACCATTGGTGGCTGCAGTCCCAGACATACCCAGGACAGAGACTGGACCAAAGCAGCCAGGAGTGGTTGTTTGGAAAAGGAAGTGACATCTCTCTCCTCTTACCTTTGGAGACCCAGAAAGATGGACAGGGTCTCAGGATCCCACTGGGAATGACAGGACGTCTGAGCTGGTGTGGGTAGACTGAAACTCTTTGAAAAATCACGAGGCAACAGTTTGCAGTGTCACCTCATCTGTGAGAACTGTGTGTGGTGAAGTGACAGTTGTTCCTGCTGTGGATCAAAGCACTGTAGACTCCGTTTCCCCAGCAACACTCTTTGACTCATGCTTCTCTACTGCTAAATGTTGGGTTTTTGTTCTTCACCCCCCCCCCAAATGTGTTTAGGGTGAAGAAGCTGAAGGAGACATTCACCTTTATTCAGCAGCTAGACAAAAACATGAGCAACCTCCGGACCTGGTTGGCTCGGATCGAGTCCGAGCTCTCGAAGCCAGTCGTGTACGACGTTTGTGATGATCAGGAAATCCAGAAGAGGCTGGCCGAGCAGCAGGTGGGGCTGGGACAGGAGCTCGGTGAGAGGGAAGGTGGCTTCAGCCATGTCTGCTGATGCAGCCCTGCCCCACATCTGTCAGCTATTTCAGTGTTCCCATTTCCCCCGGGAAAAACTGCTCACCTGTCCCATTCCTGTGTATGTGGTATACCTCTCCTGAATGTCCCCACCCTGTCAGCATTCGCATGGCATTTCGTGAAATACTCCTCACCACCAAGGTAGTGACAGGTAGGGGCCCAACATTTTCATCAGGTTCAAGGCCAGTGGGCGAGCCCTTGATGGTACATTCTCTTGAGTTCAGGTCAGTCCTTTTCATGGTTTCATCTGCCATACATAGAGCTAATTGTTTCCTAACACTCTTTTCAACGTGCTGTTCCGATTACAGTTTAAATGCTACCTATTCCATGGCTTTCGGCTAGTGTGATTTAATACTTCTGCAGATTTAAAATGTTGGTTTTCCACTGAGCTGCAGCAGACTGTATGTCTTTTTCATTGAGGTCATCTGGATTCTGTCTTTGCTTTTGAGAAGACAATACTGATCCAAGTATCACAGAATTTTAGTGGGTATTACAGAAAGTTTAATACCCTTCTTGGGGAGTCATGGCCACAGAACATCATTCAGCTTTATTTACAAGTTTAAGCTACTGGGATGAATTTTTTGAATAGTCTCTTAATAGACAAGGCCTTGGAAATAACTATTAGCCCTGAGAGGTTTTGTTTGGGTTTTTTGTTTTGTTTTGTTTTGTTTTAGGGAAATAGTATAAGCTGGCAGTATCTTTGCTCTTAAAGAATAGTTGGCTCAATTTGGCAGGGACTGAAAGCTGCTAATTTTTTATAAACCCAAAGTACAACAAACATTAAATTCCAGGGAATTTACTCCCAGAAGCATACAATTTTGAATTGGCCTTTTCTTGGCCTGTGTGTCCCAGATTGAAATGAATGATGTTTCATTTCAGTCTGGTTGATTTGAAGTTTCTGTACAGAACTTAAAATCACCAAAATAGAATTCTTAAGTTTTTAAGTTGCCAAAAAAAAGTTACAGCATTGCTCTCCAGGACTACCACACTGTAAAGAAGTTAGATGTATTACTTGTCTAGAGCTGATAAAACAAATAGCAGTTTGGAAATACAAATTGATTTTTCTCTGTTCTGAGAAGTTGTCAACAGGCCCTTTCTGGTTTCTAGAGGCTACCCACATTTCTTGGCTCATGGCCACTTCCCATCTTCAGTGATCACCTTATCATATCTCTATAAGCCAGTCTTCTCTAACTCTTCTTCCACTTTTCAGGGCCCTTGGGGTTGCACTGGACCCACCCAGGTAATCTAGGCTCCTCTGCCTATTTTAAATGATTAGCAGATTTAATTCTCCTAGTATGTTCACAGGTTCTGTGTTAGGATCTGGACATTCTTGGAGGGAAGGAGTCTCTATCCTTACTACAGGTGTCATAAGGAAACAATATTTTATTGAATAAGTCACCATGTATTTATTGTACTAAACCTAGACCATCTAAAACACTGAAAACAGAAATGTCTCACACAAAAATTACATCAGAGCCATTTTTAAAGACCTTACTCATGTTTCCGTCCCTAATAAATTTAATGAATTGTTTGATTGCTTCCAAAAAGACTTAAACACTTGGAATCACTTAGTATTGCCTTCTGCAAAAGGCTTCACTCCCCTAAAGTAGTGTAAAGCCATGCTGTCCCTAGATCGTCTTTGTAATGTCCTTGTGGACTTTGTAGGGGACTTCTGGGCCCTGAAGAGTCTCTTTTATTTCTCCCTTCATATCTTGAACTCCTTTAGCTATATAGCAATAGGTTTTACTGTTACTCCTGCAGACTTCTGGTGTGGTTTTCAGTGACTGAAATCCTCAGCCACTTTCACTGAGTCTTCTGCATTTCTCTCCTGGCTTGTTCCTTGGTTCCCTTTGGGGTGCCAAACGATGGCCTGGGGAGATGGTTAGTGGTTACCAGTAGTCACTTCTTCCTGCAGGCTGATTCAGCTACATTCCAGATCCCCAAGTCCCCTATCCCTGCACCACCCTGCCTGACCTGCCTGCAAGCCAAGCCCCTGCCCAGGGCTGCTCCCTAGGCTTCCCCTTCATCTTGTTTTTCTGGTTTCTTTTCATCCTCATTCTTCCTGGGTGAGTTCTCTTCTACACTTTCACTGCTTAGCTCCCCCATCTCCTCTTGCTGCCCCCCTCTTCTCCTTTGGTCTTTCCCACTTCGGGACCCTGTGTCACCCTGGGTTAGAAAGTGGAATGGACAGGGGCCCCTTTCCAGAACCCGGACAAAATCATCTTCCACAGTTTTATGTCCTTCCTTAAATCTGGCTCTTCTCTGGGATCAGACAGATCAGACTCACACCTAGTAAATGCTAGTGGTAGGGTTATTTTGGTTTGTAAGATGTCTCCCTCAGCACTTGAGTGGTTTATTTTAGAAGCTGTCCACTACTTTTTTATATTGCCTAAGGGAACTAGTTCATACTATAACATCAGTAGGCATTCTGTGGGAGGGGGGTTGGGGAGGTTGCTTCTTTTGTTTGGGTTTGGGGTATTTTGGTTTGCTTTTTTAGGTATTTTGTTAAAAATGTTTGGATTTTTGCTTTTTTAAATACCAAAATCGTTTTAGAACTCCTTTATTACTGTCATATACCTTCTATGTTATTCAGTGTCTTTGTTTCTGTTTTATTTTTTACTTTTGGTGGAACTGGGGTTTGAACTCAGGGCATAGCAGGCATGCTAAAGCTTGAGCCACCACACCTTCAGTCCATTTTAGTCTGGTTAATTTGGAGATGGGGTTTCTTGAACTGTTTTCCCAGACTGGCTTGAGTCACATCGCCATCTCAGTAAGAGCTCTTTAAAAGAAAAAAGAAAGAAAGAAACATTTTTATTATCATATATAACTTGTATAGGGAGGATTCATCGTGACATTTCTAATATGCTTACAATGTACCTTGGTTAGGTTTGTCCCCACCATCTCTCTCATTCATCTCCCTTCCCTCATAACTTAAAACAATTTCAACCAGTTTCATTTTTCTATTTCATACAAGTATATAAAGTACATCAACCATATTCACCCCTCCCCCTCATAAGGACCTACCCCTCACAGGACCTGTTTTACAATCCTGTGCTTCTAAGTCCATATTCATTGTTCAAAGGGGTTTTGTGATGATATCTCAGTTGTGAACACACTGTACTTAGATTACCACCCTTTATTACTCTCCCTTTTTCCTCCACTCCAGTAAGTATTCTTAAAATGAGAATTCTACTTAAATGTAATCATTTTAAAGCTAGTCCTGACTCCTGGGGAAATTCCTACCCTTGCAGCATTTCAGGTACTCTCTGACCCAATGGAAGCCAATTTCTTCTGGCTGTAACTCAGTGGCACATTTTGACTTGCAATGTGAGCTGGACCCGCCTGACTTATTAGACTTCAGATGCAGTGGTAGCATCTGTCTTCTCACATCTACCTGAACACAGAGAGGTCAAGGTTGTGTGTTTAGCAGAAGAGATTTAGGAGAATTCTAGGCCTACCTAATCAAATAATAAGCATCTCCAAAATTATTGAAATAATAATTGAGGTGACCTGGAATGATCCTTAGCTTGTCGGATGGTGGCAGCCACTGTTTATAAAATAGTCCTCTTGTAGACTGAGTTGTACTGCTAGTGTAGTTAATAGCGGCTTATTTAAAGCATTGTAAATGATCTGAAATGGGTATATTATCAAACAAAGTAGAATTTGCTTGTCTTTGCTACTTTATAATGTGATTTGGATACTAGGACGAATGATGTCTCATGTCACTTACCTCACCGAATTTAGATTTCAGGGAAGACTACCCCAAGTATACTCATGGTGTATGGAAGAAATAATCTCTCAGGAGGATTGAAAAAAGCCATATTCTTAAAGAAGTTTTCCATCTTTTCTCCCACAAATATGCACTGTCTCTTCATAAATACTCTTTTCCCCAAATTGTGGAACTGTATCACTGTGGCTGTCATGGGATAAGATTCCACAGATCCTACCCTCCCCCCATGGCCTTGGCTAGAGTCCATGGATTGGGGAGCCCCAGAGTTCTTCCCTGAGAATCATGGAGCCTTCAAATGGGCTCTCGAGGAGGGCCGTGCACCGGAGCTGCTACCTGTACCCTGAGGCTGTGTGTAGAGATAGCACAAGGGTCTTTGTTGATTCAAGAGTTCTCTTACCATTAAAAGGTTTAAAGTTTCTGTTCCCACTAAAGGGACTTTTTTTCTCACAAACCCTCTGAAGTCTAGTCTAAATTGAGGCCTTTGGAGTTAGGTGGTTTAGATCGGGCCCCATGTATACCCAAAGTTTGTGGGGCAGTGGCCTCTCAGGGTCAGCAGTGCCTGTCAGTGTGGTGGGCACCCCCACCCCAATATACTTGAGCATGTAAATCCCAACTGTTGCCAGTGTGTAAGCTTTGGGTCAGATAGGATGACTCAGGACTACACAAAGATGACAGGGTCGGTCTGTGTTCAGATTGCAAGGCAGATGTGCCCCTGGGCTAGGAGGAGGGAGGGAGGGAGAGAGGGGTAAGCAGGAGTCCTGAGGTCCAGCCTTCCTCCTTCCACCATCTCAAGGGCTCTCCTACTCCTGCCATCATAGGATCTGCAGCGAGATATTGAACAACACAGTGCAGGGGTGGAGTCCGTGTTCAACATCTGCGACGTCCTTTTGCATGACTCCGACGCCTGTGCCAATGAGACTGAGTGTGACTCGATCCAGCAGACCACCAGGAGCCTGGACAGACGCTGGAGAAACATTTGTGCTATGTCGATGGAGCGGCGCATGAAGTAAGGACCAAGCTGGCACCAAATGTTGTGAACGTGGTCAGCCAGACCAGCCACAGTAGCTGTGTTCTCTGTTCATGTCACTTAGAAGCATGCCAGGTAGCAGCAGCAAGGGCCCAGTGGGGTGGCCAGTGCTTACTAAGAAAGCAATGAAGAAAGCACCATGCAGTGCTGTCTTTCTCCAGCTGTCCCCTGGCCGGCCACATCCCTAGGGTTGACCCAGCCCTATGTGGGATGGCAGGCTGGCCCCTGCAAGCAGGAGTGCTGAGCTGCTGGGCTCTCCCGGCAGGAACTGAGCAGCTCAAGAAGTGGCACCTTAGTTGTCTCCTGGAAGGGATGGCAGGTTCCCTTCCTGCACAGTGCAAGCAGAAGGTGGTTGGGAATGGGCCCAGTCGAGGACCAAAAGTAGTCTGAGTCCCAGGGTAGAAGTGGATGGCTATGCTAAGTCACCTTCCTCCTGTCAGAATTGAGGAGACATGGCGCCTGTGGCAGAAGTTTCTAGATGACTATTCCCGCTTCGAGGACTGGCTCAAGTCCGCCGAGAGGACAGCGGCCTGCCCCAATTCCTCTGAGGTGTTGTACACAAATGCCAAAGAAGAGCTGAAGAGGTTCGAGGTAAACCCCTTCCCTGACCCATCCCCTGCTAGGGACCAATCTGCTAAGTGACTTCCTCTCAGCTACCCACGTCTGGGCTGGGCAGCCCTCAACTGCCACCAGCTGCTGGGACAGCTTTGCTGGAGGTTACCAGTGTGTGCCCACGGTTGCACAGTGACCTTGGAAGTCCCCCGCTTTAGTTATCATCACGGGCTGCCACTGCATTCTTGGGGATCAGGCTGTTGTGGCACTCTACCTGTATGGCAGTGACACCATCACCACCCCCCATGTGACACAGGCCTTTCAGCGGCAGATCCACGAGCGGCTCACGCAGCTGGAGCTCATCAACAAGCAGTACCGACGGCTGGCGCGGGAGAACCGCACGGACACCGCCAGCAAGCTGAAACAGATGGTGCACGAGGGCAACCAGCGCTGGGACAACCTGCAGAAGCGGGTCACGGCCGTGCTGCGCAGACTCAGAGTAACTTCCCTGCTGCCCCCGGGTCGTGTGGACATTGTCAGGGAGAGTGATAAGCAATAAGCAGTGACAGGCTTGTGACACAGAATAGCAGGCAGATTTCACTGGAGGCCTGAGCTACCTTAGCGTTTTTCCCACACAAAGGAGCCCACAACTGAATGCTCAGTCCTTAAAGGGGATTTGCACGGGTGCTGCTTAGGCCAGGCCTGTTTATATGATCTGTGTTACCCACACACGTCTCTGTTTACAACTTCTGTGACTCCTGTGGGTCACCCGTCAGCACGTGGACTGCCCACAGGCTGCAGTTCCGCCCCGCTGGGTCAGTGAAGATGACATGGGTCTCTGGAAAGAGACTTGCTTTGCCCGTCTGTCTGTTTTGTGCCCCTGCACCAAGAGTATGGATAAGACACACCAGTGCACACTCCCGCTCTACTTTGTGGAGGGTAGGGACACTGATTGACTTCTGGGCTTTAAAGCACACTGATTAACCTCAGAGGTTCAGGTTAGTTTTTTGAAGATAAATACAGTCCTGATTTCAGGACCTCCTGCAGAGTCCAAACTCCTTGGGTGCTATGCAGTATTTGCATATAATCTGCGTATAATCCATGTGCATAGCTTCTCCTATACTGTAAATCATACCTAGCACAATGTAAATAATTGTGTTGTTTGAATAAGAAATGACAAAGTGTATACATGTTCAGTACAGACCATTTTTTCCCCCCAAATATTTTCAGCCTGAAATTGGTTGAGCCGTTGGGTGTCAACCCACATGAGGCCGTGTTCATCTTAGATTTCTGTCATTTAGATGTGCCGTGTAAACCTTTGTCAGTCCAGGTATAAACCGAGAGGACCACGTAGGCAGGAACTGCAGGGTGTAATTTTAGTCTCGGCTCCAGTTCTTAGGGCAGAATGCTTTTGCAACCATTTCAGGAAGATGAGAATCGGAGCTTTTTCTTTCTTGTTTTTTTTAAGACCCACTCAGGAGGAATTGGCTAGCATTTCCAGTAATGTTAGACGGTTCCCTTGTGTTAATTGCTTGATCTGCTGATTTGGCTATTACTGGTCTAACCCTTCATTCGGCCCTGAATGCCACATTTATCTGGGAGTCAGCTGCCTATCTATGAGGTGTAACCTGAGAGGTTTCCTTCTTTGGAGGTGAAAAATCTGTGGGTCTCCAACAGATTCAAAATTACACGAAGGCAGATTGCCCAGTGAGTTGGCCAGGCTCAGCCCTGAGATCAGTGCTTGCCCAGCTGGATTCTGCTAAACCTTGCATGTGAAAGCTGTTGCAGAGGAGTAGCAGGGAAAGCAGGCAGAGGGGATCCAGCCTGGCCCCAAGGGGCTCTCAGCCAACATCGAGCGCTCGGTGACAGAATTTCAAGTGCCTGAAAGACCTAAGAGAGAGCACATTCAACATTCCACACCCTCCCCTCATTTGTTAGGGTAGAAGCTGAGGCTCAGAGAGGCTGGGGGGCTTGTTTGGTTTCACAGCCACGGCCAGAGCACCGGGCTCTGAGACTTTCCTGGTACCCTTTCCTTTGGTCTGAAAGTAACCATGTGGGCTGTCTGAGTACTTGTTCCCTGATCAATACAAACATGATTTTCTTCCTACTTTTCACAGCATTTCACTAACCAGAGGGAAGAGTTTGAGGGCACTAGGGAGAGCATTCTAGTGTGGCTCACAGAGATGGACCTGCAGCTGACCAACGTGGAGCACTTCTCAGAGAGCGATGCTGCCGACAAGATGCGCCAACTGAATGTAAGGGCTGTTTCCTCCACTCTTCTTTAAAAAAAAAAAAAAGGTGCCTATGAGCACCAGGCATGGTGGTGTACACCTGTAATCTCAGTTGCTCAGGAGGCAGAGATAACAGGATGAAGGCTCAAGGCCAGCCCAGATAAAAGACCCTATATCAAAAACAAGCTGAGTATGGTAAGTGCACACCTTTGATCCCAGCTTCCACAAGGTGTAGGTGGAAGGACTGTGGTCTGAGAATGGCCCAGGCAAAAGCAGGAAACCCCATCTGAAAAACTAAAAGCAAAAGAACTAGAGTGTGCAGCTCAAGTGATAGAGTGCTTGGGCCAATCCCCAGTATTGCCAAAGTAAATAAATAAATTTAAAAAATAGAGATACCTCTGCAGTATACATCCATACCACCCTGAACACGCCTGATCTTGTGCAATGATCTGAGAAGCTAAGCAGGATCGGGCCAGGTAAGTACATGGATGGGAAACACCTCTGTAGAGGAAGGCTGTCCAAATGTAAATTTCATCTGATTCTCTGAGTGCAGATTCCAGAATTCTTCAAGCAGCCTAACTATCTCCCACCTGTGTACTTCTGGATTGTCACAATCAAGGATGCTGTACTTGTAATTACAGGACACTGGAATGAGGACCTTTTTTCTCACCATCATTTATAGTGAAGCAAGGGGAGGACTCACTTTAGGTTCCAAACAGAATTTTCTAAGGTCTATTTCTGCAGCACTTTAGTATAATTGCAGCCTGGTGGACACAGAGGACATTGGTCACCAGTGGGATGAAGAATGGATCTCTTCTGCTCTCCCACTGCACAGATATCTGCACTTGGTCTTAGCCAAAAGGCCAAGACGCAATATGATATCTGTGTGTTGTTTTCATGTTGTTTTAGTGGTTGCTGGGGTTTGAACTCAGGACCTTGTGCTTATTAGGCAGGCACTTCACCACTTGAGCCACGCCCCCAGCTGCAACAGATGTCTGTGTTGCAGATTTATCTCACTGTTACCGTTATTCTCTCCTTGGCTAGATTTGAAAAGAGGTTGAGAAAAGAAATGTTGCCTCTTCTAAAATAATGGCACTAATTAACATTTTTTATTGTGTCAGCCAAATCAGATACCCATTGATGGCTTATTATGGAAAATGTTCTATTCCCCACCAAGTCGCTGTAAGACGAGTTTCCTCCCTCGCACCCAATAATGGCCCATGTCCATCTGTGTCAAACTTAAACATTTTTAATTGGAAAAAATCAGTACCTAGAAGAAAAGGAAAAAATATATATACAATTGTTTAAAGCTGCTGGACCATCATCATCAGTTAGTTAAAAATTAATGAAGCTGGAGAAGTACAAAACAAATGAGAAAAGAACAAAACCATCTAACATTTGATGTTTTTGTCAATAGCACTGTAATAAGCAAATGCTGGCTGGATGCTTTGGGGAAATTTTCTGTCTGTGAAGGCCTCCCTTTCTCATCTTCCCAATAGGGCTTCCAACAGGAAATAACATTAAATACAAACAAGATTGACCAGCTCATCGTGTTTGGGGAGCAGCTGATTCAGAAGAGCGAGCCCCTGGATGCAGAGTTGATCGAAGATGAGCTGGAGGAACTCCACCGGTACTGCCAGGAGGTGTTTGGCAGGGTCTCCCGATTCCACCAGCGGCTCACCTCCCACACTCCAGTAAGGGCAACCTACCCACCCAGAACTCTGGGCTGTTCAAAGGCTACATTGGACCGGATGTTTAAAGAACTGGGAAATACACCTTGTAATGGTTAACATGATTTATGGTTTTTTAAAAAAGTCCACATTTCACCCTTATTAATATAGAGCTACAATTACTTACAAATTCCCACTAGCCAGTGACAAGGAACTTCTGAAAGTTCTTGCTCCTCCTACCTGTTTTCAATGGATTGCTCAGTACAAGAATTTTCTGGCATGTGTAGTGCCCCTAGAATTCACTGAAATCCTTTCTGGTTTTGATTATTTAGCAAATTGGGAATGTATTTGCTTTTTCCTCTCTTGTAATGTCTGGAAGCTTTTAATATTTGGCCCTTTCTAGTGCTTTGTTGTCACCTTTGAAATGAAGACTATACCAGCTTTCTCAAGCTATTTTGATGTTTCCCTTGACAAAGGAGCCATTTGGGAAGTTCAGGTGGAGTTAAGGCTGTTATTCAAAGTTTACCACCTTAGTGGGCCAGAAGCTTTCATGATGTCCAGTGACCAACACAGCTGGGTCACTGTTTTTTTTTTGTGTGTGTGTCTGCAACTGGCCACCTCAAATGCAGTTATTTTTTTCATCAGACAGTCTCAGTTTCCTCATTTTTAAATGTAATAGTTTGAAGTCATTTTTTTCTTGGACTGATAGAGGCATTGCAGTGTTAGCCAAAGAAAGAACAGACGTACTGCATGAGGGCCTTGACACTGTGAATCTTATCCAGAACTCGCTAATATTCTTCTTAAAACTTTTTCTGATTCTTGGAGGAACTTGCTATTAACCATAATGAAACTTTGACCATTTCCATATCTTTAACTTAGAGAGTTCTGTAAAATACAGATTACAGACCCCACTCTGGATTGTTAAAACTCAAATAATGAAAAACAAGACCTGGGAAGCTAGCTCTTTTATAAAGCTGCCTTAGAAATATTAATGGTAACTCTTTTCAGAAACTTCTAGATCGGCAAACTTCTAAGGTTCCTTCTAATTGTAGTAGCCTTTGAATTCCACAATTCTAATTGCTGGGTATTCCAACTTAGGGCTTAGAAGATGAAAAGGAGGCCTCTGAGAATGAGACAGACATGGAAGACCCCAGAGAGATCCAGACTGACTCTTGGCATAAAAGGGGAGAGAGCGAGGAGCCCTCGTCTCCCCAGTCCCTGTGTCACCTCGTGTCACCACCTCCAGGGCAGGAGCGGTCTGGCTGTGAGACCCCTGTCAGTGTAGACTCCATTCCCCTGGAGTGGGATCACACAGGTGACGTGGGGGGCTCCTCCTCTCACGAAGACGACGAGGAGGACCCGTTCTACAGTGCGCTGTCAGGTAACGGCACGGTTCCCAGAGCCCTCAAAGTGGACCTGTTTGGCCTGATGTGTTTCTCGCATCTTAGCAACAGGTCAGCTCTCAGTGACCAGGAGTCCGGCTTGTGGCTGACCCAGACTTGTGGCTTTCTAGGTTTTGTCCTGCCCACCTCTTGGCTCACCTGAGAACTGGCTCATTCCCATTACAAGCAGACTGAAAGGAGAAAAAAAAAGAAAAAGAAATTCACGTTCAGTCATTAGGCTGTCCACTGATGACCCTGGCTGTGGGGAGACTCATCAATCAATTTCCCAGTGACGTTTGTTAGAGTATCGATAGATTGAGTCTGTTTATTCCAGCCACGTATGTCCCCCTTGGCTGCCACTGCTGCCACTGTCGAGAGTTAACTAAAAAGAAAAATCCTTCTGGTTTCCAAAATTCTTTTACTAAAAAAGATAGTTTATTTTCTCCACTCAGCTGGCACTGTTTCTATTGTGTTAACTTATTTCTTGGGCATTAATCTGCAGGCACCTTCAGTGAGGACAATGACATTATTCTTTTTCAGATGTAGAAATCCCTGACAATCCTGAGGCATATCTTAAAATGACCACAAAATCTTTGAAAGCGTCTTCTGGTAGGCCCCTGCCCGTGCATGTGTCTCAACATGGCAGCACCCTGTGGCGTATACTGCATCCTAAACCTTGCTCCTGTGTCATGTCTGACCTGTGCCTTCTGTGGACACCATGCGCCTTGGTCCTTGTGTCATGGTGTATTTACACTGCCGTACTCATCCATACCTGCGTGCTCCTTACAAAACCCACCTCTACCAGAGTGGCTCCACGCCCTCTCTCTCTTCCTCCTTGCAGACCTGTGCAGAGGAAGTTTTTCCTGGTGGTGCTTTTATTAGTAGTATTTTTCCCTTCATCTAACTGAAGTCTTTTGGCATGAGCCAAGCTTTCTTCATGGTGGCTTGGTTTGGAACTATTTCCTTGCTTCTGGTGATTTCCTGGGGCAGGGGAAAGAAATGACCATTGCTTTTGCCTCAGGAGAAGAAATCTTTCCTTGACTTGCAGCCCTAATCTGTATCCTTGACCCCATCCCCATCTGCCAGTGGTGGGGGACAGCCACACATGGTCCATTGGTTCCAAGTCCATCTTCACAGTCGTTTCTCCCCTCACTCCTGAGAAATCTCCTGTCTTCTTGGCCCCAGAAGACCTTGCTGCCCAATATCCATCCTACCCACTCCCCCCACACATACACAAGACACCAGCTCCTTCCAAAATGCCCTTCATCTCACAGAAAATCATGTTTGTTGTGCTCCACTGTGACCCCATCTAGTGAAGGCACAATGTCACTTGGTTGCATGACTCATTTCATTCTCTTCTGAGACATTACTGACGTTTTGCAAACATGCATGCTTTGCAAGGGAAGCTGCGGAACTCATTTGATACTATAACCTGATGCCATGTCACCCACGGCCATCTCTGTGTCACTAAATATGCATCCTTTGGTTGGAGAATAGACCCTCACTTGGGATTTCTGTTTCAGGCAAATCGGTTTCTGATGGCCACTCGTGGCATGTTCCTGACAGCCCTTCCTGTCCCAAGCATCGCTACAAACAAATAGAAGGTGACAGGACTGTACCACCCATCCGCTCCGAGACCAGCACCCCTTATAAGCCAGCCTATGTAAGCCTTGACCCCTGGGGTATAAGTCTATACCCAGGCGTATGAGTAAGAGTTAAAATTTTGAAAAGAGAAATCTTGGTACAAAACATACGTACTGTTGAGACACATTTTGTTTTTCTCTCCATGACAATGTCTCTGCTGAGGGATTGGGGGTGTGGCATGGAAAAGGCACTAGGTTCAATTCCCATTACTACCTTCCAAAAAAAAAAAAAAAGAAAAGAAAAGAAAAGAAATCTGAGCTGTCCCTGTTTCATTAGAGCAAATTGACCAGATTTAGAGAGAGGTTTCTAGCTCAAAACTGTTCTGTGTTGGTGTGATCTGGCAGGAATTGCTGCTGTTGAGTCAGTTGTCCAGGAAGAAGCAGGGAGGAGCACCTTTGTGAACTGCTCCTGAGCCCCCAAACCTTTGTCATATTACCTTTGACCACACATCCTGTTCAGAAAACCAGAACTTCACATCTCAGGTTTGAAGGTGTGCTGTGGTGGACCAGGTCTGAGCCCCAGGCCTACCAGGTCATTACCTTGAGGCCTAGAGCATCTCATAAGCCTCCCTCACCTGAGGATAGACCTGCCTGCCTTACACAGTTGTTGGGGCTGAGGTGTAGAAAGGTGAAAGGCAGCCCTAGAAGTGGTGGTCACAATTGAGACTGTGCGGGGTTGCTGTCCCAGCAGCTGCTCCTTAGTTGTATGAGGCTGTGGCTTGTTCTGGTGAGGCAGCTCCTGAACGGCAGCCTAAGGTCTAATGTTGTCCGCTGAGCCTTCTCAGTGCAAAGAATCAGCGACAAGAGGGTTGAAATTAAAATGTCGCTTACATTTTAGTGCTACCAACAGCAATGTAAGAACCAGTGGATTTAGTCAAAGTGTCCCCTGTGTATAGGGGTGACACTATTGCTCCATCATTGGAGATGGTTCTGCCTTTACATGGTCAAAATCAAGCTGTGGCAGTGAGTTGGCTGTGCCCAGTTCAAAAACTCTTCTTCTCGCTGTTGTGTGGTAAACAGCTGTCACTTTTAATCTGCCCACCTGTGGTGAAGAGAAAGCCTGGGGGAAAGAGACCCCAGCACCTAGCCAGTCTTACACCCTGGGCCTTTGTGCCATGACTTCTTCCAGACATTACACCTGGCCCGTTTCAAGAGCTCAACCCTTTTACTATACCTGAAACCAGCAACATTGGCACAAATCTGAGATTTTTTTCAGTTGTTCCCATTCCACACAAAATAGACCATATGGACGCAATCCAAAGAAAGCGTGGCTTTTCTAAAAGGGGTACATTTATTTTTGGACAGGCCTGAGATAATAGCCTAATCAGCTCTGTGATAACAGAATAGTCCCTCTATGCAGTGAAGGATAAACACTTGACAATGAATGACCCTGGGAGGAGGTTTGTCCTCTGTGTTTCTAAGTGATAAAAATGCCAACCACCTCAATAGGATGGAGGGGAGGGATGACAAAAGTTCTGAAAAGCACAAGAAATGTAAAAGTGTGGATAGCGTAGAAACAGTCTAGGAAGCTCACCAACTGTATTTGCGTGGTGTTTTGGGGAGCGTTAAGAAGCAAGCAGGCTGTTTTGTTTCCATCAGTGACATCTCGCTGCTTGCCTGGCTATGGCTCAGGCTTTGTGTCTGCCCTCAGCTCTGCTTGCTTATTTATAAATGCTATCCACACATGAAGGCACCTCTCTATTGTTAGCAAGTTATCCTTTGAAGGGAAGGCCCATATACTTATTTCCTACTTGTTAATAAGAACTTATTTGTTCTTCAGAGAACCTTTAAGTTTTACAGATGTAACTTAAAAACTGGCTCATTCCAGGTAAAGCTGTTGTTACGTCCAGGCACTGATGGTGACAAAGAAGGTCCACAAGTCTTGAATGGCAGCCCTCAGCAGGAAGATGAGCGACTGACCACCTTAGCAGGACAGCAGTCAGGTACTGATGAATGGGCAGCTGTCAGGAGAGGTGAAGTATGCCATTTAGGCCCAACTGGGTGACTGTAAATCATTGCTTGAGAGGACATTAATTAGGAATCAACCAAGTATATAACTCACCAAAACTACTGAATTTACACAACTGCCTTTTTTTTTTTTTTGGTGGGGGGGTGTTTGTTTTTGCAGTACTGGGGTTTGAATTCAGGGCCTCACACTTGAGCCATGTCCCCAGCCCAGTGTTATTTTCAAATAGCTGATTGGTATTTGTAAGTGAATCCGTAGGCTACTCATTTTAATCTGGAAATTTCTTAAAACATTGACAGTAAGAGTGTTATATGATAAGCATATTTTATTTATTTTTTTAATGGGGTCAGGGTCTCACTATGTAGTCCAGGTTGGCCTAGAACTCATGATCCTCCTGCCTCAGCCTCCTGAGTCCTGGGATTAGAGGCATGTACTACAGTGCCCAGCAAAGACGTATATGTTTCAGTGACTTAATCAGACATGAAGGTGATGATCAGAGCATTCTCTAAGGTGTCTCATTAGACCAGTACAGTAATTTGCAAAATAATTGCTCAGCTAAATCTGAACTAAAGCTGATTAACTGTCCTGATCATTTATGGGCCAAGGGGAAAAACACCCTAACGGCAGCAGGAACTAAAGAGCCATGTTTGACACCAAAGCACATACTGGCCACCGGTGGGTTCCCTGCCCCCATTCCCACCCTCCTTCTAGCCTACAGGGCCAGGCCTCAGATGAGAGCTGGGTGATATACTCCAGAAGAGAGAACTCCCCAGCCCAGACCTTCCTCTGCACCCCTTTACCACCATGACCCCTGTAGGTGCAGGCAGGGAAATCTGTTTGCATTTTTGCTTTTTTTGATTGGGGGTTTTGGATTCCAGGTGCCTTCGACAGATGGGAACTGATTCCACCACAAGAGCTTCATAGTAAACTCAGAATAAAACAAAACGTGCAGAAACTGAACTCTGATATCAGCGACATCACTGCTTGGCTGGAAAGAACTGAAGAGGAGCTGGAAATTTTAAAAATAGCAAAGCCTCCTTCAAATATCCACGACATGGAACTGAGAGTGAAGAGACTGCAGGTGAGCTGGCCATGTGGGAGGGGGAGAATTGAGAATGTGCGTGCATGTGAATCATGGTTGTGCTGGGCAGATGTATCAGACCTGCTTAGAGTATAGGTGACAGCTTGCAGATGGAGTGTGGTACAGGTCGGTCTCTTCCACCTCACTTCTATGACTGGCAGGGACTCAATGCAGATTTCTGTTTCCACATGAAAGGGTAGCTTTACAAAACATCCTGAGCCCAGAGCAGTGCTGGGGAGATGGGGCTCGAATCCCCAGGGCAGGAAAGATCTGGCTTCCAAGGCACTTCTAGATTCTCATGGAGAGGTTGAAGGTCACTGGCAGGCAGCTTAAAGCCACCCTTCTAAACTATATGCAAGAGTTCCAGGCAAAGCTAATGGTGGAGCCTCCCTTGGAAGGGTCAGACTTGGAGGACCAGATCACAAGTGCTGAATCCTGTGGCCTGATCCTGTTACCCTGTTTGCACTTAGGATTTGTCACCCACATAATCAGTCCAGCCCCCCTTGCAAACTAGCCCAGGGAGGGCACTTTGAGTGCTGCATTTTGGAGTACCCCGAGGATCAGCCTGAACTCCTAAGTCCCGGGTCAAGGATCCTGGGTTATCCAGGCACTCTTTACTGTGTTTGTACTTCATTCCTCCCAAGGAGTAACATTTCTGAGATATCAAAGGGGCAGATGCAGAAGGGTTATCTATACTTTATCTAGTAGACTTTTAATCTGGGCCGGAAATATTAATAAGCCAGTGGCAAGGCATAAGTCCTCCAGCCAGGAGGCAGGCCTCTGCTCTCAGGCCCTGCTGGCCAGCCAGCCAAGTTCACTAACCTTGTAAGGCAGCTCCCTCACCTGATGCTTCCCAGCCAGTCACAGGCAAGCGAGCTCTGGTCTCTGTGGCTGCAGCCTGGAGAAGCGTGTAGAAGATCCCTTTTCTACGGAGGTTCAGAATGAGCCCCTCCTCTTTTCAGGGCACCTAATACTATCTTTTTCCTCTGTGGCAGGAGATATTAAAAGCCTTTGAGTCCCAGAAGGCATTAATGGTCTCTGTCAACGTGAGCAGCAAGGAATCTCTGCCAGCTGAGAGCACCGAGTCCACAGAGCTCCAAAGTCAGCTCCGCCAGCTGAGCCTGCGCTGGGAAGCAGTCCAGGGCGCAGTGGACAGCTGGAGAGGGGACTTACGGCAGTCGCTCATGCAGTGCCAGGTATGCTGACTCAGCCTAAGGCCCTGTCCCCAGCAGCACCAGGCCCACGTGGTAGGGCCAGCAGATATTTTTAGCCATCGTCAGGCTGATGTGGTACAGTGAGTGTGGCTCACATTAGGAAACAGACTGAGACAATCCCCATTGTGTCTCAGAGACCCAAATGCTGGCTCTGTTGCTCAGGTCAACCCACATCCCTGGAGTAAGGTCGTAGTAGCTGGGATTGCTGCCCTAGCACCACTCCATCTCTGTCCTTTTGCCAGAGTGATGTGAAGACCTGGCCCGGGATCAGAGGAGCTATTTGACACTTTGAGCAGATCACTGGGCGGGCTTCCTAGTCCTTAGTCTTCCTATCTGGAAAATGGGAATCATTCTAGGGTCCTTCTGAGGACTAAACTAGGTTGTGCGTATCATCTTAACCTGGAGTCTGACGTGTAAGTGCTCAGCACTGATGTGTAGCTCTGACCCTGTCTTAGGGGACATAAGCCCACCCCAGCCTGTCCTGTTGGGTGGGCTCCCTTAGCCATGTGTCCAGCAAATTTATGGAGTAACACATGTGTGTGGTCTTCATACATGGGGTGTCCTGAAACCCCTCCTTTCTGCTGCTTCCCAGTGGGAGGCTGAGCCAAGTGAGTGAGTTCTCCTACCCTGCTTTTGCCTGTTCCTTGGTTTAAGGCCCTGGATCTTCACTGAAATATGGCCTTTTCCCTCACTGGCTGAGACTAGAAGGCCAGTGTGAGGGTGACGGGTGAGAAAGCACTCTCTCTCCTTGGTGCTCATGAGGGGCAGGGCTTTGACACATGCTGTTTTTTAAGGATTTCCACCAGCTGAGTCAAAACCTGCTACTGTGGCTAGCAAGTGCTGAGAAGCGAAGGCAGAAGGCTCATGTCACCGACCCAAAGGCAGACCGCCAGGTTCTCCTGGAGCGTCAGAAAGAACTCTTGGTAAGTTCTCCACGAGGGCCTCCATGTGACCACTGGCTGCTGGCAGCTCCAGGGACCAGAGCAGTCTACAGCCTCACCCAGTGTTCTGGGTACCACAAGTGGTGGCTGTGACTTGGGAGTTCAGCCCTCATGCTCCCGTGGATGTCTACCAGTAGTTCTGGAACAGAATGTCTTTGAGACACTCAGGAACTGGGGACATCAGTGTTTACAATGTCCTGAAAAACTTAGAGCCATTAAAATGGAAGTATTTTTCCCAGGGTGAATATAGTCATCCCTTAGGGTCCATGGGAGATTGGCTCTAGGACTTGGACAGATAAAAAAATTTTTTAGATGCTCAGTTCCCTCAGATAAAAAGCATATATTATACATATCTTCCTGTATAATTTAAATCAACTCTAGGTTACTTATAACACCTATTATGATGTTATATATATATAGTTGTCATACTGTATTATTTAGGGGTAACAGAAAAAATCTGTACATGTTCAGTACAGCTGTAATTTTTTGTTCTGATTTTTTCAGTACTTGCATATGAACTCAAGGCCTCAAATTTACTAGGCAGGCACTCTCCCACTTGAGCCATGCCCCTAGTCCTTTTGCCTTAGTTATTTCTGGAACAGAGTCGCACATTTTTGCCTGGGCAGGCATGGACTGAGATCCTCTTATCCTGCTTCCCATGTCACTGAGATGTCAGGCATACATCATCATGCCTAGCTATTGAGTGAGATGGGGTCTTGCTAATTCTTTGCCTGGGCTGGCCTCAAACTACAGTCCTCCTGATTCTCTACCTTCTGAGCAGCTGGGATTACAGACGTGAACCACCATGGCCAGATGAAAGGTGGCTATTATGGCTGAAACCAAATTTTTCATTTTAATTAAATTGAAACAGCCACATGTATCTAATGGCTTCCATATTAGACAACAAGCAAGATAACTACACTTAACAATTCCAAGTGATTTGCCTTATATGCACCCGTATCTAAACAGCATGCTTAAGATGCTTTCCTGATTTATTAACTTTAGAGTTTCTCTTGACTTCTTGTCCTTGTGGATAAGGGACTCATCTTCCCCCACAACCCCAGTCACTTCTTTCCTCTAATTTCTCCAACATCATAATTATCTTGTGAGTGAAAAGGAATTAAAAACAGGAGTGAGATGGCAACATAACTTGCTCTTTGAACAGTACTAGGCTGAGGACACAGATGAACAGAACCAAGAAAGCCTCATCTGGCCACACTAGCTTCCGTTTGGACAACTGTTTCACACTCTGTTATTTCCAGCAACTGGAAGAGGAGCTGGTGGAACATGAACCTCAGGTGGACTCCTTGCAGGAGATCTCCTCCAGCCTGCTCATTAAGGGACACAGAGAAGACTATATTGAGGCTGAAGAGAAGGTGCATGTTATTGAAAAGAAACTCAAGCAGTTACGTGAGCAAGTGGCCCAAGATTTAATGTCCTTGCAGGGAAGCCAGGTAAGTCCGCTTGTGGCTTTTATGTGTCGAGACGTTGTGGTAGAGGCAAACAGGAAGGCGGGGTGCATCTTGCTGTGGCAGGAAGACGGTGCAAGGGGTAAAGGGACTGAGTGGAGGGACAGGCCTTTAAAAAGGTACATGTGTTCTGTCATGTGAAAAAGGAAGCTGACAATAGCTGAGGTTATGAAAAATAAATCGAATTTCTTCATTTCTGCCATTCCTTTATGTCAAATAAACACAGGCCTTCACTTTCTCATGTGACATGGTCTCAGATCCTCTTTGCTGTCTTGGTCACTCTTTCCTGACCACACTTTGAGTTGTCTAATTTCTTCTCATTAAAATATGATGCACCTCAGAAGAAATGGAATACCCAAATTGTGGCCTTCCCAGCCATGGGGCAGGGCCCTGTGTTCTGGAGTCTGTGTCCTCCTGTGCACTCAAGGCTAGCTGGTCTTGGTGGCCATGAGATTGTATCAGTTACTTGTGGCAATCTTGCTGTCAACTGGAACTATGGGTTTTTAATGCAAATGGTTGGCTTTGCCTTGGCTATATTCCCTTTTGTCTGGAAAAAGTCTGTTCAAGTGGAGAGGGAACAGGTAGAAGAACCCCATCTTTGAGAAAGATTTAAGCTGGGGGAAGGGGTGAGCTACTGCTTGAGACTTCGTCATGCAGTTTTGTGCTCCTGAGACTGGACAGAACCTTCTATTTCCTTGAACTAAACTGTTGGGGTATGGCTTTCAGAATCCAGACACGTCTCTGCCCAGCTTTGACGAGGTAGACTCAGGGGACCAACCTCCAGCAGCCTCTGTGCCAGCCCCACAAGCGAAGGTGAGAGCCTGTTCTGTGAGACCCACACTGTTATTTCTTCAAGTCAATGAGATGACAGAAACTTGGGACTCCAAAGCTGCTTTAAACCTTTCATGACAGCACAGTGGTCAAGGGAAAACCTTACTCCAAAGATCATTTTTTAAAGACCTGATTCAAAGGTTCTCTGTGTTACTCTTGCTTGGGGATAATAGGAAATTGTAAAAGTCCCCTTATTAAACAAGTCTGATTTCTACATTAAATTGGACCAACAAACTAGAACGTGAAACTCAGAATTTAACAAACCCAATTATTTCCTGTCTGTTGAAGTTGAATCTCAAATGTATTACCTAGTCCTAAAAGATGACATAAGAACAGTACACGATATAGAGCAGGACCCACTTTATTGCTGACAGGCCTAAAGTATCTTCCATACACTCACTGGCTTCTTTGTTCAGCAGTTCAGAGCAGAGAGGACTACGGAAGAGGAGACCGAGACAGACAGCAGGTAATAGCATTTCACTCACAGCAATGAGTACCTGGGGCCATACCACCTCGCCAATGCCACCGTCCTGGTCCTTGTAAACATCTGGTTTTCTCCCTGTGGGCATGGCTCCAGCAGAACACCTTCATCAACTGTGAGGCCCTGAGTTCAAACCCCCATACCACCACCAAAAAAAAAATTGTTTCTTTTGCCTGGTGAGGGGGAGGGATTGGACCCCCTGGACTCTCATGTCCTGGAGTCCTGGATTTCTTCCTGTCCCTAGGCAGAGAGTAGGCATGGCTCTGGCCGCTCCTGACCAGCTCCTGACCCCCTCTGTTGACAGGGTGTCAGGCCCCGGTGGTGCCGGCAGCTCTCGGCCACAGCGTTCCTTCCTGTGGCGGGTGATCAGGGCAGCACTGCCCTTGCAGTTGCTGCTGCTGTTGCTCCTGCTCCTGGCCTGCCTGCTGCCCTCCTCCGAAGAGGACTACAGCTGCACCCAGGCCAACAACTTCGCCCGCTCCTTCTACCCCATGCTGCGGTACACCAACGGGCCGCCCCCCACCTAGAGCCCTCGCCAGCAGCAGCGCCACATCACTAGCCCATTTGTCATGGGTGTCCAGCTCGTGATTCCAAACCAATCTGCAAGGGACTTAGCATTGGCCAGGCCGAGGGATCTGCTGCAGACACCTCCCTCCAGCTTGGCCAGAGTAGGCTCTTGAGGCCCAGGGCAACTTTCAAATGAGGTTCATCCTGGGGACAACAACCGATGGCAGTGCTGCTCCCACGTTTCGGCGAGCCCAGTTGATTAGTTGAGGGAACGCTAGTTTCCTAAAGAGCTACACATTGTGTGAATTCTGACTTCTTTGAAAACAGCATTATTACAACGTAGTTATATGGCCCACGAGCATGTAAAGAATTTTAGAGAAGCAAGTGAGCAGATTCCACCTTAAAAATGGTCCCGAAACTCATCTGCACCCAAGCTGATTGATCAAGATGAGAATATGGTAAACATGTAGGGTGGGTTCTCCTCCAATCAGCTAGCAATCTGAGCTACCATTATAAACCAAAATACTCTGTTTAGTACCTAGGTCGGCTCTTTTTATATTGCTTTAAATTTTTAAAGAAATTTTATTGCATGGATGTGGTTATTTGTGCATATTTTTTAATGATGCTGAATCTGTATGAATAATGTAAACTTTGACTTTTTTAAAAAATTGGATTTTAGCTTAAGCTTTTGACTAATGTACAGTAAATGCCAAACTACAGACTTGATAGGGATGTTTTTGTAAGTTAATTTTATAAGACTTTTCACGTTTAAAACAGATGCTTCAGGTTTGGTTGAACTGTTTGGCCACTGTGGGGGAGGGGTTGGTACAGAAACTTGAAGCTGTTTGTGGTATGTACAACTCAAATGTTTCTCATTAAAAAACAAAATCACCCAGACTGATGGACTGGATTATGTTACAAAACAGGTCCTGGCACTGTTCGTCTTCATAGAACAAAAATTCTTTTAAAAACATTTTGGGGAGGGGTGCTTTTTAGTCTCAAGTTTTACATTCCACTTAGTTCACTTTGTGCCAGGATTATTTATAAACCTAGAAGCCCACAACCTGTCTGGAGAGAGGACCCTTCCACATGTGCAAATGACTCATTGTGTGACCGTCAGGTGCTACAGGGAAACAGCTAAGGGCAGTGCTGCAAGGAAAGTGGACAAAAAGGAAGGCTGTTTCACCCAGTTTTTCTAATCCCAGCTCTTTGTGGAATGAAGTACAACTTGAGTACCCCCTGTCCAAAATGCTTGGGACTAGAAGTGTTTGGATCAGAGGGTTTTTGGATTTTGGAATATTTGCATGTACATTATGAGATCTCTAGGAAATGAGATCCCAGCCTAAACAAGAAATTCATGTGTTTCACATATACCTTATCCACACAGGCCTAAGGTCACGTAATACAGTATTTTTAGTAATTCTGTGCATGCAACAAGGTTTCACGGTGTAGAACTCTCCAGTTAGTGTCATGTCGGCACTCAGTTTTTGAGCTCTTTGGAGTTGAATGTGAGATATACTCCATCTGTGACAGGCAGCCAGGTGTCTAACAAATGTTATAGGCAAAGAAACCTACCTTTCATGGGATTCCAGTACTTACTGTCTACTTTCCACCTAAACAAAGCATTTCTCCCTCTACTGGAAGTTACTGATCCAGTTCCTCACCTGCATTTTTAGCACCTAGAGGTACCATGAAGAAAAACACCACTGATCAGCTCTCTTCCCTTCTTTGCAAAGCACATCGGTATATTTCAGTGTCGGCACCCGCCATGGGTCAGGCATGCACAAGGCCTGTGCAGTTAACCAGCTTGTTAGAGGACCATTTGAAAAGAGTCTATCTTCACTTTACCTTCACTGTTTGGTTATCAAATTGGTGAGTTGATATGGGGAGAAAGGTGGAGTTTACCACATAACTTCAAATGTATTTTAACTTGTTAAATGATCTATCTTTTTTTGTGGATTACAGTTAATCCCAGAGAGGGAATTTTTCCTTAAACCACTGAGGTGTTTAGAGGGTGCCTGCTGCACTGTAGCCTGAGGCAAAAAAACAAAATCTCTATCTCCCTTCCCATCATCCATTCCTATGGAGGTGAGTGGGTCAGTGGTCTTTTCTGCCCTTAAGGAGGGACACAAGGATAAGTCAAGGAGCTGCTTACGTCTTGAGGCCCAATTATATATATACCAAGTGGCTACAAGAGAACGTTAAGCTTACCCACCCCTTCCCCCAACACCCATCCCCAGGGAAGCCACTGTCACCTTCCTTCACCACAGCTCAGCCTTATTTGTGGATTTATTACACATGGTTTTGACTTTGCATGATCAGAAAAACATTTTAAAAAAACAAAAATTTAAAATTCCTGCACACACATTACACATCCCAGTTGACTTCTCAGTCCCACTGTCATCATGTGATCTGCTGAGTATTTCCCTACCCCGAATTTTGTGAAAATCTGCCTCCCAAAACAAGTAAAATCAAATGTGCTTAATTGACGTGATCAAGTGAGAATGCTAGATTTGTTAACAAGCATGTCTTCATATGTCTTCAGCAGAAGTTAGGCAGCAGTATGGGAAAATGAACCAAGCATCTACAGCACAGCCCTGAATTCTGTATCCTGAGCGTGCATGGTGTTCCCTCCATGGTGATCGTGGAACCAGGTACCCGTGGATACCCAGGGTCTGCTGTACTCACAAAACATTCATGTGAGATAATCTGTGTCTTACACTGTCACAGATACTTGCATCTTTCCTGCCCCACTTGCAGAGGAAAATATATATGACTTATCCATACAAAAATAACTTCAATATGAACAAGTTACTTCTCTCCCCATCTCTGAAGGGCATAATACTAATTGATTCAGGTAGACTAATTACAGAAACTCTATCGAAATAATTGCCGTATTGTATACCAGGACTTTTACATTTTGTGAGCCACACTTCACTCCTACACACAGAGCCTGTAGTCATAAAGCCACACTGGTGATTAGATGATCAGTGATTAAATTGTTCCTGGTTAGGAAGCCTTAGCTTAAGGCAGAGGTCAGCTCTTTCAGTATACAAGCATCTGTACTTCTGTGTGTTAAGCCTAGGAGGACTATCCGTGCTTTTCATCAAATTCCCAAAGGGCTTTAGAAACCCAAAATAGAATAGAACTCAAAACCGAATACAGATATTATTTAACCCAATTACTGTAAGATTTTATCCTCAGCTCCCAACGAATACATTTTTTAAACTGAATTTATAAAAAGCACTTTATTTGTCACATTAAACTTTTCTCAATAGTTCCATAGACATTAAAGGGACACAGGACAAAGTACTACCCAGAGGAATAGAAAGCAAGTCTCAAAAATCTGCTTTCACACAACAAACATTCATTTCTTAAAGGCCCACATTTTAAAGCCTACAAATGCTAATCCACAAATTAGTGTAATGGTGCAAGGCATCTGTCTGAAAAAATGACAAATTATAGGCAACCAACGGGCTTGGAAATACACAAGACCATTGAATAATAAAGTTACAGAACCCATACTCATGTCATTTAGATACCCAACACAGCAAAACAAATGCAACAACACTGATGGTACAGTTAACCAGGAACTGTTCTGGGCAAGCAAATGTTTGCCCTTTCCATAAGTAAAACCCAACATCAAATAACTGGCTGACTCTACAAGTGAACAGGATCCTTGGAATTTAAATTTAAAAAAAAAAACTGACTCGAAAGCAACAAAAAAGGAGGTAAGATTGTGCATCACAGAGAAATGCACAACTTAGAGCTGCCACCAGAGCCAAACTTCCTTCAGTTTGAGAACTAAAAGGAATAAATGCCACGTGTTTTCACACTATGGTATACCAAACTCCACAGGGAAGCATCAACACCTAAGAGACACCTGGAGTTGTGCGTGGGTAAATTTCCGAGGAATGTACTGTTGGGGGAAGCGGGAGCAGACGGGAGGTGGTGGCAGTACCCACTAGCATGGGAGGACAGGAATGAGTCACCTTATTTTTACTGCCTATCACTGCTACTGTTCATGCACATCCCATCTAAGCTGAGAAGGCAGGAGCTAAAGGTCCTGCAGAAGGCAACCATGCCATGTCATACTGAGATTCTGCTCGAGAAGCAGGAAGAATCAGGCAGCAGAAGCAATGCCAACAGAGGCAGGCAGAAGACCTGAATTCCAGTCCTCCCTTGGCCATAAGGTTTATGACCTTGAACAGGTCACTTTGCCCCTCTGGGCTTTAATTTGCACATGTATAAAAGACAGAACTGAACTGGGTCAGAAGGTTTACGAGCTGTTGCTGTGTCTACAAGGATGCTTTGGGTGTTAGGAATGTGGGGGCCTCACAGGCAGGTCCCGCTGAAGCTGCAGTAGCCATGCATGTCAGGTTGCACTTGATAAATGGATTCTGCAGCTTAAAAATATCTTTTCTGGGGGTGAGGATGTAGCTCCAGACTAGGGCTAGGGAGCGAGCCGAGGGCCTCACACATGCCAGGCAAGAGCTCCACCGCTGAAGCTGCACCCACAGCTCCTTAATATTTTTTTTCAGCTAGTTGAACCACGTGATCACTTTGAGCACTGGACTTGGACTGCCCCTGTTCAGCTCTGTCACTTGTTCTGTGTGACTTTGAGCAAGTTCGCTGAGGTTCTTGCTAGCTTCCACAAGCAGAAAGGATAACAGCAATTAGTATGAGGATTAAATGTGAATGTGTGGCAGACAGAACTGTGTCTGGCACGCAGTAAATGGTCCACAAACATTTCAGTATTTCTAAATACTGAATGGTATGTTTTTTATCATTTTCTTTATACAGTCTTATTTTTGAAAAGATTTTTAGCTTAAAAAATGTATCAGATCTTCTTAAATAAAAAGACTTTTAAAATAGAGCTAGAAACTGAAGATTTATCTTGAATTTGAGGTATCAACCTATGCAAGCCTCTTAGTTGTAAACAGAAACCAAACCCTGTTTTCACATGCTAGAAAATTCTAGAATTGCTTCAACTTAACTTAGTTCTGCCAAGAATTGGTAGCTGTTTTTTCTTAATGAATTCCAAACTCCCTGGCCTTCCAGCTGAGTTAGCAGGTGAAGTAACCCAAGTAAAGACTCTGACTGCATAGCTCTGGTTGCTTGTTGTACTGTTTGGTTTTAATGTGGTTAAGACTCCCCAGATTAGTTATTTAGCTAACAGCTCTGTCCTGCATTCCTGCCTCAATTTTTCAAGAAAAATCTCCTCAGGGTTATTGTCGAGTTTGATCCTTTGCAGTCATTCCTGTTGTATGACAGGCCTGAGAACAGACGGGGAGGTTCAGTTAGAATGAAACTCACTGTGAAGAATCATGGTCTGGCTCTTCTGGAATTGCCCACGCCATCCTCTTTAGAGAGAGCCAATTCACCCCCAGGAATCTGGGTGAACTCTCTGTATTAAGGATATTTCATGGCAATCATTTTATTAAAATTTGTCTGCATGGCCTTGTATTAATCACTCATGTTTTTTTAAGTCCAGATCTCATTCATCTATAATAAGGTTCTCTTAATTTAATAATCACTTCCCAATTAAAACAGAGGAAAGGAATTTTGCCATGCTAGTGGCAGGTAGAAGATCACTGTTTTGTTTTGTTTTTCTTCAGTGGTCTAATTCCTGTTTACAATTGTTGGGTCCAATTCATCCTAGTTAATTCCTTCTAAAAACTGAACTTGAAAACACTTGAGATCCATCCTTCACTATGGAAAAACTCCAAAATTGTCCTAAAGGAAGATTTGGCAGGAGTGGATATCCCCAAAAAGAAGACATTTACAGGAAACCACTATGAACTAAAGAGAAATGACTAACCTTTAAAATGGATATCGAGGATTTTTCCAACACATAAAAATGGTAGCCTGACATGTTGGTTTTTTTTTTTTTAAGTTATCATCCGTAGAGGACATTTTTGGAGCAGATGGGCAGATAGTCAACACTTCATTGAAAGTGGGAAATAGCCCTCAGATACTCAAAACAACAAATACCTTCAGAGTACAGATCTTATCATCTCACTCGCCTGCCTGCCCTAGATCCAAGCCAAAATAAGCCCTACACCTCAGAGCCCTCAAGGTTGGACTAACCTGTGCTCTAGCACACCTAGGTGAGACCTGGGGCAAGAAGAAATGACCGAAAGTCAGGCTAAATTGAAATACAGTGAAACAAGCAGCCTCAAGATGCAGCCAGAGAATTTGTGAAAAATAACAGACATAATGGTAGGGTGGCACACACCTGTAATCACAGCAGCCAAGGCAGGCATATCCAAAGTTCAAGGCCAGCCTGGAGATACATAGTGAGACCTTGTTGCAAAAAAAAGAAAAAAGAAAGGCCATTTGCACATATCTAAGTACACACAGGACTTAGCCACCTGAGTCCTATCTGGTACCTTCCTTAAGTATCAAAATTCAACATAAAAAATGTCACTATGTAGTAATTAGGCAATGGCTTGAACTTCATTCTGTTTTTTCTTTGTCTTTCTTACCTCATAGTCTCTTAAACGACAATTAGTAGGATTTCACTGGCAAACAATTGCTCAAGGCTGACTTCTTGGCCTCCCACCTCCTTCTCTCCAGCCTCCCAACCCCTCTGTTTATAGTGGGGGAGTCTATGCTGGCCAGAAAGCAAGAAAACTGACCTTCAGGGTAACACTGGTTCCCTGCTTCCTATGAAATCAAGCTTATGTTTCTGCACTGAATCTAAGGCTGTAGCATTGAGTCCCTAAGAATAATTTCAAACTGCCTTGGAACACCACTATCAGTGTGTTCTCTCAAGCCAATGTCCAAGTGTTTCTGAGACAGCTAAGCCCAACTTCTAGTAAAATTGCGCCAGTATCAAAATTCGGAGTTATTCAACACCCCCCCCAACTCTACTTGGGAGGTACAGATTGGAAGGATTGGGGTTCAAGGCCAGCCTGAGCAATAAGTTAGCAAGACTCCATCTCAACAAACAAGCCAAGCATGGTGGCCCACACCTGTCATCCCAGCTACACAGTAGGCTGTAAATAGGAAGATCACCTGTGAGGCCACTTCCCAGGCAAAAAATGCAAGGTCCTGCCTGAAAAATAACTGAACCAAGAAAGGGCTGGGGGCATGACTCAAGTGGTAGAGCACCTGCCTAGCCAAAAAAAAAAAATCAAGTTCTCACTGACAGAAACTAATTTTTATTTCATTAAATTTAATCTTCCTAATGACTCAGTAAATACAGGATGGGCTAGCCAAAGTAAACCTATTTTTAAAAGAAAATATTTAATGCCATATTACTGGGTAACTTTTGAAGACATTACCACAAAAATCAGCATGGTTAGTTAACTGCTCATTTCCAAAGTACAACCATTATGCATTTTGTGCATTTGCTATATTTCCAAAAAGTTGTCTGAAATCTTCAATTCTTAAAAAGTGAGTTAAAATTGTCATTTTAGAAGTGCTTTATCTTCAGTTCCTATTTATGTTCCACCTGGAATAAGAGCTAATGTTTTTATTAAGTTTCTATTTCACCCAGCCCATCATATAGATGTTCTCGTAAGAAAATATTTCAAGACATCCATAGGGGGTAAAAGAACTCTCTTTTGCTAAAAATAATTACACCTAAATATTTCTCTCTAAAGGAGAGTTCACAAACTATGGCCTCTTGTTCAAGTGCTATGCCCATCAGCCTACAGCACGGGTGCGAGGTTGCTGTGCAGGTGTGGGGACATGGGCGTGGGGGTAGATCTTTGCATAGACTAGTACACCACATACAGTTAACAACTGTCCCTAGCTCTCTGGGTGACTCGTGGAGGTTGTGGCTGCTACCTCTGCTGTGCCCACAGAACAGTGGCCCATTCCTACAAATGCAGCCTTTGTGCAGCACACACACGAGCTGTTGGCCCAGAATTTCAAAGGGATCCATTCTAGAAGAGATTTAAATCTTCCATACAGACACACCTGGCACCAGCAGGCCCCACAAATGCAAATCAAGAGGGACCAATCTGCCATGGGTAACAAGGTGTGGGAGGAAGGCCACAGCTCACACCCAGCTTGACACTGTCCCTCTAGTCTTTTGACAGACTAACAAAACAACTGACATCAGTCCTCACAGGCCTGTGAGGTAGGTATGTCAAACTAGTTAACTGATTGTCACTGGGGTTTTAAATCCTACAATCAAATGGTCCAGAAGAGGCATGCAGAAGTCGATTCCAAGGTCACACAGTAAGGTTAATCCACTTCCTATAAATATGTCACATTCTCTCACCTAATTTGCAACCCTCCTGAGTCAGAGTTCCACCATTCATTCCAGAACCTTTGAGATGTTTTCCAAGGGGGTGGCAGGGACATGGAAAGTACGAAAGGGAGCACATTGAGATCCTTAAAGGTTATACAAGTTGGAACACTGCATTCGAATGTGCCTGCAGGGTAAGGAAAACTGTGACTGGGAAGTGGAAAGGTGGGGGAAGGACGGTACATGACTAAGGCTGCCACTGGCACGAAGATGAAGCCCAGCTTCACGACCTGCCGGAGTCCACACTTCCGCCTTTGACCTCCTTGTGGGCTGTTCCTTCACCTCAGGGCGGGGCATCACTGGGACGCTGGGTTCTGGCAGCCCTCTCTGCTCCTACTGTCCTCTGCCAAGCTGCACTCGCTCCCCGGGACTGAGGACTTGTACCCGCGAAGTGTGTGGGCATTCAGCATCTCCAGCAGCAGGTCATACACTGGGACCACATTTTTGCACTTCATGCTGAGCAGATGTTCCATGCCCTTGTTACTATGGGGACAAAAAGGTGCTGAGATTCCTTCCCTGGAGGTAGTCACAGGAATGTTGAGATCTTCCCCAACTGTGTACAGAGCCAGACCACCCCCCCACACACACTCTACAGTTCCCCCAGCCTGTAGTTCTTCAGCTCATGCATCCAAGTCCCTCAATAAGCATGCTATCCTGTGTGTCCCACTACCCACCCACAATGGCCTGACACATGGTACAATCAATTTCATTCCTCACGGAAGTTACATTCTACAAAGACACTACAAGCATTGAATCAGCAAATACTGAATCATTCTTTCTAGAGGAAATACACAGTTGGTTCCTCAAGCCTCTGCTTACAAAATTTTCATCAGCCAATCAATACACAACCTTGCTTTATGTATGTTTCTGTACAAAGACACCCTACTTATATGTTGTAGTTTCATTAACATTGAACTCGTGGTCAACAGTGCTAGAACTCACGCCTGAATGAGACTTATCTAAGACGTGTATTTCCTCCAAAAGGCACATCACATCTTTCTTGCACTTCGAAACACCAGGGAGCCCTTCAGCACTACACCAGGAAGTTGTTTTAAACAATGCAGCCACCCACAAAAAGCACAACAATATGACTCTAAATAGACAGTGTAACTGATGACACTATTTGCAGTGTGAGAGCTGACACAGGACAGCAGAACATCTCCTGGTTCCACCTCAGCTGGGAACATGCATATCGAGCGACTCAAAATTTTTGCCACTCTGGGCATGGCCTCAAGAGTGCCATAAGTAATGATTTAGGGGTAACAAATCCATGTGAGCAAGTAGATGAATTCACAAATATGGAACGGCTAAGGATCAACCTCCTCTGTCCTGTAAAGTGATCATTAAAGAGAACACAGGAGCAGAAGTCTTTTTACTTCCCCACAGTCCCTAGACCTTCCTCCCTCGTCTCCCCATTCCAGCGTCAGGGCAGGGCCCTCCTGAGCATCATGGTACCAGCAGTAGCCATCACCGTGTGCCGCTCCATCAATGCACACAGTGTACCCATCCTGACTGGAATGCCCTGCTTTTGAACCTGTTGGCAAGTTTTCTTGAGTCTCATCCTTAGTATCCTGATGTCATTGGGAAGAAAAAAAAGAAAAAGGACAACTCATAGGGAAGGCTTTGCATACATCCCCAGTCACCAGCACAAGGGCAGCTGTGAGAATCAGACTCAGCCTAGTCACAAAAATGACTCAGGGCCTTAGCCCTGGGTGGCAGAAGGATGGCATTTTAGTGGAGAAACTGCCCCTTTTAGGACTCCATAAACAAGCTCTAGGCCTTAGCAACCAAAAAACAGATGCTATGAAAATCCTGTAAGATGCCACATGACATTCATTCAATGCCCCCTCTGTGCTGATCTTTGGTTACAGATGTGTGAACTGATGAAGCACCCATTCCCTTTCAGGGGCTCCTTCCCCTTTAAAAGGTGGCAATTCTACTTGATCCAGTTCAGACTTGCAAACACTTTTCCCAAAGCTCAAAGCACACATGCTACCCACGCCCTGCTGGAGCAGCTCCTGCAGGTCTGTACCTGACATGCCTCACGTGAGAGAGCAGCATCAAGAGATTGGCCAGGCGAATGGACTGCTGCTGGGGAGAGATGCCGCTCTTGGCGATCACCCAAACCAGAGCATCGGTCACGGCATTCAGGAGGTGAGTCAGCTTCCGGCTGCTCTCTGCCTCCTGGGTTGTTGCAGCCAAAGGGTACATACCTGGACAAAGAATGAGAGCCCCAAGTCATTGCTCTGAGAAAAGGGAGCTGAGGTCACACATGCCCACATCCTCCGGGAAGGAGCCAAGTTGACTTGGGCTCTACTGACTTGTGCTCATGGGGTGGGACCTTAAATGCATGACATTGCCTTGCACGGGGCTCTTCTCTGGTGCCAGCCCCACCTCTGAGGTGTAAGAGAAGCCTGTTAAGTGCAGGGCTCTCAAACCACCTCTCACAGTGCCCACAGGCCAGAACCGTGGCCTTGTCATAGCAGATGTATCCAGTCACCTCAAACCGTTACATGGTAGTCCTCATTTTCCAGCATCACGCACACAGAGAGATGGTCAGGAAGCAAGATTATTTCTACCCTTCTTCATCTAAGGGAATTTAAGAAACATAAACTAGTGCACAATGCTCTGAAGCTTCACCTGCGCTCCAATTGGTACCAGGTGCCTCAGCCAGCCACAACGGGGGTGTCACTGCTACCTCTGCATCTCACTTCTGTGGTATCTTGATGGGGCAGAAAGACTAGGGATCTGGAATCAGGTCTTATCTACTTTATACCCACCATCTCTAGCTCTCTGACGCTGCACCCATTCCCCACTTCCTCCTGCCTCAGTTCCTCATTGAGCAAAACTTATGGGAACATAGCTCCTGAGGTCCCCACAACCTCCCCACTGTGGGCTGCTTCCTCTACCTGGTCCTGACCTGTGTTTAATTCCTCTGACTCTAGGATCTGAGTCCCAATGGTTGCAAAAAAAACCCAGCTGAGGTAAATCTCCTGTTCCCCTTTCCCTAAAACAATTAGCTTTTGCTCCTAGCTTTTAATTCCAAAGTAACAAACATGTGAAATCAACAAGGGAAATGCAGATTTCATTGTCATAAGAATAAGGATGGCGGTTTCCATCCTCCACAGGATTTGTTTTGGCAGTTTTTGCTTTCTGCTTTTATTGACATTTTCAGTTCAATTAAGGCAACTCAGTTCATCTAAGTTCAACTCAATCACAGCAAGGGACACACAGAAGCACAACGATTCAAGTGTGCTGCTTTACCACATCCGTAGGGGTGTCCGTGTCTGATGATGCAGATTTGGAACCCAGAGGTTACTCTAACCTCCTGCCCAATTCTTGGCTCTTCTGAGAACCTTCCCGGCCCCATCCTTAGACCTCCCATCGCCACCCGCCCACCCGGCCCCAGCAACAACGCAGAGGAAACGACCCACTGGTGACCCAGTGTCCCAAGTGGCCAAAACGGAGATCTGCTCATAGCCCCTTTAATGACCTTCCAGCTCTTGAGGTCAAGTTGCAACAACATGGTGCAGTCACTTAGGGACTCAGGTCTCTCCCTGCTCTTTTAATCCTCAGTTTCCACCACACTTCACGGTAAGTCCTACTTTCAACTCACTGAATAGGTGGCATACTGAACGTGCTCCACCTTCTACTTAGGAACTCTCTCCTTCCTTCCCATCCTTCCTTCATTTGTGTAGATCTCGGCCTGGTCGTGAATTTCCTCTGGAAGCTTACCCTACTTTCCATCCTAAGTCTGGTAGGAGCTCTTCCCTGAAGCTCTGCATGCAGGATGCCAGCCTTGTCCTCATAATCCCACAGCCAGCCTCCCACCCTCAGCAAGATTGCACATTGGCACCTCAAGGGCCCAGGCCTGGCCGATTTGTCATCATATCTCAATATAGGGAGAATGATCTGACTTCCCCCAGGTTCAAATGTTTGCTTTTTAGCCAGACACACTATTACAAATGAAATGTTTGTGCATATTTTAGGTACACACACACACACAAAAACATTAATTAAAGTCTGCTTGGCCTAAAATTGATGCCAGCACATAAGCAGGCTGTCTTCTTATTGCCAGCTAGTCTGTGCTGCTGCAGGGCACGGACACCATGAACTTCTACTGCCATCAAGAAATATAATGCCCTTGGACATTACACACAGTGGTGCACACCTGTAATCCCAGCCATATCCCAGCGGCTCAGAAGGTGGAGGAAGGAGGTCCTAGAACCTATCTGAAAAACAAATCAAAACCAAAGGACTAGGGGTATGCCTCAAGTGACAGACACTTGCCTAGCAAGCAGAAGGCCCAAGGTTTCATCCCCAGAACTGAAAAAGAGTGTGTGTGTCTATCTTTGAATTCTAAAAGAAGTCAAAATTGTGCACCTACACATATCTCATTCCAAGTGACAAAAGTTGAAATTTGCTGGGTGCCAGTGACTCACGCCTGTAATCTAGCTACTCAGGAGGCAGAGATCAGGAGCACAGTTCAAAGCCAGTCGGGGCAAATAGTTCTTGAGACCCTATCTCAAAAAACCCTATCACACACACACAAAAATTGGGCTGGTGGACTGGCTCAAGGTGAAGGCCCTGAGTTCAAGCCCCAGTACCAAAAAAAAAAAGCTAAAATTATAAAAATAATTCCTTGGCTTGTACTCTAGTGTTCATAGCAGCATTACTCATAATAGCCCAAAAGTAGAAGCAATTGACTATTCATCAACTGATGAATGAACAAAATGTGGTCTGTCCATATAAAGGAATATTATTCGGTCATAAAAAAGATTAAGTACTGATTGATACATGTTGTAACATGGATGAACCTTGAAAACATTATGCTAATTGAGAAAAGCCAGTCAAGAAAAACTATGTTGTATTGATTCCATGTATATGAAATCATATTCAAAATAGGCGAATCCACAGAGACAAAATAGATTAGTAACAGCCCTGGGGTATCAGCAGGGTGGGGAATGGAGGGTGATGGTCAAGGAATATGGGATTCCTTTGGGGATGACGCAAATGTCCTACAATTGATTGTCGTGATGATTGTACCACATGCAGCGAGTATATTAAAAACACTGAACTGTGTACTTTAAAGGAGTGAATTGTGTGGTACGTGAATGATGTCACAATAAGGTTGTTAAATAAAAATAAACAACACTTCAGAACCAAAACTACAATAACCCAAATTTCCCTCATCAGTGTGTGAGCCTGGCTCCCCTCGAAAGCCAAGGGCAGACCCTGGGCCTCTGCAGACTGGGGGCAGCCCAGGTTCATGCAGAGCAAGGGCTAAATGGCAGGCCCTGGGCAGGGGCAAAAGACAAGACACAAAGCCAGTTAATCAGACATACAGGAAACAATAAAAATTATCCACCATCACCCCAAAAAGTAGAAACGTTAGTTAGGATCCATTTTGGAACAAAATTAAGTTATTTTTCACAAAACTAAAGAGATGTAGTAAAAAAAAGACAAACTCTTGGCACAATGCTTCATACATACCAAAGAGTGAAAACAAAGCCAAGGACACCGGCTCCTCCCCTCATCTCTTGTTCCTCTTGCTAGCCCACCTGACATTGAGAAGCACAAACCCCAGGTTTATCACATCCTATGTGTTCAAAGAATAATGATTGGCTGACCACAGGAAAACTTTTCTGGCTTTTGGGAGATGCCTGGGGTATGTGTGTACCCCTCTAATGTGAAAGAGAACTGCCTGGTTTTAATCCTCCACTTCTTTCATTTAGTGAAGTTTCATTCTTTTGAAGTCTTAAAATTGTTTAGATAAATAAACCTGGTCCTAATTGAAACTATTTTAAAAGATTAACAATAATTATTTGCAGGCTAATTTCACTCTATTTCCTAGACTCAGAGCCACTCTACTTTTAAAGGAGGATTACTTGCCTTCAGATTCCTAGGTGACAAGGATAGTTATGCCAAGTTAACTACAATGCTGAGGTTAACACCTTCGAATTTATACAACACTAATGTGTTCATGGGTTGTTAAATGCAACATTTTCTGTTGTCTCCATTTCAACAGGCACATCAAGGCTAAGTATATACAGCAATTCCAGGTCCCACCACCCCTAAATATGCATGGTGGAAAACACTGAGAGACACACTAGGATGTCATCCCCTCCATCACCTCCCATAGAGGAAGAGGAGGTGCCTTTTCCACTTAAACCCAGGAAGGGTCAGATCCCTGACTGCTTGAGTGCATATCCCCAATTCTGTCCAAATGCACTGTATCTAGTTCATTTGACTTCCTCAGTGTTTAGAGGCCACTGACATGTGCCGGTACTGAGTTGAAATGTAGCTGGATGGCGAAGTTTATTTCCATTCCATATTATACCCATTATTAGTAGAGGCACACACCTGGAAATATTAGGTTATTTAAAACATAACTTCTGAGAAACTACGACCATGCTGACACCAGTGCAGCCCTGCTGAGTGACATTCCTAATGTGAGCATGGCAGGAAAACAGAGGCCAAACTATGCAGTGGAACAGCTCAGACAGTCCAAAGCTACCTCGCCTGAGAACCTAGCAGCTGCCAAAGAGCGGTGTGCACAGACTCCATCCTAATGCAGGACAGAGCGTGTTTATAGCCTTGAACCTGAGACCTCCCCCACTTCCCTTCTTCTGACCTGTATCTCCCATGGCCTAGTCTATCCTCTGCTAGATTTGGTTCCCTGCTTGGTAGAATACCTTTTCCACTCAGTCTATAGCCTTTCTCTTTTGATCTATCTTTTTCTGCCTTGTTCTTATATTGTTTACAAATTCACTGACATATAATAACCTGTACATATTGTATGTGTACAATGTTCTATATTTTAACACACATGTACACCAATAAAACCATCACCACAACTGAGATAATAGACACACTCATCACCACCAAAAGTTTCCTTATGTCCCTTTAAAATCTATCCCTCCCTCCTTCCTAGCTCCTCATCTCATCCTTAGATAACCACCAATTTGGTTGGTACTCTAGATTAGCTTGATTTTTGTGAATTTTAAAAATAAATTATATAGTATATCTACTTTTGTGGCTGGTTTCTTTCATTTGATACCATTATTTTAAGATTCATCCATATTGTTACATGTATCAATTGTTCAATCCTTCTTATTACTGAGTAATTCTCCACTGTATGGATAGACTACATCTTATCCTTTTACCTACTGAGGGACATTTGGCTTGTTGCCAGCTTTCTGTTATTACAAATAAAGCTGCTATACATTATGTACACATTTTTATACGAACATACACTTTTATCTCTCTGGTAAATCCCAACAAGTAAGCCTATGCCATCTGGTAGGTGTATGTTTAACTTTTTTAAGAAAATGCCACATAGGTTTTCAAAGTGGTTACACCAGCTAGCACTCCCATGACAGTTCCTGTTGCTCCATGGTCAGTCTTTTTAATCTTAGCCATTCTACTAAGCCTGTGGTGGTTTCTTGTTGATTTTAATTTGCAGTTCCCTAGTGGATAACAATCTGAGCATCATTTCATGTACACACCTTCTTTGTACAGACACTGAAGTGTCTATTTAAACGTGCTTATTTTTTAAATGAGTTATTTTTCTTATTGAGCTTTTATACATGTAGATACGCATCCTTTGTTAGAATATATATTTTGCAAATATTTTATCCTGGTATGTATCTTGCCTTTTCATTTTTTCATGAGCTACCTTTTTCTAATGGTGACAGGAATTTAACCAAGAGCCTCGGTACTGCTAATCAAGTAGTTACCACTGAACCACCTCCCCAGCTACATAAGAGTATGTTTGGAGAAAAAAAAAAAAGGGTTCTATTTATGTTGAAGTTCAATTTAAGAATTTTTAATCAGGTGTGCTGGTGCATGCATGTAATCCCAGCACTTGGGAGGCTGAGGCAGGAGGATCCTGAATTCAAGGCCAGAATTGATCACATAGGAAGACCTTGTCTCAAAAAGAGAAAATGGAAAGAAATTGTAAGCCCAGTCATGGTGGTGCACACATGTAACCCCAGCACTAGGGAGGCTGAGGCAGGAAGATCAAAGGTTCCATGCCAGCCTGAGCTACATAGTAAGATTCTGTCTAAAAAAAAATATTTTTAAAGAAATTTGTATTATTTATGTCTGATTAAGGAAATCTTTGTCAAAGCCAAGGAACAAAGTTTTCTTCTACTATTGTAAAATGTCTCTACAGGATCCATTTTGACTTAATTTTTGTAATGTGGTATGAGGTTAGGTCAAGGTGCAGTTCTTGTTCAAGTATCATTTATTGAAAAGATCACCCTTTATCAATTTCCTTGACATCTTGATTGAAAACCATTAGCTGCCTAGGTTTCTGAACTCTGTTCCATTGCTCCACTTGTCTATCTGATGTTAGACCATATTGTTTCCATTATTGTGACTTTGTAGTAACTCTTGAAGTCAGTAAGTATTAAGGTCTCCAAGTGTGTTCTTTTTCAAAGTCGTTTTGACTCTTCTAGATGTAGGCATTTTCATATGAATTTAAGAATCAGCCATTTAATTTCTATCCAAAAAGCCTACTGAGATTTTTATTGGGATTGAGTTGAGTCTGTGGATCATTTTGGGGGAAGACTAACAATAATACTGAATCTTCTAACCCATTTGTTTAATTTCCTTCAGCAATGTCTTTTTACAATTTTTAGTGTGCGTATCTCACATCTTCTGTCAAATTTATTCTGAAGGTTTTGTAATATTTGGTGCTGTTGTAAATGGTTCTGAATTTAATGTTTCCCACTTATTCACTGCTACCATACAGGAATATAATTGATTTTTATATACTGCTCTTACATTTTCAACCTTACCAAACACACCTTTTATTTTTTATTTTTTTTGCTCCTTGGGATTTTCTATGTGGATTATCAAGTTTTCAAATAAAGAGTTTTACTTCTACCTTCCCAGGCCCAGTGCCTTTTTCTTTTTTCTTACCTTACTGGAACTTCAGCAAATTGAGACTAGATTTGTGGGAGAGGACACTTGCCTTGTTCTTGATTGTGATTAAGCATATATGAGCCACAGGGTTTCACAGATGTCCTTGATTAGGGAAGGATACTTCCTTCGGTCATTTGCTCAGGGTTTTGGCGGGAGGAGCTGGACTTTGACAGAGGCTTTCTTTGCATCTACTGAGATAATCACATGTTTCATTATTATACTGTGAATGTGGTGAGCTTTAGTAACTGATTTTCAAATGTTAAGGAAACCCTATATACCTGGGGAAATCTCGTTTATAATGAATTATCCTTTCAATATACTATGGGATTCTATTTGCTGAGAATGTGCAGAGAATTTTTGCATGTAGACATACGAATGACGGAAAATGACCTTTTGTCACAATGTATTCGTCTGGATGTCCTATCAAGAGTAATGCTGGGCTCATAAAACTAATTCTAAAGTATTGCCTGCTCTTTGATTTTCTGCAAAAGTATTTATAAACTTGGTAGTATTCATTCCTTAAATGAATTCTTCCAGAAAAGCCACCTGAGACTCAAGTTTTGTTTGTGGAAAGATTTTTAACTATAAATTCAATTTCTTTAATATACGGCTTTTCAGGGTTTTAATTCTTGATTGTGCTTCAGTAATTTATGCCTTTCAAGGAATTTCCTCATTTCACCTAAGTGTATCAATATTTACCTAAGTGTATCAATATAATACACCTTTTTATTCTTTCTAATATCTACAGAACGTAGATACTTCTTTTACTACTAATATTGGTAGTTTGTGTCTTCTTTCCTTTATCCTTGTCATTCTCACCAGATGCTTATCAACTGAATTGATCTACAGGAGTCAGCTTCTGATTTTCATGAGTTGCTTGATTGTTTGCATTCCATTGATTTCCACACTAATCTGTATAATTTCTTTTCTTCTGCTTAGTAGGAGTTTCATTTTCTCCTCCTTTCCTTGTTTATGTTTGGAACCTGAGGTCACTAATCTGAGCCCCTGCTCCTGTTCTAACGCAGGCTTTGAGCATGACACCGTTTCCTCCGAGTGTTGCTTTAGTTTCCTTCCACCAAACTTGCTATGTCATACTTTCATTTTTCTGTAATTTCAAAAATACTTTTTAATTTGCTTTCAATTTTTTTCAATCATCTATGGGTTCTCTGGAGGTATGTTACTTAGTTTCCGAATATCTGGAAATTTTCCAGAATTCACTGGTTTCTAATTTGGCTCCCTGCTCTCACTGAGTACCCTCATGAGGATGAGCAAATCAGTACTCAGCTGGAACCTGAGGGCCTCCTGCAGGTCTCCAGACTTCTCTGCATCCTTGTGATGCTTAACTTGAGGTGTTAGCTTAACTGCATGACAGGGTACCCGGATAGCTAGTTGGTGAAGCATTATTTCTGGATATGTTTGTGAAGGTATTCCTGGAAGAGACTGGCATTTGAATCAGAGGACTGATGAAGGAGGATCTGCTCTTAACCAAGGTGGGCAGCTACCATCCAATCGGCAGAAGGCCTGAATAGACCAAAAAGGGAGAGGAAAGGAGAATTCTCAATCTTATCCCTTCTGGAGCTGAGACGCTCGTCACCATCCTATGTGATCTGTTGGTCCAATGTCTGTTTCACATGTCTTGTCAGGGTTTTATTTATTTATTTAAGTTGGGAGATAGATTCCATCCCTGCTTTAAAAAAGAATTAAGTGCTAAAAATGATCTAGAAGAAAAAGGCTTATACTTGCAAAGTCTTAAAATCTAGTGTAAAAAAAGACCCACCTCTCCCAACAATGGAAATTTCCCCAAAGAAACAAAATTGCCACTTCCTCACAGTAATGTTGAACTGAATAACTTCATTTTGACAAACATTGTGATTACCAAGCAAGAGAGAAACTTTCTTAAGAGATTTTTAAATTTTGGATTTGCCATAAACAACTCTAGTGGTTTACTGCCATAAGTGGTAATGACACGCTGTGCCCCTTTGCCTTCTGTGCTTCTCCTACCACAGCAGTACTGTCAGATGTCCAGGAGGCGTGCTGGAGCCCTTGCCCTTCCCATCGGCACAGACACTGCCTTTAGCTTTCACAACACAATATGAGGTCTCGGAGGCTCAAATGTCTGTAGGGAAGCTTGCCAAACAGAAGGCTTTTTACTGCAAAGTGTTGTAACAAGCAATCCACCAGCCAAGGAGCACTTTGTGGCACAGAAAGCGTTCTAAGTTATTTCTGAAAGGAAGAGGAGCCCATCCTCTGGCATTCTATGGGCTCTGTTGGCAAGATGAGAGTGTGCTTTCCAAGCAAGCTCCCCTTTAAGGAAGACAGAGAAGGTCATGCACGTGGGAGGTCACTGTCTGCAGGCAGGTTGGAAATGTCTGGGCTAACATGTCCTATGTGCACACCAACTTAATCACTGATGTAAGCCAAGCCTTCTTACTTCTTTGTAAGAGGTGAGTGGTGACAATAAATGGGGTAGGGCCATGCAGGGCACAGGGGAAATGTCCTATTGGGCAGATAAGGCCAAGTAGAGACCCTCTTAATGAGTACCCTATGGTTGTCTCTGCACCTTCACACAACCTTCAGATTCCTTCTTCATTCCTCCTCACCCCTCTCTTTCAGGCCCTAATCCCCTTCCACCCAACCATCTCCTGGACAGCAGAATATGCTCTGTCCAGAGCTACTCAAAGTACATTCTTTGCCTGTCCAGAAGAGAGGATGGAAGCTATAATAATAAACTAGAGTTTGTATTTTGCGCCTTTATTTTTGTAGTAACATTATTATATTTTATAAAAAATATCTAGGGTTGGGATGTAGCTCAGTGATTGAATATTTGCTAGTATGCATAAGGCTCTAGGTTTGATCCCCAATACCACAAAAAAAAAATCTATCTTGGGCTGGGGGTATAGCTCAGCAGTAGAGCACTTGCCCAACATATGTAAGGCCCAGGGTTCAATTCTTAGTTCTCAAAAAATAAATAAAAGAAAACCTGCAACTGTACTCAATATGTATACTCTTGTTATTATTTCCTAAACATCCAGTATAACAACTATGTACATAGCATTCACATTGTGATAGGTATGGTGACTAATCTAGAGATGACTTAAAATAAGGGCCAGGAGTGGTAGTTCATACCTATAATCCCAGCTAATTGGGAGCTGACCAGGGCAAAAAGCATTAGACCCTATCTGAGAAATAACTAAAGCAAAAAGGGCTAGGGACATGGCTCAAGTGGTAGAGTACCTACTTAGCAAGTGTGAGGCCCTGAGTTTGAACCTATGCCACTAAAAAATAAACCAATTAATTTAAATTCATGAGAGGATATACACAGGGTATGTACAAATACTGCACCATTTTATGTAAGGGACTTGAACATCCATGGATTTTGGTATCCACTGGGGGTCCTGTAACCATTATCCCATACATACAAAGGGACAACTGTATGTGTGTGTGAATGTGTGTATGTATATGTATGTGTGTATGTAGGTAGGTAGGAAGAAAGGTAGAAAGGTGAAAGGAAGGGAAAGGGAGGGAGGGAGGGAAGGAAGGAAGGAAGGTTAGTCACCTTCCCTATGGTGACCTTATGGTTAAGGTCCCTATGGTGACTTTAACTATGGTCACCAAAGTTATGGTAGATACCTTCAAAAGGGATATTACTGGTGATTTTTATTATCTTCCTACTATAGCTTTCTTTTGTTGGAATGTTCACATTTACCAAGTATTATTTATATAAGAAAAAAAAACTAGCAAAGCTAAAACATCCACATTTCCCAGACACCCTCCTCATGTCCCACCTCCAATTCCACCACACCACGTTCATTCAGGTTCCTGTTTTCCTAACGGGACATCGGTGCATGACACTTCCTGTCTCAACCTCTGTGTGGCTGCTCGGTGCCCAAAGCAGTCATCTCACACTGTGCTCACGGCAGACTGGAATCACGATTTCTCATGCATTGTTCTCTCCCTCCCTCTCTGAGCTATTTGAGGGCAGCTATTTGAGGGAGTGTCTTTACTGAACCAACAAATAAATCTGTAAAAGCAGAACAGAAAACATAAAGTACAGCCACACAATAACCATGTAAAAATGTCCGTATAAACCTTGAAAAAGGCCGAATGGAGAACACTTTAGTTTTTTTTTTCCCTTTTCCAGCAAGCATCCCAAGCAACTTTTTAAACTGACTGCCAGTAGCTTATTCAATGAATAATTTATCCTTGTTACCAAAAGTTAACTACAGTTTAAATCCCTATGAAAATAAAACAGAGAAGTCAGAAAGGAAGCCATCATTCTCTTTTTGAATACGATAGAAAGTCAATACTCTTCCAAACACCAGTTTTAGAAAGAGTTTCTTTCCCACATGAAACACGGCCCAGCTGTGTGGTTACTTACTGGAGTTGAGGAGGATCATGGCCTTGACACAGAGATACTCTTTGTGCTGGAGTTTTAACTCACGAAACCTTGAAGTTGTTGCCAGGAGCATGTCAAAGATTTCCAGAATTCCTTCTACGCATTTCCCCTCATCCCTACAAAAGTTCATTTGGGAATTTAAGAAACATACAGCATCAGGTACCCATCATAAGCAAGAAGGAATAGTTTCCTTTTAATCTCAAATTTCATCTTATACCTCCTTTGGATATAATAAGACTGCACCTAGCAATATGAAATTACTAGAATTTCGTTTGTATAAATAAGTCAAGGTGAGCTGGGGCTGTACCTCAGTGTAGAGCACTTGCCTAGCATGTGAGAGATCCTCAGTTCCATCCTCAGCAGTAGGGGGGTGAGGGGAGAGAGAGAGAGAGAAAGAGAGAGACACAGAGAGAGAGAGAGAACGAGTGAGAGAGAGAGAGAACAAGTGAGAGAGAGAGTGAGAATGAATAAGAATTTCCTATAAATCCTTAGAGTAAACATTTGAATCAATATTGTTTATGAATGAACATTGGAACTACATTTTTCCTTCTATCTCTTTACCAAGTGATTTCTTAAAAGAATCTACTACCCCATTGATTTCATTGATTTCAGTCTAAACTATTTCAGTTGACCAGCCCTAGTTAGGTATGTCACATATTACTAAAAGGAGATGTTCCATGTTCCCACCAGGAAAGTTTAATAAGGAACACTGAGTGTTGTAGAAGCAAATATCCAGGAAGAATACCTTGGGCTTACGGGACCATTTCTTAGTAGTCCTTTAGAAGCTGGTGTAGTAACTAAGAGACATTTAAATGTAATTTGAAAAGAGCAAATATGACATACAAAGAAAACACAATTGAAGACAGGTTAGTTAGGAAAAGAAAGTAGACACAGAGATGTGGAAGTTATTGATTTGTTGAAGATTATTTTTAAGCAAAAGTTTTAGACAAATTTCTTTTGAGCACTTCTTATAAAAATTAATTTTAAGTTACTTTTGAACTAAATGATTATTCTTTAGGAAATACTGGCTTTTATTCACTATAACCTAACATACATTACTCCACATCACTGTCCTCAAAATACCTGTCATCATCAGTTACAGTTATTGGATGTTCTTGACTAGCAGTTAGCTGTTTTTCCACAAAAGCCTCAGAGCCACTGAAAGCCTGTAACGCACAGTGACAGGCACACATGGGGGCAGTTGGTTCTGTAGGTTTCATTTTTAGCCACCTTAGCAGATCCTAAAGAGAGCACAAGGTTTTCAAAGACTGGCTGCTCACCACCTCCTTCCCCAACCCCAAGCCAGGACTTTTCTAGTGATTATGGTATTTAGGGGAAGAGCCTTTGTTGAATTCAAATGAATTGACTCTCCTGGGTGCCCCCAATCCTGGGGAGGCCCATTAAGTGCTCGGCAAGGAGAGCATCTCACCAGGATCCTGCCTTCCACGGCATTCGCAACCCCACAGGCTCACCACGATGAGCTGCAAGCATGTGAATTGCTTACTTTGGCAACCTCTGTAGATAGTTGCAGCTGCAACTGACAATTGCACAGGTTAAGTGATAAAACAGCAGTGTCAGAGGTTGCTCACAGGGAAAGATCATTTTCAAAAATCACAAAGTTCTGGGCAAAAAGTGCCAAAGTTTGTACAAAACCCCCTCGTGCCACATTATCAAGTCACCCTGCCTTGGGACACTTAAATATTAGAAAGTGCAACTTGACTTTGAATTTAGTACTGAGTAAAGCTGATTTTAAAATATCACTTAGGGGAACCAGGTGTGGTGGCACACCCCTAGAATCCCAGTAGTCAGTAGACTGAGGTAGGAGGATGGGAATTGGAGGCCAGCCTTAGCTACACAGCAAGTTTCAGGCCAGCCGAGATTACATAGTCGGAACCTGCTTTAGGGCAGAAAAAGTCACTTAGGGACGAAAACAAAAAAGTCCACCAACTATTACATTGATGGTTTAATAGTTTGACTCTTTACTCTTCTGTGAAACTCAAAGTCAGGGGTGGGATAAAAACATCTGCACACACACACAACGTACACATGTATACCTCTCCAAGTAGTAGAGTAAGGACATTCATCTGAAGTCAATCCTGTTTTCTAGAAGTTATCACCTGTGCCTAAGAACGGCCCCTAACTATTGAGATTGGTACCATCTCCTCATTAAATACAAGCCATTTGAATGAAAATTCAAAAGTGAGGAGAGAGTATGCATAGTGGAACATTTGAGCCCTGAAAAATGCTGCAACTCAGAATAATCAAAGCATGTTTGCCTCATAAAAAAGTGAATTTCCACACCAATCCTAAAGACCCAGGTCTGACTGCTTTATTTTAGCAGGTATAACCACTTCATTTAAGGGGTGGCAAGGTTAGGATATTTCTATTCATGTTATAGGCTATAGAAAGCAAATACATTTTTAGAAAATAAGTGAGAAATACAGAGGCAATAGAGTGTAATACTTCATAAATGACAGCTTACAAAGTTATACAGAACAAAGTAAGGAGGGGCTTTAACAAAGTGATGAGATCTATTTCATTTATTTTATAATTACAGATTAAAACTGAATTATAAGTAAGAAATTAGGATAGGATTAAAAGATTTGATTTAAAGTCAGGGAACATGCAATTTGATGTTAGAATATTGAAACAACCTATCAATCAAGCCAGCCTACTCCTGGAACTACACTTTTGTACACCACTGGTCCATAAACTAGTGTCAAGTAATAATTAAATGAACATTTTCATGTGGAGTATCTTGTTACTTGATAATCACTCTTTTACAAAAAAAAAAAAACAGCCTGTTTAATACAATGACAAAATGTTAAATGGGTCTTGTTTTTGGGTAGATAATTTTGTACCTACATATTCTATCTGGTTTATAGATCTCTATATGTATGGCAACTGGACACAAGGTAGGAGGATCAACCTAAGGTTTTAGCTCATGGAAAGACCTTAATAAATCTTGAACCAAAACGAAATTACTTGGGCACAAAGGGAAAATTAAAATTTAGAGGTGAAAATGCTATAGTGATCTTAAAGAAAATTCCACGTAGAATTAGGTAATGTGAATGCAAACTCGGTACGTTCCCATCATCCAAACCCAGGTACATTCTTCCTCTGACATTTCAATAACTGTTAACAGAAGACAGTTTCCTGTTGAGGCTAAGGGCACAGAAATGCTTTAGAATGTGTGATTTTTTTGAACAAGTAGAAACTCAGGTTCTGTAGTAGATCTTCAAATGAATTTATGATTCTAGTGGTTACTTCTTATTACAAATAAGATAACTGAATTGGTGTTTCTTTGTGTGTGTGTGTGTGTGTGTGTTTTTTGGGGGGGTTGAGTGTTTTGTTTTCATTTTTGTTTTCTGCAGAAGCCTCAACAAGAATAAAGGGAAACAGAAGTCAAGAATCCACAGATAGGCTTAATTGTATTCGTTGCTACTGTAGTCATACCACCACTTGAAGGAGCTCTGATAGGACAATCCAGCAAAGAGTTATTTTTCAAGTACTGTGAAGATTATTCCTTTTGCAAGAAAAGATTTATCATCAAACTCTTTTATGGAGTGTGATCCCTGACTCTTTCAATAAGCAACTCCTCCAAAAATGTCCATATTACATAAAAGTGTATTTATCTATATGAGAGATGCACTACACGACTGAACTATTTTAGACTTGAAATTCCAGACTTTCACAAAGTTAATCTGTTAAAAATAGTATTAGGCATTTTGTTTTGTTTGTAGTGCTGGCTATCGAACCCAGAGTCTTCTGCATGCTAGGCAAGTACTCTACCATTGAGTTGCACCCCAAACCCTAAACACATTAGGGATAGAAACAAAAAATAAACACCAAAAAATATCTGCTCAATTTAAGTGCATTTAAAATTCCCAAGAACTCCTTTTCTATACTCAATGACATATAGTTTATATATTGTAAACCATATGTATATTTATGAAGAATAATCTGAATCTATTAAAATAATTTGGAAGAAAAATAACTTTTTGTTTCTTTTACATAACTAAATGTAGGCATAACATTTATGCATGATTGGTGTTCATTTATGGTAACTTATATACACACTTACAGGAATTAAAGAACCCATACAGAGAAATAGGAGGGTTATTTGTACTAAAACCCAGGAATCAACTAGTCACTGCAAATGAACACTAAATTTGGCATCAATTTAGATATCAAAATGAAAAGTAAAATAATTTAATCCCAATGTTCACCAAGGGATGGAACATCTTCCTAGCACTAACTTCTAGAAGAATTATATGTGTATATTTATGTGTGTGTGTGTGTGTGTGTGTGTATCTTCGAGGTCATATGTGGCTTTATTAAGTGGAACAGAATAAATGGATGAGAGTGATGACTGCCTTAGCTAGACAGGTGGTTGGCTTTTCAGCCTGCCTTGCAACATGGTATCCTGAGGTGATAGCAGAAGTGAGTTTTTGAAGTGGGCAGAAATAGGATAGGGCTGTTCTAAGACAAAAGAATAAAATAGAAAATTAGTTTGCCTTTTGGCCTCTTTGTTCTTCCATTCTCTCTCCTTCTGGGATACATTGAACTGTTGTCATTAAGTGTAAGGACTCCACAGATGGATCCCCAAGTTCTGCTCTACCACTTACTACTCTGTAACTGTAGGCAACTTAACTTAACCTCGCATTTCCATATCTGAAGAACTGGGAAAATAATATTGCTTACCCACAAAGGGCTGCTGTGAAGATTAAACGAGTCAATGTGCATCAATTGCCTAAGATGGTGCCTGGCACCTAGAAGTCAGTGAATTAACTATTGTGCTTGTCACTGATGCCCCACACTGCTCTGGGCTTCCAGAGCTTCCCTCTATGGTTCACCACCTGGGCTGCTCCTGCTCAAGCCACATCCCATGCTCCAGCTCTTCCCACAGGCTTTGTTCTCCACCAAAACACCTCCATTACTCAGAACAGGACTCTTTGTCAGGGTCATCCATGACAACAGGCAGAATGGATGCTGATACCTTGTGGCATCACTCTTCATCTGCGAAACGTGCGAATGAGGGTCTTCTGATAACCTGAAGTGGTAACAGGATTATGATGCAAAAGTTGGGGCAGGTACTTTTGGTTCATAGCACCAGGCATCGTCCTACTCTCTGCACAAATGGGGACAAACATTCAACACTGGCACTTTTTCAACACCACCTGCCATGGAGATTTTCAAACTGCTCATGGAGATTTTTCTTGCAAAAAAGCTGAATGTTAGGCTGGTGGAGTGGCTCATTCATGCATGCTGCCTAGCAAGGATGAAGCCCTGAGTTCAAACTCCAGTGCCACCAAAAAATAAATAAATAAATAATTTGGGGATGGGGATAAAAGACAGTGATGGAGGGGGTGAACTCAACTGTGATATAGTGTAAGAACGTTTGCAAATGTCACAAGGTACCCCCAGTACAACAATAATTTAAAAAAAGAAAAAAAATGAACGTTGTTGTATATTTCAGTTTTCCCTTCATCAACAGTTTGACTAAGTCAATTAAATATTGGTTCCTCTTCTTTGCCACCTTTAAAAGAAAACTACTGCAACCAGGTTCTGACATTGGCACTGTCATGTCCCAGCTTCTGTTAATTTTCATCTGATGCTAACAACTAGTCTTCCATAACTATTTCCAAAAATGCTCTTAGTGCATGTGTTAGAGTAAGTTAACGCACATGGAGATAAATTTGGAAGACTCCGAAGAAGTTCATCACCTGTCCAGCTAAATTTAGCTGGAGATATAATTGATCACTTTAGGTGGAGAAAACCACAAGACAATTTAAGATTATAACCTGAATGTGGAATTTTTAATGCAGAAAAATCTATGTTCACTTGTGCACTGACTCAGTGACCACATCCTTTGCAGAATCCTGTCCCCCGTTGTGGCTCTGGCCTGTGAATGCTGCTGCACCACTGATTAGACATGACTCACAGGACACTCAACCCTTGTACGCATGCTCTCCTCTTGGGTTCTTGACCCAGTGAAGGAGTGGATGACATTTTCATTTCATCCTCTAATTGCCCTTTCGGGTGTGACATTTTAATTGCTGTACCTAGGACTTTGTTCCCACTCACTAACTACCTAACTCAAGTAAGTCAGAGAAGAAACACAATGTGGGTTTTTTTTCTCACCTGTCCAGAACAAGGTCTGGAGCAAAGATGAGCTTGCCGGGGTGGTCGATTGAGCGCCACATCAGCCCCACCATTAACACCTCCATCCAGCAGCTCTCCAAGAGCCTCACTTGGTCCAATAGGCTGAGCTCCACAAAGCCTGGAGAAAGCAAGAGGCTGTGAGACACACCCACCCTCCTTAGCAACTTGTTTCTGCAAAGACAGAATGGCAAGTCTTTAAAAGTTAAGAAAACAATGCAGGGAAGTAATTGGTATTTCAAGGATGTCATTAAATGCTGGTTAAAGGAAGAAAAATTGAACTTCAGGTGTGTGTCTGGCAGTTTCCAGTCTTGAACTCCTTCTACACAGACAAATTTCATTTAGTGTTTATTTATAAAGAACTTTCATCTGGGCCACTGAGTCATGTTACTTCACGTGCTGATTTGCTCTATTTGTATATAGTACTGATCCTCTAATGGAACAGTGTTTTATGAATTTCTATTCAAACTTTTCACTTTCTTAATAGTCATACTGCACCTCACCCCACCCAAATCTGACTTCACCCCTCCTTCTCAAGCCAAAACATAGGCCAAGGTGGAGCCATGCTCCAGGCTCTAGAATCCCCGAATTTCTTGCCCAAATGGTCCCAAGTCCAGTTCCAGAGACTGGTTGAGTCTCTTCCCTGGGTCCATTCTTCCAGGCCACACCTAGGCATAAGAGGTAGCCATGTCTGTCTAGACACAGACACACAGATAGGGGCTGTGCAAGATGGTAAGGCATAGACCTGAGGGTGGGAAAAGAAGAGAGTGAAGTACAGAAATAGGCCTCTTACAACTCTCCCTGTACTATCTTGTATGGTATGGAACGCAGATGAATCCAAGAATTCTAAGACAAGAGCCTACCTTCCAGACACATCAAGACAGGAGGGAAGGACAGATTTGATTTGAAAGTTACAAATCAAGACATCAAACTGTTAAATATCTAGACAAAGTTCAGGGACCTATGTTATTTTATACTCTTGCCCCCAAAACGTTAGGGACAGGCCTTTCTACAAAGAAATGGAGCAACGCCAAGAGCCAGAGAGCCCTACCCGGAATTCTCTTGGCCCAGCCGATCATGTGAACCAATTCCTTGTCGGCCAGCTTGGTGAGGGACATCATCATGGAGGCCTCGGTGAAGGGCGTGCTGGGGCGACTCACTAGCACGTTGGGTGGCTCTGCCTCCAGGAGGGTGAGCACCAGCTGCTCTGGGCTCAGCTCACTGAGCTGCAGTTCCTTCACTCGGGGCACCTGGCCACCATTTTTCTTGGCTTTGCTCAGGCAGTGCAGCTGCTCACCAGAAGTTCTCTGTCTTCGCACTACGCGGTACCCACACCTTTCTCTCCGGGAGCCTAAAGAGGACAGCAGATGACAACATGGTGCTTTCCCTGACCCCGCTCCCTGAACCAATGGTATTGTGGTAAGACTCAAGTCTGTTCTCAGAATACAGCTGAGAACAGAGGCTTAACTTTTCCCTTGGAGCATGTAGGACATGGATCAGAAGATGACTTTGGCTCGACTGTCTTAGCAAAACCAACAACGTAACAGTTTAGGAACTTTTAGATTTCTAGCTCAAGGTCATCTTTGCATACTAAATCCAGAGCTGACACACTTCAGTTTCCAAACTGTGAACTTAGGAATTTTTCTTAGGTAGAAAACAGGGAAAAAGTTAAGACTTCAACATTGACATTTTCAAGCAATTATCAAATAATACACTCCTATAATATATTTTAAATGTTGATATGCATGTTTTTTTCTTTTTACATACTTAAACAAGTTGTATTTCAAATGAATTAATTTTTTAAATCCAGAAGCTATAGGAGAAAATCTGGAAAGTATAGAATTTTGGCATAAATATAAACAAAATTACAATTACAGTGCATATACTATTTCACAACCTATTTTTTCTCTTTATAAAAATATGTCGTTTATGGCAATTTAGAAATCTATAGCTCTTCTGCTTTTGTCTGCCATCACGGTGCGTGCATTTGGCCATGTCTTCCCATAAGATTTTCAGAATCAAGAGATTCGTGGGCAAGAAAAAATCGTTCCATTCCCCAGTGAATTCAGATGAAAACTGGTAACAAAATCAGGTACAACTCTTAAGAGGAGACACTGGAGACAAACCAAGCTGGGTCTGGAAGGAAATGGGAGAGATGACACACATATTTATGCTCTTTCATGGTCCATGATCACCTTGACATCAAGCTCAAAGTGTCAACACTGCATGGATAGTTGGGTGTTTTAAACTGGAAATTTGATTCTTCTTTAAATACCTTAAGCATGGTTCAGTAATAAATATGTGACCCCTTTTGAAAAAAATCTATATAACATTCTGTTCTATTAGTATGGTGTCGTTTGTTTAAAGAGTTCCAGGCTATGTTCTCCCTCATATGTGGACATTAGAGCAAGGGCAAACACAACAATGGGATTGGACTATTAGCACATGATAAAAGCGAGAGCACACAAGGAAGTGGTGAGGATAGGTAAGACACCTAAAAAACTAGCTAGCATTTGTTGCCCTTAACTCAGAGAAACTAAAGCAGATACCTTAAAGCAACTGAGGCCAATAGGAAAAGGGGAACAGGAACTAGAGAAAAGGTTAGATCAAAAAGAATTAACCTAGAAGGTAACACCCACGCACAGGAAATCAATGTGAGTCAATGCCCTGTATAGCTATCCTTATCTCAACCAGCAAAAACCCTTGTTCCTTCCTATTATTGCTTATACTCTCTCTACAACAAAATTAGAGATAAGGGCAAAATAGTTTCTGCTGGGTATTGAGGGGGGGGAGAGGGAGGGGGCGGAGTGGGTGGTAAGGGAGGGGGTGGGGGCAGGGGGGAGAAATGAACCAAGCCTTATATGCACATATGAATAATAAAAGAAAAATGAAAAAAATAAAAATAAAAAATAAAATAAAGAGTTCAGGCTAATATAAATCTAGGTTGTTATAATTTCTTTGCTAGTTCAACATACAATGAAAATGTATCTTTGTGGATGTATCGAATTACTCCCACATACTAAATTCAAACAATTGTTGAACCAAGACATACACAGTTTTAAATTTTTAATAAACATTGACAGATCACCCTCCAAAAGTATTTAAAATTTTATAATCTAAACAATAGTTCAAGTACTATCATTGGGCATTAAAAATCATTTGTAATCTTTACTAATATTAGGAGTGACTAAATACTCTTGTCTTATTTTTTGTTTTTTAAAATCACTAGTAAAGTTGATTAATATTTGCCCTTTGTATTTCTTTCCTTATGAATTGCCTATTTGTTTATTTTGCCCCCTTTTCCTCAAACTTATAAAAGCTCTTTATATACTAATGATAATTTTTGTTATCTGCTATATTTGTTATATGCTTTTAAATTCTGCCCATAGTATCTTTTGTCATAAAAAGCTTCAGTACATAGCCAAATCTGTTTTGTTTCACATCGATATTATACAAATATTCACATACAATATTATACAAATATTTTGTGTGTGTGTGTGGTCCTGGGGTTTGAACTTGGAGCCTTGAGCTTGTTAGACGAGTACTCTTATCACCTGAGTCATCCTTTATCTCCTTGGTTGTGTGGCTCAAGTCTATTTGGAATTTTATGCATATTTGATAGTCACATTTCATGTTATATTCTCCAAGTGGATTATTATAATTTTCCCAATACTAGTTATTGAATAAGTTTCTCCCACTAATTTTAAATGCCTTGTCATTGATAAACAATTACATAAAAAGGTGTCTTATTCCAGATTCTCTGCTCAGTTTTACAAATCTGTATTTTTATACCTGTGCTAACACCAAAATATTTTTGTTACTAAAGGTTTATGGATCAGAACACAATGTCTTAAAATGTTGAAAAGGAAAATGTCATTTAATTTTGACTTATATTCCCAGATGAACAATCATTTAAAAGTGGATAGCCTTGAAAGAAAATAAATTAAGGATATCTTCCACTAAACAAAGATTGAGAAGACTTATCACTCACAACCCCACACATGTTTGGGATGAAGAAAAATTAAGAGGAAACACTGAGATTTAAGAAGCAATGGTAAGAAAATAAACTAGTAAATATGAAATTACATCTTTAAAAAGCACTGACAGAATAAAATAATAAGAATTAATTTTTGGAGATAAACAAACAAGGATGAGCCAAAATACCAGACAATAACATGTAACATGAGAGAGGAATGATTTTGGTTAGAATTTTCTAAGAATCTTTATTTGGCAAGAGAGAAACTTAAATTCTCAAATTAATCAAGAATGCATGTTAAAAACAGAAATGTCAAGATATGAATTGAATCAACTTTATGACTTCTAAGATAGCAGAAGAAAAAGAAAAACATGAAATGTGATCAACTCCAAGGGACTGCAGACATGACTCAAGTGGTAGAGTGTAAGTGTAAGACCCTAAGTTCAAACCTCAGTACTGAAAAAAAAAAAAAATGATAAACTCCTAGATGGAAAGAAATAGAAAATACAAGATGAAGTTTTTTTAAGACACAGAATAAGATGATTTTTGAAACCAAGTAATGACTACAATAAACAAAAACAGACTAAATTGACCATTTTAGAGCAAATCTGAAGTTACAAATATTTTTGGTTTTTTGAGACAAAGTCTTCCTGTGTTGCCAAGCCTGGTCTCAAACTCATGGGCTCAAGTAATGCTACCACCCCAACCTTTGAGTAGCAGGGACTATATGCACATCTGGCATGAAATCATACATGTACATTTTAATCTAGACATAAACTTGTAATAGATACACCTAACACAGAGGAAAATTGTTTTTAAAAGATAGAAAAACATTTAACAGGCAAAAATTAACCAGACAACCTGAAGTTGCTCTCTAAATATGAGACAAACTTAAAGGCAAAAATCATTATTAGAACAAGGGTCAGCATTAGACTATAAAAGAGAAACTAAATCCATACACATCAAAACAACACACACCTCCAAACACAACACAAAAAAAGTGATTGAAAGAAAAAAAAGAAATTGACACATACTATTACAATGGGATACATTTTAACTTCTCTCTCAGCAACTGAGAGAGCTAATAGATGGGAGAAAGAGTCATAAAGAACATTTGCACTGCACAATTAGCAAATTGACCTACAAAGACCATACAAAAATTATCACATACTAGACAATGAAGAAAATCTTAAATAAAATTGACATCATATACATCATTTTGTTATGACAATATAATAAAGACAGGAATCAACAACAAAAAATATGACTTCCATATCCCCCCTATACATTTGAGCACAAAATATTTCTAAGTATTTCCTGGTTAAAGTCCAAAATGTAAAATGGAAGTTAAGAAAGACATGTTGTAAGTCAGGATGTCATCAGCATGGGTACAACTTTTACATGAATTTTCTCTAAAAAAAAAAATCTGAAAGTTAAAATCTGCAAAATGCCTAGTGTTTATACACCACCATTATACTGTATTCACTAAATTCAATTATCTACATTTTTAAAAGAAATATTAGCTAGAAGGTATGAGAAAAACTTAAATTACTGGCTCCCAAAAAAATTAGACAGTTTTTTTTTCCTTTTAACTCTGGCTAATTATAGGAGAAAGAAAGACTATAAATTCAAGTACATTTGAACTAATTTATTACTAAAATAGTTAAAAGCTTAAATACGTTTTATTAGTAATTAACAGTGATATTGACATTTGAGATCAATTACACCCCCAGGGTAAAATGGAACAAAAATGGATGGCTTAAGAAAGCACTTCTCTGATCACCCATTTCTCTTTTGTAGGAGTTAACCAAATAAATACTTACAGCCAATGCAAAAGATTTTGAATCTACACATTTGAATTTATTTGACCAATTTTCATTGACAAAATCCTGTGTTCCGAGGCTCTGTGCTCTGCAGTGAGTTCTAGGGATTCTAGGCCCAGTGAAATAAAGCCCTGGGAAAGGAACTGGTTTTTCTAACAAGGACATTTCCAGTGTTGTAGCTCTGACATTACGACCTAGGCAGCTAGCTGCCTCTCAGGCAAATAGGTGTGAGCCAGATGAGACAGTGGTAAGTGACTCCAGCCAAAAGATACTGATGTGGTGGCAAATGGTAAAACTGGTAGGCAACGTGCACTGGAAGCAGGCTTGTGCCAGCCATTGAGCAGGTAATCTCATGCTGACGGCAGCCCTTGAGGACAGGTGCTATCTTTATCTCCAGCACACAGAAGGAGCCAGACAGACACAAGAGAGCTTGAATGACTTGCCCAAGGTAGGAAAGCTAAAAAACAGCAGAAGCAGGACCTAAACCTACCAGTAGTCTATATCCAAAGCCAGTGCTTTTAACTATTTCATACCGCTTACCTATCAAATCTCTTTCATGGAAATACAGCAAGTGAACAGAGACAGCACCAAGAAATGCTGAGAGCTGGGTACTGGAGGCTCACACCTGTAATCCTAGCTACTCAGGAGGCAGAGAGCCGGAGGATCGCAGTTTGAAGGCAGCCCAGGCAAATAGTTCATGGGACACTATCTCAAAAATACCCAGCACAAAAAAAAGAGCTGGTGGAGTGGATTGGGTGGTAAAATGACTGCCTAGCAAGCATGAGGCCCTGAGTTCAAACTCCAGTGCCACCAAAAAAAAAAAGAAAGACAGAGAGATGCTGAGCTATTGTCCAAATACAGGGATATGGACCAAATATATGGCTAGGTTGTTTTCCTGGTTATTTACATTGCTATTTACAAGCCTTATGTCTGAAGTCAGTCTAGGTAGGTGTCTTCCTACCATTTAAATAACCATATTAATACATTAATAGAAAAGACAGGCTCACAAGTAGGGAAGAACAAGCTAAAAACTGAAGAGACATGATCCATGAATAAGGGAAGTAGGTGGTATAGGAGGATCTAGAATGCAGGTAGAGTCCCTAACCTCCAAAACTGGACAGAAGGAAGAGCGTGGATAGAGGGTTGCCAGGGGAGGGCAGAAGAGTGCCTGAAAAGGAGAGAGGCATAGTTGAGAAAAATCACCCTTAATGGTCTGTTAGGGTTTGGACATGAGGAGATATGAGGTGTCTCCCAAAAGGCTCATGTGCTGAAGGATTGACCTCTGGCTAGTGATGTTACTGAAAGGTGACTGGGCTATGAGGGTTCTGCCTTCTCCAATGAATTAATCTCTTGATGGATTCATAATACTACAGCATGACTGGGAAGTGGAAGGAAGGAGGAGATAGGCTTAGTTGGAAGAAGAGGTCATTGGGGATTTGGTGGGTTTCCCGAAAACATATACCTTCTCCACACCCGTTTGCACTGCTCTATGCTTCCTGGCTACCTTAACCTTCTTCCCTGTCATTTCTGCCTTGCACAGGCCTAGAAACAATGGACCCAGCTAACTATAGATTGCAACCTCTGAAACCACGAGGCAACGTAAATATTTCCTCCTTTAAATTGTTTCTCTCAATAACTGTTACAGTGATGAAAAGTCTAATACAGGTCTTCCTCCGTGATCAGTCAAGGACTAAACATCCAACTGTATGCATATCAACTCATATCACATCTTCTGTAATTAAATATACATATATATATATATATATATATATATGTATATGTATAAAATATTAGAGAGACTTACCCAATTACTTCTTGGCTAAATTCAACAACCTTTTCTCTAGCTCTCTTTTCCATCAAAGATTCTTGAATTATTTCTGTCTAGTGAAATTGCATGTGTCAAAGTTGTAACTTACACAATCTATTCCATGAGGACAGTGAAAGGAAGGAAAATAAGATGGAGCACCAGACACTGTGACAGGTCTTCACACACCTTCACACCTGCTCTTCACAAAACCCAAACAAGCAGACATTTCTGTTTCAGAGATAAGAACTCCAATGGCCAAAGAGTTTAAGTAGCTTGAGCAGTCATAGTAGCAAAAAGTAAAGAAACAAAAATGAGATGCAGTCTCTGAGACTCATGCTCTTTGTACCAGTGCTGCCTTGAACCATAAAGGCTACAGCTGACAATAACAGTGTTCTTATCCTAAGACTAAAGTAGAAAATCATTTTTTTAAAAACATACTCAGGGCTGACGGCATGACTCAAGTGGTAGAGCACCTGCCTGGCAAGTGCTAGGTCCTGAGGCCCTGAGTCTAGAGTCCAGAACCACCAAAAACATAATTAAATAAAAACACACATATTGTTCAACTGCTGAGCGCAATGGCACACACCTATAACCCTAGCATTCAAGAAGCAGAAGCAGAATAATCACAAGTTTGAGGCCACCTTGAGTTACATAGTGGGACCTGTGTCAAAAAAAGCAAAGTCTGAGGACGCAGATCAGTGGTAAAGTTCTTGCCTAGCATGTGCAAGGCCCTGGGTTTGAGAGAGACAGAAAGACAGAAACATATTTTATTGTGCATTTCTTCACAAAGCAGCATTACCAACCTACAAGACCTACAAGTCACTCCTGTGTTCCTAGGTCATCCCTCTCTGAAGGTATCACTTCCTGGAGTACCTATGTTTGCATCATCTATTCGTAATGGCTTGGGTCACAACACTGGTCTATGAAGCTAGAAGATTCTTTAGGTCCTGGGCATCTTCACAGGACCACTTTGCCTGCTAGCACATGGCATCAGAGTCAGTTTCAGGGAGAAGTTGGGCTCTGGGGTTTACAGTGCTCTCTACAGAGCTTTGTATCGTCCTCTCTTCTACGCATTTTATTCATGTCCATTCCATGAACAGACCTGGGTCTGCTGCTTTCTTTCAAGTAAATGCCACAAATCCTCACGGCAACAGCCTCTGGAGAGAATGTCCCAAATGATCTCCTAATTATTGCTCCCCTCTAGCATCCCTGCTACAAGCCCTCAGTGCAAAGATTTTGTTCCATGTTGTGTCTTGCTCACTTAAGAGAGTCACGAGGTATGTCCCCAAAATGTTTTCAGACACCTCCACTTACAACCTTCTAATTACCTGTGGGTTCTCCCAGGCATGCCAAGGTCTCAGGCAGGTAGTCATGCAGCCCATTGGAGCATTTCAGTGGCCAGAAGTCCTCCGAGTCATGCAGAGGCCTAGTCTGTTGCTAGATGACTGGCCTATTTAAAGTTCTTGTCTATATTGAGTTAAGCTGCCTTCTGTGGCCTGCTCACACTTACCCAGCTCTGTCTGCAGCTACAGAGAGTACAGAGCAACGCGACAGCATACAAATACTTGGAAATAATTACCACGTCCCTCATTGCCTCTCGTCCAGGCTACATGTCTTCCATTTCTCAGTAGACAGCTTTCAGCTGTGGCCCCACACAGTAAAAGGGGAGCAAGCACTCACCACACTTCACCATTCCTACTTCATAGCACTTCCGAAGTCGGCAGGCCTGGCAGCTTTTACGCCGGTTCTTATCTATGGTACACTGATTTGTAGCTGGACAAATATAATCATTATGTCCTACAGTAGAGAAAAAAAAAAAGGAGGAAGTTGTTCTGACGATACTTTGGTTAAATCTCTTCCTGGTTAACAGCACTGATGGCACCACCCAGCTGAGGATAGGGGACATGTAAGAGTTTACAAATGCCAAAATTAACCCACATCGTCTTCTTAGCAATGTATAAGGAGACCTAGGAATAGGTCAAAATCCTACCTTTTGGCTAATAGGTAGTCCCTCCACCCCATGTGCCTAGAATTCTAAAGAGATACATGTAGAAATACTCCTTTGGACACCGTCACATAAGATTGATTTGCTCTAAACCACAGAATTCCTCAAGAGTTGTGCAACAAATTACCAAATTCAACTGCTTATATTCTTTTACATGTGTTCCTCTTAGGGAGTTAATATATTTATAGGAATTCATAGTTAAATAAGAGAATTAAGAAGCCAAAAGGAACAAGTAAATTAGCATCTACATAAGAATAATGACAACTGATAACAGTTGTGGTCGATACTGCTCTCACCTCTTCACTCCCCTACCTCAGTCTTATGACCCTGCAGTACGCTACAGTGGGCAGAGTATATTTCCTTGCTAATTGATGTTAGCCATGGGACTTTCTTTAGCCAATGGTATATTAATACATATACTACTCTAACCATTGGCTTAGACTGCTGAGCTCCTTAAGGTAGCTGCTGATCCAAGGAGCACATAGGGACATGGGGAGGAGAGCTGAATGCAACCCAAAGCATAGAGCCAAACCTTATGAAGCAGTGTTACCCTAACCAGCTCACAGACCCATCAGTGATAAAATGAATGCTCACTGTAATAGAATGTTAAAGATTTTGACACTGTTACATAGCAATCTCTAAGGCATTGATACTTTGAATTATTTTATGAAAAGATAAAGTGTGTATTTTAAAAATTATTATTTCAGGGACAGTATGGAGAACAGATTAGAGGCAGCAAAACCAAGCCAGAAGACCAGGTAAGATTCTGCTTTAGCTATGCAACTGAGAAAGGCTGTTTGGACTGGATGCTGGAGGAAGGATGAAGAGGGCTACATGGTTCTGAGGAAAGTTTAAGAAACAGAAATTAAATAGTTGAAAAGTAACAGTGAACAGGGCATTTGGGTACTCTTATTTCTTAACTGTGTCTTTCAGATAAACAACATAGCCTGACCTTCTTCCATTAAACCTATAACGGACCAGATTTGCAGTGCAGACAATGGATGAATCTCAATGACAAATGAGCTAGCCATAAAAGAAACAAGTCACAAAAGTATACATAGGAGAAGATTTCCATTCATATAAAGTTCAAAAATAGAGAAAAAGAAACTACAATGTCAAGGATGCCTGCCTAGATGATCAAACCATAAGGGAAGGCAGCAGTTAGGCTCAGCTCACTTCGGGAGAGCGGGAAGGAGCTGTGACTGTCAGGCCCACTCAGAGGGGCTCTGGGGTACTGCCATTGCCTGAGCACTGGTTACACAGGGATCTGCTTTTGATTCTTTAAACTGGTTATGCTCACTGCAGAATTACACATTAGCACACAGGAAGAAGGTAATTAAAAACTGACTCTAACCTTATAGCATTCTTCACAATCTTTTTATGCCTCTCATTTAGTCAAGGAAAATGTATGTGAAGTACAAATGTTTTTCAAGTTTTTCTCAGACACTCTTCTTCTATTACACTTAAGCTACAGTTGGCATCTTTCACTTCAAAATGTAACATCTCTAATATGCCCTCATTTTCACTGAAGTACTTTAATCTTTATATTTTATCAAATTCCCCTCTACATATTTTACTTTATTAAAATATATCTTTCTCTAGATAAGGAGGACAGATTGATGGAAGGCTAATCACTTATGTGAATAAGTATTTCTGAGTGGTGGAATTCAGGGTGGGGGTGTTGATTTAACTTTCTCCCATATTACATATTCCCACATAGTTTGAATGTTTAAAATGAACAGATAACATATTTTGAAAAGTGAAGTGGTTTGTTCTTATTGTTGTTAATAATATTAGCTCCAGTGAGTGGGGTGAGGTGAGAGGTGACAGTGGGGGAGGGGGGTGGGCTCTGAGGAGGGTGAAGAGGTTTCTATGTGGGATAGTTCCCATTGTGGGGTGTTGAAGCCCCAGTGGAGTGAAGAAGGTAACCACCTGAAGGAGGGAAAGTGGCAGCAACAGAAAAAAATTTTTGTCACATAGAGGTATTAATTAAATAAAATATGGGAAAAACAATAAGAACCATGTTCCTCATATTAGAAAAGAGAACATGAAAAGAAGTAGAACAAATCTTTTGGTATTGAACTAGAATCAAAGATCAGTTCTCAATATATATAGAAAGAGACAGAAACACAGCAGCATGTATGTATATGTATGCACATACATGGATACACACATATACATACATAAATACACTCCTTCACTCTATCCCCATGAGGATGTAGGAGCAATGAGAGAAGTAGTACTCAGATCCTGGTTCATAAATGCCACTGTCTGCTAAGAGGACATGGGGCCCCATGGAGAAACAGCTTATTCCAGCACGAGGGCAGGCAACATACAAGATAGGCCAGAAATATTCTGTACCAGGAAAGAAAGATGTGCCCAAAGAATTACAGGCAGCTGTCACAAAGACAGAGTCACCTAAAGATCCCTACTAGCCAAATCTGAGATAATGTGAACATCAAATTAATAATAATAACTCTAAAGACAGAAACCCATTTGTAGAAAATACGAAACCATAAGTTAAATGGATATAAATCAATTAATTGAAGTAACAGGATAGTTACATGGACTCAAAGGATTTCCCAACAAAAATACTCATTAATAACAAAGGGAAAAGAGTAATTTCATAGAGCAGAACCTAGCATTCATCACCTTAATCAAATAATCAAAATGAGCATCATGAGGAAAGGGACACATGAAAACCAAGCACCACAGGAAAGACCCCAATAAGAAGATGACACAGTATCATTTCTGTGACATTCCTGCCAATAATGTGAACTCTGAGCCTAATGAGGAGGAGACAGCAGACAAACCCAAAGTGAGTGATATTCTGCAAAATGACTGGCCTTCTTCAGAAGGGTTATGATCATGAAAATCAAGGGAGGACTGAAAAATGACTCTGGACAGACAGAAACTAAAGACCTGATACCTAAATGCAAAGTTTGTTCCTGCACTGGAGCCTCATGCTAGGGCAGGCTCTGTTAGGAAGATGAGGATTAGATAGTACATTGTAGGGATGTACCAATGTTAATTTCCCAATTTTGACAACTGTGTTGTGGCTTTGTAGGAGAAAAACATTAACATTTGAGGGTAAACAAGTAGAACGCAGGCAATCCTTTCCAAAACAATTCTATGAATAAGAGACTGTTTAATAAAATTATTCTAATATTCCTATGGACAAAGGCACAGTAGAGCACATTTGTAATCCCACCTACTTAGAAAGTTGAGGCAGGAAGAGAGCATCAGGAGTCTGAAGCCCAGCCAAAGTTAGACAGACCCTATTATAAAAAAAATTGTAAATGCTATAATGTACCCCCACCCAGCACAACAATAAAAAAAAAGAAAGAAAGAAAAACTAGTGGGTGAGAAGGGCATAGATCAGAAGGCTCACAGCTCAAAGCCAGCCTGGGCAAATACTTCAAAAGACCCTATCTTTTTTTTTTTCTTTTTTCTTTTATTATTCATATGTGCATACAAGGCTTGGTTCATTTCTCCCCCCTGCCCCCACCCCCTCCCTTACCACCCACTCCGCCCCCTCCCTCCCCCCCCAATACCCAGCAGAAACTATTTTGCCCTTATCTCTAATTTTGTTGTAGAGAGAGTATAAGCAATAATAGGAAGGAACAAGGGGTTTTGCTGGTTGAGATAAGGATAGCTATACAGGGCATTGACTCACATTGATTTCCTGTGCGTGGGTGTTACCTTCTAGGTTAATTCTTTTTGATCTAACCTTTTCTCTAGTACCTGTTTCCCTTTTCCTATTGGCCTCAGTTGCTTTAAGGTATCTGCTTTAGTTTCTCTGCGTTAAGGGCAACAAATGCTAGCTAGTTTTTTAGGTGTCTTACCTATCCTCACCCCTCCCTTGTGTGCTCTCGCTTTTATCATGTGCTCATAATCCAGTCCCCTTGTTGTGTTTGCCCTTGATCTAATGTCCACATATGAGGGAGAACATACGATTTTTGGTCTTTTGGGCCAGGCTAACCTCACTCAGAATGATGTTCTCCAATTCCATCCATTCACCAGCGAATGATAACATTTCGTTCTTCTTCATGGCTGCATAAAATTCCATTGTGTATAGATACCACATTTTCTTAATCCATTCGTCAGTGCTGGGGCATCTTGGCTGTTTCCATAACTTGGCTATTGTGAATAGTGCCGCAATAAACATGGATGTGCAGGTGCCTCTGGAGTAACAGTCTTTTGGGTATATCCCCAAGAGTGGTATTGCTGGATCAAATGGTAGATCGATGTCCAGCTTTTTAAGTAGCCTCCAAATTTTTTTCCAGAGTGGTTGTACTAGTTTACATTCCCACCAACAGTGTAAGAGGGTTCCTTTTTCCCCACATCCTCGCCAACACCTGTTGTTGGTGGTGTTGCTGATGATGGCTATTCTAACAGGGGTGAGGTGGAATCTTAGTGTGGTTTTAATTTGCATTTCCTTTATTGCTAGAGATGGTGAGCATTTTTTCATGTGTTTTCTGGCCATTTGAATTTCTTCTTTTGAGAAAGTTCTGTTTAGTTCACGTGCCCATTTCTTTATTGGTTCATTAGTTTTGGGAGAATTTAGTTTTTTAAGTTCCTTGTATATTCTGGTTATCAGTCCTTTGTCTGATGTATAGTTGGCAAATATTTTCTCCCACACTGTGGGTGTTCTCTTCAGTTTAGAGACCATTTCTTTTGATGAACAGAAGCTTTTTAGTTTTATGAGGTCCCATTTATCTATGCTATCTCTTAGTTGCTGTGCTGCTGGGGTTTCAGTGAGAAAGTTCTTACCTATACCTACTAACTCCAGAGTATTTCCTACTCTTTCTTGTATCAACTTAAGAGTTTGGGGTCTGATATTAAGATCCTTGATCCATTTTGAGTTAATCTTGGTATAGGGTGATATACATGGATCTAGTTTCAGCTTTTTGCAGACTGCTAACCAGTTTTCCCAGCAGGTTTTGTTGAAGAGGCTGCTATTTCTCCATCGTATATTTTTAGCTCCTTTGTCAAAGATAAGTTGCTCATAGTTGTGTGGCTTCATATCTGGATCCTCTATTCTGTTCCACTGGTCTTCATGTCTGTTTTTGTGCCAGTACCATGCTGTTTTTATTGTTATTGCTTTGTAATATAGTTTGAAGTCAGGTATTGTGATACCTCCTGCATTGTTCTTTTGACTGAGTATTGCCTTGGCTATTCGTGGCCTCTTGTGTTTCCATATAAATTTCACAGTAGATTTTTCAATCTCTTTAATGAATGTCATTGGAATTTTGATGGGAATTGCATTAAACATGTAGATTACTTTTGGGAGTATCGACATTTTTACTATGTTGATTCTACCAATCCATGAGCATGGGAGATCTCTCCACTTTCTATAGTCTTCCTCAATCTCTTTCAAAAGACCCTATCTTGAAAAAACCCATCACAAAAAAGGGCTGGTGGAGTGGCTCAAGGTGTGGACTGAATTCAAACCCCAGTCCACACCAAAAAAAAAAAAAAGAGAGAGAAAAAGAAATAAAAACTGTATTGCAATTTAAACATGCTTACATATTCTAAATGATCATTTAGTTAAATGTAAAAGGAAGGCTCTCCACCCTGCATTATTTTTTATACAGTTTGCTTGATTTCGGGAACACATTTCTGGGGCATGTGGAGGAGTCATAAATCATGCCTAGTGAAAAATGCTGCCTGGATGAAATAATTTTTAAAAATAAATTTCAGTAATAAAAGTTAAGAAACAAAGAAACAAAGGCTGGGGCTATAGCTCAAGTGGTAGAACCTTGCCTAGCATGATCAAGGCCCTGGATCCAATAACCAGGACTGAAAAAAAAATTAAAAAATAAGGTTTTTTTATTTTAGGATTACCGGTAGCTCACACCCATAATCCTAGCTACTCAGTAGGCAGAGATTAGGAGGATCTTGGTTCAAAGCCTAGGCAAATAGTTTGAGAGACCCTATCTCGAAAATACGTAACACATGATGTCTACAGAACATTTCATCCAACTTCTACACAATACACATTTTTCTCAGCAGCCCATGGAACCTGCTCCAAAATAGATCATATCCTAGGGCACAAAGCAAGCCTCAGCAAATATAAGAAAATAAAAATTATACCATGCATTCTATCTGATCAAAATGCAGTAAAACTAGAACTCAACAACAAAAGTAAAGACAAAAAACATGCAAACAGCTGGAAACTGAACAACTCCTTGCTTAATGAACAGTGGGTCACTGATGAAATAAAAGAGGAAATCAAAAGGTTCCTGGAAGTCAATGAAAATGAAAACACAACCTACCAGACCTTTGGGACACAGCAAAGGCAGTCCTGAGAGGAAAGTTTATAGCCATGAGTGCATATATTAAAAAGACTGAAAGATCCCAAATCAATGACCTAATGATACATCTCAAACTCCTAGAAAAACAAGAACAAGCAAATCCCAAAACAAAGAGAAGGAGAGAAATAATAAAAATAAGAGCTGAAATCAATGAAATAGAAACCAAAAAAACCATACAAAGAAATAATAAAACAAAGAGTTGGTTCTTTGAAAAAATAAACAAGATCTATAGACCCTGGCAAACCTGACTAAAATGAGGACAGAAAAAAAACCTAAATCAGTAAAATCAGGCATGCAAAAGGGAAGATAACAACAAACACTAGGGAAGTCCAGGAAATCATCAGAGACTACTTTAAGAACCTATATTCAAATAAATTCAAAAATCTTAAAGAAATGGACAGATTTCTAGATACATATGATCATCCAAAACGGAACCAAGAGGACATTAATCACCTGAATAGATCTCTAACACAAAATGAAATTGAAGCAGTAATCAAGAGTCTCCCCAAAAAGAAAAGTCCAGGACCTGATGGATTTGCTGCTGAATTCAATCAGACCTTTAAAGAAGAACTGATACCAACCCTCCTTAAACTGCTCCATGAAATAGAAAGGGAAGGAAAACTGCCTAACACATTTTATGAAGCCAGTATTACAATTATCCCAAAACCAGGCAAAGACACCTCCAAAAAGGAGAACTATAAGCCAATCTCCTTAATGAACATTGATGCAAAAATCCTCAACAAAATAATAGCAAACCGAATTCAACAACACATCAAAAAGATCATTCACCACGACCAAGTAGGCTTCATCCCAGGAATGAAGGGGTGGTTCAACATATGAAAATCAATAAACGTAATAAACCACATTAACAGAAGCAAAGACAAAAACCACTTGATCATCTCAATAGATGCAGAAAAAGCCTTTGATAAGATCCAACACCATTTCATGATAAAAGCTCTAAGAAAACTAGGAATAGAAGGAAATAACCTCAACATTATAAAAGCTATATATGACAAACCTACAGCCAGCATTATACTTAATGGAGAAAAACTGAAACCATGCCCTCTAAAATCAGGAACGAGACAAGGATGCCCACTATCTCCACTCCTATTCAACATAGTACTGGAATTCCTAGCCAGAGCAATTAGGCAAGAAGAAGGAATAAAAGGAATACAAATAGGTAAAGAAGCTGTCAAAATATCACTATTTGCAGACGATATGATCCTATACCTTAAAGACCCAAAAAACTCTACTCAAAAGCTGCTAGACACCATCAACAGCTATAGCAAGGTAGCAGGATATAAAATCAACATAGAAAAATCATTAGCATTTCTATACACTGATAATGAACAAACTGAGAAAGAATATACGAAAACAATTCCATTTACAATAGCCTCAAAAAAATCAAATACCTAGGTGTAAACCTAACAAAGATGCGAAAGACCTATACAAGGAGAACTATAAACTTCTGAAGAAAGAGATTGAGGAAGACTATAGAAAGTGGAGAGATCTCCCATGCTCATGGATTGGTAGAATCAACATAGTAAAAATGTCTATACTCCCAAAAGCAATCTACATGTTTAATGCAATTCCCATCAAAATCCCAATGACATTCATCAAAGAGATGAAAAATCTACCCTTAAATGTATTTGGAAACACAAGAGACCACGAATAGCCAAGGCGATACTCAGCAAAAAGAACAACGCTGGAGATATCACAATACCTAACTTCAAACACACATTACAAAGCAATAACAATAAAAACAGCATGGTACTGGCACAAAAACAGACATGAAGACCAGTGGAACAGAATAGAGGACCCAGATATGAAGCCACACAACTATAACCAACTTGTCTTTGACAAAGGAGCTAAAAATATACGATGGAGAAATAGCAGCCTCTTCAACAAAAACTGCTGGGAAAACTGGCTAGCAGTCTGCAAAAAACTGAAACTAGATCCATGCTTATCACCCTATACCAAAATTAACTCTAAATGGATCAAGGATCTTAATATCAGACCACAAACTCTAAAGTTTGTATAGGAAAGAGTAGGAAATACTCTGGAACTAATAGGTATAGGCAAGGACTTCCTCAATGGAACCCCAGCAGCTCAGCAGAGGTAGCATAGATAAGTGGGACATCATAGAACTAAAAAGCTTCTGTTCAACAAAAGAAATGGTCTCTAAACTGAAGAGAACACCGACAGAGTGGGAGAAAATATTTGCCAGCTACACGTCAGACAAAGGACTGATAACCAGAATATACAGGGAATTCAAAAAACTAAACTCTCCCAAAACTAATGAACCAATAAAGAAATGGGCAAGTGAACCAAACAGAACTTTCTCAAAAGAAGAAATTCAAATGGCCAAAAAACACATGAAAAAAAAGCTCACCATTTCTAGCAATAAAGGAAATGCAAATTAAAACCACACTAAGATTCTACCTCACCCCTGTTAGAATAGGCGTCATTAGCAACACCACTAACAACAGGTGTTGGCGAGGATGCAGGGAAAAAGGAACCCTCTTACGCTGCTGGTGGGAATGTAAACTAGTACAACCACTCTGGAAAAAAATTTGGAGGCTACTTAAAAAGCTAAACATTGGTCTGCCATATGATCCAGCAATACCACTCTTGGGGATATACCCAAAAGAATGTGACACAGGTTACTCCAGAGGCACCTGCACACCCATATTTATTGCAGCATTATTCACAGTAGCCACATTATGGAAACAGCCAAGATACCCCACCACCGACGAATGGATCAAGAAAATGTGGTATCTATACACAATGGAATTTTATGCAGCCATGAAGAAGAACGAAATGTTATCATTCGCTGGTGAATGGATGGAATTGGAGAACATCATTCTGAGTGAGGTTAGCCTGGCCCAAAAGACCAAAAGTCGTATGTTCTCCCTCATATGTGGACATTAGATCAAGGGCAAACACAACAATGGGATTGGACTTTGATAACATGAGGCGAGAGCACACAAGGGAGGTATAAGGATAGGCAAGAAACCCAAAAAGAAAACAAGATAGCATTTGATGTCCTCAATGCAAAGGAACTAATGCAGAAACTTTAAAGTGACAGAGGCCAATAGGAGAAAGGGACCAGGAACTAGAGAAAAGGTTAGATCAAAAAGAATTAACCTAGAAGGTAACACACATATACAGGAAAGCAATGCCAGTCAACTCCCTGTATAGCTATCCTTATCTCAACTAGCAAAAACCCTTGGTCCTTCCTATTATTGCTTATATTCTCTCTTCAACAAAATTAGAAATAAGGGCAAAATAGTTTGTGCCTGGTAGCAAAGGGGTTTGGGGGGATAGGGAGAGTGTGGGGGTAAAGGGAGGGGGCGTGGTGAAGGGGGAAGAAATGACCCAAATATTGTATGCACATATGAATAAAAGAAATTAAAAAAAAAAGAAAATACGCAACACAAAAAAAGGGCTGGTGGATTAGTAGAGCACTTGCCTAGCAAGCATGAGGCCCTGAGTTCAAGCCCCAGTACGAGAGCGAGAGAGAGAGAGACAGAGAGAAAAGAGAGAGAGAAAGAAAAAAGAGAAAATGGCCAAAACTTGTCATTGTCCTCCCCTCTCCCCCACTTTGTGGTGCTGGGGATCAAACCCAGGGCCTTGTACATGTTAGGCAAATGTTTTACAACTGAAGCAGGATAAATAGGAAGTGCTTGTACTGATAGATACTGAAATGCATTATAAAGCTATAATAGTTAAAATAATTTAGTACTTGTATGAGAATGAAGAGATAGATCAACAGAAGCATCAGAATAAAATACTAGTACATATAAGAACTTAATATGCCACACATATACAGAAACAAAAATCAATGGAAACATGAAAAGATTCTCTAAACCATCCATAATCAAAGCACTGAGCATTAAAACCTTAATGATAAGAAAGGATAATACAGGGGGTGAATTTGAGCACAGTACATTATATCCACGTATGGAAATATCACAATGAAACCCCTTTGTACAATGAATATATGCTAATAAAAAGAGTAAGCCATAATGAGATACTTGTATATACACATTAGAGTGGCTGAAATTTTAAAACTGACACTACAAAGTTTCAGTGAGGATGCAGAGTGACCAGAACTCTCACACCTTGCCATGGAGAATGGAAAGTAGTTCAGCCACTTTGGAGAACAGTTTGTTAACACAACTACCAAAAGGCATTCACCCAAAAGAAGCAAAAATATATGTCTACACAGAGAGATATGCATACATACACATGATATATAGCAGTTTTACTCAAAATAGCACAAAACTGGAAACAACCCAGATGAATAAACAAGCTGTAGTATATCTGAGCTTTGGGATATTACTCAGCAACAAAAAGGAATACTGCTGACACAGGCAACAGCACAGATAAATCTTAAAAGCATCCTAATAAGAGAAAGAAGTCAAACACAAATGATCGAATGCATTATGCCACCACGCAACACTCTAGAGAAGGCAGCCGTGTAGAGACAGAAGCAGATCAATGGTTCCCAGAACCCAGGAAATGGGAGAAACTGGCTATGATGAATGATGGTGGTGGTACATGGCTAAATATATTTTCAAGCTTTATAAACATATATAATTGCCAGGCACTGATGGCTCACTCCTGTAATCCTAGCTACCTAGGAGGCTGAGATTGGGAGGATTGAAGTTCGAGGCCAGCCCAGGCACATAGTGAGACCTCATGTCCAAAATAACTAGAGCAAAATGGACTGGAGGCACAGCTCAGGTGGTAGAGTGACTACTTTGCAAGCATAAAGCCCTAAGTCCAAATCCCAGTCCCATCCAAAAAATAAAAACATAAATAAACGTACATATTTTATTATATGAAAATTATATTTCAAACTAAGAAAATCAGCTTCCATATTTTTAAATCAATGAAAAAATGGATGGTTTTAGTCAATAAAATGATGTGGAGAAAATTGACTATTTAGAGAAATACATTTGATTTTTCTTTTTTTTTTTTGCTTTACTAGGATTTGAACTCAGGGCCTTGTGCTTGCTGGACAGGCACTCTATCACTTGAGCCACACTTTCAGCCCTTTTTTGCTTTAGTTTTTATTCAGGTAGGACCTCACTTTTTTTTCTAGCCTCAGACCACAATTCTCTCACCTACAGCCCAAAAGGGAAACCACTGTGATGGCTGCTCACTGTGCGGAGAAGCCAACAAGGCCAATCCTACTGGGATGCCCAACACCACCCACCTTCCAGTGACTTGTACAGTGAAGGGGACTGAGGAACGGTAAGATATGATCAAGTAGCTTTTAATCATGTTGGCAAGACCAGCTGAAAATTATGAAAACAAAAGAATGTTAAATGCAATCAATTTCTCAAGGTTATAGTGTGAGACTATTTTAAAGAACTGGCCACTTTCAATTCCTGCAAAGTATTTATACCAAAAATATAGAGTCCAAAACATTAAGTAATTGTTGCACATCTAGAATCTGACATCCTGACTGAGGCAGTAGGAGTATTGGAACAACACGGGAAAAGCTTGTTTTCAACTCTTAGCAGCTACAATTTCAAGGTTCAAAGATATTTCAGGCAGACAGATATTTTCCCAACAGCAAAAGAGAAGAATCTCTTTTTAAAAGATATAGGTGAGCTGGAGACGTGATTCAAGTGGTAGAGTAGCTGCCTAGCAAACGTAAGGCCCCGGTTCAAACCACAGTACTGCAAAAAAGCAAAAAATAAAAAACCCAGCATAAAAGACCTAGGTAGTTGTAATAGACTAAAATATCCTAAAGGGTAAAATTCTAGAACCTCAGCAAGATATAGATTTCAAGAATGACATGAAGAAAAGTGAAAGAATTCAGTTCTGAATTTCAGAAAATCTGAATTGTTATCATATATAGCAGGGACCATGACCTACCTTCTATATCTCCATGTCACAGAGGAGGAAAGAGGCTGGGAGGAGAAGTCACAGAGCTAATAAGTGAAGGATCTAGGACCATCAGGTAGTCATCCATACAGGGTAAATGTCAGGGGCTACACAGAAAGGGGGTCTTTAGCTACCAACATTCTACTCTTCGCCTTCTTCGGGATGCTATCAATATTGTTCTACTTGAGGTAAAGCATTTGCTTAATCTAGAATTCTCAAATGGGTGAGGCCATTTGCACAGAGCTTCCTGAAGGTTGCTATTCTTAACTGGTGAAGAACAAGGCGCTGAGGCATGATAGAAAAGAGAAGGGTGCTTTAACATGGGAACACAGGACACTGCCCAGAAGGGGGATATGCGGAAGAAGTTATGAAGGAGACATAAAAGGACATGAGTCAACAAGAAAGTGACTTCAGCACCTCAGGGCTGGTGCAGGAAGCAAAGGTGGCTAGGACACATGGACAGAGTTGCATTGACTTGAAACCAGGAGTGCACAGTTTGAAGGTGATTAACAAAGCTGATTTTTTAAAAAAGCAAACCAATAAAATAAATAAAAGTGCCGGGTGCCAGTGACTCACACCTGGAATCCTAGCTACTCAGGAGGCAGAGATCAGGAAGATTACGGTTTGAAGCCAACCTGGGCAAATAGTTGATGAGACCCTATCTTGAAAAAAAAATTCACAAAAAAGGGCTGGTGGAGTGGCTCAAGGTATAGGCCCTGAGTTCAAACCCCAGTAGTGCTGAATGAATTAATGAATGAAAGTAAACCTAGCCCAGAGAATCTGAAGAAGGAACATTAGGGAAATAGTCTAATACCAGACCAGAAAGCAAGGGTTAGGAAGGAGACTCTGTGAGCCCAGGGGAAGACTCACTTCTCAAAGTTCAGTAAGGTTTAATTTCTGACTTCTGACCACTTCCATAAAATGTATTAATTCTCTACCTTAGGAGCCAGCCCACCATTGTGACCTAAGCATGCCTACATTAAACCTAAGTCAAATGACAAAACCATCTTTACCACTCCTAGTGAGCCCACATTTCTCCCAAGCAGTATCTTCCCAAGGCTGTAACTAGAAGTCTTGTCTCTAACACCCCAGTGGATAAAGATAGGGACAAACTGACTGTATACTCTTTGGGTTCCTGGGGTAGAAATATGCAATCAGAGATAAACTATTCTGCACCTGAAACAATCCACACACATCCCCATCCAAACACACATCCCCATCCAATCACACATGATGCTAAACTGCTCATCACTGTATACAATGAGACAAGCAGTCTCACAGTGAAATTTCTATCAGGTCATCTCTGCAAAATTGTTTGAAAGCAAAAGTGGAAAAGGAAAGAAGCAATTAACAATACTCTTGTACCTTGAATGCTTCTTTTAAAAAAGGCCTTACATCCTTCACAGGACCAGACTCCATAGTGGTATCCAGATGCGTAATCACTGCAGACCGCACAGAAGTGAGCATCCCTCTTTGAACTTGGACTCATACCAGGGCTGGCGCAACTGCTCCCACTAACCTTCCTTTTCAGTGTCTCTCTGGGGGTCAAAGAAAACATCCATTGTAAAAGAGCATAAAAAGGAAAGAAAGGGGTTTCTAGGCATAAAAGAATAGTATGACTGTTGCCTAATTCAATCTCTCTGCTTTCCAGGGCTCAGGGAAATCTGATACAGCAAAAATGTTATGACAGATATCAGCTCAGTAAAGAGCCACACAGGGGGTGGCAGGTGTTTGAGAGTAGTTAGGTGGTGAACAGTAGTCCTGAGAAGGCTTTGAAGGAAGCAGAGGCTCAGTGCTCAGCTCCTGGAGGGCGTGGTTTTTTTGGAAAGGGAATGGTAGAGGTACTACTGATTTATAAATGAAGGTAATTTTTCTATGGCTTAATTTGCCCAGAGATTAGGAAAACTTCTATTAGAATTCAAGTTCAGAAACAAAAACATTTCTTCCTTTAAAGGAGATGAAAATCAAAACATGGGCTCGGAGCGTGGTTCAAATAGTAGAGCGCCTGCCTAGCAAGCTTGAAGCCCTGAGTTCAACAGCAGCACCAAATCAAAACACAAACAAACAAAAACTTAAACAACCAAAACAGAAAACATTATTTTGAAAAAGTTACCTATGGCCAGGCACCTGTGACTCACCCTTGTAATCCTAGCTACATGGGAGGCTAAGATCAGGAGGATCATGGTTCAAGGCCAGCCTAGGCAATAATTTGTGAGACCCCCCATCTCCAAAATAACTGGAGCAAAACTGGAATGGAGGTGTGGCTTAAGTGGTAGAGTCCTGCTTTGCAAGTTTGAAGCCCTGAGTTCAAACCCCAGTCCCACAAAAAAAAAAGTTATCTATAATTTTTATATCCTCTTCATCTTATCTATATTCTCTTCTTTACCTAACAAATAAAAAGTTTTATTAAAAATTATGTTATCGTATGATAGTTTCTCAAAGGTTTGGTTTTTTGGTTTTGGGAATTAAATTCAGAGTATAGTGGTTGAGTGCTAAGCATGTACTATTTTATAGCCATGTTTGAAAGTAATAAATTTCAATATTTAATATGCTCTAAGTACTCTGTTTTGGAAGTTTATCTCTTCCCCCGCCCCTTCTCCTACTCCATCTTTCCCTCCACACCAACTGTTATTTTTAAAAATATTATAAATTATACTGAAATAATCTATCATGTTATTTTGCATTTAAAGAGTTTGAATATTCTTTTTAACTTCAGGAACTTTCAGCGAAAGCCAATATATTAAGTAGTTTTTCACTGATCATTACAAAATGCTATTTTAGTTTATTATTTAAAAAGTTGATAACAGGACTGGAGATGTAGCTCAAGCAATAGAGCGCCTGCTTTGCAAGCTCACAGCAAATGTAAAACCCCAAGTTCAAACCTCAGTCCCACCCAAAAAAAAAAAAAGTCTATAAAAAGTGCATACCAATTATCTTTTCAGGTTTCACAGCTAGTATTTCATGTAAATTGTAATGCTGCCTCAGTTACTTTTATCCTGGAAACAATCTGTCATGAACACTAAATTGTCATTTCACAATAACACTAACCTGAAATGTCTTCATCAAGAGCAAACTGATTTAAGTTCAATCTTTATCATGTAAAGATGGTAGTTCTGATAATGACTTCTCCCACCACCCACCTACAAGAGCAATTTCTTAATGAGAACAGGCATCACATGTCTTAGGCACTCTAAGCAACCTAGGTGACTAATAAAGATGCTGTATAACACATATCCTTCTTCTCACTAAGTCATAAAGTGAACTGAATAATACCTATAAACCAGAATTCAGAATGAAGACTGGATTTTACCTGTTTACAGGTAAAGTGTGTTCTAGTGATCTTGATTCACACCAAGGACTCTTCTGAGGCTCTGCGTACAGAAGTGATGACTGACAATGGATCGCTAAAGGTGAGAGGTGCCCAGGAGTTGGCCATAATACAGTAGGGCTTGCGGTCTGTTGACCGGGCCCACCTTCCAAGTTATTAGCACTGCTGCAAACGCTGTAGTTCATCACAGCAGGACTATAGAATGCCATGGCTGAATACTCATGGTGGCTCTCTACATAGGAGGAAGGGATATATATGGGGCCATGTTCCAGGGGTAGGACAGACTGACTGCAGTTGTAAGAGGCAGGAGAGTTAAGGCTTGATGGTGAGTTTTTGATATCCATGTCTTGAACAGGCAACAGCTGAGAAAGCTCCTCGTGAGAAGAGGCACAAATGGACATTATAATGTTCTCAAAGACTCATGGGCAGGTGTAATACCTATAAAGAAAAAACAAAAGAGAACACTAAGTTAGATAGAGCTACAGGAGTATTTAAAAGTTCATTTTTAGCCAGACATGATGGTGCATGCCTGAAATCCCAGCACTCTGGAAGCTGAAGGAGGAGGATCTTGACTTTGAGAACAGCCTGAGTTACATAGTAAGATCCTGACTCAAAAAAAAAGTATAAAATTTTATTCTAAATACATGCACACATTTGTATGAGATTGCAAATACATCTTGAAACTACATATGAAAATATTAACCACAGAGAAGTAGGGATGAGAGGCATGAATTCTCACTTTCTACTGCATTCACTTTTTTTTTTTTGGTGTGGCACTGTGGCTTGAACTTAGGGCCTATACTTTGAGCCACTCCACCAGCCCTTTTTTTGAGGGTTTGTTTTGGTTTTTGGTTTTTTTGAGATGGGGTCTTGAGAACTATTTGCTCAGGCTGGCTTTGAACCATGATCATCCTGATCTCTGCCTCTTGAGTAGCTAGGATTACAGGCATGAGCAGCCAGCACCTGGCTGCTGCATTCACTTGTTTATTGCCTCATGTGTTGTTAACTATAAGAATTGTTATCCACAATAATTTATTTAAATCTGCACTTGGGAAGCTGAGGCAGGAGGATCACAAGTTCCAGGCCATCCTGGGCTACAAGGCCAGCCTGGACCAAATAGACCCTGTCTAAAAAACAAAACACTCTTTTAATTTAAAAACACAGGAATATATAAGATGCATGCAAACTTTTATGGAAAAGTAAGCAAGAATAGACAGATAAACCTTAAAAGTCAATGAACTAACTAGTGTTAACAACATTCAATTATATTATGAATCTCCAATAACATAAAAATGAGAGTTTGGGCACATAAATAGACTGATCAAGGTAACTATAACTTACCAATCTATTGCCTCTCAGCTTTGAATGTGCCCTCCACTATTGGCTCTGATAAACAGAACTTCTTCACCACTAAAATGAGCTCAACATAAAGCTCGATAGAGGGCGCTAGAGCGACACTGCAAGTGGAACAGGCTTGCTGTAAAATCCTGCCCCGTCTACAGGTTCAGAATGAAGTCCTTCTGCCACCTGGCAGTCTCAGCATGGCAATAACCTTTCCACAATCACCTGTGTGGACTGTGGCCCGAATGGTCAACACCGCAGTTATTCATTGTGCAAGACATTACCCTGCATGACTTGTGTGCTCTAAAGACCTTGTGCCCTCCAGGGGCACTGGAACTCCCACTGCCCACACATGCCCCAGTGCTGAATGCCAGCTGTTGGCCGGCATTTTGGAGGGGCCCTTTTGCTTACCCATCAACCTCAGATCAGCTTAAACCAGACAACATCTCTGCTAGTTAATGGGCAAACCTCACCCTCTCCAATGAGATCTAAGCCCCTTCAAGTGTGTCCTTTCCTGACTACTCTGCTCAGGAGATACATTTTCTTATATCATGTACTTAATTCTTATCATAGTTAATAATTCTTTATATTAAACTTCCCCTATTGGTGATATTAAATAGTTCTCTCGATTTAATCCAGACTGCTTTAAGAACCCAAACGTTCTTATACAGAAAACCCAAAAGTAGAAAATTGAAAAACTCAAAAGAGTTAAGAAATTTGGTGTATGATAAAGGTGGTATAGCTCAAATCACTGGGAAAACTCTGATCAGTATAGTCACTGGAAAAGTAGATCTGTATCTCACACTGTAAACCAGAATAAACTCCAGAGATCAAAAGTTAAGAGCAATGTAAGGATGGAGCAGGAGAAAGAAACAGGGTGGGAGAGGGAGACAAGAGAGAGGAGGACTGCACAGGTACTGGAAGCAAACAGGTAAATCCCTTCATACTAGTGTGAAGGAGAAATCGTAACTATGGCTGGAAATCAGGAACAATTTTTAAAAAGAAGCAATAAATTCAGTACAAAAAAGTAACTTTTTGCATATCATAAAACACCATAAGCAAAATTTAAAAAAATTAATGACAAATTGGAAAAAAAAATCTTAACTTTTTTGAGAAAGAAAAAATTTTGGCTGAGGACATGGTTCATGTGTTAGAGCACTTGCCTAGTAGGCAGAAGGCCCTGGATTCGATCACCAGTATCGAAAAAAAAGAAAAGAAATGAGAGTTTAATCTTCCTAGTATATAGAGAACTTTTAGATTCTAATAATCAAAAAAGACCAAAACAATCCATTAGAAAAAAAATAGGCAAAAGATATAAACAGACAAATAGGAGAAGGGGACCAGGAACTAGAGAAAAGGTTAGTTTGAGAAGAATTAACCTAGAAGGTAACACACATGCACAGGAAATTAATGTGAGTCAACTCCCTGTATAGCTATCCTTATCTCAACTAGCAAAAACCTTTGGTCCTTCCTATTTAAAAAAAAAAGTTATAGACAGAAAGAAAGGCAAATGTCTCTTAAAGACAAAAGACAAAAAGATGTTCAACCTCATTCACAAAAAGAAACAAACATACATCAAGATTCCACTTCTTGCTGGGCACTAATGGCTCACACCTGCAATCCTAGCTACTCAGGAGGCAGAAATCAGGGGGATCGAAGTTCAAGCCAGTCCAGAGAAGTAGTTCCAGGCAAACAGTTCACGAGACCCTATTTAGAAAATACCCTTCACAAAAAAGGGCTGGTAGAGTGGCTAGATGTAGGCCCCGAATTCAAACCCCAGTATCACAAAAAAAAAAAAAAAAATGAAAAATTTAATTTATCTTGCTTGGGTTAGGGGAGGACTCACATCTGTAATCCTAGCCAGTTGGGAGGCTGAGATCAGGAGGATCAAGGTTCAAGGCCAACCTCGACAAATAGTTCATGAGACCTATCTCCAAAATAGCCTGAGCAAAATGAACGAGAGATGTGGCTCAAGCCATAGAAAACCTGCTTTGTAAGCACCAAAACCCCAGTTCAAACCCAGACCCACCAAAAAAAAAAAAAATTTCACTTCTTGAGTATCACATTTGGTAAAAATTCAAACATTTGACAACAGATTCTTGGCAAGCATGGAAAAAAAAATTTAAAAAGCCAGGGACATGCTGGTGAAAATACAAAATGATCCTATCTCCATGGGCCTTTGGAAATACGTCACAAAATTACATATGTTTTTACCCTTTGGACAAAAAAATCTTTCAAAAAAAAGAAAATAATAATCCTTTGTTAGCCTTACAAATTGTCATTACATCCATTCCTCACTCTAAAAATGGACAATTAAGAGGAAAGAATTAAGTTTGTACCCTGCCTCTTTTGAGAGAACTTGTATTTTATCCCAAGGTCAAGGAAAAACCCTTTTCCACAAAAGAATGCCACCTAATAACTGGTTCAGGGAAAAAAAAAAACTGATAAGAGCCAATGAGTCAAAATATTATAGTTACTGAGTCTAAATAGTAGCATATGGGTTTTCATTATGCCAGTGTTTCAACTTCTCAACAAATTTGAAATTTTTCTTAAAATATTTCCTTTAAAACTGGAAACAAGATAACAGTGTTAATAGTCTTTCTATTAGAATAAAAGACGGGAATGGCTCAAGTGGTAGAGCACCTGTCTGTAGGCATGAGGCTCTGAGTTCAAGCCTTAGTACTGCCAAAGGAAAAAAAAAAAGCATTAACATCTGATAAGATAAATCTTGATTATGAATACATATGTGAAAATGTGAAATATTTTCTATTAAAATATCAAATTTTTTTTTTTTGGTGGAACTGGGGTTTGAACTCAGGGCTTCATATTTGCAAAGCAGGCACTCTACTTCAGTACACAACTTCAGTACATTTTTATCCTCTGGTTACTTTTGGAGATGGGGGTCTCATGAACTATTTGCTTGGGCTGGTCTCAAACCATGATCCTCTCAATCTCAGCCTTCCAACTAGCTAGGATTATAGGCATGAGTCATGGGTACCTGGCTAAAATACAGGTTTTTTTTTTTTTTTAAACTTGCCTTTACTGCCAAACCAACACTTACTGAGAAACTATACAGTTCAGGGTTTCTATATTATTTATCCAAAAGCTAAATGCAAATGCTTTATATCTGTGCAACACATACTTTGGTGTAACCACTATAGACATTATTCATTCCTCAACAACAGGGGAGAGAACAAATTTTTTTAAGATGGAAAAAAGTTAGGCTTACTGGGGTAAAGAAAGTTATCCAAAGTTTCAGTGATAATAAATGGTATTATTAAAGAAGAAAAAAAAAATTTGAAATTTTTCATAAGATGTTTTAAAGAAAAAAAAGTACAAGACTCAAATGTGGTGGTACACACCTATAATCCCAGCACTTGGGAGGCTGAAGAAAGATCATGCGTTTAAGGCAGGCCTGGGCTACACAGCAAGACCCTGTCTCAAAATAACAACAATAATAATAATGCAAGAGATTAAGTGGAAAACTTGTTTTAAAAGGTTTGAATAACTGGACTGATACATTTGGAAAAAAGGAGCAGTGGCAAAAATGGCACGGGTTGAGAGAGATCATTAAATAAAGACACTAGTCTTGAGAATTCTCCATCTTCATTATTTTCAGCTCTCGCTGTCACCACTTCCCTGTGTAGGCACCCTGGCTGTCTAGTGCTCCTGATTCCTTCCTCCTGACATTTTCATTTGAATACTCACTCCATTTGTCCTCAAAACACATCTATGGGCTGGGTGGGTCTGGCTCAAGTGGTAGAGCACTTGTATAGCAAGGCCCTGGGTTTAAAAACAAAACTTCATTGTCTATAGTGATTTTAAATATAAATATATCCACAGATTCTTTTACATTTTTCCTTCAAAAAGTGGAGCCTAACCTGCCTCTGGAGTACAAGGTAGATTTAGTGACTCACTCCTAATGAGCGAGTTATGGCAAAAAGGATGGTGTACAAAGTTCTTGTGGAGGTCATAAAAGGAAGGCACTGCAGCCTTTTGGGGGCTCTCTCTTGGATTACTTGCTCTGGGGGAAGTTGGCTGCCACAACATAAGGACACTCAAGCAGTCCTGCAGAGGTCTCTTGCCAAGGGCCAACAAGGAACCACCATGTCCAGCCATGAGAGGGAGGGATTTTGGAAGCAGTTCCTGCAGCCTCCAGCCCCCACCCCTCCATCAAATCTTCAAATGACTGCAAATCTGACATTTTGACTTCAACCACTTGGGAGGACAGCTCAGTTGCTCCTAGAGTCCTGACCCTCAGAAACTGAGAGGCAATGCATGTTTGTTGTCTTAGCTGCTAAATTCCATAATTTGTTAAATAATGATAATCAATACAATATCAAAGATGTAATTTATCATCTCCCTCCCCCAAACCACTTCTTATTTCCCATCTGTGTGGTCAACTGTCTTGACGTCTCCCCTTTACCCAGTTACCACTGATCATCAAGGCACATGGTTTTTGTCCTCACAACACCTGTCTTGATGTCTTTTTTTTTTTTTTTTTTTTTTTTTGCTGCCATCCTTAACCAAGCCCTCATTATTTTTTTGAGGGGTGGTAGGGTTGGGGAGGGAGTTGTTACTGGGGAATGAGCTCAGGGCTCTGTGCTTGCTAGACAAACACTACTCCTTGAGCCACATCCTGCCCAGTTTTCATTAGCTTCTCCAGGTCCAGATTACGTGTGTGTGTGTGTGTGTGTGTGTGTGTGTGTGTGTGTGATGCTAGGGATCAAACCCAGGACCTCACACATGCTAGGCAAGCATTCTACCATTAAGTTATGTCACCAGTCCTTTTTTGTGTTGGGTATTTTCAAGGTAGGGTCTCTTGAACCACTTGCCTGGGCTAGCTTTGAACCGTGATCTTCCTGACCTCTGCATCCTGAGTAACTAGGACGACGGGCATGAGCCATGGCTGCCTGGCTCTGATTATCATTCTTGAACCCAGCTTTGACCTGCACTCTGCTTCCTTCCAACTTTGTAAAGTTACACTCTCATAGCTCAAGGCATTCCACTGCATTGCCTCGATTCTCATTTCATTCTGATCTGCTAGTCCCCTACAGCAAGCCTGCTGTGTCCACAAGGAATATACAGAATGCATGAGGAAAGGGGAGGTATTTTGTGCCTTAGCACTTTTCTCACGTGTAGCACCCCTTTAATCACTTACATACAGACCCAAAGCACCTTACTGAATCAGAACTACATTGACTCGTTCTTGGAAATAGTACAGGAGGATATGTGAGTAGGAGAGTTAAGAAGTAAAATTAGATTTTAAGTTTCTTGAAGCATATTCCATTTTTATTACCTTCCACCACAACTCAATAAATGTTTGGTATAGGGAAAGAATGAGGAAATGTGCTAAGTCGGGTGTTAGTTACCACTGGGAGCCATTCAGTGGTCGTGGCTTTGTGCTGAAGACAGGCCTGGAAAAGAGGCCTACCCGCAGGAAACTAAGGTGAAGTAGCCCAGGCTCAAAGGTACTGTGTATCACCAGCATGAGGAAAGGCCAAAATCCAAAATCTGAAGGTCAGTTGCTCCCGATCGTGAACTGCTTTCAAACCACAATCAAGTTGGAAAATGTGAAGTCAGGGACAGTCTGTACTTAACTTCCTGATCAACCTATAAAAGCCCTGATTCCTAACAGAAAGTTTGCAAGACACAGAATAGAATGCTAACTATTGCTAAAACTAGCAGCTTCCAATGTTTTTAAAAATTGTGTTAAAATACACCTAAGACTTGTCAGCTTAGCCATTTCTAAGTGCACAGTTCAGTGGTGTTAAGCACTGTCACACTGCTGCACAATCTCCAGAACCCTTTTCATCTTGCAGAACTAAAGCTCTATCCCTCTAAACAAGTCCTCCACCACTACCCCCTTGTTTGTTGTTGTAGTGGTGGTGGTGCTGGGACTTGAACTCAGGGCCTACACCTTGAGCCACTCCACCAGCCCTTTTCTGTGAAGGGTTTTTGGGTTAGGGTCTCGAAAACTATTTGCCCAGGCTGGCTTTGAACGATGATCTCTGCCTCCTGAGTGGCCAGGATTACAGGTGTGAGCCACAGGCGCCCAGCAGCATTTGTCCTTTTTTGATCAGATTATACTTAGCATAATGTCCTTAAATTCCACCCATGTTGTGGTATGTGTCAGAATTTCCTTTTAAGAGGCTGAATAATATTCCACTGTATATATAGACCACTTTTTGCTTGTCAAGGAAATGTTTCAAACAGAGGGGCTTGAACACATTTACAGTTCCATGGAAATGACCTGTCTTAGAGTGAGTGGTCGAATATCAAACCAATCATGGGAGTTGGCAATTAATTCACTGGCAATCACTAGATAGCAGCTCCAGAACTGACAGCATTGTTAACAGGCATTTATCCCTCAATCTGTCCTGAAAATCTCTATTTCAATCCATGTACACATACACCTGCTCACTGTGTTGTTTTCAGTATTGTACCTTAGTGATATTTTAGTACAATGTTTTTGCTATATGAGCTGAACATATGTGATGTATTCAAACATTTAATCAAAACATATTTAAAGTACTTTAAGAACAGAATTTAAATGATACACATTATAACAACTGAGAGCAAAATACTTAAAATAGTATATATAACAAATCGGAGTTATGCATAATAACATGTAATCTGGAGGTAATAATTAAATTTTATATTTCCTGAATTTACAAAAAGTATAAAAACAAGATGGCTGACACAATTTAACAAAAAGTATGGCCAAAGGCTAGCATGGTCACTATCGTCGGTATACTGCCTTTCTCATACAGAGCATTACTGAACATAGTTTATAGAAGAACAAACATAGACAGGCACCGTGGCTCACGCCTGTAATCCTAGCTACTCAGGAGGCAGAGATCAGGATTGCAGTTCTAAGCCAGCCCAGGCAAATTGTTCACGAGACCCTATCTCAAAAATATACAACACACAACAGGGCTGGCAGAGTGGCTCAAGTGGAAGAGTGCCTGCCTAGCAAGTGTGAGGCCCTGAATCCAAAGCCCACTACCACAAAAAAAAAAAGAAGAAAAAAGAGCAAATACAACATTCCCATTCATCAAATGAAATTAAATTATGTTCAGGAAATTACAAAGCAGGGAAATGGTGAATTTTATAAGATTTTGAACAAAAGACTTCAAATTAATACTAAATTACTGAAAAAATTCAATTAAATGGCTTAACTAAAAAACCATTCTGTACACACTACGGCAACTAGATTTTACTGAATCTCATGTTCACAACTTTACGTCTCCCAGAAGAATTAAAGTTATACCTGAGTAGCTCAGCAACTACTTAGTTCAGTAACACATCCAACTACCAGAAGAACCACTGCGATCTTTCCTTTCATTGGGCCTCTTAAAAACATAAAGCTTCTACTGACATGAAATAATAAATTCAAGAACTTGAATAACACTTCCCGTTATCCAGCTGGCATCTCCCTCTGGGGTAAAGAACCAATTCCATCATTCATTTTCCCCTACAGCTTAAATGGTCATCTCAGCCCAGCAATGTTAAAATGACCCTTCAGACACATGCCACCAAATGACAAATGCCAAGATGTATTTAGACAATCAGTCCAGAACCATGGAAATTTTACCTGGAAAACACAGGTTTCACATATTGGCATATTGCAAATCAACTTCTCTAGAATTTCTACAAATCCCATAATTAATATTAGACAACTGTATCATCATTAAAAAGAAAGGTTACTTTTGGATGAATATCTTTTGAATGTATCCAGATTCGTGTGACAACTATTTGTTAGTGGCATTTGGGGTAATTAGTTAGTAACTTGGAAGCTGATGCCAAGAGTTTTCTTCCTAAGCCAAGCCACGGCCAGATATAATGAATTTAAACCACTAACATACAGAACAGATGGTAAAAGGGGGTCTTCTCCACCAGATGTCTATAAAAATGAACAAATCTACTCTAGTTATTTGAGTAGTCCCATTCTAAAACAGATAATGTGACTGAAGGAACGAATCACCAAAGATCAAGTTTCTTCAACACAGTACAGCAGGATTTTCCCAACACTCCTTTATCTTTTTCCTTTTTTTTTTTTTTTCGGTGCTGGGGACCGAACTCAGGGCCTTACACTTGCCAGGCAAGCGCTCTTCCACTGAGCTAAATCCCCAACCCCCCAACACTCCTTTAAAGACCCAACTGCAGCATAACTGACCACAATGTTTGCTCCAATAGGGAAAGGCACTCTCTAAAGTTTAATTGTTGGGGGCTGGCAGCAGGGCTCAAGTGGTAGAGTGTCTGCCTAGCAAGGCCCTGATTCAAACCCCAATATTGTAAAAAAAAAAAAAAGTTTAATTTTTGGGCCTGGCAGCATGGCATTTATCTCGTTGGCCACTGCAAAAGCATGAACCCAGATATCTGAGTCTAAGAATTTAATTAGTCACCATAAACTAAAATAATTGGTTCATATCCTTTGTGGTGAACAGCACTTTTTTCATGTCCAGGGATTCCTCTCTCACTCCCACACAACACACCTGTGTTTGGACCTCTCAGGTCGCGTCTGTGTTCAGCAGAAAAGTTTTTGTACATATTGGGATTATGCATCATGTTCTAAGGTACTGCCTGGGAAACACATAATAAAAACATTTTTTAAATCCTAAATATTGACTGATTTTGTGGAGAAGAAAAAGATTGGCCCTAGAAACATCATGAAGACATTCCACAAAGAATAGTCTGACCTATAAATCTAGCTACAGCACAAGAAGTCAGTCATCATCAGCCTGTCTTTATGTGATTCCGGCCTAGTGAACCGAGCACAGCACTGAGTCCTCGCCTTGGCTCTGCCTGAAAGTCAGATGATTTTAGAAAAATCATGTAGCCTCCCTAAGCATCCACGTTTTCTTGAGTAGAAACAGAGAACTACTGTGGGCTGTCTTTACCTTTTCACGGTGCTCTGAGGAGGAGGTGTGTGAAAGCATTCTGTAAGGGTCTACTCCATATTCAGGAGAGTGAAGCCAGTCTCTTGGGCACTGGGTATACCTACAGTGTTGAGCAGAATTTCCAGACAATTTAAAATGACTTGCGGCCACCCTAAAGATTTTTTGCCTCCTCATTTTACTTTCTTAACTTCTGTTCAACAGCAGCCCATCACAACCAACCCAAATAGCTGGGCTGCTGACAGCCCGTCAGCTCCATGCGTGTGAACAAAACGCTGTCACTCCTGATGCGCTGTTCTCAACCTGCAGACTTGGAGGACGTTGATAGCTCATCCCCACTATTCCTTCACCTGGTCATCACAGTCCTCAGCATTCTGTTCAGTCACTACACATTTGTGCACCCCTCAGAAGTCATAAATCTATACTCACAAAGCACAACTAAAAGGAATTTCATTAAAAAATTAAATATATACATATATTTCTTAATCATTAAGGATCCCTGATGTGTGTATCCAGTTAGCAATAACTACCTTTAAATGTATCTTTTTCAAAACAAAATATTAAGGCCTTCAATCAATTTAACATGAGTTAAGAATAAAGAAAAATTATCCCAAAATAACCATAATAATGGATTTACATATACATGTATCTTCAAAATGAGAAAAACCTAATTCCCTCTCTGACATCCATAGAGCAGTACATCTTTTAAAAAGGCTAAATTTAACTTTATGGAACAAATACTGCAAAAACCTGATTTTTTTTTCAATGCCTAAAACAATGTGCTAGACAATGAATTACAAAGTCCAGCATTAAAGTATACAGTTATTAAGAGTTCCAGATATAATCATCAAAAACTTACCAGTAAAAAAGAATATTACCAGTAAGTGATTTCAACTTAGCCCTCTGTATTTTATATAATTGTTTTATTATCTATTTATGCATATTTCATAAAATGACTAAACATTAAAATCATCATATGCTGTATTTTAAATCATTGCCTGTTGGATACATGTTAATTGAAAACTGCAGTGTCTTATTCTTTAAAATGAACATAATACCCATTAAATGAGAATTATACTTTTTCTCCTTTTTTATATTATAAATTTTGAGAAATGCAAAAGGTGATTAGGTTCATTTAGTTCCCTCAGAACTACTGTGAAATGTATTCTAAATGTGTTTTTAATTGATTTGAAAGATTTATAGGCCTTGAGCAAAACTTAAGTGTTACAAAAGACTGCTTTTGAAAAAAGAACATTTCAGATTCATCTATAACATGCTTACACATAAAATGGAATCCTAAAGTTCAGGCTTTAACACATATTAATGAACAAATCCTTACTTTTCTCCTCCTCTAGAATGTACTCAGAAACACAGATTTTCTCTGGAAAAAAAAATGAGTCAGGGAATTATATGGTGTTCTTTTCATAGTCATAGCACTTTCACTTTTTACAAAACTCCCAGTGCAAGTCTTCATGTTCACTTTTTAAATAACACCGCCCCATCCCCCCATCCCATATGCACACAGGAAAATAGCCACTGTGAGTTCAGAAACTTACTGCAAAAACAAAATTTTCAGATGAATTGGCTAATGTGTAAATGCTCAAAATATAACAAAATAAAGCAAAATCTTTCCTCCAAAATGCGGTTTACTACACCAAAGCCCAAACCTGCTTTTTAAAAAGTAAAATTGTCAGCCTTACTTTCCTGAATAGAACTTCAATCAAATGTAAAGTTTTGTTTTTCACAAAAATATTCACTTTGACCTAATTTTATGCTTCCACTATAAAATAAACACCATGGGTAATACAAAGTATGAAGAAGCAACAGTTGGATTCCTCTTCAGGAAACTACCCTGGCCCACCCAGAAAAAAAAGTAAATCCATTTCTCAGAAGGCTAAGGAAAGCCAGTGACTACATTTTAAAGCCCTGGTCCTCTGCCTACGACATGCACACCTTCCCCGGTGTGCATCGTTGAAGCGTCGTCTTCAACTCCACTGTCGGGAAACCCAAAAAGGAAAACCACAGGACTTCTTTTTTCCTTTTAAAAAGGCATTTGTGTTAGCACAACCAATCCGAAAATCACAAGCACAAACGGAGTAAGTTAACTCGCCACTGTCTCAAGTGAAGTCATTTAATGGAAGCATTAAATGCTCGTGCTCCCAGTAGTGTCAAGAGGGTTGGATTTTTTTTTTCTTTCATTGTTCTCAATATTACTGGTTTCTCTCTGCAAGATTTCAAACAGAAGGTCAGAGACTTAAGCCACGCTTGGAGCGAAGGGGCACCTACCTTACAGGTAAACACACCGAGCTTGCATCCTCTGAAATGTAACACGTGCTTCCCGCCTCCCCAGCTGGAGGAGCTGGGCTCCCTGAGCCGGGCTGGCGGCCACCGGCCGCAGCCAGTGACCGCACCTCGCTCAGCCCAGCGGCGGACGCCAGCCGTTCCCCGCAGCCGGGGAGACCAGGGATGCCAGAGGGGACACAGGCTGGTCCCCACCCCCGCCTCCTCGGCGCCCGGGAAGTTTGAAGAGATGGTTGTCCAGGCAGAAGAGCGCGTGTGCGAGGGCCAGCAGCTGGAGACGCTGCACCGATCACCAGCGACTTCACGATGCGCTTCTTCCTTTTAAAGCCCGGGAACAGGGTGCGGGGGTGGGGGTGAGTTTGTGCGTCCACGTGACCACAAACCCTTAGATCTCGGGAGGACCAAACGCGCGCCGTGCCTCCAGGTAGGCTAAAGGGAGTGGCCCCGGGGCAGTGGCTCTCATCCCCTGAGCCCACCTCACAGACGCCCCCCGCCCCAGTCTTCCATGAAAGCGGCCTCAGAAAAGGTCTGAGCATCTCTAACCCGTCCCCAGCTGCTGCTGGACTTGGATGCTCCCAGTTGGGGGGGGGCGCAAACTTTAAGGATCCGGCCTCTAGACCCCAACCCACGTGGGTGCCATGAAATACACAAGTCTGACTCGAAGGATGCAGTAGTGTGTGCGGGGGGCGCGGGAAGGGGGTAGCTCTGTGGTACAGCGCTTGCCTAGCACGCGCGAGGTTCTCGGCTCGTCCCAGCACTGAAATAAATAATAAAATGACCTAGAGGTGAAAGTAGAGGGGTTTTGGATTTGCCAGATCCCCACGAAGCAAACGGAACCTTGCGCACCGGGAGAAGCAAACCCCTGGGCTGGAGGTGGGGGCGTGGGTCCGCAGCTCTCGGAGGTTAGTTTTGGATGTAAGACTTCGGGTGTCTCCTCAAACCCACCGGGGGTTAATCAGCCTCCGCGCCCCGGGTGCTCGTCTTCCTTGGCGGTGCCTCGGCTGGCCTTGCTCCGCCATTGAGCCTCTTGCGCCCCCTGGTGGCGGCGACTCCCCAGCTCTCCCGCGGTAGCCCCCACCATGGGGTGCAGAGTGGGACCATACCATAGTTATTAAGGAGCAGCTGACTTTTTTTTTCTCTCACCCTATGTCTCCCCATTCTCAACGTAGACCAGGCGCAGGCTGAGGTGTGTATGGGGTATGTTTACTTTGCCTTATCTTTTCTACAGTCAGTGTAAGAACACAGCCTGTGGTGAGCACCGGGATTCCTAACTGCAACCCACATGGTTCTACCCACAGGTATTGGCAGCCCTGAGAGAAGCAGCTGGCTTTAAAGCAGCTGTTGATGGCAAAAGTTAAAGGGAGGTAGTAGACGCCCCACAGGTCACTGTCATATTTGTGCCTAATTAATCTTCAAACCGTCCACACATATGTCAGAGGGGCATGACTCTTGCCCGGCTGTGATCTAGATATCTAATAGAAGAAGACCAAGGGGACATTTGGAGGGAAACTTTTACAATGCCAGCCTTAATTGGGACGTAGCAAAAATTAGCCTTCGGGGATTCTCCTGTTCCCTGAGTTTGTAAGAGTGAGGTCCACAAGTAACAAAGACAAATTTCAACTAGGGAGAAGCACCTACTTTATAAACTATGAACAATGGTCACCAAAAGTCCCTACTACCTCTACCCCAAGTCCAATTATCATTAAGGCTAAGACTCCTGGTTTCTCTTAGGCTGTAAAACAGAAATTCCAGATCCTTGAGGAGCAGAAGTTGGTTTGGACAGGAAAGTGGAGAGGTGGTGAGATCCACCCTGTGAAAATTAGTAAAGATCAAGATGTCACTGCCAATCTCAGCTTCCCTGTGCCCCCTCCTGGGTGTCTCCCCAGGTACCCATTACATGGGCTTCTCCCTCCTTTCTGCCTTAAAGAGAAAACTTTAAATGATGGTTCTAAGACAAATCAGTTCCATTTGGTCTACTTGCTCGTTAACAAGATACCTCTGGAATTTTAACCATGCACAACCAACAGGCAGATATAGATGGTTGGTGGGTGAAGGAAACTGACATCTACCAAGTATGACAACCTGTCAGACAGTGTGCTAAGCACTTACATGGCATCTCACTTCATCCTCATGCCAGTTCTGAGACACAGGTAATACTGACTCCACTTTTTGGCTGAGGAAACTGAGGGTCCCAGCACTTAAATCTGCTGTTTGAAGCTACACAGTAAGAAAGAAACCCAGTAGAAACAGTGGCTTCGTAGACAGCTACCACTTACTGAAAATTCAATCATGTCCTCACTTCCTCTATGTATTATTATCTCACCTCATGTTCAACAAGCCTATGAGGTAGATCTATCATTCACTATCCCCACTTTGTGGTTCAGAAAATGGATGTTCAGGAAAATTTAATGACCTTCCTAAGACCACCTGGCCTATCAATGGCTAAGAAGACTTGAATACAGGACAGCGCCCAAGGCTCAGTTTACCTCCATATCATGCCTGCAGTTGATCGGAAACAAAGATGGTTTGCGTGTCTGCTTTATGCAGAACACTGTACCTCCTGTAGACAAAGCCTGCCTCAATGCCACCTGCTATCAGTGAGACAAGCTTCTGATCAACCCAGGAAGTAGAGCTCAGAGTTTGCTGTGGTGCTTCCTCCGGAAGGCATTAGATTCAGGGGAACAGCATGTTCTCTTTTTACAGACCCTCAAACACCCACAGTTTGCTGTTTTTTACAAGGAAACCTCCTGCAGGACAATTTAAGCAAAGAGAATGAATGGAATGAGTAAATTTCCTTCTGACTCACCCTGTCCACCAAGAAAGATAATGGCACCCAGGGATGGAAGCTTTCCCTGGTTTACTGCAGAGTGGGGAGGGTGGTTATTCCAAGTCTTTCTGAACCATGACCAAAACTAGAAAGGGATTCTTGAAACGGTTAATACCAGTAAGTAGACCAAAAAACATCCTGGAACCTAGTGTTAAGGCCCATGCCTCTGCTCAGTAGGGTCCCAGTCTCATTTCCACCTCAACCACAAGCCGCCTAATAGAGCACTCACATGGCATGACGTCAAAAGGTCTATGCTTCCCAAATAATCCTACAATAGGAACCTAAGTCCTCAACATTAAGTCATTTGGGGGTAAAGCACTAAATTACTAAAACTCAATTGTGTTATATAGGATGAGAAATATTAATTCACTAGCCTATGTTTTGGGTTTTTTTGGGGGGGAGGGTGTTTGTTTTGTTTTGTGTGTGGTACTGGGGATTGAGCCCAGGACCTTGCATATGCTAGGCAAGTGCTAAGCTACACTCCCAGCATCTCATCCTTTTAAACTAATTAAGTTTTAACTCACTAGCATTTATAACTACACTAACTAATGAGCTTGAAAGATGAGCTAGATGGGAAAGCAAAAGAAGTTGGTGTAGGACTGGATACATTTTGGTCTAAGGAGGAATGAAAGCCCCTTCATCGAGGTGCCCCTTCTTCACCTTCTCACCACATCCCTTCTCTGTGGAGGCTTACTGGTCCCAAAGCCGAGAACTCCAATGAAATGAAGACCACAAAGCCCAGTGGAATGTGCACACTGCCTCCCCACTGCCGTCTTCTCACCTGTAAACTTGGGCTACACTGAGTTATTGTTCAGTGTACATTTGTGTCTCTAGCATCCCCACAATTCCACAGCACCTGCCTAGTTCAACCCAGGTAGTCAGTAAATGCTTCCTGAAGGCTTTAACTTAGAAGACCAGAGGAAAGGAGCAGGGGCAGATTTTCCGTAAGAAAAAAACCACCAAGAAACCAAACAAAAACAAAACTCTTGTCAAAGGAAAGAAAGCAAAAGCTGATGAGAAAAATCAAAGGAGAGGGAGGATCCCTAAAAATGACTACTGGAAGGGGGTCATGTTAAAGCTTATTTCTGGATTGTTGCTCTTTCTCTTCTGAGCCTGAGGACGAGTGGGTGGATTTGGTTCAGGGATGCTCTTATGTGCTGCAGAGTATGAGAGGAGCAGAAGTGGGTAGATTGGGGTCTGTTTAAGAGAGCTGAGAGATGAAAGCCTGCACTTACAGAATTGGCTTACTGCACCTGCAGTGACACCTTGATTTGGTGGTGAGTGGGAAAGGTGGGATTGCTAATGGAGTATGTCAGCAGTCATCTCCACTGCTCAGAAATCAGAGTTTATACAGTATGATTTGACTTTTGAAGGTTGAATTTGGGTAGAGGTCTTTAGGATCATGTCTTTTGTGAAAATAATATTTATTCAGCACTTTTCCAGCCCAGGCACCACAATAGGCAGGCTTTCATAGGTCGGTTCATTTTTGTTCACTGAATCCTCATAGATTCCCTAGCACCATCCTTATTTTACAGATGGGGAAACTGAGGCTCAGAGAGAACAGGAGAAATGCACTCAACCCAAGTTTGTCTGCCCACCTGCTAATCCCATGCTTTCTCTGCTGTTATTATGTGATGCTTTTCTTATTTGTTACATAAACTGAGGCCTGGGTATTGCTGAATGAAATTTGCAAGTTCTGGTCTAGGCCTGACCACTTGTGAACATATTTACATAACTTTTTTTTTGGTGGTACTGTGGTTTGAACTCAGGGCTTGTGCTTGCTAGGCAGGTGCCCTACCAATGAGTTATGCCCCCAGCTCTTTTTTTCTTTTGTACTTGGTTATAAGATAGGGCTTCATATTTTTGCCTGGGTCAGCCTCAAACCACAATCCTCCTACTTACAGCCTCCCAAGTAGTTGGGGTCACAGATGCATACCACCCACATCTGGCTTAGAGATTGAGTTGGGAATCTCACTAACCTTTTTGTCCTGGCTAGCCTCAAACACCATCTTCCCAATCTTTGCCTCTTGAGAAGCTGGCATTACAGATGTGAGCCATCACACCCAGTCTACATAACTTATTCTTTACTGACCTGTGTTTGACTGGAGTCCCCAGTAAAATGACCAAGGACATAAGCAGCAAGATAGGGCTAGCCTGTTATCTGGGCATCCAGACCATAGGGCAAGGGTCCTGAGACCTACAGTTTGAATGAACCACTTGGACAACCAGCATCTGCAGCTGACTCTCTATACAGCATCCTCATTTGTCTCTGACTTGGTCTATGATATTTGTAAACATGTAAAATCACTTTTGTCCTGTGTCCTGCTCCTTGAAGATCCTTAAACTCCACACAAATCTCTTGCATACCTTGAGTTTCTAATGTTCTATGCATCTGAAACCAAACAACATGAAGAATATACATTCCTATCCTCACCCCCAATTCTGACGGAAGCAATTCTCTCTCATGGCCTAGAAGAGAAACTAGCCCCTGGAGGTTATTGGCATGAATGTGTAACATCCAGTTGAAGAAAAAAAAAAAAAAACTTAGAAATGGTGGCAAATTGTAAGATGCAATTTCACAAATGACTCAAATGCAATTCTGGAAATGCAGCTTCCTTACCTCTTCTGGCTGAGAATAAAATAATATGTGTAATATTCCCAAAAATTAGATCAAAAGGAGAAGGTGAATAGACAGACATGGCTTAAGAGGCCACAGATTCTAGGCAGGTGCTCTTACTGCTTGAGCCACCCTGCCAGTCCAACAGTTTCTAGTAAGACTGCATGGTTTAGTGTTTTAAAAAAAAAAATTGACAAGTTTTTTCTACTTCTAAATGTATTTAACATTTTCAAGTTCCTCATTCATATTACTAAAAAATACTAGAAATGCCTCATACTGTCCTTTAGGCCCATATCAACTCTCTCTCTCTCTGCTGGTACTGGAGTTTGAACTCAGGGCTTTGTGCTTATGAGAAAGGCACTCCACTGCTTGAGACTTACTTCCACCTTTTTTGCTCTGGTTATATTTGAAGATAGGATTTTGCTTTTTGCCCAGGCCAATCTGAATCCAATCTTCCTATTCATGCTTCCAGTGTCACTGGGATGACACTTGCATGCCACCATAACCAGCATTTTTTCTGCTGATATGGGTCTCACAAACTCTTTTGCCTGGGCTGACCTAGAACTGTGATCCTCCCAATCGCAGTCTCTGGTGTAGCTTGGGATGCACCCAACCTATTGAGATGTGGTCTTGCTTACTTTTTGCCAGGCTGATTGCAAACCACTATCCACCAGATCCCACTCTCCCAACTAGTTAGGATTATAGGTGTAAGTCACAGGCACCTTGCCTTCAACTAATTCTCCAATAACACACATTGCATGAATGGCTTTTATAAAATCCACACTTGGATTTTATAGTTATTTTATAGTTTTTGTTATAATATAACAAAATTATAGTTGAGAGGATGAGTAAGTTCTAGTGTTCTATAGCACAGTGAAGGGACTATAGCTAACAATGATTTACTATATATTTCAAAATAGTTAGAAGAGAAAATTTTAAATGTTCTCAACACAAAGAAATGATAAATGTTTACCCCCATTTGGTCATTATACACTGTATACTTGTATTCAAATATCACACACTGTACCCCATATATATGTATAATTATTATGTATCATTTTTAAAGAGAAAAAAGAAAGGTAACATTTACTACCTCAAGAAAAAACAGAGACCTGATCTTTTTTGCCCAGAGAGAAGGTGCTTCTTTCATATGTTATTGCTTAATCTGATAAGTCTAACCACAGAAAGGAGTTATTTTCTTCTCTATTATTCAATCCCCTCCTTTGCTGGGAAGATGAACTCCAAGTAGCTCATGCAGCTTCTTAGGAATCATCAGTGCTGTTTAACATGTCAGGATCTCTGCGTTCTCCCCTCACATTTTTCCTCTGCTTTTTTCCCATCTGTCCAGGCTGTTGCTCACCACTCCCTTGACGGGTCTCCCCATGTTCAAGCCATATGCTTCCTCAGCCTTCTCATACAGATTTTAGCACCCACCAGCCTCAATGTACTCCAAGAACAGCCACCCTAAGATGACATTGGCTTTTACGGTGAACAAAACCACTAGCATGCTGCATTTTCACACCAACCCAGTGACACTGATTTTATTACCAGTTTGTAGCTAAAGAAACTTGGGTGAGTTCTCCAGATTTACACGTACAGGAGCTCAGGTCCTAGGACTAAGGTATGGACCATACTTGCCCCTGTGCAGAAGATTCCATTCCTGCATTGCTACCACTGCAGAGTGGTCTCATCGGATGGTCAGCCTGACCCCATTTCTTCCTTCCCTGCCCACCTCTGCCCTACCACCCCATCTCAGTCTCAAATACCATTCAAGAGAGAAAATTCTTGACAGCTTCTTCAGTTATTTTCACCTTAAAATTTTTCTGACACTCTACATTTATTTTTAAAACTTTTCTTTGAAAATGCTTCTTGCCTTCATGCATTTATCTGTTTGTGAGAATGTTCCCTTAATGCTGAAAAAACACAATGTTTTAAGAATCTACCTGAGGCACAGGGAATATGAGAGTGTTTGCTCTCAGACAAGGAGGAGGAGGAGCATACAACTACCATTCAGTCAGTGGTTCCTTGTAAAACCTTTACCTGCTCTGCTTCATTTAATCCTTGTCTTACTATAACTGAATACCTGGGCTAATCAAATTAAAAGAGGAAATGTTTAGCTGGGTGTAGTGGTATTTGCCAGTAATCCCAGCATTAGGGAGGCTGAGGCAGGAGAATTGTGAGTTCCAGGTCAGCCTAGGGTAAATAGTGAGACCCCATCTCAAAACAAACAAACAAACAAACAAACAAAAAAACGCTATTTTGGCTCACAATTTAGAGGTTTCAGTCTGTGGTCAGTTGGCCCAATTGCTTTTGGACCTGCAGCAAGGCAGCACGTCATGGTCAGAGCACATGCCAGAGAAAATGCCTCACCTCATGCAGGCAGGAAGCAAAAGAGAAAAGGAGGATGAGCTGTGGTCCTGCCTTCCAGTACCGCAGGCTGTGGACCAAGCCTTCAACACATGGGCATTTGGGAGACATTCAAGAACCAAGCTATAGCAATCTTCAAAACAATTGGGTGAGGTAGGCACTATTCGTGTTCCCATTTTACAAATGAGAAGACTAAGACTGAGAATTCAAGTACCTTCCCAACATCACACAGCTAGTAAGTAGCAGAGGGTTTAAACCAGACCTGTTTCACTCTGAAGCCCATTCCCTCTGTACTGCTGCTCTCCCTAAGGCTTTATATTCTAGTTGTGGGGAGAAGACAAAATGCATAAGACCAGCCTGCCTGGTAGAAATGGTAAGTGAGAATTGAATGGTGGTGATGGGGAATTTTGTGGGTTTTTAGAGGGTGAGAGGTCACCTTTGCAGTTTTAGGTTCCTCTTAGAGACAGATTCACAGTAACAATCAGAGCTCTTTACCTGAGCTGACTTGATTTCAGTACTGGAGGGTGTTGGTCTTCCCTGGGTGCTCATCTGAAGTCTGTGCAGGCTCAACCTCACATCCTGTCCTTGGAGTCCCTTCCTCTTCCCCTCTGTGGTGTCGAAGCTTCATTCAAGGCACCTGTAGACCAGAAACCACAACCATTTGCTCTGAGCTCCAGCCTAACCTTGTGGTTGGGAGGAGAGAGCATAGGACTGCTATGGATAGGACAGAAGATGAAAGGGCACCAGGGCAGTCAGGTCAGGATTGCCCACCATGGAGATGGAATGCTTGGTATGGGTGTGCTGTGTGTGCTTCAACACTTTCCTAATCTCTTTGATATTTCTCTATAAAATGGGAAACCCACAAGAATCCATTTCAGCTGGGCACCAGTGGCTCAGGCCTATAATCCTAACTAGAGATTATAGGGAGCTGAGATCTAGAGGGTCAAGGTTCAAGGCCACCCCCAGGCAAATAGTTCTCAAGACTCCCATCTCTAAAAATGGATTGGAGGCATGGCTTAAGTGCTAGAGCACCCACTTTGCAAGTGCAAAACCCTGAGTTCAAATCCCAGTCCCACAAAAAAAAAAAAAGAAGAAGAAGAATCCATTTCAGAGAAAGAAATGATGAATTGTAAAGTGTCCAACACTTTACAAAGTCTCCATATTGGTATCCTAAAAACGACTCAGAGATCCTTGGCCAAAGGGCTTCCCAGATATAAAGGAGCATTGGCCTAAGAGGGGCAAGGCACAGGCTTTCTGGTTAGGAAAGTTGGGCTCTGAGGATAGAGGAGGCAACAGAGGAGTTAAATGCGCTCCTGGAGTAAGTCTAGTACCCTGGAGACATCTCCTCAGGCAGACACAGCTATGAAACGAGTTAGAGAGAGGCCCACTGAAATCACACCCAGTTACAACAGAAATTCAGAGCAGTGTTCTCTGTATCCCAAGAGTCACCTGCTTCACTTGTTTTAAAATCCAGATTCCTAACCGGGCGCCAGGGCTCACGCCTATAATCCTAGCTACTCAGGAGGCAGAGAACAGGAGGATCATGGTTTGCCAGGGCAAATAGTTCATGAGACCCTATCTCGAAAACACCCAACACAAAAAGGGCTGGCAGGGTGGCTCAAGTGCTAGAGTGACTGCCTAGCAAGTATGAGGCCCTGATTCAAGCCCTAGTACTGCCAAACAAAAAAAAGCAACAAATTCCCAAGCCCCTCTCTGGAAGGTTCTAAACCAGGAAGTGTGATGTGATACAGGTCTTAGAAATGCCCATTTTTCACAACTCATGGGTGGAAGCATCCAAGTGCCCATGTTTTTTTCCTATGTTGCATAATTTACATAATGGGCAGAGTTATCACCCCATTTTACAGAAGTAATTAAGGCGTGACAAGACTCAGAGGTGTGCAGGAGCATCTCATACTGGCTCAAGATTGTTAAATAGGCAAGAAATTTGTAACTTAGTTCTTAAACTGATGATGGCTTGATATTGGCCATGGTGGGAGTTAATTACACTAGGATTTCTCCTGGCCACAGAGGAGCTCAAAGGTGCTCAGATCTGTTTCCTTCAGAACAACACAGTTCTTGGCAATTCTCTATTTTTCAGTACATGACCCAGTATGAACACAGTCTTTCCCTGTATGGAAATTCATAAACAAAGACAGGTGTGGTGGTACATACCTACAATGTCAGCTACTCCAGGAGGCAGAGGCAGGAGGATTGAGAGTTTGAGGCCAGCTTGGGCAAAGGTAGTGAGAACCTGTCTCAAAAACAAAAGGTCTGGGAGCAGAGCTCAATGAGTAGAGCCTAGCAGGCACAAGGCCCTGGGTTCAATCCCCTGTATTGAAGGGGAAAAAAAGAGAACAAGAAAAGAAATAGAAGAAATCCAGGGCTTTAAAAAAAATAAAATAAAATAAAGGAGGTTTCCAGTCACACCACTAAATCAGGCTCATTTGCCTTGCTGTTAGCAATGGAGCTGGAGTGTACCTGTCCCTGGTGCAGATGCACTCTCCTGCATTTGACCTTCACCATCCTGAGCCTCTCCAGTCCTACACAGACTTTCTAAGGGCTCAAATTCTCCAAAGGATCACCTAAGATGGAGTTGGCCCAGAGTTTCTAAAGAATCAGGGTTAGCTTTCCACAACAGGTCCATGCCTCCCTCTAGTGGACGAGAAAGGATATGGCTAACTTGGTTTCTATTTGTTTTTAAAATATTGTGATTGTTATGTGTGACTTGTTGAAACAATATTTCGTAGCATAGTTGGCTAATTTCATAAAGCAGTACAAAAAGAAGACAAGGAAATAGTCAGGAATGGCACCCTCGGGTAAGTTTCTACACAGGCTCTTTCAGTCTGGCCCTCGTTTAGGCTAGCTCCTAACACTTGTGACGCCTGGGCAAGGGTACAAATAAAGATGCAAAAGCCACATGTCTTCATTTTTAAACATGAAAAATTGAGCTAACAAGATGTATTTTATATTTCCAATATACTTTTTTATTGTGAGCAAGATATTTCAGAAACATAAGACAGACATGTTTGTGCCTTTCTACAATATCAGAACTTATTGAACAGTAATAAATTAACAAGATATACCAATTTTGTCACCTTTAATTCTCCAAGAACTACTGATTACTGATTTCACTTGATAATCGTGAATCACTGACAAACACAAGTTTTTTTATTCCAATGTTAATTACTAATATTAACTCTCAGATCACACATTACATTTCACACAGTGACACATACATAGATTAAGAATAGCTACAAGGGGTGGGGAGTGGCTCAAGTGGAAGAGTGCTTGCCTACCTAAGCCTAGCAAGTGTGAGGCCCTGAGTTCAGGCTCCAATACCACAAAAAAAAAAATTAGCTGGGCACCAGTGGCTCATGCCTGTAATCTCAGCTACTCTGAAGTCAGAGATCAAAAGGATCACGGTTTGAAGCCAGACTGGGTAAATAGTTCTTGAGACTCTATCTTGAAAGTGCCCTTTACAAAAAAAGGGCTGGTGGAGTGATTTAAGGTATAGGCCCTGAGTTCAAATCCCAGTACTGAAAAAAAAAAAAAGAAATAGCTATTAAAGTGTTCAAACAGCATAGGGTTCAAAGGGGCCTTACTGAAGGCAAGAGGGATAGCTGATACAGCTACCCAGAGAGTCACTGAAGGTGTTTATATAGGATGTTAGCATAATGAGCTGTTCTGCTCAGGACTGAAGTGCACAGCTGGTTCAAGGCTTGCTGGATCCAGACAGGCAGCTTGAGTGAGCTGTGTCAAGCAGTGGGATCATACTGTGCCGGAGCTCCAGGGACACAGTTAGAAAGGCATGCACCCAAGTTCTGATGACATGCTGGTGGGTACTGCTGTGTCCCAATGTTCGTGCCCCTCATCTTTATCATCCAAGCTGCATCATTCCTTAGTCTGGTATGTCAATAAGCTCTCAGGCCTGGTTTTTTCAACATTTTTTTTTTGTGGTAGTGGTGGGTTTGTTTCGTTTTGTTTTGTTTGTTTGTTTGTTTGGGGGGAGTGCTAGAGATTGAACCCAGGACTTCATGCTTGCTAGGCAAGCACTTTATCACTTGGGCAGTGGCTCCAGCCCTCTGACTTGGTTTTGATTTGCGCATGTGTCCATGTTACCCTGATTTAAATTGGTAAGTTTGCATGTAGTAATATTTTATTTGCAAAACTAGTTTATCAGTCTATGTCTCATGGTTTGTGTTGGACAGATGGTGGTTGTTTACTTCCAGAAATAAGATATAGAGTCATTGTGCCTCAGCATTGACTCTCAAAATGGAGAAAATTGCTATTTTGTAAAATGGAGTCACTCAAGGCAAGGCACAGGCTACAAGCTACTGTTCTATGCAATACAGAGTAAGTTAGAGCAGGGCATAGCCTGATCTCCACACTTTGGAAATTACAAGATGTAAAAATGTAAGTAAGGCCAGGCAAAGTGCTGATGCCTACAGTCCTAGCTACTTGAGATACAGACTGGAAGAATGGAGTTTAAAGCCAGCCTGAGCAAAAAATTAGTGAGACACCATCTCAATGAACAAGCTGGGGCACGGTGGTGCATGCCTGTGATCCCACATACAAGGGAGAGGCATGGGTAGAAGGATAGAGGACTGGGGCTGATCCCAGGCAAAAATACAGACCCTACCTGAAATATAAAGCAAAAACAAAAGTTGGCAGTTTGATTCAAGAGGAAGAGTGCCTGCCTAGTAATTGCTGAGTTCAAACCCCAGTGCTATAAAAACAAAAACAAAGTATATAGGGTTGGGGACATAGCTCAGGGGTAGAGCCTTTGGTTAGCTTGTATGGCATCCCTGGGTCCAATCCTTAGCACACACACCACACACCACACACACCACACACACACACCACACACCACGCACACCACACACACACCACACACCACACACCACACACACCACACACACCACACACCACACACACCACACACACCACACACACCACACACACCACACACACCACACACCACACACACCACACACACACACCACATACCACACACACCACACACCACACACACCACACACACCACACACACACACCACACACCACACACACCACACACCACACACACCACACACCACACACACCACACACACACCACACACCACACACACACCACACACCACACACCACACACTACACACCACATACACCACACACCACACACCACACACCACACACACACCACACACCACACACACACCACACACAAAAAGTAAGTAGCACTTTGATTTGCCAGGACTGAAAGTTGGCAAAATATCAAAAGACTAAGTTTAATTATTATTGTGCATGTCTGGATTTTGTTGATGGAGCAGCAAAGTTTGGGTGAATACGTATATAACTTATAATTACTCCATAAAAAAATTCTATCTCTTGCCTTTATTTGAAAAATCTACTAATTATTTTGTTATAATTGAGTTATTATAACTTATGTTCCATTATCTAAAGGATAAATGCAATTATTTTTCAAATTATAATTTCAAACAAAATTTGAATATACACTCCAAAACCTAAGGTATTTTTTAAAAAGTTAAAATTGTTTTTAAAAGTTTTCAAAAGAGTGATTATTCTTCTAAAATATTAAAAATTGCTTAGGAAATTAACAAGGAAAATACAAGTTATAGTTAAAAATCAAGATTTTGAATAAAACTTTTTAAACCGTTTATATTAAATGAAATGTTTAAAAACAAAAGTAGTCACAAGTCTAGCATTTTACATCTGGATGATGTAAAGAAATATGTATGTTCTGTCTAAATCTACCTATGTACAAACTTGCGTTAGGATGAGTGTTTAAGGTTGCAGAATGTTCCTCAGGTGCTACATACAGCTGTTGTATATACTCTGCTAATTCCTGAATAGCTCTGGAACCATGAATTAGAACATGAAAAGAGGTGAGAAAACAGGACTACAGGAAAATGGTACTTCATTAAGCAAGAAGCAACTGCATTTTGGCTCTCAAGAAGAATTACACAAGTTAATTCATTTTTGAAAAACAAAATAAAAGCTAGGTCCTTCTGATAGTCAAGTCTGTCCTGCCCTTCTCTGACGTCATCAGCAGCAGAGCCCTTCATAGCATTTGATACATGGGGCCTAGAAAAACACCATGGGCCCTTATATCTGATAGGTTGACAGTTTTTATTATGAACAGACATTGGATTTTGTTAAATGCTTTTTGTCCATCCTTTGAAGCACTATCTTATTGCCTCAACATATTATTGAGGCATAATCTTATTTCTTATTTGTTAATATGGTGACTTAATATTGATTGATTTTTTTAAATGAAGGCTTGTATTCCTGGAATAAACCCTAGTCAGTCCTATTACATTATTCTTTTTAAGTACTGTTAGGTTTGCTTTGTTAAAATTTTCTTGAGAACTTTCACATCTGTGTTCCTGAAAACTAGTGATCTCTAGTTTTCTTTTCTTCGAATGTGTTTGTTGGGTGATGCTGTTAAACAGCATTAGAATGAACTGGGACTCATTCCTCACTCAATTTTCTGAAAGAGTTTGTACAGACCGCATTACTTCTCCTTAAATATTTGGTAGAATTGGGCTGGAAAAGTGGCTCAAGTGGTAGAGTGCCTGCCTAACAAGCAGGAGGCTCTGAGTACCCCAGTACTACCAAAAATTATATATACATACATATATATATCCCATCATACATATGGGGTAGAATTAACCACAGAAGCCATCTGGGCTTGGAGGTTTCCTCGTGAGACAGTTTTTAACTACATATTTAGTTTCTTGAATAGATATAGGACTATTCAAGTCATCTCTTTCTTCTTGTATAACTTTTGCATCTTTCAAAGAATTTGTCCATTCCTTCTACATTGTTAAACTTGCTCTTCATTTTCTAGTATCTAAGGTAGAAGCTTTGGTCATTGACTTGAGATTTTCCTTATTTTCTAATATAGGCATTTAGTGCTATAATTCTTCCTCTAAGTGCTGCTTAAGTGGCATAATAACAAATTTTACTATTTTGTGTTTTCATTTTCAGACATTCAAAATAATTTACAATTTTTTTGAGTGTTGGGTCTTGTGTGTGTGTGTGTGTGTGTGTGTGTGTGTGTGTGTGTGTGTGTGGTACTAGGGTTTGAACTCAGGGCCTATACCTTGAGCCACTCCAACAGCCCATTTTTGTGAAGGCTTTTTTGAGATAGGACCTCATGGAACTATTTGCCTGGGCTGGCTTCGAACTGAGATCCTCGTGATCTCTGCCTACTGAGTAGCTAGGATTACAGGTGTGAGGCACTGGTGCACAGTTTGCTTTCCTAACCAATGTGTAATTTACACATTTTAGTTTTCAAACATTTGGAGGTTTTCCAACTTTTTCATTTATTTATTTATTTGTTTGTTTGTTTGTTTAATTTTTGCAGTGCTAGGGACCAAACCCACAGCTTTGTGCATGTAAGGCAAGCACTTCACCACTGAGTCCTCCCTGCCCCTCAGTCCTCCAACTGTCCTTTTAAAATCAACTTCTTTTCTTTTTTTTTTTGCAGTGTTGAGGATCAAACTCAGGGTTTCAAACTCCTCTGAACTGTGCCCCCATCCCTAATTTAATATCTTATGGTCAGAAAGCATATTTTATATGATTTGAATAATTATAAATTTATTGAAGAAAATAATATAGCCTATTTTGATAAATGTCTGTGTACTTTAAAACAATGTGATTTCTGCCAGGTGCTGGTGGCTCACACCTGTAATCCTAGCTACTCAGGAGGCAGAGTTCAGGAGGATCTCAGTTCAAAGCCAACCCAGGCAAATAGTTCCAGAGACCTTATCTAAAAAATCCCAACACATAAAAGGGCTGGTGGAGTGGCTCAAGTGGTTAGAGCACCTGCCTGGCAAGTGTGAGGTCCTATGTTCAAACCCCAGTATTACCAAAAAAAAAAGAAAACCCAAAAAACTATGTTCGCTGTTGTTGGGTATTCTATAACTATCAATTACAGCATGTTGGTTGAAAATGTTATTGAAGGCCCCTAAATCCCTACTATTATTTTCCATGTGTTCTATTTCTTATTGAGAGAGAAGCATTGAAATCTCTAAGTATAATAATGAATTTTCCTATTTATTCTCATAGGTCTGTCAGTTCTTGCTTTACATAATTGAAGCTGCTTTTTTAGAACATCATCAAGGATTATTATATCATCTTGATGGATTCAGTATGAAATGGTCTCATTTATCCCTGGCAATATTCTTCACACTGAAATTTACTTTGTCTAACATTACTGTATACACACCAACTTTCTTTTGGTTATTATGAATATGACATATATCATTTTCCATTCTTTAATCTAACTGTGCCTTTATATTTTAAATGGGGTTCCTATAAGCAACTTTTTTACACAGTCAACCTCTGCTTTAAACTAAGGTGCTTAACCATTTACAGTTAGTGTTATCATTGACCTGATAAAAATTGACACAATATCTCGCCATTTTGGATTTTTTTTTGGCAGTACTAGCATTTGAACTCAGGACTTTGTGCTTGCTAGGCAGGTGCTTTACCACCTGAACCACTCCTCCAGCCTACATTTGCTTTTTATTTACCCTATAAATTTTTTATCTCATTTTTCCTTTTTTTCTGTATTCTTTTTATTTTTATGATTTTATGTGATAACTCTGTACTATATTTTGTCTGTTTTAAAAGATCAATTACCTTTTAAGGATGATTTGAATATAAACATATATATGCCTATGTAGTTACCATTTTTGGTATAGATGCAGATCCTTGTTTTTTAGATGCAGATTTTTCTGAATAGAATACAGATTTCCATTTGGTATTATTTTTCTTTGGTAGCTTAAAGAATGAACTACCAAACCACAAAAAGACATGGAGTAACTTTAAGTTCATATTACTAAGTGAAAGCAGCCAATCTAAAAAGTCAACATATTACATGATTTCACATATACGCTGCTCATGTAAAGACAAAACAATAGCAAATAAACAGATCAGTGGCAGCCAGGGTTTAAGAAGGGGAGTGGAGAACAGGAAAAATGCAGGGCACTGTTAGGGCAGTGAAACTGTTCTGTATGATACATTGTGATAGTGATACATGTCTATGAATTCCTTAAAACTCACAGAACTGTGTAACACAATGTACATTAATGTAAGACCCGAACTTCTTTTAATTAATAAGATATTAACATTTCTTTATCAATTTCAAAGACGTACCACACTAACACAACATGTTAAAATAATGGGAAACTGTGGACTAAAGAGGTGTATAAGGGAACTCTGTACTTTTTGTGCCATTTTTCTAAAAAACATAACAGTGCTTTAAAAATTAGTCTCAGGCTGGGAGCATGGCTCGAGCAGCAGGGCAGCTGCCGAGCAATAGCTAGAACCTGAGTTCAAATACCAGTACGGCCAAAAAATGTATATATACAGTTTATTTTTTAAAAACACATTTCTTTTTTTTTATTCATATGTGCATACAATGCTTGGGTCATTTCTCCCCCCTGCCCCCACCCCCTCCCTCACCACCCACCCCAACCCCTCCCTCTCCCTCCCACCCCCTGAACACCCAGCAGAAACTATTTTGCCCTTACTTCTAATTTTGTTGAAGAGAGAGTATAAACAACAATAGGAAGGAACAAGGGTTTTTGCTGGTTGAGCTAAGGATAGCTATATAGGGAGTTGACTCATATTAATTTCCTGTGCATGTGTGTTACCTTCTAGGTTAATTCTTTTTGATCTAACCTTTTCTCTAGTTCCTGTTCTCCTTTTCCTATTGGCCTCAGTTGCTTTTAAGGTATCTACTTTGGTTTCTCTGCGTTAAGGGCAACAAATGCTATCTAATTTTTTAGGTGTCTTACCTATCCTCATATCTCTCTTGAGTGCTCTCGCTTGGATCTTGTGATCAAAGTTCAATCCCTTGTTGTGTTTGCCTTTGATCTAATGTCCGAATATGAGGGAGAACATACGATTTTTGGTCTTTTGGGCCAGGTTAACCTCACTCAGAATGATGTTCTCCAATTCCATCCATTTACCTGCGAATGATAACATTTCATTCTTCTTCATGGCTGCATAAAATTCCATTGTGTATAAATACCACATTTTCTTGATCCATTTGTCAGTGGTGGGGCATCTTGGCTGTTTCCATAACTTGGCTATTGTGAATAGTGCTGCAATAAACATGGGTGTACAGGTGCCTCGGGAGTAACCTGTGTCACATTCTTTTGAGTATATTCCCAAGAGTGGTATTGCTGGATCAAATGGTAGATCAATGTTTAGCTTTTTAAGTAGTCTCCAAATTTTTTCCCAGAGTAGTTGTACTAGTTTACATTCTCACCAGCAGTGTAAGAGGGTTCCTTTTTCCCCAAATCCTCGCCAACACCTGTTGGTGGTGTTGCTAATGATGGCTATTCTAGCAGGGGTGAGGTGGAATCTTAGTGTGGTTTTAATTTGCATTTCCTTTATTGCTAGAGATGGTGAGCATTTTTTCATGTGTTTTTTAGCCATTTGGATTTCTTCTTTTGAGAAAGTTCTGATTAGTTCACTTGCCCATTTCTTTATTGGCTCATTAGTTTTGGGAGAATTTAGTTTTTTAAATTCCCTATATATTCTGGTTATCAGTCCTTTGTCTGATGTGTAGCTGGCAAATATTTTCTCCCACTCTATGGGTGTTCTCCACAGTTTAGAGACCATTTCTTTTGATGAACAGAAGCTTTTTAGTTTTATGAAGTCCCATTTATCAATGCTATCTCTTAGTTGCTGTGCTGCTGGGGTTCCATTGAGAAAGTTCTTACCTATACCTACTAACTCCAGAGTATTTCCTACTCTTTCCTGTATCAACTGCAGAGTTTGGGGTCTGATATTAAGATCCTTGATCTATTTTCAGTTAATATTGGTATAGGGTGATATACATGGATCTAGTTTCAGTTTTTTGCAGACTGTTAACCAGTTTTCCCAGCAGTTGAAGAGGCTGCTTTTTCTCCATTGTATATTTTTAGCGCCTTTGTCAAAGACAAGTTGGTTATAGTTGTGTGGCTTCATATCTGGGTCCTCTATTCTGTTCCACTGGTCTTCATGTTTGTTTTTGTGCCAGTACCATGCTGTTTTTATTGTTATTGCTTTGTAATCTAGTTTGAAGTCAGGTATTGCGATACCTCCTGCATTGTTCTTTTGACTGAGTATTTCCTTGGCTATTCGTGCCCTCTTGTGTTTCCATACAAATTTAAGGGTAGATTTTTCAATCTCTTTAATGAATGTCATTGGAATTTTGATGGGAATTGCATTAAACATGTAGATTACTTTTGGGAGTATAGTCATTTTTGCTATGTTGATTCTACCAATCCATGAGCATGGGAGATCTCTCCACTTTCTATAGTCTTCCTCAATCTCTTTCTTCAGAAGTTTATAGTTCTTGTAGAGGTCGTTCGCATCTTTGTTAGGTTTACACCTAGGTATTTGATTTTTTTTGAGGCTATTGTAAATGGAATTGTTTTCATATATTCTTTCTCAGTTTGTTCATTATTAGTGTTAGAAATGCTAACGATTTTTCTATGTTGATTTTATATCCTGCTACATTGCTGTAGCTATTGATGATGTCTAGAAGTTTCTGAGTAGTTTTTTAGGTTTTTAAGGTATAGGATCATGTCATCTGCAAATAGGGATTTTTTTTTCTTTTTTTTTTTTTTCATTTTTCTTTTATTATTCATATGTGCATACAAGGCTTGGTTCATTTCTCCCCCCTGCCCCCACCCGTCCCTTACCACCCACTCCACCCCCTCCCACTCCCCCCCCCTCAATACCCAGCAGAAACTATTTTGCCCTTTTCTCTAATTTTGTTGTAGAGAGAGTATAAGCAATAAGAGGAAGGAACAAGGGGTTTTGCTGGTTGAGATAAGGATAGCTATACAGGGCATTGACTCACATTGATTTCCTGTGCGTGGGTGTTACCTTCTAGGTTAATTCTTTTTGATCTAACCTTTTCTGTAGTTCCTGGTCCACTTTTCCTATTGGCCTCAGTTGCTTTAAGGTATCTGCTTTAGTTTCTCTGCATTAAGGGCAACAAATGCTAGCTAGTTTTTTAGGTGTCTTACCTATCCTCACCCCTCCCTTATGTGCTCTAGCTTTTATCATGTGCTCATAGTCCAATCCCCTTGTTGTGTTTGCCCTTGATCTAATGTCCACATATGAGGGAGCACATACGATTTTTGGTTTTTTGAGCCAGGCTAACCTCACTCAGAATGATGTTCTCCAGTTCCATCCATTTACCAGCGAATGATAACATTTCGTTCTTCTTCATGGCTGCATAAAATTCCATTGTGTATAGATACCACATTTTCTTAATCCATTCGTCAGTGCTGGGGCATCTTGGCTGTTTCCATAACTTGGCTATTGTGAATAGTGCCGCAATAAACATGGATGTGCAGGTGCCTCTGGAGTAACAGTCTTTTGGGTATATCCCCAAGAGTGGTATTGCTGGATCAAATGGTAGATCGATGTCCAGCTTTTTAAGTAGCCTCCAAATTTTTTTCCAGAGTGGTTGTACTAGTCTACATTCCCACCAACAGTGTAAGAGGGTTCCAAATAGGGATATTTTGACAGTTTCTTTACCTATTTGTATTCCTTTTATTCCTTCTTCTTGCCTAATTGCTCTGGCTAGGAATTCCAGTGCTATGTTGAATAGGAGTGGGGATAGTGGGCATCCTTGTCTGCTTCCTGATTTTAGAGGGAATGGTTTCAGTTTTTCTCCGTTAAGTATAATGCTGGCTGTAGGTTTGTCATATATAGCTTTTATAATGTTGAGGTATTTCCTTCTATTCCTAGTTTTTTTAGAGCTTTTATCAGGAAATGGTGTTGGATCTTATCAAAGGCTTTTTCTGCATCTATTGAGATGATCAAGTGGTTTTTGTCTTTGCTTCTGTTAATGTGGCTTATTATGTTTATTGATTTTCTTATGTTGAACCGCCCCTGCATCCCTGGGATGAAGCCTACTTGGTTGTGGTGAATAATCTTTTTGATGTGTTGTTGAATTCAGTTTGCCATTATTTTGTTGAGGATTTTTGCGTCAATGTTCATTAAGAGATTGGCCTATAGTTCTCCTTTTTGGAAGTGTCTTTGCCTTGCTTGGGGATAAGTGTAATACTGGCTTCATAAAATGTGTTAGGCAGTTTTCCTTCCCTTTCTATTTTGTGGAGCAGTTTAAGGAGGGTTGGTATCAGTTCTTCTTTAAAGGTCTGATAGAATTCAGCAGAGAATCCATCAGGACCTGGACTTTTCTTTTTGGGGAGACTCTTGATTGCTGCTTCAATTTCATTTTGTGTTATAGATCTATTCAGGTGATTAATTTCCTCTTGGTTCAGTTTTGGATGATCATATGTATCTAGAAATCTGTCTATTTCTTTAAGATTTTCAAATTTATTTGAATATAGGTACTCGAAGTAATCTCTGATGATTTCCTGGACTTCCATGGTTTTTGTTGCTATCTCCCCTTTTGCATTCCTGATTGTACTAATTTGGGTTTTTTCTCTCCTCATTTTAGTCAGGTTTGCCAGGGGTTTGTCCATCTTGTTTATTTTATTTTATTTTATTATTCATATGTGCATACAAGGCTTGAGTCATTTCTCCTCCCTGCCCCCACCCCCTCCCTCACCACCCACTCTGCCCCCTCCCTCTCCCTCCCACCCCCTCAATACCCAGCAGAAACTATTTTGCCCTTTTTTTTTTTTTTTTTTCATTTTTCTTTTATTATTCATATGTGCATACAAGGCTTGGTTCATTTCTCCCCCCTGCCCCCACCCCCTCCCTTACCACCCACTCCACCCCCTCCCGCTCCCCCCCTCAATACCCAGCAGAAACTATTTTGCCCTTATCTCTAATTTTGTTGTAGAGAGAGTATAAGCAATAATAGGAAGGAACAAGGGGTTTTGCTGGTTGAGATAAGGATAGCTATACAGGGCATTGACTCACATTGATTTCCTGTGTGTGGGTGTTACCTTCTAGGTTAATTCTTTTTGATCTAACCTTTTCTCTAGTTCCTGGTCCCCTTTTCCTATTGGCCTCAGTTGCTTTAAGGTATCTGCTTTAGTTTCTCTGCGTTAAGGGCAACAAATGCTAGCTAGTTTTTTAGGTGTCTTACCTATCCTCACCCCTCCCTTGTGTGCTCTCGCTTTTATCATGTGCTCATAGTCCAATCCCCTTGTTGTGTTTGCCCTTGATCTAATGTCCACATATGAGGGAGAACATACGATTTTTGGTCTTTTGAGCCAGGCTAACCTCACTCAGAATGATGTTCTCCAATTCCATCCATTTACCAGCGAATGATAACATTTCGTTCTTCTTCATGGCTGCATAAAATTCCATTGTGTATAGATACCACATTTTCTTAATCCATTCGTCAGTGCTGGGACATCTTGGCTGTTTCCATAACTTGGCTATTGTGAATAGTGCCGCAATAAACATGGATGTGCAGGTGCCTCTGGAGTAACAGTCTTTTGGGTATATCCCCAAGAGTGGTATTGCTGGATCAAATGGTAGATCGATGTCCATCTTTTTAAGTAGCCTCCAAATTTTTTTCCAGAGTGGTTGTACTAGTCTACATTCCCACCAACAGTGTAAAAGGGTTCCTTTTTCCCCACATCCTCGCCAACACCTGTTGTTGGTGGTGTTGCTGATGATGGCTATTCTAACAGGGGTGAGGTGGAATCTTAGTGTGGTTTTAATTTGCATTTCCTTTATTGCTAGAGATGGTGAGCATTTTTTCATGTGTTTTCTGGCCATTTGAATTTCTTCTTTTGAGAAAGTTCTGTTTAGTTCACATGCCCATTTCTTTATTGGTTCATTAGTTTTGGGAGAATTTAGTTTTTTAAGTTCCCTGTATATTCTGGTTATCAGTCCTTTGTCTGATGTATAATTGGCAAATATTTTCTCCCACTCTGTGGGTGTTCTCTTCAGTTTAGAGACCATTTCTTTTGATGAACAGAAGCTTTTTAGTTTTATGAGGTCCCATTTATCTATGCTATCTCTTAGTTGCTGTGCTGCTGGGGTTTCAGTGAGAAAGTTCTTACCTATACCTACTAACTCCAGAGTATTTCCTACTCTTTCTTGTATCAACTTAAGAGTTTGGGGTCTGATATTAAGATCCTTGATCCATTTTGAGTTAATCTTGGTATAGGGTGATATACATGGATCTAGTTTCAGTTTTTGGCAGACTGCTAACCAGTTTTCCCAGCAGTTTTTGTTGAAGAGGCTGCTATTTCTCCATCGTATATTTTTAGCTCCTTTGTCAAAGATAAGTTGCTCATAGTTGTGTGGCTTCATATCTGGATCCTCTATTCTGTTCCACTGGTCTTCATGTCTGTTTTTGTGCCAGTACCATGCTGTTTTTATTGTTATTGCTTTGTAATATAGTTTGAAGTCAGGTATTGTGATACCTCCTGCATTGTTCTTTTGACTGAGTATTGCCTTGGCTATTCGTGGCCTCTTGTGTTTCCATATAAATTTCACAGTAGATTTTTCAATCTCTTTAATGAATGTCATTGGAATTTTGATGGGAATTGCATTAAACATGTAGATTACTTTGGGGAGTATCGACATTTTTACTATGTTGATTCTACCAATCCATGAGCATGGGAGATCTCTCCACTTTCTATAGTCTTCCTCAATCTCTTTCTTCAGAAGTGTATAGTTTTCCTTGTAGAGGTCTTTCACATCTTTTGTTAGGTTTACACCTAGGTATTTGATTTTTTTTGAGGCTATTGTAAATGGAATTGTTTTCATACATTCTTTTTCCGTTTGCTCATTGTTAGTGTATAGAAATGCTAATGATTTTTCTATGTTGATTTTATATCCTGCTACTTTGCTATAGCTATTGATGATGTCTAGAAGCTTCTGAGTAGAGTTTTTTGGGTCTTTAAGGTATAGGATCATGTCGTCTGCAAATAGGGATATTTTGACAGTTTCTTTACCTATTTGTATTCCTTTTATTCCTTCTTCTTGCCTAATTGCTCTGGCTAGGAATTCCAGTACTATGTTGAATAGGAGTGGAGATAGTGGGCATCCTTGTCTGGTTCCTGATTTTAGAGGGAACGGTTTTAATTTTTCTCCGTTAAGTATAATGCTGGCTGTATGTTTGTCATATATAGCTTTTATAATGTTGAGGAACTTTCCTTCTATTCCTAGTTTTCTTAGAGCTTTTATCATGAAATGATGTTGGATCTTATCAAAGGCTTTTTCTGCGTCTATTGAGATGATCAAGTGGTTTTTGTCTTTGCTTCTGTTAATGTGGCTTATTACGTTTATTGATTTTCATATGTTGAACCACCCCTTCATTCCTGGGATGAAGCCTACTTGGTCGTGGTGAATGATCTTTTTGATGTGTTGTTGAATTCGGTTTGCTATTATTTTGTTGAGGATTTTTGCATCAATGTTCATTAAGGAGATTGGCCTATAGTTCTCCTTTTTGGAGGTGTCTTTGCCTGGTTTTGGGATAAGTGTAATAGTGGCTTCATAAAATGTGTTTGGCAGTTTTCCTTCCCTTTCTATTTCATGGAACAGTTTAAGGAGGGTTGGTATCAGTTCTTCTTTAAAGGTCTGATAGAATTCAGCAGAGAATCCATCAGGTCCTGGACTTTTCTTTTTGGGGAGACTCTTGATTGCTGCTTCAATTTCATTTTGTGTTATAGGTCTATTCAGGTGATTAATTTCCTCTTGGTTCAGTTTTGGATGATCATATGTATCTAGAAATCTGTCCATTTCTTTTAGATTTTCAAATTTATTTGAATATAGGTTCTCAAAGTAGTCTCTGATGATTTCCTGGACTTCCATGGTGTTTGTTGTTATCTCCCCTTTTGCATTCCTGATTCTACTAATTTGGGTTTTTTCTCTCCTCATTTTAGTCAGGTTTGCCAGGGGTCTATCGATCTTGTTTATTTTTTCAAAGAACCAACTTTTTGTTTCATTAATTCTTTGTATGGTTTTTTTGGTTTCTATTTCGTTGATTTCAGCTCTTATTTTTATTATTTCTCTCCTTCTATTTGTTTTGGGATTTGCTTGTTCTTGTTTTTCTAGGAGTTTGAGATGTATCATTAGGTCATTGATTTGGGATCTTTCAATCTTTTTAATATATGCACTCATGGCTATAAACTTTCCTCTCAAGACTGCCTTAGCTGTGTCCCATAGGTTCCGGTAGGTTGTGTTTTCATTTTCATTGACTTCTAGGAACTTTTTAATTTCCTCTTTTATTGCATCGATGATCCATTCTTCATTAAGTAATGAGTTATTTAGTTTCCAGCTGTTTGCATGTTTTTTGTCTTTACTTTTGTTGTTGAGTTCTACTTTTACTGCATTGTGGTCAGATAGTATGCACGGTATTATTTCTATTTTCTTATATTTGCTGAGGCTTGCTTTGTGCCCTAGGATATGATCTATTTTGGAGAAGGTTCCATGGGCTGCTGAGAAGAATGTATATTGTGTAGAGGTTGGATGAAATGTTCTATAGACATCTACTAGGTCCACTTGATCTATTGCATATTTTAGATCTTGGATTTCTTTATTGAGTTTTTGTTTGGATGACCTATCTATTGATGATAATGGAGTGTTAAAGTCTCCCACAACCACTGTGTTGGCGTTTATATATGCTTTTAGGTCTTTTAGGGTATGTTTGATGAAATTGGGTGCGTTGACATTGGGTGCGTACAGATTGATGATTATTATTTCCTTTTGGTCTATTTCCCCTTTTATTAGTATGGAATGTCCTTCTTTATCTCGTTTGATCAATGTAGGTTTGAAGTCTACTTTGTCAGAGATAAGTATTGCTACTCCTGCTTGTTTTCGGGGGCCATTGGCTTGGTAAATCTTCTTCCAGCCTTTCATCCTAAGCATATGCTTATTTCTGTCGGTGAGATGAGTCTCCTGTAAGCAACAAATTGTTGGATCTTCTTTTTTAATCCATTTTGTCAAACGGTGTCTTTTGATGGGTGAATTAAGTCCATTGACATTAAGTGTTAGTACTGATAGGTATGTGGTGATTCCTGCCATTTAGTTATCTTAGTTGTTTGAAGGTTTGATTGTGTGTACCTAACTTGATGTTACTCTCTACTGTCTTGCTTTTTCTTATCCTGTGGTTTGGTGCTGCCTGCCTTTTCATGGTTAAGTTGGGTGTCACTTTCTGTGTGCAGGATCCCTTGCAGAATCTTTTGTAATGGTGGCTTTGTGGTCACATATTGTTTTAGTTTCTGCTTATCATGGAAGACTTTTATTGCTCCATCTATTTTGAATGATAGCTTTGCTGGGTAGAGTATCCTGGGGTTGAAGTTATTTTCATTCAGTGCCCGGAAGATCTCACCCCACGCTCTTCTTGCTTTTAATGTTTCTGTTGAGAAGTCTGCTGTGATTTTGATGGGTTTACCTTTGTATGTTACTTGTTTTTTCTCTCTTGCAGCCTTCAATATTCTTTCCTTAGTTTCTGAACTTGTTGTTTTAATGATGATATGTCGTGGAGTAGTTCTATTTTGATCTGGTCTGTTTGGTGTCCTGGAGGCCTCTTGCATTTGTATGGGAATATCTTTCTCTAGATTTGGGAAATTTTCCATTATTATTTTGTTGAATATATTACGCATTCCCTTCGCTTGCACCTCTTCTCCTTCTTCGATGCCCATGATTCTCAAGTTTGGTCTTTTGATGGAGTCGGTGAGTTCTTGCATTTTCTTTTCACAGGTCTTGAGTTGTTTAATTAATAGTTCTTCGGTTTTTCCTTTAATTACCATTTCATCTTCAAGTTCTGAGATTCTGTCTTCTGTTTGTTCTATTCTGCTGGATTGGCTTTCCGTTTTGTTTTGCAGTTCTGTTTCGTTCTTTTTTCTGAGGTTTTCCATATCCTGGCTGTTTTCTTCTTTATTGTTGTCTATTTTTGTCCTGAGTTCATTTATCCATTTATTCATTGTGTTCTCTCTTTCACTTTGGTGTTTATACAGTGCTTCTATGGTTTCCTTTATTTCTTCTTTTGCTTTTTCAAATTCTCTATTTTTATTGTCTTGGAATTTCTTGAGTGTCTCCTGTACATTTTGGTTGACCCTATCCAGTATCATCTCTATAAAATTCTCATTGAGTACTTGTAGTATGTCTTCTTTTAAATTATTCTTGTAGGCTTCATTGGGTCCTTTGGCATAGTTTATCTTCATTTTGTTGGAGTCTGGCTCTGAGTTTCTGTTCTCTTCATTCCCCTCTGGTTCCTGTACTAATTTTTTGCTGTGGGGAAACTGGTTTCCTTGTTTTTTCTGTCTTCCTGTCATTGTCCTTGGTGTTGTTACTGTCCCTGTACTGTGTGTAATTAAGTATTTTCTAGCTTGTAATAATAACAATGGTAATATTGAGAACGGAAGAGTGAGCTGAGATGGAAAGCAAGAAGTTAAAGAAAAGGGGAAAACAAATATACAGACAAGAGGGAGAAAGCAGAACAAGGTATCAGACAAGAGAGTTTCAAAGGTATAAACAGGGAGTGTTAGTGTACTAATCGACAGTAAGCTGAACAGACAATAGAGAGACAGAGAGAGGATTGAAAATCAAAGATAAAAAAAATAAAAAATAAGTATATGAAAGTAATATCTATTTATAAAAATGAATTAAAATAAAATGGAAAATAGGAAATTAAAAAAAAAAAACCAAAAAACTTCCAAGTTTATATGCAATGCAATTTCAGTCTTAATAATTTGGATGTCCGTCTTAATCTCCAGTCCTGGAGTTGGTGCCTCAGATGTTGTTCTGTAGTTGTCTCATCAAAGGGGATGCATAAAGTAGAACAAAACTACACTCACACACACACAGAAGAAAAAATAAAAAAAAAGCCCCACCAAGTGTCCCCAGTTCAAATGCAATAGTTTCAGTAAGTTTTTCGGCTTGCAGGTGTAATTCGGTTGTTCTCTCATCAAAGGTAGGGAGAAAAAGAAAAAAAAGCGTCTGGAGGCAGTTCTGAGGGTGGTATCTGCAACTGTGGCTTGCCTGCCTGCTGCTCTCAGCCTGTAGCTGGCTGCGTTATTTATGCAGATCTCTGGGGTGAGCTTAGCACTCACCTGGTCCCACAGGCTTTGTTTGCTCAGAGTTCTCCTGTGCGGGGGAGGGGGGCCTCTGCTACAGGCTTTTCCCTTTCCAAGCACTGGGAAAGGCGACACTGCCCCGTTGTCAGGCCTGCGTGTTTATTTACAGTTCACGTGGGAAGTGGGTCTTCCCTCCTCTCACAAGCGTCCCTGCTCCTGGTTGCTGGTGCGCCCCGCTCCCGCCAGAGCCTCTCCGGCCCGCCCGGCTCGTTTATTTACAGTCCCGGGAAGGATTCCCTTCCCCCAATCTTCAGCGCTCAGGGCGCCCCACCCTCTTTCCAGCGTGTCTTAACTGTTCTTATTGCTTAGTACTCAGTTTCTCTTTTTTTCCCGGGTGGAGGTCAGTCTGTCCAGGGGGCTATGCTGCTCTGGCCCAGGCTTGTCTGTGGGGGAACCGCGGTACCGCGAAGCTCACCTGGTCCGCGTCTTCCCAAGCCGTATGGGCGCCGGCCCCTGGCGGCCCCGGGGGCCTCCTTGGTTCTCCGTTTAACGTGAAGTGGAGATTCTCTGCACCGGCTGGAGATGTGGAGGAGTCAAAGTTATGCCTTTTCTCGGTGATTATGCCTGCAAAGTGTGTCTCCAGCGTCTCTCCAAGATTTCACTATAGGAGGGTCGCTTTCTGCTTCCTACCTCTAGCCGCCATCTTGGAATCTCCTATTTTGCCCTTATTTCTAATTTTGTTGTAGAGAGAGTATAAGCAATAATAGGAAGGAACAAGGGTTTTTGCTAGTTGAGATAAGGATAGCTATACAGGGAGTTGACTCACATTAATTTCCTGTGCATGTGTGTTACCTTCTAGGTAATTCTTTTTGATCTAACCTTTTCTCTAGTTCCTGGTTCCCTTTTCCTATTGGCCTCAGTTGCTTTTAAGGTATATGCATTAAGGGCAACAAATACTATCTAATTTTTTAGGTGTCTTACCTATCCTCACCCCTCCCTTGTGTGCTCTCGCTTTTACCATGTGCTCAAAGTCCAATCCCCTTGTTGTGTTTGCCCTTGATCTAATGTCCACATATGAGGGAGAACATATGATTTTTGGTCTTTTGGGCCAGGCTAACCTCACTCAGAATGATGTTCTCCAATTCCATCCATTTACCAGCGAATGATAACATTTTGTTCTTCTTCATGGCTGCATAAAATTCCATTGTATATAAATACCACATTTTCTTGATCCATTCGTCAGTGCTGGGGCATCTTGGCTGTTTCCATAACTTGGCTATTGTGAATAGTGCTGCAATAAACATGGGTATGCAGGTGCCTCTGGAGTAACCTGTGTCACAGTCTTTTGGGTATATCCCCAAGAGTTGTATTGCTGGATCAAATGGTAGATCAATGTTTAGCTTTTTAAGTAGCCTCCAAATTTTTTTCCAGAGTGGTTGTACCAACAGTGTAAGAGGGTTCCTTTTCCCCCATATCCTTGCCAACACCTGTTGTTATTAGTGTTGCTAATGATGGCTATTCAAACAGGGGTGAGGTAAAATCTTAGTGTGGTTTTAGTTTGTATTTCCTTTATTGCTAGAGATGGTGAGCATTTTTTCAATGTTTTTTGGCCATTTGAATTTCTTCTTTTGAGAAATTTCTGTTTAGTTCACTTGCCCATTTCTTTATTCATTAATTTTGGGAGAATTTAGTTTTTTAAGCTCCCTATATATTCTGGTTATCAGTCCTTTGTCTGATGTGTAGCTGGCAAATATTTTCTCCCACCTTGTGGGTGTTCTCTTCAGTTTAGAGACCATTTCTTTTGTTAAGCAGAAGCTTTTTAGTTTTATGAAGTCCCATTTATCTATGCTCTCTCTTAGTTGCTGTGTTGCTGAGGTTCTATTGTGAAAGTTCTTACCTATACCTACTAATTCCAGAGTATTTCCTACTCTTTCCTGTATCAACTGCAGAGTTTGTGGTCTGATATTAAGATCCTTGATCCATTTTGAGTTAATCTTGGTATAGGGTGATATACATGGATTTAGTTTCAGCTTTTTGCAGACTGCTAACCAGTTTTCCCAGCAGTTTTTGTTGAAGAGGCTGCTATTTCTCCATCGTATATTTTTAGCTCCTTTGTCAAAGACAAGTTGGTTATAGTTGTGTGGCTTCATATCTGGGTCCTCTATTCTGTTCCACTGGTCTTCATGTCTGTTTTTGCCAGTACCATGCTGTTTTTATTGTTATTGCTTTGTAATCTAGTTTGAAGTCAGGTATCGTGATACCTCCAGCATTGTTCTTTTTGCGCAGTATTGCCTTGGCTATTTGTGGTCTCTTGAGTTTCTAAATAAATTTAATGGTAGATTTTTCAATCTCTTTAATGAATGTCATTGGAATTTTGATGGGAATTGCATTAAACATGTAGATTACTTTTGGGAGTATAGTCATTTTTACTATGTTGATTCTACCAATCCATGAGCATGGGAGATCTCTCCACTTTCTATAGTCTTCCTCAATCTCTTTCTTCAGAAGTATATAGTTTTCCTTGTAGAGGTCTTTCACATCTTTTGTTAGGTTTACACCTAGGTATTTGATTTTTTTTGAGGCTATTGTAAATGGAATTGTTTTCATATATTCTTTCTCAGTTTGTTCATTATTAGTGGTTAGAAATGCTAATGATTTTTCTATGTTGATTTTATATCCTGCTACATTGCTGTAGCTATTGATGATGTCTAGAAGTTTCTGAGTAGAGTTTTTTGGGTCTTTAAGGTATAGGATCATGTCATCTGCAAATAGGGATATTTTGACAGCTTCTTTACCTATTTGTATTCCTTTTATTCTTTCTTCTTGCCTAATTGCTCTGGCTAGGAATTCCAGTGCTATGTTGAATAGGAGTGGGGATAGTGGGCATCCTTGTCTGGTTCCTGATTTTAGAGGGAATGGTTTTAATTTTTCTCCGTTAAGTATAATGCTGGCTGTAGGTTTGTCATATATAGCTTTTATAATGTTGAGGTATTTCCTTCTATTCCTAGTTTTTTTAGAGCTTTTATCATGAAATGGTGTTGGATCTTATCACAGGCTTTTTCTGCATCTATTGAGATGATCAAGTGGTTTTTGTCTTTGCTTCTGTTAATGTGGCTTATTACGTTTATTGATTTTCGTATGTTGAACCACCCCTGCATCCCTGGGATGAAGCCTACTTGGTTGTGGTGAATAATCTTTTTGATGTGTTGTTGAATTCGGTTTGCCATTATTTTGTTGAGGATTTTTGCGTCAATGTTCATTAAGAGATTGGCCTATAGTTCTCCTTTTTGGAAGTGTCTTTGCCTTGCTTGGGGATAAGTGTAATACTGGCTTCATAAAGTGTGTTAGGCAGTTTTCCTTCCCTTTCTATTTTGTGGAGCAGTTTAAGGAGGGTTGGTATCAGTTCTTCTTTAAAGGTCTGATAGAATTCAGCAGAGAATCCATCAGGTCCTGGACTTTTCTTTTTGGGGAGACTCTTGATTGCTGCTTCAATTTCATTTTGTGTTATAGATCTATTCAGGTGATTAATATCCTCTTGGTTCAGTTTTGGATGATCATATGTATCTAGAAATCTGTCTATTTCTTTAAGATTTTAGAATTTATTTGAATATAGGTTCTCGAAGTAGTCTCTGATGATTTCCTGGACTTCCATGATTTTTGTTGTTATCTCCCCTTTTGCATTCCTGATTGTACTAATTTGGGTTTTTTCTCTCCTCATTTTAGTCAGGTTTGCCAGGGTCTATAGCTCTTGTTTATTTTTTCAAGGAACCAACTTTTTGTTTCATTATTTCTTAGTATGGTTTTTTTGGTTTCTATTTCATTGATTTCAGCTCTTATTTTTATTATTTCTCTGCTTCTATTTGTTTTGGGATTTGCTTGTTGTTGTTTTTCCAGGAGTTTGAGATGGATCATTAGGTCATTGATTTGATATCTTTCAGTCTTTTTAATATATGTACTCATGGCTATAAACTTTCCTCTCAGGACTGCCTTTGCTGTGTCCCAAAGGTCTGGTAGGTTGTGTTTTCATTTTCATTGGCTTCCAGGAATTTTTTAATTTCCTCTTTTATTTCATCAATGACCCATTGTTCATTAGGTAATGAGTTATTCATGCTGTTTGAACAGCATGAATGAGTTATTCATGCTGTTTGCATGTTTTTTGTTTTTACTTTTATTGTTGAGTTCTTGTTTTACTGCATTGTGATCAGATAGAATGCATGGTATAATTTCTGTTTTCTTATATTTGCTGAGACTTGCTTTGTGCCCTAGGATATGATCTATTTTGGAGAAGGTTCCATGGGCTGCTGAGAAGAATTTATATTGTGTAGAAGTTGGATGAAATGTTCTGTAGACATCAAGTAGGTCCATTTGATCTATTGTATATTTTAGATCTTTCTTTATTGATTTTTTGTTTGGATGACCTATCTATTGATGATAATGGGGTGTTAAAGTCTCCCACAACCACTGTGTTGGAGTTAATATATGCTTTTAGGTCCTTCAGGGTATGTTTGATGAAATTGGGTACATTGACATTTGGTGCATATAGGTTGATAATTGTTTCTTCCTTTTGGTGTGTTTCCACTTTTATGAGTATGGAATGTCCTTCTTTATCACGTTTGATCAATGTAGGTTTGAAGTCTACTTTGTCAGAGATAAGTATTGCTACTCCTGCCTGTTTTCGGAGGCCATTGGCTTGGTAAATCTTATTCCAACCTTTCATCCTAAGCCTATGCTTATTTCTGTTGGTGAGATGTATCTCCTGTAAGCAACAAATTGTTGGATCTTTCGTTTTAATCCATTTCATCAAACAGTGCCTTTTGATGGGTGAATTAAGTTCATGAACATTAAGTGTTAGTACTGATAGGTATGTGGTGATTCCTGTCATTTAGTTGTCTTAGTTGTTTGAAGTTGTGATTGTGTGTCCCTAAGTTGAGGTTACTCTCTACTTTCTTGCTTTTTCTTTTCCTGTGGTTTGGTGCTGCCTGTCCTTTCATGGTTATGTTTGGTCTCACTTTCTGTGTGCCAAATCCCTTGGAGAATCTTTTGTAGTGGTGGCTTTGTGGTCACATATTGTTTTAGTTTCTGCTTATCATGGAAGACTTTTATTGCTCCATCTATTTTGAATGATAGTTTTGCTGGGTAGAGTATCCTGGGGTTGAAGTTATTTTTATTCAGTGCCTGGAAGATCTTACCCCATGCTCTTCTTGCTTTTAATGTTTCTGTTGAGAAGTCTGCTGTGATTTTTATAACCTTTGTATGTTACTTGTTTTTTCTCTCTTACAGCCTTCAATGTTCTTTCTCTAGTTCCTGTACTTGTTTTAATGATGATTTGCTGTGGAGTAGTTCTATTTTGATCTGGTCTGTTTGGTGTCCTGGAGGCTTCTTGCATCTGTATGGGAAGACATTTCTCTAGACCTGGGAATTTTTCTGTTATTATTTTTTTAAATATATTGTGCATTCCCATTGCTTGCACCTCTTCTCCTTCTTCAATGCCCATGATTCTCAGATTTGTTCTTTTGATGGAGTTAGTAAGTTTTCTTCTCACAGGTCTTGAGTTGTTTAACTAATAGTTCTTCTTTATTTCCTTTAATTACCATTTCATCTTCAGTTCTGAGACTCTGTCTTCTGTTTGTTCTATTCTGCTGGATTGGCCTTCCATTTTATTTTGCAATTTTGTTTCGTTCTTTTTCTGAGGTTTTCCATATCTTGGGTCATTTATTCTTTAATGTTGTTTATTTTTGTCCTGAGTTCATTTATCTCTTTATTAATCATGTTCTCTGTTTCACTTTGGTGTTTATACAGTGCTTCTACGGTTTCCTTTATTTCTTCTTTTGCTTTTTCAAATTCTCTATTTTTGTTGTCTTGGAATTTTTTGAGTGTCTCCTGTACATTTTGGTTGATCATATCCAGTATTATCTCTATAAAATTCTTATTAAGTACCTGCAATATTTCTTCTTTTAGATTGTTCTTGTGAGCTTCATTGTGTTCTTTGGCATAGTTTATCTTCATTTTGTTGGAGTCTGGATCTGAGTATCTGTTTTCTTCATTTCCCTCTGGTTCCTGTACTAATATTTTGCTGTGGGGAAACTGGTTTCCCTGTTTTTTCTGTCTTCCTGTCAGTGCCTTTGGTGGTGTTATTGTCCCTGTACTGTGTGCAATTAAGTATTTTCTAGCTTGTAATAATAACAATGGTGATATTTAGAATAGAAGGGTGAGAGGAGATGGAAAGCAAAGACATTAAAGAAAAAGGGAAAAACAAACAAACAAGTAGAAAAAACAAAACAAACAACAAAAAAATTTCAAAGATATAAACAGGGAGAGATAGTGTACTAATCAACAGTAAGCTGAACAGGCAGTAAAAAGACAGAGAGAGGATTGAAAATTTAAAAAAATAAAAATAAATAAATAAATAAAATAAAATAAAATAAAAATCTCCAAGTTCAAATGCAATAAAGTTTCAGTCTTAATAATTTTGGTGTTCGTTCCTCAGCCTCCAATCCTGGAGATGGTGTCTCAGACGTAGTTCTGTCATTGTCTCATCAAAAGGGAAAAAAACTAAAAAAATAAAACAAAATAACACAAAAAAAAAAACCCACAAAGTGTCCCAAGTTCAAATGCAACACAGTTTCAGTAACTTTTTCAGCATACAGGTGTACTTCGGTTGTTTTCTCATCAAAGATAGGGAGAGAGAAAAAAAAGAGTCTGGAGACAGGTCTGTGAATGGCTATCTGAGGCTGTGGCTCACCTGCCCACTGCTGTCAGCCTGCTGTTGCTGGAGGCGTTATTTATGCAGATCTCTGGGGTGAGCTTAGCGCTCACCTGGCCCCGCAGGCTATGTTTACTCAGATCTCTCCTGTGTGTGAGCCTCTGCTACAGGCTTTCCCTTTCCAATCACACTGGGGGAGGTGACACTGCACCTGCTTTCTCAGGCCTGCGTGTTTATTTACAGCTCACATGGGAAGTGGGTCTTCCCCCCTCTCCTGTGGAGTTTTCCTCCCACTGCCACTTTTACAAGCTTTCCCGCTCCTGGCTGCTGGGCAGTGCCACCGCTTCTGCCTTCTCCAGCCAGCTTGTTGTGAGGTAGTTCCCCTCCCACTCTCTTCCATGCTCAGGGTGCCCTGCCCTCTTTGCTACATGTCTTTTTTGTTGTTATTCTTATTATTCAGTTTTTTTTTCTCTTTTTTCCCTGAGTGGGGGTCAGTCTGTCCAGGGGGCTATGCTGATGTGTCCCAGGATTGTCTGTGGAAGTGCCATGTACCTCATGTTCCTCTTAGCTCACCTTGTGGTCTGAGTCTTCCCACGCTTTCTGGGTGCTGCCATCTGCTGGCAGTGTGGGAGCCCTCCTGGTTTCTCCTTTTTTAACATGAAGTGGGAATGCTCTGCACAGGCTGGAGGTGTGGAGGAGTCAAAGTTTTGCCTCTTCTCAGTGGCTTTTCCTGTAAGGTGTATCTCCAGTGTCTCTCCAAGATTTTACTTTACGAGGCACGCTTTCTGCTTCCTCCCTCTAGTCACCATCTTGGAATCTGCCTCTTTTGACACTTTAAAGATATTACTCCACTGTCCCTTACTTGCATGCTTTCATGAGAAATCTGCTTTCATCCTTATCTTTGTGTCTCTGTCCATAGTGTCCCTTTCTTTTCTGGCTACTTTAAAGACTTTCTCTTTATCACTATGTGTTAGCTTTCCATCACTATAACAAATATCTGAGATAATCAACCTTTAAAAGGAAAGGTTTATTTTGACTCACCATTTCAGAGATCCCTACCCGTGATGGGTTGGCTGGGTTGCTTCTGGGCCTGTGTTGAGGTAGTATATCAAGGCAGCAGTGTGTGGTAGAGCAAAACTACTCACTCACCTCATGGCCTGGAACCAAAAAGAGAGAGTAGAAAGGAGTCGGGTCCCACAGCTTACAGACCTCCCACTAAGCCATCTCCTAAAGGCTCCACCACTTCCCAAGAGCATCAAGCAGGGGTCAAGTTTTTAAGACATGAGTGTCTGGGGAACATCGTAGATCGAACTACAGCACTGGGTATCTGTATGTGCACACACACACATACACACACACACACACTGGGTATCAGTGGCTTGCATAGTTGCTACCTAGACATGTCAGAAATCCATAGGGCAGGCCATCAGGCTGTACTTCTCAAGCACTGGGTGAAGCTATGTCCGCACACAGAATTTCATCCTCAGTGGAGCCTCAGCTCCATTCAAGGCCTTTCAAATGATCATCTAGGACAATCTCCTTTACTTAAGGTCCACATACACATACTTTCTGTACATCTTTGTCTGTCTGTCTCTGTCTCTGTCTCTCCCTCCCTCTCTCTGATCATATTGCATCCTCACTAGATAATAAAAGATGTCAAATTAATAGTGGAACAAACCACATGACATGCAGACCTCTACTTAGAGGAGATGGTGAGGGCTATGGGCACTTCCCTTTTTGACAAGTTTACCTCCCTTCCAGCTCCTGTTTCAGATCCTTCTGGGCTTTGGCATATTGCCAGAATCTGCACATCTGCCTTTATTCCCAGTATATTTTATGGAAAGAGAGACTGAAATGCACAATGTTAAGAAACAAATATTAAACCGAGCATGATGATACCCACATGTAATTCCAGTACTTGGGAAGCTGAGGCAGGAGGATTAGGAGTTCCAGGCCATCCTGGGCTACATAGTGAATATGAGGCTAGTGTGGGCTAGATAGACCGAAACCCAATGTCTCAAAAAAAGGTGGGGGGAGCTGGCAGAGTGCTCAAGTAGTAAAGCGCCTGCTTAGCAAGCTTGAAGCCCTGAGTCCAAACCCTGATACCACAAAACAACACATATTGTTCATCTACCTTTTACATTTCATGGTCCAGTATTTGTTTCAGAACCTTAAACAGAAGTAGGGTGCTTGGCATGACCATCTTGAAAATTGGAGAGAAAATTAATCGGCTGATTTTATGGAATCTGTGAACTGAGTTTTCTCTTAGAAAAATATCCAAATGGAAGTTTTGCTGTTTCAGATTGCTTCTTGTGCCTAAACATGCACTGCCATGAAGACTTTCATGGTAACTTATGCAGCAATGCTTTACCCCACTACTCTGTAACTCCTTTTGTTCTGTTTTGAGGAGAAAATTCAGTTTAGAAGTATTTCCTAAGTCAGGCACTGGTGGCTCACACCTGTAATTCTAGCTTCTCAGGAGGCAAAGATTAGGAGGATCATGGTTTGAAGCCAGCCCAGGAAAACAGTTTGTGAGACCCTATCTTGAAAAAAACCCAACACAAAAAAAGGCTGGTGGAGTGGCTCAAGGTGTAAGTCCTGAGTTCAAACCCTACTACCACGAAAAAAAGAAGTGGTCCCTAATTCTCACTGTTTATCCTTGAAAAGTTTACCTGTAACTATAGCCTAACTCTCTGAAGTCCTGGTTCTCCAACCCCATGACCCATGCCTTGTGAACACACTTAGTAATGCAAGCCCACGCAGGGGGTTGGAGCCCAGACTGAGTAACTGCCACCCTCTGTGACTTGTCCATCACAATCCCATCCCCTCCCCCAATCAGACCTCATTTGGAAACAACAGCAACAGCATACTTAGAAGCTTTCTTTCCACAGTCCTTGGACATGGACTTGATTCTCCTGGGTAGGAAGTACTAAGGGTTTCCCAGAGCTAGAGAACAATTTTGACTTTACCTTTTTTTATTCTTAGTGAAAGGAAATCTGCAAAGTTAGAAGCATAAGTTTTATATATGTATATGTATATATATATATATATATATATATATATATATATATATATATAGAGAGAGAGAGAGAGAGAGAGAGAGAGAGAGAGAGAGAGAGAGAGAGAGACTTCTGCTCAGGCCTTTTCTACCCCTTACAAGTTTTTGACACTGAGCAAATGGCTTAAACTTCCTGAGGTTCCATTTCAATATTTGAACAAAAGAAGGAAGGAAAGGGATGGGGAATATCTAGGCATTTGGTGAATATTAAATGAGATTGCTAAAGAATTTGGCAGAATGCTGAGGGGCCACAGGTATTCAGTGAATGGTAACCATTATTGCCACATTCTTCTGTCAATACAATGGTGTAAATGTGGAATTATCAGGCATTTCTAGAGTCCCTAAAGAATACAAAGAATACTCCCTGTAATTAATATCCATTTTCTCATGCCTGTAATCATAGTCACTTGGAAGACAAGAGATCAGGAGGATCGTGGTTTGAAACTGGCCTGAGCAAATAGTTCGAGAGATCCTATCTCAAAAACACCCAACACAAAAAGGGGCTTGTGGAGTGACTCAAGTAGTGGAGTGCCTGCCTAGCAAGTGTGAGGTCCTAAATTCAAACCCCAGTACTGCCAAAAAATTTGAATAGAGTATATGTCATCTAAGTGGAAGATATTACATAAGCCAAATGTGCTTTGCCATAATGTTATTTGAACAGGATCTTTTCAGTTGCATCTACTAGAGAATCTATTTTTTTTGTTGTTTTTTTATTCATATATGCATACAAGGCTTGGGTCATTTCTCCCCCCTGCCCCCACCCCCTCCCTTACCACCCACTCCACCCCCTCCCTCTCCCCCCCACCCCCTCAATATCCAGCAGAAACTATTTTGCCCTTATCTCTAATTTTGTTGAAGAGAGAGTATAAGCAATAATAGGAAGGAACAAGTGTTTTTGCTAGTTGAGATAAGGATAGCTATACAGGGAGTTGACTCACATTAATTTCCTGTGTGTGTGTGTTACCTTCTAGGTTAATTCTTTTTGATCTAACCTTTTCTCTATCTACTAGAGAATCTTGACTTCAGTAAACTAAACACAGGAAAATGAAACATCTCAATAAGTCTTGGTGTGGGACAGCTCCAAATTTGATTAATGCAGAGGCTCAATATTTTATTCAAATCTATTCTTTCCATCTTCTGCTCTGCTGTCTTTGGTGTGTCCTACTTTGTCCTCAGTACAGCTCATCCATGATCCTAGATGGCTGTAGAAGTTCAAGGGTTATATTCAAGCACAATATTTAGTAGGGAAAGACTCCTCCCAAGCATTTTCTTTATGAACAAGGAAAACTCTCCTAGACACTCCCCTAGCATATTTCTATGTCTCCTTGGCCAGAAATGAGTCATACTCATACCTCTAAACCGATCACTGGCTGAGAGAATGGGACAGGTCAACTAGCTGGGTCTTTAGAGCTTGTTTGGAGGTTCTAGCAGGGGAGTACAGCTACTCATATTCCTTGACCAAAGAACAGTCCTCATCTATTTGGGAAGCTTGTACTCTTCTATTGAGCACACAGCCTCAGGAGAGATGCACATGGAGCAGTGAGGGAGGAAGGGGACACCTGTCTAGCCAGCCAGATCAGCCGAATCAGCCTTAATGATCAATGGGGTGATAGATGTCACAGCTAGATCATCCTCATATTCTCATCTAGCTGAGCCCTAACAGCATTTATCTCTTCTCTGCGACCACAAAGCAAATGGTGGAACCCTAACAGATATGGGTTGTAGCCTCAAAGAAAAGGAAATGGCTGTTGAGTGAATGCCCAAACTACAATTAGAATACTTTCTTGAGATTAAATCAGAACTGCCCCTTTAAATTCATGCATTTGAATGAAGCATAATAAGGGATGGAATAACTTCATGTTTCTTTCCAGCCAAGGACTATTGTGAAAGACCCACTGAAACCTCAAAACAACAATAAAAAGACAGGAAGTTGCTCCAAGTTGAACATTAAGATCACATGTATTGCAGTGGTGTTTAATGTACACTTAAAAACTTGTTTCCAAGGTAAAATTATAAGAGTGCAGTTTGTCTTCTTCAAAAGATTCTGGGGAGGCCAGGTCTTAAACCTATAATCTTACCTACTTGGGAAATGAAGATTAAGAGGATCACAGTGTAAGGCCAGATGGAGCAAAAAGTTTAGGAGACCCCATCTCAACCAATAGCTGGGCATGTTGGTGCACAGTGCCTGTCATGCCATCTACATGGGGAAGCACAAATAGGAGGATCACAATTCAGGCTGTCCCATGCATAAAGTGAGACCCTATCTCAAAAACACCCAACACAAAAAGGGCTGGAGAGTGGCCCAAGTGGTAGAGCACCTGCCTAGCAAGCTCAAGGCTCTGAGTTCAATCTCCAGTACTACTAAAAAAAAAAAAAAAGTCTGGGGGACTTTTATATGCATCAATTTCATTTGCTTCAGCAGAACCACATACAGCAGCATTACATCTTTCCATCTTTCCTGTGCCCTTAAAAGTCCTTAGATACAACAAAAATAGCTTATTGATTTCAAAATCTCATTTACAGTGCCTTCAAAATACTTAACAATTCAATCTGTCTGACCTACTCCTACTCCCATATTCCTGGTCATTCTCCTTCAATTACCGTGTGCCCTTCCCTGCAAAATGAAGCCTTACCCTCTTTTTTTTTTCTGTATGAGATTTTTGCTCACAGTTCTTAAAATCGTTTCAACTCACAGTTATGCTTAGAAGACTTAGGATGCTAAAATTACAGAGAAAGGATATCAAGTTGGCGGTTGCTTTCAGAATAATTATGGAGCCCTATCAGTTTAGACAAGTTAAATAATATAAAAGAATTATATTAAAATGCTGTAGGAGGAGAACTTATATTACTTTATAAAACTCACACTTAGATTTGTTTAGGACCCTTGACATTTCAAAACCTACTCTTTGGTTAATGGCTAGTAGAACAAATTTGCTTTATATTTCAAAAGCCTGCAGCATTTTTTTCTAGCTTCTACATTCTCTCCTAAACCATTAAACAATGATGTGTGTGTGATACTGAGGTTTGAACTCAGGGCTTTGTGCTTACTAAGCAGGTCCTCTACCACTTGAACCACACCTCCAGACCTCTACTAAACAATGATAATCGGTGATGATCAACATTAGTGACTTAAAGAAGTCTCACGCCCGTGCTGTGAAATAAATATGAATGCTAGGTGCATTGTTTATGAAAGGACCACTATAAAGCTATGTCAACACAGAGGGAAAACATTGTTAGTGAAAAAACCAGAACATAACTGGGTTCTGGGGGCTTTGGGGACTCACACCTATAATCCTAGCTACTTGGGAGGCTGAGATTGGAAGAATCACAGTTTGAGACCAGCCAGGGCAAATAGTTCTCAAGAGCCCCATCTCCAAAATAACCAGAGCAAAATGGACTGGAGGTGTGGCTCAAGCAGTAGAGTGCTGGCTTTGCAAGCATGGAAGCCCTAAGTTCAAACCTTAGGGCTTAGTACCACCAAAACAAACAAACAAAAAAACAGACCATGACAGGCTGGGGGAGTGTCTCAAGTGGTAGAACACATGCCTAGAAAGCTCAAGGCAGAATTCAGACCCTCAGTACCACCAAAAAACCACAACAAAACAATTCTGTGAGGCAATAGTAAAATTGTGTTAAGATTTACTGAAAAAAAAAAAAAAGCCTTTTCTGGGAGTAGGTATCAGTGAGAGAAGGGAGGGCATAAGGAAAAGGTGAATGAGAGTGAATATGGTGCATGTATTTTGTATTCATACATGAAAATACAAGAATGAAACCTGTTGAAATTGTTCTAAGAACAGGGGAGGGGGACAAGGGAGAATGATGGAGGGGGTATATCTAACTAAGATATATTGTAAGCACATATGTAAATGTCATAATATATCCCCTATATAACTAATATATGCTTTTTAAAAATCTCCAGAAAAAAAATACCACATCTTACTACTTCCCATTGCATTTTGACTTTGTCCTTACATGTAAGAAAAGAAAGGCAATGATCAGCTGGTGTTGTGGCTCACACCCATAATCCTACCTACTTGAGAGGCTGGAGATTGGGAGGATCAAAGTTCAAAGCCTGTCCAGGCAGATAGTTCTCCAGACCCCAGCTCCAAAATAAGCAGAGTGAAATGGACTAGATATGTGACTCTGGCTTAAGCAGTAAAGTGCCTGCCTGCTTCACAAGCACAAAACCTTCAGTTTAAAGCCCAATCCCACTAAAAAAAAAAAAAAAAAAGGGCAATGAGCTACACAGTAATTGTTAAGGGGCCTGATCAAAGCCTTTCCCAATACCCAATACATCTAGGTAATGCAGAGCCTGAAATTCTACTAGAGTGTAATTCCTTTGAGTTTCTTTTCCTGTAATCCTTTTTTTAAATAAATACATCAAAAATTATGTATAAACTGGGCTGTAATCCTAGTTACTCAGGAGGCAGAGATCAGGAGGATCACAGTTCCAAGCCAGCCAGGGGAAACAATTTGTAAGACCCTATCTCAAAAAAATCCATCACAAAAAAGGACTGGTGGAGTGGCTCAAGGTGTAAGTCCTGAGTTTAAATCCCAGTACCACCAAAAAAAAAAAATTATATATAAATGTACTCACAACAAATACCAAATGTGTGCAGTAGAAAAACGGAAGATATAGAAAAGGTAGCGTTTTTGGTAAAATCAGAAGCAGAACGTTAAGGATTTATAGATTTTTACTCATTTTTCTAATCTTAAGTGAAATACAAATAGTTTTATCAGTTTTATCCATTAAATAATGTTATTAATATTAAAGTAACACATGATCAATTTTACTGCCCAAAGTGGTTCAGGAAAATCTTTTTTCTATTTAAATCTAATTTTTCTTGAAAAATGAGAGTAATTTTCCCTCCCAGGTATTTATTTCAAGGGTATTTTTGTTGTACTTTTCAGCTGGGAATGATTTACAAAAGCACTTGATGCTGACGCAGCTGCTCCACTTGCTGAGTGAGTCTCTGATCCTGCCAAAGACCTTCCATTCTCTTAGAAAAAGACACAAAACATTTCTTGTTAGTATATGTTAGGAAAATGCCACACACCGCACACAAAGGAGGCTCATGAGAGTTATCTCATGTCCAAAAGTTTAATAAGCAGGCTGGCTGGCTGAGAGAAAATGGTGCAGCAGCTTCTCTTGGCTGGTCTGGTCTTAAGTAGCATTTGGGAGAAAGCAAGGGCAAATGATGGTCTTTGATCTGCAAAGGAAGAGACCAGCTGCAGAAGCAAGGTCAAGGGGCAGGCAAAGGGAGGTGGCATGAGATAGGGACAATGAGCTTTGATCAGCAAGGGATGAGACCAGCTGCTGAAGCAAGGTCTAGGGGTGGGCAAGGAAAGAGGGGTGAGAGATAAGGAATGGTGGGCTTTGTTTTGCAAGGAGTGAAACCAGCTGTGGCTTAGGCTGCAGAAGAGGCAGTTCTCATCATTCCCCCATTTTTTGTTTAATAAAGAGAGAGAGAGAGAGAGAGAGAGAGAGGAGAAGGGTTGGATATTGGGACACAGTTTGATCCTCTGGCTGCTTCCTGCTGGCAGAGGATGGTGCATGTTCTCAGGTGGGGTCATCAGGGTTTGGTGTCTCTGTAGGCGTTAGCATGGGGGTCCCCTCAGTGGCCCCAGAGAGGTTGATATGCTTGGAGGAGGAGTTGATTGAATCTTTGGTTGGTGGCTGCAGATATGCAATCTAGTAAAAAATTTTGTAAAGTTTTTATAATGCAAGGGAGAAAGCTCAGGAGGATAAAGACAACAATAAGGGATGCTAGGAAAGGCAAGAGCCAAGAGAGCAGAGGAGATTGAGTCCAGTCTAGGACGGGAGTTTTTAGTCCTGAGAAGTTGGATTTCTTCACTTAAGCGAGACAGGGTATCAATATTTCGTTCTACTAGGCCTGACTCATTAATATAGTAACAGCATTCTTCTTGGAGGAAAAGGCAAGTGCCTCCTTTCTCAGCAGTTAAGAGATCTAGGGCCCTGCAGTTTTGTAAGGCAACCTGAGCTAATGAGGTGAGTTGTTGCTGAAGGGAGGCCAGAGAAACTGAGGTTCATTCAAGAGTGACCTGTAGGTGCTCCTCAAAATCTTTTGCAGAGATGACACTATGGCCCAGGGCCCCACCTGCAAACCCAGTGGCAGTGATGGAGGAGTCCAGGCTAATCCCGACCATAATGGGTAGGAAGGCAGCTCATGGTTGTCGGGGCGAGTATAGCCAGAAGAATTCAGCCTTCCCATAGAGAGTAAGTTGGGGAACTGTTATTACTGAAAGGCAGGGGCCTGGAGTAGAGGCATTTACACAGGTGTGTAAGGAGCCACTGCACCAGAGGTACAGTCCATAGGGTGGGAAGGTTTGAGTAGTTACAGAGATTACAGTGACAGAATTTGAGGAAACTAGCTCCAGAAGAGGAGTGGACAGAGAGAGGTGTAATAGCAGGTGTAGGAGGGAAGTGAGTATTGGTCTGGGTCAGGTTCCCACAGAGGTATAGAGGTCAAATTGGGGGAAGGGAGGCATGAGGCTTCTAGGACCTGGGTTATTAAGGCAGCATTAATGATAGGGGTTCCTTTTGTAGTTAGGAGTCCCCTTTTCTTCCAGGTTGCAGAGTGGGACAACAAAGTGTGAAAGGCATATTTAGAGTCAGTGTAAATATTAATAGTTTTGCTTTTTGCCAGCGTTAGAGCTCTGGCCAGGGCAGTTAGTTCAGCCTTATGGAAGTTGTACCCAAAGGGAGAGGACGTGTCTCAATGACAGTGGAATTAGAGACAATAGCATATCCTGCTCTTCGCTGCCCATTGTGAATGAAGGAGCTGCCATCAATAAACCAACTATAGTGAGCCTGAGAAAGGGTGCCCTCCTGAATGTGGTCTGGGCAGGGGAGGAGCTCCTCAAGGATCTCGGGGCAGGAGTGAATGAGGGGTGTTGAAGAGAGAGGAAGAGGAGTGGCTGGATTAAGTGGGGAACATGTGATGAAAGTTAGTGTGGGGTCCTCAACCAAGGCCACCTGGAGGGACAGGATACGAGAGGAGGGCATGGAGTGAAGTCCCTTATATGTAAGGAGCTCCAAGAGGCTACGAGAGGAGTAAACAGTAAGGGGGGACCCAAAGGTGAGCTTTTTACTTTCTTGAATTAGGAGAGAAGCAGCTGCTAGGGCCCTGAGGCATGGGGCCCACCCCCTGGTTGTGGGGTCTAACTATTTTGAGAGGTGTGCTACTGGAGCAAAGGAGGGCCCTATGTTGTGTCCTAAAACTCCTGGGGCAAACCCGTCTCTCAGAGACATAAAGGAAAAAAGGACGAGTGAGGTCCAGCAGGCGAAGCACCGGGGCTTGTGCCAGGGCTTGTAGGAGGGAAGTGAAATGGTCTGACACAGGCTGAGAGGGGTCCAGGGGCTCTTGGATGGAGCCCCTGGATGCCTCATATAGAGGCTTGGCCATTAGACTGAAGTTAGGTACCCAGGCCCTGAGGTAACCTGTCAGGCTGAGAAAGGAGAGAATTTCAGCCTTGGTGGTGGGGGCAGGAAGAGAGGCTAACAAGGTCTTACGATCTATGGTGATAGCCTTATGAGTAGGGGAGATAGATAGGCCAAGGTAAGTCACCTGGGTGAGAGACAGTTGAGCCTTGTTAGGGGACACCAGGTATTCATTTTTTCCCAGAAAAGTGAGCTATCCTCGAGTGAGGGGCTGCAGACCAGGAGGTCATCTACACACTGGAGGAGTTTACTTGGGGAGAAATGGAGGGTGAAGAGGTCCCTAGCCAGAGCTTGGCCAAAGAGGTGGGGACTATCCTGGAACCCCTGAGGCAAAACAGTCCAGATCAATTGTTGGGAAGTATGAGAATCTGGATCAGTCCAAGTAAAGGCAAAGAGGTTTTGGGACGGTAGGTGGACAGGGATAGTGAAGAAAGCATCTTTTAGTTCCAGAACTGTGAAATGGGTGGTGGTACCAGGGATGAGAGACAGGAGAGTGTGGGGGTTGGGCACCACCAGGTGTATAGGAGTCACTGCTGCATTGATTAAGCAGAGGTCCTGTACCAGCCTGTAAGACCCATTGGACTTTTTTACAGGCAAAATAGGAGTGTTATAGGGGGAGTGGATTGGGTGAAGCAGACACTTAGCGAGAAGCTCTGAGATGATAGGCTTTAGCCCCTGTAGGTGGATTAGAGAGATGTGATATTCAGACTGATTTGGGAAAGTAGAAGGATCTTTGAGAGTGATGACAACTGGCTCATGATGTGAGGCAATGGAGGGGTTTTTGAGATCCCATACAATGGGGTCCACTAATGTTGCTGGTAAGGGCAAGGAGTTGGGAGAAGCTTGTGGAAGGAAGGCACCTATGATGGCGAGGAGGGACCATGAGGATGGAGACGAGGGGATGATGGGTCGTGGCTTTTATGGGGATGGATGTAAGGTGAGGGTGGCCTAAAACTTTATTAAAATGTCTCTACCTAAGAGTGGAGTGGGACAATTAGGTAGCACTAGGAAGGAATGGGTAAAGAGGGTATCTCCCAATATGCAAGTTAAGGGAAAGGTCATTAAGGGCTGGGTAGGAGTTCCCTCCACCCCAACTATGGAGGTTGAAGAAGGCTTTGTAGGTCCCCACAACTCCGGCAAGGCAGAAAAAGTGGCGCCAGTGTCTAGGAGGGGAGAGATAGGCCTACCATCAATGATGGCCGTTACCCTGGGCTCCCGTGAAGTTATGGTCATCAGGTCTGGGAGTCAGACTCTGTCAGTCTTCTGTCACAGTTGCTAGCCCTGGAAAATCAGTTAGGGAGGAGGAACATTGAAGGGGGCTTAGACCCCCTGCCTTGAGAGGTAGAGGGGCAGTCCCTTGCCCAGTGGCCCTCCTGTTTGCACTTAGGACATGGCCCCAGTGGGCGGCATATCTTAGGACAGGCACAGGCCCAGTGTCCCTCAAGGCCACACTGAAAACATGGGCTGGGAGGTATTTGGGGTTTTCCCTGGCCTTGTGAGTTGGAAGCTGAGGGGTTTTGCTGGAGAGCTTGGGCCAACATCTGGAATTTGGCCTTATCTCTCCTCTCCTTATCAGCCCATTGCTGTTCCTCACGGTAATTATAAACCTTAAAAGCCACATTTAAATTTTCAGCCTGTGGAGTCTGAGGGCCATTTTCCAGCCTTTTAAGTTTTTTTTTCTTATATCTGGGGCTGACTGGGAGATAAACTGTGTTATAAGGATAATTGTCCCATCCTTAGTTTCAGGGTCAACTTTTGTGTGGCGTCATAATGCCTCTATAAGTCAGGACAAGAAACTGGCTGGACTTTCTTTTTCCTCTTGTTGAACTTCTCTGAGTTTGTCAAAATTAACAACCTTTTGGGCAGCCCTCTTTAACCCTGCCACTAGGCAGGTGACCATCTGGTCTCTGGAAGTTGTGTCATTAGTTTGATGGTCCCAATGGGGTTCTGTCTCTGGAACTGCCAGCATTCCCACGGGGTGGGCAGGGGTGGTGCAGTGAATCTCAATCTGCATGTGTCTTAGCTGCATCCCAGACCCTTTGTCTCTCCTCTGGGAGGAGGGTTGAGGAGAGGATGGTATAAATGTCATGCCAGGTGAGGCTATAACATTGAGCTAAATATTGAAATTCTTTAATATAAGAGTCAGGGTTAGTGGTGAAGGAACCGAGGTGTTTTTCAATTTGAGACAGGTCTGTGAGAGAAAAGGGAACATGAACTTGCACGATACCCTCGGCGCCAGCCACCTCCCAGAGAGGGAGGGGGAAACCAGCTGGCTGGGGGTGGGCTGTGAGAGCAAGTGTGTGGGGGGCTCAGGGGATCCTGTAGTTTTGGATTTGGATTGGTGGAAGGGCAGGTGGAAGGGGGAACAGAAGGAGGAGGAGAGAAAGGGGTGGAAGGAGAGGTGGGGGAAGTAGTGAGAGGAGCAGCAGGAGGAGGGGCAGGAGAAGCGACAGGGGCTGGCTGCTGAACAATGGAGGCTCATGTCTGATAAGGTGGAGGCTCGTTAGCAGGATCAAAGGAAGGGAAAGTGTCAGGGTCAGGGAGGGTAGTTGGGGTTTTTGTAGCCAGAAGGACTTGGGCAATGGAGCAAGAGGTGTAGAGAGAAGGCTTAGAGTGGAGACAGGAGAAGGCCTGGACATAGGGAATCTCCTTCCACTTTCCAGTGCATTCCCAGAAGTTATAGAGATCCCTGAGAATGTTAGGGTCGAGTGTGCCATCTAGTGGCCATTTAGAGTCATTGTCCAATTGGTATTGTGGCCAAGCCTGATTGGAAAGAAAAATGAGGGTTTTTTGCCTTTAGATCAGGTGAGAGCTGTGGGGCTCAAGGTTGACCAACAGACAGCCCAGAGGGGTGTCTGAGGGAATTTTGGAAGGTCCAGTGCCCATGGTGAGACCCAGTCCAAGGAAGAATATGATGGGTGTCCCTGAGATACTGCTTTCCTGAACGGAACAGAGGAGTGGAGGACCTCAAGGGAACGTTCCTGAGGTGAGTGAGCCAGGACCTAGTACTAGGGTTTTCGATCAACAGAGAGAGAGAGAGAGAGAGAGAGAGAGAGAGAACCATGACTCATGGGGTGGTAGCGCGAGGGAACTCACCAAGGGAGGACCGAGCAAATCAGCTGGTGGTGGGCGAGTTATAGGAAGCGCACTGGCCTTGAAGAGGTTCCCTGTGAGCGAGAGTGGCAATGATGGCACTAGTCCAGGAACAGGGGTCCAGGCAAAGCAGCTCAGATCCCAGTAAGTTTATCCAGGCTTAAGGAAGGCAGCTCCAACCTACATAGCATTGGCAGGCTGATACAAACCCTCAGCCCGGCACCCCTATACAGGGGATGTCTGCCTTGTGGCCAAAGTAGGCTCGGGAGCGTAGTATCAGGAGGGCCTGGAGTCACTGACTGGGAGAGCAAGACCAATGCCAGAAGCTCACCTGTTCCCGGCCAATGCACCAAATGTTAGGAAAACAAAGAAGGCTCATGAGAGTTATCTCATGTCCAAAAGAAAATGGCGCAGCAGCTTCTCTCGGCCAGTCTGATCTTAAGTAGCATTTGGGAGAAAGCAAGGACAAAGGATGCTCTTTGATCTGCAAAGGAAGAGACCAGCTGCAGGAGCAAGGTCTAGGGGCAGGCAAAGGGAGGTGGCGGGAGATAGGGACAGTGAGCTTTGATCAGCAAGGGATGGGACCAGCTGCTGAAGCAAGGTCTAGGGGCAGGAAAAGGAAGAGGGGGTGGGAGATAAGGAACGGTGGGCTTTGTTTTGCAAGGAGTGAAACCAGCTGCAGCTTAGGCTGCAGAAGAGGCAGTTCTCATCAGTATCAGTTGTGTTTACAGTGAAACTACATTAGTGAGTAGCTGCTAAGGGAAGACTATGAAGCTTTGAAATTTAAAAATGATATAAAAAGGAAATCTATCTGGTATACCAAAGTAAGATATTTTAGTTTACACACAGTAATAAAGTTGCAAAATAAGTTTTAAGAGAGATGAGTTTAAAAATTATGGCTCTGTATAAATAGTGATTAAAATGTAGCAGATTTCAGTAACACACTGAAACCTAATTGAGAGTTCTCTTCATCATAGTCAATGGTTGATGGAGTTGAATAGCTGAATCATAGAGTAAATGTATATTTGGTTTTAGGAAATATTGCCAGACACATTTTCAAACTAACTGTACCAATTTATCCTTCCACCAGCAATGAACAAGAATTCTGGTTTCTTGCCAACTCATGCCAATCATTTAACCATACTTGGAATCTTCAGTTACTGAAAAGAAAATAGGAACTTCTGTCCTCACCCTGCATCAGCTAAGATCTCCTGTTCCTTCATGCCATTTTGAACTCTGAGGAAGTGGGCTCAGTTTCTGGACTTGAATCAAGTAAATCTAGGAAATAAATGGAGAGAGAATTGTTATAGAAATGATGGATTTGCATCAGAAAGAATCTAGAAAAAAGAAAGAAAAGAGAACTGGTAAGGAAAGTTCTAAACTGCATAGATTCTGGATCTGAGAAAAGTTTTGAAGAGAATTGAGAGTAAAGGGAAGGGAAAGAAAAGGCTGGAGATATAGTGAGGAAAATAAAAGATATAAATAACATGCATAATCTACTGTTTGAAAGAGGCAAATTAAGATTGGAATTATTTTCAATTACTTTGGACAACTGAACTATTCTTTTGTAATGGAACCCCACTGTATAGATTATGTAGAGCCTTGTTCTGCATTCAGATTACACAAGCAAGCTGTTATAGTTGAAGGTATTCAAAGAACAGTTCTACTACTTCCTTAATAGTAATCCTCCCTCCAAGGAAAACAAGCTCCTACAAAACATTCTCTTAAGAATTCATATCTACTGACCACTCCCCAACTCTCCTTCACTCAGTGCAGATTTGAGAACTTAGATCACATTCCTCTCCCAAACCAACTTATGACATAATTCTGTATTCCCCTGGCCACAGTAGATGACACATCCATCAATACAGCTTTGTGATTCATGTGTTTGTTTAATTCCAAGAACTTCACCTACATTCACATATTGTTGAAGCTAGCTTATTTCATCTTGAGAGCTGATTTTTCCTATCTCTTTTTAATTTCATGCATCATGACATCATATTGGTAACTTGAAATTAGAAGGCATTTATACCACAAAAATCAACAAATGATACCCAGCTAAAACCTTAACATTTGAATATCTAATCCCCACCTCAACTCTCAGCTCTCTCCTAGCCATGTTCCTTCTATACCTTCTTTTTGGTATTACACAGACCTTAGATCATACTTGCATCTTCTCTCCATACTTCAGAAAGACTTCCAGCCAATGATGCTGACTACTTCCTTATATCTTCCCTTCAGAAAAGAATCAATAAACTACTCAACATCTATCAGTTATCTCTTATAGTAATACAGGTAACAAAAATATTTTTTCTTAAAAAATAAGTCAAAATTTGCTTTCATCTTCTTCATGAAAAAATATATACAGAAATTTATGAGTAAGGAATAATATAATGATAGTAGTGATTAGTATATTAAACATGGACTAAAATACCTCTATTATAACAATCCCCAAATAGGATTCTTTCATTGGGATTTGAGGAAGGAGAAAGAAATAGAGTAATATATATGAAAACTTTTGCCATCTTATATACAAATAGCTTAGATATGAAAACAAATAATTATATTTGGATCCTGCAATGAATAACAATTCTAAAGCAACTTTACAATTTCAGTTCTATTTCCATGCTTTCTGTGTCCTCTTCTGTCTTAGAATTACAGCCACAAGTATTTCCAATACTATAACAAGTACATGAGAGGAATCAACTTATGAGGGAAAGGTTTATTTTGGTCACAGTTTCAGAGGTCTCCATCCATGGATGCTTGGCCTCTTGCCTTCAGGCCTGTGCCAGATGGGCAGCGTGGCAGGGAGCATGTGGTGGAGCAAAGCTGCTCACCTCCTGGTGGCCGAGAAACAGAGAAAGAGACAGGAAGGGGCCGGGGTCCCCACATCTACTTCGAAGGCATGCCCCTAACAACCCAATTCCCTCAACTAGGCCCCAGCTCTTTTTTTAATCTTTTTAAAAAATTATTATTGTTGTACTGGGGGTACATTGTGACATTTACCAAAGTTCTTACACTGTACCATAGTTGAATTCACCCCCTCCATCATTCTCTACTCCCCTCCCCTCATTACTGGAACAGTTTCGACAGTCTCATTTTTCTATTTTCATCCATGAGTATATATTTCCACCATATTCACCCCCAAACATCCTTTCCCTGCATCGTCCCCCTCCCACTGGTGCCAACCCATAGACAGGACCTGTTTTATCATACTATTCTCCGTTTTTTAAAAAAGACATTTTTGTTTGTATAAAAGAGCTATACGGGGAGTTTCATTGTGACATTTCCATGTATATATGTATTATAACCCAATTTGTTTCTTCCCCTCTATTTTTCTTCTTTCTACCTTAGTCCCCTTCTTATGGTGATTTCAACAGGTTTAATAATTCTCTATTCATTCTTGTATACAGAGTACATCAACCATTTTCACTTTGACTTCCTTCTTTTACTTCCCTCTCCTGTTAGTGACCTCCCCTTACTGTGGCCTGTTTTTCATAATACTGTTTGTATTTGTATTGTTGGCCCCACTTCTCAAAGGTCCCACCAACTCCTCAGAGCACCATAGGTTGGGGGCCAAGCCTTTAACATGTAGGTCTTTGGGGGACATTAAAAATCCAAATCATAACAATGAGCTTGAAGTCAGATGAAAACAAATTAGCCAAACTGAAACAGACAGAAAAAAACAATGGGAGGGGAATGAAATAGGTGGGAGACTCATACTCTTCAAAGGTACAGTGATGGCACTGGTGGCTCACACCAGCAATCCTAGCTACTCAGGAGGCAAAGACCAGGAGGATTACAGTTCAAAGCCAGCCTGGGCAAATAGTTCTCGAGGCCCTATCTTAAAAAAAAACATCACAAAAAGGGCTTGTGGAGTGGCTCAAGATATAGGCCCTGAGTTCAAACTCTAGTACAACAAAAAACACATTAGAGACATGTAATACGTACTAAAAAGATCTAGCATCTATATAAGTTGAACTCCATAATAAGAGAAAAGAAAAAATGGAATTGAAGAAATCGTAACTAAAAATTTGCCAAACCTGATGGCAGATATCAATGCACAGATTCAACAAATTCTGAAACTCTCAAACATGATAAGTATAAATAAAGGTATACCAAAGTACATCATAGTTAAGTTGCTTGCAATTAAAGAGAGAGAGGGCTTGGGAGAGTGTCTTTAGTGATAGAGTACTTGCCTAGCATGTACAAGGCCTGGGTTTGATCTACAGTATCACAAAATAAACAAGTTAAAAAGAAAAAATCTTTTTTATTAGTTTTTACAATTTTTTAAAAATATATCTTTTATTCATATGTGTATTCAATGTTTGGGTCATTTCCCCCCCCTTCTCCCCCACCCCCTCCTATCCCCCCCTTCCAGGCAAAAACTCTTCTGCCCTTATCTCTAATTTTGTTGAAGAGAGAGTATAAACAATAATAAGGACAAAGGGTTTTTGCTAGTTGAGATAAGGATAGCTATACAGGGAGATGCCTAGCATTGCTTTCATATACATATATGTTACATTCTAAGTTGATTCTTCTCAAACTGACCTTTTCTCTAGTTCCTGGTCCCCTTCTCCTATTGGCCTCCGTCACTTTAAAGTTTCTGCATTAGTTCCTTTGCATTGAGGACATCAAATGCTATCATGTTTTTTGGGGTTTCTTACCTATCCCCATACCTCCCTTGTGTGCTCTCACCTTATCATGTGACCAAAGTCCAGTCCCCTTGCTGTATTTACCCTTGATCTAAAATCCACATATGAAGGAGAACATACGATTTTTGGTCTTCTGAACCTGGCTAACCTCACTCAGAATGATGTTCTCCAATTCCATCCATTTACTTGTGAATGATAAGATTTCATTCTTCTTCATGGCTGCATAAAATTCCATTGTGTATAAATACCACATTTTCTTAATCTATTCATCAGTGGTGGGGCATCTTGGCTGTTTCCATAACTTGGCTATTGTGAATAGCGCTGCAATAAACATGGGTGTGCAAGTGCCTCTGGAGTAACTTGTGTTACATTCCTTTGGGTATATCCTCAGGATGGGATTGCTGGATCATATGACAGATCTATGTTTAGATTTTTAAGAAACCTCCAAATTTTTTTCCAGAGTGGTTGTACTAGCTTGCATTCCCACCAGCAGTGTACAACGGTTCCAAAAAGACAAAATCTTAAAAGCAATGGGAGGGGAATGAAATAGGTGGGAGACTCATACCCTTCAAAGATACAATGATGGCTAACTTTTTAACAGAAACTAAGGCAGTCATAAAACAACAGAATGGCTGGTGGAGTGGCTCAAGCAGTAAGAGCACCTGACTAGCAACTGTGAGATACTGAGTTCAAACTCCAGTGTAAAAAAAAAAAAAAGAGAGAGGGATTTTTAATAAACATGAGCTGCTGGGAAAAACAAAACAAAACAAAAAAAAAGAATGATATCTTCAATGTGCTGAAATTAAAAATTGTTAAACCCAGAATTCTATGACCAATAAGATGCTATTCAAAAGTGAACATAAAATACAGAAGTTTTTAAGAAAACAAAAACAAAGGACTCACTGCTATAAAAACTGGTTAAAAGTAATGCCAAATTTGAGTATAATGTACATATTTAAAGAGTACATTGTCCAGGCACTGGTGGCTCACACCAGCAATCCTAGCTACTCAGGAAGCAGAGATCAGGAGGATCGCAATTCTAAGCCAGCCTGGGCAAATAGTTCATGAGACCCTATCTTGAAAAAAACCATCACAAAAGGGCTTGTGGAGTGGCTCAAGATATAGGTCCTGAGTTCAAACCCCAGTACCACAAAATAAATAAAACAAAACAACAACAAAACCCACTAAATTGAATTCTTCAGATTGATGGAAAATCGTCTCATTTATAGCCACGTACCAATAGCTCATGCTTGAAATCCTAGATTCTTGGGAGGCAGAGATATGGAAGATTGTGGTCCAAGGCCAGTTCAGGCAAATAGTTCATGAGACCTCATCTCCAAAACAACCAGAGCAAAATGAGCTGAAGGTGTGGCTCAAGTAGTAGAGCACCTTCTTTGCAAGTACAGAGTGCTGAGTTCAAACCCCAGTACCACCAAAAAAAGAAAAGTGATCTCATGTAGAAGCAGAAAATTACAGGAAGGAATAAAGAATACCAGTGGGGTGGGGATACAATGCAGTGGTAGAACACTTGCCTAGTTTGCACAAGGCTCTGGGTTCTAATTGCACCACCACTAAATAAATAAAATGAGGAGCACCAGAACAGATAATTGTGTGGGAAGACAGAAATAAGTACTGGCAGTTAATAAGGACTATATTAATAGTCATACAATAATAATAAAGTCTCATGGGATATACAACATATGCAAAAGTAAATACATGATACAAATAATGGAGTAGTTGTGGGATAGTCAAATTCAGGCAAACTCTCATATGGTTCTTAACTTCTTGGAGAAGTGATGAAAGTATTCCCTTAAAGTAAGATACAATAAACTAAGTAAGCATCTTAAAACTTCTATAGGACTAGAGGTATAGATCAGTAGTAGAGTGCTTATTTAGCATGTGTGAGGTCCTGCCTTTGATTCTCAGCACTGCAAAAAATAAAATCTCTAGGTATAGAGTAATCACTACAGATAATAAAAGTATATTATCAAAAGATAATACAAAAGGAAAATATAGTAATCAAAATACTCCATTTACAGAAGGTAATTATGCTAGGGTTCTTCAGAGAAACAGAACCAATAAAATGTGTACACATAGGTTTATTTTAAGGTATAGTCTCACATGATAGTAGAGACTGGCAAGTCCAAATTCTGGAGGGTGGGCCAGGAGGGTGGCGACCAGGATGAGTTGACATTTCAATTCAACATGCTGTATTCTGGCAGAATTTCTACTTGTTTGGAGGAGATCAGTATTTTGTTCTATTCGGGTCTCTCTCTCTCTCTTTTTTTGGCAGTACTAGGGGTTGAACCTGGGGCCTCAAACTTGCTAGGTAGGCATTCTACCACATGAGCCATCCTACCAGCCTCTATTTAGGCATTTAAATGATTGGATGGGATTAACCTACGTCCAATTTAAATCTTAAAGTCACCCCAAAACAGCCTCACAGAAATATCCAGAATGTTTAATGAACTCTCTGGGTACCATGGCCTAACCAACTTGACACAAAATTAACTGTTGCAGGAGTAAAGAACAAATGGGAAAAACTGATAATAGCAATATGTTAGGCTTAAATCCTTCTATATCAGAATTTACATTAAACGTAAAGAGTCTAAATATTTCTATTAAACGATTAAATTATAAAACAATTAAAAAACAAAGTTTAACTATATGCTGTTTCAAGAGATATACTTTAATAGAATGACACAGAAAAAAGAATGGAAAAGAGTAGTTGGGGGTGTGGTTCAAGTGGTAGAGCACATATCTAGCAAGTACAAGGCCCTGAGTTCAAACCCCATTGCTGTCAAAAAAAAAAAAAAAAAAAAGAATGGAAAAGGATATGTCAGGCAAACACTAATACACTAATTGAAAGAAAGGTGGTTTACCTATGTCAGTATCAGACAGAGTAGACTATAAAGCAAGAATTACATTAAATAAGGGGTGAGACCGTGCAATGATGAAAGGAACAATTCAATAGAAAAAGTCCTAAACGTCTATGCAAAATCTTTAAATTAAAAAGTAAATGAGTAAACTAAATAAACAGAAAAACTACCATCATAAATGGATTTATTTATTTGTATTTTTTGAGACAGGGTTTTTCTATGTAGCCAGGCTGGCCTCAAATTTGAGACTCTCTTGCATCAGCCTTCCAAGTGCTGGGATTACAGGCCTGCCACAACCATACTTGGCATAAATGGAGATGTCTGACACACTTTTTCAGAAATTTATAAAACAAGCAAGAGTTCCTCTGCCAGAAATCTCAGTTCACTTAGCCCCCACTGCAAGGAGAGGACAAATAAGGGGCTGAAAACCAGAAAAATCGCTAAAAGGAATTCTGTAAGTCTCCTCCAGAGTCCATTCTATAGGACCTAGTTTTGTTTGTTTGGTGTTTTGTTTTTTTTACAGGACTGGGGTTTGAACTTAAGGCTGAGCCACGCCTCCAGTCCATTTTGCTAAGGTTATTTTGGAGATGGTCTTGCCAACTATTGGCCCAGGGTGGCCTCCAATCTCAATCCTCCCAATCTCAGCCTGCAAAGTATTATAGGCCAGTGGCACCCAGCTTGATTATTTTACTAGTATCCATCCATCAGAGATTATTGTGACAAGAAAGACAATAAAAGTGAAAAGCGGGAGGGGGATAAAGAATGAGGGAGAGGGTGAATTCAACTATGATATATTGTAAGAACTTTTGTAAATGTCACAATGTACTCCCAGAGCAATAATAATAATACAAAACAATAATAATAAAAAAGCACATAATAATAAAAAGCACACAATGTTTTATCATTGTAAACAATGCTGTGATAAACACTTATTACAACTATATTTCTGTACACTTTTGGAAGTGAAATTACTTGGTCAAAGGAAGTACTCATTTTCTCTCTCTCTCTCTCTCTCTCTCTCTCTCTCTCTCTTTCTGCTGGGGATCAAACATAGGGGCTTGGCCATGCTAAGTAAGCATTCTAACACTGACCTACATCCCCAGCCAGGAAATTCACATTTAAATTGTCGATGATATCAGTTTGCTCTTCAAAAACTTTGTAAAAACACATCTGCAAAATGAAGGAAGCACTGTTTCTATACTAACTGCAAGTATAAACATTCGTATCAAAAGATTTTTAATAGGACTGGGAAGGTAGCTCAGCTCTTGCCCAGAATAAACAAGGCCCTGGGTTCAATCCATTAACACTGCAAAAGAAAGAAAGGAATTTACGTATTTCTTTTTTCTTAGAAATGGGCCATTCTCAGTCTCCATTTTATTTGCTCACTCTGTAATACTTATCATAGTCAATTACCCTTTTTCCATAAAACATACTCTCTCCCAAGACAACATGCCCTTGTGGTTTTCCATATAGCATACTGGACTCTTCTTTTCAATCTTCTCTCCCGGTTCCTCTTCATTTCCTTGAATTCTAAACACTGAAGCATCCTAGGGATCAGAGCATCCTAGGGATCAGTCCTTGGTCCTCTCTCTACCTAAACCCATTCCTGTGGTGGGATTTCATCCAATCTTGTGGATTTAAATGCCACATCTCCACTTGAATGACTAAGAGGTGAGGGATCTAAAAATATCTAAAGCCGAATTCTTATCCCCCAAACCTGCTCTTTCATATGTGACACTGTTTGAACTCAGTAAATGGCAATTCTAACTGCTCAAACCAAATCCTTCCTTCCTTTCTTCATGCAGACTTCCCTCTCAGTTCCTACCTCCCACCACCATTCCCTTAGCTTGCCCCCCTCAAAAAAAAAGGTAGGCTTAGTGTGGTGGTACATGATATGGTCCCAGCACACTGGAGGCAAGATTATCACAAATTCAAGGCCAACCTGGAGAGGCCCAGTCTAACAAAAATAAATGTAAATTGCATGTCTCCGTCGCTAAAATTAGACTACATGCTCTTTTAATTTACCATCGTGTCCCCCACTAAAATATGAGCTGAGGGCAGGAACTCCCCTGGTTTGCTAGGGTATCTTTAGCATCTAGAGCAGAGCTGTTGGCACACAGTGGTCACTCAATAATTATTTGCTGGGCGAATGAAAGTCATGTACAGGTCATACATTGACAGCAAGCTGCTGAAGTGACAGAAGCAAGTTTGGGGCCTACCTAGACATAGCTTTGCAGCTTTAAGCAACTTATCCTTCGAAGTCCCTGTCCTCATCTATAAGATGGGGTTTATGCCCCATTCCTCAGCATCCAAGACAGTTCGAACGGTCAATGTTTATGTGGTGCCCATAAGCACCACAGAAAACTTTCACTCCTGGCAATTTACCAGCATTTGTTCCAATTCCCCTCTTAATTTCACTTGCTTAAATAAAAATTTAAGGTACATTTTCATGGGGCTCGCGTTACACTGTAGAATGTCGCTTGTGCAAAGTGAGAATAGTGAAGGCAATCCTAAGAAGGAAAAAATAACCAAAGATTTTCTGATTCTATTAGATCCGATGGTTGCACAACTCTGCAGATAGTCATGCATGACTTCTGGCTTTTCAGCTAAGGGCCAACAGCATTTGCAATGATAATCCCAAAAGATCATGTTGCTTAGTGACTGCATAGTGATCCTAACTTTATCATGGATGAAAACTGTCTACGGATGCTGTTCTCAGAACTACACCTGCCAGTAAACCGCGGATGACTTGTAAGACACTTAGAATAGGTACATCTTAATGGCTACGTAAATTACATTTCAATAAAACTGCTAGTGAAACAAAAAAGAGAGCCTAATTCCAAGTTTGGGGCTGTTGTAAAATATCCTCAGAATTTAGAAATAAGGTAGCAAAAGCAAAACCGCTGCCACGCCCATAAAAAATCGGCAACAGATGGCTTTGCCTTTAGCTGAAACAAGCCGCTAAGAAACGGTTGATAAAGGAAACCAGCGGTCTGCCTGCCTCTAAGTGGCCTATATGGGGGGGGGGGTCTGTTTGTAACCAAGTTTTCGCAACAAAGCAAGCAAAGTCCGCTGCCCCGTTACCCAGCGGGACGAGCCCTCAACACCACCCGGCTGCCTCTGCCGCCCCACGTTAGGTTCCCGGAGCACAAGCCCAAACCCCGCAACGCGTGCCCACCGCACACGCAGGTCCCAGAGACACGCCTCCCGAGCTCGCGCAGCTGCTCCCGCGAGACCGCCCTGCCTGGGCTCCGCCCCCACCCTTCGCGCCCTGATTGGCTGGAATCGTTCGGGCCCAGCGCCTTGCAAAGGTTGTTCCCTGCACGAGATCGTTCCACCAGCCAATCATTTCTCCAGCCAGTCATCACCGACGTCCTTCAGGTTTTCTCCGTTCTCTCCAGTCTGCAGCGTCAAGTAGCAACTCCTCCTCCACTACAGCTCATTGCTCTCCCTCGTCCCCGTCCCCGCGGGGCCGCGCGCACGCGCAGCACGTCCAGCGGCAGCGCAGGCGCGGTAGCGAGGATTTGTTGACCGGTTGGGCGCGCGTGGGCTGGGTTGTCCCGGGAAATAGAACCGCCAAGTTGGCGGCGACCGCTGTGGGAATCCTGCACGGGAAGGTGGTCGTCGCATAAGCTGTGGACTTGCCGCTAGGGTGTTTTGACCTGCAGGCATGGGCATTGAGTAGAGGTGGCCAGGTGCTAATAATGGGCCCTTGTTTCGGAAGGGGACACTTATAGGGGAAGAGAGGAACAAGGCCGGCGGGGACGGTGGAAGCTAATGACCCGCGCTTTGGTAGCTGAGGAATGGAGCCAGGGGCAGAATGTCCCTCGTAGCTATACCCACTGGCTGTCCTCCTGGAGCAGCAAGGCCCTTTATCTGACCAGAAGATTTTCCTGCTAGAGTAGGTGGTGATGCCTGGAACCCCAGTGCTAGAACTCAGAAATCCGGGCTGTTAGGGTGAATGTAAGGACAGCCATGTTAGGACCATATCCCTCTTCTTCACGGGCAGCTCACTGGAAACACCCCAGCACTTACTGGAAAGATCGCACCTGGCCCCGAAGAATGATAGAAATCCACCTTAGGCCATTGGAGCAGAGAGACGGTAAAGCAAATGACTGACCTAATCACACTTATCTCCCTTACTACCCCCAGCAACAAGTCAATCGCAAAAATGTTCTTGTCCTAACCAGTTTCCTGGCTCTTTCCCGTTACCCTCCTTTATGTGCCCGCAGTCTGTAAGCGACAGTGGGCTCTAGCTCTTTCTGGTGACCCCCTCCGCAGGTTTCTTCTCCCCAGTAAAACCTGTGCTGACGTATTAAGCGTCTCTCTCCTATTCTTCCATGCCTTTTTTCAGTCTAACACAGGCTACATTTCTTCTCCAATGTTGAGATAAAACTCAAGACAAAGAGATTCCACAGTGTGGACTGATGAGATGAGTGCAGGGTGAGCCAGGACGGCCCTCCCTATTCAAATAAAACTCAAAAATCCCTCACAGTTTCCACACCTAAAACAATATCCCCTCAAGCCTGAGGGATGAGGCCTTATGCCTATTCCTTAAAGCAACAAGGGCTACTAGTGAGTTGCTCCAGCCCCTATAATAAATTTAAAATTCTTATAAAAGTTAATTTTAAAATACAAGTTACAAAGTAAACAAATGGAAGGATATAGATAGGTAATAAATAATATTTTTGAGAAGTTAAAGGAAAAAGGAATGGTTTTTTGGATGAGAAGGGATTTTGAAAAAAGGGTTTGTCCTAAAGGTTGTTTCAAATAGGAAGGATAAGGACAAACCATCAAAGGGTTTAGTATGTTGTATGAAGGTCTGAGTAAGTTTAAAAGTGTATAATAAAAGCTTCGGTGTATGAGAAAGTTAAAGTTGAATATAATCTAAGAGTTGCCTAAAAGATTTTTAGGGTCATATCAAACTAAAATCAAATCCTCTATTTCTATGAAATAACAAGGTTATCTTAATATCGTTCTGCTCTGAGTAACATCTACAAAAAACCATTACAGAGAAAGATTTTATCCAAGAAATTATTTGTGTTTTCTGCTGATCTTGTCAAGCTTTAAGTACTACTAAATCAAAGTTCATTTACATATTTGCTTATGTGTCTTAAATGACCACCTTGTAACAGTGTTATGTTATACTTTATCTAAATATGGTACAAACATTTAAAAGGTTAAAAGTGTCAATTTATATAAAATAATGAGCTAAAGCTCTCTTTTATCCAAGAGTGTTACATTTAAATCCTGACAGCCCCTGCCTCCCACAGGTCACCTACCTAGGTATGGCCTTAAAGGGACAGACTCACTCCCTGAATCACAAATGTATCAACCCAATCTTCCATTTCCCAACCCCCATACCATAAGACAGCTTACAGCTTTCCTGGCAGTTATAGGATTTTGCAGAATTTAGATCCCTAGGTATGTAGTCCCCGAACAGACATCTTTTTATGCTCCTCCTAATATTCCTAGTTGGGTCTTAGATAATGTATGGCCACCCACTTCTTTTAGAAAAACTTGCCTCCAACAGACCCTGCTCCTCTGGTTGACTACCTGCCTTCTCAGGGAACTTCTCAGAGAGCATGCAAACCAGATCCTGCCCCACCCTATAACAATTTCTGTTAAACCAGGGCATCTTGTTCTCCAAAAGGATATTCTACCCTCTCCCTTGGGACTTCGATGGACCAGCCCTCATCTGGTCATTCTCATGACACCCACTGCTGTCAAGCTCAATGGGTTCCCCCAGTGGTGGCACCTCTCGAGAAACAATTAGAAAATGGAGAAGGGAATTGGAGGACTCTTGAAATTGTCTAGGGAACAACATTTCACAGTGGTTCTCCTGGCCAATGCCCGTCCTAATGCCTATGTTCTTGCTCTCCTATTCTTAGGCTTCCTCCCTTGTATATCATACTACATGTCTACTATTGCTGATCAAAAATTTAACCAGTTGTACCTCCAGGGATACCAATCTCTCCAAAACACGAGGATAGTTGGCTGATACCCACCATGCGGAGGTCAGAGGATTGGCTCGAGACTCTATGACCTGTGGCTGCAAGGGACCTTCATCAACTTCAGAGAAGAGGAAATCTTCATTTTTGGAGCCTGGGTGTACGCCATCATGAGGCTCAGCACCCCAACATTGTTTACCAACTAACCCACCTTCCCCTACGCAGCCCCTTGCCAGCTCAAAGAAGCCAGAGCAAACACAATGCCCCATTTCCTTAACAAACAAAAAAGGGAGGAACATTGGCAATAATGGCGCCCGTAGGTTTCAGTTCTTACTGCACCCTTAAGCTTCTGCTTTCCAGGGTCACAGTCCTGCCTCAAGTCTAGCTTGAATCCTCCTTCTGCCCCAACCTCCAATCAGCATGAACCATAAGATCCTAACCAATCAGATCATGCTGAGTCCCACTGAAGAGTAGGACTCTCTCTCTCTCTCTCTCTCTCTCTCTCTCTCTCTCTCTCTCTCTCTCTCTCTCTCTCTCCCTCTCTCCCTCTCTCCCTCTCTCCCCCTCTCCCCCTCTCCCTCTCTTGGCTCTCTGCTCTCTCCCTCTCCCCCTCTCCCCCTCTCCCTCTCTTGGCTCTCTGCTCTCTCCCTTTCCAGCCTGGCAATAAAGAATCTCTTGGCCAGATCACTCCTCTCCATGTGGTCACTTTTGGGGCCTATATTTCCTTACACAGGGGACTAGGAACATGGTTGGAATAGTGAAGTGCCTGCCTAGCAAGTGTGAGGGTCCAAGTTCAAACCTAGTACTGCAGACACACACACACAGACACGAGAGAGAGAATGAGAATTCAGGTTTAGAGAAGTGCCAGGATTTTGCCAAGGCTTACAGGCTGTTTAGTGACAGATGTTATGGAGACCATATTCTCAGTCACGCAGGTGCAACCTTGGAGGGAGGTGGGCGCAGCTCTTGGGAATGAGGTCTTGGAAGTTGCACAACCTTGAAGGCGTAACCATGGAAACTTAACCTTGGGCCATTAGGCCCCAGCTGGATACCAAACTCACTTATTTAACAGTGTATGTATTTATGAGCCCAGGCTGCTGTGTAACTGGATTTGGGGGGTTTTAAGAGGCAGAGATGGCAGGTTCCCCCGTCTCTCCTTCCCTCCTGCAGTCTGCTAAGTTGTCGCTTGGAATAAAGCTGCTTATGCGCAATGGCCCCACGTGCTTTTCTGTTTTCCACCAGACCCACTCCGGACACCAAAACGGTTGGCTTGACAAGCTGGCGTAATCAGCAGGATTTGTCGGTAAGTCCAGCAGTGGAGCCATGCATTCTCCAGGCAGATTCGGACAAAGGGCATGAGCTATGGCCCCTAACTAATTTGTGGTATCAGGTGGCGGCTTTGTTACTGCAATGGGCTCCCATGGAGGCTTGGGAGCACCGCGTGGCGTCCCCAGCTTCTTTGGAGACGGCTTTCTCCACGTGTGGGACTGCTCGCGGAGGAGCGTGGTAACAGCCTGCCGGGTGGCCTAACTATGCATCTGCAACATGCAGAGAAACTGGCTTGGTAAGCTCAGTTACGCCGTGTGAGGACATCACAGACTGTGTTGGAAGCCAAGGTAACCAAGCTAGAGGAACAAATCCGTTTGGGCTTACCCTCTCCTACCCCAGTAATGCTGAGAGCACAGCCTATTGTTAAATGACAATTAGGGCACAACCAGCAATAGCACGAACACAGCCGGGAAGTAGGAGCTCCAGAAGTTAAGGAGCATACTACGTATGTACAGTATACTCCAGAGGACTTAATAGAATTGACTAAACAGTTTCGGCAAAAGCCTGGGAATCTGTTGTGGCATGGATGCTGCACTTATGGATTAATGTGGAAACTCCCCATCTATGTTGAGCTGATTAATGGCCATTGCCCCGATGTATGGGCAAATGAGGGGAAGATACCAGTTACTCCCACAAAGTGGACTTCATATGCTGAACTGGTGCAGGTGTGGTGGGAAATGTGGACCACAGCATTTATGATGTCCCTCAGGCTATGACGAGCTTGGGTGAAATGGAGATAAAACAGGAAAACAAGGGAGTACATAATGTGCAGTTTGCTGGAGCAAAAGCAGGGAAAAGAGGCAAGGAAAGGCCGGGAGACCTTGACAGGTCCAATAAAGGTGTCTCCTCACATCATATGAACTGACTTAATTGCAGCTGGAGTAAATCCTGCAGATATAGACAGGCAATCTACAGCTATGCTGTTTGCCCTGTGGAAGGACATTTCCACTGAACAAATGCAAGGTGAAGACCCAGGTGTTGACCTTGCAAGACCTGTTAAACAGGACTGACAGGATGGCCGGGATAGACAGGTGGAACTGCATATATATTGGTCCCCCACAATGTACAAAATGTACTTGCACTGGTGGATACAGGAGCTGCATAGACTTTTTTATTCAGCAACACTACAAAATTTCAAGGGCCCACAGCAATAATGGATGTCTCAGATATAGGATGGACCCTAGTCCATATCAAGTGGGGATGATGCCACTACTCCTCACTACTTGGTATACTGATGGCAGTTGCCAGGCAGTGCCGGCCTTATAGGTAGCCATGGGATACCAGGTGGATCCCAAGGAGCTATGGTATGAACAAGGCTATGGACAAAGTGCTCAGTGGGCTGAGCTACATGCTGTATGGCATATTGTAAAAGAGGAAGACTCCCCTATACATATGGGTACAGACAGTTGGTGTGTGTATACATGGTTGCCACAATGAAAAAGCTAGGACTGGCAAGTAAAACAAAGCACCCTACAGGTTGTGGCAAGACTTACAGGACTGGGGACTTACCAGTAGTAATATCTTCTACTTTGTTATCATCTTTCCAGGATGACCAGTAACTCTCTGCTTTCCTGGGCACACATATATGCTCTTGTGCACAACATCTCCCACTGCTAGGTACGCACGGACTTACCAATGGACGAAGCTGTAGGACTGCCATGGACTATACACCCAACTACCCAAGAGGACTGGAACCATCTGTACCAGCACAGCCATACAGGACCGGAATGGGATCAGCAACAACTGATTGAGACCTTATTAAGACAGGATCATGGCAATGTGCCATCCCCTATTGGCTATGCCGTACAGAATGGGTGGGGATGGAGATCAGCAGAACATATATACCACGCAAGGATGCATCTGTGTGAGGAGTGGAGTATGTAGAGACCATATCCTCAGTCACGCAGGTGCAACCTTGGAGGGAGAGGGGCGCAGCTCTGGGAACACTGTCTTGGGAATTGCACAACCTTGAAGGTGTAGCCATGGAAAATTAACCTTGGGACATCAGGCTTCGGCTGGATGCCAAAGTACACTTATGTAACAGTGTATGTGTTTATGAGCCCAGGCTGCTGTGTAACTGGATTTGGGGGGTTTTAAGAGGCAGGGATGGTAGGTTTCCCCATTTCTCCTTCCTTCCTGCAATCTGCCAAGTTGTTGCTCAGAATAAAGCTGCCTATATGCAATGGCCCCATGTGCTTTTCTTTTAATTTTCCACTGGACCCACTCCAGACACTGTTGACCAAAACAATTGGCTTGACAGATGTTCAAGAACCAAGGTCTCCTACAGCCCACTGCTGTTCTCACCATGTTAGAGTCTTACCTTGCTTTATGGGGAGACCCATAAATTTACCCATTTTCTGAAACCATACTGTCTACTGCATTTGCCACCTTTCCAGTTCTGGCCCTAGAAACCACTTTCTAATTTGGCCTCTGAGAAAATTCAGCATTCCAGTTGACTTCTCCCTGTCCAACCTCAAAAGAATCTGAATATTTGAATAATGAATACAGTTACCATACTTAGGCTACTGCTGGTCATTTGTGTAGTTTGCACTTTGGGGCAATTATGAACAGTACTACTGAGGCAGGCTAGAATTAGGGAAAGTTTGGGACTCATAAGAAATTATATGACATATTGCATTTCAGATTGACCATGTCTTGGCTCAGGGACAACTGTAAGGGAATGTCCATGCCCCTCCCCACTCACTGATTATTGGATGGAAATCACCTGGTTCCTCCCTTCCCATAGGTTAATGTAAGTTTTAAAAGCACCTGGAGAAGAGAAGCACACCCACTCAGCCTCCAGATTCCACCTGTACTCACCATGCTCCCTTTTGTATTTCCTTTCCTTAACTTTTAATTAACTCCATTTCCAAACACATAACCTGCCATGGATTCTTCCTGGTGGGACACAAAGAATTTAGAAGTCTTCTGATCACAGACTGCACCGGTCGCTGCCAACACTGCCACAAATAACCTGGTAAATATCTTTTTGTAGAATACATGTACGCCCATTTCAGTTACATCCCGTAGGCGTGGAATTGTTTGCAAAGCATACATGAGTTCAATTTTAGTAGATGCTAAATATGGGCAGCAGAATAATGGCTCCCTCAAAATGCCCATATGCTAATCCCTGGAACCTGAAAGCATATTAAATTACATGGCAAAGGGAATTAAGGTTGCTAATGAACTGATTTTAAAACAGGGACATCAGCCTGGGGTTGTAGCTCAGTGGTCGAGTATTTGTCTAGCATTGTATGAGGCCTTGGGTTTGATACCCAGTGCTGCAAAGAAAAAGCTTAAAAATAATATAGGGACAGCATTCAGGATTGTCCAGGCGAGCCCAATGTAATCACAAGGGCCCTTATATAGGGAAGAAGGCAAGAGAAGTAGAGAAAAACCAGAGAAATAGTAACACCACAAAGACTAGTGGTCTGAGAACCCTGAATTTAAAGCTGGAGGAAGGAGGCAATGAACCAGGAATGTAGGCAAACCAGGTGGTGCATGTCAGTAATCCTAACACTCAGGAAGCTAAGGCAGGAAGATAAACCTGGACATATCTAGCGAGTTACAGGATAGCCTACGCTACATATCGAGACCTTCTTTCTAATTAATTAAATAAAAAGAAGGCAGGCAACCTGTAGAAGTTGAAAAAAGAAACATTCTCCCCTTTCCAGAAGGAACAACTCTACTACACTTGATTTTAAGTCCAGTAAGACTTCCAGAACTATGAGAGAGTAAACTTGAATTGTTTCAGCTAAGTTTGTGATAACTTGTTACAACATCAGGAAACATGCACTGCAAGTTCTCCCAAGCAGTTACTATCAATTTTTACACTTAGCATTGGGAAAATATCCATACTTGAGCCCTGTATCACACTAACTGATACAGGGAATCAGCTGTTAGGAATCTCTGCAATCTCTGACTAGGCCTAATGTTTTTTGGCAGTACTGGAGTTTGAACTTAGGGCTTCTCACTTGCTAGGCAGGTGCTCTACAGCTCCCTAATTTTTTAAGTTCACTAGGTGATTCTGATGTATCTGGAAAACTAAAAATCTTACTCTGAAGCCTTAAGTCTATGGCTGGTAAAATGGCTCAAGTGAAGCCTTAAGTCTAAATCCATTTCTTATTGAAGGACAATATGCAGTGATTTGGCCACAAGATTGAAAGCATTGCCTGAAAAACCTGTTGCAGGTATTCTCCCCAGCCTACTCAGAATTAACATAGTTCACATTTTGCTTTGCCCTGTTGGTGAACAGCCAGTTCCTGTTCTGGACATGGTGTACCCCACCGTTCCTCTTTCACTAGGCCAAGAATATTCCTGAGAGCAAGGATAAACATGTAACTTACATTCCAGCCAGGGATCCTGTAGCCTGGGGAAAGAGTGCCTTATTCTTCAAGTCTGTGGTCTGCTTCATTGGTAGCGATACCACTAACTGCTGGGACTTACTTGGTAAAAATGTACAAGTCCTGAGAGCTCTAGGCAGTTTCTGCCACAAAGATACAGAATCAAAAGGAATGAAGAATGATCTAATGTTGAAATAAACTGCAATAAACTACTTGGCACTTGTGTTGGTGTACTTTCCTGGCCAATGTCAGATATTACTGTTTCCCTTTGCATTTTGAAATATTCTATGGCAAGACTTGGCATACAGTTTGGGAGTCATGGTCGTGACCATTTAGGAGGTGATGCTCATATTTTTCTTGAATTCTGGACAATCATTTTCTTTCAAAGTGCTACTTCCATCAGGTCCACTGTAACCTACTCCCTCATGCTGATGAGTGCTTCAAAACTGAGCCCAAAAGAGTCCAAAAGACCACAGCCAGCACTGAATCTCACAGGCCCGTCTAGATTCCGACTTGTTCCCTCAATATCTTGGGAAAATCTAAAACTTACCTTGGAAAGTGAATAATTTCCCCTTTTAAATGAAATATTTTAGAAATTATACAGTTTTAAAAGTTACCCATTAACTTGAACATCAGCCTACTACTAGGGAAACAGAGGCAGGCACTATTAGATACTAGGAGAATAAAAAATACAATACAGTCTGTCGCCTATTTACAAGATTGTTTTTATTTTAGTGGGACTGGGGTTTGAATTGAGAACTTCATGCTTACAAAGCAGTGCTCTATCTTTGGAGCTACATTTCCAGTTCATTTTCCTTTGGTTATTTTGGAGATGGAGACTCTCAAGCTATTTGCCCAGGCTGGCCTCAAACCTTGATCCTCCTAATCTCAGCCTCCCAAGTACCTAGGATTACAGGCGTGAGCCTGGCTTACAAGAATTCTTAATAAGCTTCCCCCCCAACATTTCATATCTGATATTCATACTCAGTTAATAAAATAGATAAGATAGATTCAAAATATACAAAATATCACCTTACCTGAATTTTTAGAGAGATTGTTTATCTAATAAATTGTTTGTCCTACAAATGAGCTATTAACTCTGGATAGATATTCCAACGAAGAATACAAGTTTTGGGCTGGAGATGTGGTTCAAGCAGTAAAGTCTCTAGCAAACGTGAAGGCCTGAGTTCAATCCCCAGTATCACCAAGAATACAAGTTTCTGATTCATATCCTGCTTAAAATAATTAAGTAATTAAAGGTAATTAGAGAACTGTTACATATTGCAAGTAACAATCCAGATTAGAATGTATAGAACAAGCTTATTAGATAAGTTAAACAACAACAGAGAAGAGATGTGAGTGAAAAGTTTCCAGTGCATTTTATTCATAATATAGCCATATTCAAGATACTGTAAATACAACCGTATCTGCTAAGTTTTTCTTGGTAGCAATGAAAAGGCAGAATTTTGTTTATCTTGTCCCGTCTTACACTCAGAAGAAATCTTTGATTTGTTGGATATTTCATAAACTTGTATAATAAGCCTTAGCTGATTAATGATTTCTTTGTCTGCTGTTTTCATGTTAAATCCTAGCATCTTCAAAATAGTTTCTCGAAAGTCGACAAGCTATAAAGAACCACCACAAAAATCAAGATTTGTTATTACTTTGGGGCACCCACTTATTAAGTACAATGAAACTAATACTAGAAATTTAATCTCATGTAACTTTTTTTTCAGCAGTGGGGTTTGAACTCAGGGCCTTGCACTTGCTAGGCAAGCACTCTACTACTTGAGCCACGCCTGAAGTCAACCTTGGACCATCATCTTCCTACCTCTGCCTCTCTAGTAGCTGGGAATACAGATGTGCATCACTATACCCAACTTGTTCTTTGTGGGACTGGGGTTTGAACTCAAGGCTTTGCAATTGCAAAGCAGGTGCTGTACTGCTTGAGCCATGCCTCCAGTCTTTTTTGCTCTGGTTATTTTGGAGATGGGGTCTCAGGAACTATTTGTCCAAGCTGGCCTCAAACCTCAATCCTGTGGATCTTAGCCTCTCAAGTAGCTGGAATTACACATGTAAGTCACACACTCAGCCCAAAAACATTTCATTTTTTTTCTTGGTGATTTTGGGGTTTACCTTGTGCTTGCTAAGCAGGCACTCTGCCACTTGAGGCATGCTCCCAGTCCTATTTCTTTATTAAATGTAATATATTCTACATTCAAAATTTTTTAGCTTGTTTTTTTTTTTTTTGAGGTAGGGTCTCACTATGTAATCCAGGCTGGTCTCAAACTTGCAATCTTCCTGCCTCAACCTCCTGATTGCTGGAGTGGATTACAGATGTGCATCACTATACAAGTCTCAAATGGTGTTCTTAAGATAGAAAAATAGTCTGTTTTATCATAAGAATTCCTTAAAATTTCCTTTGCATTTTATTATATTTTATTTCTATGCTTTTCTAGAATAAACCTAATTATTACTAGGTTATTTTCTTTTGGGTTTTTTTTGTTGTTGTTGTTGTTCTTTTGTTTTTGGAAATAGTGTGTTGGTATGTTGCCCAGGCTGGCCCAACTCCTGGTCTCAAGTGACCCTCTTACATTAGTCTCTCAAGGAGCTGGGACTACAGACATATACCACCAAGCCCAATGGCTCAGACTTGTCCTTTTGTACTTCTGCCTTGCTTATGATAATAGTTGTCCCCAATAAATATCTCTCCATCTCCAAAAGCCATAGTGGACAACAAGGAGAGCAAATACAACCACCCACAAGTCATGCCTAAAGCACACCTGGAGAAGTCACAGCCTTCAGTTTGCATGGGTGGGAAATAAATATAGTAAACCAGCACAGCAGCTCCAGAGGAAAGCACAGCCAGTTTCCATTCGTATAGAACACAGACAACCTTACCTCCAGAACAGGACAGCTCACAAGTGGGGAGAAGTGAGAACATGTTTGAGACCTGGAGGATCAGAGCACTGGCAAGTGGGAAAGGAAAGAGACTTGAAAGCACAGGAGATCAGAAATACCAACCAACTCTTGAGGGCAAGGGTGCCAAGGGGAGGTTGCAGTGCCCTTGGAAGGGTAGCGGGCTCCTCAGAGGTATGTAGTAAAGGAAAAGAAAATGGTAAATGTGGACATTAAGCGACTTCTACAAATGGGAGCAGAGTGCAGAATCAGACATCACATCCCCACTTTCCTCCCACTAAGATGCTTGTTCTTTTAAGTGTGGGAAACTACATTCACTGTGCCAACAGAAGAGGGCGATATTGAGGTAAGAAACTGGTAAGTAAAAGCTGCCTTCAGCTTTGGAAAGACCAGAGCAACTAAAAGGATCTTAAAGTGGATCACCAGCCCCACAAAAAAAAAAAAAAGGAAAAAACATTATTTTTAAGTATAGTGAAAATCTAAGGGGGTTTAGAAGCACTATTGTATTCCATTCTATCCTATTTTAAAATGTGACAAAGTAACACACATATCTCCTCTGACCTTCCATTCTTTCCTTTGACCTTACCCTCCTGGTTAATCAGAGGATGTGTATAAAAACCTAAGCTAACAGAATAATGCATTTCATCCCTAGACACTATGGATTCACAGGGTTCTTTCTCCTGTCACAGAAACTAAATATAAAAGTCATGGCTGTCAGTGCCCATGTTTTTTGTCATATGGAGAAAACCACCTGGCAGTTGGAAACACAAGCTGTGATATATATGCCAAGAAGAAATGGTGAGGCCAGATGCCAGTGTCTTACACCTATAATTCTAGCTACTCAGAAGGGAGAGATAAGGAGGATCAGGCAAATAGAGAGACCCTATCTTGAAAATACCCAACACAAAAAAAGGCTGGCGGTGTGGCTCATGGTAGAGCGCCTGCCTAGCAAGTACGAGACCCTAAGTTCAAACTTCAGTACCCCCCTGACACCCCTCCTCCCCCACACACAAAGAAATGATGAGAAAGACCCTGTAAAGTGTTGATCCTGGGCCCCAGTACATTTCTGCCCTTCCAGAAGTTAGGTAGTTTAACTCATTAATGATGCTGTAAGCCAATCAGTTCCCTTTTTTCTAAGTTAGAGTCTAAGTTGAGGTAGAAGTTTATCACTTTGATTAAATTAGTTTTAACACAGTACTACAAAAAAAAATACCTCTTGTTCTCGTCCTGATACTTCTGCAGTTGTGCTCTTAGTTGTAGACAGCTTGGGAGGAACATCATCTGGAATGTGAGGGGCCTTCTCTTTGTCAGATCTGGCCTTGTGCTCTGAAGAGTCTAATGTAGTTTTTAAATTCTCTGTTTTCATAACTGCCTTCTCTTTCATTGTTTCAACTTTAGTTAAAGATTGCCTGAGCTTTTCAATTGTTTTATCCTATAACAGTAAAAAGTGGATGAAATGTAGAAAACTGTGACCAGATGGCTTATAAATAACAGGTATGATAACTCAAGTTTTTCCCCACACACCTCTTTTTTTATTATAATTTTGAAGAGAGCTATATGGAAAATAAAAATAATCCCACAATTTCTCTACCATCATGCTCATTAATGTCAACATTCATTCAGCACTTTTATGAACTGGACTCAAGGGATTTAAAGAGGCTTGACATTTTTTCCATGTCCTTAAAGAAATAAAGATTTCTGTATTCATCAAATACAGAAATAGAGAAAATAATTGACTCTGCAATAAAAGAAGTATTGCTGATAAATTGTATCAGTTGGTCAATTATTTAATACATGTGTGGCTTAAGGCACAATAGTACAATAGTATAACTAAAGCTAGGTCCAAAGAAGAGCCAAAAAAATTAACAAAGCTTTTAACTATTATCCCAATAAGATAATAAGCTCAAGTCTCTCAGTTCAAACCCAATACTGCCAAAAAAATAAGATACTAATAAAAGTAAAACAAAAGACAAGGGATTTATAATCTTGACATTTAGAATGCCAGTTACCTTTGAGAAATAGTGAGAAGGACACACAAGGACTTCAAGGGATTGGTAACATTCTCTTTCTCTCTCTCTCTTTTTTTTTTTTTTTTGGTGGTACTAGGGTTTGAACTCAGGACCTCATGCTTGCTAGGCAGTCACTCTACCACATGAGCCATTCTGCCAGCCCCAACATCCTCTTCTTTAGAATGACTTATTATTTTATGGATTAATATTATATATTTTGTATGTATAATCATTTTAATATTAACTTTTTAAAAAGTTCATAGACATGTGACTAAAATAGGAATGGACCAAAGCGTAAGTGAATTTTTGGAAGTCTTATTTTCTTTACTTACTTTAAGGACATTTATTCTTGTCAATTGAGTTTTCATATTTTTATTTGATAATTTCAAATCACTGAGCTGTTTTTGTAGTTTCTGAATTTTTTCCTCCACTCTTGGCATTGTAGCAGTCTGCAAATTCTGCTGAATATCCAATAACATCTCTAACTGTTTTGACATCATGTTGTGCTTATCTATCCGGGAACTCTGAGTCCTGGAATTTTCCTTTGAAGAAATTAACAGTATTGAAATAAATAATTGTGCTTTAAAGTGTTGTTCTATATTAGAATACCACATCTATTCTAGACTAATGAACTTCAGACTTAATTATACTTATATAAGTAGAATATTTTTCACTATAAATCTGCATTATGAAAATAATCAGGAAAATAAAATATGACAATAGAAGCGAGGAATATCAGTGCTACCAAGAGCACAAATAGACAATTTTATAAGTACTAAATGGTAGCACAGATTAGTTCATCTTTTCTACCAGTGTATTATAAGGAAGTAATAGACATTTGGATAAAGATTTATGAACAGGGATAGTCTTTACAACATTATTCATAACATGAAGAAATAAAGGCAATGCAAAAAGAATAAATTGTATAAAATAAAATACACATTCCCTAGAAATTGTTTCAAAAACATTTAATAAAAGAAAATAGTAATGCAGTTAAACAAAAACACAGGCTTAAGATAAGTTATGCCTACCTCAATTATGTTAAAAATATGCACAGAAAGTAATCAGAAGGAAATAAATATTTATATGATAACACTGGTTATTTATCATATAAATATAGAATTCCTGGTGTTTTAAATTTTATTCTTTCTATTCTATTTAGTACAATGAATTAATTTAATTATGAGAAAAATTAGTTGTTTAAAATGTTATGACAAAAATGTTTCAACAATGTTTTGATACCTTAAAATAAAACAAGTAACATATTAAGGAACAGGAATAAGATTGGCACTATTTTTCTCAATAACATCCTGGAGACTAGAATGTAATAGAGAAATGTCTTCTAATCTTTGTGTAAAAGTGAAGTCTAAACCCAACTATCAAGTAAGTATGAAGATTTAAAAAAAAAAAGAGTTGTCATTTACATGACACAAAGGTATCTAAGGCATCATTTCTTAGTAAGCTATTGGAGGATGTGGTCCAGCAAAATAAGAAAGTAAACCAAAAAACGGAAAGACATGAGATTCAGGGAACCCTGAATTCAGGGAGGTTGGAGAAGGAAAGCACAGGATGATAGCTGAAGCAAGAAAATGAAAAACTTTGGGATAGAAAAACAATGTCAAAATTTTATAAAGTAGAGGGTCACTTGATATAATATTCAAGGAAAAACTTAAGCAAACATTGAAAATTATGTATACAAAAACACAAGGAAGTTCTATTAACTGTAGGAAAAATAAGTGCAATACAAGAAAGGAAATGCAATAGAATATAGTACTTCATGTTTTTGTAAACATTTAGCTTCATAGTGAAGTAAATGTTGATTATGGATTTTACTAAAAATATTGATTTAACTATATTGGGAAGATTGAAGGGGATAACTGGGAAAGTGTGTTAACAGGAAATCAACAGGTGGTGTCTAAAATAGATAACTCATGATACAGCAGTACAAATTATTTAGGGTAATAGAAGTTAACTACCAGAAACAACTGCTAAAAGGGTTAAAAATATACATAGCTTTGCCTTAACTTTCACTTAGTGGCAAATGAAGAATTAACCCCATAGAACACATTTAAAGGGGCAACAGAGGACAGAAATGAAGGAGGTTAATGACAACACTGTGTGAGTCACTTTGTTCCACATAAATTTTCTGCCTGTCAAAGTGGCAGTTTGTAAATAAATACCACTTATAATTTACTCAGTTTTGTAATGATATGATTCTTGACAAACTAAAGTTAAAAAATCTCTTTCAAATGTGGTTTTTATACAACTGACAAGTACAATTCCACAGCTGCACCTGTAGAACATCACATGGCAAAAACAGTAAGTTTTTTCTCTAGACTTTTTTTTTTTTTGCTTTTTTAAACCTTATTAAAAATGAGATTGGAGATGGGGGGAGGGACATAAAAAATGAGATTGGCTCTAAAAAATATAGAAACAAAGAAATTTAAATTCACAAAAAACTGTACATTATCAAAAAAAAATTACTAAAGCACCCCATTTGATTTTATAAAAAGTCACTCCCTTTTGTTGTAAAAGGAACATGCAACTTGTTGGTATCCATGATGAGGTTTCTTGCTGTTACCAGACTGACAGGAAAAGGGGCAGGAGTGGGTTATCTTTTTATTTTTAACCTGCCTTCCTACCAAATACTCTCATTTCTCAAACTTCATTTATTTTTGGTTTTTTTTGGGTTTTTTTTTGTGTGTGTGTGTGTGGCTCTGTGGTTTGAATTCAGGGCCTCACAGTTGCTAGGCAGGTGCTGTTAGCACTTGAGCCACTCTGCCAGACCTCATTTGTCAATAGAAAAAATCCACATAGCTTAAGGGTCAGTGGTAATGAGGAAGGAAAAGTGAGAAATGGCCTCTTTGATTCTATCCTATTATTCCCCAGACTTTAGTAGCCATTTCTTCAAACTAATTCTAGGATCCCAGCCCTCCTTAACAGTGCCTGATCCCTAGAGAAAGAAATAGAGCTGAGAGAAGAACACAAAGCAGGAGCAACTGAAACTTCATTCCTCCTCTCTACCTCACTTCCAATAATGAAATTAATCTAGTACATTGTATACCAGAGGAAAATTGCCATGGGGAAAAAGGGGATCCCCTAACTATAACAGTTCCAAATGTCTAACACAAAGGTTATTACTAAGCAATTATTTACATAGATTATAAATATTCATGTGTAATATAAGGTCAACTCAAATATTCTTCAATCTACCTCTTATTTAAAACCAAACAAACAAAAAATTCAAGCCAAGCATGATTATACATCCCTATAATCTCAGCACTTGGGAGGCTGAGGCTGGAGGACTATAAGTTCCAAGTCAGCCTGAGCTATATAACAAGAGCCCACTTCAAAAAACAAAAACAGAAAACCAAACCTTGAACAAACTAAATTTTTTTGCTTCTCAATATCTCAAATTGTGTTTAAAATAACATAACAATGTCATTTTATATATACTATAAGTATATATATAAACTATATATACTATATATTCTTATAGATATATAAAATATATACAGTATATATATACTTATAGTATATATAAAATATATATACATATATTTATAGTACATATAAAATATACTTACAGGCCATTGTTTCAGATATCAAAAAATTTAAATATTTATAATTTAGGTGACTGGAATTTTGAATAATGTGATACATCTCTTTTGCAGCTCTTATTTCATATTCCCCAATAGAATTTTGTAGTGTTATTCATACAAATCCTGTATGTTCCTTATAAAACTTATTTCTAGCTATTACTAGTAAAGATGAAAAGCCTTTGACTCCTCCTTTTTGAACACAACTACCATTGGCTATGATCTTCAAGGGATGCCAGCTGTCTCCATCAGCAGAGGGCAAGGCAAGAGACTCCTGACCTTCTACACCCCACATCAGCAGAAAGTAGCCAAAGACTGACTACGACTTCCCAATCCCTAAAAAGTTTCAAAGTTGCTAGTCCTTGAGTGAGGAATGTTAGGTAGCAATCAGACATAAGTGATGGGGATACTCAAAGGGAACCTAAAATGCATGATTCTTCAAGAGTTCTGAAAGAAAAAACATTGTAATTAAACTTTCCAACTTACAGCCTCAGTTAGGAGCAAAATAGCCCATCAAAGTTATGGGCTGTCGAGAAATGTTTTTGAGTCACCTTAGAGTCAGCATCAGTCCCTGAAACAACAGATCTTTTTTTTCTGAATTTTTTTTGTTGTTATTTGTTTTGGTTGTACTGGGATTTGAACTCAGGGCATCACAGTTGCTAGGCAGGTGCTCTATCACTTGAGCCATTCGGCTAGCTCTAAACAACAGATTTTTATTTAAGAAAACCCACACCTATAAACCATATCCTAGGAGTCAGGTGGATCCAATAACACTTTGTACTTTGTAAATCTGTAGCCTCTTGGCCCTAATAGTGGCTTCAGCCTTGTGGGTTGGTCCTTGGGAGGGATTTAATGCTCCAAGCCCTGTTCACCTCAATAAAAACTGGTGCCAGGGTGAAAATAACTGTGGTTCTCATTCTCACTCTAAAGAGGATCCACTTTCAGTCTGTTGAAGGTGTATTCCTTTCCTAGTAAACTTTACTATCACTTTCACTATAAAAAAAAAAAATGATAAAAGCCCTTGACATGTTTTGAGCTCAGGGCCTTACACAGGCACTCTGCCACCTAAGCAATGATCCCAGCCCCACAAATTTATATTTTTATTAATTATCTACCATCTACTACTTTACTGGAATAATTTATTAAGTCTACCGGTTTTCTTCACTAGAGTTCTTGAGTGTTCTGCATCTGATTTTCTATTGTTACATTGTTTTTTAGAACATAATATATTTATTTGTGGGGAGCCAACAGGTGTATAGAATAAGCTGCATGTTTGAGTTTGGCACAGCCCCAAACCACAGAAGGGAGCAAACATAGTTATGCCCAGTAAATTGCACGCTTGGATTGGCACAGCCTCAGTTGCAGAAGTGGGCAAGATGCAGTACAGCTGTTTTGCCTAAGATGTTTATGTTCAGAGAGAAGCTGTCACAGGTTCCTCCTGTTCCCGAGGATTACAATGCCACGCCCCCTCCCCCAAAAAATGCCTCTCTGCCTCATGGTGCTACTGTACATAATAAACTCACTGGAGGTGGAGAGGGCTGGTGTGTCTCCATCCGAGCACACAGCCTACCTGGCCTCAGCTTTATGCATGTTTGGTCTTCTGTCTGTTGTCTTTTCTGGCATCTCCTGTTGCCCTCAGTTAGGTTTCTAGGACAAGCTCATGCAGGACACGAGATTGCTTTAGATTTTCTTTTTTTTCTTTCTTTCTTTCTTTCTTTTGGGAAGGAAGGGGGTGCTAGCCATCAAAGCTAAGGCCTTGCATATGTTAAACACATGCTCTACCACTGAGTTCTACTTGCAGCCCCTAGATTTTCAATTTATCATTATGGAATTACAAAATATTAGTTTAGGTTTTCATCTTTTCTATATATGTGCATTGTACATGATTTTTCCTTTGTAATATTGTATATTTTAACTTTCTCTCTTTCCTCTTTAAACAGGTTAGCCTAAGCCATCTATTTTACCTTTCCAATCAACATTTTACTAGTTTGACTTGTATAAAATGAACATACAGTAGACTGCAGCATAATGTAAACATAACTTTTATATGTACTGGGAAACCAAAAATATCACTAGACTCAATTTATTGTGATAGTCACTTCATTGCAACGGGCTGGAACCAAACCAGCATTGTCTCTGAAATATACATATATACACAATTGGTTACTGAGATGAGAGAGGCAGAGAGAAGGTTTAGAATATTATCATTGTCTTTTTCAAATGTTCTAATATGGTTTAAATGGCTATGAAAAGCATGTGTTATTTGTATAACCTTAAATTTTAATATACTATTTTATAATTTTTTAACAATGAATCATTATCATTCACATATTTAAGACCAAATATAGAAGTTACACTCATCTTTGAATTCTGTGGGATACTATTTTTTTTTTTTTGGTGGTACTGGAGTTTGGACTCAGATTCACACTTGCTAGACAGGCACTCTACATCCCTTTTGGCTCTGATTATTTGAGGATACGTTCTTGCTTTTTGACCAGCTGGCCTGGGCTATGATTCTCCTATTTTATGTTTCCTGCCTTCTCTTGGATGACAGGCACGTGCCACCATGCCCAGCTATTGGTTGAGATGCAATCTTGTGAACTTTTGGCCCAGGCTAGACTAGAACTGCAATCCTCCCAATCTCAGCTTCCCAAGTAGCTAGGATTACTGGTATGAGCCACTGGCACCTGGCTTGGGGTACATTTTTTTACATCATTTCATAGAGTGCTGGAAGTTTTAAAAAACTGAGTGGTCAGCCCCCACAGCAATATACTGCAATATATATTTTTTTCAGTAAAGAGGTGGTGAAATAGGATATACATTATATATAATATGTGTATATATGTATATGTATATATATTATATATTCAGTGAAGAGGAAGTGAAATAGAAAAATAATCTCCTGAAAATAAATGGTATTGCAACCTATGCACTTCCATCCCACTTTTAGGGTTGTATTTTTCCTGACAGACACAGGGAAGCAGAAAGTATTGAAGGTAATGGTTTATACGGTAATTATTGAGGAATATCATCAGTTGGCCCTCACAGATATCCATCATATCTAACTGACACAGTCCCTGAAATTCCACCATTAGATAGCCATGCCTTTTGAGTTCATTTCCTTCTAATCATCTTCGAAAATTACATTAAGATATATTTTATTTGGGCTGGTGGAGTGGCTGCCTAGCAAGCATGATGCCCTGAGTTCAAACCCCAGTGCCAACAACAACAACAAAAATCTATTTGAAGATACATATGAGCCTCAGCACTTGGGAAGCTAAGGCAGGATAATCTAAAGTTCTAAGCCAGCCTGGGCTATATTGCCAGCCTGCCTCAAAAACAAAACAAAAAACCAAAACCTACTAAAAATAAGATCTACATTAATAGATGCCCTCATAAACATCAAGTATGTGCACAATAGAGAAATGGAGATATGGAAGGAGAGGAGAAAATCAAAAGCATTAAGGACTTGTAGTCAATTCCTTCCTTTTTTATTATTAAGCAAGGTATAAATAGTATAAACAGATTTAAATCTATGAATACTTTCATTCCCAAATAAACACTTATATGTGTGGAAATTCTTACTTCCTTCCTATGCAAGTGCGCACTCCCTTGAAGAAAGTCTTTGGTAGTGATGCTTCCTTCCAAATATTCCAAGAGTCTTTTTTGTTCCCTATCATTTTCTTCACTTTGAGGCAATTCTTCAGCAGTTTCTTCATAAAGATGATGCAGCTGCTCCACTCGCTTAGTGAGCATCTGAATTTCCTGCTGCAGACCTTCTGTTCTCTGTAAGAAAAGACACATTAAAAACAAAACAAAACCCTCCTGATGCTCCAGGTTTTCTACATCACTTCAAAACTGTGTGCAAGCTCTATTTATATTGACGTTGTGGTGACATTAAGTTACTGAATAGAAGAGTAGGGAAGAATTTTAAAAGATTTAACATGTATTAGTTTAAGAAATAGCCTGGTGCCAGTGGCTCACACCTACAATCCTAGCTACCTGGTAGGCTGAGAACAAGTGGAGCAAGGTTCAATGCCAACCCAGACAGATAGTTCTCAAGACCCCATCTCCAAAATAACCAGAGCAAAATAGACTAGAGGTGTGACTCAGTGATAAGAGTGCCTGCTTTGCCAGCATGAAGCCCTAAGTTCAAACTCCAATCTCTCCAAAACAAACAAACACCAAAAAAAAAAAAAAAAGAAATAGAAGGCTTTGATATACAAGAATTAAATATTTACTTAGTACTAAGAAATAGTTGTGTTTTGTAAATGTCACAATGTACCTCCAGTACAACAATAAAAAAAGTAACAAAGTTATATAAGGGTTTTTTTGTGTATGTGATGCTCAGATCAAACCCATGGCCTTGCACATGTTAGGCAAGAATTTTACCACTAAGCCACACCCCCAGCCCTGTCAATCTGTTTGGCTGCATTAAATGACTGGATCAGTATTGTATCATTATGAAAACACTTTCTTTAAGTATATGTATATATATATATGTATATATATATATATAAACCTCAGTCTCCCAACTGCTGGGATTATAGTGTGTGATGCCATGCCCAGATAACATAGTATTCTTTTAAAATTAATGTTTATTGAACTTACACTGAACTGTACTAAGCATTTATCCATGTATTAACACATTTCATCCTTACAACCATGCTGTGAAGTATGAACTATGTCCCTTCAGCTCATTTTACACATGAAACTGAGGCATAGAAAGAATAAGTAACCTGGTCAAGAGCACAAAGCAGGCAAATTGCAGAGCTGGGATTCATACAGAGCTCTGTGCTCTTATAACCATGCTGTATTTCCTTCAATATACTAAGAACAACCTATTCTCTTTTTTCACTGTGGTAATGAAAATATAATCAAAGGTACAATTCAGAGCCACAGAGCTTACTAAATTGGCTAATATTGAAATCCTTAAAGGAATTCCTTAAAGGAATCAAATTGGAAAGAATGACTTCTCTGTCAATACACTTACAGATTTCCATGATTGCTCATTTACTCCAATTTCCTGGATCCTCTCTTTCACAGCATCCTCTGTGGCTGGGATGGGACCAATGCTGTCACTCAGAAGAGTAGCCAACTGGTCGAGAAAATCCTGATGCTGGGATTGTGTTGTTTTAGCTTCCCAGCTACAGGAATATAGAGGTCTGTCTAACTCAGATGCTTCTTTTTCCTTATGGATCAAATCTTGTTGACATTTATCCCAAAATTTCTGCCCATCATTTTGTCCTTCAGAGTAAAAAATGTTGTCACTCTCAAAGTTGGTAGTCACGAAAACTTCACCCTTATCCTAAACATAGCAACATACAGGTTAAACTTCACATCTGAAATTTAGTACAAAGACCTCTACTTCCCTCCTTTTGAACTAATCATATAGTAATAACACAAAACTTCAGGAGAAAAGACCCTCAATAAGGAAAAAGAATTAAAGAGTCACAAGAGAGAGAAGGACATATATTTAAAAGAGCAATCGAGAACAGCAAAAGGTAGAAATTTAGCTTGGAGAAGAAAGTCAAAAAGCCCCAGTTGATGAGCGTAAACTCTATAAAGAATAATTTGAGCTAAAGAGTATAGAAGGAATGCTAGAAAATCATCATTTTGTCCCTTTTTTTCTTATTATTTTTATGGTATTAAGTATTAAGCCCAGAGCCTCTTACTGCTTGAGCCACCCCACTGGCCCACTTTGTAACTTCTAATGAAATAATGATCCAGGTAAGGATTACCAATGAATACTTAAGAGCATTAAGTAAAAAGTTGACAGAGAAATAGGTATTTTAACAAAGACATATGCTTATCAAATATAATTTAATAATAACAACCTTGATAAGAAAGTTTAAATGAAAAAAGTTGCATTTCTTTTCCCCAACCTTTCCCTTCTGCTTCTGTAATCATCCTGCTTCCACTGTAATCGTGACAAGAAAAAAAACCCAGATGATTCTGTACCTTCCCCTCTTCCCACCCCACCTACCTTCCACAGGAGAATGTCACCTTCATAAATTCCCACAAAGCAGGGCACCAGTGGCTCCTGCCAATAATTCTAGCTACTCAGGAGACAGAGATCAGGAGGATGGAGGTTCAAAGCCAGCCCAGGCAAATGGTTCATGAGACCTTATCTCGAAAAAACCCATCACAAAAATAGGGCTGGTGGAGTGGTTCAAGGTGAAGGCTCTGAGTTCAAATCCCAGTACCACAAAATAATAATAATAATAATTTAAATAAATAATAAATAAATTCCCACAAGGCCTTCTTCCCACCTTCCTTCCACCTTCAGCTCTGGGAGCTGAATAAGAAAGTTCAGTTTTTGGGCTGGGATGTAGCTCGGTGGTACAGCGCTTGCCTAGCATGCGTGAGGCCCTGGGTTCGATCCCAGCACCAAAAAAGAAAAAGACAAAAAAAAAAAAAACAACTCTCCCCAGAAAGTTCAGTTTCTGGACTTCTTATTATGTGACACTAAGAAATAGAAAGTGATCAAGAATTAAGGAAGTGATGATAGAATTGTATCACTAGAAACAGGCGGGGGGAAGAGCCAGAACAAACGGTCAGAACTGTGTGGACTGACTCTGGGAGAGGTTTTCAGAAATGTGAGAGAAAAAGTAAAGTGTTACTGTGAATTACTTGAGAGAGGCAAATGAAGATTGAGATTAGTTTAAACTGCTTTGAAAGTAGCTGACGATTATTTTTTAGTGGACCCTCTCTTTAATCAGACCATGTAGGACCTTGTTTTACATTCAGATTATATAATGCACTGTTAAAGTCTAAGGATCTCACAGTACATTTTCACCACTTCCTTGACAATCGTCTGTCTCCCCTCCTGTCTTCCAGCCTTCTGTAACACCTTCTACTCATTCTGTGAACCACTGTCTGTGGGAGCTGAGATTTAGATTTCCTCTAAATCTAACTCACACCATAACTCTGGATGACAATGGCAAGTGTGGTTGACCCACTAACATCTTAGCTTTGTGATTCCTGTGCCTTGCTTTCAATGACTTTCACTTCTTATGCCCCTCTTCAATCACCTACCCCCAGACCCACAAACCCTAATTTTGGCAGCAGAAACTAATTCACATCAGAAAGTTAAAACTCCAATATTTCATTCACTCTGTCACTTCTCTTCCCAGTTGTCTTACAGCCCTATTCCCTCCAACTTTTTCTTCAGAACCACAGAGACCTTCAGATCTTCCTTGCACATTGCCTCCACACATGGGAAAGGCTGCCAGTCACCATGCTGTACTGCTTCCTTGGGCCCTCCATCAAGAAGACGACCAAGAAACTATTCAACATGTACCCTTATATTCTGAAGAACACAAGTTAATAAAACCCTGTTTACTCAAAAATCAGTCAAAATTTGTTCTCACCTTCACTGGGAAAATATCCAAGGACTCTTCTTGTCCTTGCATATTCATATAAGGAGGGAATCTGCTAGTGCACAATTTTTTCTCCAAAATATCTGCTTTTCGCTCTGCTTTTTCTCTTTCAACCAGATGTACTCTGTGCAAGGTAACAATATCATGAAACCAACTCAACCATTTTTAATTCAGTTAAAAATAATAAAAAGAAACATTTCCCATTTAAAATGTATTAAGCAGGTTGTGATAGGACATACTATAATTCCAGCTACTTGGGAGGCATAGGCAAGAAAATCATGAGTTCAAAATCAGCCTGGGCAAAGTTATTGAGACTCTGTCTCAAAAACAAAACTACAAACAAAAGATCTGAGGATGTGGCCCAAGTGGTAAAGCACTTACAAGTGTGAGGCCCTGGGTTCAATTGCCAGTACTACAAAAAAAGTATTAAATAAGTTTATCAAGTAAAAAAAAAAAATTATTTCTTTTGCTCTCTCTCTCTCTCTTTTTTCTTTTTTTGGCAGTACTCAGGGCTTCACACTTGCTAGGTGCTTGAGCCACATCTCCAGTGTAAATGTGTATTTCTCATAAAAAGAGCTGTGCAGTTATCTGAGTATTTTTAGGGAAAGACTAGAAATGATTTAAAAAACAAAACAAAACAAGCCAGGCGCCAGTGGCTCACACCTATAATCCTAGCTACTCAGGAGGCAGAGATCAGAAGGATCATGGTTTCAAAGCCGGCCCAGGCAAATGTTTCACAAGACCCTATCTTGAAAAACCCCATCACCAAAAAGGGCTGGTGGAGTGGCTCAAGGTGTAGTCCCTGAGTTCAAACCCCAATACTGAAAACAAACAAACAAACAAAAAACCAGTATTAAGTTCTGTAGTAGTTTGCTGTGAGAAAAGTCAATTTATAAAAGCTTTTACAGAAGCAGCTAATAATTTCATTCTTCTTTTGGTTACCAACTGCTAGGTATTGGGAGGTTAAAGTTTACATCTATCTTCCATATCCTCTAGAATTAGTGAATTTAAGTCAGATCAAAAGAAATTATCCAAATTATCTAAAGAGAAATTTTTGATTCAAAAATGATATTCGTGGGCTGGTGGAGTGGCTCAAGCGGTAGAGTGCCTTCCTAACAACCCTGAGGCTCTGAGTTTAATCCCCAATACTTCAAAAAAAAAAAGATATTTGTAACATGTAAGACACACTCAAAAGGTCTAACACACCTTTAATTTCATCCCTAAAATGAAAGAAGAGACAGGATAGAACAGAAACAATATTTGAAAAATTAACTCTTAAGGATTTTCCAAATTCAATAAAAGACATCAATTGATAGATTGATAAATCGATAGATTTATCCTGGGCAGGATAAATACAAAGAACACCATACAAGATGTATCATAGTCAAACTGCCAACAATTAAAAGCAGCTAGAGGAAAAGCACACATTACCTTCAAGGATCCAACAGTAAGAGTGATGGCTGACTTCTCAACATAAATACAAATGTCAGAAGACAACTGAATAACATCTTAAAGTGCTGAAAGAAAGAGTCCAGACAACCCAGAATTCTACACTCAGTGAAATTACCCGTCAAAATAGAAGACGAAATACACATGGTTTCAGAAGGAAAAAAAATGGGAAAAAATTGCTCTGTAAGAAACATGCCAGGTGGTAGGTGCAGTGGTTCAAGCCTATAATCCCAGCTACTGGGTTGGTCCAGACCAGCCCTGGCAAAAGTTAGCAATCTCATCTCAACCAATAAAGCCAGGAATGGTGGTGCATGCGCCTGTCATTGCAGATTCATGGGAGGTGTAAATTAGGAGAGCCTCAGTCCAGGTCACTCTGGCAAAAATAGCAGACCCTATTCTAAAAAATTAAAAAAGTACAAAGGGCTGGAGGCGTGGTTCAAGAGGTACTGCATGTTTAGTAAGCATGAGGCCCCAAGTTCAAATCTCAGTGCCACACACACACACACACACACACACACAAAAGATATGTGTGTTATTTAGGGTTCTTCGAAGAAACAGAACCTGTAGGATATATAAATATATTAAAAGAAAAAAATGTGGTGCTATGAATTGAACCCAGGGCCTCATTCATACTGTGTAGAAACAAACTTGTTACAAAGGTTGACATGTAGAATTATGGAGACTGGGAACCCCAGGATCTGCAGTGAGTCCGCAATCTGGCTGCAGGGAAGCCAAGGACAGTTCCAGTCCAAGTCTGAAGGCCTTAGAACCAGGAAGCTGGTGGTGTAGCTCCCAAGGCCTGCAAGCTTGAGACAGAAAGAGCTGGGGATATGGCTAAGGTGGTAAAACACCTGCTTAGCAAGTATGAGCTCCTGAACTCAAACCCTGGTACTTCCAAAAACAAAAAGAAAAGAAAAAACCAGTCATTCAGCTCAAGTCCAAAGGCAGGAGAAAAGTTGATGACCCAGTATAAAGGCAGGAAAAATTCTCTATTTATGCCTTCCCCAGTCTAGATGAGGCCTACCACATTCGGGAGGACAATCTGCTTTACTCAATTGAAATGTTAATCTCACCTGAAAAACACCTGCACAGAAACACCTAGAACGATGTTTGGCCAAGTATTGGGCACCCCTGGTTCAGTCACATTGACACATGACAGTAACCATCACAGTTTGGCATACAGCTACTGTTCTTTTTACCTCTAAGAACAAAACAAAAGTCAGAAGTGACTTGCTCTGCAGCTATATTAAAAATTATGTTGAAGGGGCTGGGATGTAGCTCAGTAGTAGAGTGCCTGCCTAGCAGGCGCAAGGCCCTGGGTTCCATCCCTGGCACCAAAACAGAAAAGACAAAAAAAAATTGTGTTGAAGAGCCATGCCTGATTAGCTGGTATAGTCAGTCTGTAGCCAACTTCATATAGTGTCTTAACACTGAGAAGATACCTGGATGACAGAACAAATTGCTTTTACTTGGTCCTTCTTCACGTGTGTGAAGGGAACGATCAATAATTTCTTTCCTTCCAATCAGTCCAGGACGATCAAATACCTCCTCTCTGCATACCAACTAAGTAATCCTAAGGCTAAGAATAACAAATTGTAGGGGTTGGGGATATAGCTCCGTGGTAGAGCGCTTGCTGATCACAGATGAGGCTCTGGGTTTGATCCCCAGCACCATGGGGTAGTAAGGAATAACAAATTGCACAGAGGAAAAAACATGTGATCATCCCATTAGATGCAGAAAAAACATTTGACAAAATGCAGCACACTTTTATGATAAAACATTTTCATGATAAAGCAGTCAACAAACTAGGAATACAAGGGAATTTCCTCAACTCACAAGGCATCTACAAAAACCCCCAACTAACAGATACTCAATGCTGAAAGACTGAAAGCTTTCTTCCACTAAGATCAAGAACAAGACAAAGAGGCTAACTTTTTGCTACTTTTATTCAATACCTTAGAGGTAATTTGAGGCAAGGCAATAAGGCAAGAAAAGCAAAAGCATCCAGAGTGGAAAAGAAGAAGAAAAACCATCTCTTTGCAGACAACATTGTCTTGTGTAGAAAAAATCCTAAGAAATAAAAAAAATGCAAGGCCGGAAGGTGTGGGTCAATTGGTGGAGTGCTTGCCTAGAAAGCACAGGCCCTGAGTTCAAAATCCAGTACTGGGACTGTGGCTTAAGTTGTAGAGTGTCTGCCTAGTAAGCATGAAGCCCTGAATTCAAACCCCAGTACCACCAAAAATAAATAAATAAATTAAGAAAAAAAAAAAACAAAACAGTACTGCCAAAAAAAAAGTCATAAAAATCATAAAAAAACTATTAAAATAAACATATTCAGCAAGGTTTCAAGACATAAGATTGGTATACAAAAGTTAATTATATTCCTACTCCTTAAAAATAAACAATCCAAAGATGAAATAAAGGAAACTATTTTATTTATAATATATAATTATGAATAAATAAAATTCTGAAGCATAAGCTTAACAAAAGAAATACAAGACATATATACTAAAAACTACACACATTATTCAAACAAACTAAACAAAAATAAATGAAAAAACATCCAATGTTCATGGATTGGAAGGCAAGATTATTATATTGATACACAGATTCAACAAAGTCCCTATCAAAATTCCAACTGCCTTTTTAATGAAAACTGAGAGGCTGACCTTAAAAAAGCAAATAAGCTTTTTTTTTGTTTTCCCACAATGATCTTGGGAAAACAAGGAAAAAGTTGGCAGACTTACTCTTCTCCATTTCAAAACTTATTAAAAAGTTACAATAATTGCCAAGTATGGTGGTTCATACCTATAATGTCAGCACTCAAGAGGCTGAGGCAGGAGGACTGTGAGTTTGAGGCTATCCTGGGCTCTCTCATCCTGTTTGAGAGAGTGAGACCCTCTCTCAAACAAACAAACAAACAACAACAACAATAACAAAATCAAGCTACAATAATTAAGACAGTGTAGTACTGGCACAAGGACAGACATACAGAACAATGGACTAGAATTGTGAATCCACAGGGAAACCCATACACTTCTGGTCAATTGATTTTTGGCAAGAGTGCCCACACAATTCAATGGAGGAAAGAGTAATCTTTTCAGCAAAAATGGTTGTGGGGACAGCTGAGTGTCCATATGAAAAATTTGGACATCACCCCTACATTATATACAAAATTAGCCAGAATGGATCAAAGACATACGTATAAGTGTTAAAATTATAACTCCTTTTTTTTTTTTTGCAGTACTAGAATTTGAACTCAGGGCCTTATGTTTGCTAGGCAAGTGCTCTACCTCTAGCTCTTTTTGCTTTAGTTATTTTTTCAGATACTCTGTTGTACTTTTTGCCTCAGATTGCGATCTTCCTACCTATGCCTCCCAGAGAGCTGGATTACAGGCATGTACCTCCACTGCCTGGCTTGTTTGTTGAGATGGGTTAGCTTGGGCTGGCCTCAAACCTCAGTCCTCCTGATCTGAGCCTCATGAGTAGTTGGGGTTACAGGCATAAGCCACCACACCCAGCCTTTTTTTTTTTTTTTTAAAGACAGCATTTTGCTATGTAGCACAGGCTAGTCTGGAACTCACTATATAGCCAGGCTTTATCATCTTGCCTCAGCCTCCCAAGTGCTAGGATTAACATGACCAGCTCTAAAACTATAATTCTTAAAGAAAACACAGGGGTCAATGTGACCCTAAAGTAGCAATGGTTTCTTAGCTATGACACCAAAGATACACACAACCAAAAAAAATTAAAGTTGAATCAAAATTAAAAAGATCTCATTCCAAATGACAGCATTAAAAAAGTGAAAGAGGGTTAGGGGTAGCTTGGTGGTAGAGCCCCTGCCTAGCATACTCCCAGCTGGGTCTGATTCCTAGCACTGCAAAAAAAATATATAAAAAAAGCCAGCTGTGGTGGCACATGCTTATAGTTCCAGCCACTCAGGAAGTTGAGGCAAAAGAATTGTTTGAGCCCAGGAATTTGAGGCCAGATTTGGCAACATTGCAAGACCCTGCCTCAAAAAAAGGAAAGAAAATGAAAAGGTAATCCACATATTAAGAGAAAAAATATGTGCAAATAATATATCTAATAAGGGTCCAGTATTCAGAAAATATATTTACATCTCAACAATAAAAGGCCAAATAACCCAATTTAAAAACAGGCAAAAGAATCTGAAGTGATATTTCTATAAAGAAGATGTACAAATGACCAATGAGCACATGAAAAGATGCTCATCTTTAGTCATTAGGGAAGCACACATTAAAATCCCAATGAGATGCTACTTCACATGCACGAGCATTGTATCACTATGATGAAAAAGACACACTGAGCTGGGCTTGGCAGCACACACTTGTAAACCCAGCACTCAGGAGACTGAGGCAGGGGGATCATTAGCTTGAGGCCAGCTTGGACTATAAAGTGAGACCCTGTCTCAAAAAAGAAAGAAACAAATAAATAAGTACGTGACAAATAACAAGCACGGTGAGGATGTGGAGAAACTGGCACCCTCACACACTGTTGGTGGGAGTGTAAAATAGTGCAGCTGCCTTGGAAAATAGTCTGGTAGTTCCTCAAAAGCATTGTCAAGGGACTAAACATACAGTTACTGTGACCCAGCAATTCTACTCCTAAGGCAAACAGCTAAGACAAATGAAGCATCTGTTCACACGAATGCTTACACAAGCATGTCCATGGCTGCATTAGTCATAAATCCAAAAAAGTGGACAAACAAAATTGTGTTATATACTTATAATGGAATATTATCCAGCTGTGAAAAGGAATGAAGTATTGATTTCATGGATGACCCTTGAAAACATGGTGATCAGTGAAAGAAATCAGAGGCCACCTATTTTATCATCTGTATGAACTGTCCAGAAAATATAGATACATGAGACAGAAAGATTCGTGGTTGTCAGAGGCTCAGGGAGGGTGCAATGGGGAGTGACTACTAATGGGCATGGAGTTTCTTTTGTGGGTGACGAAAATGTTCTAAAATTAGATGGTGGTGAAGTCTGTGCAACTACTGGATGGTACACGCTTTATTTATTTGTTTGTTTATTTAAGCACTGGAGTTTGAACTCGGGGCCTCACGCTTGCTAGGCAGGTACTCTACAGCTTGAGCCACTCCCCCAGCAATATATACACTTTGAAAGGATGAATCTTTATTATGTGACGTAAGTCAATACAAAGCAGAGTGTTTTTTAATGTAATAGTGCTAAGTATAAGTGAAATTCTAATAGATTTAAATTCTGTGGCTAATTAGGAATATGGAGTTCATATACTATCTTCAAACATATAATAAAATACTTGTTTGAAGACAAACCAGAAAATCCCCTACCTTACACAGTTTTCTAGTTTTATAACTCTTTCCGTTAGATCCCAGTTGCCTTTTTCAAGACACTGAATATTGGTGTTTTTCAAAGACTTGATTCTCATTAGAGAGCCGATTAGTTCCTGCAGATCCTTGATGTCATCTCTCAGGGACAATATCTGTAACGACTGCTGTACATTGTTTTCTTTGCAACTTTCGAGCTCAATCTTCATCTCTTGCAGTGAAGTTTCTTTTATGAGAAGTTTGCTTTGAAGATCTCTTAGCTAATAAGGGAAAAATATACCTTTAATGTAGCAGGGAAGGTGAAAGTTTTACATAATACAACATTGAAAGAGACAATGATCAAGCCAGGTGTAGTGGCTCACACCTGGAATCCTAGCTACTTGGGAGGCTGAGATCAGGAGGATCACTATTCATGGCCAGCCTGGGCAAACAGTTTAAGCAACCCCACCTCCAAAATAACCAGATCAAAATGGGCTGGAGATGTGACTCACAGATAGAGTGCTTGCTTTGCATTCTCCAGACCCACCAAAAAAAAAAAAATGATGAAGACAGTTTGATCTTGGCTGAATAGAACATCCTGAATGTGGAGAGATGGAATGTTGTAGACCCAAAGCCAAAACTATCTTGGGCTATCTTAGTCCCTTTAGTAGCCATTTATTTTCAACTTCTACCTGACCTAACAGCCTCTTAGGTAAAAACATTGGAAGGTATTGCTAAGCTTAGCAAAACTTTGGCATCCACCCACCCTAAAGCTAAGAATGCCATAAGGTAACATTTGAAATCTATAGAAAGGATTTCTTCATTTTGCAGCAGCCCACCTACCTAATGCCCTCACCAATGTGTCTGGTAAAAGTATAGATCTTCCTTTTTCGTTGGCTATAAAATTTCACATAATGTCTTCGAAAGCAGAACATGGCATTCAGGGTAACATGACCATAGTCATTCTTATTTGGCTCAGAATGTTATTTTCTTATTCCCTTAAAGCAGAGTTGTTATATTAAATTGGCAAAATGAAGTTTTTTTTTTTTTTTTTTGCAGTACTGGGCTTGAACTCAGGGGCTTAAACTTGAGCCACTCTGCCAGCCCTTTTTTTGCGATGGGTTTTTTTTGAGGTAGGGTCTCGTAAACTATTTGCCTGAACTGCCTTAGAACCACAATCCTCCTGATCTCTGCCTCCAGCTAAGATTTTTAACTGCAACTTAAAATACACAAAATTAAATAGCCTAGTCCTTCTGATCTACCTTGCCATGTTCCTTTGTGTGAGGTAGTATTTGATGGCCATAGGCATTTTGACATTTGGCTACAAGGAGTTAAGATGGAGCTACATTGGATTGGAATTAGTGGATTACTTCCATGGGTAGTTAATGGAGTCTAGCTGTCTCATCCCATAGCTCCTGCTATGTCCTTGGCACTTACCCAGCACCATGACATGAAGGTCCAGGCCCAGAAATGATATTGAGGAATGACTGTGATCACTCCTCAGCCCTGCAAGTGTGTGAGCAGTAGAGGAGAGTCTGGTTTGACATATACAGAAGCCAGGAGGCCATACAAATTAGTCTTCTCATATTTGTCAACTTTTTAAACTTTGTAAGTTATGATATTCTAAATTTAGAGTGAGAATTCATAGCTAATTTTCTATTATAATACTCTTCTCTTTCTTACAGAGGGCCTCCAATTTATATAAGATTCTGTCTTGGACATTCCTAAGGTTCTATCTTCAGCTCCTTCCTTTTTTCCCTGTATTTTCCTGAAGCAATTCTCTTAAATGACACAGCATGGTCTGCCATGTACATAGGTGAGGCTGAATAAGTCATCCTCCCTCTCCTGACTTCACTCCTTAAGTTTATATCTAACTCTGCAGGTACCTGCTACAATTTCCATGTAAAACGCCCACCAATGTAACCAGTGTATCCAATAAAAAAATGCATGATTTTTCTCCACTGTCCATCACAAGTCAGCAATTCTTCCTTTGAACACAGGACCTCGAGCATGCTAGTCAAGTGCTCTACCACTAATACACCTCCCAGCCCCAGGAATTCTCCCTTATGTTCCTCATTTCAATGAGTAGTACTACCATCTTTAGAAAGCTGTGTATATGCATATGTGTGTGTGGGTGGGTGGGGGGGTACTGGGATATGAAATCAGGGCTTTGCACTTGTTAGGCAGACTCTCTACCACTTGAGCCACACCTCCAGACATAGAATTTCATTTCTTTATTTTGGTAATTCCCAAGTGGCTAGGATTACAGGCGTGAGTCACCAGATGCCCAGCTTAAGTCATTTATTAACATTTCAGCCCACCTAGCACTATGTTAGAGTTTTAGCTCAGTATCGTATTGTCTAAACTAGACAACAAAATCACCAACTTGAATAAGTTAAAAATGTATTCTTTCTATAGCTGGCTTTACCCAAATATAGTTGTCTTGCACCTGTTTCTTCATTATTGGGCAGAAACATAATTTTTTTGTATATCCTACAAAGAGATAAAGTTAATTACAACAAAAATTCTAAATGCATGCAGTCAAGAGAAACCTTATCAAGACAGTTGTGCTCCTGTGGGATCAAATAGTAGGCTATTGGAAAAAGGAAAGATGACTCATGCTAAAACTCAGGTATTCTGTTGAAATCACTAAACTTTGTTTTTTTTAAGTTACTTTAACACCAGGAAACCATACAATAATTATTACTAATTTTTTGTTTTGTTTTTTGAGACAGGGTCTCACTAGGTAGTCTAGGGTAGCCTTGAAATCAAGATCCTCTTGCCTCAGCATCTTAAGTGCTGGGATTACAAGCATGAACTACCATGCCCACCTTACTAATTTTTATTAAATTCAGAAAATGCAAATAGGAGCTATGGAATACTTTTTTTATATTCATGGTATCTAAAACCTTGTTAAAATGAGACCTTACAGAGCCTTTTAAATATCTACTTTGAACCAGGCGCTGGAGGCTCATGCCTGCAATCCTAGCTGCTCAGGAGGCAGAGATCAGGAGGATCACAGTTCAAATCCAGCCCGGGAAAATAATTCTCAAGGTCTGATCTCAAAAAAACCCACCACAAAAAAAGGGTTGGTAGAATAGCTCAAGGTGTAGGCCCTCAGTTCAAACCCCAGTACTGGTAAATAAATAAGTAAATATCTACTTTGACAGCACATTACAATATATTTGTAGTTAGAAAAATTGTTTTTGTACACATAGAGAATCACTTTTAAAAATACAATTTGAGACCTGAACATGGTGGCTCTATTATTTATAGTGTGAGCCAGGCAGGGTAGCACACAACTGTAGTCTCTGTTATTTGGGAGGCTAAGGGAGAAGGATCATTTGAGCCCAGGAGCTCTGTCTTAAGCAACCAAAAAAAAATTTGAAATTCTTGCAAATACATATTTTCTTTAAATAAGGTACCTGAAAATGTTTTGACAATTTATCTTAAAATGTTTTTAAGCATTATGCATAGACCCCAGTATTCAGAAGGCTGAGGAAGGAAAGATCAGTTTGGGATACATAGTAAGACCTTGTCTCAAAAAAAAATTATGCATAGATATAAAACTTAATCTAATCTAAATCTGAATTATCAAAACTCCCTAGCTTTTGAACTAATAATAATAAATTATACTATAGAAGAGAAGAATGATGCTTCTCATAATAAAATTTCTAGTTTTCAGGGGTTGGTATCACATTTTCCTGAAAGAAAAGACAAATACAAGAAATCTCTCAAAGATATCATAAGACTTAATTATGACTATGTAAGCTCCATTTAAAAGTAAGCTCTCTTCCCTTCTCTGTGCTAAGAGGGAAAGCACTGGCATAAATAAAATGGAGATGAGTCACTGGGGCGTGCCTTGAGGTATCTTGTCTCTGGCCCCTTCTCAGTCTCTCTGCTTCCTACCACTATGAGGTGAGCAGTCCTCCTCTGCCGTACACTTCCATCATTAGGTACTGCCTCACCTCAGGCCCAAAAACAATGGAGCCAGCCTGCAGGAATCAAAACCTCTGATTATGTTAATTCAAGGAGAAAAGCAACCAGAGCTAAATATTGGAAGGTGCCTGCATTCTCCACAAGGAGCAACATCATCTAAGATGCAAAAGGAAGGCAAGGAAATTTTCTAGTGAGTCAAGGAAAGTAAAGGTAGAATGGTTCATAAGAGAGAGACTTTAGGAGGAATGTGTGAGGAGCTGAAAGAAATGTGCCCTGGACCAGCAGTGGAGGTATTCCTCGCCTTCAGAGGCATACTGCACAGGAGTGAGTCCATGCAGCTGCAGCTATCCCTGCCTGTGAGTCCAGAGCTCACTGGACAGATGGACAGACTCAACTGCTGCTTCTGAGTGGATATAGCTCTGAATCCTGAGAGTCAACAGTCACTTTTCCTATTTGAGGATTTGGGAAGCATGGCTGTTGGGTGTGGTCCTTAAGATGCCTCCTGTGTCATTCCAGGACCTGAATGTTGTGTTGAATGTATGTTCAGATTTTTTCTCTGGCAGTATTACTGGAGGTGGATGTGGGGGGTTTTGGGTTGGGCTTTGGAGTCTGTGGTGATTACTGGAAAGAGAAGAATGGGAATAACAAGATGGATGATGAGGAGAGACTCTTCTGGGATGTGTTAAGAAGGACATCCAATTACATTCGGTTGACTATCTCCCCATTTTTACTGCAGTGTGTGCTAAGACCTATTGGATAAATAGGAGGACTCCTGCATTATGAAGGTACAACTGAGTCAGGCACCAGTCTCACACCTCTAATCCTAGCTACTCAGTAGGCAGAGATCAGGAGGATCGTGGTTCAAAGCCAGTCCAGGCAACTAGTTCATGAGACCTTATCTTGAAAAAACTCATCACAAAAAATAGGGCTGGCGGAGTGGCTCAAGGTGTAGGCCCTGAGTTTAAACCCCAGTACTGCAAAATAAAACAAAACAAAAAAGGTAGAACTGTAAGTGTTATTACTGCTGCTTAAAGTTCCCTATATACAGCACCGTTTCCTGCTCCTTCTCTTATCACAAGCCTGTCCTTTGCTATCGTCACTTCTGACCAGAAATAAATGGCAGATGTGTTCATATGCTATGAGAAAGCCAATAACTAAGGGGACCTTCTGCCTTGTACCTTATCAAACATGATAAATGGGTTATATTTTATTAATTTTAAGTTCTTTCTAATGTCATGAAAACTGATCTACTAACCAGGCACAGGTAGCTCACACCTGTAATCCTAGCTATTTGGGAGGCTGAGATTGGGAGGACCAAGGTTTAAGGCTAGTCTGGGCAAATAGTTCACGAGACCCCCCCCCATTCCTAAATAATCAGAGCAAAATGGACTGGAGGTGTGGTTCAGATGGTAGAGTGCCTGCTTTGCAAGCATGAAGCCCTGAGTTCAAACCCCAGTCCCCCCCCAACACACACAGAAAAACGCAAAACTGATCTATTGTATTATCAATTATGGTGCTAATATTAAAATCATGTATGTTTTCTGGCAGGACTGGGATTTGAACTTAGGGCTTCATGCTTGCTAGGCAGATAACTCAGCCACTTGAATCATGCTTCCAGCCCGTGTGTGCTTTTTAAATGTAAAAAATGAAATAAAATAAAATGGATAGAAATATATTTTTCTAGACATCTATATTTCTGCCTACCTAGATGAAACCTGGAATCAAACTATTGATAGATGAGACAGTAGAAAAGAATTTTAGGAAGGTTCTGGGCTGAGCAGGGTGTGATGATACATGTTTGCAGTCCCAGTGACTTGGAAGGTGAGGCAGAAGGATCATGAGTTTCAGGCCAGCCTGGGCTACACTGTAAGACCCTGTCTCAAAAAGAGAGAAGATTCTGGGCTGAAAAAGAGCTCACTGTTACAGAATGAGTTCAGTCCTGTGAAGAGTGGATTAAAGCCTATGAGAACTAAACATAAACAGGGCGAGATGCGGCTCACCTGCTTTTCTGAGATTGTCACAGCTCTGGAAGCACAACAGCTGTTTCTCCTAAGTTGTTTGTGTTCAGCGAAGCAGGAAGGCAGATTTCTCCTGTTACAATGTCACGCCCCTCCCCAGAGCCTCTGCTCCACACTGTTTGCTGCTGTTCATAAAAGGCCCACTGAAAGAGGGCTTGAGGCTTTGGCTTCTTGCCTTTGGCTTTTACTTTGGGCCTTGGTTTGGGTTTTTCACTTGGGGCTTTTTGGTGTGGGATGCTTTTGGAAGGGGAAAGAATGGCTAAAGACAGGTTGATAGAAAGTCGGCACTGAGAACTTTAACATAGGCCTTAGAAAAGCAAAGCCAAAGAAAGAACTTTAACATAGGCTTTAGAAGCTAAAGAAAAGCCAAAGAGAACATGGGACAGTGCAAGATAGAGGACCAAGACTTTGCAAGTCTGAGCACTGAGGCTTTAAGAAAGCTAAAGAGAGAATGCTAAAGAAAAGCTGCAAGCCTGGGGGCAAAAGGCTTTAGAGCAATTAAGCTAAAGAAAAGGTAAGAGAAAACATGGGACAGTGCGAGTCTAAGGAAAGAAGTTTTAAGCAAGGTTTTAAAGAAGACTTTAGAAGCAAAGTTTTAAAGAGCTGCAAGGAGTAAGGCCTTAAAGAATAAAGGAAGAGAAAAGAAGCAATTAGGGTTGTGCGCCTCCACCTGAGCACCCAACACACCCGATCCCAGTTTCTGTCTGTCTATCCTGTGTCTTTTCTGAATCTCCATTCACCCTCAGTTAGCCCCAGTTAGGTTCGGTAACAACTAGGAGCAAGAGAAAGCTTGCTCTAACAACGGAGGGAGTGAGAAAACAGTATACCCATCAGAGTCCCCCTGAAATTTGTATGTTGAAAGTCCTAATCCCCCAATATTTCAGAATGACTGTATTTGAGGATGATTAAGTTAAAATGATCATTAGGTTGGGCCCTAATCCAATAAAACTGGTGAACTTCTAAGAAGAGGAAACTTGGACACAGATGCAGAGGGAAGATCATGTAAAGCCACAGGGAGAAGACCAACATCAATAACCCGTGAGAAAAGCTCTCAGAAGAAGGTGATCCTGCTGTCACTTCAGCTCAGACTTGTAGCCTCCAACACTTTTTGAGAAAGTAAACCGTTGTTTAAGCCCCCCAATATGTGGTACTTTGTTATGTCAGCCCTAGGAAACAAATACAGACACCATAGATAGCTGCTTATTCAAAGGGCTGGCCCCAAACATAAGCATTCTGAGCCTTTTCCTTAAAGGTAACCACAGAGGGAGTACAGGCGTCATAGTGCCCTTAACAATGACGATGGCCTTTGAGATGCTAACCTATAAAACTATAAACCTGTAAGACTATCTCTTGCAACAAATCCTCAGAATAGTTAGACTCAAGTAAAGAATTCCTACCTGCACTCTCTAGTCTTCAAAGCAGGTAGTAAAAGTCAAGGCATTTTCTACATGTGGTTTGTCTTCTTTATTGATACCACTGAGAAGTTTCCCCAAGTATTAAATAATAATAATGGGGCTGGCAGAGTGGCTCAAGTGGTAGAGCACACACCCAGCAAGTATGAGGCCCTCAAGCTCAAACCCCAGTATCACCAAAATGAATAAACAAATAAGACTAATGGATATTTGCCATTTTGGTGGCATATTGAAAACAAGAACTAATCCTTTCCTTTAAAAATGTTTAAGGTTGGGCTGTAGCTCAGTGGTAGAACAGTTGCCTGGCATGCACAAAGCCCTGGGTTAGATCACCAGGACTGCAAAAAAATAAAAAGTTTAACACATGCATTGATTATTATGATGATAAATTTTGAATGTGGCAGTCCATAAACAATGGATATTTGGAAGTCAACTCAACACTTTGCTCTCTTTCAAAAGACAGATGGGACTCTAAGTTAGTGCTCAGTAGTGATGACAGAGTTCAATACTGAGAAAAAAGGAAAACTGGGTTAAGGAAAAAAGAAAAAAGTCTTGAGCCCTGTATCAGAATATTTATCCCCCTACTTTTACAGAGGATATAATTTCCTAGTGCTTTGTTTTCATGATCCATATACCTTAGCTGAAAGATTCTTGTTTTTCACCAACAAACCAGTAAGGCCAGGACGGACGGGGTCAGTTTCCCTTTTGTTGTACACGATTGGGTTTTTCGTGGGAACCGTCTCAAGAGGTGAATCAAAACAAACCTACAAAGAGAAATTCCCAATTAATTAACTATGCATGTAACCTGTGGATCAAAATCCACAATTAATAAACAGTATTAAATAGAGCACAATTTTCAAATATTCAGTTTTTTCTTTTTTTGTGGTTCTGTAGTTTGAACTCAGGGCTTCGAGCTTGTTAGGATACTCTACTGCTCAAGGCATGCCTCTAGCCTTGTTTGCCCTGGTCCTTTTTGAGATGTGGTCTTGCTTTATGCCAGGGCTTGCTTGGATGGACTGCTGTCCTCCTACTTATGCTCCCCGCATAGCTGGGATGCCAGGTGGCCACCATGCTCAGTTTTTTCTGTTGAAATGGGGTCTCATGAACTTTTTGTCCCGACTACATCTTGCTGCTTCTGTCTTCCTCCACCCTCTACCTTACTACTGATACTGCCAGGTGCTGTTCTGCCTTCTTCCTTTTAAAATGGAAGTGAGTGGGTGTGGTATAGAGCACTCCTGATAGCTTTTGCAATAAATGCCATGTGTCACCTGTGTGTTTTCCTGGAGGTGAAGAGCCCCAACTGAATATCCTTGCATATAAACTGATTAAAATTGCTGCTCTTTTGTAACCACTGGCAATATGTCTTCAGTGTGAGAGCTTCTGTGTCATCCCTTGTATGTTAGGGAAACCATAACCACAATTTTTGCTCATACTTGAACTTTTTTGGTTTTGGTACTATGGTTCTCAGGGCTTCATGCTTGTGAGGCAGGTACTCTTGTGCTTGAGCTACACCTCCAACCGTTTTTGCTTTGGTTATTCTGTGGACAGAGTCTCACCCTTTGTCCAGGCTGCCCTGGACTGTTAGCCTCCTATTTTACACTTCCTGCTGTATCTGGGATGACAGATGCACAGCACCATGCCCAGCTTTTTTCCACTGAGATGGGGTCTCTCAAACTTCCTCCTCCCTCCTCTCCCCTCCTTCCAAACTGGCCTGGAACTTCGGCCTCCCTCATAGCTTAAGATGATAGGCACAGGCCACCATGCCCAGCTATTGGTTGAGATGTGTCTCACTAACTTTTTGCCTGGGCTGGCCTTGAACCACCATCCTACTGACCTCTGCTTCCTGAGTGGCTAGGGTTACAGGTGAGAACAACAGGTGCCTAGGCTAAAATATACATTTTGAGGCACAACTCTAACAAATACAGTAAGTTCTAATAAAGTAGCTAAAAAACTACTTTAGGACTGGCAGAGTGGCTCAAGTGGTAAGAACGCCTGCCTAGGAACTGTGAGGCCCTGAGTTCAAACCCTAATGCCGCCAAAAATAAATAAACAAAGAAACAAATATAAATCTACTTTACAGTTTTCTAAAGCTTGTTACTTTCTGGTCAGCAATGTTTAATACTAGTCATAAGTTAATGCAGCACATCTACGTTGTACAGAAATAGTTTCTGAGAGAAAGGAATCAATAAAACACACATGAAATGTCTGGGGAAACTTTGTTGGGGATCTAATAAAAACTTTATAGAAACTATTTGAAGTTCACTGATGAAGGACTTAGCAGTATTTGTTTTATTTTTGTTTACAAATAAATTCCTATGAGCAAAATGATTTTTTAATAAAACTGATTTCAGTAGACAAATCAATTTGGTGTTTTGTCACACCTATATTAAGGGTGATAATTAGGATGTATTCATGTCTATTATAATATCTCCCCCAATGTTAAAAGGGAGTACAATGTTTTAAATTGTAACTAGTATAACTTCCAGCAAGAACAAAGTTTATATGATTCGAGTGAAACTAAGAAAACTGTATTACGTGAATCCCTAAAAAGTATATAAATGTACTAAAGGAATAAAGGATGTTTTTTTCTAAAGTCACCAGGTTTTAGAACTAAATTTGTACCCATCAAGATATTAGGAACAAAGACTTATACAAGAAAATATAAAATAACTGTTCAAATGTGTAAAGAAGTAAGGAAGTCATAAAATTAGCACATTTGGAAAAGTAACCAAATAAGACTTCTAAAAGGTAAAAGGTACAATTTTAATTTAACAAATACATCAATCAGATTGGGCCCATCTTACTAATCAGTGAATTTAAAGATAAATCTGAAAAAATAACCAAGAAGACTGCATACAGAAAACAAAAGTGAATGTAAAGGAGCATTTAAAGACATAGGGAATAAAATAAGAAGGCCTAATGTGTCCAATTGGAGTCTAGAGGAATATAATTTAGAAATGCAGAATAGGCCACTTTAAGGAAATAATCTTGAAATTTCACGGAATTGTTGAAAGATAATCTAAATGGGCTATCAAATTCCAAGAATAATAAATAAAAAGAACTCCTTACCTACACAGTCATAATGAAACTGCAGAACACCAAAGAAAGATCTTAAAAAGTAGCTAAGGAAAAAGATAGGTAATTACAAATAAGCACAGCCAAATGGTGATTGCTTACTCGTAACACAGAAGCTAGGAAACAGCACAATGATATCTACTAATAAAAATGTCATTTTTCTAAGAAGCAAGGATTTTTACATTTTTCTCTGCAATTGGGGTGGCATCTTAAATCTGATAGTACTTCATATTGTCAATACTTCAGATAGAAACATATTTTCAAATTTTATAATAGTGTTTCATACAATAAAGGAAATGTGGTAATTGTCAGCTAGAATTTTATACTGAATGAAAAATTTGGCGGGAGAACAGGGTGAAACCGGAATTTGAACTCAGGGCCTCACACTTGCTACGCAGGTACTCTACCACTTGAGGCATTCTGACAGCCCTTTTTTTTTTTTCTTTTTCTTTTTCTTTGAGACAGGATCTCAGTATGTAGCCCAGGCTGGCCTCACACTTATGAAACTCCTGTCTCAGCCTCCACAGTGTTGGGATTACAGGCATGGAACACAATGACCTGTGTAAATTTTAAGATTAAGAACAGAATCAGGGGGCTGGGCATGGCTCAAGTGGTAGAATTCAAACCCCAGAACCACCTCCCCCCAAAAAAGATTTTTTTACACAAACAAAAATTGAGTTTATCACCAATAGCCTTCACTTAAAAGAATTCTAAAGAATTTATGCTGCAAAGAAAGAAAATGAACCAGGCACCTGTGATTTGTAATCCCAGCAGAAATCAGAGGACTGTGGCTTAAGACCAGCCCAGGCAAAAAATTAGTGAGACACCCATCTGAACAGAAAAAGTTGGCTTGATGGTGCATGCCTGTCATCCTAGCTACTACAGAAGACATAAGTAGGAAAATCGTGGTCTGGATTGGCCTGGGCAAAGTGAGACACCCATCTAAAAAAATAACTAGAGCAAAAAGGACTGGAGGTATGGTTCAAGGGGTAGAGAACCTGCCTAGAGCGATGAAACCCTGAGTTCAAAATCTCAGTATTCCCACCCTCAAAAAAAGAAAGAAAATGAACTTACAAAGTCTGAGATACAAGAAGAAATAGGGAGCAAGCCAGGTGCCAGTGGCTCACACCTGTAATCCTAGCTTCTCAGGAGACAGAAATCAGAAAGATCGCAGTTCAAAGCCAGCCTGAGCAAATAGTTTGCAACCCTATCTTGAAAAAACTCAACACAAAACAGAACTGGTGGAGTGGCTCAAGTGGTCGAGTACCTGCCTGGCACACATGGGGTCCTGAGTTCAAACACCAGCACTGGGGAAAAAAAAAAAAGGAATAGGGAGAAAAAATAATAATAGATGTGTGTTAGTATATCTAAAAAAGCATTAATTAATTGTCGGGCACCAGTGACTCACACCTGTAATTCTAGCTACTCAGGAGGCAGAGATCAGGAGGCTCACAGTTTGAAGCCAGCCCAGGCAAATGGGTCTGTACGAACCTATCTTGACAAAACCCTCTACAAAAAAAAAAAAAAAAGGAAAAAAAAGAAAGGCTGGTGGAGTGGCTTAAGGAATAGGTACAAAGTTCAAGCCATAGTACTGCAAAAAAAAAACAAAACAAAACACACACACACACACAAAGTAAATAAAATAAAAAGCATTAATTTAAAAAAAAATCTAACTTATGTGGTTTAAATGAAAGATATTACCAACACAGGACAAAAAAAGAAACATATAAGTTGAGACGAAAAAAGAAGTCAAAGCACTAAAACAAACTTCAGATTTCTCATGAGTAATAAAGATTTTAGTTAGTTATGCTAAGTATATATATTAAAATAATAAAATGTGTTATAATCACCAAAATAATAGCATATAGCACATAACTTCTAAACTAGTAGAAAAGAGAGAAAAGGAAATACAACACATAAAATGTGCTATCAGTTTTGGCATGATGGGTTTGGGATGGAACAAATAGACTATATGTATCAAGATGGAAGTAATGTATAAAAGAAACCAAATTTTAAAATATGCCAGAAATATATCCAAATACTAATACTAATAAATGCAAATAAATTAAATCTTCTAGGTAAAAGCAAAGATTATTCAAAAATGAAAAAAAAAAAAAAAAACCCAGCCAGGTGTGATGGTGCACTTCTACAATCCTAGCACTCAGGAGACTAAGGCAGGAGGATTGTGAGTTCCAGGCCAGCCTGAGCTAAATAGTGAGATCTTGTCTTAACAACAACAACAAAAAAGTCAGATGCTGGAGGCTCATACCTGTAGTGCTAGCTAGTCAGGAGACAGAGGTCGGAAGGATCACTGTTCGAAACCAGCTGGGCAAATAGTTTGAGAGACCCTATCCCAAAAAAAAACCAACACAAAAAAAGGCTAAGCCAGCAGAGTGGCTCAGGTGGTAGACTTGATAGTCAAGGGTCTCTTACTTCAAACTCTAGTACCACAAAACAAAAGAAAACCCCACAACTGAAAACAACCCATATGTCAAATAAGAGTTTAATGGATAAATAGCTATGGCATATTCACCCAGTGGAATATTATGAAGTGATGGAATTAAAAATTGTACATACTTTACTTCAAAGTTGTACATCATACTGTACTAAATAAAAATCAAGTCCCAAAAGAATAAAAACTGTATAATTCCATTCTTATAAACTTATAATATAGATAAAATTAAACAGTATTCATCAGGTATACCTATATGTATGATATGGGCTGGAGGCATAACTCAAGCAGTAAGAGTGCACGCGTTGCCTAAAACCCTGAGTTCAAACCCTAGTTCCAACAAAAGCAAAAACAAAAGTTTACATATAGGTAGACTAAAGCTACAAAGAAGGAAGGCAATAACTGACATACAAAATACAAAGTACATACTATTAATTTTAGGTGGAGGAAAGATTCAGTCAAGAAGGGGCATGGAGGAAGTTTCTAAGGCACTGGTACTATCTTATGAAGCTAGGTGGTAGATTAATAGTTATTATCTAGTCTGTTTGTATATATTTTATAGTTCCTTTATATGGTTTGATGTTTTTATTTATTTTGCTGGGGATTGAACCCAGGGCCTCATGCTTCCTAAGTACACCCTCTACCACTGATCCATGCAACCAACCCTTTGTATAAAATATTTTAAAGCTTTTTCATATGTATGTTATGTATTTTGGGTAACACTGGGGTTTGAACTCAGAGCCTCATGCTTGCTAGGCAGGAGCTCTACTGCTTAAGCCAGATCTCCAGCAGAAATATTTTTTAATTTTTAAACTTTTTTTTTATTGTGCTGATTGGGGGTACACTGTAGCATTTACAAAAGTTCTTACAATGTCTCAAATATATCATACTTGAATTCACTCCCTCCACTGTTCTCCTTTATCGCCTCCTTCCCCTGAAATACTTTTTAAAATAAGCACATATACAAAACTAGAAAATTTTTGAAGATGAATATACATATTCAAAGACATGTCACATATATTAGACTGAGATGATATAGAAATGAAGATAATGCAGAAAAATGCAATGAGAGGAGCCTTTCACAGAATGATGATAATGTGCTGTGAATTAGGGAAGATTAATTTGAATAGTGTAACTGAGATCCAAAACAAAAAAGTAATGTTCCTGAGGGCCACAAGCATTGGCTCATGCCTGCAATCCTGGCTACTTGGGAGGTGGAGATTCAGAGGACTGAAGGCCAGACTGGCCCAGGAGAAAACACAAGACACTATTTCACAAATAACCAAAGCAAAAATGACTGAGTGTGTGGCTCAGATTGCAGAGTGGCTGCCTAGCAAGCTAAAAGCCAAGTTCAAACCCCAGTACTGCCCACAGCAACAAAAAAAGTGTAAGTAAATTGAGTAAAATATACTGAGTATCTTATTTAGCACATCACAATATCACAGTTTTTAAATGCTAAACATAAAATAAAAAAGAATAACAAATATCTGGTTAGACTTTTAATTGATAAAATAAGAAACATTCAACTGCAACTTATTTTTATAGATAAGTACTTCGAAATATAACCTGAAGACTTTCATTTCATAATTTAAAAATATATGGACAGGGGCTGGTGGAATGGCTCAAGTGGTTGAACAACTGCCTAGCAAGTGTGAAGCCTTGAGTTCAACCCCAGCACCTTAAAAAAACCCCAACACACACACACACACACACACACACACATACACACACACACACACACACACGGACGGACAAGGATATTCACTGTAGTTTGTTTACATAAGAAAAAATGTATAAAAATTATAATATATAAATATAACTCGTAATGGAGTCGATACAGCACAGTTAACATGCATAGACTACATATATGTGAATCAATGAGAAAACTCACAAGGGATGTAGTTCAGTAGTAGAGACTTGCCTGGCATGCGCAAGGCCCTGGGTTCAATCCTCAGCGTAGCAAAAAAAAAAAAAAAACTAGCTAGCATTTGTTGCCCTTAACGCAGAGAAACTAAAGCAGATACCTTAAAAGCAACTGAGGCCAATAGGAAAAGGGGAACAGGTACTAGAGAAAAGGTGAGATCAAAAAGAATTAACCTAGAAGGTAACACCCACGCACAGGAAATCAATGTGAGTCAATGCCCTGTATAGCTATCCTTATCTCAACCAGCAAAAACCCTTGTTCCTTCCTATTATTGCTTATACTCTCTCTTCAACAAAATTAGAGATAAGAGCAAAATAGTTTCTGCTGGGTATTGAGGGGGTGGGGGGAGAGGGAGGGGGCGGAGTGGGTGGTAAGGGAGGGGGTGGGGGCAGGGGGGAGAAATGAACCAAGCCTTGTATGCACATATGAATAATAAAAGAAAAAAAAATTTGTATAAAAAAAAAAAAAGAAAAAAGAAAAAGAAACTAGGCTTGTCCTCATCTAAAGCCAGCAGGGGGAGGAAATAAAACAAGCCTTAAGTCCCCATTCCTCTTCAACTCTCAGTTTAGACTTAATCTCTTAGGAGTTATAAACTATAAGACTGGGTGGCTCTTTCTAGTGGTCTTAAAAATACAATGGGAGGACTATCATCTGATTCAAGCAGATATTTAATTTCCAGCCCATAAAGCAAGTCTGTAGACAAAGGATTAATACAGTGTAATAGAAAGATATTGAGAGTCGGACTACTTTACTTAGTTCTGCCACTAAATCACTGAGGCCTCTTTCTAGTGTTCAATTTCTTAATCTGCAAAATCAAAATAATAGGATTAGATCAAATTAACTCAAAGACTCTTTACAGCCTATTATATTGTTTTGGGGTAATGGATGTCAGTAAGCTCTTAGAATTACAAAAGAAGCACAAACACATAAAATCTACTTGAGGTGTCATTAGATTCAGACGTTTCACTTGTTCTACAGTCAACCCAGGAACTGAAAGAGGTATATCATTTGACCTCACCTCTGTATCACTAATAAAGAAATGATACAGACACTAGCCTAGGCACACAGTCAAACAGACCTGGACTGTGTCTTTCTTCTAGATCTTCATAGTGCCACAGGATATTATTTTACTTCCTTCTGAAAATGGGGAAAAATATATACCAAATACAACTTACCACAGGACTATTTTTCTGAGCTGATAGGCGCCTGACTGCTGATGGCTTAGCCTCATGGAGCCCTTTAGTTTGGCCAGTAGCAAGCCTTCCTGGGTCTGAGCGGTTTAAAGACTGGAGAGGGCTTGACATGCTGAAGATATAAGAATCATGAAACAGATCCACAGAGACCCACGGTGCTTCCTCTGGGAGTTTCCATATAGCACTCAGGAAGCGATGCAGAGGTCTACCCAGCGCCAATAGCAAGGTCTTCCAAAAAGTTCCACTCCAGATCCTCAGTACTTAGCTAGACCTCAGAAGGAGCTGAACCTGGTGCTTGGAGAAAGGTGGACTTCGTTTCTAAAAACAGCATCAAAACAGGGTTTAGATTGTAACTGGTTGGAGTGCACGCTAATATATGTATATGCACTCATAATATCATTCCTAAATTCTTTTGTGAACCTTATCTTTAAGTACTTGACTTGTAAATTTCCCTCGTTTTCAATTTCTCAATCTGTCAGAAATGATAACCATATCCTTCAAGAGCCAAAATGTAAAGTCAAACATGAGTTAATAATGTAGTATGTGATAGCTCATAGTGCTCTTTATGCCCAGAGGAAAATAAACTGTAACCTCACATTATAATTATGTGTGTGTATGCATGTGGTATTGGGGATTAAACCCAGGTCCTTGTGCATGCTAGGCAAGTGCTCTACCACTGAGGTATATTCCCAGCCCCTCCAATTTTTATAAATTCAATTTTAAGAATATCAGTACTGCCTTAAATCCATTTCCCCCAACCAGTTCTAGTCTATATATTATCCTTCTTTTGTAAAGTAAAAAAAAAAAGTTAAAATAGAGGAAAGGCATCTTTGAAATTAATATCCATTATTTTGGGAATAGGATAGGGATTTCTTTTTTTAAATTATGGAATATATTCTGGGGAAAAAAAATGGCATTCAGAAACTGTGCTTTGGAGGGGCTTCTTGTAAGTTGGTGTTTCCTGTGCTGAGTAGTTATCTCCCAGAAAACTTGAGCAGCCCAGAATGAGATGAATTTTCATAGGAGGAAAAAAGAGAATCATCAGACTTGAGGATCATGGAACACAAAGCATAAAGGCTTTTCTTCATAACCTTGAAATCGTCTTAAAATTGGTTAATTCATTCTAAATTTATTGGAGTTGAAGGCAACTATTAAAATATAAATTCCTCAGGGAGGGGGTGGGGGTAGTGGGGGAGAAATGACCCAAGCATTGAATGCACATATGAATAATAAAAAAAATTTTTAAAGTATAAATTTCTCTAATGAGATTTTAGACTCTCCCTTATTTTCATTATTAGACACCTGAGATCATTACTGTATCAATTTCTTTTCTAAGTACCAAAGGACTAAAGTTTTAGTAGGTGAAAAGGTAGAACAAAGTGCTCCTTATTCCCAAAATGACTATGATACTAGAAGCAGAGTATGTCTTAAGATTCCCATCCTTTACTTTCTTTCTTTTTGGGGGGCAATATTGGGGTTTGAACTCAGGGCCTTGAGCTTGTTAGGCAGACACTCTGCCACTTAAGCCACATCTCCAGCCCTCAGTTATTATTCTTACCATCTTATGAATCTCAGTCTCCATACCTCTCACCCTGGGAAAAGTTGAGGATCAAGCCTATGACCCTGTACATGCTGGGCAAGTACTTTATCACTGACCTGTAACCCCACTCCCTGTGCCCTATTAAAAACAACTTAATGAGTTTCACTCATATTGCCCCCAAGAAACAAGCTACCGTGCAGGCCCAAGTATATACCCTGAAGAATGAAGCTATAAATCTTTCAATATTGGTTCAAGTACCATCTGCTCCAAGATTTCCCTGATTGCTGCAAAGTGAGGGTACCCTCTCTTCCCCTAGCTTTTATAGTTGCTATGTATGGTCTGACTGTATCTCCTGAAATTCATGTTGGAACTTAATTGCATATGACATAATTAAGAGATAGGGTCTTTAGGAAGTGATTAAGTCATTAGGGCCCTTATAAAAAGACTTCATTGGACTCCAGGTGTGGTTAAAAATGGTAGAGTGCCTCCTTTGCAAGCACAAAGCCCTCAGTTCAAATCCAAGTCCCATCAAAAAAACAAACGGAAAACAGGCTTCAGGAAGAGGATTTGTTTTCTTCTCTCTGCTGTTTTTCCTACTATGTGTGGATGCAGCAAGAAGGCTGTCATCAGACACCAAATGCCTTTGCTTTACCTTAGGATACTTGCCATCTAGAATTGTCAGAAATGTGTTTCTGTTCCTTATAAATTAACCAGTCTTTGATGTTTTGTTATAGCAGCACAAATGGACTAAGAAATCACATATTCACATATGATTTATACTTTCATCATTAGCCCCCCTCCCTCCCCACCCCCTGTGGGATTTGGGATTGAATTCAGGGCTTCATGCTTGCAAAGCAGGTCTTCTACTGCTTAAGCCACACTTCCATTCCATTTTACTCTGGTTATTTTGGAGGTGGGATCTTGAAAACTATTCCCCTGGGCTGGCCTCGAACTATAATCTTCCTGATCTCAGTTCCCCAAATAGCTAGGATTACAGGCGTTATCTTAGCTCTTTCAATGTTGTATTATGTAAAACTTTCACCTTCCCTGCTATATAAAAGGTACTTAACAGTGGGATCTTTTTTTTTCTTTGTTTTCTTTCTTTTTATTTATTTATTAGCATATCATAGTTGTACTGGAGGCATATTGTGACCTTTACAAAAGTGTTTACAATACATCTTCATTAAGATTAACCCCCTCCATCTTTCTCTATTATCCCTTCTCCCTCCTTCTCAGGTCTCATTGTTCCATTTTCATACATGAATACATAATATTTCCACCATATTTGCCCTCCTTTACCCTTTTCTTATGCCCTCCCCCCTCTCACTGATACCAATTCCTGGATAGGACTTGTTTTGCTGTCCTGTTCTCTATTTTTTAAAAAAGACATTTTTGTTTGTTTAAAATGGCTATACAGGGAGTTTCATTATGACATATATATATTCTCCCCAGAATTTGTTATTATCTCATCCTATAGATTGAACAACTAAAGAATTCCACTGGGGGGAAAAACTTAATATACAATTAACTTATATAGGTGTTAGTACTGTTCACCTAAACTAATCTTAGGAAAAGACAATAAAAATGTATTTTAAAATATAGAAATATGACATGATTATTGTATTTTTAGGTTTGTACATGACTATTCTATTTTTTACACACTCATAAGTTATACCATGCTATACCTCATTCAGTAGAAAGTAAAAGCATAAATTTTTACCACATCAAGAACAAGAGAAAATCCCAGATCCAATTCCCAGAATACACCTGAATTATCTAGTATAGGAGGCCATCTTGAACAATTTGCCAGTGGAATGGAATGTTTGCACATCAAACAAGTTGTTGCCAGGTAGATGCATCACAGAGTTCCAATGCAGGAAGAGGCTTCTCAAAGTGATACAGTTTGTGTGTGGGTCTTTATTTCCCTAATTCATGAAGTGAAAACACTAAGTAATTTCATCAAGCATTAAAGTGATCCTATTAAAAGTGAGCATTCCAACAACCACACCTTTTGTGACATTATTAGAATAGGTCAAATGTTTGAACATCTATCTATCATCTATCTTTTTTATCTAATTTCATCAAGAGAGAAGTATCTTCAGAGGATGGGAAATGATTCTATCTGCTATTCCTAAAGCAAAAGATGATTTGCCTGGAAAACTGAGAAAGTATGAACCTATTATGTATTCTTGATACCAAAGCAGTCAGGAATATCCCTCAAATATCATTCTTCAAAGAATACTGATGTCTTGATCTTGGCTCATGTTTTGAATTAATCAAGGGTAGAGCCTAAGCATAATTTTTTTCTTTGGCAGTACTGAGGTTTGAACTCAGGGCCTCACACTTACTAGTAGGTGCTCTACCACTGGAGCCACTCCACCAGCCCCATAAATATTTTTTAAAAGCTATACCAGCCATTCAAATGTGAATTTAGGGCTGAGGATGACTGCTTACTGTCTTCATTTATATATGATAAGAAATGAGACAGGGAGAAATTAAGATTCATAGGAATGAAAGTAAAACATAAACAAGAATGAGGAGTATTTTTGCCTCTACCAGATTTCTTAAATCATACTCCCTTGGATTGGGGTTGTAGCTCAATGGTAGAGCACTTTTCTACCATGAACAGAGACCCTGGGTTCAATCCCTTGCACTGGCCAAAACAGCAACAAAAAAAGTATGAAAACTGTTACATGTCTGTACATATATATCTACTGTTTCTTTAACAAGTAGATCCATTATGATGCAGGTTTTATTGTTTAAGTATTGAAATTAATGTCATGTTAGGGGCTGGAGGTTTAGCTCAAGTGGTAGGAGACCTGCTTAGCAAGGACCCAGTACTGTCAAGAAAAAAAATAGTTAATGTTGCAATTAATACTCATATATATATCTTTGTGTATGTGAACGTTACTATAAGATAAATCCCTAGAATTACAAAATCAAAAGAAGTACACATTTAAAAATTTTTTTGAGGTAGGATACAAGTAGCCCAGACTGGTCTTGAACTGGAGATCCTCCAGCCTCAGCCTTTGGAGTGCTGAAATTATAGGCATGTACCACCCTGCCCAGCCACATTTAAATTTTTGATATTATCAAATTACCTCTCGAAAAGGTTGTAAAAATGGAAACTTGGTAAAAAAAAAAAAAAGAGCCTCAAAAAAAAATCAAATACCTAGGTGTAAACCTAACAAAAGATGTGAATGACCTCTACAAGGAAAACTATAAACTTCTGAAGAAAGAAATTGAGGAAAGTGGAGAGATCTCTCATGCTCATGGATTGGTAGAATCAACATAGTAAAAATGTCGATACTCCCCAAAGTAATCTACATGTTTAATGCAATTCCCATCAAAATTCCAATGACATTCATTAAAGAGATTGAAAAATCTACCGTTAAATTTATATGGAAACACAAGAGGCCATGAATAGCCAAGGCAATACTCAGTCAAAAGAACAATGCAGGAGGTATCATGATACCTGACTTCAAACTATACTACAAAGCAATAACAATAAAAACAGCATGGTACTGGCACAAAAACAGACATGAAGACCAGTGGAACAGAATAGAGGACCCAGATATGAAGCCACACAACTATAACCAACTTGTCTTTGACAAAGGAGCTAAAAATATACGATGGAGAAATAGCAGCCTCTTCAACAAAAACTGCTGGGAAAACTGGTTAGCAGTCTGCAAAAAGCTGAAACTAGATCCATGTATATCACCCTATACCAATATTAACTCAAAATGGATCAAGGATCTTAATATCAGACCACAAACTCTAAAGTTGATACAGGAAAGAGTAGGAAACACTCTGGAGTTAGTAGGTATAGGTAAGAACTTTCTCAATGAAACCCCAGCAGCACAGCAACTAAGAGATAGCATAGATAAATGGGACCTCATAAAACTAAAAAGCTTCTGTTCATCAAAAGAAATGGTCTCTAAACTGAAGAGAACACCCACAGAGTGGGAGAAAATATTTGCCAGCTACACATCAGACAAAGGACTGATAACCAGAATATATAGGGAACTTAAAAAACTCAATTCACCCAAAACTAATGAACCAATAAAGAAATGGGCAAGTGAACTAAACAGAACTTTCTCAAAAGAAGAAATTCAAATGGCCAAAAAACACATGAAAAAATGCTCACCATCTCTAGCAATAAAGGAAATACAAATTAAAACCACACTAAGATTTTACCTCACCCCTGTTAGAATAGCCATCATCAGCAACACCACCAACAGCAGGTGTTGGCGAGGATGCAAGGAAAAAGGAACCCTCTTACACTGTTGGTGGGAATGTAGACTAGCACAACCACTCTGGAAAAAAATTTGGAGGCTACTTAAAAAGCTAAACATTGATCTTCCAGCAATCCCACTCTTGGGGATATACCCAAAAGAATGTGACACAGGTTACTCCAGAGGCACCTGCACACCCATGTTTATTGCGGCACTATTCACAATAGCCAAGTTATGGAAACAGCCAAAATGCCCCACTACCGATGAATGGATTAAGAAAATATGGTATTTATACACAATGGAATACTACTCAGCCATGAAGAAGAACGAAATGTTACCATTCGCTGGTAAATGGATGGAACTGGAGAACATTATTCTGAGTGAGGTTAGCCTGGCCCAAAAGACCAAAAATCATATGTTCTCCCTCATATGTGGACATTAGATCAAGGGCAAACACAACAAGGGGATTGGACTATGAGCACACGATATAGTGAGAGCACACAAGGGAGGGGTGAGGATAGGTAAGACACCTAAAAAACTAGCTAGCATTTGTTGCCCTCAGCACAGAGAAACTAAAGCAGATACCTTAAAAGCAACTGAGGCCAATAGGAGAAGGGGACCAGGAACTAGAGAAAAGGTTAGATCAAAAAGAATTAACCTAGAAGGTAACACACACGCACAGGAAATCAATGTGAGTCAATGCCCTGTATAGCTATCCTTATCTCAACCAGCAAAAACCCTTGTTCCTTCCTATTATTGCTTATACTCTCTCTACAACAAAATTAGAAATAAGGGCAAAATAGTTTCTGCTGGGTATTGGGGGGGGTAGAGGGAGGGGGTGGAGTGGGTGATAAGGGAGGGGGTGGGGGCAGGGGGGAGAAATGACCCAAGCCTTGTATGCACATATGAATAAAAAAAAAGATACACATTTTTAAATTAAATTTTTAAAAAAATTTATTTTATTCATATGTGCATATAATGTTTGGGTCATTTCTTCCCCCTTCCCCCCGCCCCCTCAACCACCCCACTCCCTCCCTTTCCCCCCTACCCCCTCACTTCCAGGCAGAAACTATTTTGCCCTTATCTCTAATTTTGTTGTAGAGAGAGTATAAGCGGTAATAGGAAGGACCAAGAGTTTTTGCTAGTTGAGATAAGGATAGCTATACAGGGAGTTGACTCGCATTGCTTTCCTATACGTGTGTGTTACCTTCTAAATTAATTCTTTTCAAACTAACCTTTTCTCTAGTTCCTGGTCCCCTTCTCCTATTGGCCTTTGTCGCTTTAAAGTATCTGCCTTAGTTTCTCTGTGTTGAGGGCAACAAGTGCTTTCTAGTTTTTTAGGTGTCTTACCTATCCTCATACCTCCCTTGTGTGCTCTCACTATATCGTGTGATCAAAGTCCAATCCCATTGTTGTGTTTGCCCTTGATCTAATGTCCACATATGAGGGAGAACATATGATTTTTGGTCTTTTGGGCCAGGCTAACCTCACTCAGAATAATGTTCTCCAGTTCCATCCATTTACCAGCGAATGGTAACATTTCATTCTTCTTCATGGCTGAGTAGTATTCCATTGTGTATAAATACCATATTTTCTTAATCCATTCATCGGTAGTGGGGCATCTTGGCTGTTTCCATAACTTGGCTATTGTGAATAGTGCCGCAATAAACATGGGTGTGCAGGTGCCTCTGGAGTAACCTGTGTCACATTCTTTTGGGTATATCCCCAAGAGTGGTATTGCTGGTAGATCAATGTTTAGCTTTTTAAGTAGCCTCCAAATTTTTTTCCAGAGTGGTTGTACTAGTTTATATTCCCACCAGCAGTGTAAGAGGGTTCCTTCTCTCCCCACCCCGCACCCGGCATCCTCACCAATACCTGTTGTTAGTGGTGTTGCTGATGATGGCTATTCTAACAGGGGAGGATACACACTTTTTGATGGCAACTGCCATTATAAGTATTTAAATATTTTGTCTTTCTATTATCCATGAAATGGTCATTTCTATCTTTACCTTACTTGACCAGTTTCTAATATTTGACAGAATTAATTACTCTTCTTTCCACGAAATGCATTCTTCATTTGTCTTCTGAGACAGAATGCTCTTGTGGTTTTCACCTGGACCTTCCTTTTCAGTCTTTCCTCCTGGTTCTTCATCTACTTTAATTCTAAATATGGAAATATTCTAGGAATTTGATGTGTAAGAGGCATGTAAAAACATCTAAACTTAATTAGTGGTCTTTCCCCGAAAACCTGGTCCTTCTACAGGAAAGTAAAATGGCAATTCCATCTGCCCAGTTGCTCAGACCAAATACTTGCTTTCTCTCTTAATTCTTCATTCAGGTTTCTCTCAAGTCAGATTCCCAGAGAAACTTCTCTTACTACACTTCTAAACCATCGCTTGGGCTGGGGATGTGGTTCAGTGGTAGTGCTAACCTAACCTGTGTGAGGCTCTGTGTTCAATCTCTAGCACTGCAAAAAAACTAATTAAAAAAATACACAAAACAACAAAACAGTCTCTCTCCTTCCCCTCTATCACCATCTATCTTCTTAGCTTGCCAGTTTTTAAGAAACAGCTTGTCTTTGGGGCTATAGCTCAGTGGTACAGGGCTTTTTGTTTAGTATGTAGTAGGCCCTTGGTTCCCCGTAGCACTGCAAATAAATTAAAAAAAAAAGCATGTCTTGGCCAGGTACTGTGGTTCAAGCCTGTAATCGTAGCTACTTGAGAGGTGCAGATTGGAAGGATCAGGGTTGAAGGCTTATCCTGGTAAAAAATTAGAGAGACCCCCATCTCAACCAATGAAAACTGGCATGGTGGAATGTACGTGTCATCCAGCTACACAGAATCTCCGTTCAGTCTGGCCTGGGCATAAAACAAGACCTAGCTCAAAAATAACCAAAGCAAAAAGGCCTGGGGGTGGGGGGGCATGGCGTAAGTGGTTAGGGCCTCCCTAGCCCTGAGTTCAACCACCAGTTCTGGTAAAATAAACACATAAATAAATACAAAACAGCCCGTCTTCCCCTCTAACATTGCGCTTCTTGAATTGATCATAGTCTCTCCCCGGGAATGAGCTGAGGACAGGAAGAGTCCAGCAGGGTACTTCTAGCATCCATAGCCCCGTTGTTGGCACAGTGGCTGTTCATCAGTTATTTGCTCAAGGAGTGACTGAATCGCCCAGGTCATTCACAGCTGCAAGCCAGTCTGTTGGGATGGCAAAGGCAATCGATTTAGAAATGAGGCATACAGGTTTGGGGCCTCTCCCAGCCTGGGCGTTGACAAGCTATCCTTTGGTCCATTTCCCCATCTGTAAAATGGGACTTGGGCATCTCTCTCAACAGGCGAAACAGCTGAGACGGTCAAAAAACGGTCTCGTCACGTAAGACATGAAAGATTCACTACCTGCAATTTATTAGCAATTTTGTTCGATTTTCCTAGTTTCATTCGTTCAGGTAAAACACAATATGAGGGTATGTGTTCAGAGATCCTTATTTACGATTATATTATTATGTCTTTGTATGTATTAATGTATTCAAGTGTACAAACTTCAGATGCTAAAATACAGAGTGGCGGTACAGCGCAGTGGAGTACCCATATTTAGCATGCAGGAGGCCCCGGGTTCGATCCCCAGCACCGCGAAGTTACAGGAGCCACCCCGACCCTCAGAATTAGAACCGCTGGGCCCCGACCCCAGTCTGGCGGCGCCGGTGTGAGAGAAACTCAGAAGCCGTCCCACATGCTTCAAAATATATCGGCTGTCAACATAGCGTTTCTTCCAGCTCCCGTGAGGAGCGGCCAAAACGCGCGAAACAAAGCCTGCGCTGTCAGAAACGTGCATCCAAAGACCCGAGGGATAGCGGAAAGGCTTTTTCCGCGCCCGAGAGCCTTCCCGCGCGGTTCGCCCCGGCTCCGCCCCCCATCTCCGCGCCCTGATTGGCTGCAATAGAAGGCGGGTCCTTTCCACCAGCCAATCATTTCCGCCAACTAGTCACCTTTTTTTTTTTTTCTTGGTCTTCTTGCTCTTCTGCTCTGGCAATCCCCTCACCCCTCCGCTCTAAGTCAGCTGAGGGAACAGCTCCTTCCGGATCGCGCGCGCACCGTCTCAGCCGCAGTGCGCAGGCGTAGTAGCACGTTTTTCCCCAGGGCAGTCGCTAAACACGTGTGTTGGGCTGCACGCGCGGCCGCAGAGGGAGTGGAACTTCGGTTTTGTCGGTGTCGGTCGTGGGCAGCAGAGTAATAAAGGCCATGGCGCCGGCGGAAATCCTGAACGGGAAGGTGGTCTCCGCGTAAGCACCTGTCATTGTTGTTGGGCTGCTGTTGAGGGCCCTGAGCAGGGCGTACAGGTCCCCACGGACCCAGTTTTTGCGGGAGGGACGCGTGTAGGAGTCAGGTCGTCTGGGTGGGGAGGGAGGACATCGACTGGCCCCTAACACTTGAAAACCAGTCTCCTGCAGCAGGAGAAATACTCCCGGGGCCCTGGGTTTGCCGATGTGGCTGCTCAGGTGCCTATGCTTTGGGGCCAAGCCCTGGCCTGACTATAATCCCCAAAAGTGCAGCTGCTGGCAACCTTCTGCAGGGAGATGGTCTGGTTGGAGCTCTTTGTAGAGCCACCGTTAGAACTCGAAATCCTTTCTCTCCCCTTCCTTTATTAACGTGGAAATGTAGATTGTGACAAGGTTGGACAAGGTTGATTGGTGACAGAGGGTCTCTTTCCAGTCCATAGCATTTTCCATTATACCAGAGTCTAACTTTTCCTTTCTCTTCAGTCTCGTGCTTCTCTTTAACACCCATCGCTGTCCTGGCCCTAAAGTTATTTATTGTTTTTGTTTGGCTCCTGAGACCTGACAGTATTCCACATTTCACTTGACCTCTGCCTGTTCCATTCCTGCATCCCTGCAGATCTGATCCTTAACTCGTGGGTATGGTTGCCACATTTACTCCCAGGAAGTAATATCTGCCTTTTTTTTTTCTTTTGTACGAGGAGGATACAGGGGGTTGAACCCAGGGCATTGTGCATACACAGAGGGAAGGATGTATTCTGTGTGACCCTACTGAATGTTGTCTTAGGACCTTTGGCATCACCATTTATTTAGTAACTGCTGTGGCTGGCAACAGTAATTGTCCTGTAACTCCTAACTTTGTAACTAGAGGTTTTTGAGTGAGTTAGAAAGTCACAGGTGGTGAAATCTCCCCTGGGGGGCAAAGTGACTGATTCCTGGCAGGTAGAGAAGGTGAACAAAGATGGAGAGATAGGGAGAGGTAGAGAATCTTGCACATCGCTGAGAAATAACCCCAGATTTTTGGACTAGAAATAGCAATACTTAATTCATAAGTGTTAAACTTTTTTTCTAGATAGGGTCTCTCGTTTTTGTCCTGGACTACCTTGGACGGTGATCCTCCTACCTATGCCTCCTCCATGGCTAGTGTGGATACCACCACTGGACTTATTTGTTGAGGGGGGTGGGTCTCACTAACTTTTTGCCCTTGCTGACCTTGAGCCACAATCTTTCTGATCTCTGCCTCTGGAATATCTGGGATTTCAGACATACCACGATGACCAGTTTCTTTTTTTTTTTTTTTAAATAAACTTTATTGTGTATATTTGAGATTTACAACATGATATAATGAATTCATTACTGTAATGAAGAAATTTAATACATCTTTCATAGGGTTTTTTTTGACAAGAATTTGGAGATTACTTAACAAAAATCACTACTACAGTATTATTTTGTGGTCCTCCTGTTGCACATTAGGCACTAGACTTGTTCATCCCACTTATCTGGTACTTTGTATTCTTTAACATACATCTTCTGGTTTCCACCTGTCTCCATGTTTTACTCTGTAACTGTGTGTGTGTGTGTGTGTGTGTGTGTGTGTGTGTGTGTGTATTCCCACATACAAATGATATTATGCAATATTTTTCTTATAGTATCTGACTTACTTCACTAAGCATGATCACCTCTAGGTCAATCCATATCGTGGCAAGTGGCAGGATTTCCTTTTTTAAGGCTAATAACCCGTGGTGTGTATGTCTATGTTTTCTTTATCCATTTGTCTGTTGACAGACCTTTAGGTAGGTTGTTTCCATATCTTGGCTGTTGTGCATGATGCTTGAAGGTGGGAGTGTAGACATCTTTACAAGGTGGGGATTTCATCTCTTTGGGTTATGTAGCTAGGAGAGGGATTGTGGATCATGTGGTAGTACTAATTTAATTTAAGGAACCTCCATACTTTCTTTAATGGCTGTACTAATTCACATTCCCACCACAGTGTACTAGTATTCCCTATCTTTGGTAATCGACATCCTAAGGGATGTGAGGTGATGTCTTGTGGTGGTTTTTAATTTGCTTTTCCCTAATGATTAAGGCTTTTGAATATTTTTTCATGTACATGTTAGCTATTTTTGTATCTTTGTTTGAGTCTTTTCAACATGTTGCTTGCTAAACTGCATTGTTTCTCTTCCTGCCTCAGCCTCCTAAGTGCTGGGATTACAGGTGTTTACCACCACACCTATACCACTATCATAGAATTATCCTGACTTGTCACAGTAAAGTAGTTTTGCCTGGTTTTGAACTTTGTATTAATGCATTATGCAGTGTAAGTCTTTTGTGTCTGGCTTCTTTTAGTCAGCATTGTGTTTATGAGATTATTCTGTGTTGCACGTATAGTTATTCACTCTCACTGCTGCAGTGCATTCTGTCACATGCACCTGTTTATTTATCCATGGACATTTGGGTTTTCAGTTTTTGGTGTTTTGAGTAGTGCTGCTATGAACATTCTTTTATGTGTCTTTTGGTGGAACATGATAATACACACATTTCTTTTGTATGTATATTTAAGAAAAGAATTGTAAGATAATAGAACTATATGATTGGTTTGGGTAGATATTCTCAATCTTTCAAAGGTTGTTTTACCATCTAACCCTCAAAAGGAACTTTTGAAAAATATCAATGGTTGGTGCCCATTCCATGCTGATTTAATAGGATTTGCTAGCAGTAAGCTATAGGATTCAATGAAAAAAAAATTAAAGCTCGTTGTATGATTCTAATACATCTTGAAGGTTGGGACCACTTATATAAATCCAGTTCTTTTACCAGGCATGGTGGTTATTCCTTGTAATCCCAGTACTCTGGAGGCTAAGTCAGGAGAATCATGAGTTTGAAGATACCCTGGGCTGTGTAGTGAGACCCTGTCTTAAAAAGCCAAAAAAGCTTGAAAAAAAAAAAAAAAAAAAAGCCAAAAAAGGGTGGAGTGGCACAAGCGGTAAGAGCACCTGCCTAGCAAGCAGGGCCTCTTACCACTTGAGCCATTCCACCAGCCCTAGATCCACTTCTCATCATTGAAGATGGGGTGTCAATAATTGGCTATAGTTACCAAGAGCATTTCTGGAAAAATATCGTCCCAAGTACTGGAAGAGTTTCTCTTTCTCTGCATCTTGCTCAGAAGTTACCATAGCTAACCTTTCACCTTGTCCTGTTAATGAACAGCCAGTTCCTATCAGTGCAACAATTCGTAAAAGAGCATTAATACTTAAAATGAAAGAAAGACTAAGGTCCTTTGTGCTTACAGAGATCTTTTTTTTTTTCCTTCTATTTTCACTCTTTATTTATTTTTTTAAAATCCAGGGCCTTGCTCCTGTTAAGCAAGTGTTTACACCTGTTAGGCAAGTGCTCTGCACTGAGCCACAGCCCGGCCCCAAGATTTTTCTTTAATGTGCTCCCGAGTTGGCTCTTTTGGACACAGCTGTACTTTGGCACTTGACCTTCCTGGAGAACTTGACTCTAGGAGCTGATATTCATTGTTCCCAATCCTGCAGAACAGGAGCCCTAGAAGGGAAGATGGCCTGCCTGGCTCACAGGGTAGCACAGTCCTAGCCGCTCAGTGCTGAGGCTGCAGCAGGCAGCTGCCCCTTGGGCCATGGGCTGGGGGGGGGGGCGGGGTATTCTGAATAAGTGAGCAGGTTAGGCTGCAAGTGGAGGCTTTGGCAAGGTGTCCCCACCTTTCCTCTTGCTGGTCCAAGGACTCTGTAGAGAGGAAAGCTAAATGAATTTCCATTGCAGCCAGGGATCCTGGTGTCTGCAGGAAAGGGCCCCTTAGTCTCCAGGTTTGCACATCAGCTCCCTTAGCTGCCACCAACTTTTGGAACTCTTCTGGGAACAAATTTACAGGGCCCAGGTGCCCTGGGCAGTTTCTTCCTCTCAATCAATCATGTTCCCAAAATACAGCATTTAAATTGTAAAAATTTCTTCCTTGGAGGGTGAAAGGGAAAGATAGCTCATAAGTTTCATAGTCACAGTTTTCCAATCCAGTTCCCAGCATCCCATTCTGCAGATCAGGAAATAATTAAGCCAGAAAAGTAATGCAATTTGGCCAAGGGTTGCTAGGCTGTATTATGACTGGGGCTCAACTAGGACCAAGGTCTAATTATGCTTACCCTGCACATGGTGGTTTTCACTCTGTCAGCCACTGACTACTGAATAAAAAGAAATTTCATAAACTCATATTTCTTGCTTCCTTTTTTTTCTCTTGTCAGTACTGGGATTGAACCTAAGGCCTTACAGTTGCCTAGCAAGTGCTCTACCACTTAAATCTTGTCCCCAGTCCTTTTGTTTTTAGTTTGTTTTTCACATGGGGTCCAGCAGAACTTTTGCCCCAGTTGACTGCAAACTCTTGATTCTCCTACTTCTACCTCCTGAGTAGGTGAGACTATAGGCATGGACCATCTTGCCTGGCTTGTTTTTAAGATGGGGTCTCACCAACTTTTGTATTGTGCTGGTCTCAAACTGCTGTCCTATCTTTGCTTCCTATCTAGTGAGGATTATAGATATGAGCTACCATGCCTGGCCCCAACTCACTTGTTTTTTTATAGCTGTCTTCCTCTCACTGCCATTTTCCCACTCTGTCAAAAATGCCATCTCAGACTTTGACCTATATTTATCTTTACTCTTTCTTTATATCTTCCTGGAATCCAGGGCATCAACAAAGTTCAGCATTCCACATTTCTTCTCTGATTACTCTTATGGGAAATCCTGATGGATCGATTTGCTAAATTATTCTCTTGGAAGTAATGCTCCTAGTTTCTCCCTTCCAGGGAGTTTATAACGTTGCAGCCTGAACTTAACAAGTGGAGTATCTGAGGAGGGTTAGAGGCAAGTATGTGTCCTTTTGAATATTTACTCACTTAACTCAGTATCTTTGTGTTTCCTGTATGCCAGGTGATCTTCAAAGTTCTGAGACCTACAGCAACCAAACAGCCCAAATCTCTACCCTCACAGAGTTTGCTGACTGATGGGTATAGATAGATGAGGTGATGAGAAGTGCCAAAGAGAAACACAGACTTTCTGTGGCATGGGAGTTGCAGTTTTAAATATGGAAGTTAAGGTCATATTCTTTGTAAAAGTGATGGGAAGGAGGGGCTGTAAGCCTGTTAATGTTATGAAGAAAAAGGCTCCTGACAAAAACAGCCAGAGGGCTGGTGGAGTGACTCAAGTGCTGGCTTGGGGCCCTAAGTTCAAATCCCATTACACACAAACAAAAATGCAGCCTGGGCCTTTGACCTCACCATTTCGTAAATGACTGCCCTGGGGTCGATGGGGATGGCCCTGAGGGAGGACTGTGAGTGGAGGATTTTGGTGTTGAAACTCACCCTGGGCAGGAGTATGAGTCATTCAAAGGGAGCCGGCTGTGACAGCCCTTGTATGAATCCCATGGTGTGTTTCGGGCCAGCATGGGTGCCATACTGTGACACTGTCTCAAAAAAAAAAAAGCAAGTTGGGGAGTGGTTAGGGAGGTGATTATACAAAGGGAGAGCAGAGTGTATGTAAGTGTTGGAAGAACTGCCCTTGTTTGCCTTTTTAGATGAGAAAGGGTTGATTGTTCATGTGTGCCTTTCAAAGTGGGGTCTTCTGTTTTATGTGATTTGTTCAGCTCTCCTTCACTACAGTTAAGCCTGCAGTCTCCAGTAGGAGCCTTTTTTTTGACTAATTCTCCTTTCTGAAAAGACTGGTGGTGAAAAAGACCGGTGGTTTGCCACTTGGCAGGCAGAGTAGGTGCTCTGAGTTTTTGTTGGTTGAGCGCAGGCAAGTTGGATACATTTGTAAGTTGCCTGTAGGTGGTAGGCAGCCCTGGAGCCTAAAAACTGTGCTGTTCCTTCCTCTGTGGATCAGTGGGTACTTTAGTTTACCTCTTTGCTTCATCATCTGTATATTGGGGTAGTAATGACACCTAAGTCACAGTTAAAATTAAATGAGGTATCACTTATAAGGCATTTAGAGCACTCCTGGCATACAGTGAGTCTTAATAAATAGGTGCTTGGAAAAATACTTTCTGAATAAACAAAGATGTTTGTGTTTATCTGGGCTGTACATGGGAACTGGTACGTTTTAATCTTGAGCCTTAAAATTAGAATTTATCCTAGTGATCAAAGATCAAGATGGAATCTTGGGTATACATTCAGCTACAGGGCTAGAAGAATTATTTCTATAAAAAGAATTTGCTGAACATAGTGAAGGGCAGTCTTTTTGACCACAGAGTTAACATTGATTAGCTTTTCCTTTGCCCTGTAGATCTGTTCTTTGTCCTGTAGGTTTTATATTTAAAAAAATTACCTGAGCTGGCAACTGGTGGCTCATGCCTGTAATCCTAGCAACTCAGGAGGCAGAGATCAGGAGGATTGCGGTTCGAAGTCAGCCCGAGCAAATAGTTCGAGAGACCCTATCTTGAAAATACCCAGCACACATAAATAAGGGCTGGCGGAGTGGCTCAAGTGATAGAGTGCCTACCTAACAAGTATGAGGCCCTGAATTTAATCCCAGTACTGCCAAAAAAAAAAAAAAAAATCCTGAATTAAACTCCAAACTGTAATGTAGGCTACTCCAAAATTAGATGGAACCTTGAAAGTCCTGGCTGGCACCTATGCATAAGAGCAGGTGGGAGTTCCTGAGAAGTGGGACCTTCTGCTAAATCTTAAAGAGGCCACTGGTGCAGCTAGGCTTTTGGTGTGTTGTAGCCAGGCTGTGGCAAAGTCCAGAACTGGCAGCAACTGCTGTGGTCATGGTCCCAGTAAAAAATCCACACTGGGGACATGGTCTGAAAATGTTTGTCTTTATCCATCAGGAGAGTTTGCAGGGAGAGTCAGGCAGTGGGGCTTTGAGCAGAGGTGTGTACCTCCCTGATATACCCCCTATTTGTATGAAGAATCTTCTGGAAGCAGGGACGTCAGGCTGGCCTAGCATGAAGAACTCCCCTGGAGTTGGGAGAAAGAGTTCTGTCCTCAGGTAGATAGAAGGGCAAGGATTGTTGAATGGCCTTGGGAAAGCTGGTTGGCCTCACTTTCCTCTCCATACAGTGGGAAAGGTGGTAATTTGTCTATTCCCGAGGTTGCCTAGAGGATAGGCTAGTGTGGCTATGCCTTATTCTCTGACATCTGATCCCCAGTGCAGCAGGCCCCCATTACCCCTTGCACTGTGCAGTTTGCCCCCCTTCCTCCTTAACACTGGTGCCCCGTAAATCTTTGACCTTGAAGGGGTAAGTAGCTAAAGGTGCCATGATCAGGATCCTCAGCCACCAAGCTATCTTGTTGCAGTTCTTGAAACTTTAGCCAGAAGTGAGGTATCTTGTCCAAGAGCTCCAAGGCTGGTGGCATAGGCTCAGCAGTGCATTTTCCTGGGCTGGTAGAGTGGCTCAAGTGGTAGAGTACCTGCCTAGCAAGTGTGAAGCCCTGAGTTCCAACTCCAGTACCACCAAAAAAATAAGTGAAGTAAAAATAGTGCATTTTCCTTTCTTACTAAGGGCTTGTCACTTGCTTGCCAAAAGGAATGCAAACTTTTATCCCCACCCAGAGGCCTTTTCAGTGTTAGGAGATGACTCAGTCAATCCATCAGACTGTTAGGGAAACACCTACACTGATCCCTTCTGTTGTTCTGGAGTTTTTTCTGAGGGCTAAAGACAAATCAAACATCTTCCCTTGTTGGCTAAGCTACTTTTCTTGTCTTGGAGACATTTTTTCCACTAGCATGGGCAGAACAGGTCCAGCTTTGGGTTACTGGTGCTCCATGAGTCTCAGGTGATAAAGGACCATTTTGATACAGGATTTTGCCAGAGCCTGTCAGGAACTTACCTGTACAGTCTTGCAGAGTTAACATGATAAATGATCTATGCTTTGGGTTTGGTATCAAATCCTAGTCACTACTTATTTAATAGGCCGATTAAGACCTAAGCCCTCTCTTCCTAAGATTTTCCTTTGATCTCTCTAAAGCAGATAGGCTGAGTTTTTGTGTGGCTTTTCTCGTGTATGAGTTCTTGGCCTGCTCTTCCCCTCCAAGTGGAGGTGACATAGCCGTGGGTCATGGTCCAGAGGCCTTGCATGGCACTTGGAGCTGTTCTTTGGAGCCATAACCAATTCTGATAGGTAGGTCTGTGGTTAGACAATCCTCAAATAGTGAGACTAATTCTGGAAACGAGGCCCTTGCTGGCAAGCACTCTGGCAACAACTCTGTCTTGTTGGCATGTTGTTGGGCACAGCCTCTATCTAAGATGCTCAGAGTTACCCTCTTGTCTCATAACTTTGTCTAATAACAAAAAGTGGCCTAGAAGCCAAATGTTTTGCTTTGTTTGACTAGCAGAATTACTTTTTAAAATTGTATTACTTTTCGACACGTTTATGTCTGTAGTTGCACATAAAAATCTGGTTGCCTGGCTTTTTGAAAGGAGATGGAAAATTTAGCAATACTGTACTCTATTTGACATTGTAACTCAACTTTGTTTTATTTACTTATCTAACTCTAAATGTACTCTCTATTAATGTCACTAGTTTTTTGACTCTGAATACATGCTGCCTCCACCTCCTTAGGTGGGTCAGAGTAGGGGAGATGTGACCATGTGTTCAGGAATCCTACCACCCTTGGTTGCATTCACTAGGACTCTGAAGGTACTTTTCTGTTTGTGATCCTTCTCTAATAAATTTATAATGCATTTTTACTCTTTTTTTTTTTTTTTTTTTTTTTGGTGGTGCTGGGATTTCAACTCAGGACCTCAAGCTTGCTAGGCACGCACTCTACCATATAATCCATTTTTTAAAATCCTACATTTTATGAAGCCTTTCTCAATGAATTCAACTTATTTCCCTAGTTGCATTTATTCCTCTAAGCCAGTGGCCCCGGCTTCCATCTTGGGGTGTTTGGAAATGTCTGGAGACTTTTTTGGTCATCTCTTGTGGGGAGAGAATGGGTTGTGTGCTACTAGCATCTAGAGGAGAAGCCAGGGATGCTGCTGAGCATCCTACAGTACACAGGAGACCTCCCCACAACCAGGAATTACCTGGTCCAAAAGTCAGTAGAGCTGCGATGGAAAAACCCTCATCCAGAATCTTAGGTAGTTTAGTGTCTCCTTATATATGGATTTGGAATGGCCTTTATTCTCACTGAGAATTAGAGGAGTCATTGAAAGTTATCTACCTTAGCCAGGTGCTGGTGGCTTACGCCTGTGATCCTAGCTACTCAGGAGGCAGAGATCAGGAGGATCTTGGTTCAAAGCCAGCCTGGGCAAATAGTCCTGTGAGACCCTATCTCGAAAAAACTCTTCACAAAAAAGTGCTCGTGGAGTGGCTCAAGGTGTAGGTCCTGAGTTTAAGTCCTAGTACCTCCCCACCAAAAAAAAAAAAAAAAACAGAAAACCTACCTTTCCTGTTGTAAGTATCACACAATTTTCTTTTTCTTTCTTAGGTTTTTGGAAGAGTTAGAGTTGGATGGAAGAATATTGAATTACAAATTTTCAGTGAAATGTAAAATAATTTCTTCACATTAGGGTTTCTAATGTGTATTTGAGGTATCTGTCAAATTTAATAAATATTTGGGTTAAATTTTAATAATTTCTACTGTAAATATTTTAATCTTTTTGTGGTACTGGGATTTGAACTCAGGGTCTATATCACGAGCCACTCCACCAGCCCTTTCTTTGCGATGGGTTTTTTTTGAGATAGGGTTTCTTGAACTATTTGCCCAGATTGGCTTCAAACTGCAATCCTCCTGATTTCTGCCTCCTGAGTACCTAGGATTACAGTTGTGAGCTACCGACACCCAGCTAATATTTTTACTCTTACACACAATAATTGAAAGTACTATTATCAACTTTTTTTGACTATTCCATAATATAGCTTTTAGCTATAAGTAATATTGTGAAAACAATCAGATTTCCAACAAAAGCAATTGATTTAAATGACAAGAAGTTTGAAATATATGTAATTCTTAAAACACTAGGTGGCCTCACAATCACATTTTTTTTTTACAAAGAACCACATACTAAGTTTCAAAAAAAAATTTAAGTATTGCTGGTTGTGGTGGCACATGCCAGAAATCCCAGCACTGTACTCAGGAAGCTGAGGCAGGAGGATTGAAACTTTTGAGGTCAGCCTGGGCTTCAGTGAGACCCTGTCTCAAAACAAAGTTAAAACAAAATTCCAAGCACATTTTAGCAGTGTCAAAGTTATAATGAACAAATAAACGAAATAGAGACAAAGCAAATTAAATAAAACATTTGAGTTAAATAATCTAGTTTTTGGAGGGGAAAATAAATTTGTGTCCTTATTTAGGAAAACCCCTGTATTTTGAAGATGAATGATGAATGTTCCTATTTTTGCTCTGATCAGAAAGTAAAGACATTCTCTCTCTCTCTCTCTCTCTCTCTCTCTCTCTCTCTCTCTCTCTCTCTCTCTCTCTCTCCCCCCCCCCCAGGAACCTGGTCTATGTTAAGCATACACTCTACTACTGATGTACTAGACCTTCTGTGTTCCTTGTGCTACATTTCAGCATTTTTGTTGTCAAAGGTCAGCTTTGTTTTCACTCTGTACTTTTCATAGCTCTGTAGCTAAAAACCTCCTTCTGCCTACTTTGCCTTCCACATAGCTCTGTTTAAATATCCTCATTAGGGTATATTTTAGCAATGTTTTTTTCCTCTGTGACAAAATGTTGAAATGTCAAAAGATTTGAACTTAAGCTATCATGTTAAACAGATAGGATTGGAATTCATGCCTGATCTTGTCAAGAAAATTGTGTAAGAGCTGGGCTGTAATCCTAGCTACCTGGGAGGTGGAGATCAGGGGTACATGGTTCAAGATCTGCCCAGGCAAAAAGTTCATGAGACCTTATCTCAACCAATAAAAGCTTGGTGCAGTGGCATAGGTCTATCATCTTAGTTACACAGAAGTTGTAAATAGGAGGATTGCAGTTCCTGCCCAGGGAAAAATGGGATACCCTATTTGAAAAATAACTAAAGTGAAAAGGGGCTGGGGCATGGCTTAAATGATAGAGCACCTGCCTGCAAACTCAAGGCCCTGAGTTCAAATCCCAGTGCCATAAAAAATAATAGTAGTAGTCATAAAAGATTTTGAGTAAAGCTATACTGGATGACTGAGGGATAATATGGTTCTGTGTGGATGCACACCCTTGGCTTTTATGGACTATTTTATAACTGTACGTGGGGGACATTAACTTGTAGAATACTGATACACAGCAGTGTAAATGACTTGTCTGTAGAAATTCAAATAAATTTTGACAGAGATGAATGATTTCCGCCTTGATTTCTGCCCCTACGAAAAGAAGGATAATTGAAACATGACATTGTATTGCAGGGTTTCTCAACATTAGCCATTATTGTTACACTTTTTCTCTTTATGGTACTGGGGTTTGAACTCATGGCCTCACGTTTTCTAGGCAGGCACACTACCATTTGAGCCACTCCACCAGCTCCTTTTTTGTGTGTTGGGTATTTTTGAGATAGGCTAGCCTTGAGCCCATTCTCTGTCTCCTGAGCAGCTAGGATTACACGTGTCTGGCAACACTGGGCATTATTTGACTAAATAATTTTTTGGGCTTGGGGCACTGTCCTATGCATTGTAGGGCATTTAGTTGAATCCCTAATTTCTACCCACTGGATACCAGTGGCAACTTAGTTAAAACACTACTGGTATTTGTTCTTGCTTTTTTTTTTTTTTTTTTTTTGATGGTTTGAACTCAGGGCCTTGTGACTCTACCTTTGAGCCACACCCCCAGCTGTTTTTGGTTTTAGTTATTTTCCGTGGGCTGACCTTGAAACATGATCTTTCTGAGCTTCTGAGCTCTGTCTCCCGAGTAGCTGGGATTATAGCATTGTGTATGGTGAGTCTGGTATGTGTAGTTCTATGTAGCGACCACGGGTATTTCTCTGATGGCCTATTTTGGCCTTATATTGCTTTTACTAATTTAGCATCAACACTGGAATCTAAGCACAGTTGTCTCTGGGCTGGACTTTTGCAATTGCATCTCTGATTTTCACCATTCCCTCTGCCATCACTCTCCAATTCAGCAACCAGAATAAACGTTTAAAAACGTAAGTGTGGCTGGGTACAGTGGTTCATGCCTGTAATCCTAGCTACCTGGGAGGCTGAAATCTGGAGGATCATTCATAGGCCAGCCCTGGCATAAAGCAAGAGCCTGTTTCAAAAATAACATAAAATACAATGTGTGCACATATGAGTAAATGAATAAATAAGCCAAAAAAATAATAAAATTCACACACTGAAAAAAAGAAAACATAAAACAGGCTGGCAGAGTGGCTCAAGTGGTAAAATGCCTGCCTGGCAAGCAGGAGGCCCTGAGTTCAAACCCAGTACCATACACATAAAATAAGTCTGACCATCTCAGCCCCATTCAAAATCCTCTGATCACTTTCAGAAAAGAGGCTATGTACCTTATCTAGTTACTGCTTTCCGTTTCCAGGTGGACCTCATTTGCCTACTCAGGTCCTTTGCATGGTTGCTCTTTCTACCAGTTGGACCTGGGAAAGTTACTTGATTGCTGTGTGCCTGCTGCTACATCTGTGAATCCTCTCCTACCTTGCCTACCTCACAAGGTGACTGAGTCTCAGGTGTTTGTCCATTTTTCACTATTGTTTCCTGTTACTCATTCTGGTCTCTTTGAGCTCCTTCATGCTGTGCTAGTAATATTACTGGTGTGAGTCTTATTTGGGTTGGGGTGAGGTTAAAGAGAACCAGCAGAAATCTTTGCCACCTTTTTGTGTATGTGTGTGTGTGTGTATGTGTATGGTAGAGCACTGATAACAGACACTTTCTTCTTCTTGACCTGTTGTTTGCATTTCTATCCTAAATGTTCTGTATGAGGGAAGCCGGGAACTTGGCTCTCCCAGGGACCTTCTGCAGCTGCCAAGCACTATGTCTGGTTGACATTCGGGGGTACAGCAAAGGCTGGAACTGCTGAAAAGTAGAAAGTCTAGTATTTCCTGGAACAGAGAACTGTGTTCTCTATTCAGGTCAAAATCTCAGTTTAAAAAAAAATCCAGCGCTAGAGGTATGGCTCAAGTAGTGGAGCACCTACCTGCCTAGCAAGTGCAAGGCCCTGAGATCAAATCCTAGTACTGACAAAAAATCCAGTGGCTTTGTGTGTGGAGGGGTGCAGGGGGTGGTACTGAGGTTTGAATTCAGGGCCTCCTGTCTGCCCAACAGGTGTTTTACCACTTGTGACACTCCACCAGCCCCAGTGGCTTCTTAGTTCTTCTTTTGAACTATATCATTGTATAAACTATTGATTTGAAAAGAGGTCACCAACTAGAAATAAAATTTGGAAATCTTTCTTTTGGTGGCACTGGGGTTTGAACTCAGGGCCTTATGCTAACTAGGCAGGTGCTCTTGCTGCTTGAGCCACTCCACTAGCCCCTTTTTTAATGATGGGTTTGTTTCCAGATATTTGCCCAGGGCTGACTTTGAACCGCTGTCCTCCTGCTCTCTGCCTCCTGCTCTCTGCCTCCTGAGTAGCTATGGTTACAGGTGGGAGTTACCTGTGCCTCACCCTTTCATATTCTTGATGTTTACTAGGCCGGTCCAAATAAGCTACATAACTTTGATGCCTGTTTGTGTCAGCTTTTGTAAAAAGCTGGGAGCTAGGAGGGAGTAACTCAATTAGAATGAAGGGAGAGTCCAGCACCTATAATCCTAGCTACTTGGGAGGCTGAGAATAGGAGGATGGTGGTTCAAGGCTAGCCTAGGCAAATAGACCCCATCTCCAAAACTAACCAGAGTAAATGGACTGGAGGTGTAGCTCAAGTGTTAGAGTGCTGCTCCAGTGTTTGTGTGGCTAAGGTGGGTAAGGTGAAGAAAGGGAAATGATGAAACTGGCTCACCAAGAGATTCAGTCATGTTTAAATCCTATCATAACTGGGTATGGTTGGCTATTTTGAATATTTATAATATAATTTACTTGATGTCCTATCATATTGTTGAGAAGTTGTATGTTAACAAGGAAAAGAAAAAAAGTTGTATATTGATAAATTATCTTAGTTTTATAAGAGATGATAATTTATGTTAAATTCTTTTACAAGAAAAAGTCTTTCATGAATTAGAATATAGTGTATAAGTTTGTGTTGAATTTAGAGTGGAATTCACTGATTTATCTTTCAGCATTATGTGGCTATCCCGCGGTCAGATTACTAGGATAGAGTGAGCAAAAGGAATAAGCTTGAGTTCTTCCCTGCAGAAGTTTTTCAGGACAGCACCTGGAGAGTGGAAATGCTGAAAAAGAAGACAACCAGCACCCTTCATCTACATTTATTCGCTGTATGATTTTGAGTGCCATCAGCTAATACACCTTGGATTCTTTTTTTTTGGCGGGGGGTGATGATGTTGGACATTGAACTCAGGTCCTTCCACATGCTGGGCAAATGCTCTACCACTGAGCTGCCCACCCAGCTCAACTAATAACATTGTAAAGTGACTCTGAGGGCTTGGAATATAGCTCAGTGGTAGAGCCCTGAATTCAATACCCTCTGTGCATGCATAAATAAACAAAGTGAAATAAGTAAATAGACTCTCCTCATATCTATCTCATAGCCCAGTTGGTACCAATAGGAATTAGGAAGGAGCCGTGTCAACTTGAGACTTGGAAAATTGATGGATGGTACACCCCCCCACACACACATTTTTGGCAGTCCTGGGGTTTGAACTCAGAGCCTTATGCTTGCTAAGTAGTCACTGTACTACTAGAGTCGTACTGCCAGCCCTTTATATGTTGGTTATTTTTAAGATAGGGTCTTGCAGTCAGGCGTCAGTGGCTCCCGCCTGTAATCCTAGTAAGTCAGGAGGCAGAGATCAGAAGGGTAGTGGTTTGAAGCCAGCCTGGGCAAATAGTTCACAAGACCCTATGTTGAAAACACCCAACACAGTAAAAGGGCGGGGGTTGGGGGAGGGCTGGTGGAGTGGCTCAAGTTGTAGGCCCTGAGTTCAAGTCCCAGTACTGCAAAAAAAAAAAAAAGAAAAGATTAGGTCTTTATGCCTGGATTCCAGTCTTCCTATTTGTGCTTCGCCACATAGCTTGGTGTGAAAGGCATGCACCACCAAACACCACTGTGCTCAGATTAAACCCCATTGAAATGAGGTTTTGTGAACTTTTTGGTCAAGCTGGACTTGAATCACTCCAGATCTCTGCTTCCTGAGTAGCTAAGATTACAGGAGTGAACCACCAGGCCAGGCCACGATGCATACTATACCAGATAATATTCATTCAGTGAAGGTGTCTTTAATTCCAAAGAGAAATACACTTAATCTGTATCACTTATTTATGTTTGAAACATGAAGTGTTAACTCTTAACATTTTCTTTTCTGCTAGGCAAATAAGGGAGAGACTGAAGAACCAAGTCACTCAGATGAAGGAAAAAGTACCTGGCTTCACACCTGGCCTGGCAATTTTGCAGGTATTAAATAGTTTATTTCATTGATGTCTTCCTTATTCAATCTCTCCATAGCACTAGAGACAATAGCACTTAGGACCTCTCCCTCCCTCTTTTTTTTGACTTCTGCGAAACCTTTCATATGACTTTCTTAGGGAGGTATAAAAGAATGGTGTGCTTCTAAACTGGGATGGCAGTGACATCCCCAAAAGTGACTTACCAAACCTAGTTTGGTGAGTAAAATGAGTTTAATAGGGGTAACTTTCAGAGTCATGGATGACTAAGGGGGGCTGCATTTGTCCAAAGTCTCCCGTGTCACTGAAATCAACACCTAGCCTACTAAGCTTCTGTTTTATATGGCTCTAAGTCTACAGCAGAATTGATACAAAATTGAATTATAGAGCTCCACCTAGTATTAAAACAGCAGAGGTAACTGCAGGCTCAAATAACATTAAGTTATAGATAAAACCAGACTCAGGGAAGTTGTATGTTTATGTGTGCTCGACCTTGCTCTTACTAGGGATTCTGCTGGTTCTAGCAAACACTGTCCCACTGTCTGACCATGGGAACAAGGCTTTGTTTTGCTACAGTCTGGCATGTAGAAGAGCTAAGTGGTGTTTGTTGCAAGATGGAATTACTCAGGCCAGGAGTCAGAGGACTAGTTACACTACATTGCACCCTTCCCTCTGGCTTGTTCATTCTTTCCTTCTCCTCAACAATGTTCTCTGAGTCTTGGTGAGGATATTATGTGACTGTCTTCTGATGAGAGTAGAGCACTGAGCCATTTTTCCACAGCTACAGTACAGACCACAGCAACAGATACTTCCTCCTGGAGTGACACAATCCCCAGTTGAGCACATGACCCCAATTTCTAGGTGGAGAGCCCAGTCAATGTACAAAAGCCTCATGGCTGTCGAAATGATTGTCATGAATGTTTCCCTAAAACTGGTTTAAAGCATCTGCAACGCTGACCTCATTATCCAGACCATAAGTACAGCACGTGGTGCCATGAAGCACAGGAGCCTCTGTCTAAGGCTATTTTGATTTGCAGTACTACTTTTTTCATTTGGGCTGTCTCCTGATTTAGCAAGAATATGCTTTTTATGTGTATGGTTTAAAGCTTTGGCAGTAAAGTTGGCAAGAGCCTTTATCTGAACAACGGGTCCAGCACCCCGACCTCATTTTCCAGCAGGGTGAAGAGGTATTCCCACCATGTCAGTCTCTAGAGAATGCAGGTTTTTAGGCCAGGTAGGCAAGGTATCATAGGTATCACCAGCAAGAATGACCACCTTGAGTGTGCATCAGCTGGTCCAGTTGTATCATAAATATGACCACAACTGATTTCTACATAATAACCTGTACTTCCTGTGGGTAGTATGCTCCATGTTTGTAGGGGTTTTTTGTTTCCTAGTTTATTCTATTTCCCAAACGTATGGCATTTATACAGCTCCTGGGCTCTTTGCTGCTGGTATTGATGAAGGGGGCTGTCAGTTTTATTTTATCTCTGAAGACAAAGAGGGCATGCAGATGTCCATTGTCAGCTGTCATCCAGGTTACTCCTCACCATACTGTGATGTATATGTCTCAGGATTTATTTATGTGTTCTGTCACTACTGCCAGTGTTAGCCCACGACTGACACTACAAGAGTGTGTGCATACAGAAAAGCCCTACCTTGGTGCCAGGTCCCCAGAATGTTGCTCCAATTTTGGGAGAGAAAAGGCAGCACATTCTAGGGCACACTTGTTTGGTTGAGTAGGGGAAGTTAGATTTGTTGTGGGTGTTGCTGTGGTCACTGCCCACTGCAAGAAGTTCCCCTCAGTGGTGGCTGGCAGCAGCAGTAATGTATGCACATGGACATAAGTGTTGAAGGCAGTTCCACTGGCACATCACATCCACTTAAAAAAAACAAAGGTAGTGACTTCCTTGCTGGGGCCTATGACTTTCCCAGCCTCAGGTTTCTGTCCCAGTTTATAGCATCAAACATGGGTTCCCTCCTGTAGAGCAGGCCTAAGATCCAGTTTGTATGTGGTTGGTTGTATCCATCCTAGTCTGGCCACTACTGCACTGATGGGGACATCCTACAGGGCACGCTGATGGTGTAACACATGGGGTGGGGGAAGCAGAGCAGAACAGTTGGTGACAATACCCCCACCCCCACCCTCCCCTACAGCTAGCATAGTGCCCTTTGCACCATGAATGCTACCCTGTAAAGAGGAAGCTTTCAGTTCAGTCCCAGCTTGATTTCTCTGGGCCGTCTGTCCAGTGTGTATTGTCTTCAGCAATCAGGATGTACAGTCTAGTTCTGGCATACAACCAACAGCAACAGCAGTAGTATGTATGGTGTTGAAGGTGTGGAGCTTCACTGGCCAAAAACTCATAGGAAAATGCCCACCCCTTGCACAGGGGTTTTCATTTAACAATCTTAGGACTTCTAGAAGCATTCTTTTCTACCCACTCATGGTGTCTTTATTTAAATTCTTTCTTTATTTTTTTTATTTTGAGATCGAGTCTTTCTATTATATATTCTAGGCTGGCTTCTAGCTAATGATCCTCCTGCCTGGGTCTTCCAGGAAATGGGATTATAGGTGTGTACCACTACTCCTGACCATTTAAACTCTTCAGTTGTTTTAATATGTGAGCTACTTCTGTAAAGTCTGATTTTTGTATCACCCCAAAAAGGCCAATAGGCTTTTAACCCATCCTTTTATTGGATATATTTTGTTTCCCATCACTGAAATAGATGGACTCCACCAGCTGCTTGGCTTTAGATAGAGTTGCTGCTCAGTACTGTATATCAGGCTTCTGCCCCCTTCTGCCCCTTCCCAAGTTTGTTGGGAATGTTCCTTCAGGTTGTTTCCACCATAGCCCCCGGCTGTAGACCTCAGGGCTCCTAGTAACTTCTAAAACAAATGGGTGTTGGGGCACTTGCATACAATTGCTTAGCTGGCTGCACAAGAATCTCAGCTTGCTCAAAAGCCTCTTGAGCCCTTTTGTCCCAATCCCATATAGCCTTTCCCTCTCTCTCATTCTCTCTTTCTCTGTCTCTCTCTATCTCTCTCTTATAATCTCCCTTTTTATCAGGTTATATAAAGGATAGACAACTTGAGCAAGGTGGGGTATAAAAATGTACCAGTATCCCAGGAATCCTGGGAATACCTGTAGTTGCTCCACATTTATTGGTGTAGACTGCTGGAAAATTTTCTCAGTGACTGTTTTAGGTCTTACCCAGCTACAAAACTCCCCATAATTTTATGACTGTGCTGGCCTCTGCACCTTGTAGAGGTTGATCCCATCCTACTCCTTTAGGTATACTTTGTATATCCTCCAGCTGTTTCTCTAAATCTGTAAGGTAATCAGAGGTTAGCATGAAACATTTTCATAGTGGGCAGGCAGATAACAAGCCAAGGTTCCAGGCCATACTCCCCTAGCCAATGGGGGGACTGTGCAGGTTACTTTGGGGGAGTACTCTGGAGATCCATTCCTGCTCCTTCCAGGTGAGTGTAAACTGGTGGTGGGACTCAGTAGCTAAAGGAATAGTAAAGAGAGCACCAGCATGATCTACACCGCATGATAAGGTCCATCACTTGTTTGTGTTAGTTGTTCAGTCAGGAGAGTGGTGTCAGGTACAGTGGCATGGATAGGGTATACTACTTTAGCTCTCTATAATCCTGGTTATTCTCCAGGAGCCGTCCAGCTTCTCTACTGGCCACGCCAGACTGTTAAATGGACTTTTGATTTTTACATTTTTCAATTTTTTTTTTTAATTTTTATTTTATTCATATGTGCATACAATGTTTGGGTCATTTCTCCCCCCTTCCCCCACCCCCTCCCTTACCCGCCCCCCACCCCCCTCTCCTCCCCATCCCCTCACTACCAGGCAGAAACTATTTTGCCCTTATCTCTAATTTTGTTGAAGAGAGAGTATAAGCAATAATAGGAAGGAACAAGGGTTTTTGCTGGTTGAGATAAGGATAGCTATACAGGGAGTTGACTCACATTGATTTCCTGTGCGTGGGTGTTACCTTCTAGGCTAATTCTTTTTGATCTAACCTTTTCTCTAGTTCCTGGTCCCCTTCTCCTATTGGCCTCAGTTGCTTTAAAGTATCTGCTTTAGTTTCTCTGCATTGAGGGCAACAAATGCTAACTAATTTTTTAGGTGTCTTACCTATTGTCATATCTCTCTTGTGGGCTCTCACTTTTATCTTGTGATCAAAGTTCAATCCCCTTGTTCTGTTTGCCCTTGATCTAATGTCTGCATATGAGGGAGAACATAAGATTTTGGGTCTTTTGGGCCAGGCTGATCGCACTCAGAATGATGTTCTCCAATTCCATCCATTTACCAGTGAATGATAACATTTTGTTCTTCTTCATGGCTGCATTAAATTCCATTGTGTATAAATACCACATTTTCTTAATCCATTCGTCAGTAGTGGGACATCTTGGCCATTTTTCAATTTCTTAATGGTCGTGATTTCTTCACACCTTCTGGCAGTCTACACTGCTTGGTATTAACTACCATGTAGTTAATACCCTGGCTCTCGATCTGCCTAGCCATGAGTTACTGTCTTTACCATGTGCACCCTCGGGTGAAATTCTCCAGTTGTGGTGTGCAGGGTTTTCCCCAGAAGCACATTCACCCCTAGTATGTTTCCTTGCTGAGGATAGATATAAATAGTATATGTCCTGTGGGGGGAATGGTTGCCTGCCCTCAGGATAAGCTTGCTCTTTTTTTTTTTTTGGTGGTAATGGGGTTTGAACTCAGGGCCTCACACTTGCTAGGTGCTCTACCACTTCAGACATACCTCCAAGGCATTTTGCAAGATAACTTCCAGTTATTTTGGAGATGGTGGTCTCATGAACTATTTGCCCAGGCTGGCCTTAAACTGTTGTCCTCCTGATCTCAGCCTTCCAAGTAACTAGACTTACAGGTGTGGCCACCAGTGCCCAGCAAGCGTGGTCTTCTTTATTTGCCCTGCCCTATCTCCATAGCTATCAACAGCTGCCCATTGCCCTTTATGGTTGGGGGATTGTCATGAATTAGGGTACACTCTGCCCCAGTATCCACCAGATCTTAGTGGTCAGTAGTTTCGTAGGGGGCCAGTGTATTCACAGTTCAACATGAGGCCTCCAGATACCCTGTGTGGTTCTCACCTGCAGTAAATCTTGGCTATCCCATCAGAGGAGCAGGGGTGAGAGGTGGAGGGTTGCATGGGAGGGGATCCTATCCCCATTAGATCTTCTGCTTCCAGGGCACCATACATGTGACAGGCAGCTCCTCATCTTCCCCTGCCTTGGTTAACTGTCATTCTGGAGTCAGAGCCTTCCATATGCTGATCAAGATGGCATGGTTTTCTGTCGATTGTATCTTGCGCTTACTAGCACAACACAAATCCTGCCACATTCCTTTTTAATCTTTTGGTTTTGCCCTTATCTGTCTTCATTTAGGACCAATCCTTTATGTTGGGACAAAACTTCAAGATATAAAATCCTTTCTTATCTAGAAAATGTTTTCATAACTTTCTTTACATCTGCTTGCTTTTTCTTTTCTACCTTGTTTCCTACCTTAATATAACAAAATACTCTAAAGATCCAGTCATGAGGCAGAGCAACATAATAAAATAAATTTACCAACTTACCAAGGAAGTTGAATCTAAACTAGATTAATGACAGGATGAAACAAACTAAGATCACTTGTCTACAGCTTGCTAAACTACAAGGTTCTTATTTGCTATGGGTTTTTTTTTTTTTTTTGTAGTACTGGGGTTTGAATTCAGGGCCTCATGCTTGCTAGAAAGGTGCTCTACCTCTTGAGCCACTCCACCAGCTGGATTTCTTTATATATTAACATAAATAAGGTCTTTATGGAAAAAGCTTTTTTTTTTTTTTTTTTTTGAAACAGGGTCTGGTTGCGTAGCCCAAGCTGGCTTCAAAGTGATCTTCCGGTGTGGTGAGATTATAGGCATGTACCAGTATGCCTGGATTAGAAAAATAATGTGGTTTTTTTTTTTTTTTTTTTTTTCTTTTGTAGTACTGGGGCTTGAACTCAGGGCCTTCACCTTGAGCCACTCCATCAGCACTTTTTTTGTGATGGGTTTTTTTTTGAGATTGGGTCTGTCAAACTATTTGCTGGGGAATGACTTTGAACTGTGATCCTCTGATTTCTGCCTCCTGAGTAGCTTGGATTACAGGCATAAGCTCCTGGCTCCTGGCCTGCATTCAGTCTCTGGCTGTGTGCTGGTCTGATTAAAATATATGAAGAAAACTGGCTAGAGATATAGCTCAGTGGTTGAGTTCATGCTACCATGCACAAGACCCTTGGTTCAAGGAAAGAAGGAAAGCAAATCTGTCATGTAGATGATAATTTTTTAATAGTCATCTGAGGTAATTATGGATATTTTCCACTGTTAGTGAGCTTTCATACTTCGTTAAATCTTTTTGTTTTCATACTTCGTTATATCAAGATGCTACAGTTAGAATGGATATTTACCTACAAGTGGTTTTGTAACATCCTTTATTCCTCATTAGGAAAATAATAGCTCACTGAATTGTGCAGATCTTCCAAATGTTAACGTATTTTTTTTAATGCAGCATAAAAAGCCGTATCATTAATAATCACCAGTGATTTCATCTGAAAAGTCTTTATGTATTGAGAAGTTGTCAGTTTTGTAGATCAAAAATTTGAATTTTCATTCAAAATTTCAATTTTTACTTACTTATTTATGCATTGGTGCTGGGGATTGAGCCCTTGACCTACTGCTTGCTAAGCGCTAGCCTGGAGCTTTTGTCATTGGCAACAAAGCACTGGGCTCAAAGCACTGGGCTCGACTGTGTTTTATTTATTTATTTTAGACAGTCTCTTCAAAGCACTGGGCTCGACTGTGTTTTATTTATTTATTTTAGACAGTCTCTTTGTAGCCCAGACTGGCCTCACATTCAGACTTTCAATCCTCCTGCCTCAGGCTGCTGAGTGCTGAAGGTTACAGGCATGAGTCACCATGCCTGGCTCACTTTATTCATTTTTGAGGAAATAATTGCCAAACACTCAAGCCTGTCAGTTATTCTTTCAAGAAACAATGGTATTCCGTAGAAAAGTGCATGTAGTTCAGCTGTCAAGGCAAAAAAGCACAAGTGCTTTCCTAGTAACAGCCACTGTGCTTCCTTCCCTGGGCAGCAGGAATGCTCTATGAGTGCTTCCTCGTTCCGTACATAAAGTACTAAATGCATGTACTCACGGGTTGAGGGAGGTTTAATAAAACAGTAATTTGTATTGCTTTATCAAGGGCATTCCTATGTGAAACTGGCTTCTATTTTTACTGAGAGTATGTGGTACTATAGGATAACCTTGACAACGAGTATGATCTGGTGCTTTTCATTTGTGCTGTCACCAGCTGTCTTACCCACCATTTTTGTAGTGCCACTACAGAAGTTAACACAGTGAAAAAGGCAAGCAACATTGTAGTAGTATGTGACAGGTGTCAGAATTAAAGCGGAGTCTCTTGTGACAGACCCTGACAAGTAAAGCCAGAGAAGCCACAGAGGGAGAGAGCTCTCATTCATGATTATATGGTAAGAACTATGACCAAAGACTGCCAAAACCATAGCCTTGTACAGAACCACAACCTTATGCAGAAAATACTCCTGTCTGCCTAGCAGCTGTGTGTCCATCTGCTATACTGACACCATCCTTGCTAGCGATACTTGTAGCCAGGGGTAATTGTTTCAGAATAACTTAGGAGACCCTCATTTTGCTTTTAGAAACCTTCTCTCACTTTATCTCACATGTATGTATGGATGTTACTATGGCAGTTATAGTACAATATTCACTCCTAAATAAATTATCTTTGAAAGATCTATTTAATTATCTTATTTATATAATTATTTATTTTAGTTTATTGTTTTTACATTTACTCACATGTGTATACATTGTTTGCTTCCCCCCTCCCCATTTATTTAGATTGACAAGTATTATGAAAATAGTTTGCCTCAGATCCCTTCTTTTCTTACAGTACTGGGCGTTGAACCCAGGGCCTCATGTTGGGCAAACATTCTAAGATTTGAACAGCCCTTTGTTTTTATTTTGTTTTTTGAGATAAAGTCTTCCTAACTTGGTCTGAGTTGGCCTAGAATTCTGATCATCCTGCTTCTGCCTCCTGAGTAGCTGGGATTGTAGGTGGATACCACCACACTTAGCTCAGATCTTTTTTTTAAATGTCATTGTTTTTTCATTTAATGGTTGTTTCTCTTTTTAAAGTTTATTTTTATTAATGTATATACTAGTTGTACATTTTAATGTGGCTTAGTGTAATATTTGAATACATTCCTTCAGTGTGCAGCGATGAATTCCAACTTCCCTTCTCCACACTTCTCCACACACTTCCCAACCTCTAGTAGTTAGTATTTCTATTCAGATTGACTTTGTTTGGCTTCCATGAGAGAGAATATGAAAGTCCTTCTGTGTCTGGCTTATTTCACACTGGAGTGTCCTCCACTCCCATTCATTTTGCTGCAAACAACAGGGTTTTGTTTGTCTTCAAGGCTGAATATATTCCATTGTATATGTGTACCACTTTCTTTATCCACTTATCTGCTGATGAGCACCTAGGCTGATTTCATATCTTAGCTATTGTGAATAGTGCCACATAAACACAAGCAGGCAGATAGCTCTTTGGTGTGCTGATTTCGTGTCCTATGGATATATACCCAAAAGTAGGATGGCTGCATCATTGGCTATTATTTTAAAGGAAAACCAAACCAAACAAACAATAAACAAACCAAAAAATAGCAACTGCTAATGAGGATGTGGAGAAAAAGAACCGCTGACACATGGTGGGAATGTAACTGATATAGCTGTTATGGAGAGCAGGATGGAGCTTCCTCAGAAAGCCCACAGAATTGTCTTGGGATTTGCTAGAGTTATATGGGCACACTCTGAGAATCATTGCCCTAGGTGATGTCATCAGACAGGACAGTAACTTCCAAATCTAGATCCCTTGTCAGTTGGGGACTCTTGGTTTCTGAGACCCCACTCATTTCCCTTCTTCAGTCTCCTTTTCTTGTTTTTTCATCTCCCAGATACCTGAACTATTTGAACATCTTAGGGCTCAGCCCTCAGATCTCTTCATCTTACTCTTTCCTTAAGTGACCTGACCCAGTCTACTTGCTTCATGAGTGAACACTTCCAAATTTAAGTCTCTATCTAGTTTCTTTCCTGAGCTCCAGATTCATCCAGTAGGGAGGCATTCGATAAATATTTGTCTGGGCAGATGTACAGATGAATGCTTGAAGGATTTAGTTGGATGGCAGAAAGTGCACAGCTTCCATTTGAAACTCTTTTTCAGAAATAATTGACTTCCTTGCTTCTCATTCTATCTCTATGTGTGTCTCCACATCCATCATTTAATACCTTACTATATTTCTGTCCCTTGTTTGTCCCTGTTTCATAATGAATAGTGCTTAAATATCACCCCTATTGCCCCCTGCTGCCGTTTATCTAAGAGGCCTTAGCTGAAAAGAAAGGCACAGAAGGCCTGCCTTTCTGTGTTCTCTGCTGTGGTGGTCTTACTCTTTTTCTTTCTTTCTTTTTTTATTTTTGCAAATTACTAAGAATCAAAGGTATATGTGGTAGGTGTATAGTTAGGGAATGGTTATTTCTTGACTTTTTCGTGTGAATTGTTGTAGAAAGAAAGTAAATGTCATAGGCAAGAAATCTGTCTCTGCGCTGGATGTATAGCTCACTGGTGGAACACTTGCCTAGCATGTATGAGGTCCTAGGTTTGATCCCTAGCACTGCAAAGGGGAAAAAAAAAAAAAAGAACAGGGTGAAGGAGAGGGAAGGGGAAGAAGACTATTTCTGTAGTATGTTAAATAAAAATTACAGTAGGTAATTGTTTTGAACAAAACTCCTGCTAAGCCCCAACAGACCAATATAAAAATCAAAATGGGCTCACTCATGTTAAAGTTCCAGTCACCAAATTGAAATCCCCAACAGTTTATCTGACCTTCTGATAATTAGGATTAGGGAGATTACAGTCACATTTCCCAAACCAGGAGAGTAAATCAACATAATAATGAATCCTAAAAAAAGGTAACCTAATGTAACCTAATGTTGATCAATAGGCTGTTTTTCTGTTGTTCTGCCTCCCTGTCCCTGTCTTACAAAGAAAGTAATTTTGAGGTGACCTTTATGCTTATTTTTTTTTCCTGTTTTCTTTAGCTTTTTTCTGTCTGTAAACCAACTTCCTCAGTTCGACTTACTGACACATCAGTTGTATTTTACGGAGTGATGTGTTGCCTGATTCTAGAATTACAAATAAAGCTCATTAAGATATTTAAGTTGTTGTAATTTTGCTCGTTGACAACAACTTTTCTTAGCGATATTCAGAAGTAGTATTTTCCCTGTTTTTAACAACGACTTCAAGATGGCAGAGTGGTTCAAGTGGTAGAGTGCCACTAGCCTAGCAAGCGTGAGACCCTGAGTTCAAACCCCAGTCCTGCCAAATAAATAAATAAATAAATAAATAAAATTGATTCCAGAATTGACTTTAAATTTATTGGTTACAAGTATATTTATTATATAAACACTGTTCTATAGCTGTCTCTTGTGTCCTTGTTGCTGAAACTGGCAGAATGTTCAGTCTTGTACTATGGTGCCAGCCAATATCTTTCTAATATCCACAGTTTATGTAATATGTTATAATCACATCTCTCTACCTCAGACCTCTTGTCTTTTCTATCCTGGCGCTGGTACTGCCATTTTCCTATACACTAATGCCAAAACTTACTCCCCACTGGGCTGTTGTCTATAGCTTCTGTTTCTCACAAGCTCTTGGAATCTCTTCTGTTCTTTGGATTCCTGATGTTCCCACCCGGAGGCCACTATAGTCTTCTGCTCATTGGTGGCTTCTGATATAGACATCCACCCTTTTGACCAGAGTAAAAGCTCTTGTTAAAATGCAGGTCTGATCACAATCCATTCAACTATATCCATCACACCTTTACTAAAGAAATGGTAGTACTATAGATATACTATAGAATGTTTACTATAGTTCAAATGATCTGTGTGATTGCTGTAATTATTATACTACCCCTACAGGTGAGATTTGTCTGCTTACGTGCTCAGAGATTTTGGGTAGCTTGCCTAAAGTCACTCAGGAAGGGGCTACCCATTTGTTTTTTCATTTGTCAACCTAAAAATACCAACTCTGCTTTAAGGAAATAAGATAGTAGTTTTATTCTGAGTCAAATATGAGTGATAATGGCCTGGAAAGATGGGGTCAAATTACCCTGAATGACATGTTCCACTATGGAACAGATTACTTGACTTTTTTTTTTTTTTTTTTTTTGCTTTTGTGATACTGCCGTTCAAACTCAGGGCCTGCACCTTGAGCCAGTCCACCAACTCTTTTTTTGTGATATTTTTTTTTCTGATAGAGTCTCAAGAACTATTTGCCTGAGCTGGCTTCAAACCATGATCCTCCTGATCTCTGCCTCCTGAGTAGTTAGGATTATAGGTGTGAACCACCAGCGCCCAGATCACGAGAACTTTTTGTAGTCACAGAAAAGAAAGTCATCAATGTGTTCACAAAATGCATGGGAGGGGTCATAAGATAGCTACAACAAGTTGGGGAAATCTATGGGGTTTTGATGTTGTCTTTATCACATTCTTACCTTTAGGGTTGGTGGAGGCTAGGTATGTCAAGCTTATATTCTGAGAGTTTTATCTAAAAATCAAGATGTTAGGTAGCATACAGATGTGGATAGTATGGCTATTTAAAAGGGGCTAAAGATAGCCTAGATAACTTTGGTTCTTTCTCCATAATCAGGATATTCTGTGCAGCCAAGGTTAAGCAGTCTGCAGGATCTTATGTAACTTCTTCAGAGAACTTCAGTCCTTAGCATTTTATTAGGTTTCTTTCCTTTTTTTTTTGGAGGCACTGGGGTTTGAACTCCAGGACCTCATGCTTGCTATGCAGGTGCTCTACCACTTGAACCACTTCTGAGACTTCTTACCCCTTTATTAAAGGGCACTCAAAGCTTAGAGTGGTGGCACTGCCTGTTATCCCCAGCACTCCAGAGGCCAAGGCAATTATGAGTTCAAAACCAGCCTGGGTTACATAGTGAGACAAACAACAATTTAAAAAAATAAGAAATTCATGATCTGGCTCAACTATATACTTTAAATCCCTGAGCACCTAAAATATTTTATTATTAATAGCTAATATTTGATTTCTATCAGCAACTATTCAGAGTATTCTGTAACATTCTGAGTATTCTAGTAACTCACCTAGTTCTCACAAAACACATGAACAAAAACAATAAAAGTAATGTAGTAGACTGACTTTAGTAGCTACAAAAAGTTCCTGGAGTAGAAGGAAAAATTAACAAGTAGACCAATGCCCTAGATATTTTACAGTATAAAGCAGGGATTGGCAAATGGTGACCTGTGTTCTAATGCTGCCAGGTTGAAAGGGTTAAAAAAGAAGCAGCAGCTTTGACAGGGTGAGGGGTCCAAGAAGCCTAAAATGTACCCTGTTTGGCCCTTTTTCAGAAACAGTTTGCAGACTTTTCTAGTGTTTTTTTTTTAAATTCCTAACCTCTTCTGAAATAGGACCTTTTTTGGGAATGATGTAATGCACAATCTCTTCTCTTTGAAGAACGAGATTAGCATTCCTGATAAAATGCTTAAGTAATGTTCTTGATAAACTGTAGTGAGATTAAGATTTGTTCTCAGAAACCAGTCTTCCACCCACCCACTTGACTGCCAGTCAAGAATCTAATGTTCTTCAAACATTCTTGCATCTAGTCTGTCAATGATTATATAACCATTTCCCTATAAAATGAGTGGAGCTGGGGATGTAGCTTGGTGGCAGAGACTTGCCTAGTATGCTTGAGGCCCTGGGTTTGATCCCTCCCAAAACAAAATTAGCCCACAAAACTGGGAACTGAGGGCTGGGATTTGGGCCATATCCCTGAGAGCTGAGGATGCCAAGGTCTGGAAATAGTGTTATGAAGGCCTGAGTCCTGTTCAGAAGAGCCAGACTTCAGTTATCTTTGCTATGAAAGCACCTATCATCTTTCCCACTGCAATTTTGGAGAAAAAAAATTAAAAATTAAACCCACTATCTTACTGTAATGTTTTTTAACCTTGAAAAGGAGAAAAATAAATTTGTAAAATAAATTGTAAATGGTTATAGCAAAACACTGTAAACATGAAATGAAATAGAGAGACAGTGTGGTGGCATAGAAGTTCAACGGATTTGGCTCCTATGCTGATTCCTGAATGGAGGGTGGAAGTTTTCTGTCTGCTTCTCTTGGCTATCTTAACTATGTAAACTTGTCCAGGGTCATCTGTGGTTTTTTCTTGGTGTTGCAAGAGAGCTTTCAACTGCCCCTGGGGCTAGGGAAGAGTGTGAAATGTGCCTTTGACTGCTTCTGCCTCTCTCACGTGTTTCTTTCCTGACAATTAATTTCTTGGTTCTCCATGTCCTGTTGTCTAGGGATGTCAGAAAGCAGAAATTCCACATTTCTCTTAGGCCTTGCTTAGTTTCTAATGCAGATACAGCTATCTCCTACCTTTTTCTTTGCTTTTTTGTTGATGTGGAGTCTCAGTGGCTTTCAGTTCCTGGGCTGAAGCTATCTTCCTGGCCTTAGCTTCTTGAGTAACTGGGACTACAGGTGCCTTCCAGTGCACCAGTCTTAACTTTTACCTTTCTTTTGACTTTTTCAGTGGAAATCAGAGAAGCCTTGTTTTGAGTGTGGATGAAATGCCACTTGTGTTCACAAAGTCTGCCCTGACAGCCTCCGGTTTCTTCTATAAAAATTCCCTTCACTGAGTGGCATAGCTCAAATGTTCCTTTTATCAAAACTAAAATTGTGGAAGCTTTTCTATACACTTTGCCTTTTCCTAACTGTCTGATTTGCATGTATTTGTTATTCTAGGTTGGTGACAGAGATGATTCCAATCTTTATATAAATGTGAAGCTGAAGGCTGCTGAGGAGGTAAAACCTAGCACAATTGTGCTGTCACACTCCTCCCCCACCCCCACCCTAGGTCTGCTGGTTAACCCTTGCCCTTTGTGCCCCTCCCCGTAAGATTTTCACTGATACCAACAAACATTAGTTTATGTATTCTGCAAGTCAGAACTGGATGACTTAGCACCACATCCTCTGGTTTGCCCCTGGATGCTTTCTCACTGGTGATTTTATTACTTCCCAAAGAGCAGGAATAGTAGACTTGAAATGTGTTAAGTGCAATGGTGAGTGTGAGCAAATGAAGATGAGGGGGTTGAAATGAGGGACTGATTCTTCTGAATACTTAGGGTGAAGAGAAGCCTAATACTCCTGCTTCGTTTTAGTTACATCCTTAAAAGTAATGGGCCAATATCTCAAGTTCTCTTACCATTTACCTATTTTAAATGTTCATTTTTGCAGATTGGGATCAAAGCCATTCACATTAAATTACCAAGATCAGCCACAGAATCTGAGGTGAGCCTCTGTGAACTGATTATAAGGCGGGCAGCTAAAGTACTCTCTTGTCTGCTTTTTGGTTTAGTGGATCTTTAGGAACTGAGGTACATTTTGCCGATGCAAGATCCTCAGGTAATTCTTTCTTCATACTCTCCCTCCAGAAAGTTCTTAGAAATAAATACCCACAGAGTAAATGGTGCAGTTCTTGGGTCTGAACCTTAGGTACTCAACATTTTGTTGCTTCCAGATCACCTGTGATGTTCCTTCAAAAGGATCCTTGGTCTGTAATTATCTTTGATTTAAAAACCAAATATGTATTCCATTTATATGGTGTGCAAGAATAAGCAGAGCAGGGACTGGGAATAAAGCTCAGTGGCACAGCACTTGCCTCTAGCATATACAAGGGAGGAAGGAAGGGAGGATGAGAGAGAAAATAGGCAGAACAGATCAGTGGCAATTTAAGTAAATTGTGGCTGACTGTAGGTAGAGGATTAACTGAAGGGGCAGGAGGGAAAAGGAACTTTCTGAGGTCATAGTAATGTTCTATACCTACACTGTTGTGCGTGGTGACCTTTGGCCCCATGAGGCTATTTAAATTTAATTAAAATGAAATGAAATAAAAAATTCACTTCCTCAGAATACTAGCCATATTTCAAGTATTCAGTAGCTGCCATTATATAATTATATTGTAAGGGGCAAATTATAGAAAATTTCTGTCATCATACAAAGGATTATTGGACATTGCTGATCTACACCTTTTTGTTGTTTTCCCAGTTTTTATTCACAACCTCAAAATATTCCCCATGAGTTTTAATCCTTTCTTTGTTCCAATTAACTTGGAAGTAACTTAATTTACAACTGTTTTTTGCTTGTTTACAATTATCACAGGTTATTTTTCTTTAAGTATTTTTTGAAGAGATACTTCAAATACCTTTTGGAAAAAGTTAGCTTAGAAGTCATGGTGATCTTTTTTTGAGATGGAGTTTCATCATTATGTAGCCCAGGATAACTTCGAACTCGTGATCCTCCTGTCTCTGCCTCCTGGCTGCTATTTTTGGTGTGTGCCTGGCTGTTTATTGTGATCTTGCTCTTGATCCTTTTGATGGTTGCAGCCCCTCCACCAAGATTCTCAGCTTTTCCATTCACTTTGATTCTTAGAGAAATGACTTGAAATGGGTAGCATCCGTGATTCCATCTTCTACAGGGTGGGTACAGTCAAGGGTGAACTTCAGAACCTGCTTCTTTTTTGCTGCCCTTCACCACAAGCTTTTTCATAGATGCCATGATGGCAGTGCAGGCAGAAAGGGCTACCATGGGTCTTGCTGTTGTAGTAATAAGTTATTAATATTTTTAACTTTTTCTCTAATAGATTTCTTTCCAGACACCTGTGGGGTTATGTTAGTCAGCTTTCCATTGCTGTGACAATTTCTGAGATAATCAGCTTGTAAGGAGGACAGATTTACTTTGGTTCATGGTTTCAGAGGTTTTAGTCATGGTTGCGTGACCCTATCACTTTGAGTCTGTGGCAGCACAGTCTATTGTGGCGGGAGTGCTTGGCAGAGGAGGCCTGCTTAACCTCACAGCGACCAGGAAGCAAAGAAAGAGAAAGAAATCCATCTCCCAGTATCTCATTCAATGGCACTTTCTCAATGACCTACTTCCAGTAGACCTCACCTCCTAAATGTCCTACCGCTTGCCAGTAGCACCACAGACTGGGTACTAAGCCCTCAACACCTGGGCCTTTGAGACATTTCAGATCCAAACTATAGCAGATCCATTCTGTGTTAAAATAGAGTTTCTCTCAGGATTCACAAAGGAGGTACATTCTGAGAGGACTATAATTAAATTCTTGGGAGAAATGGGGCAACATGATTTTTGCCTTTGAAAGTTATTTCTCCTCCCTTTTGATTTCTGTGCTGTATACAAATTATCTGTGGTATTACTTTTAGGTGTTAAAGTACATCACATCCTTGAATGAAGACTCCACAGTACATGGATTTATAGTGCAGCTACCTTTAGATTCAGAGAATTCCATTAACACTGAAGCAGTCATCAATGCTATTGCACCTGAAAAGGATGTGGACGGGTGAGTGTGACTTGATTTCCTACTTTGCATTGTGTGTTTTTATTTATAATACATTTCTATTTGGAAGTGCATATTTCTAAAGAATAAAGATAGCTGACTATCTTTATTTCTCCCTTATTTTTTATCACTTCTGTTATTTTCAGATTGACTAGTGTCAATGCTGGGAAACTTGCTAGAGGTGATCTCAGTGATTGTTTTATTCCTTGTACACCCAAAGGATGCTTGGAACTCATCAAAGAGACAGGTAAAAACAAACAAGCCAACAAACAAGAAAGCACTGTTTCTTGGAGCCTGTCTTGACATGTAGAGGTATAGAGGGAGTACACTGTGGATCATATTGATTGGCACAAGGGCCCGTCTAGGGGTTTAACCTGAATTCTCAATTTTCTCAAAAACCCTGTGAAAGAGTTGCTATTGTTCAACAGGCTCAGAGCTGAGTGTGTTAGCACATATAATCCCAGCACTTGGGAGGTGGAAGCAGGAAGATCAAAGTTTGAGGGCAACCTGAACTCCATATCTTCCCCACCCGCCAAAAAACAAAACAAAACAAGGGCTTGGGATATAACATGCCCAAGACTTGGATTTGATTCCTAGTACCACCACCAAAATAAATAAAGGGTAGGGGGAGGGGAAAGGAAAGGAAGGGGGAAAAAACAGGCTCAGAGAGATATGGAGTAATTTGCCTAAGAGATAACAGAACCAAGATTTGAACTCAGGGTTGTTTGAATTTGAAGCAGTTTATTTTTGTGAAAAATATATCCTGTATGATAATAAGAATTAAGAGAGTATGGAAGTATACACAGTGAAAAGTCCCATTCTTAGAACTGGTGCTGAATCTCCATAGTGGTTCCAAGAGTAGACAGATGGCTGGACATGAGTCTCTTGAATAGTTGGCTGTGTTATCTCCCCAAGTAACTGGTACCTTGGTATTTTAATTTTGTTATGAATACTTTTAGCAGAGGTTATTTTTCACAAGGGAACAACTAAGTAGGTCAGAAGTTTCAAGTGGAAAGTTTGGCGGCATAAATGAAAGTTTCTGTGGTTGGCAAGAAAAGGGCAAACCATAAGCCTTGGGACAGCTATTAAAGTTCAGTCCCACACCTGAATTTATATTCTTTAGCATATTTTACAAACAGTTTATTGCAGTTTAATGAAAATAAATTCCATGAACTACAGCAGCTATAAGCATTTGCAGTGCTAGGGATTGAAGCCAGGGCCTCATGCATGCTAGTCAAGTGTTCTACTACTGAGCTGCACCCTCTGCCACAACCGGTGTACTTTTTAAGCACATCATAGTTTGAGGTCTTTACTTCTAGGTGTTCGTGGTCTTGACATTATGTAAAAGCTGGACTTTTTCTGATAAAATTGGTTTTATGCAAGAAGCATAATTTAAACTCAGACTGCCTCAAGCAGTCCTGATTGGTAAAGGAGTTGAGCAGAGTCCTCAAGACCTCTCTGCTCTCTGCTTCCTTCTGTGTGGGCAGGTCATTCTCAGGCTCCTCATGGAGGCCCTAAGCAGCTCCAGTCTTCTTCCTCTGACTGGGACTGGATCTTATCCACCAGGGGATGAAATAGAGGCATTTGTCCTAATCATCTCAGAAGAGTGGGAGTCAGTCGTGAAAAAGTCCTTGGTATATTGCCAGAAGAATGGATGCTGAGTTAGCAGAAAGGGAGTTTTTCACTACAGTTAAATCTCTCCTGTATCATTTCCCTGTGAATAACCATATGATTCAGGTCCTAAGCCAAAAGAGAAATTTAGATGAGAATCTGCATGAATAAACTTAACAAAGTTGGAAAGAATTACTGATACTAATCTAATTTCCTTTATTTCTCTCCACTCTGTTCCATACACCCTAGTTGTTATAACTGTTTTGCCCATGTAATTTAATCTGATAACTTCTTCCATATGGCTGTTTAGCTGTGTGCCAGGGATTCTTTTTTGAGTGTAGGATTTCTTCCCACTTCCCTATGACTCAATGAGTGGATCTTGGCCTAAGCTGTTCTCCAAAACCCACAGAAAGAAGGACAGTGTATAAGTCCCAATCTGTAGCTGAAACCCTGTAAGGCTGAGAACGTCGTTACTAAAGAAGGGATGTTTTTAGGAAGGTTTCCACCTGATGTTAAGAACCTGCTTTTGTGCACTTGTTCTCAGTTTTTTACTTGGTGGCGTGTGAAGGAGGGTAGCTGCTTTCTCCCAACTCTGATGTGTACTGGCTTTTTTTTCAGGGGTGCAGATTGCTGGAAGGCACGCTGTCGTGGTTGGGCGCAGTAAAATAGTTGGTGCCCCGATGCATGACTTGCTGCTGTGGAATAATGCCACAGTAACCACCTGCCACTCTAAGACTGCCAATCTGGATGAGGAGGTAGGGGGTCTAGAGAAGAGGAGAAGGTTGTGTGTGTGTGTGTGTGTGTTCTTTTACAAGAAGAAACAAATTCAAATTATAGACTTTTCCAAGTTTATACAGACTTCATCTGACTGTATACTTTTTTATTTTTTTTTGAGATGGTTTCACTATGTAACCCAGGCTGGCCTTGAACTTGTGATCCTCCTGCCTCAGCCTCCTGAGTGCTGAGATTACAGCTGTGTACTACCATGCCCAACTCTGACCATATACTTTCTATACCAGTCTGCTTCCTGACTGACAGACTAACAATGTAGGCACTGGAATTTTCTCTCCCTTATTCCCCCATGTCCAGTGTGTGTGACAATGGTGGCCTTGGAGGTAGAGGTGCTCCAGAGGAGGTTGTGAGCAGTACACATCTATGGGCAACTTGTTCTCAACACCACGTCAGATTCCTGAACCCAAGATGGCTAACATGTCCACATCCCTGTTGACAATGCAGTGTTATTTTAGAGAGAGGCCCAGCGCCTTCTGTTTTAATCTTCCGAAAGCATGCTTATGTGGAAGGTGGTAGTGCCCATATTCTCTAGGAGCGGGCACATTCTCCACATGTTACATTATCCAGGGAGTAGATCTCAGAGTCTGATTACAATCCCAGTGCCCTCTCCACCCAGCAGTTTCTCATTGCCTTTGCCCTTGAGTAAAATACCTAGTGAAAAGGGGACTTTTGGCAATGAGCATGGCACATGAAGGTGTCAGAAACTGTGTAGCTTGTATTTGAATCCTTAACCCGATATCCTAAGAGTTGATAATTAAGAATTCAATTCAAAGTTCAAGGATGTCCTTTCCACTTCTAGAGTTTCTTGGTGTGTATCTCATTATTTAATTTCTGAAATCTGAATCCCTTCCCCCTAGGTTAATAAAGGTGACATCCTAGTGGTTGCAACTGGTCAGCCTGAAATGGTGAAAGGGGAGTGGATTAAACCTGGGGCAGTCGTCATTGACTGTGGAATCAATTATGTCCCAGGTGAGTATTGCATGGGAGGATGGGGGTTTCTGGTAAAGTATCAGGAAGGAAAGAAAGCCTGGGAGAAAACTTCTTTCTCACTTATGCTTGAAGTCCTGAGGTTTGGAGAGACTGACTTGCCTAAGAATGCACACATTTAGTAGACAAAATAGTTGTCACTTCTGGGCTGGCCACCCTAATGTCAGAGGCTGTGACATTCACTGTCATGCTATTCAACTTCCAAGTTGACCTAGTCTAGAGAAACAGAGAGAGGAGGGGTAGGAGGATGATAACTGTTCTGTCTTCATAGAATCACCCTTTATTTTAACAAAGGTGATGGATAGATTTAAATTGAATAGTGTGGAGTCCTTCCTTATCCATGGTGGGGCTTTGCTTTCCATGGGTTCAGTTGCCCATGGCCAAACGTAAGTTTTAAATTGTGTGCCATTTGAGTAGTTACTGAAATCTTGAACCATTTATTTCTTTCCTACCCCTTCCTACCTGAGACATGAGACATCTCTTTGCCATATCCACACCAAATACATTACCTGCCCATTAGTCACTTAGTAGCCATCTCAGTTACCAGATGGACTGTGGCAGTATTGCAGTGTTTGTATTCAAGTAACCCATACTTTACTTAATAATGGTCCAAAACTGCAAGAGTAGGGATACTAACAATTTGGATATGCTAAAGAGAAGTTGTGAAGTGTTTTTCTTTATGTTAAAAGGTAGAAGAAAGCATAAAGTACTTATAAGATACTTATGAAAGATCACATTCCTGTAACTTTTGTTAAAGTGTATTGTAGTAATTGTTCTATTTCATTGTTTGTTATTAATTTCTTACCTTGCTTAGTTTATAGATTAAATTTACATAGATATGTATGTGTATATAGGACAACACTATATATAGAGTTTGGTACTGTCCATGGTTTCAGGTATTACCTGAGAGTCTTGGAGCATATCCTCCCACAGGTAAGAGGAAGCTACTGTAGAATCCCTGCAAAGTGCTGTCAGAGTCCAGATGAGAGACTCATTCTAATATTTGGGCTGAGTGTATAGCTCAGTGGTAGAGCACTGCCTTGCATGTGTGAGGCCCTGGATTCCATTCCTAGCACTTCCAAAAGAAGAAAATAAATGTTTGGCTTGGACTTTTTTCTAGGCAGAGAAGATAAATGCAGCCTTTAGTCATAGCTAAAACTGTATGTGGCATCCTCATTCCCACGTTACTGCTGATTCTCTTGTTTTAGTTAATGTACCATCATTCCGCCTCCTCGTAGGTCTGAAACCTTTTTGGTTTCCCTCCCAGCCATTCTCTATATTGCATCCATTTTTACTTTTTTCCAGTACTGGGGTTTGAGCCTCACACTTGCTAGGCAGGTGCTCTACTGAGCCACTCCACTAGTCCAGTATCCATTTTAAGTATTAGGAACTACTATTCTCTCTCCCCTGTTCTCATTGTCATCCCTGAGTGTCATCCCCCCAGCCGAGGAGTACTGTCAATTTCCTCCTGGGTTTCCTCCCTACAGCTGGTTCTCACTCCCATCTACCACCTGTTCTTGCCTTGCCATGCTCACCTGCTGGTGTGGATCTCCCCCCCACATCTCTCAGACTCCTTCATGTCACATGTGTGTCAGTGATCCCTGTGGCCTTTCATCTCGCTTGCACTTAGTGAATACCTGGCTTTAGCTGTTGGAAGCTGGACCACTTTCCCTTCCCTGCATGTGCCTGGCTTGTCCTTTGCAGCTCCAGTGCCTGCCTCCCTAGTGGATCAGGATGTTCTTTCAAATATAAGATCTCAAAGAAGAGTATGGCAATACCTGTATATGTAACTGGTGGATTCAAGATAAGAACATTCTTTAACTGAGCAGCTACTTCTATGCATCAAGCACCATGCCAGGCCTTGGGCTACACAGCTAAGGCTCAACTGTGGACTTCATTCATTCATTCATTCATTCATTTATGCTGGGAATCAAAGTCAGGGCCTACATCACAAGAACCCCTCCCACCCTTTTAGATTTCACTTCAAACTCTTCTTGCCCAGCTCCTCTCTGTATATTTTACCTATTCCTCCTTCCAAACTGGTCTGATTTCCCTTCAACCATGGATGAGCTCTCTTTTGAAAACCCTTCTCTTCCTTCCTCCTCTCCCATAGAATGTGGCATTTCCTTTATTGTGTGTATCCCATGTTCCATTTCTTGTGCCCTGTCCAGTTTCCTACCTTCTGACAGCTGGCTCTTAGATCTGTTGGTTACAGTGAATATAATCTTTATTCTTCCTATCTCAAGTTTGAAATGCAGACACCAAGCTGCCAGGAGTATTAGTCACTGTCAAGTGCTCACCGTTTTTAACCTCCCTCCCACTCTCCCTACCATACTTTTAAGACAGTAGCTCATAATTGATCACTCATTTTCTGGTAGTATAATTATCTAATGGGTGATAAAGAAATTGCTCTCCTACAACTCCTCACTTTGAATCCTTGCAATATGACATTCAAACCCATTCTGCATCTTCTGTTCATATTTCTGCATTGGGCATTTTTGTGTTACTAGGGTTTGTTAGGCACTCTACAACTTGAGCCATGCCTTCAGCCCTGGGCATTGTTTGGATTAGATGTGAGAGAAAAAGAAGAACACCCTGGACGGGGATTTGGAATTTTATAGTCTGAAATGTTGGTGTAAACATGACACTTAGCATCCTGTTCACATTGATTCCTCATCTAGATGGTAAAGTAAAAATCAAATCAAAGCAAATCGCCCCTTCTGGTGAACATGCTTTCACTGATCCTGTGCATACAGGGAAATAGATGCTGCTGGGGCTGCATGTTATAGTCCCCAGTGATGGGAGAAGCACCAAGTTACAGACCATTTTCAGGCTGTAGGATTGAAAGAGTGTTCTTTACAAAACTCCATCTTAGTTTATTTTCATTTTTTTTGTTTTGCTAAGGATCAAACCCAGGGCTTCATGCTTACTAGGCAAGTGCTCTACCACTGACCAAATCCCCAGCCCTTGAGTTTTTTTTTGGGGTGGGACTGGGGTTTGAACTTGGCTTCATGTTTGCTAGGCAGGCATTCTACCACTTGAGCTATACCTCCAGCCCAAATCTTCATTTTATTCTACTTTTTAATTTATTTTGCTTTTGGCAGTACTGGGCTTTGAACTCAGGGCCTCACAGTTGCTAGGCAGGTGCTTTATCACATGAGCCATTTTGCTACCCCAAATCTTGATTTTAGACGCAACATATTCCACAACTGGGCCACTTCTTGGTTCATATTTTGATTATTTCTTTCATTTGCTGGAGAATGGGTACAGTGAGAGATTAGCATACATGAGCCTCAAGGTTTAATCCCCAGCACCAGAAAAAACAATTAATAATACATTGTTTGTGTGATCCCCTCAGGGATAAATCACTTAACATATTAAGAATGAATTAAGGTGTGTACATTTTTTTCAAAAGAATTCTTTTAAATTTATATTTTTTGACATGCTAGAGATTAATCACAGGAGTACATGATAGGCACTTGCTATCATCCCCAGCAAAAAGAATATTTTTAAAGGTTCAAGTGTAGAGCAGAAAGCATTGGCCAAAAGAACTTGTGAAAGTGTTCTTCCTGTGTAGCTTACTGCTAAAGATAATTTGAGAAGGGCTAGACTGCTAGCATTTTACTTGGAGGGGGTTCAAAAAGAGGGCACAGCTTCTTCAGCATACCTCAATCCAACCTCAACCTAGCTAGTGTCTTCTGTACTGCCCTCTTTAATTAGGGGTGCCCAAATTAAATACTAAGGAGTCCAGGCTCAGGTGAGTTTTATACATGCAGCTTCTCAATGAAAGACACATGCTAGGGCTAGGAATAGATAGTCTAAATGTCTGTCTGTACTTAGGTTGAGAAGTGATCGCTTTTCCACTGAGCACTCATCCTGTGAGACACTGTACTTATGTCAGCCAGCACTTAAGTCAACCCTGACAGTATTTGGTGTAGGGGCAGACTTGAACTTGACCAGTTCAGCCTTTGGTTGCACAGTAATTCGTGACTCTGTCTATGTAGAAACTAAAATGACTAATGCTAACAAATATAGGTGCATAACTAGCATTTTAAGCTAACTTCCAGATAAGACTGTTGAAACCTCTACAAAGGACAACCATATATTTCCTTGGCATTTTGAAACACCTTTAGGGGTTGTAAGGTAACTGTTCTGCCATAGCTTGCTGGTTCAGAATCTTCTAGAAACCTGAAGGAGTTGTGCTCACCAACTCCAAGTACATATAAAAAATATCTTGCACATCTAGGGTGGGAGGAAGAGCCCTTATATTTGGAGAAGGCTTTTTCAATTTCAGTTTCAAGAATGTGCACACTTTCTTGTTTGGTTCTCTGGAAGCTTGTGCGATAGGTAGTGTTAATCGTATCTTTGGACTTAGAGAATATGGAGCCCCAAGGGCTGAGGACAAACAATTAGTGAAAGAGCTTATCCTAGAGCAGGTCTCTTAGATCAGTTTTTTTGGTTATACCTGGAAGCTTCCTCTCAGTTGTGGAGATCTGCTCAAAGAGAAGTGGTTTTGTGGCTAAGATTCTACCAGACCCTGTTTTATTGCTCCAAGGTGTAGGCCTGTACCCCACCCCCTCCAGGAAGTGCACCACAGCCAAGTGTAGGATGTTCTTTGTGTGAGTGAGCAATGATGCATCGCTCGATTTTGTTCTTTTAAATAGCTATTCTTTGCTGGTAAGATTTGTAGTTGTTCTTAAATCCTTTTAAGGGAAGTATAATTATATTCTTTGCCTTTAGCATACATTTAAGTGGTTGCTCCTCTTTAGAATCGGGTGTTGAATTGTTCCTCCAGCTCAAGCATGGAGCTCACAAAATGCTGACAGTTGCTGTAGAAACGGTATCCGGCAGCTGTGGCATAGTTGGAGCTTTGTGCACCCAAAAAATTCCTTTGTAGGCCTTAGCAAATTAACATTTCAAAAGGTGCTCATTATATACTGGGTAGTTGGTTTTAAGAATAAAAAGCAGTACCTTATTTGCCACCTGAGGGATTACAAAAGGATTCTCCAGGTTCTGGAAAACCACATACACATTTTGTGAATTTTTACAGGTAATATTTTTTCCTAGGAAATGGGAAATACCTGTCATCCAGTACTGGTGTTGGGGGCAAGCCCAGGCCCTCGCACATGCTAGACTAGTGTTCTACCTCTAAGCTATACCTCTCACCCTATCCTGTAGAGAGTTTAAGAGGCATTTGAGCCTGATGGGACAAATACACCCCAAATTTTTAGTTTTGGGAACCAACTGTCATAGTTAATCATTTAACTTGGAGTTAAACACCAGAATTCCAATTCTGAGACTCTGCTTTGATTTTTCTTTTCCTTGACAAGACCATACAAAACCAAATGGGAGGAAAGTTGTGGGTGATGTGGCTTACGAGGAGGCTAAAGAACGAGCGAGCTTCATCACACCTGTCCCCGGCGGTGTTGGGCCCATGACTGTGGCAATGCTAATGCAGGTACTTGAGAATAAAAGTTTCTGTGATCATTCTAATGACCTGATAGAATTCTAGTTGCTGTCAAGAGACATGGCATAAAACCTACACAGAAGTTAGGCAGAGATGTGAATCTGTTGAAAAACAAAGGCAATGAAAGAACAGAGTAGTATCAGGCACATTAATAGAGGAAGTGGCACAATTGTTATTTCCATTAGAATATAATAACTTCACAAACAGAAAAGTAGAAATACACTGACTTGGCTAGGTCTATTTTGGTTTGCTTGGTCTTTGTGACACGCACCAGCTGGTACTGGGGGAGACAAGTAGTCCCAGGGCATGGTAGGTGCCTGTGAAGTCACCTAGAATGGAAGAATGCTTTGAGGGTCTTTGTTTTGCAGTACTGGGGAATCAAACCCAAGGTCTCCAGCTCCTTAGGCTAGGTAGGCACTCTGCCACTTGAGCCACTCCACCAGTCCTCATTTTGGGAATGAACAGGAACAACCGGGGTTTTGGAAATGAGGTGGAGCATAAGGTAATCACCTCTTCTAAGTACCATTTATGTCACTTTGCTCAGAGCACAGTAGAGAGTGCACAGCATTTCCTGGAGAAATTTAAGCCAGGAAAGTGGACGATTCAGTACAACAACCTTAACCTGAAGACACCGGTTCCAAGGTAAAAATGAAATTTCCCTGAATAGAACTTTGTGGGTTGCTGGTTTATAGATGGCGGGTTCTGTAGAGTACACCCATGCTTTTACTGGAAGCACATAGTTAGGGTTGGGGTGGGGTGTCTTTACTAGTATGAGATTAATTGAATTCAGTGCGTAAAGATTGATACCTATTTTCCATGTTTTTAAAGTGACATTGATATATCACGATCTTGCAAACCGAAGTCCATTGGTAACCTGGCTCGAGAAATTGGCCTGCTCTCAGAAGAGGTAGAATTATATGGTGAAACAAAGGCCAAAGTTCTGCTGTCAGCGCTAGAGCGCCTGAAACACCAGCCTGACGGGAAATATGTGGTGGTAACTGGGTATGCATTAGTTCAAGTTGCCAGTCAAGTTTCTTTTTTAGGGGGGATTGTGGGCAGTACTGGGGTTTGAACATAGGGCTTTGTGCTTGCAAGGCAGACACTCTATCACTTGAGCCACCTCTCCAGCCCCAATCAAATCTTAATATTCATCCTGATTGGTGTCACCAGCAGTTGTAGTTGTACTTAGTGTGCATTTGTGGAGGTGCCATTAAATTGTTTTTTTAATTTTCACATGTATTTGATCCTTCCAAGAATCCTGTGAGGTAGCAAAGAGCAGAGATCATTCAGAAATGAGAAGATTGGTCAAAGTTATCCATGGAGTAACTTTGGGTGGAAGAGTTTGGTTTTCAGGTAGAATCACCTTTTAATTTTTTAAATCCAGAATTTGTTAATTCAGTGGGTGTCCTAAGCAGTCATTTTTATTTCTGGGCTAAGTTGCTACATTATAAATAAAAGCTAGGGTTTTTTTTTTGTTCATTTGTTTTACAGTGCAGGGGACCAAACCTAGGGCATCATGCATAGGTAAATGTCTACCACTGAGCCATACTCCAGCTCCAAAAGTTAGTTGTTTGTTGTTTTTAAGACAGGGTCTTGCTATGTAGCCCTCAAACTCGCAGTCCTCCTGCGCAGTCTCTTGAGTGCTGGGATTATAGAAAAGCACCACCATGTCTAGCAAAAAGTTGGTTTTTGAGACTATAAATTGAGAAATTAAAATTATAGCATTGTCTGGCAAGGGCAAGTATAAAGGAACTACATTTGCTCTGTACAATGAAAAGAGCTAAGATACAACAGTTTGTTTTATTTTGCTTTTTTTTTTTTTAACTTTTGGAAATTACAACTAAGACTCTTAGAAAAGATGTCTCTCAGGGCTTTTTGTCTTCCTTTTCTTTCCTGAGACAGAGTCTTACTATGTATCCCAGACTGGAACTCTTGATCCTTCTGCTTCAGTCTCCCCAATGCTGGGATTTTGGGATGAGCCAGCACATTTTTCTCTTGTTGATCTGTCATAGAGATCTCAACTAAGAGCTATGAAGGAGAAAGGGAAAACAATTTTTCCCTCCCTTATAATGTTATATTATTAGGATAAGGTTAATGGGGTCAGTGGCTCTGTGGGGGCAGTTATAAATTGAGAGAGAGGAGTTGGAGCTGAGTTATTAGAGTTATTAGAAAAAAAAAGGGTGGGGGGAGGGTGTAAAATTTGAGCAGGGGAGAGGAGGAAAAAAACCATAATGTTGTAAAGCCAGATTTGAGAATTACTGAAGTTGTAAGAACTGTAGTCCAGTTTGAATAATCAATGCTGATTTCTAAATGTGGCTTTTTTGGTGGGGGTGGAGGGGAGGCAGTAACTTCATAAGACCAAATAAAAATCACAGGATATAGAATTGTCTGGTAATAATAGCAAATACTCCAAAGTTTCCTATTTGTGACGCATTCTCAGTTGGTGGCTAGTCTTGATTTATCTTTCAGATAGTGTTACTATACCAGGCTCATCACTGTCACCCAAAGAGCCAATCCTTGACCCCATGAGTCTTGCAAAAGAGAGTTCAATTCACAAAGCAGCCACGCATGAGGAAATGAGAGCCCCTGAACTCAAGTCTGCCTCCCTGAGGATAGGGTTTGAGGTATTTATGTTACTGGAATGTAAAGTTCATATTGCTTACCACTCCATCAAAAATGCGAGAGACAGAAGTTAATGGAAGGAAATAGATTTATTCAAGGTCAGCCCTGAGGAAAATAGAGGAGACTTTATAACAAAATTTTGGCAAGCACAAAGCCCTAACAAGCATGGCCAAGAAAATGAAAGAGTGGAGAGATATTTATTACCTGCAGCAGAGGAGGAGGGCAGGGAAGTTACTTCCTGTCTTGTCTCTCATTATTTAGATTAAGGGTCATTTTCTTGGGTCTGCTAGGTCTGACTTAGTGATTCAGATGGACTTATTTCTCTAAGTGAACCTGTTCCTCTTTTGCTTTCATCTTGAAGAATAACTCCAACACCCCTGGGAGAAGGGAAAAGCACAACCACAATTGGACTGGTACAAGCCCTTGGTGCCCACCTTCATCAGAACGTCTTTGCGTGTGTACGACAGCCTTCTCAGGGCCCTACTTTTGGAATTAAAGGTACAAGTTGGGCTAGGTCTGGGTGGCTAGAGGGTGCCTACCTCTCCTTAGTCCTCCCAGACCCACTCAACCTATAGGTGCTTACTTAGATACCTGGGATGTCTTCCTTGTATCCCACAAAAGCAATGCATTTGATGAAGACTTTTATCCAGTCACCCTAATTCCTGTCACTGTTCAACATTGCCCAGGGCTTTCCTGGGATGGGTAATATATAGCTAGAGGTCCTTTAGTTTGACCCTAGTAGTCCATTGTCACATTGACAATAAAGGTTATCATAGCTGCTGATTGATTCTGACACACTGAGACAAGAGACAAATCCCATGTGTTTCTTTATTGGGAATGAGAGAAGCCTACACTTGTTGGGTGTATGCTTTGCTCTAAGTATTATGCTAAGTAGTTTATACTGCTTTCATCGTATCCTCCCCTGTGAGATAGTGTTATCACTTTACAGTAGCAACCATGGGACATTAGCCATAACTTGGTCAAGACACTGTCTATTTCAAACTCCAAACCACTATCATCAGCACAGTGCTGCTTCTGATTGGATGAGAACACAATACAAGTCATCATATTTAACCTTATTTTGATTGCTGCAGTTCTGCAGATACGCTCTTTCACTTCTATGTTTTTATTTACTTTTTTCAGAATATTTATTTATTTATTTTCAGTCTGAGGAACCCATGGCAAGCACTGTCCTACTGTTAGTTACAATATTAGGTTGGTTCTTGGAGTTAGCTTTCTCATTTGCTGGGTGACAGTATAGCACACTCTCCTTGTCCCATTAGTTACTGTTTATGTTGATAGCAGGCACACTTCTGCCTACCTGCCAATTTTATAAATGTGCTGGCTTAGTTCTGGTTTTGAGTTTGTCTTAACAACCTTCTTTTGACTCCAGAAGGAGCCTTTTCCCTTGCTCTGGTTAATGAATCCATTGTTTCCTTTTTTGTTGCACATACCCTCATTGCATGGTCTCTGTCTCACAAAAATAAAACCTGTACTCCAAGTTGGCATTTATCTCACTGATGACATGGTAAACTGGACATTTTCCACTGGTCTTTTGTTAATAATTCAAACAGGCCTGCAGAATTCTAGCAGTTAAACTGTTTTCTAATACATGTCTCCTATTTGGGAAGAAGTGGAGTCTCTATGTTAGGTTAGACTCTGTGTTAAATACTGCTTTTTTAAAAGTCAGAATAGCTTTGTCAGCTGGGTCTTTTAACATGTTAGGAATCACTGGGAAGCTTTCTAAAGATAATGAATAGGTATGTATGTATGTGTTCATGATTTTGTCATTTAGACTTAGATTTCAGTTCAGCATGAACAAGATCAAGTGTTTTAATGTGGTAAAAGAAAATTAGAAAACACTTGATCAAGTCTGTCCAAAGGAGTGTGAAAAGTAAACAAATAATATGATTAGTAGTTATAAAATCATGGGTAAGCATGTTTAACGTGGGTGCCCACTCTTGATCTGTCCCCTAGGTGGCGCTGCAGGAGGTGGCTACTCCCAGGTTGTTCCTATGGAAGAGGTAAAGCAATGTGGGATTTGGATGAATCAGCCCTATATGGTAGCTTCTTCACTCCAGAGATTAAGTTTTTTGGTTTGAGTTTTGGTTTTATAAGACAGGGTCTTGCTATGTAGCCTAGGCTGGACTTGAAGTCCCTGTGTAGCTCAGGCTGATGCAAACTCATGATCCTCCTGCCTCAGCCTCCCAAGTGCTGAGATTACAGACAGGTGTGCCTGTCATGCCTGGTGAGATTAAGCTTTTTGAAAGAACTCTTAGTGGACAGATGACTTGTTTCTCAGCAGAAGCAACACATCTTAACTTGTTGACTCATGAAACAGCTTAGCTTCAGAGTCTGGCTTTCAGTGGGAATTATCATTTTAATCACATGAACAAATTAAGCTTGGTATTGAGAGGCACCAATACAGTGAGGCCAGAGTCCTAAGGACAGAAATGGGAGCATGTATGGATATGGGGTTGGAGCTGCTCCAGTGCACTCCTTCCCACTCATTATTACTGGGTGTAAATTTTCCTCAGTAATCCATGGAGCTGGTGATCCCCATGGTGTAGCATTTGTGATCCTTAGACATGTCACTTGGGGAAAACCACAAGTTCTGTTTGGGAGGTGATACTTTCAGGCCACGTGTCTTGTTCATGGGCTCCTACTCTTGGACATTTATCCACCTGCCATGCTGCCGTCAGTAATCCATTGGTGTTAACATAGGGACTGATAGGATTACAATAGAATGAAAGTTGAAAGAGACCAATTGGGAGACCAAGGTGACTTCTGCTCTTTTGTAGTTTAATCTTCACCTCACTGGTGACATCCATGCTATCACTGCAGCTAATAACCTCGTCGCTGCGGCCATCGATGCTCGAATGTTCCATGAACTGACCCAGACAGACAAGGTAGGGTGCAGAGGACACTTTTTTTTTTGTTTGTTGTTTGTTTGTTTTTATGTGGTGCTGGAGATTGGACCCAGGGCCTTGCTCATTCCAGGCAAGTGCTCTATCACTAAGCTACATCTCCAGCCCTTTTATTAGTTTTATTTTGAAATAGGATCTCCCTGAGTTATCTAGGTGGACCCAAACTTGTGATCCTCCTGCCTCAGCCCCCCAAGTAGACTGGCTTGCACAGGAACTCAGCACCTGAGTTATTGTTGGTCCCTTGGGCACTGTTGCAGGGAGCCATGTAGTGGGACTTCTCTCATACAAAAGCCATTTCCTCCTTTTCTTTAAGGCTCTCTTCAATCGTTTGGTACCAGCAGTAAATGGAATAAGAAAGTTCTCTGATATCCAACTCCGAAGGTTACGGGTAAGTTTTTCCTTCTTCATTGTGATACTGTGTGAAAGTTGGTAATTGATAAGAGGGGAAAAACTCTCCTTAGAGGTTTTGGATCTAGTTATTAATAATCATACACCTAAGCTCATGATTTAGATGCTAAGGATAAGTGGTAAGGTTTTTCTTACTTATTTATGAATTTTAAGTGGTTAGTCCTGGAACAAATAAAATACAGACCGCTTCCCTTAGTTAAGAAGAAAACTGGTGCCTGCCTACTTGAAGTATTTGTTTATTTATTTACTTACTTATTGTACTGGGACTTGAACTCAGGGCCTTGTATTTAATAGGGAGGCACTCTACCTTTGAGCCACTCCCCCTGCCCTCTTTGTGTTGGTTATTTTTGAGATAGGGTCCCATTTTATGCCCATGCTAGCCTGGACTGAGAGATTCTTCTGTTTGTGCTCCCCTACGTAGCAGTGATGACAGGAGCATGCCACCATGCCCAGCCATTGGTTGAGGTGGGGTCTCATAATTTTTTGTTCTGGTAGGCCTCAAACCACAATCCTCCTGATCTCTCCCTCCCAAGTAGCCAGCATTACAGGCTTGAACCACCATACCCAGCTTCAAGTTTATATTTTGATGCTGCAAGAATAGTCTCCTGGAGCTCTCCTTTACCCACATTCATTAGTTGTTTATATGTTGCCCTACTTGATTTACAATTCTGTCAGTACTTTTAAATATGCATTTTTTGGACCATTGAGAACAACTAATTTTAAGCAGTTTAATATTCCAACAGAATTGTGTTCTGAGGGGCAGCAAGGTACCATGGAAAGAGCAGGCAACTAATGGAACTTCCTGTCAGATGTAGAGGGGGTGGGCAGGCTCTAGAATTTTAAGTCACAAGGCTTGCCCAAAACTACAGTACCCCTTGCAGGGGTAGAGGCAGAGTCTGGGCCTCCCACCCCACACTCTCAGGCATTCTGCATTAGAGTTATCACAGTCTGCCTGCAGTGCTCGGTTGAAAGTGGGTTGTCAACAGCAGAATCTTAGCAGGGTGACTAAGGGTTTTGTTGATTTCTGTGAACAATGTCATGTTCTAGTCTTGTGGGACTGAGGTTTCAAAACAGATTCTCACAGCACAAGAAAGGAACTATAGGCAGAGTGGCTCTTACTGGGGCCCAGTTAAACTACCAGGAGTTAGAAGAAAGGAACATATTTTATAAGCATTTTCTATTTTGGGACATGACCCACATAAATACTGTAAATGAATAAACTTTCCAAATTCTGTGAGGAGGAAATATAGAAAACCCTTTTTGTATCTTTTGAAAGAGTAAGAAGTTAGCTAAAGTATAACACTGTATAAAAAGCATGTAAAAGTGATTACATTGATTTTGTTTGTTTGTTTTTACCTTTTTGTCTTTCCTAAAATTTCATTTAAATTGGGCTTCTCGATAGTCTATGATATAAAAAGCTTTGCATATTGCTTTTCAACATACTTGGCTTTGGTGAATAAAGAAGCATCATAACACTTCTTGGTCACTGTGTTCTTAGGGCTACGTGCTCACTTTCAAAGACAAATATGAATAATACCTTTTTGTGTATGCGAGTAGGAACTACAAGCTCCGGGTTTAACTGAAGGCGTCACCATTTTCCCCTCTGAATTCAAGATGGTTAGCATCTCCTAGAGGAGACCCTATCTCACTATAAAGATTATTGAGATTTACATTCAACATTTTTGAATTAGGATGTTTCTATTTCTTTTGTCTGATTTTATGTTTTAATTTTCTACCACTTCAGAGACTAGGCATTGAGAAGACAGACCCTACCACACTGACAGATGAAGAGATAAACAGATTTGCAAGACTGGATATTGATCCAGAAACCATAACTTGGCAAAGAGGTACCAGAGCAGGATACAACCCCCTGTGTTCTGGTTATGCTGCACACATCACAGCCTATGGGAGAATTGGAAATGTGGGTCCAGAAGCTTGTGGGTAGATATTTCCATGGTTAATGCATGACCAAGATGGTGATATTATTTGTTTTTCTTGCTTCCTCTATCAATACCTTTCCTTATTAGCTGTTATCTATCTCCCTTCATCACATTAGGAGAACGTTTTGCTGTCTGTTCAGTGTTGATTGAAATGAAGGTGGTTTCAAGGAAATTCATGCATAAACCAAAAATAACATTTTTCAAGTTTCATTTTATGCAAAAAGTTTTGGTGTCATGAAGTAGAGAAATTAAGTTTAATCACTTCTTGAATCATGTGTGCCCTTTATTTTCAGAATTCTTGCCTGACATCTGTGGTTTGATTCTTCTTGTAGCTCTTCAACTTGCTTAATCATTTTTTACCTCCTTTAAGAAGTTCTCTTATAACAAGTTAGGTAGTTTTCATGGTTTAAATACTTAGCATTTTAGTGAGTGAGTTGCCTGGCTTCAGCACCATATGTTGCTTTTCTCTATGTACAATTAGCATAGCTTAGAATTTTATTTTCTACCAACAGTGTATCCTTCTGTTTTATCACTGCAGTGAAGAAGTTTTCATCCAGTCATGTCGAATGCAGTTAAAGGCCAATTTATTGGCTGTTTTTCTGATTTTTATTGGCATGGTAACTGTTAATGGCACTGTGGCACTTTTTAAATGATACTCTTAATGTCTAGAACCACACTGGCATTCATCCCTTTGTGTGAATAGCTTTAAACAAATGGTAAATTTTATAAGGAATAAGGTAAAGATCTATTTTGAAATTTTAATAGCTCTTTTTTTTTTTTTTTTTTTCCTTTCTTTTGGTTGTTTTGAGATAGCGTCTCACTATGTAGCCCAGGCTGTCCTCCAATTCTCAATCCTTCTGTCTCAGCATCCCAAGTTTTGGGGTTACAGGTGTGTGGTACCATGCCCAGCTATTTTTTCCTTTGTCTTGTGTCTGATTCAAGAAATTCTAATTTCTAAGAAAGTGGAGACCAAAAGAAAAAATGGGGGGGAATCACATCTATTATTATCTTATTGTTGTGCTGGGTTGGGGAGTACATTGTGGCATTTACAAAAGTTCTTACAATGTATCAGATACATCATACAGGATCACATCTATTGATCACCTAGTGTGTGTGTGTTTTACTGGGATCAAACCCATATCCTGTGCATGCTAGGCAAGTACTCAACCACTGAATTATTATCCTCAGCCCCTGGATCACCTATTTTATACAGAATAATTAGTTCCAGGAAACTAGACAGTATGTTTTTGAAAAGCAAGGGGTAGAGTGTGTGTGTGTGTGTGTGTGTGTGTGTGTGTGTGTAAGAGAGAGACAAGACAGTCGCTGAGTGCTATGTAAGGTACTGCTTCTGGTGTTTAAGTTGTAGTCTTTATGAAATATAATTTGGTATTTTACCAAGTGCCTTAAAAAGTGTTTTCCACTGGCTAGACACTGATTTATGCCTTTAAGCCCAGTTACTCAGGACGTAGAAATCTGGAATATTGCAGTTTGTTTAAGGGCAGCCCAGGAAAAGCGTTGCTGAGACCCCACCTCAATCAATAAGCTGGGTGTGGTTGTCCACACCTGTGATCCCAGCTATGCAGGAGCCATAGATAGGAGGATTGAGGTCCCAGGCCAGTCCCAGGCAAAAATGTGAGACCCTATCCAAAAAAAAAAAAAACTGAAGCTAAAAAGGACTGTGACTCAAGTGGTAGAGCAACTGCCTAACAAGCACAAGGCCTTGAGTTCCAAACCCCTTTCCACCACCACCACCAAGAAAAAATGCTTCTCACCAGGCTTGATGGCACATGCCTATAATCCCAGCACTCAGGAGGCTAAGGCAGGAGAGGGCAACAGCAATCAGTGCTTCACAGTGAGACCCTGTTTCAGAGAAGGTAGGGAGGGGAGGAAGGTAGGGAGGAAGAGAGGAGGAAGGGAACATTGATTCTCTTTCTTCAACCCATCTGGAGTCTGGACCTATTCTTGTGGAATCTCATGCTGATGTGGAAATTCCTCTTTCCTCTATGTGCTCATACTCCTCTTTGTACTTCACTCCTGAAATCAGATGTGTAGTTTTCTCCTCCCAGAACAGTTCAGTTCAGTCCTCAGTGGATACTGACTGGGCGTGCTGCGATTTAACCCAATTCTCAAACTGTCTGGAACAGACCCTGCAGGTTAGCGGCTGTCCTGTTTCCACTAGTGCCAGGCCCAGGTTGTCGTCTGTGTTCCTCACTCACTCACTATAAATCGAAGGTTCCCATCATCTCCTCCTTGGATTCTATCATTTGCTGGATCCAGTACAGGACTCAGGGAAACACTTTATGGATGTTTGCTGGTTTATTATAAAAGCTGCATCTCAGGAGAGGCAGGAGGAAGTCATGCACAGAGTACATCACCCTCCCAGGTCCTCTGGCTTCACCAGCCCAGAAGCTAGTCTGATCTTGTTATTCAGTTCTCATAGATCTTAATATCTTAATCACCCTCCCTTGACCCCCTTCCAGGATTTTAGACAGGGCTAAACGTTCCAACCCTATAAATCTTTCTGGTGGCCAGACTCCTCCTGAGGCTTTCTAGAGCCCCAAATCACCTAAGTGATTCAAAGGGGCTTGTTATGAATAAAGGGCACTCCTATTACCTTAAGATTCCAAGGGCCCTAGGAGCCTTGTGCCAGGAATCCAGGACCAACATCAAATATGTTTCCTGTTTTACCATACATCAAAGATCAGAAGTATGAATATACTAAAATGTTAGCAGCAGCTAGTCCTGGGGAGTGAGAGTAGGATTGTTTAGTCGCTTAACTGGCTGATGTTTCCAGTTGGGTAGGTATTTTGTTATCAGAATGGAATGTGGTAAAGGAAAGACCAGGCCTGTTACCTGGAGTATTTCAAAAGGCATTTGCACTTGTTTAGAGTGGATGGTGCCTGTGTTTTTCAGGGTGGTGTAAGGGCAGTGAGTCACCTACAGAACAACTCAGAACTTTTGAAAAAGTGGACTGCTTTGTTTTCTTCTAATGTAGAATATGCTTCAAAATAGATTCCAGATATGTAGTTAATTGTTTAAATTCTCTAGAAGTAATAAAACTAAGCCACTCCACATTCCTTTACTATAAAAATCATTCCTGTGAATTCATGGGATGTGAATATCATTTAACTCTAGCTTTGTCATCAGTTTTGAAATCTTAAATGCTGCAGCTTCCCTTAGCTTTATGGTCCTTTCCCCCTTCCCCTACACCCAGGTGCTTTTTGTTTGTTTTGTTTGAGAAAGAGTTTCCCTATATAACCCAGGCTGACCTTGAACTTTTTTTCCTTTGGTAGTGAAAGTGATAAAGTTTATTAGGAAAGGAATACCCTTTCAGTAGACAAAAAGCCTGGCCTCGAACTTTCAATCCTTCTGCCTCAGTGTCCCAGGTGCTAAAATTACAGGTGTGCACCACCACACCAAGCTTTGTGATCTTTTTCTTAAGAATTGCTTTACTTTTTTTTTCTCCACTGTAGTGTTGGATACCAATGACAGATTCCTGAGGAAGATCACAATTGGACAGGCACCAACAGAGAAGGGGCACACACGGACGGTAACTTTTGTTTCTTCCCAAGTAATTAGTTCATTGCTGCTTCTGTCCTCCTCCACCCTCTCCCTTACAACTGATACTGCCAGGTGCTGTTCTGCCTTCTCCCTTTTAAAATGGAAGTGAGTAGGTGTGGCCTCGAGCACTTCTGACAGCTTTTGCAATAAATCCCATGTGTCACCTGTGTGTTTTTCCCCCAGCATTTTTTCCTGGAGGTGGAGAGCCCCAAGTGAATGTCCTTGTGCATAAATTGATTTGAATTGCTGCTATTTTGTGACAAATGGCACTATGTGTTTTCATTGTGAGAGCTTCTGTGTCGTCCCTTGTATTTAGGGAAGCCATAACTGCAATTCCAAGTTGCCTTCACAGCAATAAAATGAGAGCTTATTGGTCATACTAGAACATTTATCTTTAAAAATTGACTACTCAAAGTCTTGTAATAACTAATTACAAACTTTTAAGTATGGGAGGATTATTTTCACTAAGATGTTTGTGTTGTATTCTGCTACTCCGTTCTTTTAAGCTAGCTGTATAAGCCTTAGATGCCCAATGGGATGGCTTTTGCAGTTCTTGCTTTGTTTTAACACAAAGGTTCTTTTCTCTTTCCTGCCCATAGGCCCAGTTTGATATTTCTGTGGCCAGTGAAATCATGGCTGTCCTGGCTCTCACCAGTTCTCTGGAAGACATGAGAGAGAGACTAGGCAAGATGGTGGTGGCATCCAGCAAGAAAGGGGAGCCTATCAGTACTGAAGACCTGGTGAGTGCCTTGGCCTCAGTTCCATATGAATGTCCACTGTCCTAGGGCCTCTCAGTGCTTACTAAGAAAAAAAATTACATTCTACGTAAGATGTTGCATTGCACTCAGCAATTCAATCCAATTTTATTAATTTCAAGATAATTAAGAAATTTGTATATGAAATTATCACAATGAAATCCCCTCAGTATTAATATATAATATATTAACATATAATATTTTAAAAACTTTTTTAAATTTGTAGAAAGTTCTTCATAGTGGATGATAAGTGGTTTGCTCCAGTAATGGACCACAAGTTCCAGATGATTTGAATAATGCCTCCTTCCTGGGAGTATTTCCCCATGCAAGTGTATAGTAATTTGCAGAGAACACCTAGGGTTGGAGTGAGGCCTTCTGTAGCTGAGTTTGGAGTCTCCCTGACCCCTCCCCATGACACTTGGCTTTCTGCACAGAGGCCTCTTGTCATAAGGCTTGTTTTCACTACCTCCATGCTGATAATTACATTCAGCCAAGCCAGCGAGTCTTTCTAGGCTGACTTTCCACCTCTGGGTTCATTTCTGAACTGTTTACAATGGTAATATGAGGCTTGGATTGAGAATTCTTATAGATTAATTTTTTTAAGCCTGTTTATGTTGAAACAATGCCAAAATAGTTGGCCTGTGGTAGTGATATGGCTGATGAATTTAGAAAACATTAAATTTAGAGGCTCATTAATAATGAATATAAATGAGAACCATTGCTTTATCTTTGTCACTAATTTGTTCAGCTGTGATTGGATGGCTTAAAAGAGGGGCCCGATACTTAAGAGTTGGAATATTTTAGTTTCAGTTAGAAAACATGTGTTGAATTTGATTTATACCCATTTCTGCCCAGATATCAAAACTACAAATAGCTCATTGCTCTGGAACTTGCACGCTGTGCTCTGCACTGGTCTAAGAGGATTTCCACATAAGTCAGCAACAGGGCTTGATTGGGATACTTGTTTCCAAGAGTTACATGCTTTTTCAGAAACCACAAGTGAATGTCATTTTCATTCTGCTTGTTTTCACTGCTTAGAATAACCTGTAGCTTCCCAGTATATATGGGTGGGAGTAAATGATCTAGTTCAGATGAAAGTACTGATTGGTGAAAGATCACTAAAAAGAGAAGACCTAGAATATGGGAAATTGGTTTCAGTTGGTTTGTGTTTGCTGGTACAAGTTGATGCTTCATGTTTTTATTTTGTAGGGTGTGTACAAGTTGATGCTTCATGTTTTTATTTTGTAGGGTGTGAGTGGGGCACTCACAGTGCTGATGAAGGATGCGATCAAGCCCAATCTCATGCAGACACTAGAGGTGAGCAGAGGAGCTCCTGGGTTCCTGAACTGGTTTTCGACATTCACAGCACAGGGTTGTAAAACACACTTTGCTTTAGCAATCAGAGTCCTGTTCTGTGCTCATCTCTTTCTTCTCATTGTTTCTTATAGTTATGACTGAGACCATACCAAAATATAAAAGAGGTGGCTTTGAGAATGTGGGTGTGGCTTAGTGGTAGAGCATTTGCCTAGCATACACAAGGCCCTGGATTCAATCATCAGCACTGCCAAAATAAATGGCTATGTATTTTCCCTCTGGGAAATCTTTCAAGTTGGAAATCCTATAGCATTGGCTATGTAACCCTTTTTGAAGCAGAGTAAACAGCTTCACTCATGTCCTGGTTTTCACAGGGCACTCCAGTGTTTGTTCATGCTGGCCCCTTTGCCAACATTGCACATGGGAATTCATCCATCATTGCAGACCGGGTTGCACTCAAGCTTGTTGGCCCGGAAGGCTTTGTAGGTGAGTATTTTTTCGACTTCAGTGAATAGACTGTAGTTTTCTTTTAACCTCAAGGGAGTTGGAATGGGATTTTTTTTTTTTTAAACAATTGCTTTTCTTCCTTACAGTGACTGAAGCAGGATTCGGTGCAGATATTGGAATGGAAAAGTTCTTTAACATCAAATGCCGTTATTCTGGACTCCGTCCTCACGTTGTGGTGCTTGTTGCCACTGTCAGGGCTCTGAAGATGCATGGGGGTGGCCCCACGGTGAGGATCCAGGGTTGTAAGAGTCTCATTCATTATCAGGAATGTTCTGAAGGCTGGAAGGAAGTTAGATGATTTGTGCCCAGGTCTGCATTAAACTGCTCTTATCCTCGTGATGAATAGGGTACCAGAAGCAAGGCATGGTCAGACAACTCATGTGCTGGCTGCTTCATCCCCAAGATGCATATCAGCTCTCAGCATTTGAAGAGGACCCAAACTGGCTTCATGGGCTGCCTTTCTGAGGAAAACATCTGACAATAGCTATATCCCTCTAAGGACTTGTGGTTGGCTCTCCTCTCAGAAAACTCCTTCATATCAGCCTGTTCTCTATAAATCTGACTCCTGTTTTCCTTCTAAACACTGGCAGTAAGCCAACCAAACCTTTGGGCTGAGACATAAGTCAGCTCCTGAGTAGTTCACTCTAGACCAGACCAGCCAGCAGTGGAAGGGGGGATGAGGCAGATGAAAGAGGATAGCAGAACTGCTCATGATGCTGGGTAACAGAGTAGAGAGGGAACTAGCTAGTTGTTAGCTTCAACCTGAACTCTATGTTTTCTTGAATTCATATTGCTTAGAATTTTTTTTTTCTTTCTGGTAGTATTTGTGTGTGAACTCAGGACTTCACACGCAGGCTAGGCAGGTAGAAATTGTCCTATGAGGATGTACCCTAGCCTACCTCTTAAGCCCTGGGTCCTGTGTGTCCCAAGGTAGCACAGGCATTCCTTACCTCACAAACATTGAACTTCCTTTCTGACCTCATGATCTGACCGGTAATGCTGGGCACCTCCCCCAATCTTCACTGAGAGGGCTTTGCATACACAGCTCTGCCAAAGAGCTAGACTTGCTGATGACATCACCTTGCAGAAGGAAAGCTACATGTAAGGTCCCTGCTCCCTGCCTGGCCATACATGGCCCTAGGATTCTAGGGTTATAGCACCATAGTCTCTGAGGAATGGGAGAAGACCAAGCTGGAGGCTTCTTAATTACCATTTATTGCCCACAGTAAGTCCATGTGTCAGCCCCTTGACCCCCTTGCTCATCCCTGTGGATTCGTCAGAGCTGAGCCACCACCCAGATCAGGACCAAGGGCTTGCTGTATGACAGAGGAAGAAAGTCCTTCTCTTGTTTTCCCTCTCCTTTGTATTGTTCCTGTGCTGTAGTTCTGCTCCCCCTGGCCTGAGTTGGCTCTATGGACCAGCTCATGAAACTGAGACAGGCAGGGCTCCTCCACAGACATTCCAGGGTGACCTTTGCAGAGCTGACAGCTGTGTTTTCCCCACACTCACCTCTACTTTCACCCACTGCTGTGTTCCTCACTCATTGTGTCACTGTCCTGCCTGAAACACATTCCTTTCCACCTCTGCTTTCAGATCAGTCATTTCTCACTTCCTTAATTCAGTTCATAAGGCCTCTACTCTGCTCAGAGTAGCCCTTCTGTGTGCTATGGCTGGTCCCGTACTATAAGTGCTTAAGGCAGGAAACAACTGTATATTGTTATATATCCATCCATCCATCCATATGTCCCCCTACATGCAGCCTCTTGCCTGTAACACACGACAACACCATTTTAAGCTAGAATCTAACAGTAAGTAGGAAATGCACCTGACTTTGTTTCCTTTCCTTGCAGGTCACTGCTGGACTGCCTCTTCCCAAGGCTTACACAGAGGAGGTAACTTCAATTATTTCTTAATTACTTGTCCTAGAAAGCACCACACCCCAATGCAGCATTTCACATCTGACCAATTGAGGAAACAAAGAGGCTCCCAAACAAAGAGGCTGACCCAAAGTTGTTTCTGCCATGTGCTGAAGATTGTATTAAATGAGTAGCAGTAAGTTGAATTGTCCCACATAGACAATCACTGCCTTAGACCAGTGGCTGGTTCTCAGTGGGGGCAGTTTTACTCCCATTGTACATTTGGCCACATCTAGTCTTTTATGTTTTTTTTTTTTTTGAGACAGGGACTCACTATATAGCCCAGGCTGACCTTGAACTTGAGATCTTCCTGCCTTAACCTCTTGAGTGCTGGAATTTAAGGTGTGTACCACCACACCTGGAATAGAGATATTTTTATTGTCACAGCTGGGGATGGGGGGAGTGTTACTGTTAAACATCTTCCAATGTGCAGGACAGCCCCCACAATAAAGAGTTATCCAGCTCAGAATGTTAATAGTACTGAGGTTGAAAAAATCCTGCCCTAACCTAATGGAAGTTTTCTTCATTGTCTTCCCTGCTTTGGCTGAATGAGCCCCAAATGCTATTCAAATCAGAATTAAGGAAGGACTTTGAAAAATAACTCTTTCCTCTGCAGACTCAAACCCATATTAAAATGCCAAGATACCAGTTGTTTTGTTCTTCCATAAGCTAATTTGGTTTATTGCATCAAGCAAAAGCCCAGAGACCAGTTGTGAGCTCATATCTTTTCATACTGACGTTGTGAACCATCAGAGAGCACCCCTAGAGCCAGTTTGGTGGTTACGGAACAAGGAGGGCCATGGATAAGATATAGGGTCAGTTGTCACCGTTAATTCAATTTTTCTGCCTTTTTGGAAGCTTTTACATTGTCAAGCAATACAGGGTCACAAATAAAGTATGTCTGAATCGACTAGAAAAAAAAATTGTTGGTTCCTTGAGTCTGCCTGTTTTTTGCATTATGATTTGCCTTTTATGGTCATCTGCCTGATTCACGCGTAGGAGGGGAATTCACAGTTCTGGCCCTTCTGCCACCCCACAGCCTTTCCTGTATCTAATTACAGTGACTGCCCCAAACAAGCCCAGCTGGTGTCTTCATTTAAGAAATTCTACTTATTTAAACTGTTCTCAGTCTTACATATTAATTGGTTTTCATGTGAGTAGAGGTAAACACTTAGCAGTGCTCTTTAGAGTGTCAGATTAATCCTAATCTCAGTTCAAAATTAAAGGGAAATGAAAGCATAAACCAAATTTATAAAATCCTAGCTGTTTTCCATCTTTAACATACCAAGTTTTTCTGCTTTTTTTAGGGTTCCAAAAGCTAAGGACTAAATACTGCTAGGTTTTGCTCATAATCCAATATATGTTTTTATAGAAAACAATTATATTTTTATTTTTAATGCACTTAATTTGGGGATTTTTTTTACCCCCAATGGCAAGAACCAAACTCGGGGTCTCATGGATGCTAGGCAAGTGCTCTACTTCTAATCTACATTCCCAGTTCCTTATGTCTTTAATATAGTGATTTCTTTAAAAAAAAAAAATCAAACATAAGAATATACCGTGATTGGAATTCCTTTAACAGTTTAGTGCATATTTCTCAACATTTACAATTTTTTCTTGGATTACACATGTGTTTTGTTTTCCCAACAAGAATGAATTAAGCGCTCCATAGTTTTACAACTTTAGTACATCATGGACAGGCTCCATGTTAACATAGATCGGTGTCCCTTTTCATAACATCTTCAAGATGAATCCTCACTGAGTGTATATGTATAGTATATGGTTCTTTTTTGTGTATGAGAGAGATGAGGCCAGTGTCAAATTGAATGGAACCAAGTCCTGCCTCAGCCTCTTAAGTACTTGGGACTACACATATAGATAATATTGTTATTTCTTTTTTTTTTTTTTTCTTGAGACAGGGTCTTACTGTGTAGTCTTGGCTGGCTTTAAACCTGTGTTCCTTTTGCCTCAACCTCCCCAATGCTGGGAGTATGGTGTATACCACCACACTGGCTTACTATTTATTTCTTAAAGATGACATTTGTATTATCTGTTAGCCCTAGGGAAGAATCATAGTTAAGTTCATTAAAGTCTTTTAAAGCATCATTGATTTCTTCATGTCCTTGGGCAGTATTTATGACAGCTGAATAATGAGTAAGTCCGTGTGTGCTAGACTTAGTCTTCTGATGGAAGAAATGGTTTATACTGTACTGAAAAGAGTCTGTACCATTGTACCATTGGTGCATTAAATCTATAAACATAAAGGTTGTAAAGTATAGTTTAGATAGGGGAAATTAATCCCTTCCAAACAGCAAAGAAGCTATTAAGATGTGGCATAACAATGTCAAATACCCCAGTTGGGGTGATTTCAAGATGGCGGAATACAGCACAGCTCCACTCTGCTGTAGGCTGGAGTTATAGCTCTTTGCTCCACAGTGTCCACCACTGAAGTATAAGAAATGTGTTATTATTTTTCTTTTGTTGACTTGCCTCCTTATCCTGACAGCAAATGTCTATTGGTTCAAGGACACAGTTTCCCTTTTAAGAAGAAACTGTGACTGCTTTCACATCTCTCTCTCTGAACCCACAGACCTTTCACTGTTGTTTTACAGAACCTGGAGCTGGTTGAAAAAGGCTTCAATAACTTGAGGAAACAAATAGAAAATGCCAGAATGTTTGGAGTTCCTGTAGTGGTGGCCATAAATGCATTCAAGTAAGTGCAGAGTATAACAGAAAAGGGGAAATGTGGAAAATGGTCATAATACATTTCCTGTAGCTGATTGTGAAGTGCTGCTTTTAGCTTCATTTTGCTCTTCAATTATCACTGGTGGTTATGATATGTGATATGTTAGGTACCATGTGTATCATAGGAAAGTCACCGCCTCTCTCACTGAGGATCCAGTCCAGAAGTCTGATTTGGCTCCTGTGGGCCATCTTTTCCACTGAGTGAAATGTATAACATACAAGCTTGAAGTAAAATGTTCTTTTTGGTCATTTGGAGGCCTTTTATGCTGACATAAAGATCATACCCTACAGTGTTGCATTATTTTACTGATTTGGAGGAATGTTGTCTTGACAGAGTTGAATGTTATGAGTTGAAAGTGTCCATGTAAGAACTTGTGTGGGCTGTTTGGCATTGTGGTACTGTTGTGGGTTTTGCTATAATGGCCTCACCACAGTGGAATTGGATGCAAACATTTTTAAAGCTAGTATTTATTTTCCAATGGAGTACTGGGAATGTTCCAAGTACATGTATTTACCATCTAAACCTCGTAATATTCTAGTGAAATAAATGCTATGATTATTTCCATTTTGCTCAGGTGGAAATTGAGGTGCATAAAGAATAAGGAACTGATCAAAAGTCACCCAAGGTAGTTAGTGGAGCTGAGATTCAAACCAGGCAGTATTCATTGTGTCCACTTATCACTGGGTCATTCACAGGGGTTTTAGTGGTGTTCAGAGGACTTATTCTGTCCTCTCCAGCCATCTTTCATTCTTTAATCTGAATTACTGCCTTTACAGGACAGACACAGAGGCTGAACTGGACCTCATCGGCCATCTTGCCAGAGAACATGGAGCTTTTGATGCTGTCAAGTGCACTCACTGGGCGGAAGGGGGCAAGGGTGCCTCAGCCCTGGCCCGGGCTGTTCAGAGAGCAGCACAGGCACCCAGCAACTTCCAGCTCCTCTATGACCTTGAGGTGGGTTACTTGTCAAATGCAGACAACACAAAATAGAGAAGGTACAATGAGGTTTCTGTGTGCCTACCTTGGTGCAGAGCCCTGTGTTTAGCAGCTTCAACCTTGTGGTTTGATCCCCATATGCTATAGGATTGCAACCTGGACTTTCAGCTTTAGGCATCTTGTCTTACAAATGCAGGTTGCTGCTGCCAAGCAAGAATACCTGGGGAGGTTGGCTCACATCCTAACTTTGACAAGGCTCATAAGCAAGTCCCTTGTCTGGGAAAAGAGAGAATTACATATGGAACCAAGTGTGTAATTCGCTGTGGCCTTTCACCTGAGACACCATCCATATTGTAGCAAATTGACAAGGGACTACATCAAGCTCAGGAAAATCTTCTCAGTAACAGGGAAAGAAGTGTGCTCCCAAGTTCATTTCCTAGTACTGTGCTGCCTTAAGTTCAGATAGACCATCAGGTATAAACCACAGCACCTTGCCAGACCTCATCATTTTCCCATCACTAAGTACATTACATATGGCCTCAGCAAAAGCAGTGTTTTATTCTATGCTACAGTAAAATTAGCTCAGAGAAAGGTTAGTGTGCCCTTAGTTCTCTGTCCCATGTATTTCAGCATGTGACTAGAGGATCAAATTTTAAGTAGTCTGGCTACAACAATTGGAAATTTTGTTAGGATGTACATTATAGTTAATTCTGTACTCTCTAGGTGAGTTTTTGGCTTAGTTTTTTTTTTTTTTTTTTGGCAGTACAGGGGGATGAACTCAGGGCAACTTGCTAGACAGGTATTCTACCACTTGAGCCACTCTGCCAGCCCTTTTTTGTGTTGGTTATTTTTTAAATAGTTTTGCTGGGCACCAGTGGTTCATGCCTGTAATCCTAGCTACTCAGGAGGCAGACATTAGGAGGATTGAGGTTTGAAGCCAGCCCAGGCAAATAGTTCAAGAGACCCTATCTTGAAAATACCCATCACAAAAAGGGCTGGCAGAGTGGCTCAAGGTGAGGGCCCTGAATTCATGCCCCAGTACCACAAAAAAAAAAGAGTCTTGCTTTATGATTAAGCCAGGGTGGACCACAATCCTATTTTTGCTTCCCTGTGTAGCTGGGATGACAGGCGTACATCATCATGCCCAGCTTTCATTGGTTGAGGTGGGATCTCCCAAACTTCTTACCCAGGCTGGCCTTGAACCACAATCCTCCTGATCTCTGCTTCTTGTGGATGACAGGCTTGAGTCATTATGCCTGACTTGGTGTGGTTTTCAAAAGATAATTATAGACTTTGGGAAATAGTCATAAAAACATGGAAAAACTACTACTCTTGAATTTTAACATTCACTTTTTTCCTTTATTGTTTGCAGAGAGTTAATTAGTATTTCTCTATTGACACTGACATTTTGCTATTATGCTTTGGTTTTATAGACAGGTTTTAAAATCTATGTAACCAATCATCTTTCTAGAAAATATAAACAGAAATTTGTCCACAAATACAAGCCACTTTAAAAAAAAATACAAAGCACTTACAGGCAAACTTCTCCAAGTCCCCATCTACAGTTAGGAAGCCCAAACCTTGAAGGCCAGTAGGAGACCTGTAAAAGTAGGGCAGCAAGGTCTCTGTAGTTCATTTCTACTTGAAGCTTTTCTCTTTTTTGACAAACAGGATTCTTTTACTTTTTGTCTTACTTGATATCTGTTAATCATAAATCACCCTTCAACCAAATTGCTTTTGCTTCGGAAGCTGTATATACTTGGCATTCAGTAAACTCCAGTGATAAGATGCAGGTGAAAGGATTTGGCTGTATATTTGTAAAGCCATTGTGGAGAACTCTCTTTAACTATGTCCATTATCTAAGCACCTTCATAAATGATCATTATTTAGTTAAAAACAGCATTTTACTTTTTATAGGTAGGTTATTGCTCCTTTCAAAAACAGACCTTGTCCAGTATATTCTTTTAGCCTTAGTTGCTAGGAGTAGAGCCAGATACAGTGAGTAATTTCAGTACAGTATTTTTATATGTGTGTTGTGTATATATCTCTCTTGAGATAAATAGGTACATAGTAACTATAGATACAAACTCTAATCTCACCAAAAAACAGAAAACATCTCTGGCCCTTTAGGGGCCAACTCTCCTAGAATGTGGCTCTGTCCTGATCCAGCATCCTCTTGCATGTCCAGTCATGGTCTCTCTTTCCTCTGCATAGCTCCCAGTTGAGGATAAAATCAGGATCATTGCGCAGAAGATCTATGGCGCAGATGACGTTGAATTGCTTCCCGAAGCTCAGCACAAAGCTGAAGTCTACACAAAGCAGGTAGGTGTTTGGTTAGTTTGTTCTTTCATCTCTTCACAAAGCAGGCCTGGAGTCAGAACCCCTGAGATCTCTCAGCCCTGTGAGCACCCACTGTTTTACGTCTCTGGGCAGCAGCCTTTTCTCTGAAATACTGAGTTTGGAGTAGGTGGTCCAGTCCCAAATTCTTTATTTACCCATAGGTGGTTTATGAGTTAGGTAGAAAAACCATTAGGAAACCTGGAATATCTTACCAAAATATTGAGAACCTCCCCAGTTTTATTCTCAGGCCTACTCTGTTATTTTTATTGGTTACACAGATGGAAATAAAATACTCACTTGTGAAATATAGTTGTAAGTACTTAACCTTCCTCAGATACTCTTTTTTTTTTGGTCTGTAATAACTAAGCTGGACAATAGTAAGGTAGAAATGGATATAAAGGGAGTTAGCTATTTCACATAAATTAAGGAACCTTGGAACCTCATAATCACACTATCCACATGTTCTTTATTGCATTGTCAGATTTTCATTTGTCCTACCCGTTTGCTTTTCTCCTCAGGGCTTTGGGAATCTACCCATCTGCATGGCCAAAACACACTTGTCTTTGTCTCACAACCCAGAGCAGAAAGGGGTGCCTACGGGCTTCGTTCTGCCCATTCGTGACATCCGTGCCAGTGTCGGTGCTGGCTTTCTGTACCCTTTAATAGGGACGGTAAGTGAGGGCTGCAGGAGAGGAGCATGCTCATGATGCATCTCATCTGAAGTGTGTTGCTAAAGCGTCAAGCAGTTGCCAAAAGCTGGAGTTAGGCCTGGTATGATTAATTTTTACTATGAAACATATTAGTTTCAATTCAAGTGTGATGCCGTGACTACTTCTACTGAATTAAAAATTCTTTCCCAGTGGCAGTTGCCCTTGATAAGTCAAGATAGGCATAATCAACAGACTAGGTTAGCGCCAATACATATTTTTCACTCTGTATCCATGGGTTCTGCATTCACCTACTCATTCATGTGGGTTGAAAATATTAGGGCAGGGCTGGTGGAGTGGCTTAAGTGGTAGAGTGCCTGCCTAGGAAATTGAAAGGCCTTGAGTTCAAACACTAGTACCACCAAAAATATATATATATATATATATATCAGTGTGTATGTTACACTTGAGTATATACAGTTTTTCTTACTATTATTCCCAGAATAATACAACTTTTCACATAGCATTTACAATATAGTGGGGAAATCTAGAGATGATTTAAAATATGCAGGAAGATGTGCCTAGGTTTATACAAACATTACACCATCTTTAATAGGGACATGAATATCTGCAGTTTTTGGAATCCATGGGGTTACAGAAACCAACCACTGATGATGGAGGGACAGCTATAATCACAATTAATGTTTATTGAGCACCTTACGCAGATGAACTCCATCCTTCCAGCAGCCCTAGGAGCTAAGGACAGAGGCTGTACATATTCATGGTCTTACTGCAGGCTTAGAGCTTATGTCCAAAATTCAGGGAGTTCACTGTTTTTGAGTAGGAATTCGTCCTTAAAATGCCAATGAACCATGCATACATGAAAAGTGAGTTTGCTTCTGTATGCTTTGACGTGAATGAGTTATCTAGTGCTTTCTTATCTTACAGATGTTGTGCACATTACTGGAGGAAGTTGCCAATAGGGAAGCAGAGGGATGCTTTAGGATGAAATTATTGTCTGGACTAACACCCTTAGGATAGCATGGATCTTGTGCCCAATATCCTATATCTACAGATTGTGCTTAAATGTGGTACGGGATGCAAGTATTCAACTGAGCCATCACAATGAAACAGAAGCCAATAGATCTCCTTTTGCAGATATGCCAGTACAGTTAAGAAAGCGGCAGGGTGCATTGTGTAGTAGACAGTGCATGCATTAGAGCCGAATTCATTTTTTTACCTCTGCTGGCTTTGTGGCCTTGGGCAGATTGTGAAAAGTGTGAGCCCTGCCGCCCTCAGCTTGCAGCATGAAGTGACATCATCATGGAACGGTGGCCTAAGCCAGGTGCTTGCACACAGGTGCCCTTCCACCACTGTAAGGAGCAGATGCTTAGCCTTGTTGTGATGTTCATCAGTCTAGGATTTGTAGAAATTCCCTTTTGGTGGGAATGCTAAATCATCTACCATCACGTTGAACACTGAAAAATATGTGCTCTTCTGTCTGCAGCAGTTGTTAGCAGCTGCCAGCTGAAAGAGTGGATACTGCTGTCTGCATTGTCACTTTCCGTGCTCCTGGGCAGAAGGTGACTGTGGAGGTGATAGCCAGAAGTGTCCAGGCCAATGAGCATCCACCTGTGGTTCAGAGACACAGCCTGCCCAGTATGACTTTCCCACCAGATATAAAGTACATTTCAGAGGCTTCCAACTTTAACTTGGACTGAGACATTTCCATATATAACCAACTGGCTTAGTTGTTCTTAATAATTCTAACACCTCCTGCTTGCTGTTGGTGCCTCAGCAGGGCAGTAATTCAAAGTGTGGTGGGTTTTTTTCAGAATTTATATCTAGGTTCATATGTGTATATACACATAACCAACTTCTTTTGCCTCTTCTTTCCTTCCTCCCTCCCTTTTTTGTAATGATCAGTGACCAATGCTGGGGGTGGGGTGGGATCCTCTTTTGGAAAGAATACAAATACTGAAAATTCTAGGCGTTGCTGTTTTGGGAACTGTCCTTAAGAGTTTTCCGCCATGCACAGGCATGTCTACATCAACAGGCACGTGTCCTTTGTCGTTATAGTGCCATCTGCTAGGTTTTTCTGCTAAGTCTGAAAACTAGTTCTTTCCCCTGTGTGTCCCCACACCCAGCATTCCTTATTTCTTCTAGAATACAGCAGTATAACTCAGTTGTCAAGATCCCTATAGCATGTTTTGGGGGTATTAATTGGTGTTCAGATGTAATAATTAGGTTTTCTCAAGTTTCATTTTGTGTTACTCATCCTTTTTTACACATTTCTATAGTTCAGGATTAGAAGTTCAGCCTAAGCTATCTTCCTCTCTGGGTCTGGAACATGTGTATATTCATTATGCAGGGAATTGTTACCAATAAAAATATACCAAGCTTTTCACTTACAGGCCATACAAATTGCATGTAAGCAAAGCCAAGATATTTGACAAAGCCAAGTCTTAAGAAAAGAAACCAGTGCAAATATAGTTCATAAGCTCTAAAGTAAGAATAGCAATTGTAAAAACAATCCAGATTATATACAGCAATGTCTTGGCCCAAGTTAAAGAATGTGAATTTGTAATGCCATGTTGCTGAAGCAAAAATCACATGGGTGTGTATGCAAGACTCGTTGAAGCAAAGTTTGAACAGACACACCAGTCCTTCTCCTGTGGTCTTGTGAAACTTGAGCTAATGAGGTGGGTAACTATTCATCAGCCTCCCCTGCACCTGCCACTGCAGGATAGATATGGAACCTACACCTCCTGCCACTTTTATTAGAAATGTCCATGTAGAAGGCAATTGTGTGACTGGCATTTGGTCTTCAGAAGGACATGAGGGTTTCTCTTTGAGTTTATAACAGGATCAGTAGCTGAATCTATAATATGTAACAAGAAGATTATTCACTTTATGGACAACTAACTATAAAATGATGTTCTGTCTTTGTCCCTTGGGCACAAGGTACAAAGAGGAATGTGGAAGAAAAGATCACTTTAAGATATTCTTTAATGATATTTTACATCCTAGATGAGCACAATGCCTGGACTCCCTACCCGGCCCTGCTTTTATGATATTGATTTGGATCCTAAAACGGAACAGGTGAATGGACTGTTTTAAACAGGTAAGTTGTTACTGGATAATAAATTTGTTTTTTTCCTTCTGTGGCTTATTTGTAAATTATAGGGCTTAAACTGAATCTATAAAAATTTCAAATTCTAATACTTTCAAAGCATTTTCTTTTAGATTTCATTGGGCGGGGTGGGGGGGTCAGTAATGAGACTTGGCATTAACCAAAGAATTAAATGCTTATATTTCAGTATGTCTTTCAATACAGCTGAGAAGAAGAGTGGGCTTGTTGTAGGTTGGCAGCACAAGGCAGAGAGCTGCCATCTAATTATTGTGGAGGGCCTGCAGAGGAGGTTAGGCTCCCTCTGCTGGAGTCCCAGGAGTCTTGATGACACATTAGAGCAGGAACAGCCTGAAGTCACACAGACTCTAAAGGGACAGAAGGCAAGAGTTGGGCTGGGGGTGTAGCTCAGTGGTAGGGCTAGGGCTTAGTACATGTGGGGCCCTGGATTCAATCCCCAGCAACACACACTCACACACATACCCCATGAAGGCAAAAGTTGAGTAAATGTCCCAGAAGAAAAGAAGTGGCTCACCTGTGAAAACATGAGAAGTGAACTGAATGTCTTCTTATCAGCAATAAGAAGCTTTTGGCTAGTTGTGTGCCGGTGGCTCACGCCTGTCATCCTAACTACTCAGGAGGCAGAGATCAGGAGGAGTGCAGTTCGAAGCCAGCCCGGGCAAATAGTTCACAAAATCCTATCTTGAAAATATCCAACACAAAACAGGGATGGTGGAGTGCTCAAGTGACAGAGTGCTTGATGCTTGTGCTAGCAAGCATGAAGACAAGTTCAATCCCCAGTACCGCCGAAAAAAAAGAAGAAAAAAGGAGCTTTTGACTGGAGGAATGTAGGGAAGAGGTCACTTTCAAACCATGTTTATACTTGGCCACATATGCCTGGATGTTTTCAGATGTGTAAAGGTTTGCCGCCTTCACTTCTCCTAGGAAGTTATTTAGCAATGAACTCCAGCAAAAAAAGGGATTAAATCAAGAAAAAGAAAGACTTGAGTTTTGAGAAATGGAATCCTGGTTTGGACAATGATGAAGGGGACTTCTGATCACTGTGCAAATGACCTAGACTTACAAACCCGATGTGCAACAAGAGGAGAGAGGGCTTGAGAAAGACTAGAAGGAACTAGAGAAGACAAGACTACCAAAGCACATTACAAAACAAGAGATCATGCATGGTTTGCAAAAGTAAGCATCCAAATGACAGCAAAGTGATAGTGATCGTACTGGCTATAGTGGGAAAGGTTAACATGACTTTGAGCTTGACTGTAGGGGAACACTTGGAGAGGGCAATAGTGACATTAGAAATGTAGTCCCTGCTCACTGCTTGGTCTGGTCTTTAAGAGTAGTCATATTGCCATCACCTAAGTACTGTGTGTTATTTTCAAGTCCATTTATGGATGACCCCAGAAGACTCGATGGTGGGAAGGATGTAAACGTTAGCATCTCTGGGGAACGGTGTGGTATGGAAGAGAAGAGGCAACATTTCAGTGCTTTATTTCTTTGCTTTTCTTTTCAGATCACCCATCTTCAAGAAGCTACTTTGCAAGTTTGGCCAATGTCAGTCAGGCCTACTGAGTTAGGAAGTGTGGAGACATGGCAAGAAGTCAGCTCCAGCCCTGAAGATCTTCTGAAATAAATAGTGGGGGTTTTCCCAAAAGCCTTTCTATATCCTTAATTTTCATCATCATGTATAAATTAACATAAATCATGCACATGTCTGTTTACCTTAGTGAGGATCCACAGAATAAAAGGAATAATTTTGCTATCTTGGTGTCAAAATATAAACCATAGTGTTAATAGACTGCTGCAATATTGCTTCTATCCTGTGAGTGCATTTATTGGGCAGCCGCTTGGGCTGAAGAAGCAAGTTGCAGTGTGTACTTTGTTTGTAGGGGGACATGTATGCGTGCTCGTGTATCTCTGTGAGGACACATAATTCAGGAGACCTCCTGAGAAGGTCAGATAGAAGCAGAGTATGGAGGAAGACTTGCCTTTTTACTTTATACCTTTCTCTGTTCATCTCCCTTCTTCTTTGGGAAGTATTGCTTATATCGGTTTTTGATCTAAACTTCCTTTGAATTCTCATTTCTGTCATAGAATTGGCATTGTTTATTTTTAAAGTCCTCAAGAAGGATGGTGGAATCACTAGCGTTGGATCCTGCCAGAGAGTACTGCATCCCCACCGGAACCAGTGCTGCCCATTGCTGATATGGGCAATGCCTTTTCTCCAGGCATTCTTGGGTTTATTATGTTTAATCCCCTGGGTCCACATCAGAGATGTAATAGTTTTAGGAAGCGATTGACAGAGGGGTCATGAGCACAGAACCCAGCTTTGCTCCTTAATGCCTCACTTAGCTGTCTGCACCCAAACCACATCCACACCACGGGCACTTGTCAGTGCCTTCCCATGAGGGTGCTTGTTGAAGCAAACAAATCACATCAGACTTTGTACAGTGATGAAAGTTTAACAGTGTTGTCCCTGATCCAAAGCATGTTTTTGGACCATTTGCACAGAGTCCATTGTTTTTGATACACTTTTTATATATTCTATAAAACTTCACCTGAAATGGGACTTGCTGGGAATTCAGTTTGTAAACAAGGGAAAGAAGCAGTCTTGTTAGCCATGGTGACTTAAAGAACATCTTAAAGGATGTACGGCCAAAACTGTGGGGAGTTAAATCCTCAGTACTGTTAGGAGTAGTGCACACAATAGGAGGAGAGGATAAGTGGAGATTTATAAAGAAAGCCTTAATATGATAATAAATGACCCAAACCATTCTTATCTGTTGCTTGGAATGAGTGGTCCATCACTGATGCAGTTTTCCTAAGGAGAGGTAACGTGCTTCAGTAAAAACTCACATGTGCAACTTGCTTTTTCCACTTAGCAATAGATCTTACTCCATTAGCACTAGGAGATCCATCTTGTTTCTTATAGCTGTGTAGTATGTCAGCAATCCTTTCTCCTACTAGTGGGCACTTACAATTGTTTCATGGTTTTTACTGTTAAAAATAATGTAGCAGGAGTGCTGAGGATGTAACATAGCAGTACGGTGATTGCCTAGCATATGTACCCATGGATAAGTAAATAAAAATGTAGCAGTAAATGGTGGTCAGAAATACTGAAAATTCTCATGTGTCTTTGTAACTTGTGTGAAAGTGTCTATAGGATAAATTCCTAGTGGGGAAGTTGCTCAGAGAGTGACCTCCAGCTTCAAAACAGGAGCTGACCTTTGGTTGGAAATGCATAGAGATGAATTGTAATAGAACAGATCTTCAAATGAAGTTTCTATCCCCATTTTACAGAACGGCAGACTGCACGGTTGCACTGCCATGTCTGCCAAATTAATTTGTAAGGTCCTCTGATTCCAAAGCCTGTGCGAGCCCTTCCTGCTCATTTCACATGCCTCCAGGAGGAAGGGATGATAAAGGTGTAAGAAGCAGGGGGAAGAACTAAAGAGGTCTGGGAGGCTTGTGAGCCACCCTGGTGGCAGGGATTTTGTGCAATTTTTTTTTTCTTTTTTTTGGGCAGTACTTGGGTTTGAACTCAGAGCTTCGTGCTTGCTAGGCAGGCACTCTATCACTTGAGCCACGCCCCCAGCCCTTGTGCAATTGATTCTTCAATCTTTGCTAAAGAAGAGGTGTCACAAGCACAAGCTTACAGGTGCCATTTCAACAATGAAAGAACATATAAACCGCAGAATAACTGCAGGTCCAGTGAAGACTTACAGAAGCATTAGTGCCTGCGTGCCCATTAGTGGGTCATCAGAGTTAGTCTGGTGCCTTTACCTTGGGACTAGGAGTCCTTCTAGATCCTGGTTCCCCTGTACCCATTCTTATCCTTCTCTGGGCTGTTAATGCCTTCCCTCCCCTTATTAGTGATTTTGATGAACAGAACGTGCCTTGTCTGAGGAGAGGCTATTGCTGTGCATTGAAAAGGTACATACATTGTCAGTTCAGAATGACAGCAGCATTTATGTGCTGCATGTAAAACCTTGCCACAGAATGACTGTTAGGTTTGTGCTGGCCCCTACACTCCTCATGGTGCCCACCAACAGACCAGACCTCCAAGGAACTAGAGCCACAGTACCGGGACGGGTTGGAAAGCTTAGTTTTGAAATACAAGAATTGTTAACAAGGAGATACAAGCCATTTTTGATAGCTGCAAGCCTGGACTTCGTGGATAGGGACTAGAATGGGAGAAATGGTATGATCAGTTCAGTGCTGTATAGCTAGATCTGTAAGGTGTTTTATTGGCATGCTGTATCTGGTGACATTAACAAGATAAGATGTAAGGGTAATTTCTCATCGGGCTGGAGACAGTCTTAGCCCACTTTCCTGTTATATAATGCAAACCTGTAGTAGACAATGATACCAGTAACAGCTTCAACAGTCAACTGTCAAGTGTGTTTAGGGATGACAGGTTTCTTTCGTGCATGAATACATGCATGAAATACTTTTCAAAAACATCTGGTGTCTAATTATAGTCATATCCTAAAGAAAAAAAACTGCAGAATTTTATTTATAATACTTCATTCTGTTTGTGCATGCAAGTGTGGGGTGGAGGTCAGGGACTAGTTATTTGTAACATACTTAAAAGAAATCCATCTTACTTTGCCTTTCAAACACAAGATGAATCCACCTCTTACCTCAAAGTACCTTTCAGCACCCTTTGACTACTTTTTTTTTTAAGAAAAGAATTAAGATCTATAAGGTGGTGGTTTTGTTTTATGGGGTTTTTTTTGGGATTGGGCCTTGCCATGTAACACAGGTTGGCTTTGAACTCGAGCTCCATCTGCCTTAGCCTTAGCAGGAGTGATGGAATTATAGGTGCTGCCGTCACTCCCAGCGCTCGGTGTTTTGGGGGTTTTTTGTTTGTTTTTGGTGGGACTGGGATTTGAACTCACTTCACACTTGCAAAGCAGGCACTCTACTGCTTGAGCTACATCTTCCAGTCCATTTTATTCTGGTTATTTTAGAGACTGTGTCTCTCAAAGTATTTGCCCAGGCTGGCCTCCAATCTCAGTCCCCTGGATCTCAGCATCCCAGACAGATAGGCTTATGGCCCTACACTGCCAGCACCTGGGGCAGTGTTTTCTAGTAAGACAGCTATTCCACCCTGTCTTCATCTAGGTAAGCTCAGCTTATTTTTTGCCTAAAATTGCTGCAAATTCCAAGACCTGCCAGATTTGAGGAACCTTAGAGTTTGAGTGTGAGTCATAGCATCTCAGTTGCTTTTAAGTGACATGGATTTCTTTGGGCTTGTTTAAAGTTCAAAACTGGCAGAAGAACGCTCAAGCACTTGAGCCACTCCATCAGCTCATTTTTGTGTTGGGTATTTTCAAGATAGGGTCTGGCAAACTATTTTCCCAGGGCTGGCCTCAAAACGCCATTCTCCTGATTTCTGCCTCTCAAGTAGCTAGGATTACAGCTACACCAGTGCCCAGCTAATTTTAAGATCTTGACAATTTATATTTGTTTTTGTTTCTCAGTAGTTCAGTCCTCAATTAATCTTAGTGGAGTAAGTCTAGAAATCTTACAATGGTAACCTATATTCCTTTTAAACATCCACAAATGGACGTCTGAGACAGACTCTCCCAAAAATCATGGTCCTGCTGAAGGAAGATGGGTGTCCCTCTTTTCAGTAGCTCTATCACCTCACTAGGGGCCTCATCTGTGACTGTGCTGGGATGGTACAAGGAGGCGGCTGGGATCCGGATGAATTTTACAGGACCTCACACCTGGAGCTCCCAGTAATGTGCCCAAAGAACCCTTAAGTTCTCACAGCACCACCTTCCATCAGGTCTGTGTTCATTCTCTGTGTGTACAAACATACTTAACGCGGTTTTTCACGATGGTTAGTTAGCACCTTGTCCAGATAGAAGTCCAGAAAATGCATACAACTTCGCCAGTGTCAGGAGGGTGGAAGGTGCCTGCCCTTTGATGGCGATGAGCACTGATGAGGGGAATTTTCCCACTCTCCATCTACGCTTAATTGGCAAGGTAAGCAGGCACCTGGGAACGTCCTGAGTTTGGCAACGAACCATGACCTTAAGCCCAAACTCACTCCCAGCAAAGTTTTACTTCTATTCACATGTATCATTTTCTCCAAACAAACGATACCTCACTGTTCTAGGCAATTTTGAATTCTGCTTTTAAATTTTGATATTTGCTTTGTCTTTAAGTAGGGGAAGGGGATTTATCTTGGGAGAGCCTAGAATTTGAAACTGGATTTTTTTGTGTCTGGGGCGGGAGGGGGTGGGGGGCTCATTCCCCTCGGCCCCTCCGCATCTTCCTGCTGCCTCCCGCAGCCGGGACCCGTGCCGGGCCCGGGAGCACGAAGGTCGCTCCCACGCGGCGGGGCGCGCTGCTCGCACGTGGGTCCCCAGGTTCCCTCCCGCCGCCGCCCCCGCCCGCCCCGCTGCTCCGCGCGCATTGGCGCCGCCGGCTGTCGGTCTGCGCGCTGGGGAGGGGGCGCCGCCAGGCCGCGGTCGCCCGCGCGCTGCGGAGGGGCTGCTCGCGCGCTCCGCTGCCACCGTGGCTCCCCCACTGTCCGCGCGCCGCAACGCCCAGCGTACCCTGGTCTTGGGAGCAGAGCTGCCAGAACCCCCGCGCTCTCGGTAAGTGGAGGCAGGGAGAGGAGGCTCCGGGGGCGCGGGGTCCGGCTCGCTGACCGCCCGGGCAGCAGGGTGGGCGAGAGATGCAGGCGAGACACCCGCATCCGGGTCCCCCAGATGGCCGCGAGTAAGGACCCATTTGTCCTCAGGCACGTCCAGCCCGCGCCCCACTCCTCAGGTCAGCTCACTTACCCCTTTCGCAAGCCTTCCAGCTCGTCCTACATGCATTGGATGCGGGCAGCATTTCCCCTTCTTTAGCCTTTTTCGGGGAGACGAGATTTTAGGTTCGTGGCTATTGCAGTTTTGCAGACAGCGTGATGCTGGTTATCTGTTCTGCGCCCCTGGCGTTTTCCTTTCTGAGTACTTTATCCTGCGCCCGGTATCCTGCCCTAAGGGGCATCGAGCCAGGAGGGATTCCTCCCTCTGTTGGAAGCTTCCTGGTCCTTAAACGTGGCTGGAAAGATGCCTTGCTTCTTCGGGTAGTGGTTGCTCTTTGCTGCTCAAAGGGGGAAAGGGGGAAGTGGTGTTTTCTGTGGCATTAGACATGAGATTCTGTCAGGAAATGACAACAGGGACTTTAAGGTTTCCTGAGGCGACAGAACTACCCTTGCAGGTTACCGAAGAATCATTTGCAGTCTAACATTCTGCAAAGTTTCAATGTCTGCAAGCTGCATTCTTTCCCCACATTTCGGTTAGGCTTCTGTTTTGGTATTTATTTCTAGAGTGAGCTTTTCAAGCAAATGTCTGGGCAATGCTAGGTTAGTTCCAAATGATACATTCTGAAACCTGAGCTAATTTTAGTATTTCTACTAGCCATGCATTGTCTGCTTAATATGAATGCTCAGGCGCCTGAGAGCGCAGGAGAGACGAGGAGACGTTTAAGTAGTTACAGTCAACTGAGGTTCTGGTGCTTATTGAAGCATGGATGTGGAGACACTGTCAAATGTTCGTATTTTAGTTCCATCATTGTTCTAGAATGACTTTGTCTTTCTTAAGTATGCAACACTCACCCTAAAAATATTTCCCTAAGATGGCAAAATGATTTTTAGGGTTCTAGTTTCTCCTGCAATTCACAGAATTAAGGGCTATCCAAGTGAAACCTCAGTGAAAGATTCGCATAAAAAGTGCGAAGAAATAGTCCCTTTGCCTAATTTAGGACATCTATCAGCTAAAATTCATAGGTTTTTGTTAGGTAATCACCCATATCTCCATTTTTTTTTTTTTTTTTTGGTGGTGGTGGTGGTGATCGAACCTAGGGTTTTGGGTATGCAAAGCTCTACCAGTAAGCCATACATCCGCAGCCCAAAAGCTTGTGGGGTTTTGTTTTGGTTTGCTTTTTTGAGACCATCTCAAGGCTCAGGCTGGCCTTGAACCTGCCATCCTACTGCCTCAGCCTCCTGAGTGTTGAGATTACAGGTGTACATCACCACACCTGGCAAAAGCTTAGTCGAGTTTTGGCTCAATCATGAGTTGATGGGCTGCATTATCATTAATTAAATGACCATTTTACAATTTCAAATTTCTTGATTAATGGATCTATTGCAGATTAACATTTTTAAACCATGTTCTGAAGCAGAGGCTTCAGAAACTGTCTTGTGTTGAATCTGAGCCCTGTTACCTACTATCTTTGTAATCTCAGGCAAGCTGCTTCATCTGCAGATGGAGATAGCACCACCTACTCACTCTGTCATATTGGGTGTAGGTTAGGGATGTATGTAGAAGCGCTCAGCACTGGTTAACACACAGGAGTTGCTCAATAGATGTCAGCTATTGATATCCAAATGTGTGCAATTCGTAGTGGAAACGTATGAATAACAGATACTTCAGTTCTTCAAGTAATTTAAGAGTGGAAAATGTCAGTAATGTTAAAAAGAGTATGTATGAAAATGATAAAATGGAAAGAACACTTGAGAGTCAAAATCTCCACTTCTAACTGGCTATGACCTTACCTACCTATATGGCTTTTGACAAAGCCAACTGGAACCCCCAATGCTTAGCTTTGTCCTCTGGCTAGACTTGAATAATCTCAAATAATCTCTGAAGTCCTTAGAAGCTTCAGAATTTTTTTACTGCATGTTAAAAAAATTATATTACATAAGCCCTTCCTTGTTTTTTGTTGTTTCCCAAAATTGCAATTTTGAGACTTAAACAATTCATAAAGCCAACACAGCTGAAAACTTTTCAGACCAATCAAATTTGATTTGCAGAGTAATCAAAAATAAAGTTTTAACAAAAATAATAGAATGAAATTGATTCATATTGAAATCTTTTTGACAGGGCAAAAGTAAACCCCAATTTGTATTGTCATCATTTCAGGAAGTTATTACATGGAAAGCATGCCTGCTAGAATCTTATACATTCAACAGAAACAATCTGTATTACAAATAATAGGCTTGTGATGAAATAAAATCCCATTCTCTTCTCTCTCATCAGGTTGATCTTTAAATGAAGTAAAAATGCCTTTGGTACAGAGCTTTCACAAAGAAACTAAAGAGAGAAATTACAAGCATTAGAGAAATGAGGCATTTGCGTACTGGAGAAAGCACTGAAAACAACTGATGAAAGGAATGCACACACCACAGAATTTCACTCAGTATGATATTTTTGCCCATCTTTCTGTTGGCAAATCCTGCTGAAGGAAGAGAGAAAAGAGCTTTCTAGAGGATAAAAGAGTGAAGTATAAAAATGGAGACCACAGTTTCTGAAATTCAAGTAGAAAATAAGGATGAGAAAAGAGAAGTTTGTCCCAAGGTTGAGAGGCAGGAGGGAAAAACATCCATGCTTTGCTTCAAGAGAAGAAAGAAATCAGCCAAGGCGCTGAAGCCCCAAGCTGGCTCTGAGGCTGCTGATGCAAGGAAGTGTCATCCAGAAGCAGGAACTTCTGATCAGCCACAGCACCCAGAGGGGACCTGGGCCTCAATCAAACGTCTTGTAACACGCAGGAAAAGGTCAGAGTCTTCCAAGCAGCAAAAGTCATTTGAGGCTGAAGTACAACCTGAAATAAAGCCCAAAGATGCTGACGTTTCTAAGAAAAAGGCAAAATCCAAACTTAAGATTCCCTGCTTAAAATTCCCAAGAGGGGTACAAAGGAGTAATCGTTCCAAAATTATAGAAGACTCAGACTGCAGCATCAAAGTCCAGGGAGAGGTTGAAGGTTTGGATATACAAACTCAGACCCAGTTAAATGACCAGGCAACAAAGGCTGAGTCAACCCAGGACCTAAGTGAAGGTGTCTCACGGAAAGATGATGAGGTCTGTGAGTCAAATGTGAGCAACAGCATAGCATCTGGAGAGGAGGTGATCTCCGTGGAACTTGGGTTAGATAACAGGCATTCTGCTATTCACACAGAAACTGTAATCCTTGAAAAGGAAATTGATATGATTGAGGAAAAGCCAAGCGTTCAACAACCCCAGCAAGCAAGCCCACTGGGCAGTTCAGAAACAGACAGTCAGCATCCAGTGGCTTCTGATGTTCCTCCCTCACCTGCAGTGCCAGATGAACAAATTGTGGAAGAAATGAGCAACAAGATCCTAGAAAGTGAGCCAAACTGGAAAGACGATGAAAGTAGAGAGATTCCAGCTGAAGAGGATAAGCCAAAAGACATTGAACTAAGTCAAGAAGATTTTAAAGAAAATGCGACCAATTCAGAGAAACCCAAGTGGGAAGAAAGCAAAAGAATGGAGCCCATTGCTATCATTATTACAGACACTGAAATCAGTGAATTTGATGCTACAAAAGCTAAAAATGTTCCTAAGCAATTCTTAATCTCAAATGAAAGTGAGCAAGTAGGGTTTTTTGCTAATGATAGTGATTTTGAAGGTAGAACTTCAGAACAATATGAAACACTCTTAATAGAAACAGCTTCTTCCCTTGTCAAGAATGCTATCCAGTTGTCTATAAAACAGCTGGTTAATGAAATGGCCTCTGATGATAATAAAATACAGTGACGGACTTTCCAGATCATGGCAAAAAGGAAACGTTTAAAGATGAATTACTGTACACATTTGTGGTACTTCTGATTCAGTAACAAAATGAGAGGTTTATCATGTGTGGAATTTAAAGGTACAATTCCAGCTCAGGAGTGCTAAAGAATAAATCAAGTGTATCAAACTGTTTACCATTGAAATGCAGTCACTTCTGGATTGGAGGAAATCAGCACAGACTGCAGTGCAGTGACATACAGGGAGTTGCTAAAATGGCATATGGAGATTGGAGTGCTTTGGAGAAGGAAGATGTATTTATTGAGCACTTTCAGTATACCATACGCTCTTCCTAATCTCAGATGGCACAAGTCTGTTTTCCTTTTGATAATTCAACCCTGTGTACAGGTTAACATTGCATTCAGTTTTCAAAAACTTTTTTTACAGTGCACTTTTGTTGTTTAAGTGGTGAATAAGGTGAGCTATTTTTTGTGAACGTGTGATTTAAAGTTGCTACGCTCCCAAGCGGTAGTCTTACCTCAAAAAAATGCATCGCATTTCCCTAATTTCAGCAGCGTGCAGAATAAGCACGCTGGAACTAAAAGCCATCCACAAATTCCTTCAAATGGGCGAAGAGTTACCAAGTATGCCAGTGTGTGGAAATGGGGCGGGGGAGGGGAAGCAGGAGTGTGGAGGAGGGTGCATTTTCCCTCTCCATCTTCTTTCTGTCCAGCAGACTTGTAAACGTTTCTGCATGGGCTTGTCTGCTGAAAAGCTAAAACAAAGAGAATATTATTTTTCATTCAAGATAAGGCAAACTTGTCAAGTAACAACTGATCACAGATAACATAGGATTCCTCTTGCAGAATTACTTTTAAAGGTCCTAGAAGATCATAATAGTCTAGTGAAAATATTTATGCTTGGTCAGACATGAACCCGTAGTTAAGCGAAAGCACATTACATTTTCAATGTCAATATTTTTTTCATTGTGTCTATATGTTGAGAGAAATAAGTAAAAGGCATTTTGACAATATTGTTTTGGTAATACTGGGGTTTGAACCAGGGCCTCGCACTTGCTAGGCAGGTGTTCTACCACCTGAGCCAAGTCTCTAGCCCCAAAAAGTATTTTACACGGGCATTGAAAATTAACTTTTTCATCACCATTTTCAATTCAGCTAATACTTCTCAGAGATTAGGGCTCATTTGCATTTTTATTCAGTTAAAATAGAGCATCTGTTGACATCAATGATTGCCATGTTTTTTAAAAATTATTCTATTTCGGTATTTCAGTGCTTACACTAACAGCATCTTTACTTCACAGGCTGGGGATCACAGTGTGTGGCGCCTTGTCTAATCTGACTTGAAACTGATGAAATGGTGGAAATAGATGAATGGGAAGGCATTTGTTGAAGAGGAAAGAGTGTACATAGATTATTTTAAATGATCTGGTCAGTTTCTTGCATTATTTATGGATTGCAGATGGAAAGTATGGGCTAGTTTTTCCTAGTTTCATTTTTGTGTTTTCTGTAAATACATATTGCACTCTTAACAGAAGAAACTAAACTGTAGTCAGGTGCCAGTGTCTCACGCCTGTAATCCTAGCTACTCAGGAGGCAGCGATCAGGAGGATTGTGGTTCGAAGCTAGCCCAGGCAAATAGTTTGTGAGACCCTATCTTGAAAAAAAAACATCACAAAAATGGGCTGGTGGAGTGGCTCAAGGTGAAGGCCCTGAGTTCAAGCCTCAATACCAAAAAAAAAAAACCCCAAAACCAAAAAACTAATCTGATTTTGGAATTGAACCAAATAATGGATATTATTAGCAAGATTCTTTGCTAAAGTGCAAAAGTATTTTCCCCAGGCTTTCTGCCTTCTACCAAAATGTAAAGTGGGTCTTTTGAAACATGTGACCCCTATAACTTCTTTTAGTTGTACAACTTTTAGGCATTAAAACAAAAACCAAAAATACTTCTGAGTCATCCTTGAAAAAACTTTAATTCACTATATGTGGTGCTAATGGACTTGGATAGCTACTAGCAAATATCATATTTAAAAAGGAACAGTCTAAATAACCTGATTAAGGTTGGTACATTTTATAGTATTTTGAACAATCCTGTATTTATTTACTACTGGGATGGCTCCAAGCCAATATACTTGCATTGTAAATTTTTAATAATCTCTTATGAATGAGCAAAAAGCACAGTATTTACCAGTTACTGAAAGCATTTAGGAAGGTTTACTTGGGATTTTAAAAAACAGAACAAAGGAAATATGTGTAGTGAATTTTTTTGTTAGGAAAGTAACATTTTATATAAGTAATATTTTACCCTAGGTTTCTTCCTTTTTTTCCCACTGTGGTTTGATAAATATAGTTTTGTTAGAATGCATTATGATTTCTATGATAATATGTGTAGTCAACTCAAATTCAATCTCAAAGCGGTTTTTCTTCAGTCTTTTCTGGTGAATTAAATAAGTAGAATTTCCATTAAAAATGGAATATGGAAATTACTTGGTCTCAGCCAGGTGCCAGTGGCTCAGGCCTACAATCCTAGCTACTTAGGAGGCAGAGCTCAGGAGGATCAAGGTTTGAAGCCAGCGGACAAATAGTTCGTGAGACCCTATCTCGAAAAAACCCATCATAAAAAAGGGCTGGTGGAGTGGCTCAAGGTATAAGCCCTGAGTTCAAACCCTAGTACTGCAAAAAAATAAGAAAAAAAAAAAAAGAAATTAATTGATCTCAGTTTGATATACCTGCTATGTGGTCAAATCCTATTCAGTGAATTCTAAGGTAATCCAAATTGTTTTGTTGTTAGGGAAATAAGAAGGAATCATATTGCTTAGAAGTCTTTCATAAAATATTTTTATTTCAGATTGGAGGTTTGGCTCAAGTGGTAGAGTGCCTGCTTTTCAAGAGCAAAGCCCTGAGTTCAAACTCCAGCCCCACCAAAAAATATATTTTTATTATAGCATTTATTTTAACCAATTTGACCTTATATGTAAAACATTAATATAAATAGGTTGATTCAATTTATATCCATTTGACATTAAAATGATCACTTAAAAAACTTAACTTCACATTCATTTTAATTTAAATTTGCTATGATATAAATACTGCTTTTAAGCATATTATCTTCCCCCTTTTAAGAGTCAAGTATTATCCACTTTGCTTCTTTACAACAGAGAATATGAAAATTCTCCTTGATTGTATGTAGCACTATTCACTTGCCATTTTTTTCAAAGCACTTTGTAGGATATAAAAATAGTACCTGGTAACATTTAAGTAAAGGTAGCAGAAAACAAAAGAACTTTCAAACAGAAATGATGTGCCCTGCCACCTCCTCCTCCTCAAGGAATAATGAGCATGTGGCACAGATGGAATTCTACAGAAAAGCTGTCTGCATAATTTTCTTTCAAGGTAATGTACTTGACAGCATGAAGACTGTGATGATCTTAATTGGTCTACTATTTAGTGAGGTCTTAGAAACTGATTTACTTCTGAGAGATTTTGCTGTTTCAGCAGTACACTGAGCGGGCTTCTTGCTGGATAGGGAGATGCATCAAGGAGAGAGCACCAGTCAATCTGGCTTCTGCATGTGGTTTGGAGGTAGTTTCATCTATAAATTTCCAACTTCAAGTTGCCTTATTTTTTATAGTCAAGAATTTTTTTAGGAGTTAACAGCAGAGTTTTAAGAATAATTGTTAAACTTTAGAATCCTGTTGTTTTCTGAAAAGCTCTTTTTAAATGTCAACTTTCTGAAATATGTAAAGTCTACTTTGTAATTTCATCTTACATTAAACACACCAGGGTTCCACTTTTCTGCCTGCCACTTCTGCAGGTACTCTCCAGTCCATTTTGATCTGGTTATTTTGGAGATGGGTGTCATGAACTAAAGACAGGATCCTCTAGATCTCAGCCTTCCAAGTAGATAGGATTACAGGTGTGAGCCACTGGCGCCCAGCTTTATGGTTCATTTCTCAAAATATTTTTTGTAATGATCCTTAGTTACAAAAATTTATTAGAATGAAGCTACATAAAATTTGGGTGCCCTGATTAAATTCAGTTTGATTCAACATGTGTTAAGCATTATACCTGCCAAACATTCTTTGATAATAGGACAGGCTCCTTGCCCCTCAACACTCATCCCAGGGGGTGAGGGTGTGACAAGAGAACCTGGAACAGGGGCTAAGGCAAAGGGCCATAGACAATGCAGAAGCATGAGTGCCAGGTAGGGGAGAAAAAAGAGCAATTAATTTTGTCTGGTGTGGGGAAGGTGGTGATCTGAACGCAACAGCAGTTTGAAAGCATTCAGTTTTTAAGTAAACAGTGTATTCATTCTGATTTGTTTTTGAACTAGAAAAAAGCCTGCATATTGTTATATATTAATAGTAATTATCTGTAAAATGTTAAATGGATGAGCTATTGTGAAGGTAAGCATTACATTTTGTATTTCTCATTAAAATTAGTATATTACTGTGGATCAGATGCTATTAAAAACTCTGTAGAGAAAAGGTTTTAAGCTGAATTAATGTATTATGCCTACTAATACAGAATAAATGTTATCTCATGTTTATTTATCCATGTCTTTTAAGAGAAACATGGTAAGTTATATCACATTGGTGGAACCATTTTGTTAGCTCTATCAAGTTTCACTCTGCTATGGACTTTATAATACATGCCTGAAAGAATCTACATCCAGAAGGGAAATACAGACAACTAGAACTTTGAGCTAATTCAACCTGAAGGGCAGTTCTCAATTTGATACCATCTGTGAACTTGACAAAAGCAGTTTTGGGGGCTGAGGCTGTAGCTTAGTGGCAGAGAGCTTGCCTAGTATGCACAGAGCCCTGAATATTCCATCCACAGCATGAAAAACAGAGTGGAGAAAAAAATCAGTTTTTATCATCTCTTGCAACACCAGCTGTCTTTTCTGTATTATTTTAACTTATGCGTTGTGTGTGTGAGTGTGGTGTGTGTGTGTGTGTGTGTGAGTGTGGTGTGTGTGTGTGTGTGTGTGTATGTGTGAGTGTGGTGTGTGTGTGTTTTTGTGTGTGTGTGTGTGTGGTGTGTGTTTGTGTGTGTGTGTGTGTGTATGTGTGAGTGTGTTTTTGTGTGTGTGTGTGTGTGTGTGTGTGTGTGTGTGTGTGGTGTCGTACTGGGGTTTGAACTCAGGGCCTCCTCCTTGCTAGGCAAGTGCTCTACCACTCATGCCAAATTATTAACCTTTATGGCTTCCAAAATAACCAAGCCATTTTAATGTGAAAATGCTCAAGTTACTCAGATACACCTGTTAAAGCTGGGTGTTTTAGAAGTTGTTTACTAAGGCACTGATTTCATTCAGCTAGCATTAACAATGCTGGTTTTCGCCCTCTCTCTCCCCTCGGCAGTTTGTCTTTTGAGACAGTTTTGCTGTGTAGCCAAGGGTGGCTTTGAACATCCAATCATGCCTTACCTCCTGAATGCTAGGATTATAGTAATGTGTGCCACCACACCCAGAGTTTTTTTGTGTTTCTGGTTGTGGTGGGCTGGAAATTGAATCCAGGACCTTGAACATGCTAAGCACACAGTCTGTCACTAAGCTACACTCACAACCCTGTACCCAAGTCTTTTATTACCAATTTTCTACATTCATGTGTCAGGAAGGTCTGGTTAGTATGACCATCAGTGGATCTCTGGGCTATTTTAGTAGTCAATCACCATCATAACTAATCAATCAAATAGTATCATCTATAGATTTCAAGACAGTGGTTCCAGGTGGAATTGGTGTCTGCAGATAAAGTCTTCAGTCAGAATATCATAACTCTTTACATAGGTCTCCCTAGACTGGAGTCTTTCCATCTTCCTGACAGAAAGACTTAAGTTGGAATTGCCCTTGTACACTGGTAGGCTGAGATGTATAGAAGGCCAAAACAACTGGCCACCACTCAATTAGGATGAAAAAAGCCAATCTCACTTTCTGATGTTAACCAAATGTGCTGCAAAGAGGGACTTCCCTGAGTTTAGAGAGAATTTGCTTAGAATTTTTCTAATTTTCTGGGTTTCCTCTATGCCCTTAATATCTGGCTGACAAGTTTTTCCGGAAGGATTAATCATCTGGGTTCATTAAACTAAGACTTTTCTGTATTTATCTGGGTGGTATTAATATTTTTTTCATCAAGGCATAATTTACAACAGTAAAATCCACCTTTTTTAATGCACAATTCTATGATTTGACAAACATACAGCTTTTAAACTATGTGTTTAAATTTTAAATATTACTGGTTTTTATACTATCTGTGTATTTTAGTTTAGTATACTTTCCTGACTTGGTGAAAATTGTTACTTGCTGCAGAAATTCAAAATAAAGGCTAACCTCAATGTTTAAACCAGGAGGAGGAAAGGAAGGGCTGCCATCCAGTTGTGCAAACTACACAGTCCAACCCAGAAGCATTTATTCCATAAGCATTGTACTGGGAGTAACTCAAGTAATCTGCGTGGTCATTGTGGTGGCTCGGAGTGTTGCCATCAGAGCCTGAAAGATCTGCAAAAAGAAGCTGAAAATGAAGTCTTTCCTTTGTATCCCTTTCCTTTTGCACTTTCAAGTACTATGATGAGAAGAGAGAACAGGAACAACTGAGCTCACAGCAACAGACTCTACATATGTGAGAACAGTGTTAGGAAATGAAAACTGGCTCAGTAAGAGAATTTTTGAGAGCCAGGTATGGTGGCTCACACCTGTAATCCCAGCTACTTGGGAAGCAGAACTAGGAGGATCGTGGTATGAGGCCAGCCTGAGAAAAAAGAGAAAGCCCATATACAAAAAATAACGAAAGCAAAAGGGGCTGGAGGCTTGGCTCAAGTGGCAGAGCACCTGCCTAGCAAGCGCAAAGCCCTGAGTTTATAAGCCCCAGTACAACCAAAAGAAAATACTCATCTCTTGGAATTTTTACACTGCATTTAAAAACGTTTCCCCTTGCCTTTACAAGTGCTGTATTTTCTCCTTCAAAAAAGTAACAGGCAAGCCTTTATTGCCTAAAGAACCCCCAAGGATTCTTTAGATGTTCCTCCCTTCCTATAAAGCAGTTTCTGTGAATGTCAGTCCCTCCCACCCCCAATTTTTTTTTTTTAAACTTACATATGGTTGAGACTAAGAATTACATGGCTTCCACGCAGAAGAATGTGGCAGGGCTAAATTACAAAGTCTCTTTCCTCAAAGTCCTGTTAAACACAGAGATCTGAATTGGACAATCTCGAAACTTAGTAATAAATTAATAACACAGATGCCTATAGCAGGTGAGAGCCACTCTGGCAGCTTTCTTCTTACGTGAGCCTCTCCCATATTCCTAGAACAGGAAGAGTGCAGTACAAGCCACCCCACAGCATTGCCATTCCTTCAGACTTCTGACAAGACAGACAGCCATGGTGTTGCAGGAAGCTTGAGGGACTCATTATTTCTGTTATTTTGATACAATGTCACCAAGCTGTTTCAATGGGAAAAGTTTTTGGTTTTGGTTTTTTTGGTGGTACTGGGGTCTCATGCTAGGCAGGTGCTCTACTGCTTAAGCTGCTCAGTCATCCCTGTTTTGTGTTGAGTATTTTTGAGACAGGGTCTCACGAACTATTTGCCCAGGCTGGTTTCAGTCCTGATCCTCCTGATCTCTGCCTCCTGAGTAGCTAGGATTATAGGCATGAGCCACCAGTGCTCAGCCTTAATGGGAAAAGATTTAACATTGTATAAATCGTGGAAGGTAATTTATCCGAGAAAAGTGGGTTCATTTCCCAAGTTGGTTCACCAGCTATAAAATAAACTCAAGAAAGGAAATTGGTGATTAGGTATAAAGTCCTAGGAGAACACTAGTAATTATGTTAGAAAAACAGGAATGGGGAAAAATTAAAAGGCAGACTGTTCACTCAGATGAGCTTGATGTATGATTAGAACAGTTAATGTGATTGAACTAAAATTCCAGGACCTGTTAATGACTTGCAAAAAATCCTTAGGATTGATTGTTCAATACTACAATCACAATAAATGTGATATTTTGAAGAGTTACCTACTAATATATTTACATGTAAGTCAGAGATATCCTGAGCAAAGAAAAATGTTTGGTATTGCAGTAGTTAATATGGAATTTTAGGAAAATTCTTGTTAGTCTTGATTATAAAGTAAAGCAAGATATAAAAAGTAGCTAATGCCAAATTTGAGTATGTCATTTTTAAAAGGTACATTGGTGCCACCTTTTGGCCAGATTAAAATACATACAAATTATAACCTTAAAATCAATTTTAATTTCACTGAGATTTTAGATACATATATTTTAATATATATTTTAATATAGCTCTGATTTTAAATAATCACATTAAAAATTAAAAAATTTTTTGGCAGTACTGGGACTTGAACTCAGGGCCTCACACCTGCTAGGCAGGTGCTCTACAACTTGAGCCACTCTGCCAGCCCTTTTTATGGGCTCCAGCCCTCCCCACAGATAGGGTTTTCTGAACTATTTGCCTGGGGCTTGCTTCAAACAGAGGATCCTCCTGATCTCTTCTTCCTGAGTAGCTAGGATTACAGGTGTGAGCCTCCAGTTTTCAGCAAAAAAAAAAACAATTGTAAGTAGTGGAGTCTGAACTCAGGACCTTCACCACTCGAACCCTGCTCCCCCAACCTACTTGTTTTAATCTTTTAAAAGCTGAGATAAAGAATAATACACACAGAATTTATTTTGTAACAAGCACACTGGATACTCCACTGTATCAATATTAACTCCAAAATGACTGAATTCCACGTTTTTTGTGAGTCATTTAATTCCTAACAGCAAGCGGGCTCAAGAACCCTCAGCACCTGACATTCCTGTGCATGTCATCTGTGCATCAAAGCTTACTTTAGCTTTTAAAGCAGGGCTGGTCACCTCAGCTCTGTGGCACGGCATTGGATAATTCTTCATTGTGGGGCCGTCTTCTGCACTGTGAATTGTTTAGCAGCATCCTTGGCCTCCACGCTTCCCTGGCACCCAGGTACAATAACCAAAGTCAACTCCATATTGAGATGTCCCAACTGTGGGGGATAACTTGAGTGGGCCATGGGGTGCCCAGATACTTAGGCAGCCATTATTCTGGGTGTCTGTGAGGATATTGTTTTGTTTCTGAGACAAGGTACCCTTCCTCAGGCTGGTCGGCTAGTGAATTCAAGTGATTCTCCCACTCAGCCTCCCAAATAGCTATGACTGCAGGTATGTAAGACCACACCTGGTTTTGTGAGGATGTCTTCGGACGAGATTAACATTTGAAACAGTACTGAGTGAAACAGATTGCGCTCATTCAATCAGTTGAAGGCCTGAATAAAAAAAGGTGACCTTCTCCTGCCTGATTATCTTTTTTGGCCTTTGCACAAAAAATGGAAACATGGGCTCTTCTTGGGAATTAGGCCTGCTAGTTTTGGACTGGAACTTATGCCATTAGTTTTCTTGGTTCTTTTTTTTTTTTTTTAATTCAGAATTATATAATTGGTTTCCCTGGTTCTCAGCTTATAGAGTGCAAATATTGGGATTTCTTGGCCTCCATAATTGGATGAGCCACTTTCTTCCCATCCCGCCCCCCTTGGTTGTTTTTTTGTCCTGGAGAATCCTGGAAGCACTGTTGTGGATTATTTTAACTGGAGGAAGGAGGTAAGAATATAAATAGAAGATAAGAACAAAGCAAGAAACTTCTGAGAAATGACTAGACATTACCTTTCTTTGCAGAAAAATGCTTGGTTAGGACACTGCTGTTCTATTAGCACAGATAGCTGGTTTAAAAAAAAAAAAAAAAGCATCTACTAATGCTTTTTTGTGTCATGCTTCCAGAATGTTACCTAATGCAGAGACTACTTACCTCAACACCAGGAGGACATTTGGCAAACACTGCTGTAAAGTAAGAACACAATCTGCAAGCTGGGATAGTAAAAAGTTTTATTTGTGATTAAATCACATTAATTTATTTGTCTTGATAAAATACATAAACTCCACTGTTTTCATTCCAACTAGAGAATACAAAGTTTCCAAATTAGTTCATAGTACATTAGGTGGGAAAGTTTAACCAATGTGTTATTGATTTCAGTCTTCTATATTTGCTGTATATTACTTATAATTTGAAGATTTCTTCATTGGGCCCTTTTTATTATACAAGATTTTGAAATCCAAGTTTCTTTTAAAGTATTTTAAGTTTATATATTTTGATCTATTTTGGATAAATGACTATCTGGCACAAAATAGATTAATGACATTTAATGTCAACTGCACTGAAGCAGTATCTGCTAAATAATCATGTGATACAGACACATATATATTAAAGCACAATGGATAATTCTTCAGGTTTTAAAGGTAACAATCACAGTCTGGGATTACTTATATTTAAAATATCTAGGCTTAGGATTTGTGTAACCCTACCAGTTTTCAAAAAGATCAACTGCACAAATAGTCATTGACAAATTCCAATCTTAAGAATTTTAAAATAAATTATAATAAAATGCCATAAACACACATTTAGTTTGAATATACAAAGATACAAGTTACTTACATTATGAAAACTCTTAAATGGCCTATTTTTATCTCAACTACTACAAAAAATTGATACTGATCAAGGATCTGAGTTTTAACATCAAGAATTTGCCTGTACAAAGAGAAAAAAAATAGAATTTGCCTATACAAATGAACTTTAATGCAATTACACATTTTTTCAAATAATTTTCCATGATTTATTATGTATTTCGTTCTGTTTCAGTGAACACTTTACCAATATTATAAGAACATTAACGAATTACTGTATTATCCTTGTTCCAGTCTCTGTCCTTACTATTTAGAACATCTTCATCAAATAAATGAAAATACTATTTCTTCAACGTCTTTGTTCCTTTTGTTATGTGAAACAATATGTTTGGAGAAACTTTCAATAATGCTGAAACTGACAAGGTTTTATTCCCAATAATACCAAAAATCTTAATATCCTCCTTGCTAAAGGCTAAAGAGAAATAATGATAAACTGTAGTAAAACAGGAATTCAAGCAATACTGCTATTTCTAGGGTATTTGTTAAAAAAATTAAAATTTTGTCATTTAATTATTTGATATTAAATAATACATGCCTAAATCTAACATGTTCTAGGAATTTATAGGTTAAAATACTGAAGTTAATTTAAGTTTAGCTACAGAATAGAATAAATGTAGTTTTTTTTATATGGTTGGTTTTTATTAACTTAACCCAGCTTTTACACAAATCCTCACAACATCCCTGTGAGGTAGGTAGGTAAGTAATATTACTTACACCCATTTTACAGTTGGCAAATCAAAAAGTCAGAGCATGAAGTAGGAATCTCAAGTTAGTTATATATCAAGAAATTATAGTTTTAAGGCACACTACAGATTCAATACTAAGTTTGGATAATACACTAAGGACAAATACTGAAACATCTTTTTCTCAAGAAAACAACTATATGTAGGATCTGGGAAAGAAGGAAAATTTAAAGCTGATCCAAGAGGAAAATGTCTAGTATTTGCCTGATCCACTGGTGAGAAAGTGCATATGGTAATTCCGGTTTCAAGCCTAGTAATTATAGGTAAGCCACACCACATTACTAGAATACTGGCTAAAAATAACCTCCATTTTGCAGATGATATAGTCAAAACTAAAGGTCCTACCCAGAAGAACTTTTTAAATAAAAAGTAGGTTTTTTTTAAAAAGTGAGGAATCGTGTTTAAAAAAATAACAACACTCAGGGTGGTGCATGTCTTTAATTCCAGCACTCCAGAGGCAGAGGTCAGTTTAGATTACATTAAATATTAAAAGGAACTATATGAGTAAGAATAGAAATCCAGTGAACCAAAATCTTAATACTCATAGAGATATATTTCCACTTTAAATGAGTGTTGGTTAGCAGAGCCTGTCAGCTGCAAGCAAACTCTTAAGTGTTTCTCTGGATTCTGCCATGAACTGCTATATAATCACCACCTCTACTCCTACCCTTTAGTGATACAGGACTCCCTGCATCACAGACTAATGAGCTACCAGTGCAGGTGGCTCACACCTGTAATCCTATAATCCTAGCTACTTGGGAGGCAAACATCAGGAGGACCAAGGTTTGAGGCCAGCCCAGGCAAATAGTTCTTGAGGTCCTATCTCAAAAAAACCCAACACAAAAAAAGGGGCTGCTGCTCAAGTGGTAGAGTGCCTGCCTAGCAAGCATGAGGCCGAGTTTAAACCCCAGCACCACCAAAAAAAAAAAAGACTAATAAGTAGGTACAATTATAAAGGAAAAACTGGAAAAATTACCCTAATGAGAATAAAATTTCACCTTAAGGAGGTTAGGGATAGATCTTGAATAAGCTAAAATACATGCAATCAATGTTAATATTTGTGTTCTTATGACATGAAATCATTGAGGGCAATGAGTATGAATAATTACTTAAAAGAATTAGAAAAGTTTAAGTAACTGCTAATCCCAAAGAGAAACACATTTGTTTTAACCACTCCCAGTGCAACTGATCCTGTGAATAGCTAGGTTTGCCCTCAACACACACCATTCTTGATCCAGGAGGCTTACTTCTTATCTAAGGCAGAAATGCAACTGCTCTGCACAACTCCCAGTAATTTTCTTCACTCAGCCCTTGAAAGAAACCTACCACTTTGAAGCTGGGCATAGTGGCCCAAGCCAGGAAGGTTGAGACAGAAGTTCAAGGCAGCCTGGCTACAAGGTGAGACCATGTCTCACCATGTCTAGACCATGTCTAGAATCCCCTCCCCACCTCCCCAAAAAAGCAACAAACAAAACCCCCTCACTACTTTGTAATTCACCTAAACTCACTGTTTACCCAGGGAAAACGTTTGTGTTTTAGAATTAGCTGTATTACTCTTTGTGCACAAGCACCACCTGAATACTGAGGTTAAATGTATTATGAACTTCCTCAGAACTGTTCAGTCAGGAGAAAATGCAAAAGACTTTTTGCATGTGGCTAAAATCTGTCACAAACCAACTTTATTAGATATATTCATATGTGAGGTCAGGTCTGGTGGCATAAGCCCACAGTCCTTGCTACTCAAGAGGCTGGGGGGCAGGAAGACTGCTTGAGCCCCAGAGTTGGGAGATCAGCTTGGGCAACACACAGAGAGCTCCTGTCACAAAAGAACATCAAAAAGGTGGCGGGGGGGCTGGCTGGTGGTGGTGGTATAGGAAGTAGTAGAAACCCTCAAATGTCTGTGAAGCTTAGAATTTAATAGGACAGCATAAAAAAGAGATGTATGGAGTCTTCCTCTTTGTTATCCTTGACTATTAGTACATGAGATTTAAATACTTAAGAAACAATTTAGACCTATCTTTTGTGGTGAAGTTTGATCAGCTATTTTCTAGGTACAGAGAATAACAGAATCCATGATTTACTCCATCTACTTTAATTTTTCTGGGGTTTTAGCTTTTTCAGGAGGGCCTTGACCTCAGGACCAGCCCTTTTTTTTGTGAAGGGTTTTTTCGAGATAGGGTCTGGTGGAACTATTTGCCCCAGCTGGCTTCGAACCTCATTCCTCCTATCTCTGTCTCCTGAGAAGCTAGGATTACAGGAGTGAGCCATGGGCGCCCAGTGGTTTTTAGCTTTTTAAGTGTCACTATTATAAAAGGGGAAGAGTTTATTCAAAGGGAAAGCTACCATCATGAATTTTAAACATAATTCTACAACACATCGTATCCACTCTTTTGGTTTTATGGGACTGAAAAAGAAAACTGTGCCACTGAAAAATTGCTTTTTCAAGTGATTTTTAGGAAACTAACCTCAACCCAAGCAGCCTAGAAAATCCTCTGACATTAAGGATAGAAAGATGATTTGTATTTTATAATTTTCTTCTTTAAATTTATACAAACCTCTGGTCACAAAAATCTCCAATTGCTCTTAAGGTCTCCAAGAAAAGACTCTAGACTAAGGTATAATCCTGGTGTGTTAGGTAATACAGATCTACCTGTATCTCTGTTTGTACATGTTTATCCATATGTATCTAATTTTAAGACCTTTTCATATCTGACTCTTCTCCAGTCCTCTCTTTTAACTTAGCATTTTTCTTTAAAATGAGGTATATTCAATGTTAAGTAAATAACCTTAGGGCTAGTAAGTAAAAAGTTAAAACTACTCATGACTTAATATACACATGTATTAAAACTGATTTCTTAATACTTTGTAACATATAGCTATGCATTAAAATAATCACTAATTTCCTACATGGAAGCAAATATTTTAAAATAATCTTCATAGGGACTTATTTCTGTGAAACATAAACCAAGTGTGATAGTTTATATATATATATATATATATATATATATATATATATATATATATATATATTCTAAACTATATATATACACACACATACACATTTTTAAAAATTTTTTGTATCTTCGCAGTGCTAAGGATTGAACCTAGGGCCTCATGCATGCTAGGCAAGCACTCTACCACTGAGCTACACCCACACTTTCTAGAATATTCTTTAAAATAGATTTCATTCACTTCATATTCAACTTTATTTTACTGATTCTGCAACCTGAAAAAACTTGAGATTCTATAAATAACCATTCAATCTAAAGTTTCCATATTTCTACATTGATTTCAGATTTCTAAACAGTGATTTAATTTATAAAAAGATCATAGGACTAACTGAAGGTTTACATTTTAAGAGTCATGTACTAGTATTTCTTATAATAAGAAGGCCTAATATACACAACTTTAAACCATGGATTTTTTTTTTTTTTTAAATCAATAGAACTCGAGGAAAATAATTTATGAATAAAAAAATGCCATGTGAATTTTTCTTCAGGACTGGCATAAATATTTCCAAAGAGAAGTTGCTACTCAACTAGGATAGTGTCCACATTTTCTTGTGTGAGCTCTGACTCTAAGGCACAAGGCAAGTCTAAATGTTCTTGAGACAAGCGAGAACTTTTCAGGGGGACATCAGACCAGTTGTCACAGTACGGCTGAAGTCTTTGGGCCAATGCATTACCCAACCTTTGGCATCGGTTGTATCTGTAAGATTTACCTTTGTGAACATACATGTGCTCCAGCAACTGGCTCTTTCGAAGAAATTTATGACCACAGATAGTACAAATGATTTTTCTTTTCCTTGAAAAAGAAAAATTACAGTTTAATTCTACAGGCTCTGTGTCTTTGGAGATCAAAGATACCTGACTGATCTGCAAAGGCTCTGTGGTACCCCGGTTTGAGTGGTCAGGCTGCTGTTCATTCTCCTTGACAATGAAGGAGCTGAGCCTGCGGCAGTCAAGAGCCTCATTATTTTCACTAAGTGGATGGACTTCACCAAGGTCATTGCTTTCCAGAATGGAAGCAGGGACACCAAATGGGAGGGAACCAGACACATGGGTATGGAGATGTTGTCTTAGGTTGCTACGAGAATCAAAACGTTCCCCACAGTAATGGCATAAGTGTACTTTGATACTGTTTTCTGTAAAAGAGGGGCCTGTCACCTCTGATGAGGGTGAGGGGTGACCCTGGGAGATCACAGATTCTGGATCACATCTCTCCTGTTTGATGGACACTGGGGGCTTCTGGTGTTCCTCCAAGGCCTGGGAGGCAGGATGGGCCCTCTGCTGATCTGCAGTGCCATCATCCAGCCCAATAGCAAGAGAGAGCTGCAACTGGGGGTGGTCACCCTGGACAGCAGTTCTATTTCCACTGTTATTGGAAGGAGTTTCTTTGACTTCCAGCCCTTGTTTGACCACTGTTTTTTGGGTTGTTGAAATCTGAATGCCATACAAATTTGAGGACTGCACAGTTTCTGGTGAGAATACTTGATTCATTTCAGTTGCAATATGAGAAAGGTAGTCAGCATGAAGAAATCGAATCCCTTCCTCCAAACGGCTATGATCCACAATCTGTTTTGGCCCTTTCCCTGTGTACATAATATGCAACAAGTAGCTGAATATGTCGGGCTGGATGTCAGTTGGTTGTATTTTTATGCATTCACTGTTAAAACAAAAAGACCCACACAAATGAAACACAGTGACAAAAGCATACACTTTCATTATATGACAGTTTTATGACCTACCAACAAGGCTTCATATATTCAATCTGTTGTCTACAGTTAGGAAACTCAGACATACATCCTTATTAGTTCAACATTAATTAACTCCTAAGCCATATGCTCTATACTAGGTGCCAGGGGGTAGAAAAATGATGACTAAAATAGATGCCTGCTCTGAAGGAATTTAAGGGTCTATTAAGTATGCAATCAAAAGAACTGAACACAGGATATCAAACATATACCTGTATGCCAATATTCACTGAAGCATTATTCACAGGAGCAAAAGGTGGAAACAACCTAAATGTTCACCAAAGATGAATGAATAAACAAAATGTGGCTTATACATACAACAGAAAATCATTCAGTCATCAAAAAGAATGAAGTTCTGGGGATGGCGGAATGGCTCAAGTGGTAACTGCTTAACTGTGAGGCTGTGAATTCAACCCCTAGTACTGGGAAAAAAAAAAAAAATGAATTTTCTGATACATACTATAACAAGGCTGAACCCATGAAAACAGTATGCTAAGTAAAATAAGCCAGACACAAAAGGACAAATAGTGTATGATGCCACTTATATAAATAATCTAGAATAGGCAAATTCTAAGAGATAGAAATTAGGCTAGAAGTTAAAGGAGGGCTGAGGCAAAACAGAGCTGTTTAGGGTGATGAAAAGTATTGGAAATAGTGGTGATGACTGTACATTATGAATGTAATTATTGCCACTGAATTTTATAATTAAAAATGGTTAGGGGCTGGCTGAGTGACTCAAGCAGTAAGAGTGCCTGCCTAGCAAGCATGAGGCCCTGAGTTCAAACCCCAGTGTCACAAAAAAAAGAAAAAAATGGTTAAAGTGGCAACTGTATACATATAAATGTACACGCACAATAAAATATTTAAAAATTTAGAGTCTAATGAAATTAGTAATATTTAAATTTTAAATTATGCTAACCTTATTTTGGCTCCTAAAGCACATTAATATATATCTACTCTTTAAATCACAAATACAGGTATAATTTTGAAAAACTTGATGGTAACCTCAAACCCAATTATGAATCTATAACTTAGTTAACAGATGGAAATAACGATGCAACCCACAGCAAATTATGGTAGAAAGCACACACAGGAAAGCTGGCTATCAAGGAGCAATGGGAAAGTCAACGGACCTACCTTCCCTGGAGAAGCTTATGTCAGTGTACCAGAATGCACTGGGGTCTGTATGCTGGAAATCCAGTTCTTCAGTCCTGCTACCTCAGGACTCACACTTCCTCTTTTGGGTTTCATTCTTTGTTCTTACCTATCTGCTCACTGACATGGTGTGTGACAGGTTTTTTGGGAATCAGTTCAGAGTGCTATTAACTAAGAATTTTTAGTTGCCCAATGCAGACATACTGCAGAGCAGGCAATACTAAACTCCTAGGTTTAGTACTGTGCCTAGCATAAACAGATGCTGTAGGTGCTGAGGTGTATGAGGAAAAGGCATTTCTAATGTAGTGAAGGTAATCTACAATGACACTTAAGTCAAAGAAACTCCTTAGAGTGGCAGAAAAGGCTGCCCACTACCTATCCCCTACTCCAACCCTGTCTCCTCATTGTGCCTTACATTTCAATCATTCTGACCAACTCTGCTGTCTGAATGTTCGTATCTGATGCATAACTGTACAGGTTCATACCTGTGTACATTTTCAGGCCATTTGTTCTCTCTGCCTACAGTGCACTTTCTTATACTCCTCTACAACATCTGAAAAACTCCTTCTGATCCACCCTTCAAAATCCAGGATCTCTATAAAGTCTGTTCCATCTTCTCAAAATAGGGCTGCCGAAACCCTATTCTACTATGTGTGCATTTATTTTTTTAGTGGTACTGGAGTTTGAACTCAGGGCCTCATACTTGGTAGGCACTCTACCACTTGAGCCACTCTGCCAGCTCTACCTTGTATACTTCTGATGACACACTTACCACCTTATTAATAGCAAGGCTGTTTTAAGCATCTTTTTTTTTGCGGTACTGGGGCTTAAACTCAGGGTCTACATTTTGAGCCACTCCACCAACCCTTTTTTTGTGAAGTATTTCTTTGAGATAGGGTCACATGAACTATTTGCCTGACCTGTGATCCTCCTTATCTCTGCCTCCTAAGTAGCTAGGGTTACAGGTATGAGACACTAGTGCCCAGATAAGCATTTTAGTATTATCAATCCATTCAATCTTACAAGGGGTGAATATACTATTCTAACATTTTACACTCAAGGGCATTACAGTTCAAATCTAAAATGTATTCAAGGCTTGGCTGACAGCTGAAGGGTCTTGGATCACAAGGGCTCTAACTTTACCAATGAGTTTATTTATTGATGGATTCCTAATTTGATGGCATTATTAGGATATGGTAGAAACTAGGAGATGTGACTATTAGAAGGAGGTAGGTCAATGAGAGCATGCTTTTGAAGAATATATATCTAGTCTCTGGATCCTTCCTCTTTGGCTGTCTCTGCTTCCTGGCAACTGCGAGGTGAGCAGCTTTCTATTCTAACATGATGGTCCCGCCTTGCCTCAGGCCTAAAAGCAATGGAGTCTGCTGACTATGAACAGAAATCTCTGAAACTGTAAGCCAAAATAAATCCTTTCTCCCTTATGTGGTTTTCTCAGGTATTCTGTCACAGTGACAAAAAGTGACTAACACACTGTGGCATAGAGAGATCAATTACACTGTGATTATTTGCTTTACATTTATTATCTGTCAGGCTCTGAATTTACCGAAGGCAGGGTGTATAACTTACCTGTTACTGGGGTCAGCTCAGTGCCTGACACATAGGTGTTTAAGTATTTGAATGAGTGAACAGTTAAATAAAAATGTATAATTGAGGTTGGACTCCTAGATATTTCATGTAGGGTCCTCAAACAAAAACAAAAACAAAAACATGGAATGGAATGTTCTGTCACTTTCAAATTAGAATGGACTAAAATTACTTTACTGGAAGCTCAAAATCTGAATTAATCTGCTATCTAAATTCAAAAAATGAAAAAGAACTATTGGAAAAAATATTTGAAACAAATGAGCTCTGAACTGTAAAAAGAAGTAGATGATGGGTAGAATTATGACACTGAATCCTTACCAAGTGCTATGGAGTAGAGAACAACTTGGAGACTCAGAGCACAGACCGTTAGCTTCAGACAGACATGCACTTGAATCCAACTTATTAGCTGTATAATCATGGGTGGACAAGTTACTCAGCAACTCAAAGTTTGTTTCTTTTTCTCTAATATAGGGATACCAGTAGAATTTATATTATTGGATTTAGTGCTTATAGGTATAGGACAAGCCTTCAATAAATTTTAGCTATAATTGTTTTCATTCTTATTTTCCACCATGTGTACACATATTTAGTTACTGATGTACAAAATATTATAGTTTTAAATGTTTTAGAATAACCCAAAATGAAGAATATTATAATCATATATATATATCACAAAATTAAAAATTCTATTAAGAATCCTATTTAAAATTCCTCTTATTTATAAAAATATATCCTTACCTTGTTTGGTGAATAAATATCATCTTGAAATAGTTTGAAAAAGCAGCAAGCACCGCTCTGTGGGCTTTGAAGTACACATCTCCAATAGCAACTGTGCAATCACACAGAAAACCAAATTCTCGCTGCATGTTCAACTGCTGCAGAAGAACAAGGCTATGGCTAACAGTATCCATTGTGTTTCTGAGAAAAAGAGCAACATAAATATGTATGTTTGGATATGTGTGTGTATAAAAATACAAAGCTGGTTACAGTTCATATTAATATAGAATGGCAAGGAGACCTAAATTTAAATCAAACTATCCAACTAATTCTGCTAATTTCATCCAACCATAGCTAACATTAAATCCTCCTCATAATGACAACTGGTAAAAAATTAACTCTACTGAAAAACATGGCTCTTTTCCACTTGGTATGAGTGACACATTAATAAAAGGGAAGTTCTGTCTTTTTCTATCTACATATTCATGTTTCTTCTTCTTTCTTTTTGTAGTGCTAGGGATGGAATCTAGGACTTCGTGCATGCTAGGTAAGCACTATACCACTGAGCTACATCCCCAGCTTGTGATCATAACTTTGTTTTTTTTTTTTTTTTGATGTGCCTAGGGTCTGAACCCAGGGCCTCATGTTTGCAAAGCAGGCACTCAACCACTTGAGGCACATTTCCAGTCCATTTTGCTCTAGTTACTTTTTTGGAGATGGAATCTTGTGAACTATTTGCCTGGCCTGGTCTCAAACCTCAATCCTATCAATCTCAATTTCCCAAGTAGGTAGGGTTACAGCCCATGCTGATCATAATGGTTTTAAGCTGTTTCCTAATTGAAAATAGAAATGAGATACTGGTCCCTGCCTCAGAGTTAAGTGAGGTAACTTATGTGAAAATCATGTTGTACTGGAAACTGCTATTCAGATATTAGCTACAAATATGAGTAACATGACAGGTGTCCTGTCTGGGCTAGAGCTGCCACTGCTCCTTAGGGATCCAATCTTCTGTTGCTGAGTGGACACCAGTCTCCCGACTATCATAAAATGTGGGGACTTTTCATTCACTGTAAGCTCAGGAGCTCTCAAAACAGATGTCAAGCTCTAGTGCCTGATTTGCATGGGGCCCAGGAACCTTACAAGAAAGAACCTAAACCCTGATCTTACCTCAACTTGATTTAGACACATACATATGTTCCTGAAAGAGAAGGCAGATAAAAAAAAAAAATGGAGGGGGGAGCCCTATAAGGGGAAGAACATGCAAAAGAATTCTGGCCAAGAGGCCTACCGTGAGCAGCAAGGACATTCAGGAGTACTTGAATTCAGGCAGGTGGGGGCTGTACTTCACCACCTTCTCTACCCTCCTGTGCAGAAAGCCCTGGTGCATTAGGGATGAGGCAGCTCAGTATAAAGGCATCACTGGGTGGCTGGGTAACATCTTTTGAAAGAGCAGATCGTGAAGAAAAAAAATGAGATTTCCTCACTAGCCAGACAGACCACAGTCTAGGGAGGTCAGTGGTCGGGTGTGGGTGTGGGGTTAGGTGTTTGGAGGTTGGCAGTAGCTTGGGCAGCAGACAGATGAGCAATCACTAATATACATATTACAGTGCTCTTCCCACTTGAGCCAGCCCCACACTCACTCATTTCTTTTTTTTTTTTTTATTGTTTGGTAGTACTGAGGTTTGAACTCAAACTTAAGCCATGCCCCCAACTCTGTTTGTTTTAGTTACTTTTTGAATAGAGTCTTGTATTTATTCCCAGGACAGCCTGAACTGCAATCCTATTTACACTTTCTGGGTGGTTGGGGTGACAGGCATACCCTACCACACCCAGCTTTTTATTGGTGGAGATGTGTTCTGCAAACTTTTTGCCAGGGCTGGCCTTAAACTATGATTCTCCCAATCTCTGCCTCCTAAGTAGCTAGGATTACAGGTGTGAGCCATCATCACCCAGCTAATTTTTCATACAACTTTACAAGAAAAGGAATGCTAAATGCCTCTTACAGATGAAGGTGCTGAATCAACACAGTGGTGAAAGTAATTTACACAAGGTCATACTGCTAGTAAGTGAGAAAAAGGATTTAGAGCCCAAGGGAGCATGACCTACATACAAGCTTAAAAAGCATAGAGAACAAAAGGGTTACACATAAAAACACTCCTGGGAAGCTCAGGAGTATTTGGAAAGAGGAACTAGGAAAGAAGAAACTGGAATTCCTTAACTGGGGTTAAGCAAATGTGATACAGCAAAACCAATATATGTGCTTATTAGAAAATAAAGGCCAGAATATAACCGTAAAGATGATAGTAATTATTACTGACAAAAAGTAAAATGCAGTTTTACTCAACTACATATTTAATGTACTGATATGGAATAATCTCTAAGATATAATAAGTTAAAAAGGTATAATATAAAATTGTACAGAGAAGACTGCTGTTATGTAAAAGGAATGGAGTGGTTATTTTATTTTTAAGGGTGGGAGAAGAATTTATAAATACATAAATATATTCCGGTTTATATATATGTATCTCTTAAATGGTTCAAAGAAACCAGTAAAATGTTTACTTCTAGAAGAGAAACTAAGGAGTAGGGGTCAGGGGGACTATATCGCCTGAACTTAAAGTTGTAAAATATTTCAGTTAGACCAGTAGGTACAGAGAACAATGTACCTACCCCCCACTACTCAACAAAGAGAATAAACACTACAAACATGACAGACATCCCAAGGCATCTTTTCCTTATTCCTTCTCCTCACCTACCTCACCTCCAAAGATAACTATCATCCTGAATTTGGTGTTTAAGACTCTCTCATGTATCACCGCATTCTTATTGTATAAGTATATAGCCAATAACAAGGTATAGAATTGTTCTATGAGTTTTACATTTTTATATAAATATTGTACTTCAGGAATTCTGCAATTTGATCTTTTTAACTATACCTTCATGCATTACTTTTAAACCCTACTTATTCAAACAATAGTGCTCCCATTCATAAGAACAAAACTCTTACCACCCCTTACCATTCCTTTTTCTTTCTTTCTTTTGGAGACAGGGTTTCACTACATAGCCCAGGCTAGCCTCGATTCAATCCTTCTACCTAAGCCTCCGGATGGCTAGGATTGAAAGTGTGCACCATGCCCAGCCTCCACCTCATTTTTAAAACACTTTAAGCACCAGTGAAATAAAGTAGCAGAAGCAACTAGAGCCTATCCTCTAAAATCATATCAGAAATCCAAACTATGATTGGTATTTAAGAAAAGTCACTACTTGTAATTTTCATCTTCTCGATTCTAAAACACCACCAATTTACAGAGAAACAAAAAAAAAGTGTGTGGGGGGGAATCTACACAGGAAATTTTAATACGTAAAAAACAATTTCTTATAATAAATGAAATGACAGAGCACCTGCTTAGCAAGTGTGAGGCCTCATGTTCAAACCCCAGTACCACCAAAAAAACAAAACAAAAACATAACAAACCACTTCTAAGTGGTGTGGTGACCTCTGACAAGTTCAGAAAAGCAAACTATCTGAGTGAAGGGGACATTAGAGAGTGAATGCAACAAAGGACAGGCACAAATAGGATAGGATAAAGAGGAGCTGCAGAGCAGAGGAAGACCTCTGGGCTGAAGGGGATGGTGTAGGAGGAGCCAAGAGCTAGGCAACCCAAAGGTTAAGTTCAGCAGTTAGCTGTGGAGAATGAAGAAACAGGGATCCCCTCCTGACAGCAGAACATGACTGAAGTGAGAAGAGAATTTCAGAGCTGTCTTTTTAGATGGCATTAATTTATAAACTATGAAGTCAGTCCATTTGTAAAGGGAAGAGGTGAGTCTAGGCCTGGATGGAAACCTACAATAATAAACCTGACACAGAGTATTAAAATTTAGAGAATTTTCATATATATTCAAGAATGTATCTTTCTGCTCCAGATTAGATAACTTCTATTAACCCATCCTCAAATTCAGACTTCTCTGCCAAACTCACGCAGTAAGATTCTGGGATTTCAGATATTATATTTTCAGGTCTAAAAACTTTCTTTCTTGAAGTGTTTTGTTTCTCTGAGATTTCATTTGTATTCTCCTCATTTTGCTTTTCCCCCTTAGCGTGATTATAATGCCTGTTTTAAATATTCTCTGCTAAACTTTGGGTCATTGTGGAGTCAATCTCCACTGATTATGCCTTTTTTTTTTTTTTGGTGGTACTGGGCCTCACACTTGCTAGGCGGGCACTCAGGGCCTCACCCTGAGCCACTCCACCAGCCCTTTTCTTGTGAAGGGTATTTTCAAGATAGGGTCTCACAAACTGTCCAGGCTGGCTTCAAACCGTGATCCTCCTGATGTCTGCCTCCTGAGTAGCTAGGGTTACAGGCATAAGCCACTGGGTGCCAGGCTGCTTGTTCAAAGAGAAGGCAGGAAAGGTACCTAAAGTCTGACAGCTACTATGAACTAGTGCTGATAGCTGCAGTTGTTCAAGTCTGATTTTAAACCCAGTGCCTTTTGTTAAGCATTCTGAGACAGGGCCTCCTTATGTAGCCCAGGCTGGCCTGGGACTCACAATCCTTTTACCTCAGCCCTACTTAGGCTTTTTATATAGTCTTGACTCATCATTTATTTTACTTTACTTCCTCTGGTTTGGGGAATAGCCAAACTTTCTCATGCATATAGAAAGATGTTAGAAGCTACATTTAATAATTATTTTTGGTGAAGCCAGGTGGGGTGGTTCATGCCTATAATCCCAGCTATTTGGAAGATGGAGACAGGAAGATCACAGTTCAAAGCCAGCCCAGGCAAAAGGTTAGAGTGACCCTATCTCAACAACAAGCTGGGTGTGGTGGTTCATACCTGTAATCTAAACTTCCCTGGAGGCAGAGGTAGGAGGATCATGGTTTGAGGCTAGCCCCAGGCAAAAAAGTGAGAACCTATCTGAAAAAAATGACTAATGCAAAAAGAGCTGGGGTGTGTGGCTCAAGTGGTAGAGTGCCTGCCAAAGAGCACGAGGCTATGAGTTCAAACCCCAGCACCCAGCATCGCTAAAGAAAAAAAAAAAAAGGTGGCTGGCGCCAGTGGTTCACACCTGTAATCCTAGCTACTTGGGAGGCAGATATCAGGAGGATCATGGTTCAAAGCTAGCCTTCATCTGAAAAAAAAAAAAAATCAGCACAACAGGGCTGGCAGAATGGCTCAAACAGTAAGAGCACCTGCCTAGCAAGTGTGAGGACCTGAGTTCAAACTCTGGTGTCATTAAAAAAAAAAAAACAAACAACTAAAAACTGGAGGCTGGGCACTGCTGGTCACACCTGTAATCCTAGCTACTTGGGAGGCTGAGATGGGGAGGATCTTGGTTTGAGGCCAGTCCTGGGCAACTGGCTCTCAAGACCCCCATCTTCAAATTAACCAAGCAAAAATGGTCTGGAGTTGTAGATGAAGTGGTAGATTGCCTGCCTTGCAAGTACAAAAAAAAAAAAGTATTTAGGAAAAAGAAATAGGTCTCATACTCCTTTATACTTCAAATCTAAAATTATACAGAAATCCTAAATCTGAAAATATAGTCTGAGATGAAAAAAAAATCTCTAAATCCTAAACATCTACTTATGAAAATTTACAGAGAATGTCAAAGCGGTAGATGTGGTAGATGATACAGGAACAGCAGTTACACTCTAGAAACCTTTAACAGGATAGTTTGGGTCCTCATGTCTGTCGGCAGACACAGACAGCCTTCTCCATCTCTAATTCTACTGTGGGAAGCCTGATGAAAGCTACCAAAGTGCTTACAACACTGAGTGCAAACTGCTCATGGACCTGAAGAAAAATCAGAACTTGTGAGGAAAAAGAAAAAATTCCTCTTAGTCCATTAAAAAAAATGTAGTCAAAGGACAAATACAGTTCAAAACGAGAATGGTTACAGACCTAGGATACAGCCGGCAGAAGCAATTAGAACTTCTGAGTGCAAGCAAGCCAACACTTCCTTTGCCAGAGAAGTTCAGTTCCATGAACGCATACCCACAGGGCTAATGAAAACCCTGCTTAAAATGCCTAGTTTTCAGAGGGCATAAAACATCCGTATATGATTAATTTGTTACCAGGGAACAAGTGAGTTAGAAAAATTTCAAAAACGACTTAACACTATAAACACCTTCTCCAAATAATGAAAAACATTAAAAAAAAAAAAGAAAAATTCCTGCTAGTAAAGGGAAAGCAGAAGTGTAAATAAAATTAACTAAGAATCCTGAAACTGTATACTTTGAACATTTTCTTCCTCCACCCTTTTTTTTTGGTAGTTCTGGGGCTTGAACTCAGGGCCTTCACCTTCAGCCACACCACCAGCCCTATTTTTTTTTTTTTGTGGTGGGTTTTTTTGAGATAGTGTCTCATGAACTATTTGCCCAGGTTGGCTTTGAATCGTGATCCTCCTGATCTCTGCCTACTGAGTAGCTAGGATTCCAGGCATGAGCCACTGGTGCCCGCACCTCCACCCTTTTTTTAAAGCAGGTTCAAGTAGCAATATCTTTCCTTTCATAGAAGAATGCCCGTTTCTTTCAATAGCTGCTGTTATAATGAGTAAATACTATCTGCAAGGGTTTGTGCTAAATGCTCTATATTATCGCTTTTAATCCTCACTGGGACCAAATTATTATTTTCGTTTGCATTTTACACAGAAGGAAAAAATTTAGCTTTAGGACACACAACTAGCAAATGCTATGAAGTAGAAATCACAAAGGCAGGTCTAATTCCACAGCCTGTATTAATAACTATAAACTGGAGCAGCACTTTTCTTAGTCTCCTCTCAAAGGGCTGACCTTCACATGTTGTGTGGAATACATAAACAGTAAGGAGGCACAGGAAATAGTGTAAAAATACTTTATATTTTCAAGATAAGAGCACCTGTACTCTTTTTTAAAACAAGGGGGTGGGGAATCAGCAATAATATAAAACCCCCAAGTCTTTTCTGGTCCTGTTTTAACTAAAATGGACAAGTTGGTCAAGCACCACCTACAGATGGTGGTGAATAAATCACTTTGGTTCAGTGGTAGGAAGGCATTATGCAACACTTCCCAGCACAGCCCTGGCCAGGATATTTTATGGCCAAGGCACTTGGGCCCCTCCTCCTCAGCTAGACATCCAGGCTCCTTGCATTCCCCTCAGGAGATAGGGTGGAAACACACAACTCCTCTTTCTAAGAGTAGAGGGCAGCTGAAAGTCCTGCTTGGCCTCTCTGGGCAACCACAGACGCCAATAAATCAGCCACAGGCGATTCTCTCATGCCCTTCCTGGCTTGAAGTGGGGGCAAGATATGAAAGAGCACTGACTAGACTTGGAAGATAACTGATCTAGGCTTAGATTCCTCTGCAAATGACTACATCACAGCAGTCAGGTAAATCTCCCTGACCCCATTTCTTCAGATTTGCAACATTATTTGTAACATGGACACAGTACTACCTTTTTCTGATAAGATTCAAAATTCACCTATGAAGGCAGCAGGTATGGAAGTTGGCTCACTGAAGGTACTTAATGAACAGCAACCAAACTTGAGCAGAATCCCAAAAAGGCATTCAGGGTAAGTCTGTGCAAAACGGTACAGCAGGTCATGTGGGCTCCCTTCCTGCTTTCTTGCTATCCTATCCATCCCTGATGTTTCATTGGCATTTGCACCCCAGCCATCAGAACTAACCTCTTGGTATTGTTTAATAATGAATTCATCGGTTAACCCTAGCTAAAACGTAGCCAGACTGCTAAAGAGAATTTGAAGCCTCAACCTAAAGAAGCAACCATTGCTGCAAATGTTTGTGATTCTTGCAGAGAACAGGCTGAAGGGCAGGTGGATCTGGGTGGGGAATGGGTTTTTGGCTCCACAATACATCATATATAAGCAACCTACCCCACGTGGAAACAGTGCCATCCCCTCTATTCCAGAGCCATCTCACACTGAAAAAACCCGAGTTCTCAGTAAACCTGAGAAATCTTCAAGTCAAGCGTAATCACCTCTGGTGTAAACATTGCCCAGAACAGGTTAAACTGGCACTGCAGTCCTGGCACAGTGCAGAGTACCATGACCAAAGTGTCTACAGCCCTGAATTCCAGCTACTGAGGTGCAGGACCTTGATTAAGCACCACTAAGCTCATTAGGCCTGGTGACTTCACCTGTAAAATGAGAGCGATGAACTGGATTTTATATAAGGTCCCTTGGCGCTAAAATCTGAGATTCCAAAGTATACTTTACACACTTGACAGAATCCTGCGAGAGAGCAACAGCTCTGCCAAAAGATCTTGAGTCTCAAGAGAAAGAACACCAAGTTAATCCCTTAGGGGAATAAGGGCTTTAATTTACAAAACAACACGTTAGCTTTAGCTGCTGTCAGGTTCCAGGTACGGCGCTATGCGTTGCCTAAGCAACCGATAACAGCTCGATTTCTCCGAATAATGAGTGCTAGGGAGGCGATAGTAAGATGGGGTAGGCATCACAAAGAAGAATTTGGATTTGCATGGAATGAGAAAAACACTTGAAAAAAGAAATGAATTACTGGGGTTGGGGAGGGGGGCTTCCTGTTTAGAACTTGGGTATTTGCAAGTGGAAGGGAGAGAGGGACAGTGTCCCCGCAGCCTGAAATCTGGACACCCTCCCGCTTTCCAGAGAGGTTGGCCCGGCTGCCCGGGGAAGCCTCAGGCCCTATGGGGCTTCCCGCGCGGGGTCGCACCCCGGTCCGCAACCCGGAGGACTCCAGGCCTCGGCGGCCCGCAGCGAGGGCGGCTCTGGGCATCCTCCACCCAGCGCTCACTTGCGGTTGCCATTTTCCTGTGACCTGACTGACATCTCAAACGGACCAAAAAAAAACACCCCTCTCCCCAGCTACTTGCATCTGTCCCGCGACCGGTGCAGCTGCAGCCGCCGCCCCGGGTGGCTCGCGGCGGGAGGGACTGAGCCCGGAGCAGCCCACAGGGGCTGGGCCGCATCGCTTACCCAGACTCCGCCGCGGCGGCGGGCGGGATCCTCCGTGCGGGAGGGGCGGGCTCCCGCGCCGCGCACGGCACGCAGTGGCGCCGACTCACGCACCCCGAGGTCCGCTCTCGCGCGGCTTCCCGCGCCGACCGCCGCGCGATGGGCCCACGTGACTGTGCGCCTGGTAGCTGGGGAGCCGGAGGCGCTGAGGCTGGTGTGCGCGCGTGCGTGCGTGCGTGCGTACGTGCGCGCCCGCCCGCCTAAGTGGCCGGGCGGGGGTCGGCCCGCGCTCTGGGCGCCGCTGCCACAGTCCTCTGTCGTGACTGTGTAGGAGGAAGCGTGGGGACAAGTCTGAGCGTCACAGACTTCCCACACACAACCGCGTGACCCGGGGACTTTCCCCAGGGTGTGCAAAAGCACGGGCAACCCCCTCAGTTCTGGGGTGGGGGTGGGGAAGAATGCGCCCGCGTGTTCGGCGGGAGAGGGGTGAGGGCGCGGGGCCAGCGAGGCCGAGCGGCGGGAGCCCGGGAGGGGAGGCGGGCTGGGCGGGGTGGGGCATGGCGGGGGAAGTGACTCAGGGCCAGAGGCGGACAGGCCCACAGAAGGCATGGTGGGGGGAGCGCGGGGAATGGGCCACCCTGAGCGGACGAGCTGCGGACAGGACGGGACGAGTGTGCGGGCGCCCCCAGGACGCCCGGGGCATACGGGGAGGGAGGGTCCCGCCGCGGGGCCCTGCGGGACAGGGGTCTGACATCTGGGCGGAGTGAGAAAGCAGCATCCAGCCCTTGGGGAGTCGGGAGGAGCCCAGTCCCTTCCAGCTGTGCAAACAGGAGGAGGAGGTCCCAAGCCTGCCCTTGGGAGAGGGGCGAGAGGGGTGGCCAGGCCGCCACCGCGCCGGCCCCCGCGGTGCGGGGTGTGCCAGCCTCCTCGGAGCCCGACGCAGAAACTTGTTGCAACCAACAGGCGACTGCGGGTGCCCCTAGCAGCCAGCGGCGGAGTGGGTGGGCGGGCGAGAGGGAGGGGAAGGCTGGCGGACGCCGCAGCGAACTGGTGGGCAGACCCGAGTCGCCGCGTAAGCGGGGCCGGCTCAGTGCGGTGCGGCAGGCGCGGCTGTGCGGCAGCGGAAGTCCTTTGTTGCAGCACAGTCCCTGGCAGAGCCAGAGTCTCTCCGCGCAGCCCAGCCGGAGCGCCGCGCGCCGCCGCCACTGCAGTTCGCAGCCCCTTCGCCTCCGCCCGCCTCGCCCGCTCCCGATTTGCCTTAAACTCCCTAAAATCTCCGCAGCCCTGGTTCCTGCTGCGGCCGGTGAGTATTTGCCAGTTGTGGGGCTATTTGCGCAACTTTGGCCCGGGCCGCGGGCCTGACGGGAGTGCGGGGCCGGAGCGCCGCCGACCTGTGCGGGGAGCCCGACGCCCTGCGAGGACCCGGCGGCGGGCGGCTGGCGGGCCGCCTGCCCCGATGCCGGCGTCCAGGTCCCTGGTGTGCGGGCCTGCCGGAGTCGTAGGCGAACCCCGGTGGCGACTAGCTGGCAAACTGGTTCCCTCCTTTCCCCTTCCCCACTCTGCCTTTATTTTCTTTTTCGAGGGGGGAGGGGAGGGAGGCGGGAGGCCCCGGCTGATTGACGGCCCGGAGCCCGCTTCGCTCAACTTACTGCTGGGCTCGGCGCGGGTGGGAGGGGAAGCGTCCCGGAGCCGAGGCCGCAGACTTGGGCGCGCTCCGAGGGAGGAGGCGCGGAGCGGCGCCGGCGCGCACGCCTCTCGTTAGTGAGAAGCGGCGGGTCCGGGCCGGGAACACGCTCCGCCTGCCGCGGGAGAGCGCTTTCGTCCGCAGCCGCGGCGCGCACCAAGTTGTGCGAGCGTTGCGGGCGCCGAAGCGTGCGGGCGGCAGCTCGGCGCAGCCCTCCCGGGCCCTCACACCGAGCCAGCGTCCGTCCGCGGGAAACGGGCGACGGGAAGGGGTTAACCAGAGTCCTGGGGTGGAAGGTACACGCGAATTCTCCATTGGTCAGAGTGTAGCCCATGCAGTATGCATCACGACCAGAGCAGTTCTTCCTCTGACACTCGAACCCACACAGCGTTCCGAGGCTTTTTTTTTATCTTTCCCCCAGACAGTGTTTTGCTCTGTAGCCCAGGAAGGCCTCGAACTCGTGATTCGTGACCCCCAACACCCCCTCTGTCCCCCCTACGCACACCCTCTGCGCGCCCCAGTGCTGGGATTACAGGCGCACACCATCACGCACGGCTTGAGGCTGTTAAAGGCCATTTAAAATTAATTTGTTGAGGTGAACGTCGAGGCACACTGAAGCAGGCTTGGCGAAAGGGTGCAGTTCTCGTGACAACTTTAAAGTAGTCACGGTCTTAGAAACGGAAATTTGATTCTATGAACTTCTGTTAGTGTAAGTGGATATGATATAGAGAAATGGGAGAATGGAGATTGGTCATTTACTCAGAATTTAAAACTACCCTTTTGAATCACTTGCTGACATCTAATAGAGCCTCAGTAATAAATGAATGGCTTTGGGAACTATTGGGGTTTCCTCCTCTTAAAGAAACAGAGGAAAGCGAAGGATAGTAGAGGATAAGTGTTTTTCCAAAGGTAAGGAACAGAAAGTCTGCAGTAGAGCCTTCAGTTAATAACTTACACTAATTTTAACAGCAGGATTTCTCCGTTAAAAGCAAATTTTCTCCTAATCCCAGTACTTGGGAAGCTGAGGCAAGAGGTTCTCAAGTTCAAGGCCAGTTTGGGTTTATAGATGCTGTCTCAAAAGCAGAGAGGGGAATCAAATTTCCATGGCATTGAATAACTCAGATTGAGAATAACTCAGGCTGAGCAGTCTTTCCCGCAGAATTTCTGTTCTTCCCACCTCTAACACGTGGCCTACCCTTTATGCATTTGGGGTGGAGGGAGGGAATGTGCATCACTGTCAGAGAAAAGAAACCATGTTTTAACCAAGACTTTAGCAGGCATAAGTGCAGCTGCAGCCACTTGCTCTTGACCTTGTACTTTCTGTTTTGTTTTTAATTGTTTTAGTCTTGAAACAGGAGCTCACTATGTAGCCCAGGCTAGCCCTGAACTCTTGATTCTTCTGCCTCAGTTTACATAGTGCTGGGATTATAGGTTTTCCACCAACCCACACCTGGCTTCTGACCTTGTGTTTTGATTTCAATGTAACTGCTAAATTTTTTTTTTTTTAAACTGCTTCCTTGTTCTTTTTTGCCAGGGTCTGGGGAAGGTACAGTTCGGGGACCTTTTCAATGTGTCTCCGTGTTCTTTGCATCCTCATTTCTCTTTCTAATGTGCAGGAGAAAACAAATGCCTGCTTGCAAACCTGTCCTCTAGTCAAGAAAGGCACTAAGCCTTTGTTGTTAACCTCTGGCCCAAATGGGAGGAAACCATTTGGCATAGAAATTCAGAAATTGTCCATAGATTTTTATTTTTAAGCTAAAATCTGTTGTCTTAAAAAAAAATGTGTATTTGTGGAACGTTTGCTTGAGAGTTCATTTTGGTCTCAGTAGACTGTTTCTGCTGTATTTTCTTCTTGTGCTAGAATTATTTTTGGTTCTTATATTCTTACGTGAACCAGATTGTCATTCATGTTATTCTTTCTCAAAACGGAAATGCTTTTTTGTTATAAAGCCATACTCTTTGTAAAAATTCAACCTATACTGCAGCACATAAAATACAAAAATGAAAGTCATTCTGACTCCCACTCCTCAGAGATAGTCACTGTGAACAGTCAGTCCTTGTTTTAAAAGTGAGAGAAGGCAACACTTGAGCATAGCTGTGCAGTCCTGTGCACTTATCCCTGGCCTGTCGGTTCTGTAGTCACTACTCAGTGAATTACCAGGTAGAGAAAAAGGGACTGTTTTGCCTTGGGCTGATGTAAAATGCTATGATTAACAGACATGAGTTTCTAATGTAACATTTTAGGTTTGTCCTCATGAAGTGTACCTTGGTGGGCTATTTCTCATGCCTTGTTAATGTTGATGTCCAGCCTCTAATTGATTGATTTATACCAGTCAAACTTACTAAAACAAAACAAACCCCTCACCACAATATGTAGCTGGGAATGAATAGGTACGCTTGTCATACAGACCACTAGCAAGATAGCCCTTTGCTGATGGGTGATAGCAGGTGTTCCTCCTGATTAGTATCCAAAGGTTCAGCTGAACATCACGACTATGGGAAGGAATTGGAGGAAACGGGGGCTTACTGACTGTGCTGTTTTCAGATGTTGCATGGGAGGGACTGATAGTGGGGAGGGGTGCAGGGACTCTGGCCAATTATGAGATAACTCATAATTGTTATCTGGGCATACATATAAGGTAGATTTCTAAGTATACCTCTATTTTGGCATATATAGTCATTTGTACATTAGTTACAAGAAATCATATTCCGAGTACAGAATCACTTATTCCTTAGCCTGGTGAATTCAAGAAAAAGGAGTAGTCAAGAAGTTGATGTTCTAAAAAAAAAGCCCCAAGGGGGCGGGGGGAAGGGGGAAGAAATGACCCAAATATTGTATGCACATATGAATAAAATAAAAATTAAAAAATAAATAAAAATAAAGCCCCAAAATACTACATAGAAGTTTAATCACAACATTGGTTATTAGAGGGTGTTGATGATATGGGTGTTTTATATACTACTTTGTCTTTGAATTTAAATTGTTTTCAAAATAAAATTCGAAGTAGTAACAGCACTTGCTTAGGATGGGTGAAGCCCCAGTTCCATTCCTAGCACTGCAAAAAACAAACAAGAAAAAAAATTAATAAAATTGGAAAATTAAAGAATGAAATTACCAACTTGATTTTCTGTGGGCTATGTGAGATGTGTGTAATTCTTTTTAGAGATAGCCAAAGAGTTCCAACCCCACTTTTAACCTCTAGTATCCGGAGTGGGCATACTCTGGTGGGCATTGGGAATCAGCAGATGGAAAAGGAGATAAGGAAGGGGTGGGGCATTCTGCCTACCTGCAAGATGGGCAGTAAGAATGCTGGGAGCTTTTAGAGTTATCAGAAAAGGTTACTTTGGCCGGGTGCCAGTGGCTCACGCCTGTAATCACAGCTACTCAGGAGGATCATGGTTCAAGGCCAGCCAGGGCAAAAAGTTCCATGAGACACTATCTTGAAAAAAATCTATCACAAAAAAGGACTGCTGGTGTGGCTCAAGGTGTAGGCCCAGAGTTCAAACCCCAGTACTGCAAAAAAAAAAAAAAAAAAGTTAACTTTGAAAGGCCTAGAATGTTGTAAAGGGGCACCTGACCAGAAGGAGGGTTGTCTGCTTTTCCAAAACTGAAACCTGGGCTTTGAGTCAGGAGTCAGAGTTTGAGTCTCAACCTCTACTTACAAGATGAGCAATTAAAAACCACTGGACTGACTTCTTTATTCACAAAATGAAAATAACAAAAAACACCTCTCTCTCTCCTCTTTTTTTTTTATTCATATGTGCATACAATGTTTGGGTCATTTCTCCCCCCCCCCGCCATGTATGTGTGTGTGTGTGTATACAGAGAGTTGAGTTTATAGGTTTTTTTAAATTTTATCATTTTTATATGTGTATATATACATATACATATATATGTATATAGAGAGTTGTGTTTATAGTTTTAATTTTATTGTTTTTACATTTACTTACATATGTATACATTATTTGGGCCACCCTAACCCACCCCCCGCAAAAAAAATACCTCTTTTGTATGGTTGGATGGATTGAATAATGCATAAAAAATGCTCTGTGAATTATCAGCTACTACATAAATGTAAAAAAGCAAAAAGTTGATTCACAAAAATACCTCTTTTGTATGGTTGGATGGATTGAATCATGCATAAAAAATGCTCTGTGAATTATCAGCTACTACATAAATGTAAAAAAGCAAAAAGTTGATTCACAAAATAAAACTTACCTACTTAAATTTTATTTACTCAAAACCTCATTACATATCAACTAAATATCAAGTAACTGTTAGAGGCTTAGCTTACAGTAATGACTAAGACAATGTCTTCACTTCAAGGACTTTACAATATAGCAGAGGAGGCAAATAGTTACAATACTTGCCTTGAATGTAGTGACAGATACAGCATTCCAGCTTGGATGATATATTATTTGTCACCCTAGAGTTGCATGTCTATTAGGCTGCTTTGGCAGCCTTACCCCAGGATCAGAAAGAGTGAGCTGGTCATGGGAAAGATTTTTTTTTTTGAGGGAAAGATTTATTAGGATGCCATTAAGAGAAGAGACAAATGATGGCTGCTGTGCAAAAGGCCATAGATCCGGGAAGGGTTCTAAGCAAAGGGACTAGCATCACTGTCAGATGATTTGGGATGAGGGGAAATCTTAGATAGATTTAAGGCTTAGAAATGAGGTGAAGTTTCTTAGCATGAACACACTTTATGATACTTTTATTGGTTTCATTTCCTTGAATTTTAATTAAATAATAGTGTGAAGTTTTCAGGATTTTGGTTAGAATTAAATAATACTGGAGCCATAGAATTGGACACAATACAATTTTTAAAATGTAGAATCTACACATTTTTTGTAGAGAGGATTGCCTCACCAGTTACTCATTTAGCAATATCACTGAATACTTAGAATGTTCCACAGTAAGTCCTTCATTCAAGTTGCTTACAATCCAGTGAAGGAGACCAATACATAATTATAGTGGATTACTATTTAGCAGTTCATGACAGACACTGCTTCACAATAACTAAAAGCTAGGAAGAATGAACATCCCTTCTTAGGTAGGGAATGAGGCACAAATTGGTTGCACAACCTACTCAAGGTCACACACCTTAGACTGATGGAGTGGCTCGAGTGGTAGAGCCCTGCCAGCAAGTGTGAAGCCCTGAGTTCAACCCCCAGTACAGCCTAAAAAAATAAATAAAACTCAACTATAAGGTCACACACCTAGCAGGAATTTGAACCCAGGTGGTCTGGTTAGTCTGTGCTTTAATGCCTACTTTATATTGCTGTGCTGATTATTAAACTGTAGTGTAATAAGTGCAAAATCAGAAGATGATACATAGTAATTTCAAAAACATAGTGGAGAGGAAGTTGCTACAGAGCGCTTGAAGGAGGTGACTACTGGCTCTTAGATGGTATGTGGGAGGTTCAGACAGAAGAACCAATCATGAGTAAAACTGGAGGTAAGAAATGTATGAAATACTGTATATCAAGGGGGAACAGAAGGTCAGATACCAAGCAGTTCAGTGTTGCTTGAGCATGAAGTTTGAAGAAGAGAGTTAATATGAGTAGGTGGGTGGGCACAAAGGGCTTTGTGTGCCTGGTGAAGGAGTTAATACTTTATTTAGCCTGAGGATATATGAGGGGACCATAGCAGAGTAACAACACGGCCTAACTTGTTCTTTGTAAGTAGTCTGAGAGTGAAGGATGGAATGGAGGGCCAGTTATGATCCTGTTGTAATAACCATGATTGGTAATAGAGGCCTCTTGAGGACAGGGGAGGCAGTGATGAAATAAAGGGGTATATTTGAGAAATACTGAGTGGGAATATTGGCAAGACTTGGTAGTTGATTATGAGAGAGAAGTTCTAGGTAACTTCCCGCTACCCTGGGTACTTGCTTGTGGTGGTGACAGTTCAGACAGAATGTATGGATAGGAGTGATTTTAGGTGGACCTCAGACACACTGAGTGCACAGAGTGAGCGAAGAGTACTTTGGAATGAACCCTAAGAATACAAATACCCTGTGCCAAAAGGGACTTCCTGGTGAAGCCACTTTTAGTTCAGCCCCCTACTGTTTACACAGTGCCCTCTGGTGGTCAGAAGATGCTATGCTGCCTCTTTATGATCAATAGATGAAAATGTGGAGACTGCCTGGATTAAAATACCTTTTCTCCTCTACTCCAGTAGGGAAAGAATATTCTAAAACCACTGTGTTCCCTATGCCTTCTGTGTGGACAAATTCACTTCCTAGACCTTTAATGTAGTCATACAACAGAACCATCTCACTTAACATTCGTAAGTTGCTTGTTTGGCAAACTTAGCTATCCATTGCTCTGGAATGAAGCAAAAGAAGGCAATTTGTTACTCAGAGAGCTCTTCCCTAGGACCTCAGAGAAAAATAAATTATGTAGATCTAGTTTCAGTGAGTTTTTATCTTGCTTCACAGCCCATAAAAGATTGGAATGGTCAACGGCAGATCAGTACACCTTTCAAAAGTGATAAGGAGACAAAAATACCAACCAACCGACGAACAAACCACAAGCTCAAAAAGCATAACAGTCTGAGGACATTTTGTATAGGTGCAGACAACTCTTGTAAATTTGACCAGCTTCAGCATATCAGCAAAACAAATTGATGTAGAGGACAAAAATAGTCAGGTTGCCTTATATGTGGGAGCTGCAATAATATGAAGAGCACTAGACCAGGATTAAGGAGACCAAGGTCTTATCCTGACAACCACTAAAAGGAGATGTGGCTTTAAGCATATCACTTAACCTCTAAGGGCCTCAGTTTAAGTTTGTTCTCTGATCTACAAAATAGTGGATTGAACTCGATCACTTTATAAATTCACAATGACATTAATTTTTTAAAAATTGTGTTATGCTTGGATTGAAAAGGCAAAAAACATTTGTCATCTCTAGCTTATCAAAGAGTCCTTTGAGGAGTGTGATTATTCCTGTTTCATAGTTAATAGGATTAGAGAGGTAAAAAGTTTCCTGATGGCTAAGTAAGTGGTAGAGCTGGTATTCCTGTCTAGTAATGCTTGCTTCCTAGGCTTTTTTTTTTTTTTAATTATTTTGCTTAACAAACATGTTCTAAGTGCCAGCGGTGTAGGAAGAGTGTGCTAGACACAAGAACACTAAGGCCATTAAGCCTTGTCCCTGTCCTTAGGGGCTCAGTACAGTAGGCATTACTGTACCATACTGCCCCTTGGATGTCTGCAGTGCTAATGGAGCAGTAATACTACAGCATTGTTAGGGTTCATGTACATCCACATTATGGTGTAACAGACCTCAGGGTCTGAGCATGGAACTGAGCCACCATTTATAGCATTGTTTCTATGGGAATGTGTTTTTCAAGTTCCAAATAACATAAAAAGAAGCTTTGGAACATAATTATAATTTCAGAACTTCCTGTACTAAGTACTGAATTTGGAATCTAATAACTAGCCAGAATGCTGAATTTAAACAGTGAATAAAATTTTCTACATGTGATCGAGTTTGTCACTTAAGTGGCTTAAAGTAAAACCTTTTATCTTTTTGTTTTCTTTTTCTTTTTTGATGGTATCAGGATTTGAACTTGGGGTCTTCTGCTTGCTAGGAAGGTACACTACCACTTGAGCCACTCCCTCAGTCCTTAAAATCATTTGTCTTTAGGAGCCTCTACGACTGCTCATTCTCAGAAATTTCAAGAAGAAAACCTAAAGAATTTAATCAGTTGTAAAGATTGGATTGTATACTCTAAAAAATGGTATACAAGAAAAAAATGCCGGTGCTTTTTTTTTTGTTTGTTTTTTGGCAGTACTGGGGTTTGAACTCAGGGCCTCATGCTTGCTAGGCAGGCACTCTACCACTTGAGCCACTCCCCCGGCACAACATTTTTATAGGTGACAAAATTATCAAGACCATGATCTTGCTTGTGTTCTAATCCTAAGAAGTCCTCCCTTTGTGGCATACATATAATATTATATGCTTCTGTTTGGGTTGGTTTTTCATTTCTATAACAAAATACCTGAGGCAGGATAACTTAGAAAGAAAAGATTTAGCTCACAGTTTTGGTGGCTGAAAATCCAAACAGCATAGTACTGGCTCTGATGAGGACCTCCCTGGCTGTATTACCTCATTGCATGTTGTATCTGCAAGAGATCATACATGAGACAGGATGCCTGAGAAGAGGAGGGGCCATTCTCACTCTTTTATAATAACCCTTCTCTCAGGAGCTAACTGGGATCCTGTGAGAATTGCCTTAATGCTCTCAAGGGTAGCACTCTCAAAGATCATATGCCCTCCTGCTAGATCCTCCCTCTTAAAGGTCCACACACCTCTTCACATGGCCATACTGGGGACCAAGTTTCTGACCCATGAAACTGGGGACATACTTAAACCATATCCAAACCATAGCAGAAAATGGGTCTCATAATAGTACACATTTTGTAGGGTTTGTTATGAGTAGTAAATGCTAAAATGATATACAGAGGTACATGCATACATACATGTGTATGTATAATCACATGTGTTATGTAACACACACACACACACACACACACACACATATATTGGATTTCACATTTTTTTAGTAGGAATGCTCAATCTATACTTGAATCCCTTTTGAAATCCAGAGGTAACTGCAAATGGTGTATAAATGGGGGCCACATTGAAAGTCCTGTGTGAGACTCCTCCAGACTCTCTCGAGACTATGTAGCTCAGCTTACAATGGTTGTGCCAGTCTGTGCCACAGTGTGGACTGATTATTTGCCTCACAGGAGGCTTCTGAAAACCCCTTTAAGTTACTTCATTCACTTTATAGACCCTTATTATTTGACTAATGCAAAAATGTTAGTTCCAGTATGAGATTGAGCCATAGGGAAAGTTACTTCTGAAATCTTACTATATCAGTGAAAAATTCACTGAAATAGCTAACACAGTATAGCTTGGGAACACAGTTGTTGCGGATGTCTACATGACATGTAGAGATAAGGCCCGTTACAGATAACGTTCACTTGAGGGTAATCACTTTCTTAAGAGTTCTCTGGGAAGGCCACACCCCGTAGTACCAAGGAAGTGGTTAATACTGTCTAGGTGGACAGGAGTCCTTATTTTCTGTCCTAGCACCGACTTTACCACAGCTACAGAGATCATGATACACTGTTTAACTGGCTCTAGGTCTTTGCATCTGAAATAAGAATGTTGGACTTAGATTCAGATCTAAGCTCTTACAAGCCTATGACTGTCTAAATTACTTAAGGTGCTTGGTGGCTTTGACTTTGAGATAAGTTGATAAATTTTTTCAAGCTGAAGTTTTTTAAATCCAGTAAAAAAAATTTTAGGGTCACCTAACTCCTTATTGCTGGATCACTACCCACTGGGTGTCCTTGTAGCCTTAAGGCAACAGTCCTTTCCAGAAGACACGAAGACCTTTGAACCGGCTGTTTCAGCCTCATCCCTGACTTCCAGCTGTGATAAAATTGTTCTTCCAGTGTTGCAGCTGGTAACAAACAAAAGCCATCACACGCTGACATCATAAAAACAGGAACAGCTGAAACATAAGGAATCCTTCCATGTAAAACTTTTAAGTTCTCTAAGTTTTCTTGGTAGCATTATTAAGGATGTCAAAAAATGAAAGCAAATGTTTGGAATTTGAGTGCAGTTATTTACTAAAAGTGAATGCATAATAACATTTCTAATACAAAATTATCTTCAAAAGATAAGCTGAAAGCCTTTCAGTAAATTTAGATCCCTCTAAATTTACCCACTGGGTAAAATCAGTTTTACTCAGACCTTGGACGGTTACATGATAACTGCTTCAACTTAAGTGGTAGGACACCTGTCTAGCAAGTGCAAAGGCCCGAGTTCAAATCCCAGTACTGCAAAAAAAAGAAAGAAAACCCAAACAAATAAAAGCTATAACTATACGTCTTCTTAGAAACTATAAGGTTAACATTGAAAATTAGACCTAGAGCTTGTTTAGCTTCCTGGGCTGTGACAGAACACGGATGGACATGTGGAGGCAGCAGGATTCGTACCCAGTCTGTTGCAAAAGAACCTTGTTCTCTCCAGTACAGCATGATTCCTTTCACAGAGTGGGCATTTTGCTGCACATGCAAATGTAATCACCACCAGTCTAGGAAAAGCCAAAATGCTTCACGTATCCTTGATATGGAACACCTGTGCACCTGCTGATTCTCAGTACCCTGTACAGTCCCTGAGACACCAAAGGTACTTAATGAACATTTATACCCCAGGCTGAGTGCTGTGGCTCGTGTCTATAATCCCAGCTATTTGGGAGGTGGAGACCAGGAAAATGCCATTTGAGATCACCTGGAAACCTTATCTCAACAAATAAGCTGAGTGTGGTGGTACACTTCTGTAATATGAACTATGGGAGAGGTGTAGGTAGGAGGTTTGCTGTCCATGGCTGGCCCTAGCAAAAACAGGAGATCGTATCTGGAAAAATAACTACAGCAAAAATGGGCTGGAAGTGTGGTGCCTGCCTAGCAAGTACAAAACCTTGAATTCAAACTCCAGTACTGCCAAAACCAAAAATTGTTGAAGGAATAAATGTGCATTAAGTGCTTTGGATACTGTTACTTGTTTTAGTGTTTTGGTTTTGTTAGTACAGAATACATGTATTTTCTTTAATTCAATAGTGATGATAGCTTTAGATGTGCCTATGTTGTTGTATTAACTTAAAAATAAAAGTGCTTTTCATTAGGTGAGAAGGGTTCTTAGAACTTTCACACTATTTCTTTTTCTTTTTGTGGTACTAGGACTTGAATCTGCGGCTGTCTACTTGTGAGGTAAGCACTCTACCACTTGACCCAGAGCCTGACCCCAAAACTTGTTTTGAGTATTTTTGAGATAGGGTCTCAAGGAACCATTTGCCCAGGTTGGCTTCAAGCCACAGTGCTCCTGATCTCTGCCTCTTGAATAGCTAGGGTTACAGGTGTGAGCCACTGGCGCCTGCTCAGCCAGAAACTTTTAAAACTTTATGTCAACAAACTCTCACTGCAAGGATGCTTTGAAGTTATCTAGTTAAGACCTCCATACTTAAATAAACATGACTACCACTGTGACAACAGCCAGTACTACTTCCACTAATTATTATGTACAAGCACTGCATTTTACACGGTGCCTCTGGGAATCATCATGTTGGATGTTATTTGAGGTATTTTTGCCACCTTGAAACTTAGAGTCAAGGAGGATAAACAAAAATTGATTGGACCCCAATCTCTCACACACACACACACACACACACACACAGACACACACACCCCCCGCCGCGCCAAAAAAAAAAAGTAGATTAGAACCCAGGTCTGTTGGGTACAAGTGTGGGGCCTGTGCTCTTTTTACTGGACAGTACTGCCCTCAAAAACATTTCATTGTTGGCTTTAATATGGGTATTCACTATCCTCTAAACAAGTTTGTTTCATTTTTTAATAACTCTTATGACTAGAAAGCCTTTCAGAGATATTTATCCCTCTGTCTCTTTCATGTTAATTAATTTTTATTAGGATATAGTCATTATACAGTGCCCTCTGCCTCTTTCTATTTATTTTTTGTTGAAGGTCTCTGAATCCTACAAAAATGACTAAAGACATAAAAATCTCATCCTACTTAGAATGGCCTTGGGCCAACATTTCTGTGTACTTTTTTTATCTTTTGGATAAGGTACTGTTCAGATATGTTTTATATAATTCTAATTGAAACAAATTTTATCTGTTTGATACATCCTGAAAATTTCCCCACTTTCTTCTGTTGGCTTCACTCATAAACCTAATTTTTAAAGACTAATGCATTTTAAAGAGTAAATTCTAGGATGTAGCTTTACCTTGGTTTACTTAACAACTGCCTAGTTACCAGGCACTCAGATTAAAGAACAGTGGTGAGTATCTTGTACATATGTTGCTTTTGTATTTTGGCACATGGGCAACGTGACTCCTCATGTTTGGGTATAGACATCCAAAATAGAATTTTGAAATATTTTATGTACTTGAAATGCTTATCTGGCTTCCACAAGGCACCGTCTTTGCAATTTTAAAAAGGCAGCAGGCATCCTCACTTTCATTTCACAGACCCACATCCCTGCCTAGGAACTCTGTCTTTAAGCAGGGAAATAGGAAGGAGGAGGCAGCATGGGCCTGTAGGTAGTGGGGACGAAGGTATGGGATTCATACTTGATCTGTGAGGAGCAGATAAAAGCAAGTAGACGTAAGTAAATGTAGGCACTTTAATTACTACTGCAGGGATTGAGTTTGGGAGTGAGGAGTGAAAATTTTATTTCACTGAACAGCTTGTTAAATGTTCTTTTAAAGTTCAATAAAACTGTGTAGGAACTTGTTTTTCAGTAAAAGATAGGCTTTATGTATATAAAAGCTTTATGTGTACAGATTAAAATTTGAGGCTAAAATTGGAGCTTATTTTAGCTTTGTACTTGGGAGGCTGAGGCAGAAGGATCACCACTCAAGGCCAGCTCAGGCCAAGGTTAGAATGAGACCCCTATCTGAAAAACAAATTAAAAAGCAAAAGGATTGAAGGCATGGCTCAAGTGGTAGAGCGAACTTTAGGCCTTGAGTTCAATCCCCACTACTAAAGCAAAAAACAAACAACAACAAAAAATGCCCACCAATGTTGTTAAATGAAGAAAACTAGTTGCAGAATGGTCTATGTAGTATGATACCATTTCGGTTTAACCTAAACACAACAAAAGCAAACTGTATGCCTGGTGCATAGTAAGTGCTCAGTATGCTGGTGTGTACATTCATATATGCGGATCTGAAGGTACAAAAGTATCTGGAGGGGTTACCTCTAACAGGAGGTACAGCTAAGGTGTACTTTTATTCTGTGCACTTTGTTTGAATTTTTTACCATAAGCATGTGTTCTTTTATACTTTTTAAATAGTTAAAATGATGAGAGAAAAATTTATAATGTATGAATAGATACCTTCTCCCCAAAGAAGGTATCTTTATACCTTAAAGTACACTGAGCAATGTAAGATGTTTTCTGACCCTTCAGAATTATTGCTTCTCTAGTAATTTAAGAAAAGAGAAAAGTATTGATCAAATGTGCTAGGTACAATTTCTATGTAATTTAATAAGTTTTTTTTTTAAGTGAATATTTTTCTATGGAAAATTTCAAGTAAATATATAAAATAGAATTCTTATTATCTCTGAGGTTCAATAGTTGTCAACACATAGTCAGTCTTGTGACATTCATAGCCTCCTCACCCAGCTCATTTATTTTGAAGAATAGCTCAAATATATAATTTTATCTATATTACTTCAGTATGTTCATCTAAAAGATAAGGACTCTTAAGACAATCAAAAAGTCCATATCACACTTAAAAAAGGAGCAATAGTTCCTTATAATAAGTTATCTAAAAAGTTTTTAATACTCTGCAGTCTAGTTAGTAACTTTCAGCTAGTTGATATTTCATTTACTTTCATTATTTATATCCTTTAAGTACTTTTTTTTGGTGGTACTGGAGTTCAAACTCAGGATCTCATGCTTATTAGGTGGGCATTCTACCACTTGAGTCACTCTGCCAGACCAAGTACTTTTAAATTAATGTCTTAGCCAGGCACCAGTGGCTCATGCCTGTAATCCTAGCTATTTGGGAAGCTGAAATCAGAAGGATCAAGATTCAAGGCCAGCCCAGGCAAATATTTTATGAGATCCCATCTCCAAAATAACCAGAGCAAAATGGACTGGAGGTGTGGCTCAAGCAGTAGAGCACCTGCTTTGCAAATGCTAAGCCCTGAGCTCAAACCCCAGTTCCATCAAAAAGAAAAAAAAAATTAATGTCTTTTCCTTTTGAATTTTATATTCATTTTTCCCCTAGAATGAAGCCAAAATTAAACTTTGCTTTTGATGCCTTTGTTCTATATGAGAAACCTGAATAAATGGCTAGGTACCTTCATCTCCAAATTAAAAAAAAAAAAAGATTCAGGTATATATTACTGTGTTTGCTACATTAGAAAGCTATTTATACCTTGATTGTAACAGTAAAGTTACACAAATCACAATCATGATAAAAATTTCTCTTTTTTAAGTGCTTTTCAGGTGTCTGATCTGACTTTAATATTTTTGTTTTACATAGGTCTCTAATTAATAGAAGATGGCAAAGCCTAGCCACAGCAGCTACGTCCTTCAGCAGCTAAACAACCAAAGAGAATGGGGTTTTCTCTGTGACTGTTGTATTGCAATTGATGACATTTACTTTCAAGCACACAAGGCAGTTCTAGCTGCCTGTAGCTCCTATTTTAGGATGTTTTTCATGAACCATCAGCATAGTACTGCACAACTGAATCTCAGCAACATGAAAATCAGTGCCGAGTGTTTTGATCTCATCTTGCAGTTCATGTATTTAGGAAAAATTATGACTGCTCCCTCCAGTTTTGAGCAGTTCAAAGTGGCAATGAATTACCTACAGCTATACAATGTTCCTGACTGCTTAGAAGACATACAGGATGCAGATTGTTCTAGTTCAAAATGTTCATCTTCTGCTTCCAGCAAGCAGAACAGTAAGATGATATTTGGGGTAAGAATGTATGAAGACACTGTGGCTAGAAATGGCAATGAAACCAACAGGTGGTGTGCAGAACCAAGTTCAACAGTAAATACACCACATAATAGAGAGCCTGATGAAGAATCTCTACAACTAGGTAATTTTCCTGAACCGCTGTTTGATGTATGTAAAAAAAGTTCGGTGTCCAAATTATCTACTCCAAAAGAACGTGTGTCACGACGCTTTGGACGGAGTTTTACCTGTGACAGTTGTGGATTTGGCTTCAGCTGTGAAAAATTATTAGATGAGCATGTGCTGACCTGTACTAACAGACATTCATACCAAAACACAAGATCCTACCACCGGACAGTAGATATTAGAGATGGAAAAGACAGTAGTATCAAAGCAGAATTTGGAGAAAAGGATTCTTCTAAAGCATTTTCTGCCCAGATAGAGAAGTATAGAGGAGACCCAAGCCACACTGCTGATGATTCAGCTTCAACCACTGGAAGCAGAAAAAGTAGCACAGTGGAGTCTGAAATAGCCAGTGAAGAAAAAAGCAGAGCTGCTGAGAGGAAAAGAATCATTATCAAGATGGAGCCCGAGGACATTCCTACAGATGAACTGAAAGACTATAACATTATTAAAGTGACTGATAAAGACTGCAATGAATCCACTGACAATGACGAGTTAGAGGATGAGCCTGAAGAACAATTTTATAGATACTATGTTGAAGAAGATGTCAGCATTAAAAAGAGCGGTAGGAAAACTCTCAAACCTCGGATGTCAATAAGTGTTGATGAAAGAGGTGGTTTAGAAAATATGAGGCCTCCTAACAATAGCAGTCCAGTGCAAGAGGACACTGAGAATGCATCTTGTGAGCTGTGTGGACTCACAATAACTGAGGAGGACCTGTCATCTCATTACTTAGCCAAGCACATAGAAAATATCTGTGCGTGTGGGAAGTGTGGACAGATACTTGTCAAGGGCAGACAGCTCCAGGAACATGCTCAGAGATGTGGCGAGCCTCAAGATCTGACAATGAACGGGTTAGGAAATGCTGAGGAGAAAATGGACATGGAAGAGAATCCTGATGATCAGTCAGAAATAAGAGATATGTTTGTGGAAATGTTGGATGATTTTAGAGACAGTCATTACCAGATAAGCAGTATCCAAAAAAAGCAGTTATTTAAACATTCTGCCTGTCCTTTTCGATGTCCTAATTGTGGCCAGCGTTTCGAAACTGAAAACCTAGTGGTTGAACATATGTCTAGCTGCCTAGATCAAGATATGTTTAAGAGTGCCATCATGGAAGAAAATGAAAGAGATCACAGACGAAAACATTTTTGTAATCTGTGTGGGAAAGGATTTTACCAGCGGTGTCATTTAAGAGAACACTATACTGTTCATACTAAGGAGAAACAGTTTGTTTGTCAGACATGTGGAAAGCAGTTTTTAAGAGAGCGTCAGTTACGTCTGCACAATGATATGCACAAAGGCATGGCCAGGTATGTCTGTTCCATTTGTGATCAAGGAAACTTCCGAAAACATGACCATGTACGGCATATGATTTCTCATTTATCTGCTGGCGAGACTATATGCCAGGTCTGCTTTCAGATATTTCCAAATAATGAACAGCTGGAGCAGCACATGGATGTTCATCTGTACACATGTGGAATATGTGGAGCAAAATTTAATTTGAGGAAAGATATGAGATCCCATTATAATGCCAAGCATTTGAAAAGAACCTAAGTGGTTTTCTTCTGTACTAATGTCTAGTTGATAGCAGACAAAACACCAAAGCAAAAAGCATATGAGCTATTTAGAAGTTGATTTTATAAGATGAATTGTTGGAAAAAATTTCAAGGCCCTTTTACCTTTAACATTTTTGTTCAGGACCTTAAATATCTACATTTTAGGTGTTAAATGTTTATCAGTTTTGTTGTTACTTAATAGCGTTCTGTTTCTAGTTTCTTAGCTATGATTAACCTTACTTTTAAATGTAGACTATAAATGGCTGTTTACCCCTTCAGTGGCTATTAAACTTTAGGTTTTTTTTTTTTATCAATAAGGTGACGACTTCACTATTTCTATGTGTGTGTGTTTTTTTTTTAAGGTTATCATATGAAATTTTAAACCCAACATCATTGGCCATTTTTGTTTAAACTTTAAAAAATTTTTAGAATAATTATTTAAAACTATCCTATTCACTTTTAGCTTTTTTTTTTTTTGGTCAGTTTTAGACAGTAGATTAGCTACTGTTCATTCTCTCTTATCAGTGAAATTCATATTCTTAAATTGACAAGTTTATTAGGCAAGTTAGGTGTACTGAATCTACCTTTAAGGTTGACATGGGCTCAAACTTGGGCTAAGAAGATTGTGGACCTGAGGAAATTCCTATAAAAGAACATTTCCTGTAATTGATAAAATATTATCATTAATAATCACATTTAAAACTTATATTAAGTGTAAATCCCAATGACTTTTCCCTCACTTGAGAAATGAGTGAGGATAAGTCATTTTGTTTTATGATAGCAAATTTAACTATGATAGTTAATTAAAAAGATATCTTGTATTCATTAAAAATATTTTAATTTAAAATACTCTGATTTCTAAAGTGTGTTAGTTTATCAGTTATTTTGTTTATAAATAGACTTTAATAGTTCTCTAGAAATACGACATTTAAAGGAAAATGACTTCTCACCTTTAAAATTACATACTTTTGGAACTTTGAAATTTGAGAAAGCTGCCATGTGTATTGATAAATCTAATAAAATAAAGAAATCAATTATAAATCTGGTTGTTCTATAAAAGTAGAGTGCACAATAAAATGTGTTGTGTTTTATACTATCTAAGAAGAAAATGTGTTTGACAAATTGTAGTTTATCACCATGCTTCATTATTATTTTCTGTAAAGAATATAAAATTTGAGGACTATAAAATAACCACAGCATATAAGTGGAATAGTTTATATATTCAGATAAAGTAGTATTACTGTTAGTTGTGGTTGACATAGGGTCTACATTGATTACATGTGACTTAAAACACTGGCAAAACTGACCCACCAATAAACACATCTACTGAATAGAATGCCTTTAAATGTGAATTACTTGCATTGTAATACCCCTCTCATAATGAAAGGGATTTTTAATTAATTACTATATTTACAAATACAATTTTGTGATTACAAACAGTAATTTAATAGGATTGCTCTTTTTTTAATATATTTTTAAGATCTGCAAATAGTTTTATATATAATTTGCATAAAAGAACATGTTAAGAGAACTGAGAGGCATATTGGCTAGTACAGACTTAGTTGAATGTACTGGAGCACGGTGTGAGCTCAGAGATTTGTGGGGATATATTGAAATGTTACATGAGGATAAGAATAGCACAGGAATTAATAAGTAAAAAGGCACAAAAAGGTAAAAATAAATCGGGATTTTTAGTTTTTTCCTTCGGCACTGGAGTTTGAACTCAGGGCCTCATACTTGCTACACAGGTGTTCTACCACTTAAGCCACTCTGCCGGCCTTATTTTCAAGATAGGGTCACTCGAACTATTTACCTAGGCTGTCTTTGAACCTTGATCCTCCTGATCTCAGCCTCCCAAGTAGCTGGTGTGAGCCACCAGCACCTGGCTGGGATTTTTTTTTTTTTTTTTTAAAGTCACACAGTTAACAGAAAAGGCAGGAGAAGTGATTCATGTTAGTCTTGGATACACTAGTTTATCAAGTATTTAAATCTGAAATGTTAACTTACCATGAAATATAGAATGCATGTATATAATACCACTACCGCTAGGAACCTGATAAACAAAAGTTCTCTAAACCCAGAGACTCTCAGAGAGTGGCATGAAGAGATAATATAAACCAAATTTTCAAACTATACCTTAGTGGGCATAATTTTCTTTGGGATTACTTGTTTGCACCCTCATCAAAGGCAGTGGCTTTCTCACAATTGAAGGAAAGACCTTTTCTAAATATTATTTGACATGTACTAACAGTCAACAATTACCAAATATATAAAATACATAATCTCTAATTTTACACGACTGAGATGTAGATAGTTTCACAAAGCCATACCTCATCGTGTTTTCTCCCCGTATCACGTTATACAGGACACACATTTTTGTTTTGTAATTAGCCATTGGGTACAACTTTCCCTATTAAGGCAGAGTTCATTTAAAGGCTACCTTGCTTTTAGTATTAGAGGGAATGAAAAGTATCCAACACCTCTCTCACAAGCTCTTTAACCTTTATTTTGTTCTTTTTTTGTGGGCCTGAACGTTGAACCCCAGGGTCTTGAGTATGCAAGGCAAGTGCTCTACCACTGAGCCATTGCCTCAGCCCCCAAAACCTCTTGAAGCCAGTTTCCTTTAACCTCCTTCCTCCTGGGGTGGAGCTACAGTGCTCTTAATTCCTTTGCTATTGCTTCTTGCCCTCTCGAACTATGAAGAGAGTGAATCAAGACTGTGGAAGTTGTCTGCTGCTCCCACCTTTATAATTTACACATTAGGCTCCAAATCTTTAGATTTGAAAAGGAAAACAAAACAAAATAAAAAGTAAATGTTTTTTTCATGCTGGAGATTGAGCTCAGATCCTTGACGTGGCAGGTAAGGCTCTACCACTGAGCTGTATCCCCAACCTTCCCTTTTGTTCTAAACAGCAAGAAATCCTGGAGGAATAGTCAGCTCCTAACAAAGCCGTCACCAGTTATCGTGCACCCGAATGTTTCAGTAAATAAGAATGTTTCAGTAATTAAGATTAATATCCAATTAACAACCCGATTACAACCCAGGCACCTGTGGATGAGGACTCAGAAATTTGCCTTAGTCTCTTACATTCCTTTTGTTTTTGAAACAGCCTTGGTTTCAAAAGTTTGCTGGCCGCAAACTCAATATTCCTCTGCCTCTCCAGTGCGGGGGATTAGAAGGGTGCACTGTCATGCCTGGCTTCCCATATTTTTGACCCTCTTTTTTGGGGGGAGGAAGTGGTACTGGGGTTTGAACTCAGCCTCATGCTTGCTAGGCAGTGGCCTCCCATTTTCTTAAGATAAAAATATTCAGAGAAATGAGTCACGTGGTATGAAACAACTGTTTAATTACTATAAAGTAATTGACAATTTGTGGACAAAAATGAGAAGAAAGGATTCCAGAGAGGCTAGTTATAGAAATAATAATTAAAAGTAAGGACAGTTTGCTAGGGCAGACAACACTAATTAAAAGGAAATACAACAGTTGTGAAAAACCACATTTTACTATAGTTAGAAGCAAAAATACAAAGAGGTTATAAAAATGGAATTAAAAAAATTAAACATTTGAAAATTATAGGTGAGATGAGTAGGAATTAATTTGATTCAATTAAAATAATTCAGTTATAGAATATTTATGGGACAATGGTTATGAGCATACCTGAATATTTGAGAACTCTTTCTAAAATGTGGCTAGAAAAGTTGCCAACTTTCTTATTGGTTAAATGATAATCATTCCTCAGGGCTGTCAGAATGGCTAAAGTGGTAGAGCACCTGCCTAGCAAGGGTGAGGCCCTGAGTACAAACCCAGTACCTGCAAAAGAAATCCCTCATCCTCTATACCACGAAGAAACTTCCATATTTATTAGGTTTCCCAAAGAACCAGTATAAGAGTTGTAATATTTAAATTGTGTATAAAACTTGTCATTGTTAAGAAGGTAAATCACTACCAAAAGAAAAAAAACTCAATATGTATATACACATACAGTGGAGAAATTTGGTGTATCTAATTTAACTGGGTTTTATTGTGAATTAATATGTTTTTTAAAATTTTTGCCATTAATCTATTTTGATCAGTTTCCCAACTTTCCCTCACCCTCTTTGCAATAAATGCTTCCCAATGATAAAATGCCAGTACACTGTAGGCACTGAAATATCGGTAACTTCTAGGATTGCTGAGTACCAAACAGCTCTAGGAGAACATAATCTTGTAGAATCTCCCAATATCCTTGATACCTGAGGGTGGTCAGTAAGGTGTGAAAGGATGGGTGCCAGCAAACGATAGCAAGTAGAGCTGTACTTGGTAATAAGAATGGAAAGCTTGCATCCAGATTTGGAAACCCATAGTCCATCCATACTAGGTAGGGCTCAGTAGTCCCAGCATTCATTTATTTAGCACTCTATACTCAAGTGCTTTACATGCATAGTTAATACAGCCTTTGAGGTAAGTATACTGACTTTCCAGATGGGCAACTGAGGTGGAGAGACTATTTTTCCTAAAATCACACCGAAACTATGTATTAGGCCTGGAATTTGAACCTAGACCTTTGACTTAGCCTACATTTGTGTACTTAACCACTAAGTCACATGCTTCACCTACCAAGAAGTACAAAGAAAGGGCCTTTTCAGCATAGGAACATGATAAAGGTCCTGTGAGGCTGTACTCCTTGTTCATCTGTCACCTGCAGTGCCTGGTAAGGTGGATGGTAATTGTGGGTACCTTATGAACATTCTGAGTAATGTGAAAGAAAATATAAGAGTGGAAAATAAAACTTTTTATTTGAACAGGTCATTCAGAGTGATGTTTTAGAAATATTAAATGCTAATATGTATTTGATTTTCCCTTCACTTTAAACTTAAAACATTTTGTGATTATCATCAGTCATTTTTCAGGTTTATAGTACTCAACTAAAAATCACTTAGAATTCACCTTCCATATTTCTATGTATTTACTTTTTCTATTCCTGTCCTTTATGTATTCATCTCTCCCACCAATCTTCATTTTCTTTTGTTAGTTATGAGACTGATCAGTTGAACTCAAATTACTTGCAAGTAAATGTTCCCAAGAAAAGCAGAATCTCAGAATAACCAGTTTCCTCTTTTTGCCTTAACAGATGATATGGATAAGAAATTCATAATTTCTTTGGTCAGTAAACAAAATATCCTCACTCCCCACCCCCACCAATTATACTGATTGCTTTAAGATTTATAAAGAAGCCTAAGTTGGCTTCTTTATAAATACAGTGGAGAAATTTGGTGTATCTAATTTAACTGGGTTTTATTGTGAATTAAAATGTTTTTAAAAAATTTTACATTTTTATATACATTGTTATTTTAACGATGTATATAATTCAAATTAAGAAAATACCTATAGATTTTTAAGTAAATTTGTTGACAGTCTTACTCATAAAATGAAAGATAACTTCAGGAACTGACAGTTGCATAACCACCCTATAACCTAGCAGTAAAACTTCAAACAAAATTAAAGTTAAAAATGGTTTAAATGAAACTATCCGATCTTATCTGACTTTGCATCTATTACCCGATTTCTATACAAAAGGTTCTATGCTACTCTGCTATACCTACTGCTTTAGTGATCTGTCACGTGTTATTTTTCAAGTAAGAACAAAATGGAGGCGAGTCTGTGAATAATGTCTATATAGTCAGTCACTTTTCACTGCTTCTGTCAAACTCAAAGACATATTACCTGGTAACATGGATGTAGTCTCACTAATCCAGTTGAAATTTAGCTTAGGCAAGAGGCATAAAGGTAAGGGTTTAGAATGTTTGTGTCTGTAAATGACAATTGGACATATAAATAAACCAAATGGCAATTAACAGCTTGGAAATTCATGCTAATTTTGAACCAGTTTAATACAGCTTGCCTATTTATAAGCACATACGTAGTTGAATTTAGCATTAAGTTTAAATCCTATTTATTTCTTTATATTCAGGAAAACAAAATCATTGAGGTCTGTTGCAGAATCGTTCTTTCTATCAAAATCTACACAGATCAATAGGGGGAGGAAGTTATTCTAATTTCTCATTATGCTACTCAGTGTAGTGACAAAAAAAGATGAAGATTACAATCCAATGCTTGGTATGAATCAAACATCGATGTACCAATCATCATAGGAAAGTCTAGGGCCAAAGAACAACAGAAATTTTAAAGATATGGTTTCAACTGCAGAGCAAGAAATATTAATTTTCTGTGAGAAAGTGCATAGTACTCTTCTTACCTAATTGAGAAAGGAGTTGAATTAAAAATACAGCCTATAAAGCCCTCTTAAGTCTTATTTTAAAAGGTATTATGTTTTTGTTCTACTTAAGCCTATAACTTACACCAATTGAAATAGCAGAACTCAGTTTTGGGTTTTTTGTTTGTTTGTTTGTCTTGGCAGTACTGGGATTTGAATGCAGGGCTTTGGGTTTGCAGAACAAGCCTCTACCACTTGAGCCACACCTCTAGCCACAGAACTTATTTTAATGAAAGATACAATTCTAGGTCTGGGGGTATAGCTCAAGCAGTAGAGAACCTGCTTTGTAAGCTTGAGGCCCTAAGTTCAAACCCCAGTACCCCCCCAAAATTTTTTAAAAACCCACAACTCTAAGCACCCAGATTATAAAAGTAATCTTTCAATGCTTATGTTCCCTGATGTAAGAAAAACACTTTTTTTTTATTTTTTTTGCTGCAAAAAATATAATTCCACCCAGAATCACTGGGGCAGATGAGGAGAGTTTGAAGAAAGAATTTAAAGGAAAATTCATTTCTCTCCTCCTTTCCTCCCCTGCTCCCTCCAGTGTATGTGTGTACTTGACTTTCATTTCAGAATATACAATACTTGCTATTTGAAGAGGGCAGTGTTAGTGTGATGGGTGAAAACTAAAAGGGACATGAACTTTTAAGTTTATTACATCTGTGTTTCAGTCAGGAATTTGCCATTAACAATACATTATAAAACACAACTTCTTCCTCCCTACTCTCTACTTGTCTGACCTCATTTTTTTATGTTACATATTTATGTGCCCAATCATTCTAGCTTAGACCATGCAAAAACAAAAAAGGTACCCCATGTCTGAAGAATGATATTAGTAACAAGAATACTTTATATTTAAAAGTGCAATGAGTTACATTTGAGAAGTAATTAAGTAAATTTAAATTCTAGGAGCTGTTCTATTCTTTTGTTCCTATTCTTTGTTCTTCTAACAGTGTGCTGGCCTGGTGCCAAAAGCTAAGAAATTCTAACCTAAGAATGATGATGTATCTTGTAGAGCAGTCAACTTGTAATATTATTTTTCTTGAGTTTTGTCTTTTTCTGTGTGGCAGTGGTGAAATAGGGCCTTCTAAACCTCTGGAGAAGTGACAGATCTGAATTTGGAGAGGACATGGGGAAGAATCAATCTTCAACAGATAATCTTTAAGTGCAGACCCAGGACTATCAGATCTGAAGTGGCACCATCTTTTCTGTCTTCCTGACAAACTTCATCAACCCTAAAAGTTCCAGTTGCAAAGATCCAAGAAAATTCAATAAAAATCACTTTGGTGTAACAAAACTGATTCACAGTGACTCTCATAGTATTTGTGGACAATCTGCTAAAATCAAGTAACTGTAAAATTCATATGACATCAGTGGTTAAAGCTACTCTAAAATTAAACTTTATATGCTAATTATCTTCAAGGTCCCTTTTAAAATAAAGGGCTTGCCAGGCTACTGTAAATATAAAGAGAGATAATCACATACCTCTATAAATGCATATATAATTCTAAACTTAAAATAACCAGAATTATAGCTTACGTATTATGAAGTGTAGTTAGACAATTTAAAAAGCTATGACCTGAAATCTTTAGTTGAGAGTATAAATAAAAAGTTGGTACAGAAAAACTTTAAGGTGAATGTTGTATCAAGATAATCTAGTTATTGCTGTAATATACCACTTGCCCTCCTTTTTCACTAACTATGCTGTTACATAGTTGATTGTTAATAATAATGAAGCCTCATTTAAAGTCTGTTAACTTGAAAAATGGGTAGCATTATTTTGACAGTGGTAGATTTTCACAAATCACAGACGTTATTTTTCAGCTTAGCAATATAACCTAATAAGGCAGAATTAACATTTGTTCTTCATAGTAATGCATAATGCCATGCCTCTCAGCTTCAAATATCAAGATAAAATTCAGCTAAGTGCTGCATGAAACGATTAACATGTTTTTAAAAACCTGTCATGGAGAAATAAAATATTTGTTTAAATGGGCTACAAATGCTTTGCTACACACACACACACACACACATTTCTTAACCATATGAATCTTAAGGCCATGTTTCCTTATTGTGAATATACTCATAGTTTTACTTTTGGTTACCTGTATCCAATTCCTTATGATTATTTTGGGGGTTTTGTGCAATGTCAAAATATTACATTTTTAGAAATGTTTATTTTTATGCCTGTTTCTTCAAATGTTTTAGTAAAGAGTTACACAAAGAGATCTATAGTTAATAGTATACAGGGAAGTTGAGTCACAAATCCTAACTGTGAGGTAGGGTGATAACTTAAACATTCATTCTAATAACTAAACTAGCTAAAAATCAGACCAAGTGCATTACAATGGGGGTAGTAGGTACAGGGGGGAAAGGAAGAAAAATTTACCAAAAAGTTCAAATACATATGAAACTGCTTTAAGAGAATTAAGTCTAATACTGGTGGGGTGGCTCAAGTGGTAAAGCGCATGCCTAGCAAGTGTGAGGCCCTGAGTTCAAACCCCAGCACTGAGAAAAAAAAATTAAGTCATTAAGTTTAAAGAGGTGTAAGAGTCTAAAAACACCAGAGATAATCGATTTGGAGAATATAAAAGGACATAGAACTGTAGGCTTCTAAAAATAAATAGGAAACAGAAAAGATAAAAGAATACTACCAATAAAGGTGCCAGATCAATAATAGAAATAACCCAATAAATAATTTTTGATTCAATTTTTATCAAATTAGATTGACTAAAGAAAAATCACTTAAATTTTGACTGTACTACAAGTGTAATGAATTACATTAACTATAAATGGTATAAATGCATTCTATAATGTGATTTTCTGTACATTAGTATAAAATGGAATTTTGGATTACATAAAGTACTTTTGTTACATTTTTAAACCCATTGCTTTTACCTAATAAAATTTCCTCTTCTACATTCAAAAGTTAACCTGTCTGTATATTACTTTTACTTATACTGGTTTTTTTTTTTTTTTACTTTTTTGAGATAGGGTCTTTTAACGTAGCCCAGGTTGGCCTTGAACTTGAGATCCTCCTGGGTGTGGGGATTATGGGCATGAGTGTCCACACCTGACTTTCAACCTGAATCTCTAATGCTACAGTAATAGAATAAATGATTTAGCTCATTATGGTGTTCCTTTATAGCTTAAGAAGTGCACAAATAGAATTAACTTAAAATTCTTGTTGTCAAATCCTGATTTCTTTCCAGAAATCAGAAGAATGATTGGAAAAATACAATCTTATGTCAAACACAGATGATAATAAATTGAGTTTCTTCATAACACAACAAGAAATGTTTATAAAAACCCACTGATTCAGTACTGAGCTCTTTCAGAGGGTTAATTTCTTTCTCAAAATTATAATCATAATTTACTGTTTAGAGAAATAACGTCTTTGCCTGTGTAATTCGTTTGGTTTTTTTTTCAAGTAAAGAAAGTGTTAACTAAGTAATGGCCTATTGAGTCTATTTCTCCAGGGACAGGGCAGACTCACTTTTGCCAGACTGTTTCAGACCACCCCTTAAGGTCAGCACTCAAACCTAAAGAGTGCACTGTTTGTCTGCTAATGTCAGAGTCACCTGTCTTTTGGAAAAGGTTCTTCCAGGAGCAAAGTCTTAGCCTCTTCCAGGTATGGTAGTTTCCTACCCCAGCTTCCTGTGTGTCTGTCATTGAACTGTAATTTAAAGACTGAGACTTTTATGGCTCAAAGAAACAATGGCGAATTTTTCCTATAGTGATGGGTTAGATTTTTTTTTTAACTGTACTGAGGTCCAGGGTCTTGCATTGCAGGCAAGTACTCTACCACTTGAGTCACACTCCTAACCCAAGAATTATTTTAAGACACCGCACTTTCAAAGAATTATAAAATGGCAGTATTTATAGAGATCTTAAATATAATCATTAGTTGAACTCCAGTTTGCTCAAAGCTCCTCAAATTATAGACTGTTGCTATTCTCCTCTTCAGGTCAATATTACCTCTTCAAAACAATCCACAGCTCTTATGAAGGTTGTGCTTGGATGGGGGTTGAGAGGACTCCAGACAAATACAATGTTTTCTTTCCAATTAATCCTGTGAAAATGTATTCTTGTTCAGTTAGTCTCTTGGGGGTAGGTCTAATATTCATGCACATAGCTTTAGGGCTATTTTATTCATCTTTGTAACTCTAATACAAATATTTTCAGATGTGAGTCTGTTTCAACTTTTGGTGTTTACAACGCCATTTAGTACAGAAATATAGAGGGTAGACAATGGATCTTCCTCTTTCACAGGAGAAAAATGAAGTTACTACTTGCAGGTTTTAGTTAAATCTTGTGCCTCACGTAACTCTTAAACACTGAGAGGGCTGGGGATATAGCTCAGAGGTAGAGTACAAACTTTGCATGCATGAGACCCTGGGTTCAATCCCCAACACTTAAAAACAAAACAAAAAACCAGCAAAACAAAATACTTAGCTAATGAATTACTATGTTTCCAATACTTTTTTTTTTTTTTTTTGGTGAGACTAGGGTTTGAATTTAGGGCTTTATGCTTGCAAAGCAGGCACTCTACTGCTTGAGCCATGTCTTCCGTCCATTTTGCTCTGATTATTTTGAAGATTGGGACTCTTGAATTATTTGCTGGGGTTGGCCTCAAACCTCCATTCTCTTGATCTCAGCCTCCCATGGATTATGGGCGTGAGCCACCAGCGCCTGATTCCATGTAGATTTTGGTGCGTTCTACATACAAGATTACATAAAGGATAAGATACAAAGGCACAATTTATCTTTTCACTTTTTTTTTTTTTTTTTTTTGTAGTACTGGGGCTTAAACTCAGGTCCGTCACCTGGAGCCACTCCACCAGCCTTATTTTTGTGAAGGGTTTTTCACAAGGCAGGATCTCATGGAACTATTTGCCCTGGCTGGCTTTGAACTGCAATCCTCCTGATCCCTGCCTCCTGAATAGCTAGGATTACAGGTGTGAGCCATGGGTGCCCAGCTTTTTCACTTCATTATATATGCATAGTTCATATACATGTGCTATAATTTATGTAATCACTCTCAGTGTTGGATACTTAAGCCATTTCCATTTTATTGTTGCCTCACGCACCAACTTGTCCTAGAAACCTAACTGAGGTGACGGGAGATGCAGAAAAGACAACAGACAGAAGACCAAACATGCATAAAGCTGGGGCCAGGTAGGCTGTGTGCTCGGATGGAGACACACCAGCCCTCTCCACCTCCAGTGAGTTTATTATGTACAGTAGCAACACAAGGCAGAGAGGCAGTTCTCGGAGGAGGGGACGTGACATTGTAATTCTCAGGAACAGGAGGAACCTGTGACAGCTTCTCTCTAAATGTAAACATTAAAGGAAAAACAGCTGTACTGCATCTTGCCCACTTCTGCAGCTGAGGCTGTGCCAATCCAAGCGTGCAATTTACTGGGCATAACTCTACTTGCTCCCTTCTGTGGTTTGGGGCTGTGCCAAACTCAAACATGCAGCTTATTCAATGCACCTCTCAGCTCCCCACAGCTAACATAATACTGCCAGCATTTCCTATTATTTTGTAGGGTAAAGCCCACAAAGAATGAAGGGTATTACCATGTTTAAGGCAAAGAAAAAATATTGTCACATAGCCCTCCAGAAGGACTATACTACTTGACACTCTCACTGGTACGGTTTACCTATTTTGCTGTGCCATTGACAATATGGATGAATTTGACCATAAAGTTGCTGACTTGACCATTTATAATGGACTATGTTATTAATGAACTCCAAGAGACAATTCTTTAAAAACATTTTTAAAAATACAAATAAGGAAAATTAAAAATCAGCATGTGCTAATGTTCTATGACCAAAGAAGTTTCATACGAATCAAAATGCAGATGCTGTGATCTTTTGGGGAAAAGCTCAGGATGCCAAGTAAAATATGAAACATCAGTTTACCAGGTGAAAAAGGGAACTATATATATACATATATATATTACATATATATACATTACACATACATATGTAATGAAAATGCAGGTATAATTGCTACTGTGGTTTCAGAAAGCTGTGTTAAAGATGAATGTGGTGGTTAAAATTACAAGATTTGTCTGTAACAACTGTGAGCAGAGGTAGGACACAGTTCCTATACAAAAGAACTTCTCCTTTCGAAGCTCTAAGTTAAGAGTTTGTGTGGGAGAGCTTTTGGCTTGCTTGCTCTTTTTGCAGTCTTGCTTTAAAGTGTGTGAGGACTGACTAAATACAAGACACCTGAAGAGTTTGTACTTCTCCCAGTTCTTTCTACTGTAGGTGGACCCTATTGCTAAATCACATCATCTCATCAGCTCTACAAAAATTAATTAGTAATGCTTTCCAGTCCACTAACCTTTTTTTTTTTTTTTTTTTTTTTTTTTTGAGATAGCATCTCACTGTGTGGCCCAGGCTGACATTTAACCCTGGCTCCTTCTGCCTCTGCTCCAGAACGCTAGGATTACAAGCATGGACAGCATGCCTGGCTAAATCTCTCTTTTGTTAAAGAAAAACATAACTTCATAAAAGACAAGACTTTCCAAGAATAGAATCAAGGGATCTACACTCAAAATTTCACAGCTTAAATTAGAAATATTTTGGTTTTGTCCTTGTTTTCCTAATATTTCCTTTAAACGTTTTTCCCATTTCAATTTTTTCCCTTTAATTCTTTCATGGAAAAAATGACAGGAATTGTGGTTAATGCCTATACTATTTAACCAATGAGATTAACAAATCAATAGCAAATATGTTTTCTAAAACTGGAAATTACATTCAGGACTAGAGAGAAGAATCTTAAAAGATTTATTAATTTTATAGAATCCTGCCGACATTACCTTAAGACACAAAACTTTAGTGTTTCTTACACAAAAATCCTTTCCCAGCCAGGGCTGTCTCACACAACTACTGTAGGCCAACACACACACTACTAGCTTACTTCAAAGGATGACTCTCCTTCCTGTCGCCTGAAAAAAGAAAGGACTTAGCACAAAGGACTTCTAAGTGTATTCTGTCCACCTGTCGAAAATTTGCACCCCTCGCTTCCTAGCTCATTTTCAACTCTGTCCTCTTTGCCACACTACAACCCTCTGCTTTCCCCACCATCTGCTGGCGAGCTTCAGCGCCTGGCTTAGTCCTGTCACCTCCTGCAAGAAGCCCTCCCAGTCCGTGTTCTCATAGGACTTCCCCTAGCAGTCTCTAAACTCATCAGACTATCAACCTTTTTCCTCTCCTCGCAGGTATCTGCTAAAGCTGAGGGGTGACTGTCCTCAGCTCCCCTAATGCGAAGTGACTTTTGTCTCTACGGCAGGTTGCCGTCTTCCTCCAGGAGCCCATTTCTGGGAGACAGCTTCTACTCCATCACCTGCCACGGGATTTGGGTTTTGATTAATTTGACAATTTTCCCTGGAAGAATTCAAAAGCTGCAGATAAAGCACTTGAACCTGAACCTAAGGGAAGCCATGGAGAGAATACGGGGAGGGGACCAAGAAGTCGAGAGCGGGTAAAAAGTTTTCATGGCAGGCCCCGGGAGGACTCCGGCCCGCAGGCGACCTCGCGCAGCGAGGACAACGGCTGGCCTCTCCGGGACTGGCCCTCCCGGCCGCCACGCAGCTGTTCCGGAGCGTCACACCCACGGAAACGCTTCGAAACTCGCGATGTAACATTCCAGCAGGCCGACCGCCCACGCGCCCAACTTCGCTTTCAGTTTTTGTCCCCGCCCAGGGGAGACGCCCCCATACGCCCTAGCCAGCCTGGCCCAGGCCAAGTCCCCGCTTCAAGTGTCATTTCTGGCCGTCTTTATTCAGTGTAACCAACCTAGAAGGAATTCCTCCTCTTTTAAGAGCTAGGTTAATGCGGACGCCAGCAATGAATCGCACTTAACCCTAAGCAATTGAATTAACCACCTAGCTAGCTACCCAACTCAGCAACCTTCCGCGCCTCCTCCGCGCGCCACGCCCCAGCCTTTCCCCACCTCGCTTAGACGTCTGTGTTGCTCATTGGTCATCTGCTCTGCCAATCCGATGGACGTCGACGAATCCCGTTTTAGGAAGGGCAAAAATCGCCAAACAGAGCATACACCTGGCGGCGGGTACGCGAGCCTAACGCCCCCAAGCGGCTGGACGCGCAAGGAGTCACCTCATTTGCATAACGGCTGCCTCTCTGTTTCTAAGCTCGGGCTGGGGCTCCGCCCCTCACCCAACTAGATATCTGTTGGACGGCTGGCCGATCACTCCGACTCAGGCAAGCCTGTGGCGGGGCTGGTAGAGTTTGTACGGGCGGTCCTGGGAGCGGATTGGTTCAGGGAGTTTTCAGAAGGCGGTAGGGAGGCGGCTATAAATGAGGGGAACGGAGCCGGGGAGTGTAGAGACGCCGGTCGCGCTCACGGGGAGTTGTGCGAGACGACCGTTAGTTGACGCCACGAGTTGCCTTTCCCTGGTTTTCTAGGCTTAACGTCGTTTGCCTGTCTTTCAGCTAGGATGTCTGCCCGCGGCCCAGCTATCGGCATCGACCTGGGCACCACCTACTCGTGTGTGGGGGTCTTCCAACATGGCAAGGTGGAGATCATTGCCAATGACCAGGGCAACCGCACCACCCCCAGTTACGTGGCCTTCACCGACACCGAGCGTCTCATCGGCGACGCCGCCAAGAACCAGGTGGCCATGAATCCCACCAACACCATCTTCGATGCCAAGAGGCTGATCGGACGGAAGTTCGAGGACGCCACGGTACAGTCGGACATGAAGCACTGGCCGTTCAGGGTGGTGAGCGAGGGAGGGAAGCCCAAAGTGCAGGTGGAGTACAAGGGCGAGATGAAGACCTTCTTCCCGGAGGAGATCTCCTCCATGGTCCTCACTAAGATGAAGGAGATCGCCGAAGCCTACCTGGGGGGCAAGGTGCAGAGCGCGGTCATCACGGTCCCAGCCTATTTCAACGACTCGCAGCGACAGGCCACCAAGGACGCGGGCACCATCACCGGCCTCAACGTGCTGCGCATCATCAACGAGCCCACGGCAGCGGCCATCGCCTACGGCCTGGACAAGAAAGGTTGCGCGGGCGGCGAGAAGAACGTGCTCATCTTTGACCTGGGCGGCGGCACCTTCGACGTGTCCATCCTTACTATCGAGGACGGCATCTTCGAGGTCAAGTCCACAGCCGGCGATACCCACCTGGGTGGCGAAGACTTCGACAACCGCATGGTCAGCCACCTGGCCGAGGAATTCAAGCGCAAGCACAAGAAGGACATTGGGCCCAACAAGCGCGCGGTGCGGCGGCTGCGCACCGCCTGCGAGCGCGCCAAGCGCACCCTGAGCTCATCCACGCAGGCCAGCATTGAGATCGACTCGCTCTACGAGGGCGTGGACTTCTACACGTCCATCACCCGCGCCCGCTTCGAGGAGCTCAACGCCGACCTCTTCCGCGGGACCCTGGAGCCGGTGGAGAAGGCCCTGCGCGACGCCAAGCTGGACAAGGGCCAGATCCAGGAAATCGTGCTGGTGGGCGGCTCCACCCGCATCCCCAAGATCCAGAAGCTGCTGCAGGACTTCTTCAACGGCAAGGAGCTGAACAAGAGCATCAACCCCGACGAGGCGGTGGCCTATGGTGCGGCGGTGCAGGCGGCCATCCTCATCGGGGACAAGTCCGAGAATGTGCAGGACCTGCTGCTGCTCGACGTAACTCCGCTGTCGCTGGGCATCGAAACGGCCGGCGGTGTCATGACCCCACTCATCAAGAGGAACACCACGATCCCCACCAAGCAGACGCAGACCTTTACCACCTACTCGGACAACCAGAGCAGCGTGCTGGTGCAGGTGTACGAGGGCGAACGGGCCATGACCAAGGACAATAACCTGCTGGGCAAGTTCGACCTGACCGGGATTCCTCCTGCACCCCGCGGAGTCCCTCAAATCGAGGTCACCTTCGACATCGATGCCAACGGCATCCTCAACGTGACCGCCGCTGACAAGAGCACCGGTAAAGAAAACAAAATTACCATCACCAACGACAAGGGTCGTCTGAGCAAGGACGACATTGACCGGATGGTGCAGGAGGCGGAGAGATACAAGTCTGAAGACGAAGCTAATCGCGACCGGGTCGCAGCCAAAAACGCGGTGGAGTCCTATACTTACAACATCAAGCAGACCGTAGAGGACGAGAAACTAAGGGGCAAGATTAGCGAGCAGGACAAAAACAAGATCCTCGACAAGTGTCAGGAGGTGATCAACTGGCTCGACCGAAACCAGATGGCAGAGAAAGACGAGTACGAACACAAGCAGAAAGAGCTCGAAAGAGTGTGCAACCCCATCATCAGCAAACTTTACCAAGGCGGTCCTGGCGGCGGCGGTTCCGGAGCCTCCGGGGGACCCACCATCGAGGAAGTGGACTAAGCCTGCACTGAGTCAGCGTAAAGCTCTTCTCCTTTCTCTTTTTTTCCCCTTTTGTTTTGGTTTCTTCTTTGAACTGTCCTCGTGCCAAGTTTGAGATCTATTGTGAGAAGTCTTTAGCCTGATGTATGCCTATGAAAGGAAAGGTGCAACATATTAGTTCTTAAAGTTTTGTAATTATAAAAGGTTAGTTCTAAAATTTGATTTAAAACATATTTGAGATTTCTCTTTAATACATTTTGAGTGCTGATTTGAGCATTTTTTGATTAGCTTAGTTTGTGCATGGAGATTTGTTTGAGATGGGAAACTTGCCATTTGCACGCCTGTCCTAAGGAAACTTGGTTACAAGATATGTACAAGCTTAAATTGTTTATTTTTATGTACTACTTTAAGACTAAACTTACAGTAATCTTAAGGACAGGTATATTTCTGCAAATATGCATAAATGCAAACTTTAAAGTAAAGTTGAACTTGATCTCAAAATTACTGTCTTGGAGTTTTCAATTTTCCCTCCTTCCCGTGTTTTACTCAGGTTGGTCTTTAAAATAGTAGTATGACGTGAAATCTATCTAATCCAATCTTCTCTAATTCTTAGATGAATATCCTGCATTGAATTACTTACCAACAACTTAAGAGGAAAAGAATCTGGGTAAACTTTTCTTTCCCTTTTTTTAATACAGAAACCTGACTTGTGTCTTCTAGTGCACCCAAACTCCCAAGACTTGACTTTACTGTTCAAATGAAAATCCACCTGAGTATTCCAGGAAAATGGAAGCTGTATTCTGAGGTTCTGCATGAAATGGTTTATCTCTACAGTAACAAAAATGGGGACTGGAGTTGTCTTTTCATAATATAGCCAAAGATACTGTGGAAACAAGTGGTTTTTTTGTTTTTGTTTTGTGTGTGTGTGTGTGTGACATACAGGTGCTTAAAACAAGAGCCAGCAAGCAAGCTTTAAAGCAATATTAAGAGTCCAAATCTAGTTAAACTTGTTTTAACTTTATTTTTCTAATAAAACAAATCAGCTGTTCTGAGCTTCTGGCAAATTCTATAAGAACATGTTTACAGCAGTTGTAATTACTTGGGAGGTAGGGGAAGATGATATATATGTTTTGTTTTGTTTCCTGACTTTTTTGCTATTCTAATTGAAGCAAGGACCTGACACATGCTAGGTGAGCACTCTACCACTTTGGGTCACACATCAGCCCCCTCCCCCCTTTTTTTTTCCCTCAATGCCTGCCTCAAATCACAATAAATTTGTGTTTTAAAGGGTAAACTACAAGATAGTACTGTATCTTGTTAACATATAACTTTTGGCATTTTCCTATGTATTTGATTTGCGTTTGTTACAGACAGGAATATTTCAAACCTTTGAGATTTATTATCCCAGGCTTAAGCTTTAAAATTCACATCCTTGGGAGAAAGAGGTTGGTTTTTATTTTTTAGTGGAATGACAGTTCTACTTTGTTCTGACTTATTCTCTTTAAGGTAAACTTGGGAGAAATTTAGTAAAGCTGACTTAAAAATGTATAGTTTTAACAGCACCTGTATGGGGTTTGAAGTCAGTGCTTTGCACTTGCTAGCACTTGAGGCACGCCTTCAGCTCTAGATATTTCGACAATTTCTTTCCAAGTGCTATTTGTCTCATGTTGTTTCTGAATTAATAGTGAATTATAGAAACTATATTTTCAGTTTGGTTTAGTAGTGGATCGCTCTATGTCATGTAGAGAGATTAATTTTTGGAGAATAGTATGAGTAAAATTTTAACCTAGAGAACAAGTTAGCCTAAGGATATTGGGCTTTTTGATAATGAGCCTTTCATACAATAGTTGACCTTTGTGTACAAATACATATATATTTCCTATGACAAGTCTCACTTGGGTGGGGGAGAGGAAGATACATAGGCAATTGTGAAATTGCTTCTAAATATTTTATAAAATTTCAAGAGAGATTACTCTTGACTCTGGAAAGCTGAAGATAACTCAGGTTTATCTGTGCTTGTGTTACACAGGTAGGAAGTTTTCAGCACAGGGAATTGGAGGGTGTTTCATTGACTACATGTAGCATTACATAAATGCTTGACGAGGTACTTTGGTATTCACAAAATCAAGTGAAGGATAGAGTGACTTTTAACAAGATAAGTAGTATTATATATAATATATATTATCCTTTTTCCTAGCCTTTTATTTGTTAAAAGTGTTTATCCTTGCTTCAACTTCAAAAAATACTGGAGTCTTCTAAATGAAATTTGGTATTTGTATGACTCATTTTAGATCTCACTTTAGAAGAGATTTCTTTCTAAAATCTCAATGACTTGTCTTTGATTCTATGACCTGATCTCCTGTAACTTACTATTACACTTACCTCAATGCATAACATACTTCATTTTCTGTTACTTTGAAAAGTAATTTGTAAAACTAGCCTTCTTGAGGTTTTTTTTTCTTTTTAAATTCTATCTTCTCAAATTTACCTAGATTTAAATATTACTAAGATAAAGCCACCAAAGTAGCCATTCATTGTTTCCAGGAGTCAGTTGAAACTGGTAACCCAAGAACTTCTGGGAACTCTTTAGCAGATAGACCAGCCATAGTCAAATGACAGTGGAAAAAGTACTTGATGTTAGGATGGGGGCTAAATTACAGTTCAAGGAATAATTAGCATCTCTTGAACTCACTATAGCATAGTGAGTTATACTATAGGGACCAGTGGTCATGACCAAAGCAAATGTAATAGGTAGATAGATAGATAGAATGCTAAGGAATTGAAAAGGTACATTTCTTTTGAACAGGCACTATATTAGACTTTTGAATGTCCATAGACACCTGTTACTCTTCATAGTAATTGAGATATGTGAAATTTCAAAACAATCTTACTTAAATTTTTATAGTATTAATTTGATACGTGCAATGGAAAGGCATTAAAAAGTGTAAATATTAATGCCACTTACAACTTTAAGCACATGTAATAAGAGATGTAATATATCACCCATTCATTGTGTCAAAGATTTAATGGGAATTTATTTATCAGCCTTATGTATAATCTTAAACAGAAATACAACCTGACTATCTAGATAAAATCAAAAGATCTTTTCTTACAAAGCTAAGTGGACCCATAAAACATTTCTACTTTAAATTGAATGTAGTTTATAAAAGTTGTATTGTGAGGCATGGTCCCCTTGCTTTTGAACACTGGGATTGAAGCCTTTAAAAAATCTTAACAACCATATGTCACAAGACAGTTGCTAATATATATATATATATATATATATATATATATATATATATATATACACACATTTGGGTCAAGAAGCAGTACATTCAAATGCATATGTTTAGTGTATAACAGACACAAGTAAGCTTGTTTTGAATTCTAGAACTAGAAATTAGATACAGAATTTCATCCTTTAAAATTATGAATCTTCAGAAACCAGTTTTATTCTTGGAATAAAACTCTTAGAATGGAAATATTTTAGAGCATATACATTTCTGAAATTTAGTAGGGTGATACTTAATGTTGAAATGTCTTTCCCTCAGAACAATCAAGAAGTCATAGGCCCACTACTTCTTTTAATGTTGATTAGGTTGTTTGTGAGTTGAAGGTTAGGAAAACTAGCAACCAAAAATGATGTCATTTAGCCAACATTTGCCATTGCTGGGTTTTTTGTTTGTGTGTTTTTGAGACAAATCTAACTTACTATGTAGCCCATGCTGGCCTCAAACTTGTCATCCTTCTGCCCTAGCCTCACAGTCCTGGTGCTAGAGGCATGTTCCATCACACCTCCTCAAGCATTGCTGTTTTCTTTCATGGGAAATTAATTTCTTAGGTAAAATTAAAACATTATGAAAATGTATCCTTATGACTTTTTCACAGTATAAGCATGCATTATATTCAGTTAGTATAGTGGGCCTAAAGTCTGAGACCAGCTCCTAGTTATGTGACCTTGAGAACTTTCTCTTGATGAGACAAAACCTTTTCCCTCACAGGACATTTAGGATTATTAGATATTTAGAAGGTACCTTTACAGTCCTACTTCAGTTCACTGGGAATTTTTTTTCCTTTAAAGAAAAAAAACCTGGAAAAATTATATTTACACTTTATATTGTCATTTAAAAAACAACAAACCTAGGACTGCAAGTGTGGCTCAAGTGGTAGAAGACCTGTTTTGCAAGCATGAAGTCCTGAGTTCAAACCCCAGTCACACCAAAAAAAAAAAAAAAAAAAAAGAACAACCTAATTGGTGAAAAATATGCAATGAAATGAGTGGGTTACTTTTTAGGAAAAGTAATGATTTAGAACTATAACAATCTTCCCTCTTGTTAGGGTAAGATGATAAGTACAAGATAGTCCCTTCAGAATTACTGTTTTCCTTTAAATTTTGTGTCCCTCTAACACATGTGAAATAACTTCTCATGTAACTTATTTTTCTTTTGAGCAGCCCAGGCAGGTGCAAGATTCATGATCCTCCTGCCTCAGTCTCCTGAGTGCTGGGATTCAAGTGTGTGCCACCAAGTCTGGCTGCTTGTGTTACTTTTATGCAGATAATGCTTTGAGTTCTTGAGCCACTCCACCAGCCCTTTTTTGTGATGGGTTGTTTTGAGATAGGGTCTGAGAACTGTTTGAGTAGGCTGCGTTGAGTTCTTCATAACTCTTATTTTTTACCTTAGTTTCTATAGTAGACTAAGGTTAGACTATGGTGCAGTATATAAGATCTTTGGTTTTCTATTAGCACTTCATGCATTTTGGCTGTAAATTGAAGAGGTTTTCTGACCATAGTCTTTTGGATGATTGTGAAATGACTGAATTCCTTGGTCTTTCTCAGTCTCTTCTGGAACCACGCCTTATTTTCTCCCTGTTCTCTTCACCCCAAATTACATATACTGCTTGTGAAAAGTTTATGGCATCTGGGATATTCTCACTCCTTTTCAAATCTTGTCTGCAGCCTCAGACTAGCACCGCCAGCCTATAGGTGGGCTTGCATATACTTGAGCCAACCTCACAGCTACAGAACAGAACAGGAATCTAGAGATGACGATTTCATACCGCTGTAACCAGTGATTGTTACAAAGTAGTGAGACTGGGAGGGTAGGGGGAAAACTGGGATGTCTTTGGCATCATTTTTAAGTTTGTGAGAATGTACTCACTATTTAGTGACCATTTCATATGAATTAAACTGTGAGGATACAAAAGCAAAGCAGACTACCTTAGGCATTCCCAATCGTGTTGCATCCTCTAGTTTGGAGGGGAAAAAACCCAGGATCCGCATACCAAGTCAATTGCAAAAGGAAAGTACAAGATACATGATTTGAAAAGTGTGAATGTAAGATCAATTGAATACCCATTAACACGAAGTAATTTTTTGTTTTGGGCCACAGTAACTTTGAGCTGGCACTTTACATACATTACACCGTCAACATCTTCACAAGCTCTGATTCGGGTAGTTTCCACAGTGAGGTTGGCAATGGAAGTGCTTAGGAAAGTTAATTTCTGTGCCCAAGCTGTCTTCCACTGGACTACTTCCTCGCCCCAACCAACCCCCACACAAAACAAGCCAGGACCAACCGGATTTGCACTTAATGGAAGTGCTGTGGAAGTTTGAAGAGGCACACTGTCCCTGCAGGACTCCGTCTGGTTTTTGCAATTAAAGTCAATCCGCAGAGCGGTGGGATGCGCCGGGAGCCGAGGTCGGGATGCGGGGCGGCGCCGGCGGCCCCCCCACCCCCACCCCGCACTCCGCCCTCCCCGGCGGGATCCGGGCGACGTGGCGGCGAGTGCACGAGCGCCACCCGGGCGGCGGCGGTTGGCGGGCGGCCCCGGCTGCACCTAGGAGCGGCCGATCGTCCCACGTCCCCAAGTCCCCATCCCGAGCCCGGGGCTCTGGAACGACCGGCGCGGTGCCCAGAAAAAGCTGCGCACTCAGCACACCGCCCGAGCTGAGGCCGGCGGCGCAGACCCCCGCGTCCCACCGCGCTTCCCTGGGTGGCGAATTGCTGAATGGCCTACCGCGGGGCGCGGGGCCCGGCCCCGGGCGCCATCCCCGTCCCCGGAGAGGACCGGCTGGTGGGTGTGCGCGACGAGCGGGGCGGGCGGGCCAGGCCGTCCCGGAGGGCAGTTTGTTTTTCCCGAGTGACAAGGACGCGCCCCGAGCTGTGCGTCTGGAAGTCCTTTCTCCCTACCCTCCTGCCTCCCTTCTTCCCTCCTTCCCTATTCCCTACCCTACTGAAAACAAAAAGGATAAAATCCTGGCTTAAAAAAAAAAGTTAAGATTTTACATGTTTATTAAATAGAGGTAAAGAGCGACGAGTAGGAATTATTAAAGTTTATTGTGACATGTGGATTGTAAATTGAATGGGTTATTTTCGCTGCAATCATTTCATTTTACAGCAGTCGGGATTACGATTTGGGATGTGGTACTGGAAAGATGACACTAGAACTCTCGAATTCAAAAGGTAAAGTTTTAACTAAAACTTTATTAAGTTTTCATGAACATTACGTATGCTTGGGGTTAAAAAATATATATACAGTTCAAGCAGTTCAGAAGAGTAGAAAGAATAAAATAAAATTCTGGTGAAATCCTACCATGGGAGGATAATCATTTTGAAGAGCCTTGGAGACATCTGTTGGCACCTATCCCCTGCTTCTTGTGTACTTCCTGATCACTTTAAACAGCCCTTTGAAACAGCGGGGGTCAACCCAGTTTACAGATGAAGAAACTGAGGTTTCAAAGGGCTAAGCGATTTGAGGAAAATTTGGTGATTTGTTCCATTCACACAGGTCAGAGGTGACCAAGATGATTTAAATGCAGGTCTCTTCAAAGTCCATGTTCTTAACTGCTGTGTAAAATTGCCTTTTGAGTTATAGAAATATGGTTTTAGATTAACGGGACCATATTACACCTCCTGGAATAGATGGTGAATTTTCTATAACGTTAAAATTTCTGGATTAGAAAAATACTGTGTTACTTTCCATTGAGAAAATGCTGATTCTAAAAGTGTATAGCTAAACCAGTAACACTAGCCACCTATTACCTGCCAGGCACTTATTTTTTCTGATTGCTACAACAGCTATAAAAGTGATGGGTAACGTTCCCATTGTATAGGTGAAGAAGCAAGGCAGTAAACAGCAGAAATGTCTGATTAGCCAAGATTAGTCTGATGCTGAAACCTTTTCTACTGTATGTGCCATCTCCCTCAACTAGGCCACAACCCCTCAATGGTGGGAAATGTCTTACCTGTCATCATGTCCCTCCAGTCATCTATAGAACTTCACAAAGTAGGTGTCCAGCACGTGTTTATTGAGCATGTTCAGTTAACTGGATTCAAGTGGAGGAATACTAGAGGCAGAGGACCAATTGAAAGGCCTGAGGCAGGAGTTGTGCAAGTAAGAAACAAAGTCAGAATGAACTCCATGCTTAGGAAAACAGAAGGGCAAAGGATTAAGAAACACTGAGCAGGATGTTTGGATAAAATTGACAAGATGTATTGCCTGACTGTGAAGGGAGAAAGAGAAGCAGGTGTCTAGATTGACTCACAGGTGTCTGACTGGTGATTGGGTGGCTAGAATTGCCATTCACCCACATACAGAATAAAAGAGACAAAACCAGCAGTGTGTTTGAGGTTGCTATGGTGTGTTCACATGGATACAGCTCTTAGGCTGCTGGACAAATGGGGCCAGGAAAGAAGCTGGTTAAGCAGATGTAATTTGGTTCTATTACAAATATAATGACATTTAATGTCAATTAAATATTTCAGAGGCTTCACATTTTATTAGAATCAAAATCAAAAGTTTATTTTTATTATTATTATTTTTATTATTTTATTATTCATATGTGCATACAAGGCTTGGGTCATTTCTCCCCCCTGCCCCCACCCCCTCCCTTACCACCCACTCCGCCCCTCCCTCTCCCCCCCACCCCCTCAATACCCAGCAGAAACTATTTTGCCCTTATTTCTAATTTTGTTGTAGAGTATAAGCAATAATAGGAAGGAACAAGGGTTTTTGCTGGTTGAGATAAGGATAGCTATACAGGGAGTTGACTCACATTAATTTCCTGTGTGTGTGTGTTACCTTCTAGGTTAATTCTTTTTGATCTAACCTTTTCTCTAGTTCCTGGTCCCCTTTTCCTATTGGCCTCAGTTGCTTCCAAGGTATGTGTTAATGGCAACAAATGCTAGCCAATTTTTTGGGTGTCTTACCTATCCTCACCCCTCCCTGTGTGTTCTCGCTTTTATCATGTGCCCAAAGTCCAATCCCATTGTTGTGTTTGCCCTTGATCTAATGTCCACATATGAAGAACATACAAAAATCAAAAGTTTATATTGGATAGATATATTTATTTCAGTATTTAAGTAGCCTGCCATTTCCAAAGCAGTATTTTCAGAGGTTTTTTTTTTTCTGAGTGATGTCACCAAAGTTTGTGTCCAATACCTGTGGAGGCATCACAGTGAATGTGAGATAGACAACGAGATAGCTCTGGGATCTGACAGACCAGGAGCCAAAACAGTTAATGCACAAGAGAATGTGGGAACATTTTTTAATTTTAAGTGCCAACATTTTATTTTCTTGGACTTCATATATATTTAATGGCTATTAAATCCTTTTTTTTTTTTTTTTTTTTTTGGTGGTACTGGGATTTGAACTTGTGTTTGTTAGGCAGGCACTCTACTACTTGAGCCACATCTCTAGCCCTTTTGGTTTGGTTATTTTTAAAGATAGGGTTTTTTAAAATATTATTATTTAAAATAATCTTTATAAGTGCTAACATTTTAAACTTTGTTAGAAGATTCCAAACATATACAAAGTAGGGAGGCTGGCACCACGAACCCTAATGTACCTATCATACAGCAAGGACTAAATGAAGGTCAATTGCACATCATCCCCTTCACTCCACAGCTCAGTTATTTTGAAGCAAACCCCAGGTACTGTATATTTCACCTATAAGTATTTCACTATGTATCTCAAAAAAGAAGCACTTACTTAGAAAACATAACTAAATTACTATTTATACACTTAAAATACAGAGCATTCCTTCATATCATATGTTCAGTTGCTATGTAAATGTCTGGTATTTTCTGGTATTTTTTGTTGGTTCCAATCGGAATTCAAACTACTCATGCATTACAGCTGGTCTGATGTGACACATTTCAAGCTTTTAGAAGATATCTTCACTTAGCTGTCAGGAAGAGGAATATCCTTTGAGGCTGTAGAAAGAAGAATCCCACCTCCCACCCCCCACCCCCACCCCCACCCCCCACCCTGGTCCTGGAGATTGAACCCAGGGTCTTGGACATTATAAGCAAGCACTCTACCACTTGAGCTATGTCCCGAACCAAAGAATAATCTTTTGACAGCAGGGTTGTTGACTCTGTTCCCCTGAGACTGCTGTCCCTTGGGGCCTGCTCACTGGGAATTCCAGACACACTGGACTGACAGGACTGAGGAAAACAACATTTGCTGAAGCACCCTGAATTTCCTGAAGCAGGGGAAATAGGGAAGTCTTCCCAGGGGAGGTGATATCCAAGATCTGACCTGAGGGAGAATAGTTGACAGGGCACAGAGAGATTTGGTTGTGGAAGAAGAAAGTACCTTCTGGGCAGAAGGAAAAAGCATGTACAAAAGTCCTGACCTGTAAGGGCACAGGACATGTGTGACCCCAGTGGTTCAAGTAGGCTGGCAGTTGAACCCCAGGGGAGTGTTAAGACATAATGTGGAAAATTTAAACCAGAAGTAGGTCATAAAGATGGTGCATACCAGACTGAGGGATTTGACCTTTAGATGGCATAGGGGAGCCATTAATGCACACAATGGTGGTGATTACAACTGCAGCTTTAAAAAATGACTAACTGAAGCATGGAAAATAGTTTGGAGTGGGAGACAAGACTGAAGGCCAAGCGTTCAGTTAAGCAATTGCAGAAATTCAATTCACAGATGATTATGGCTAAAATTAAGTTGGTGACAGTGGGAAAAGAAAGGAGTCGAGATTCAAGAGATATTAAAGAACTTAATGTTAGTGGAGTAGATGAAACCAGAGGGAAAGAAGAATAACCAGATGGAATTCTGAAAAGGTCCTTATTTAAGGAACATGTCCCTGAAAAGGAGTTTTTGAAGGAGATCAAGAAATTTCAGCCAGAGAGGGGAGGAAAATAAATGCAGATAATCAGGTAATAGTCTGATTTCAGGGGCATTGAATTTCTGTCCCATCAACTTAAGATCCTAGAGTTCTAGGGCTGGTGGAGTGGCTCAAGTGATAAGAGCGCCTACCTAGCAAGTGTGGGGCCCTGAGTTCAAACCCCAGTGCTTCCAAAACAAGAAAAAAGAACAAAATCCTAAAGTTCTTCCAGGGTTTTACTTTTCCTGTGCTTGGAGCATGCCAGCGCTTACACCCACCACCAAGAAGAGTCCATGAACTTTTAGATATTCTCAAATGCAGATCAAAGATCTGATTTCCTTCCCCCCACCCAGTAGTTCCTGGCATCACTCCTGGGTGAAGGACAGGAAGTCTTCCCCTTCAGAGAAGACCCAGCTTTGTACTCATGGGGAAACCTTGCCTTACCTGTGCAGATTGTCCCCTCAGGGGAGTAACGGGATCAGACTACATCAGGATACCTATAACCTCCATGCAACGTAGGGACACTTAAGTTGCTGGCAGGCAAAAGTAGGCCATTATTTCTTACTACGCAGTTCAGGAAGAGACAGGGTAAATGGTTTAGAGATACAACTGGGTTCAAATCCTACCTCTGTCTCTTATAGATGGTTATCATTTGCTTAGCCTCACTAATTCTTAGCTCCCTATGCTGTAAAATGAAGAATAACTCTTCATGAAGAGTCGATGAGCGTGTTGTACAGTTCGTCAGCATGTAGGCCTGCTTTCTTATTTGTTAAAGAGAAAATACCTTTATTCACAGGCGACATCTGTGTTGGCCCACAGACATGCTTCTCTCTGACTTAGTGTCGGCAGTTCTACCCCTTGTTTCAGGTCCCTCGACTCCCAGCTGAAAGAGAACTAGCAGGCTGTAGGAGTTTTTGCTAAGGTCATTGACTCTCCTGAGAACATACCAGCAGGGAAACTCTACACCTTCCAAGTTCCGAACTTCTCTCATCTTTCATCATAGCTGAACTCTCCAGTTAGCAACCACTGAAGAGCTCTAACTTGTGCAGAAGCCAACAGTGCTGTAGCTTTATGCAAAAGTGATGAGCATGGAAGGGAAGTGTAAAGGCAAAGGGGACATCATGACTCTGTTGTAATGTTAGGAAATCACAGCTACAAAATGCTGTTTGTGAGAGGACCAAATTCTAGGTGCCTTGTCAGATTGACAGAGTGTAGGGATTGTAGTGGGGGGTACAAATGAGCCCAGTTCATGGTTTGGGAGCCAGTCAGAGGCACTACTCAAAGGACATTTTTCAATAGTTATTGGTGTTCTCTTAGCGATTCCAAATGCATTGTGAGCACAGACTGCCTTTAGAGCCATGGCAGGGGCTCACAGTGAACTCTGTCCCACCAGCCTAGCTAGAGAATGACTTCAACTTGGTGAAAGCTGCTCAAATGTGAAGGAGAGCGTACACTCCAGAGGTCAGAGAGTAAGTGTCACAGTGACTGCCAGACTATTAGCTAAAGCCAGGCACTGCCCACCACCAACCTCAAATGCTGGGACACAAGTCAGCCTCTCCAAGCCTTAGGTCTCCCATAAGTCAAAAATGATGGCATTAGCAGGGCACCAGTGGCCCACACCTGTAATCCTAGCTACTTAGAAGGCAGAGATCAGGAGAATTGCAGTTTGAAGCCAGCCGGGGCAAATAGTTTACAAGACCCTATCTAGAAAATACTCAGTGCCAAAAAAGGCTGACAGAGGTAAAACACCTGCCTAGCAAGCGTGAGGCCCTGAGTTCAAATCCAAGTACTGCAGAAAAACAAAAACCAAACAAAAAACTAAGTCAAAAAATGGCTGGGGGGGGTGTGGATCAAGTGGTAGAGCACCTGACTAGCAAGTGCAAAGCCCTGAGTTCAAACCCCAATACCATTAAAAAAAAAAGTCTTAAACTAGATGACCTTCTGGGATGTTCTCTAGTCCTATGATTTTATAATTTCATGTGCATTTTCATAATCTCAATCTATAAAACAGCCCCAAATGTATTTATTTATTTATTTGTGGGTCTGAACTCAGAGCTTTGTGCTTGCAAAGCAAGAACTCTACCACTTGTGACATGTCTCCAGTCCATTTTTCTCTGCTTATTTTGGAGACGGAGGCAGGAGGGGGAGGGGGGGCCTCACAAACTATTTGCCCAGGCTGGCCTCAAACAAAAATCCACCGGATTTCTGTGATCCTCCTAATTTCTGCCTCCTAAGTAGCTAGGATTAAAGGCATGAGCTACAGGCGCCCGGCTACAAATATATTCTTTTAAATTCTTTATTTTAAGGCTCTCTTTTCTCAAAACATCTTTGGCACACTAGCAAGAAACTGAATTTTGGGGACAGGTCTGAGAAGAGGGTAGGAAACACAATTTCATATGCCATCCACTTAGATGGGGCATTTCTATCCTCATTTTCTAGAGAAGAGAAATACTGGTTAGAGCTGGAAAAACTTGAGGCTTCTTTTGTCTGGTAGGAAAGAAAGACCAATGATTTACAAGTGGCCAAAACACTGTAATGGTCCAAAGACGAATAAGAAAACAGCCTTATATTCTTGGTTAAGATGGTTCTATTAAGGACAGGAAGTAATAATCTGTACATTATAGACATCCAGCAAGAACCACTGGAATACATGTGAATACTCAAGGGATTTGAATATTTTATTGAAGGTCTCTAAGTGGTCTGTCAGGAGAAGGTACCAACTACTTAGTGTTTCTTCCTATACATAATGATCAACTTTAAAAAATTATGTAGATAATAAACTAACACATTCTTCCTACAAATTTTCAAATAATGCAGAAGTATACAGATGTGGAAGACAGATTTCTTCTTCACCACCTCACCTCTCTGCCCTATCTGATCCTCCACCCTTCTTTGGAGATAGTTACTATTACCACTTAATATCCTTCCATTTTTCTCATGTCCCACCCTAAATACTCTTCTCCCCTTAAAGACCAATGATAAAAGGAGCACCAGAAAGAATGAAAAGCTTAGAAATCACTTACTTGCTGCCACTGATCTAAAGAGAAAAGAAAGAAAGTCATAAATAGTCATTCTCTTGATGTGCCTTCATGTACTTGCTTCTAGAAGCTAACCTACTGTGTAAGATTAATATTGTTGGTAAGACAGGAGGCTGGCAAAGCATCCTGGAAAAAGATAATACCAAACCAACTAACTTTATTACTCCCATGAGGAGGTGCTATTTCTCTAAAGTCATTTATTTGGCATGTGACAAGAAGGTAATCAGGGTCTATATGGTTGATAGCCATCTTCAAAGAATGAATGAATTTGGGAGAAAGTGCTTCTATCACTACATCTACAATTAAGTTTAGCAAACTTGCACATAACTTTGGGTAGAGGTGAAGCTTCTTGTTGGGTTTTTAATGTGGCATTGCTTCAGGAAGAAAAATAAGTCATAACCAACAGTGGGTGCCCAACCAAAGTGGCAGACACCACAGTTCTAGAAAATGCACTGTCTTTAAGGCAGGAAGCACAGCCTGCTGAGTCTTGAAAGGTTTTCCTCTTTTCCTATTTATTGATAATTCCAAGAATTGGAAGTCATTGACTCTAATTACAGCATCTTATGTTTAAAGTCATAGCAATTTCTAACACATAGAGAGGGGTCCCAGTATGTATTTGTTGCTTATTATGATCTCTTGTTGGTTAGACCCATTACTGACTAGTAGTTCTTATACAACCTGTTAAGAAATCCTGAGTTAAGTACAGCATGCTGAAACCATCCTGGGGATGGGCAAGGCCTTTAGAAGGGTTTCCAGCAGTGATACTGAGATGGCTGGTAGGAAGCAGGAGTGCCTGGTGGGTCAGCACATGGCTCTGTGGCAAGAGGACATGGGCACCCATCCTGACTTTGCCAGTTGCTGTGTAATCTGGGTCAAGTTACTTAATCTCTTTCTAAATTTCACTTTTTCTGAGATGTAAAAATGCTGATAATAGTAACATTTTCTCATAGATTTGATATGAAAAATAAATGAGAATGTGACTAAAAGTACCTGGCCCCATAACAACTACTAAATAAATTTTAAAACTTCTTCCAAACTCATGAGTTTGCTACTTATAAAGTTGTCACAAGCTCTTCAGCTAGAAATGTTTTTGCATGGTGACACCTTGGAGGCTGCCGCACTTAAAGCTGAACTTCTAACTTTCCCTCCATAATGGTTCCATATGTCAATACATGAACTGAACACTGCCGTGCCTGAAGAGATTCAGCCTCTGTTCATAATATTTGTCACCCCTATGATTGTATGAGCTGTGCTTATGACATGACATGATTAATTTCCCCTGGGAAAAGGTCAAGCTCCTAATTATCCCATTTCTGTTGCAGTTTTGCACCTGCTGTGGAATACAGGGAGAAAGGAAAGAAAGGCAAAGCAGTTCACTTTGCTGAAATTGATGGTCCAGCTTCAGAAAGGTGGCTGAATGTCATCCATGCCAGTGCTGCCGGTGGCACCTCTAAATGGAATTACTTAAGTCTTTACATACTTGACACAGATACCAGTCCCATTATCCTAGGTTGAAATACAAATACGCACCAAGAAAACATTGGCGATAACTTAGAATCATGGTGGGAATTACAAATAGTCCCTGCAAAGGTACCCTTGTGATGATTTGGCTATTAGCACCTTGTCACGTCTTCCGACTTTTTTTTTTTTTTTTTAACTTGAAAATGGTCACTGCTCCAGAAACAAATGATTATTTGTTTATTTATTTGTTCTGGGAATTGCACCCAGGGTTTCATGCATGCTGGGCAGGTGCTCTACCACTGAGCTACATTCCCAGCCCACTAAATGATTTATTTTTTTTAATTTTATTTATTGATTTATTTAGTCATTTTTACATTTGCTCACGTGTACACATTGTTTGGGCCACCTCCCAAATGATTTCTTTTAGATGGGATGTGTGTTTACATTTTATGGTGGGCAGGGTGCACCCTTCTGTCCCTAGCGATATAAATATAATGTTTAGCAAAGTACACTCTGAAATGGTATCACATTAAGTGAAACCCAAGCATGACCCTCAGGCTCTCATTTCTTTTTACTCAGTGCTTCATGCACTTCAGGACAGATTTCGAGGCAACTGAAATCTTGTAAGACACAGCCAGAGACTGTTGTATTCCAAAACAGGTTGACAGACAAAAGACATGCTTCGAGAGAGGATAAGTCGGCGAAAGCCTTAGAGAAGCGAGGTCAGCCGGGCACCATCACCCTGGAGGATGCCAAGTGTGAGTGGCTCTCCCTGCACGTGCTCTGTGCGCGGGCCTCTGCGCGGCTCGCTGTGTGACCTGCGCAATCGCCCACCTTCTGCTTTCAGTTGTTGCTTTGCTTTCATTACAAGACACTGAGATGCAGAGGGTCTGCTCTTTCACGACGTTTATGAGGTATGTCATGCTGGCTAGATGCGTGGATATTTCCCCTTTCTTTTGCAGTAACTTTGTCCGGTAAGTGAGAAATCTGACTTTTAGAGAACGAGCTTGAGGCTGCCTCCTTATAGGCCATCGGTCTCAGGACTCAGACTCAAAGAGTCTGAGAGAGGAAGTCAGGAGTCCCAGGAGCGGGAGGTCGCAGAGCCCCAAAGTCCCAGGTTAAAGCGTATGGAGAGCTTGCTGTCAGAGTCCCAGATGATACGGTCATTTATGTGACTGGAGAACAAGTACTTAGTTGTGTGACTCTGGGCGTTCCTTTACCTTTCGAAACGTCAGTTTCCTTAGCTACAAAGTTGGGAACTCCATGGCAGTGGCCCCCTCACGCGGCACCACACTTGTGAGTGCTCAGCGGCAGTGGGCACCTGCTGTTGGCAGCTTCCCCACACTCTTACCACTCATATGAAGACGGACACCGGGGACCGCTGCTCGGAAGGCCTTGCCCCGCGCAGAGCACACTCAGCCTGCAGGTGGGTGCCACGCTGGAGGGGACCTTCCTAGGTAAGTACTCAGCTTCCATCTGTCAGGAGGACTCTGAGAGTTTTCTGCACTGGCTCCCAGAGTCCCTGTAGGACTGAAGTACCTTTGTCCATTGTGATGACTTGTTAACCACCCCCTTCGCTGACTTTCTTCCCTTTTCTGTCCCATATCCTCACTCCCCTGCAGGTAGCTGTGAGGCCACTTACCACGTTAACTACTTACACAGATCATTGCTTCAGGGTCTATTTCTGGGGGAAACCCTACCAGAGACAAGCAGCCATTAATATCTTGAAAAAAAAATCTGTAATAGTCATCTTCATCCAACGCTAAAGGTTTAAGAAAGCATGCCAGAGTGAGAATTTCCATTTGGGGCCAGAAAGAAGGCAGCAAAGGTTTTATAAGAATATTTAGAAAGAAAATAGTAATTGCTAATTAAAAACAAATAGCATTGTAAAATCAGTGTACTTTTTTTGGAGACCAAGACATGAAAATTTAATAGCATATGCACTATGTTCTAGCAATTTCACTTCTGTCTGTAATGTTTTAAAAACATCTACATGTCTATCAATACAGGATTAAATAACTTATTATATACAGATTACCCTCTTATTATATTCAGAATACCCTGTTTAAAAGAATGAAAAAAGTTACACACAGTATTGCAGAAAGAGGTCCATGCTACACACATAAGTGACAAAAGCAAATTGCAAAGAATCCTGCCTGCACCATTATCCCATTTACTACCAGAAGAAAAACCATTAAGGCAATATGTTCATGCAAATGTAGATATGTTGGTGGGGATGATATTATACGTGAGTAGCTTTGCTTTAGAAAGCTTAGGAAGGCCAGGCGCCAGCGCCAGTGGCGCAAGCCTGTAATTCTATCTACTTTGGAATAGAGATCAGGAGAATCATGGTTCAAAGCCAGCCCAGGCAAATATCCAACACAAAAAAGGACTGGAGGAGCGATTCAAGTAGTAGAGTGCCTGTATAGCAAGTATGAAGCCCTGAGTTCAAACCCCAGTACTGCCAAAAAGAAAAAGAAAATTTAGGAAGAATTCATTTCAAACTCATAGTGGCTACTCCCACTAGGAAGTAGGATAGTGACAAAGGGATGGACGATTTATTCCATACATTTCTGTACATTTTTTAAACAATGGAAATACATTAAATAAAAACTTATAAAAAAGAAAATTGATTAGTAAACACAACTCTAAGAATTTAGTTCCTGACTTCCCCAAAATCTTTTTTTTAAACACAAGTCAGATTTCTTACATATTCAACAGAATAGGAGATAGAATTTTAAATGGTAGATTAAAATTTTAAGTGGTAGTTTTAAATGGTAGGCTGTGTGATAGACTGATAGCATATGTTTCTACTTATGTTGTGTTACCATTATTTTTAATGAGCAGTCTGATATTTGAGATAGGTTAGTATTGATTTCTTTATTTTTCACATTTTTCCATAGAAATAAGAATCTCGATAATTTCCTCATGGCACTATTGTACTATTTATCTTATTACTTGGAAAAAAACTCGCTGGAAAAGAAACCCAAAAGCTATATGGTGTAAGTAAGATTTCACGCAATGTGCTTTAGAGTTTTATCACCGACATATTATTCTAGGGTGAAGAGATGATGGAGTTGTTTTTGAAATATTTTGAGTGTACTTGAGACATTTTATATGTTTTTAAAGCTCACTGAATGATTCATACAGGAATTCTCATAACAAAATATTTCAACTGGTATCGACCAGCACTGCCCGATTAAAAGATACAATGAAAGTCATATTTATAATTTAAAATTTCTGTGAAATTAATTTAGAATTATTTTATTGAACCCAGTGACTCAAATTATTATCATTGCAACATGTGGTCAATACTAAGAAGTTATTAATGGGATGTGTATATTTTTGAAGTAAGTCAAGTCTGATGTCTCTTACATTAACACTATTCAGACTGGTCACATTAAGTCTTCAACAGCTACATGTGGCTTGTGTGGCCAGTGGCCACCTATCAAACAGTGCAGATACGGGTGTTTTTGTATGCTTTTTATGCTTACAAAGTTCTTGCTAAAGGGTTTGCAAGCTTCTAAAAAACAAAAAAAAGCTAAGAATTTTTTTAAAATAGCAGATTTGGTCAAAATGATATTCCATATCAGAGGAAAAACTCTAAGGTTTCTTAAGCTAGTTGAAAAGGACTTAAGAACCTGACCGCTTTATGCAGGAGAAGCTCAAAACATTTACTCCCAGGACAAGAATCCAGGGATTTGGAGTCCACTGCAAGAACAATTCCTCTCAGGCCCGGTGACCTTTCATGAGCTCTGGAACTTTCCAAGGGCCCAGGCTGTCCTAGTACACGTGGATCCAAACCAATGATTTAGCTATTAGGAATGCTGGGTAGAGCCATTAAGTTTTTGTTTTAAAAATGCAAAACTCTTGCATGTAATTAAGCAGTTTGAAAAACATTTTGTGGGCAGATAAATGTTTCTGGATAGCAACTTTTGCTATCCTTGGTTTTAAAGACCAAGTAAATAATTCAAATGCCACTATTCCTGTAAAGCCCTCATAATACACAAGGCAGTGTTATTTCAGGGTGGCATTTCACAGCAGGGCGGCCAGGACACGGGGTGTTTCTATGGTAGCAAGCGAAAGGGTAAAAGCCAGCTGTGGGCTTAGGAGGCCTGAGGATTCTTACTGTCATAAGTTAGACTTCTTAGACTTTGATGGCACTTTGGCTTATTATGTTTTATGTGGTTTTTCTAATTTTACATGGTATATTATGCTTATTGCTAATCTAGCAGAGAGATTTGTTTTATTTCTTAATTTACACATAAAAGAGGAGAAAGGGTTCTTAGTTATTTTTAAAATGCACTAAAACCAGCAGGAACACAGTGGTTTAAGACTGTTTCTTAGAAAGACTTAATTGTAGAATGACAAAAACAAATCAGTTCAACCCTTAAAATTATCGATTCTATTAAATGGATTCTAAAAAAATGATAATAACCTTTCATTTTCAGGCAGTAATCAATCAGTCAGTTGTTGTGATAGAATTAAATATAGATTGTGTTGAGGTATCTGCACAGAAGAAAAGATTGATTTCAGTCAAGTTAGGTTAATAAAAGTCAAGTCCTTAAACAGTTCCTGACTAAATGTAGTACTCCTTTTATCCTTCTATTTTATATATTTTGGTGGTATCTGGTTTTTCTGATAGAAAAATAATAATTGTATTGAATATCTTAATGCATAAAATTCCCCCGAATTTTGGATAATTTTTTTAAAAGATAATTTTCCAGGAGAGAGATAATTGGGCCAAAATTTATGCTTATTTCTCTAGTTCTTTAAAGAGTGGTTTTCAGACACGGAATTTTGATGCAGGCAAGACAGTTCTGCTGGAATGTTGTATCTAGGTTATCTTCCCTTCTTTTTTTTCCCCCATAGCTTTTCCTTTTTTTGCACTTCAACACATAAGTTCTTTTTTTTTTTTTTGGCAGCACTGGGATTTGAACTCAGGGTCTCATGCTTGCTAGGCAGGCACTCTTACCGCTTGAGCCCCTCCACCAGCCCAATACATAAGTTCTTTATGTATATTTCCAAATGTGGCCCAAGGACTCACTGCCTCAGAATCACCTGGGTGATTGTTTTAACTTTCCTGGGCTCTACCCAGAATCTTGGACAGGGGTGCACTGGGAATCTGTACTTTTAGAAAGCATCCCAGGAGAGTTTTCATCATTTATAACTTACTAAAACTTGAAAACCATTGGCCAAAATGTTTCAGTGCGTTTCTTGATGGTTGTTGTTTGATTTGGTTTGATTTCTGCAGCAAAAGAAGAGTATTAGCTACTGGCTCTTCTGGCAAAGTCGAATGAAGGGTGAGGGTGAGCTCTGAAGGAAACAGGGAGATAGGCACTGGGATATGGCCGTTGGGATACACGTGGAGGGTACATTTGGGTTATGTTTCTTTGTTGAGTTTTGTAAGCCATTCATCACATTTGATAAATACCCTATTATTCTTAAACTCAACCCTTTTCCCTAACAGCACATCTCCATATAGTGATTAACTTTAGAGGGGACAGTAATTTGTCCCTGTGTGTAGTGCATTTCATTTGGTGTCCAGTGATACTTTTCAATAGCAGTGTATTGGAATGTGTTGTCAGCAATGTTGTTTCCTACTGTATTGTATTACAAAACTTTTAAAATTAGGCTTCAGACATGCTGCAACCTAAGAATAGATTGTCTGTGAGGAGGTGAACTTGCAACTCAACTGGAGCTGGGGCTGAGTTTTCATAGGGAAGCAATGTTATAATTAATCCCAGAATCCCCGGAGCAGCGGTCCGCAAATGCCTTCTTAGCAAATACAGAGCTCAGAGCTGAGCCCCGACGCTTGGCAGCAGTACTAGGGACCTGGGAGAGGCAGGGCCAGCGGAGTCTCCACATTTGTGTTAGGAAAACAGCAGGAACTTGAGCTGACAAGTATAGGTGGCTTGTTAGCTGAGCTGTTCTATAAAAACTAGGACAAAGCTGTGTGTAAAACTGGGGACACATAGATCGCCTAAAGTATGAGAAGTCTTTACACAAGTGAAAATTCTCTACAAGCTTGGGGTGCTGATTCCAGTGATTAATAATTACCAAGGGACTTTGAGGATTTCTCTATGTACCATAGCTCGAGTAAAACAAATTAATTTGTAAGTGAAATCTGTTGATTCACTAGCATTTCTTGCAAGATAATTTAATTCTGACACTTTGCTAATTAATGTAGGCATTTGCCCAGATTAACCCATCCTGTCTTTTCCTCCCTCCAGGGGCCTGGTGGAGAAAAAAGAGATGGAGCTGGTTTTGAGTAAGTTAGAAGCAGCACAGAAATACCTGGCACAGAAGTACTGTCTCCTTGTGCTGGGCTTGGGTATGCCCGACAAGCATCACATGTGCTGTGGAAAGTAAGCATGAGCTCCAGATGCTACTCGGTGGTCACAGACTCAGGACCTTCCTGTTGACTGCTGGTACCCTTGAGAGTGCTTGTTCCCTTTCCGTTGTCCAGAATAATTGGGCTCTGGTGAGAATCTGAGCACTTGTGATGTCTGCCTTGAGAGATCTAGTGAGGATGGAAGGAATTCCTGTCTCAGCTGATTTTGCAAGCTCTCCCCTTCTTGGGATTAAATGACTTGATCTCTCAGATCTGTTGGTGGGATGTCGCTGTCAATCAGGAAGAGTCCCGCTGCCAGACACAGGCTACTTAGCTGCCTCGCAGAGGTGGAGTGAAGGGCCAGGGGTACAGGAGGTCTGCTCATTTTACAGCACTGAGGTAGGAGTAATATGACACATCTTACCTTAGGATGATATTGGCTACATGACTGTAATTAAATTTTTAAAAAGAAGTCTCTTCACAAGGAAGTTTGGGATCCCAGGTAGAAAGCTGTGTCCTCAACCCCAGATCTCCCCTGGGCAGTTGCACAAGAGCCACATCACAAGCACAGCCGGAACCTCAAAACCAAACAACAACGACTCGATAGGAAAAGAGCCCCAGTACATGATTGACCCCACATTTTCTTTTGTGGTTTGAACTCAGGGCTTCCTACTTGCAAACCAGGTGCTTGGGCCACACCTCCAGTCTCCCCACATTTTCAAAGACAGCTTTGCCAAAGAGCTCACTTCCACAGCTGTGCCTGTATACTTTTCTGTGTTCTACATTTCCTGTGTACTTTCTTCTACCTTCAATAGCAGCTATAGTCCTCTACCTTGTAATACAACCATTTGCTTAGTGATTCTTTTTGTGAAAATTTGTTTTTCTGTTATACAATACTTTTGCAAAGAATATCTTTATGCAAATGACTCTGTTCATTTGGAGTATTTCCTTATGGCTTATTACCCAGAATGTGTTTACCTAGCAGGCATAAGCAGTTAAATAGCTGTTGATACATATTGCCAAAATGTTCTCCAAAAATGTTAATGGTAGCTGGTGTGACCACCCAAGCCTGTAATCCCATGGTCAGGAGGATGAGACTGGAGGTTCTGGTCAGTCTAGCCTACATCATGAGATCCTATCACAATAAAATCAAATAAATGAGTGAGTAAATGCATGCATACAAGCATACATAGATGTTAATAGTGGGCGTCATGGCACATGCCTTCAGTCCTGGTGGCTACTTAGGAGACTGAGGAGGAGGGTCACTTAAGCCCACAAGTTGGAGACCAGCCTGGGCGACATAGCGCAGTCCCAATTCAAAACAGAAACAATAAAAAGAACAGATTCCAGAGCCCTCCCCAGATTGCCTTGCATGTAGAGCTGGGAACCTTAGTTCAAAAAGGTTAAGACATTGTGTGTTCCCATCAGTAATAACCACACTTGGTTGTATTGGGTTTTATTACTTTAACACCTTTGATAGTTTAAAAGTGTATAAAAAGTTTAAAGCTGCTTCATCTGACTGAATAGCTTTCATGATTGTAGACTCTATGTTCTTTGTATAGTGTGTGTGAATAATTTACTGTGTGCTTATTTAGTTTTTCCATGTATCAAGGGTGGGGGAATGGGAATTTGTATAATTGCTTTATATGTATTCCACAGCAAGGATTGATCATTTGTTTTTCTAGGTCATTGCTTTCTTTTGGGTAGTCACCTGCCTAGCTAGCAAGCATGAGGCCCTGAGTTCAAACCCCAGTACCACACACACAAAAAATCATCCATAGAAGTTAAAAACAACACTAGACTTTTGATCCATTTTAAATCTTTTATAACACAGCAGATGAGCTATGACTGTTAAGATACTTTTCTTTTTTTTTGGCTATACTGGGGCTTGAACTCAGGGCCTTCATCTTGAGCCACTTCACCAGCCCTATTTTTGTGAAGGGTTTTTGATTTAGGGTCTCAAGAACTATTTGCCTGAGCTGGCTTCAAACCTCCATCCTCTGATCTCTGCCTCCTGAGTAGTTAGGATTGCAGGCGTGAGCCTCCAGCACCCAGCAAGATACTTTTGTTTACTAATATCTAACTTTCCAAAATTATCTGATACTGTCTATTAGTGATTTTTTCTACTGCAACATTTCTTCCTTATTAGATGTTGAATTTTTCTAGTATCTTAATCCAAGTTGGAAAAGTTGTTGAATTGTATTGATCAGTTTTTCAGTTTACTTCTGCTCTGATTTACTCAATACGAGTTGAGCGTCTACCATGTGGCGTGGTGGTGCCAAGGGCTAGGGTACAAAGAAAACACAGTCAGATAAGCTGTCAGGTAAGGAAACCAGAGATTGCTGATGGAGATGTAGTATTGTGGAGATGTAAACAGGGAGTAGGACCCACGCAGGAGAGGTGAGGGGTGTGCCCCAGGGACTCTAGGTGGATGAATGAGTACAGGCAGTGAACAAGGCTGGAAAGGGGGTGACTTATTTTAATGGCTGATAGCAAGAGCTCACTCTTGTGACCTTTGGGAAGACTGTATTTGGTAATCTTGCCTATTTGAGATAAAATTCTAGTTTGCCCTAAAGATAAATTCCTTAAAGAAGAATTTCTGGGTCAGAGTATGCGCATTTAAATATGATACATAATGTGTGTATTTTAAGGGTCTTATTCAAGAGCAGATGTTACTACAGACAAGGAAATAAATGGAAAAACAGATCATTTGTTAGAGTGAAGGGGTATGAGGGATTTAAAGAAAGGTCTTGCAGCCAGGTGCCAGTGGCTCACTACTGTAATCCTAGCAACTTGGGAGGCTGAGATTGGGAGGATCGTGGTTCAAGGCCAGCCTGAGCAAACAGTTTGTAAGACCCCTATCTCAAACAATAGCTGGGTCTGGTTGTGCTGGCCTGCCATTCAAGTTACTTAGAGGCTAAGATCAGGAGGATTGCGGTTCTAGGCCAGCCTGGGTAAAAACAGTTTGCAGAGACCCCATCTCAACAGAAAAAAGCTGGGCATGGTGGTATGCCAGTAGGAGGATCATAGTCCAGACCTGCTAAAATAAGCAGAAGGAAAAAAGGCTTGGTTCAAGCACTAAGGGCCTGCCAAGCAAGCATGAAGCTTATCACACCAGTTAAGGTTGGATCTTTTGAGATATAGAACATTTTTACTGTTCCCATTCTCTTTTATTTCTCCATTTTTCTTTTGCAGTTTGGTAATTTAAAATATTTAATGAAATTCTATACTTTGCTGCCCTTACCTTGTTTTTCCAGTTTATTTTGCTTAATTTTTTTGCCATAACTAACCCTTACTAAACATGTGTCTTTCATCAGAGCTTAGATTGCTACCTTTCTGTGTAATGAACTTAACAAATATGGGATGTAGCTAATTTTTTTCCCCCAGTTTTTCTGGATCTTCAGCACTTTTACATTTTCCTACAAAAGGAAAAGTCAAGTTGGACAGAGGCTGAATTTGGCTACCTTCATCCTTTAGTTGGGGTAGATTTTTTCCACGTTACTGTGGGGCCTCAGGATCAGGCAGGCCCTCTCTCAAAATCTTCTTAGCTATTTCTAAGGACCTATGTAGTGAATAAAGTTTAAAAACAAATATTCATGTGACATTTCTTTCAAAATAGGACTTGGTCTGTATTGATGTTTGTGTCCGTATATTTTCGGTTCAGGCTCATTTTCTTTGTTTTAAGTTGTATCTCGAATCTCGGCAGTGCTGGCCGTTTCTCTTCTCTTGCACCCTTGTTTCCACGCTGGTGAGGGTAGATGTTCCGCTTCCTAGCTCCATGATCTCAGTTCTCAGTGTATGTGTGATTGACTGTGACTTGAGAGTACTTTGTGGTCTTGAACAACCCAGTCTTCGGGTATGAGGACCGCCCCCAAAGCACGGTGAGGCCAAAGAAAGGCAGGCAGATGCAGCCTTGTGCAGATTACAGTTTACTTGGGGACTTACTGACAGACTTACTGATTGGTCCTAGGGAGCAGCAAGACCAGTTGGATCCCTGAAATTTGGGTCAGAAAAAGGGACATATCTACGGGTTAGGATAAAAGTGACTTCATCTGGCTGTAATGTGCCTGATTTCTTAAGATAACATCAGAGAGCTAGGTGCATCCCTGGAGCCAGGGTCTGATTGTGGAGCTCCCCATATCACTTCAGTGGAATTGTCTACTACAGTTTGCTGAGAAACTGCAGGAAAAACTGACTAGAGTTATTCTGGGGCAATCATGGTGGTTACAACTCAAGATGGCTGCAGTCATGTCAAGCTGAATCTATAACCCTCTGAATGCATCCGCAGCAACATTCATTCTTTATTCTTCTACATCAGTTCTGCTTATTTATAGTTTTGCTACTGTGTTCACTTCCTTTTGTAGAGTTGGTGCATTTTGGCTCTGTCTTCCACTGTGGCATCGTGAAAACGGGCTGTTGCTCTTCCAACTCACTGCCAGTTCTGCACCGAGGCCACATGTCTTGGTCTTTTGGGGCTGCTCTAACAAAGTAACATAGACAGGGTGGCTTATGAATAACAGAAATGTATTTCTCAGCGTTCAGGATGCTAGCATGATTGGGTTTTGGTGAGGGTCTTCTGCCAGAGAGCTACAGACTGGCAATGTCTAATATCCTCACGTGGCAGAAAAGAGTGAGAGCTCTGTCTGGGATCCCTGTCTCAGTGCGAATCCCATACACAGGGGTTCTACTTAATTATTCTGACTTAATTACTCCTAAAGGCCTCATCTTTAATACCGTCACCTTGGGGATTAGGATTTTGGGAGGCACAAGTGTTTAGTCCATTGTGCGTTGTTCCACATGAGCTGTTTCCAGCCACTGTCTGAGCGCAGCAGGTCCAGTGCTACCAGACTCGGGACTTTTCTGACACATTACTTTGCCTCAAGGACTCCCTTTGGCTTGCTCAAACTTTTCCAGTTGGCTTGTCCTGTCTTTCCTCTCTTACAGGAGTCAGACCTGCAATGAAGGGTGACGACTCTCCCTGTTTTCTCCAGTCCCTCATTTTTCTATCAGTCATTTTTTCAAATAAATCTTTGTGGAACTGGAGATGTGGCTCAAGCAGTAGAATGCCTGTTTTGGAAGCATAGAACCTGAGTAGCAAGTACCACAAACAAAGTCTAATAAACCTTTGCACATCTTGTCTGCTTCTCAGAGGACCTGAACTAACACATCTGACATCATAGCATTTTTAAGTTTTGTAGTCGTTCTTTCCTTTGGTATCTTTTTAAAGTATAGATAGATTGCCAGGCATGGTGGGTAGCACACCCCTATAATTGCAGCACTAGGAGGCTAAGGAGGAGGATTGAGAGTTCAAGGCTAGCCTGGGCTATATAAGCCAGGTCCTGTCTTAAAAAACAAAACTCAAACAAAAAGTACACACAGTTATTATGTATTCAGCTTTCTAGAATCTGCTTTTCCTTACAGTAATGCTCTGAAGCCGGTATTTTTCAAGCTGAAAAATCACAACATATTAGTAGATCTTGAAATCACTAGCAAGTCATGAAGACAATGGAATTTTAACAATCAGAGTACATCATATTAGTAAAAGGAAGTATTGTTTGAGGAGACTTGATGTCAGCGTCTTAATATGTTTTGTGTTGCCATAACAAAATTCTTAAGGCTAGGTACTTTATAAATAAAAGAGGTTTATTTGCTCACAGTTCTGGAGGTCTAGGACTATGGTGCTAGCATGCATCACATAGTGCAGGGTGGGGGGAGGGGAGTTGGCAGCTCACGTGGTGAGAGAGGAAGCAAAAACCTAAGGCCAGGCTCACTCTTCTGTGAGTGAAATCCCCTTCTATGAGACCCAGCCCATCTCCCCACAAGACCAGCATTAATCCCTTCATGAGATGGTCATGACCCAGTCACCTTCCACTAGGTCCCACCTCTTATAGGTCCTACTGCATTTCACACTGCTCCACTGGGGAATTAAGCCTCAACATGTATTTTGGCAGGGACAAACAAGATTGGAACCATAGTAGTCAATGTGTGAATACTGGGGACTCAATATTAAATATACTCCTTGCTTAGGTTACAGTCAAAAGAGTTTGAAGACCACTGGATTAAAGCATCTTTTCCATACCACACTTTCATGTTTTCTTAAGAATTTATAGTTTTGATCAATCTTTTCTTTTTTTGTGGTACTGGGGTTTGAACTCAGAGCTTCAAAATTTTCAAGGTAGGAGCTCTACTGCTTGAGCCATTTTGCTCTGTTATTTTGGAGATGGGGTCTTGAGAACTATTTGCCTGGGCTGGCCTTGAACCGTGATCCTCCTGATCTCAGTCTCCCAAGTAAGTAGGATTACAGGTGTGAGCCACTGGCACCCGGCTATCGACCTTTTCGAGCCATTGCCTCATGGCTTTACCCGCCAGCCAATAGTGTAACTTTGTGCTGTGTTCATTTGTAGAGCCATTTGAATATAATGTCAAGTTTCTCCTCTATTTTAGGAAAAAATAAATGGACGGTAAGAAGATCTGGTGTCTCATTGTACTACTAATTCAAATCTGGAAACCACTGATGACGTCAGCTGCAATCATATCTCGGGGGGTGTACATAGGTCAAGAGCATGTATGAGTCAGGGAGTTTTTTGTTGTAATGCTGTTGCTGAACCCAAGTCTGGCTGCTGACACACGATAGGTCAATTAAGTTGAGAGACAGGTATTGAGGCCAGGAAGATGACTTTATTTGAAAAGACAGCTTAACAAGGACTCTTGTCCACAGTCCATCTTGTGGGGAAAGCCGATTTAGGAGTGGTCTGTACAGGTGATTGATGAGTGTTCCCAGACTGGTGAGTGTCTTCTCACAGTGGGTGGCCCCCTGATTCACATCTGATCCTAGTCACTTAGTGGTTGGTGATATGCTTTTCAGTTCTGCAGATCTCTGGTCTAGTCACTGACTAGTTTGCCATGTGCAGTTCCTGACATGTTACTCGATGGACAGGTTGCAGGGGAAACTGCCCTCTTGCTGATGGCCAGACTCAAGGATGAAAGAAAATATCCTTCTGGGTCTCTATCAGGCCAGGCATAGCTTTAGGTACAACAGAGAGATATTTAAAATTGGGGACGGAGAGTTCAACATCTAGGAGCTTCCAGTGATCCCAATACAGGAGGCCTGTGCAGGTCCCTGAAGCTGTTGGTGGAGGTGCAGATCACTGTAGACTCCATTATTTAGAAAGAAATGGGACATTTTTTTTGTCACTTAACAAAATTTTCAAGTGTGATAAAATTATAGTCAGTTTTGTAGTTTCCTATGCAATAAATCACTTGTAAAAGTTCCTTTCTCATCTTAATATTGCCTCTAATTTCTTTTGTCTTCAAAATGTCACTTTAAGTTGAGAAAAGTAGAATTTAAGGTTAAAAAAAAAACAAAACAAACCCTGTTCTTGCCGGGCACTGGTGACTCATGCCTATAATCCTAGGTACTCAGAAGGCAGAAATCTGGAGGATCATGGTTCCAGGCCGTCCCAAGCAAAAATTGAGACCCTATCTTGAAAATATCCAACATACACACACACACACACACACACACACACACACACACACACACACACAAACGCATGCACTCAGAGGCTGGTTCAAATGGTAGAGCACCTGCCTAGCAAATGTAAGGCTCTAACTTCAAACCCCAGTACTGCCAAAACCAACCAACTAACCAACCAACCAAGCAAACAGTAACTCTGCTCTTGTGCTGGCAGTGTAGCCTGGTGGTAGACTACTTGTCTAGAGTGCATGAGGCCCTGGGTTTGGTCCTCTACTGCAAATGAAGCAAAACCCTGCTCTTAAAAGTAATTTGATTTCCTGTACTTCAGGTTTAATATTAAAAGGGTCATGTACATTGAAAACTAATTTGGGGATTAAAATACACCAAAATTGGAGAGTTTTACTGTATTTTTTCATTTCATATCCAGTCTCTGCTTTTCAATATAATTTTTGCACAGACTTTTAAAGGAACCTGTTATATTTGAAAGTTGGCAATTGCCTGTTAGCACAGCTCAGTTCCAAGAGGGGAAGGTCTTTTGCCCAGTGTCTGTGGCCTCACCTGTCTTTCTCTGCCTGTTGGAGAGCAGTTTAGTGGAGAGTGAGCATCAAACTCACCACCAACCATCCATACATCAAATTCCAAACAGGCGAACAGGCTGAAGGAAGGAAACGGAGGGAAACAGATCATAGCCAGTTCACCAGCAAGTTGCTAACTGGCACTGGGTGTTGACTACGTCCTTGATTTAGGAGTTCATATTATTCTTTTGGTGGTTTTTATGTAGGAGAAGTTGAGGACAGAGTTTTTGCCAGTTATAAGTGATTATCTCATTTTAACTATCATTTCACTTCTTTCCAATGTGAATAAGGTAATATTATCATGTATATTTTCTTTTCTATTTTTTGGCAGTACTGGAATTTGAACTTGGGGCCTTGCCCTTGCCAGGGAGGCGCTCTACCATTTCTGCCATGTTGACAGCCCTCTTGTGAATGTTCTGATTTCTCTAATACATGCATGCTTAATATTGGACCTTATGCTATTTATCTCTGGGGTTAAATTGAAGATTTCAGTAGAACTAGTAATTTGGGGGGTGTTAATTTAGTGCTTTCATGTATCTTGAGAAGTAGGAGGACATGCCTCGCTATTCTAAACGCATCTGTGAATCCTAACATCACAAAAGCTTTGGCAAAATTTTGATGAATGTGTTCTGTAAAAATCCTGTGTGTTCTGGGATGGATACAAAAACCGCCACAAAATTAGATCTGTTCTTTGGTTATGACCAGTTCTGACTCCACCCCTAACTCTACCCTAGGATTTGCTCCTTCTTCCTTTGCTCTCAGTGCAGCTGTCACTTGATGGGTGACAGGAGGCTGGCCATGAGAGATAAAGGTGGAGAGACGAGAAGGGGAGTCACATATATAAATCATCTTTTTTAAATCATCGGTTTTTTTGTTTTTGTTTTTGGTTTTTGGTGTGACTGGGGTTTGAACTCAGGGCTTTGCACTTGCAAAGTAGGTATTCTACCACTTGAGCCACATCTCCAGTCCATTTTGCTCTGGTTGTTTTGGAGATGGAATCTTGTGAACTGTTTGCCCAGGCTGACCTCAAGCCATTATCCTCCTGGTCTTTGCCTCCCAGGTAGCTAAGATTACAGGTGTGAGCTATTGGCTTTGGAATCTTGACTGTTCCCCCTAAATCCATGTGTTGAAGACTTGACCCCCAGGGTGGCACTAGTGGAAGATGGTAAAACCTTGAAGAGGCGGTGCTTGTGAGAGGTTCTAAGGTGACTGGGATGTGCCCTTAAGGGGATTGTGGACCCCGGACCCCTTCGCTCTCTGGCTTGGGAGATGAATGGGTTTGTTCCACTACACGTTCCTGCCACGATGCATTGCCTCACTTCAGGCCCAACTGATGATAGATCAGACCTTTCAAAACTGTGAGCCAAAATAAACCTTTTCTCTTATAACATTATATCTGAAATTTCATTATGGTGACAAAGGCTAACACGCACAACTGATTTCACCAACCGTAGCAGGAAACAAGTGGGACAACACAATGTTTTCTTCTCCCCACCCTAGAATCCTAGCTCTAGGCTTTGACTCTTTTAGGATGACATATAATATATTATGATATGATATGGTATGATATAAAATAAAATTGTCATACTTTTTTTTTGGCAGTACTGGGGTTTGAACTCAGGGCTTCGTGCTTGCTAGGCAGGCAGTCTACCACTTGGGCCACTCCTCCAGCCCATGTTTGTCATTTTTATTTGGAGCTAAGAATCTAAGGTAGCAAGTAAGAACAAGACAGAATCATAACAGGCCACTAACAATCTCTGGATTTACCACTAGGTTACCTAGTTCCCTTAGGACTTTGCCCCCAAAGGTGTTTTATATAGTCAGTGTCTTTGCTGCCTAACTTGGTATCCACTTACCACATTTTGAGCGTATGAAGTGTAGCTAGTCTAACTTGAAACATGCTCTAAATGTAATTATATACAGAACAAAATGGTTTAAAAGTGAATAGTTTAAAATATTGAAATATTTTGTGAGTTTGAATAAATGTATTATTAAAATAATTTCATCTCCCTCCCTCCATCCTGCAGGCTAGGCAGTCACTCCACCACTGAGCCATACCTAGCCCCACCTGTTTCTGGTCTTTATTTCTTGCTTGTGGTGCTGGGGCTCTAACCCAAGGCCTCACGTCACCTGTTTCTTTTTTTGTTTTGTCATGGCTACTAGAAAACTTTAAACTGATGGTTTGTATTATATATCCGTTGGACTGTGCTGTAATAAACCTTGTTTCAGCCAGGAGTGGTGGTGCTTGCCTTAATCCCAGCATGTGAGGCAGAGGTGGGAGGATCGCCGGAGCTCAGCAGTTTAAGACCAGCCTGAGCAACAACATGACCCCGTCTCGAAAAAGAAGCAAGCAAGCAAGCAAGCAAACAAAAATAAACCTTGTTTAAGTTGGCAAGGGATATTTGGATGTCTAAATTTTATTATATATAATCAACAAATTTCCAAATTTGTCATCAATTAACTTTCAAGTTCCTATGCAGAGCTAAATCAGAATAACGAGAAGAAACTCCCAACATTCTGTACCAGATTTCCATCTGCGGGACACATCAGTTTGCTTTGGATTTAAGAAAGAGCATGGTTCGGGCACATTGGACTTGCCCATGAGAACAGTGCTTATGACAACTTGAAGAACAGCTGAGGATGCTCCTGTCATCTTCGTTTCTAATCTAAGAAGTGAAAGAAAGAGAAGAGGAGTGCTGGGAAGTAGAAGAGAGGAGAGGGAAAGAAAGTACTTATTTTCTGGGAAATCACTCTCTTTTCAAACCTTGCTAAGACAGTGTTAGTTTGGATTGTGCTAATGTAAGCTCTGCTGTAAACTTTCTTTCAGAAAGACGCTGACTCGCTATTCCAAAAACAGAATGTGTTTGGTTTTCGGCTTCGGCTTGGCAGGTCTGCATGGTGTCTGGTTGCAGTGGTAGAAGGCATGGAAGGGCAGAAATCCTTCAGGTGGAGGCCTCAAGTGGCACTGAAGATATGTTGAAGATTGCCCCAAAAAGTTTCTGCTGGACTGTTGTTCAATTTTGTTGCTGTTGTTGTTGTTACTATTTTGCTTTTTGAGGCAGGGTCTCACTGTGTAGCCCAGGCTATCCTTGAACTCATGATCCTCTTGTCTCAGCCTCCTGTGTGCTAGGATTACATGCCTTCCCCACCATATCCATCCTGTTGGTCGATGTGCTTTTTATCTGCAAACAACTCTAAGAAAGAGAGAGAGAGAAAAAAGGAAGCTTGTTTCTACTAGCTTATTTCTTCTGTTTATGAAGATAGATGTAGATATCTTCTATGCCTGAGTTTTAGGACAAAATCTGCCCCTAATTAAATATATGTCTTTAGACTTCAGTCTCAAGTGTGAAGTGGAAATGGTGCTATCTCATGGGGAGGTTCTGAGGACTAGGTGTGATAGTCAGTGTAAGGAGCTTAGCATATTTCTGAGCCTGTGGTGAGACAGAACAGCCTGGCAGAGAGTGTGTAGTAGAGCAAAGCTACTCACCTCAAAATGGCCAGGAAGCAGAACGAGAGAGGAAGGCATCAGGAACAAGCTATACCCTTCCACAGCACTCCCTCCCCCAATGGCTACTCCCTCCAGCTATGTCCACCTCTTACAGTTTCCACTACCTCCTAATAACGCTGGCAGTTAGCAAGCTAGCTTTTAGCACATGGCTTTTGGGGGACAGTGCAGAGCCAAACTATAATAAGACCACAAGTCATGATCCTATTTTGGGGGAAAAATGAGAGCTAGGTCACTAAAGACCAAACTTTCAACTTATGGTTGTGATTTGTTATATTGCAGGGATAAAATATCAGACACACAAAAAGACTGGAAATTCTTTGAGGTGAGTCACTTAAGTTTGGGGACTTTTCTTTTTGATATGAAGCATGATGTACAGCAGTAAGCAATAGCCACTTGTTAGGCACCTACTTTAGGCAAATACCCTTTCTACGAAAGAAACTAACAAACCACATGCTACACCTTGGAATGTCTGATTTTCCTCCCTCGAAGGTGAGGACATGTACCATGCTACATAGACAGGTGGGGCTGTTCACATTGTTTCTGGGAATTGTGACTCTTCTCTGGTTTTTGTTGTAGTCCTTTTATACTTTCTGTACATACGTGGCTTGGATCGTCTTCCGACGCCAACACTTGACAGAGATTGAGGAAGAAGTAGGAAGGCTCTTCCGCACCAATATGTTCAACATTTCTAGAAGGAAGCACGAAGATGAAGAATCAGGAGGAGAGAAGAAACGCATGACATTGGTACAATTCAGGTACAACCTTTCTTTTCTTCCTTCCTTCCCCTCCTTACTAAGTAGTCCAGGCTGGACTCCAACTTGCAATCCTCCTGCCTTAGCCTTCCAGGTGGCTGGGATTACAGTCCTGTGCCACGGAGACTGCCTCTGATATGACCTTTCCACTTTTCTAAGATCAAGGATATTTATAGAAAACAGGGTGATATGACCTAAATGTCACTTTTTCTTCTTCCACAGGAAAATGATGGCAAAACGTCCAGCAATTAAAAAAGCAATTAATATGCGCTCTCCAGTCATGTCTACTCTGCTGCCATCTCTCAGAGAAAAAGCCCAGCATATCATTGAGAAAAAGTATCAGGCAGGCACTAAACTCCCAGTCCACATGCAAAAGTACTCAGCTAGTCCCGACTCTGTGCCCATGCCAATGTAAGTGGCCCAAGAAGAGAGACAGGAGAGGCCTGGATACTGCTGCCTAGGTCAGCCCTGGAGGGTAGGACCTCAGGCATTCTTCCTTTGCCAGAAAGACAGAAGTGCCTGTTCCTTCACCCCCAACCCCACCCCCTGCTTCCTTCCTGTCTAGAGCATCTCTAATTATCCTCATCTAGACATGAAAAAAATGGCTAGAAAGCTATTCTAGGCTCCACATAGTTCTAGCTTGGAGGAGTGAGTAATGGCCTCTACGGCTGACGGTTTTCTTTTTTTTTTTCTTGGGGTGCAGAGGGTTGAGACAGGGTCTTGCCATATAGCTCAGGCTGGCCTTGAACACACAATCCTCCTGCCTCAGCCTCCTGAGTGCTGAGATTAAAGATGTGTGCTTCCATGCCCGATCAAGGCTGAGGATTTCTAGTATAAGAATCATATTAGGGAAATGTGGGAAGGACTAGTACAAAAATCTTGCTATGGATTGAGTTTTGACCCATATGTAAGACCACAGTGGTAGTTTGTGGTATAGCTTTATAAAAAAAGGAGTATGTGTATAGTGTGTACACATAGTGTGTGTGTTTATCAGTCTTAGCTTTAGTGTATACACACACACACACACACACACACACACACAAAGGCAACTACAACACAGCTGTGCATTTCAGGCTTTGGCCTTATGACCAAATTCTTTTTACAGAGTTGGCATCTTGGGGGAGCCACGATATCTGTTCAACCCTCATACTCTTCTCCCCCTTGAACCAGAAGAAAATGTGAAGCCATCTAGAAGAAATACTTCCTTAATAGAGAGAAATAACACGAGGGTACAGGATGTCCTGGACTTCGCAATGAGAACCATGCTTTCTCAAAACAGTCGACCCTAAATACTCTAGCACACTCCGTCTTTGTAATCAACTCCCTGTATTTGAAGTAAACTACTTTGATCTAATTACTCTATATAGGACTACCATTTATTATTACTATTAAAATACCTTCTGAAATTTTTCAAGTTATTTTTTTGTCCAAGTTATTTTGTTCAACAAAGTTCAACAATAGGCTATTAAAGAATTCTAGGAAGCTCTCAGAAAGCCCATTTTCCTATTTTTTCCCTTGACTTTTATGTGTCTATGTAGAGTAATATATTAGACCATCTAGCCAGTATTCCAGTGATTAGTGGAGAGGTATTCTGTTTACTCATGTCTAATTTTATCTCTGCCTTATGAGAGAGCATCTTTGGGACATGTGAACAAAATTTCATAAACAAAAAGGCACATTAAAATATTTTTTGTGGATACATGATTATTGGCATTGGGATATAAAGTACAACTGATTAGTTTAAAAGCCTTTAGCATATATATTTCATTCTTTCATGTATTCACTTAACGAGAGAGATGTGTTAAGTCTGTCTATCCAGAGGCTTGTGCTAGGTTGCATAGAAAAAAAGCTGATCAAGATAGACATAGCCTCCGGATCTGCATGGTAGAGAAGCAGAATAAAATGTGTACGTGATCCCAATACAATAATGAACATGTTAGAGGCTGTACAAGAGGTAAACACAAAATGCTTTGCGTAGATAGAGCCATGGAGCAGTCCTGGAAGTCCAGGAGAGTTCTGAAGGGGAACGTGCAGCACAGAGATGAGAAAGTGGCCTGCAACTGAGGGGCTCCGAAGAGCGTGGCGTATGTAGTGGGGAGCCACAGGAGGACTGGCAGGAAGGCCAGGTGAGCTCTGGATGCCCAGACAGGGAGTGAATGAATATTATTTGGTAAGCAGTGAAGGCTAGGAATTGCTTAGAGAACCAGCTTACTACACAGAATACAGAGCTGTTGATTCTAAAATAATATTTTGAAAGTTGCATAATAGTAATCCTGAACCCTAACACCAACCAATGGAGTTTGGTCACCTTCAACAACTGGACCGAACATGCCTTTCTGTGGTCAGTGACACACACTTTGAAATCGTCCTTTTGGCATTCAGCATCATGGGAAACTGAATGCCTGTCCCTGATTTTATATCCAGCACAGAGGAGCACCAGTTTCAGCCCTTAGATGACGTAGAGTGGCTTCTGCTGGATGCCCCATCTTCACTCACCCTTTGCCATCCTGCTCAAGTCCTGTTAGCATGCCTGTGAAAATTGAAAAGGCTTTCTCCAAATCCTGGGCTCTCAGCTAACCTTTGCTGGACTTTTAATTTATGTAGAGAGAAGTGGTTCTAATGCTCTATGTCATAACAAATTTTTATCTGGAATATGTTGGCTCAGCTTTGTGCTTTTGAGAATGAGTTGGATAATAAATTTGATAACCTCTGAGATTTATAAGCAGCCATTGATTAATAACTGCTCAGTGCTCAGTAATTTGCTAGGTTTATGAGGAAGTACAAGGTGGAGCTGGATTAGGAAGTCACCACAAAGCCCAGGAACAGAATGGAAGGGCATGCCTGTAATGTGAGGTATAGAGTAGAGACCAAGGGCTTTGCAGTGGACCAACTCATAATGACCTGTGCAGAAAGAATGAGGACCCCAGACCGAAGGATCTCCGCTGGTCACTCCTTCCTCCTCCTGTACTCTTGCCAAGGAGCACACTGCTCATCTCTTTTCCTTGCTTCTTTTCTGCCTCTTTTCCTTGCCTCTTTCCACCCAACAAGTCTCAAAATGATAGGTGGCGATTTCCCTTTCAAACTATACCTCAGGGCAACCCAAGTAATGGACATGGGGAAAACACTTTTATAGAACCGTTCTAGGTAATAACTTCAAAAGGAATGATAGAACTAGGATATTATTGTGCAAAGCCTTAATGGAATAATAGATTGAGGTAATGATTAACAGTGTCAGTTTACATCATGTGAGGTACCAAAATAAATAAATAAATAATAAATAAATAAAACAAAAATCCTGCATAAGGGACAGCCTCCAATATCCAGTCTAGGAAACCCAGGGGAGGAGAAACCTGCAGACATGCAGTCAGAAAATTAAAAATGGGAAGAAGTCTATGAAAAAAAAAATGCCTAGTTTCTTCAACCAATATCAAGGGGAACAAAGAAGGTAGGGGAATCTTTAGGTAAAAAAAGAAACTAAAAGGAATGTCAGAGTCCGGCGTGGTGGCACACACCTGTGATTCCAGCACTCCGGAGAGACTGAAGCAGGAGGATCACAAGTTCAAGGCCAGCTTGGGCTACCTAATGAGTTCCAGGTCAGCCTGGGCTATATAACTAGACTCTGTCTCAAAAATAAACAGCCAGGTAACAGTAGTTCATACCTGTAATCCTAGCTACTTGGGAGGTTGAGATCAGGAGGATGGAGATTCAAGGCCAGCCTGGGCAAATAGTTCATAAGACCCCATCTCCAAAATAACCAGAGCAAAATGGACTGGAGGTGTGGCTCAAGCAGTAGGGCACCTGCTTTACAAGCATGAAGCCCTTGGTTCAAATTCCAGTCCCACCAAAAAAACCCACAAGGACATATCAGTCAAACACAATGTGTGGGACCTTGTTTGGATAGTATTTAAATAAGCTAATTATTTTACTATCTATGATATAATAAAATTAGTACTATGGGAATAATTGATGTTAAGGAATTATTGGTAAATCTGTCACATGTAATAATTTTATTGGGCTTTTCTAAGCCTTCCCTCCTTTTCTTAGAGGCACAAACTTAACTATTTCCAGTTGGAGGAGGGAGACAGAGAGTAGAAAGGAGGATGAGAAAAGATGGCAGCTTAATTTACCAGGCTAGGACTGACTGGGATTGTCCTCTCTTCCCCAATGCTTTTACTTTGCAGTAAGCACAGATCAAATCAGACACGAGAAAGTTAAAAATCCGAACAATGCCTGTAATCCCAGCTATGCAGAAGCCAGCCTGGGCAAAAAGTTAGCAAGACCCTATCTCAAAAACAAGCTGTGGCTGGGTATGTGGTTCAAGTGGTGAAGTGCCTGCCTAGCAAACTTGAGGCCCTGAGTTCAAATCCCAATACTGCCCCCCCAAAAAATGTACCCTTAGAGAACAAAATGCAGCAAATTCCCTATACACTCAACAGGCTGGAATCAACTTGGTACTGCCAGCAACAGGGCACAGGGCCTCCATGAGTTTGAGTTTGTAGACTACCCACCTCAGGGGAGTGTGTCATTTTTCATGGCTTCGGTGAGTCACTTACTATTTAAATGTGCGAGTTCCCACTTGGAAGTGATTATCTTTTCCCCTCATTCACCCCTTCCTTGTCACACATTCCTTAGTGCACACACTGATGCAGTGTGTAATCACTGCATGCAGACCTGAAAGGCACAAATTGAGCATTTGCTCAAGGGCTCAGGAGTCTTCTGTCACTGCATACAAAGAACCAAGGGAGGAGGGGCCTAATGCCACCGCAGGACTCACGTGACACCATGTTCTCATGAAAGAACTGCTGTGTGGCTTCTTAGAACTAGATACCGCCCCCCATTACTTCTCACAGCAAACCAGGAAGAGAGGTACTTATGGATGCTGACTTTGCACATTGGGACTTGAGGCACACATGTGTTGTCAGTCTTTGTGTGTGTGTGGTACTGGGGTTTAAACTCAGACCTTGCACATGCTAGGCAGGCTTTCTACCACTTAAGCCACACCCCAACCCTGCTATGCAGAAGCCCTGAGATGCAGGAGAGGGACATGATGATTGTGCTTTGTGGGTGTAGAATGTTGGGATTTTACACAAATTGGGGCGGGAAACAGATGAAGGGGTTTAGGCAAAAGAGTGACATGATCCAATTTATGTTTTCCAATATTCCTCTGGCTACTGTATGGAAAGGGACTAGGGTGAGGAGTGGGAAGGGAGAATGGAGGCTGGGAGCTCATTTAGAGGCTACAGAGGTATCCAGGGGAAGAAGATGGTGACGGGTTTTGATAGGGTAATGTCAATAAGATCTGCTGATGGATTGAATGCTGGGGATGAGAAGAGAGAAAGCCAGGACAATTCCATTCTTTTGGCTTGAATAATGGGTGTTCTGTGATTCCACATTGGGGAGTGGATGAAGAGCAGGCTGAAGGAGCAAATCTGGAGTTCTGTTTTGGTCTGATTAAGTGGGGATGGCAATTTTCTATGTGGAGATGAGCCAGCCTGCTGGCCAAGTGGCTTAAGTGGCAGAGTGCCTGCTTAGCAAGCGTGAGGCCCTGCGTTCAAACCCCAGTACTACCAAAAGAAAACAAAAACCCAGATGAGTCATCCTTTGTACAGATCTGGAGTTCAGGGAGAGATCAGAGCTGAAAATGCAGATGACAGCAACTGCCCACTGGATTGGACCCGGTTAGCTGAGGAGAGAATGGAGGTAGAGAAGACAAAGCACCCGGCTGTGGGCTCTCAACACGGTGGAAGGGGCAGAGGAAGAGAAAAGAAAATGAGGTAAATCCCACACGTGCGCCATCACCGCAAATCAATTTCAGGACTGATTTTGCCAGTGACAAGCGAGATGAGAGGAAAAGCAAGAGTGAGGAGTCACAGAAGAAAAAAGGGTGTCACGGAGGAAGGGCGGCTGAGTAGAAACTAGTGGAGCCCTCTTGATACAGGTTGAGTAGAGAAAGGCAGGTGAGAGGGTGGAAGCCAAGACTTTGACCTTGAAGGGAAGAAGAGAAACGACGCAGCCGCTAGGGGCGCTGTGGGGCCGGGGTGGGATTCTTGTTGCATTGTTTTGGATTTTCAGACAGGAAATACCAGATCAGAACGCGTTTGAATGTTGATATACATGGTCCATTTCAGCAGAAAACTGATGATGCACCTTTGCGGGGTGAGACTCCGAGGAGGCAAGAGGGTAGAGATGGGAAGCACAGGTTGGGGGTGGCCCTGACTGGGAAAGCACAAGTGCATCCCCGGTGGTAAACTTTCAGACCCACGTGGGAAAGACAGCTGGGCCATGACGACTTTCTGATTTCCCTGAGTCTACTCGATCTGGGTGATCATCTCCTCCACTTATGTAGACCAGCACTGAAGTTGTGTCTTTTGTTTGTTTGGTGGTGCTGGGGTTTGAAATCAGGGCCTCACGCTTGCTAAGCAGGCGCTCTACCACTTGAGTCACTCCCTTTTTTGTGCAGGGTTTGTGCCGGCTGACTTCGAACCGTGAACCTCCTGATCTCTGCCTCCTGAGTAGCTAGGATTACAGGCGTGAGCCACCAGTGCCCAGCAAATTGTGTCTTTTAAAAATGTTCTCCAACTTTCTCAAAAGAAGAAATTCAAATGGCCAAAAAACACATGAAAAAATGCTCACCATCTCTAGCAATAAAGGAAATGCAAATTAAAACCACGCTAAGATTCCACCTCACCCCTGTTAGAATAGCCATCATCAGCAACACTAACAACACTGTTGGTGAGGATGTGGGGAAAAAGGAACCCTCTTACACTGTTGGTGGGAATGTAAACTAGTACAACCACTCTGGAAAAAAATTTGGAGGCTACTTAAAAAGCTAGACATCGATCTACCATTTGATCCAGCAATACCACTCTTGGGGATATACCCAAAAGAATGTGACACAGGTTACTCCAGAGGCACCTGCACACCCATGTTTATTGTGGCACTATTCACAATAGCCAAGTTATGGAAACAGCCAAGATGCCCCACCACTGACGAATGGCTTAAGAAAATGTGGTATTTATGCACAATGGAATTTTATGCAGCCATGAAGAAGAACGAAATGTTATCATTCGCTGGTAAATGGATGGAATTGGAGAACATCATTCTGAGTGAGGTTAGCCTGGCCCAAAAGACCAAAAATCGTATGTTCTCCCTCATATGTGGACATTAGATCAAGGGCAAACACAACAATGGGATTGGACTTTGAGCACATGATAAAGCGAGAGCACACAAGGAAGGGGTGAGAATAGGTAAGACACCTAAAAAACTAGATAGCATTTGTTGCCCTCAATGCAGAGAAACTAAAGCAGATACCTTAAAGCAACTGAGGCCAAAAGAAGAAGGGGACCAGGAACTAGAGAAAAGGTTAGTTCAAGAAGAATTAACTTAGAAGGTAACACACATGTACAGGAAATCAATGCGAGTCAACTCCCTGTATAGCTATCCTTATCTCAACCAGCAAAAACCCTTGTTCCTTCCTATTATTGCTTATACTCTCTCTTCAACAAAATTAGAGATAAGGGCAAAATAGCTTCTGCCAGGTAGCGAGGGGGTGGGGGGAGAGGGAGAGCACAGGGGGAGGGGTAAGGGAGGGGGCTAGGGACAGGCAAAGGGAGGTGGCAGGAGATAAGGGAGAATGGGACTTTGTTCTGCAAGGGGTGAGACCAGCTGCGGCTCAGGCTGCAGAATGGTGGCAAGGGGCAGTTTTTATCAACTTTCATAAGAGAATAAGAATATATAGATGCTCATGCTTTCTTCTTTTTCTTTTGCCTCAAGGAAGCACAGAAATAAAGCTAGTAAATAATCAGAGCTTTGAGTTAGCCCAATTTTTATTTCCTGTTATGATGGGTTTATATTGCTTATACCTTTTATTTTCTTCTTCTTTCCCTTCCCTTCCCTTCTTTTCCCTCTTTCTCTCTCTCTTACAAGGTCTCCTTATATTGGCCTTAAATTCTTGATCCTCCTGCCTCAGTCTACTGAGCATTGTAGTTATAGGACTGTGCCACTGTACTCTGCTGTTTCTTTTTTCATTTAAACTTTTCATTTGGAGGTAATTCCAGATTCACATGTAATTATTTAAAAAACCCACAGAGATCCTATGAAAGTTTTATACCCAGTTTATCCCAATGGTAACATCTTCCAAAATATAGTATAACTTTACAATGAACATTGATATTGGTCCACTCAAGATACAGGACATCCCATCGCCACAAAAATCCCTCAGGCTACCCTCTTATAGGCCACACATACTTCCTATTTCAAAATGGTATGGACTTGGGTTCATACATGTAACTTCGTGGACATTATCTTCCCTCGCTCCCTCCCTCCCTCCCTCCCTTCCTTCCTTCCTTTCTGAGACAGGCTCTGCCTATGTAGCAAAGGATGGCCTCCAACTCTAGGTCTTTCTGTCTCAGCCTCCAAGTGCTGGTATTACAGGTGTGTACCACCTGTCCAGCCTGGGATTGACTTTCACTCAGCATAATTTTCTGGAAATTTATCTATGTTTAACATATATCAATAACTTGTTCCCTTTTATTGCTGAGTGATATTCCATGATGTGAATCATGGTTTGTTCAGTTCCTCCCTTGAAGGACAAGAGGGTTGATTTTAGTTTAGGGCTATTACAAATAAAGCTGCATTCGTTTTTGACAAAGAAGCCAAAACCTGCATTGGAGAAAAGACAGGTTCTTCAACAAACACTGCTGGGAAAACTGGACATCCACACGTAGAAACTGAAACTAGACTCCTATTTCTCACCCTGTACAAAAAGCAACTTGAAATGGAACAAGGATCTCAGGGTAAGGCCTGAAACTTTGAAACTACTGGAGGAAAACATAGGAGAAACACTTGAAGATATAGGATAGGCAACTATTTTCTGAGTAGGACTCCAATTGCTCAGGAAATAAAAGCAAGAATTGACAAATGGGATTGCACCCAATTAAAAAGCTTCTGTTCATTAAAGGAAATAATTACTAGAATGAAAAGGCAACCCACGGAATGGGGAAAAAAATCTTTGCAAGCTATTCTTCAGATAAAGGATTAATATCCAGAATATACAAACAGCTCAAAAAATTAAACAGTAAAAGAACAAATAACACAATTAATAAATGGGCAAATGAACACACAGTTCTCAGAGGACTTAAAAATGCCTAATAATACATGAAGGAATGCTCACCATCCTTAGCCATAAAGGAAATGCAAATCTAAACGACAATCAGACTCTATCTCACCCCAGTCAGAATGACTATCATCAAGAAAACAAACAGTAAGCCAGGTGCTGGTGGCTCACACCTGTAATTCTAGCTACTTGGGAGGCTGAGATGGGGAGGATCATGGTTCAAGGCCAGCCCAGTCAAATAGTTGGAGGCACCCCATCTCCAAAATAACCAAAATGAACTGAAGATGTGGCTCAAGTGGTAAAGTGCCTGCTTTGCAAGTGTGAAGCCCTGAGTTTAAACGCCAGTCCCAGCAGATGAAAGAAAGAAAAAGAAAGAGAGAGAGAGAGAAAGAAAGAGAATATAGTGAATGCTGGTGAGGATGCAGGGGGAAGGAACCCTCATGAATTATTGGCTGGAATGTACACAGGGGCAACTAGTATGGAGGTTCCTCAGAAAAGTAAAAATAAAACTACCCTATCACACTGCTTTTCCACTCTTGGGCTTATATCCAAAGGAATGCAAGTCAGCGTACAGTAATACAACAGATACCTGCACATACATGTTTATTCCATAGCCAAGCTTTGGAAACAGCCTAGGTGCCCAACAACCTATGAAAGAATAAAGAAAATGTGGTATATATACACAATGGAGTATTATTCAGCCATAAAGAAGAATGAAATTATGTCATTTTCAGGAAAATGAATGAAACCAGAGATAATCATCTTGAGTGAGATAAGCCAGACTCAAAAAGTCAAATATCACATGTTTTTGCTCATATTCAGAATACAGACCTAGAATGATGGTGACAATGATGACGTGACATGAGCTTGTAAAGGGGGAACTGTCTGTCAGGGTAAAGCAGGAAGGGCTAGGGGTTTAGGGTATTAGGGTGAACATTATGTATACAAACTTTATATATATAAAAATAGCATCATGAAACCCCCTAAATACTACTGAAAACGGGGGGGGGGGAGGAGGGAGGTTAAGAGTGAGGAAGCCTGGTGCTGGTGGCACACACCTGTAATCCTAGCTATTCAGGAGGCAGAGATCAGGAGGATCATGGTTCAAAGCCAGCCTAGGCAAATAGTTTGGGTGACCCTATCTAGAAAAAAACCCATCACAAAAAAGGGCTGATGGAGTGGCTCAAGGTGAAGGCCCTGAGTTCAAATCCCATACCACAAAAAGAATGTATGACAGAGTGGGTGAATTTGATCAAAGCATTGTACACATCTATGGAAATACCACAGTGAAACCCTTTGTGCAACACATTTATACTGCTAAGACAAGCTGCGTACGTTTATGTACAGGTTCTAGTGTGAACATTAGTTTTTGATTCTCTGAACTTTTGCTCTTTACAGCAAATTGTATTTGGTGGATAGTATAGAATGATGAATAAAGACCCTCTGCCTTTTCATTTTGTTATTAATTAACTCCCCTGTAAGTCCAGTGAGCCAGAGTTCTGACGTGGTCCTGACCCCTGGCTTGTTATGCAAACCACTGTTATTCTGAAGCTATAGTGATTATGCTTTTTTACTTCAGAATCCTGGTCAATATGAACCACGTTTGGTTTCCATTTGCTTGTGCAGGAAAAGCTCAGATGTGTGATTGAATTTCTTTGGTGTGTACAGACAGTTAACAGAAAAACCCCAGGGCTGGAGCTATAGCTCAGTGTATGGTTAGCATGGAGAGCCTGGGTTAGAGCCCCAACTTCACAAAGGAAAAAAGTTCCCAACAGAGATGATGGTTCAATTGCTCTCTAGCAATTAACTCTCTGTTAAAAACAATGCTTAATTCAAAGAAAAAGAACTGATCCACCATGAAAGCCAAAACACATGTCTTTGTTAAAGTGACATCTGACAAGCCATTACTGGAGGAATGGAGAATGAGAAAATGTGTGCATACTTTTTGTTTTTGAGATTTGGAAGGGACACATTAAGATAAAACCAGCACTTGGCCTTCTTCCCTTCCTCCTCCTTTCCTCCCTCCTTCCTTCCTTCCTTCCTTCCTTCCTTCCTTCCTGCTTCCCCTTCTCCCTTTCTCCCTCCCTCCCCCCTCTCCCTCCCTCCCTCTCTCTCCCTCCTTCCCTCCCTTCCTCCCTCCCTCCTTCCTTCCTTCCTTTTTATGTTTTTGTTTGTTTATTTTGAGATAGGGTCCCACTGTGTAGCCCAGGCTGGCCTGGAACTTGAGATCCTCCTGCCTCAGCCTCTCAAGGGCTGGGATTACAGGTGTGCACCACCATTTCTGGCCTCAACTATCTCTCTTTCTGCCTACATGACTGCATCTAGCAAATTCTGTTTGCTTGTTTATTTCATTATGCCTCCACTTACTCTGTACTGAGGACTGGAGTAGGGCTGGAAACCTAGATATTAGTAGGATGCCATTCCTACGCTCAGGAGGCTTACAGTCCAACAAGGGAGGCAGATGCACAGCTGAACAGTCAAAGGACAATATACTAAATGCTATTCCAATGTCTGCATGTGGCAGTGGTGTCAGCAGCAGCATCCAGTGACGGGGTGATGGCAGCAGTGGGCCCATTGGACTGGTTCAATGACATGGACTTGCCTATAGATGTGGCTAGTTGTCTGTCCTGACCTTAAGCGTGACTATTTCCCAGGTGATTTTACCCAAATCTTTCTGCTTTTCTCAGTCAATGTGGAGTGATAAGTGGCTGGGTTCAGATTCTTGCGAATCCTTCCAAAATTTTTTTCTCTGCATGTAAATTCAAGACTTAAGTCTCACCAGGTTGTGAACTTGTTGAGATGCTTCTATGGAAGCTGGCACATAGACTGCTCCAGCCCCCGAAGACCCACCTTCCCTTGTTCCTCCCTGGGACCCTCTCCCCTGCAACCCATCATCTAAGGGGCTTGAACCTCTTTAGGCACAGGGGCTCCAGCTGCACAGGTGATGCTCTTTCTGTCATGAACTGGTAATGAAGCATCTAAATGGATCTGGTCTATGCACACAAGGATTGCATGGTGGGCATATACAAATATCTATTCATTCATGACAAATTCATGTACAGGAAACTTACTACACCTCCTGTCCAGCTAATGTGAGGTCTTTCCATATTAACAGGTTTACTTCGTGTCTAAAAAAAGGCTGCTTGGGTTACCATAATTAATGTAATCAATTTGGGGAAGTTTTTTTGGTTTTTTTTTTTTTTCCAATACTGAGGCTTGAACTCAGGGCCTACACCTTAATCCACTCCACCAGCCCTTTTTTGTAATGGGTTTTTTTTTTTTTTGAGATAGGGTCTCACAAACTTTTTACCCAGGCTGACTTCAAACCGTGATCCTCCTGAGTAGCTAGGATTACAGGCATGAGTCCCTGATGCCCAGCTTGGGGAAGTTTTTTCAAAAATAGAGATGCTGTGCCCCCACCTCTTAACAGTGCTAGCATGATAGAGATTCAGGGACTCTAGAGAGAGTCAACCAGGTGCATTGGTTGCTATTGATATAAGCAATACCAAATTGCTCTTCAAATATGAAAGCAAACAATAGTCCCAGCACATTTTTTTTTTTACTTTTCTAGGAGACAAGATCTAAAACAATCACTACAGAAACCTGTGCTTAAAGACATCCAGTTCTTCAGTTTCTAGCTGCTCTGGCTGGCCACCAGATTGCAATTTTTCTCTGCTTAGCAGTAAGTAAGAGGAATGGCAGTCTAGGACAGGTCATGGGGCCGAGCTCTCCCAGTAGCCTCCAGATATCCAGGCCCAGGCTTTGCTTCCAAAGAACATTGCTGCCTCTCCTGTATTTACAATAAATTCAGCTTTTGTTGTCTCCAGAGTCTGAAGCCTAGCCAATCTTCAGTTATTTCTTCAGATATGGTTTCCTGACAAGAAGGCATCCAGCTCTGATTATCAATGGCTGTGCTTGGAAAGGATTTAAATGTGAGCTCAGCTCACTGCTCTCAAGCTCTCTGGAAGCCAGGAAAGTATGTTCATGGAAGTAGAGGTTTATAGAAAACTTTCTCCAGTGACCCATGATGGGGAAGAGAGCAAGCATCTTGAGTTTGGTGGAGTTACTAACGCCCCAGTCACTGAGAACTAAACTCAACCTGACCCTTCCAGTTTGGCCTTGATGAACTGAAAAAAGGACATGTTCCACACCACTATATGAGATGAGAACTGGCCTGTAAGAGCTATCACTTTTTTAAGTGTTAGCATGAAACTAATCAACAACAGAGAACTGCTAGGAAATCAAAAGGACACAATGCTGGGATTTTTATTGATATTTCTTCATTTTGGAGACAGAGTCTTACTATGTAGTCTAGACTGGCCTCAAACTCTTGATCCTCTCTCCTCAGCTCCACCACCCCTCAGCCCCTCTCCCCCATACTGGGATTACAGGCATGCACTGTCATGCCTGGCTGATGCCAGGAATGTTAATGAGGAAAAAATAAGCAAAACTTCTGAATCCTTTTCCTATATATGGTGGTGGGAAGGCCTTAACTGGAGAACATTCCTATCCATTTTGGGGGTCTTAAAATTTGGGAAGTCTCTCCAAAAAAAAATAAAGTATACCCTGTAGAATGTGGATGACTTAAGATTTGGGAAAGGAGGATCTTTTGGAGAAATTTTAGGCTAGATGGGTTTATCTAAATCACAGAAGGAAAACTCAGAAATAATAACGGTCTTCGACTATTCATACTGAGACTATCAGGAGAGAGAGAAGTATCTTTTGCTGTCTTCTGCGGAGATGCAACTGAAACAAAGGGTGAACGATGTGAGTATTTGGTCTATACTGGATTCTAGGACATGCTCACTTAAGGCAGAGCAGAGTCCTGGAAATTTAGTGTGAGGTACGTGCTGGACTATACAGAGTGCAGACTCTGGAGCTGGCCTGCTTGAGTTCAGATCCCAGTTCCAGCACTTACCCCAAGAGTTCTTGGGTAGATTACTTTGCCTCAAGATGCCTCAGTTTCCCCATCAGAGAAGTGGGGAGATCAATAGTATCTGTCTCCTAAGTTTGTGGGGAAGACAGTGTGGACTGCTGTGTGCAAAGCCCTAGGATGTGTGATTCTTGATGACCACTAAGGATGGGAAACTTGTAGAATGGGTCCCTGGGTCTATTCTTGACATGGAAGAGACTGTCTGAAATCTATGGTTAAATTTGTAGTTGTTATTTGAGTTGATTCTGTCAACAACACGTGGTATCTCGGTTAAACATCTCACTGACACAATATTTTAGTTACAATTTCAAAACTGTCTCATTCTATCACATTTTTATGGTGGAGCCACTCCACCATCCCTTTGCTCTCCCCATCCCCATCTCCTGCCTCCTTTTTTCCAAATAGAGTCTTATTCTTCCTCAGACCATGATCTTCCTATCTCTGCCTCCTGTGTAGCTGGGATTATAGATGTGAGCTTCAGCACTTGGCAAAAAGAACATTTCTTAGGTGAAGTTGAGAGGAGGGCTAGGGACTAACTATTCTCCTCCAAGTCCAGGGAATGCACACAGGGCACGGTGGTACAGGGACTGATGGTGGAGGGCTACTTTTTTAGGTAATTTCAGAATCTCTAGTTTCTCTCCTATTCTTTGTGTCGGGAAATTACTCATGTAAGTTATTGGATAATTCCATCTGAACTCCATGTTGTAATAGAGAAAGGTCCACATTTTATAACTATGGTCTTGGGGAAGTAATGCACCCCTTCATGTATCAGAAACAGTTGAGTCAGGTTCCAGGCTTGTATCACTCTGGGTAAGGCTCTCACTGACACTCAAGTTTGCTGGCCAGGGGCTTGACAATGTCCAGCTCAAGGTCTGTGGTGAGGATGAAAAGAGAGATTGCCTGTCACTTAAAGTAGATGTGCCATTGATGTTTGAGATGTTGTGGAGTTACCATTATTATTTTGCCTAAGTAAGCTTGGAATGGAGCTATGATCTTCCTAAGTGAATCTGAGCATGACACTTAGGAGAACTCAGAGGCCATGGCTTTAAGCTGTACCTCTGCCTTGCAGAAAGATTTCAGAGTAAGAATCTGTTTCGGAGTGTGATGGGGCCAGCCTGTAATGCCAGCACCAGGTGGTCGAGGCAGGATTGAAGTCAGCCTGGACTATATAATAAGGCCCTGCCTAAAATAAAATTAAGAAAAGAGAGAAAGAAAGAAGGAAAAAGAATGCGTGTGTGTGTGTGTGTGTGTGTGATTCTTATACATGTGGACAAATACCATTTTTAAAATAGTAAAATGGTAACTGCCAGAGCAAGAGGTCCCCTCTGTTGCAAATGGAGCAAAAGCAAACTCTTTCTTTGAGCCCTGTTTATAAGGACTCTGGAAATGTTACCCCAAATTGCAGAAGAATATTTTTAAGTGGTTTCATGCCCCAGCTCCGAGTTGATGAAAGTCTACAATGCATTACAAGTAAAGGGGTAAAGTCAAGCCATTCCAAACCCCTGAATTACTAAGGAGAGACAGTGAGACAGCTGAGAACCAGGGGGTCGGAGGAGGAAGAGGACACCAGGTGTCCCTGCTGGTCCAGACTAGCAGTGGAGAGGCAATTGCTTTTAGTTTCCCTCAGGCAGCACGTTTGTTCTCTCAAGAATGTTTTCCTAAATAATAAGAAGTGAATTCAGTTATAAATCAGGCTCTCTTGGGGTCATAAGGAGGGCAGTGGTGGCGTCACTAGCCCACAGACTGAGGCTCCTGAGGGGACAAAGCCGCATGGATGTCCTGGGCACCAGCAAGTCTCTGGAGGTGGCAAGCAGCCCCAGCATCATTCACAGGAAGTCGTTTCTTCCAGAGTTGGGCTGGGGAGAAGCAGCTGATGAAGAGTGTTCAGGGCTTCTCTGCAATGCAAGGTCAAGGCTGTTGTTCTAGCAAAGACAGATTGTCCTTTGTCCATCTCTAGCTAAATGATACCCGAGGCCCCAGGAGGCATAGCTGGTACCTGTCATGAGTCAGCACAACCTCATCACATGCTGTGCCCAGCTTTAAAATGAGAATGTGGTGAAACAGCCCCAGGCCTGCCCGGACCCTGGGCCTCCCTGCTGCTTTCACCCCCTTCCCTCCTTTCATGTCTAGTTTCACAGTACCAAACAAAAACTTCATTGACTCAGCTTTTGGGATCCTTGGAGTTGAAGAAACTGAAGTTTTCCTTTGTGATAATTTTCAAGAAGAGTTTGGCAAATAAATGAACAAATTACAAAGTCGTTAGAGGAAGGGGGAATTTAACCCAATTTAAATAATAATGTATTTAAAAAGACCTTGAGTCTTTTTAAAATTGGATATTTTTAAAAAGGAAGGAAGGGAGGGAAGGAGGGAAGGAGGGAAGGAGGAAGGAAGGTAGGGAGGAAGGAAGAAAGGAGGGAGGTAGGAGGGAGGTAGGGAGGGAAGGAGGGATGGAGGGAGATTGCATTTGAGTTTATTTAGAACAGCTCTGTGATTGATTAGCAATGTCTGCTCTGGACTCAGGAATGCAGGTACAAGAGTGGTAGGCAAGAAACAGCTGTGCAGAAACTAAACACATAAATAAGGGCTAGGGAGTGACTCAGCAGTACAGCACCTACCTAGCAAGTGTGTGGACTTGAGTTCAAACCCAGTGCTGCCAAAAAACAAAAACAAACAATCAGAAAAACCTCAATTCCAAAGAAAATAGAGAAATCATTCTCACTCTTTCTCTAGGTTGTTTTTTTGCTTTTTTGTGGCAGCACTGGGGTTTGAACTCAGGTCCTCATGCTTGCAAGGCAGGTGCTCTACCACTTGCACCACTCTGCCAGCTGTCATTCTTTGAGGATGATTCATTTTCAAACTATTGAAAGTGTACTCCTTTCCTAATAAACTTTACTATCACTTTCACTACAAAAAAGAGGAGGAAAAAAATCCCCCCAAAACCAAAAAAAGGTGTGACAAATGGAAAACAACTGGCAATATGGTAGCTTAAAGTCCAACACATCAGCAAATACACTAACTATAGTCTAAACAACTCCAATTCAAAAGTAGAGGATGTCAGATTGAACATAAAAAAGCTAGACCCAACTATGGTTGTCTATAACAAACACATTTTAAATAGCAATATGACTAGATCAAATGTAAGAGGGTGTTAGGTGTGGTGGTGCATGCATATAATCCCAGAGCTCAGGAGACTGAGGCAGGAGAATTCTGAGTTTGAGGCCAGTCTAGACTACATAACAAGACCGTGTCTTTAAAAAAAAAAAAAGGAAGAGAAAAAAAAAAAAGAGGATGGGTAAATCATGCTAACACTAATCAAAAGAATGCTAGTGTGGACTTCAAGGCAAGGAATATTCCTCAGGTAAATGCATTTCGTTATACCTTAAGCAGTGATAAAGGAGCAGATTTACCAAGAAGGCCCAGCGGAGCACGTACTACACTTGGCATGGCCTTTGGGCAAGGATGACACCCAAATTCAGGAAGCGTTCCATATAAGAAATAAAAACAAAAAATTTTTAAAAAGGTATAACAATTCTAAATGTGTATGTACCCAAGAGCAGAACTTCAAAACACATAAAACAAAATCTGATAGAGATGAAAGAAGCAATAGAAATGATCCGTTATTATAGATAGAGATTCTGACAGAGCAAGTAGACTGAGCACATAGAAAAGCAGTGCAAATAGATAAAACCTGAACAGTTCTACCAACGGAGTCAGCCAATCGGTATTTACAGGAAGAGCTCCCACTCTCTTTGGGCCATAAACAAATATTATCAATTTAAAGGAGTTGAAATTAAATTATGTTCTCTGACCGGAATGAAATTAAGCAAGAAAGCAATCAAAGAAAAATATTAGAAAATCCCTTATTTGGAAATAAAAGAACTTGCTTTTAAATAGCTCATGGGTCAAAGAAGAAATCTCAAGGGAAATTAGAAAATATTTTGAATTGAGCAAAATAGTCTAAAATGCCAATGTTTTATAAAGTCCACCTGGTTTGAATTAGTGTGGTTTGTCTGCAGGTTATAAAGCAATGTACCTTTGGAGAGATTTTATTAAAACACAGAAGCAAGCACACTGTGCTCTCATCAGTCTTCAAGATGGGTAGCAGATGGCCTCTGGCTGTGGGGTTCTTCCCTTCTCCTCTTCCTGCATCTCTGGGTCTGGGCTGGTTTCAGAGAACAGGTGCTTTTCTTTCTTTCTTTTTTTTTTTCCACTACTGGGGATTGAACTTGGGGCCTCACAGTTGTTATACAAGCTCTGTATCATGTGAGCCACGCCTCCAGACCTTTTGCTTTTTTTAAGTTTGTTTTTCAGATAGGGTCTCGCGTTTCTGTCCAGGCCAACCTTGTGCCATGATCCTCCTACCTCTGCCTCCCCAGTAGCTGGGATTAAGGATGTACACCACCACGCCCAGCACACTAGTATACTTTTGTCAACCAACAGAATGGACTCTCACTCCAGACCCTACACCGATGTTGGGGATTTCTGGGGAAGCCTCTTGCCTGGGACACAATCACTTTGCAGTGAATGGCAAGGCAGGAGGTTCTCTCCTCAGTAAGCAGGAGTCAGCTGTCTCACTGGCCCTGGGTTTAAGCATTCATCTTACCCCTATTGCAAGCTTTTTTTTTTCAGTACTGTGATTTGAACTCAGGGCCTTCACCTTAAGCCACTCCACCATCCCTTTTTTGTGAAGGGTTTTTTCAAGATAGGGTCTCGAGAACTATTTGCCTGGGCTGTCTTTGAACCTCAATCCTCCTGATCTCTGCTTCCTGAGTAGCTAGGATTCCAGGCATGAGCCACCAGCACCTGGCTGTCATCAACTTCTAAAGAGAGCCAGAGGCCTATGTCAATCATGAGACAGCTGGAACAGGGTGTAGACAACAGGAAACTAACCTAGGTGTGGGGAGTGTATGTTACACAGATAGTCACAACAACACTTACTCCTTCCTTAATCCGTCATCCTTACTGCAACCCTTGAGGTGGGTCCACTCTGCAGAGAGGGATTGACGCTGGCCAGTTGAAGAACTATTTAGCATCCCCCAGCCAGGAAGCACCCGAGCTGGGATTCTATCAGCAGTCTGCCCCAGCAGCCGTGGCTTTTGTGGTTCCATATTCAGTGCAACCTCATCAGGACCCCCGAGGGAGGCCTTATGAGTGGGGCAGTGGATGCACCAGCCTGCCAGTGCCTGCACAGGGGTGCTAATGGCCCAGAGAGGTTAAGTGCATTGACTGTGGGCAGTAGGCAGTTGGCAGTTGGAGGTAGAACTCAAGCTAGAATCCCATCCTTTTAGTCCCCAGGCCAGTGCCTCTTCTTAACACTATGCTGGGTGCCTCAGAAGAATCATTCTCATTCCTTGTGCCCAGTGTGCAAAGCTATAGGTGCAGGTGTGGCTAAACTGAGCAGCGCAGTTGCCAGAGGGGCTTGGCATCACTGCGGTGTGGGGAGCTGTGTGACTTCAAGTAAGTTACTTGACATCTCTGAGGCTCTATTTCCTCATCTCCAAAACTGGGATGACAATACTAGCAACCTCTAGGATCACTGTGAATATTAAAGTGGCTGCTTCCCATAAAGCACTGAACTCAGGGTCTGGCACAAGTTTCACTTTTAATGACCATGCTGGCTCGAATTTCCTGGGAAGTGATTGCTTGAGTGTGCACTCCTGTAGTTCAAGATGGAGGCTTTCCCTTCTCTCCTGCATCCTCCTGAGGGTGGTGGCTTCTGTCCCTAAGCCTCACTAAGTGCTCCCCAGCCTGGGGCTTGAAGACCGTCGCCTGTCGAGGCTTGTCCCCACAGTCCAGCTTTTTGCTTTTAGCACACACACACAGCACTTAGAAAACGCCTTCCTGTGTCCAGAGAGGGTGTGTCTGACGGTTCGTTCTTTCCTAGGCTCAGAACTGGGGATTGCATCAGCACGATGTGTGTGTCTGCCAGAGGGGAGGAGGGTACACCAAAGAAGCGGCTTTGACACCTCACCCTGGGAGCAGCCAGCAGTCCAGTCTTTGACTCAGTGCCCTTAGTATCAGGACTCCTGGAAAGTTTCAGGTTCTACTACGATCCCTCCCCATGACTTTTTTTTTAAAGTGAAGGTAGCTTAACAAATGCATGTATGCTTATTTTTATGTTTATTTATTTATTTATTTGGTGGAACTAGGATTTGAACTTAAGGCCTTATGCTTGCTAGGCAGGTGCTCTACCACTTGAGCTACTCTGTCAGCCCTGTTTTGGATCAGGTATTTTCGAGATAAGGTCTCCAGAACTATTTGCCCAGGGCTGGCTTCAAACCATGGACCTCCTGATCTCTGCCTCCTGAGTAACGAGGATTATAGGTGTAAGCCACTGGTGCCTGGCCATAAACCGCATATTTTAAGATGCAGTTTATAATAGTGAACAAGAACATGGGCTCTAAAAAAATGTAGCTATCTAGTTAGCTAGTTGGAAAGGTATACTCCAAAATGTAAATGGTGAGTTTTTTTCACTGTGGCAAAATTACATTTTTTCCTTATTGCTTATCTATATTTTTCTAATTTTTCTACCAAAAGAAAGAATTACTTGAGTAACTTATCCTAAGGAAATAACCACTTAGGTTGACAAAGTTGTTTTGACAGCATTATTTATGGAGAAAAACTACAAAGGACCTGCATGCTCACCAATAGGGAATTACCAAACTAAAGATGGTTCATCCAGCCACTGATTCATGATGTATCACAAAAAAATGACATTTACAATGAATATTACTATTGTGGGGAACACTCATGACCTAATGCTAAATTAAGAGTTTAGATTTTAATGACACCCAATAGCATAGCTAAAATGAAAGACTGACCATGGGTACAGATGTGGAGCCACAGGGCTGCTCAGACAAGACTGGGAGGACTGTAAAATGACATAACTACTTTGAATTTTTATATATAAAATTAAACCATGCATACCATATGACCCAGCATCTCTACTCCTAGGCATTTACTCAAGAAAAATGAGTTCCATCTGTCTATACAGAGTTCAGTTCATTGAAGCTTTATTGATAATTGCCTCCAACTGACAACAACCCAAATGTCCATCCTCAGGTGACTGCATAAATTATGGTGCAAAGGGAGTAGTGCTGAGTGATCGAGAGGAACTGGTTACTTTCTCCTGAAACAACACAGATGAGCCACAAATATATTATGCTAGGCTAGGTGCCGGTGACTCACGCCTGTAATCCTAGTTACTCAGGAGGCAGTGATCAGGAGGATTGAGGTTTGAAGCCAGCCTGGGAAAATAGTTCTCAAGACCCTATCTTGAAAAAACCCATCACAGAAAAAGGGCTAGTGGAATGGCTCACTCAGTAACAGCACCTGCCTAGCAAGCATGAGGTCCTGAGTTCAAAGCCTAGTGCCACCAAAAACAAAACAAAACAATGCTGAGCAAAAGAAGCCAGATACAAAATGCATGCAGACTGTATGATTCTATTAATATGAAACCCTAGAAAAGCAAATCTAATTCGTAGGATCTAATTCGTAGGGACGGAAAGCCAGTCAGTGGCTGCCTAGGGCTGGGGGATTGAGGCAGTTGACTGAGAAGGGGTTCAGGGAAGTTTTGGGGGTAATGGAAATATTCTACACCTTGATTGTGGTAATAGTTCTTTGAGCGTATGAGGAAATATGTGTTGCTACTTTTTACAAATGGCTAAGTAAAAGATATTTATTATAAGTGTATACATATCTATACAGACATCAACTCATATTCATACACCATGGGATCTCAAATTTAAAAATAAAAAGCAGAGCAGAGAAAGAATCTGGAGGCAATATTTGTTGAAACTAGAGAGTTTGTGCAGGTAAAGAGATTTTTAAAAAATTATTTTAAGCCAGGCATGATGGGGCATGCCTGAGAGCCCAGCACTTGGGAGGCTGAGACAGGAGGGTTGCAAGTTTGAAACCAGCCTGGCTACACAGTGAGACTCTGCCTCAAAAAACAAAACACCTTTTTAAGTACTGGGGGCATGATTCAAGTGGTAGAGCACTTATCTAGCAAATGGAAGACCCTGAGTTCAATCCCCGGTACCACCAATAACTAAATAAATATTTTAAAAATTTTTCTCCTATGAACAAAAATGTAAGCAAAGGCAATCTTAAAGTAATTGTTCCAATTATTATTTAAGTTAAGTTGTTTAAAGTTTTGGGGTTTTTTGTTTTTGTTTTTGTCATTTGTCAGCACTGGGGATTAAACTCAGGGCTCATGCTTGCTAGGCATGCACTCGACCACTTGAGCCACTCCACCAACCCTTCTTGTGTTGGGCATTTTCGAGAAAGGGTCTCATGAACTATTTGCCCAGCCTGGGCTGGCTTTAAACTGTGATCCTCCTGATCTTTATCTCCTGAGTAGCTAGGATTACAGGCATGAGCCACCAGTGCCCGGCTGTTTTTTGTTTTTTAATTTAAAGACTATTTGGTGACTCAATTCCAGAGGTGGAGGAGAACAGAGGCATGCTGTTCTCCAGCCTCCTGGTGTCTCTCTTTCCCAAGGCAGCAGATCCAGTCCAACCATGGTGTGTGTGAAAGGAGCTCCCACAGAACTGAGCAACACAGGAGGAGAGGAACGTGGGTTCCTCCTGATGAAGTAGAGGGTTTACATGAGTAAATTTTGCACAAGTCTCCCACTGAGATCACTGGACACTCATTATAACAGGGTCCTTTCCCAGAATCTGCAGGGGGTAGAACTAAAGGAACCTTGGGGTGGTCCTTTAGGGACTCTGACCTATTAGGAACCCCATGAGGACCACCACCTCACGCCTGGGCATGAACCTCCCATAATGTTTGCAGATATCAATGGGCATGCTGTGGCCTTGCTCCATGGGGTGATAACACTGGGAAGGACTCCTTTTAGAGTGCCTCCCAAAGCTGGCATCCCCAATGACCATCACCTTTCTTGAGCTCCAAAACTGTAGGGACCATAACTTCCTTCTTTTCAGAACCGCTCCCTCCCATAGGTCTATACGTGAAGGCATCTGATTGCTAATTTTCCTGCATCCAGATTTCTAGAGGAGGGAAAGAACCCATCTTCCTTAACAGACTCCTGGTGCCAGGGAGACCCAGGGCCATGACCCTAATCTCTCCCTGGGTTCACAAATCCCTAGATGCCCCTACAGGCCTTGGAATGATGGTGGAGTTGGCCAAGGTGTCCTCTGCCCAGATGCAGGTAGGCGCTTCCTCCAGTGTTTCATCCAGACTGGCTCTACCCTTGGAGCATGTTCTGTAGCTTGGCTCACTGTTCACAACAAAACAAAACTGGCCATTCTGGTTGCAACCCAGCCTATCGGACTCCAACGATTCACAGTGGCTTGCTTTGTGTTTCTAGATATTGCTCTCTGGACTTACTCCCCCACACACTCAGCGGAGACAGCACAGCAAACTTGGTGGCATTGCTGCTCCATGGGGCCCTGCTGCCCATCATGGGAAATGGATGTAGCCCTGAGAAACTGGACAGGCCCTGCCCACAAGCCCTAATTACTGGCTTTAATAGTTGGATTGTCCAACCCAGTGCCAGGTCTCTTGTAGTTGCAGGAGCTGGAATATAATACCCCATCTTTTACTCCAAAACAAACCCAGCAGCCTCTATTCTCTGGACTGGTTCCTTTGATGAGGTTTCCCTGGATGACTGTTCACTCACCTTAGCCTCTAATTACTGCCCACACTCACTTCCATCTGTTGTGGTTTCTGAGCTGGGAATGGACATGTACTTGGATGTTTGGGACATGGGCCTAGAAAAGCACAGGCCTTCCTGTAATTTCCATTCCTCCCGGGTTCTAGTCAACCTCAGTTCTGCTGAAACAGCACCTCCAGAAAAGAATGGACTAGGATGGCTCCTCCCCACAGTGCCTCCTACCACCCAGTCTTATCAGGGAAGTGAATCAGATGACTGAGCAAGTTTCTATCTTTATTTATTTATTTTTTATGCTGCTGCTGTTCTTTATTTTATGTGCTCTTCAAAGATTAATATGTTGTATTATGGGTTTCTTTTACACTTTTGACATGGTGTTCCCAAACCCACCCTAAACTGGTCCCTCGGCTGTGCAGGACCTCACTGGGACCAGGGATCTATTTCGGGGAGGGGGAATCAGCAACAAGAAGATGGAAAGGATGAGGGTGCAATAAATGCAAGCACTGGATGGTCACACTCCTCCCCTCATAGAAATTACTTTCAGACAGGCCCCAAACCTTCTGACTACCTATGAGTCCTCCCCTACCTAGGACAGAACGAGCTACATCAGTGCTCTGTCTGATCCCTGCTTCCTGCTCAGTTCCATATGTTATCTCCTGGGGAAGCCAGAGCCCCCAGCACCTGGCACTGCCTGCCTGCCCCTGACCAGAAGCACTTCACCCTGCAGAGCTGTAAGTGAGATAGAGGTGGGTCAGGGAAGAGATCTGTAACTGGCTGGGCTCAGGATCCTTGAGAACAGCAAGTTCCCAGGCTGGGAATAGTCAAGAGGCACTGAGTTCTAGGGCCACATAGGACCTGACACCACCTATCACTAACCCAGATACAGACAATATCAGTACTGGGGAGCTGGCCCAGGTGGAGCAGGTGCTGGCACACCTGACTGCTGCATCTGCCCAGCCAGCAGCTCCGTCCCTGGTGAGTGGACCACAGTGCCCAGGTCCACGCCACTTGAATATAGTGTAACACACCAATATAGGCATAATCCAGGCCCAACCCACCCTCCACTGTCCTCCCTGTAGCCCACGAGTGAGGAGGAACTCTGCCCAATCTGCTACGCCCACCCCATCTCTGCTGTGTTCCAGCCCTGTGGCCACAAGTCCTGCAAGTAAGTGGGCCCCATGGACTTGTGGGGTTGGAGGGATGGCAGTAAGGACACATAGGGCAGTCCTCATCCCCTCCCTGTTGTAGAGCCTGAATCAAAAAGCATCTGATGAGCAAAAAAAAAAAACATCTTCTGCAAAGCCAGCACGGTGTCTATAGAGGACTGGGACGAGGTATCCAGTACAAGTACCTTAGCTGCCTAATGCACAAAGCTTGCACCACCCTGGAACCTCCACCCTTGAACCCAGACCTGGGCTGAGCCTTATTTATGAGCTCCCTTGGCCCTGTCCCCCCAGCACCACCCCATTGCATCCAACCTCCTTCTTGCCTGTGTAGAGCCTCATTGATAGGAGCATAGCCATGGCCCTCATTAGGCCTGAGGTTGACTTTTAATCTGGACCACGGTGAACATGAAATTATTATTCCATATAGCCCTGACCCCTGGCCCTTCTTGAAGGAATGGGGTTTGTTGGGTATGCCCAGCAGGGATCCTACCAATTTATATCCACAAGGAGGCAGGTGTCCAACAGCTTCAGCCTCATCCAATCCTTCCCAGACAAATGGCACCAAGTCCAGGGCCTTCCGATGTGTCAAGCCAGTGGCCCTCCCTGCTGTTGAGAAATGGGGGCTTAGCCAGCCCCACAATTCCCTCACATAATGATGTGATGCAAGACTCGGGCACAGAGTCTCCAATAGACTTGTGGGGAAGTACACTGGTCCCATTGAGGTGGAGCTCATCCTTAACTATGACAATCCTCATGCAGCACTTTTAGATTCTTCATTTGCACCCACTGGCTCACACGACCATGCCAGCCCATGCTGCAGGATTCCAGCCAGGAGTGGGAGTGGATGTGGGCATCCTTCAGCACTGTGCACCACCGAATGCACACACCATCCCCTACCACCACACCAGGACCCATGCTTACACTGGGGCCAATACTGCAGTTCTGGCCAATATGGGCCCTTGGGTCCACGAACATGTTGCCCACGATGCCAGGGCCTGAGCATAGTCTCTCTGGTTGCTTCTGCCTCAGTGACGGCAGAAAGAGGCATGTGCCAGTGAGGAAATCCTTGGGCTGTCCAATGTCCATCCAGAAGCCCTGCAGCTCCGTGGCTACAGCTGCCCCTCCTTGGCCATAACTGGAAAAACCTCCTTCTCAATGGGAGTAGGCTGCAGCTCAACATGCAGCACAGCAGGGCTCAGGATGTACGTGCCTGTTTTGCTCTTATTGGACACAAACTCCTGCAGCTTCTCCACAAACTGGTTAATGCGGCCCGTGCCAGCCTCACATAACACCATTCCATACTTGGAAGGCTCCTCCACCTTGGTCACCAGAATGGAGCCTTCCTGGCCCTGGTGCTGATGGAACTGCACCATGGCTTGGGAGGGAAAATCACAGATGACATCACTGTTGAGGACAAACAAAGGGTCTGCAGTCTCAGAGAGCAGGTCTTGGGCCAGTGCCAAGGGCCCAGCTGTCCCCAAAGGCTCCTTTTCATGGGAGGTTGAGATTCGGATTCCAGCCTCTGCTCCTGAGCCTTCATTTCCTTCTCCAGCACCTGTGATAGGTAGTCACAGCCAGGATCGTGTGGTCCATGCCTGCTGCTGCAAGCGCTTCCATTTAATGCAGCAAGATTGACTTATTGCAGAAGTCCACCAGTGACTTTGGGGTGCTCAGTGTAAGCTCCCACAGCCATGTCCCGTGACCACCCCCCCAAGATCAGTGCTTTCATTGTGCTGACTTTGGTTCCAGATCGTCCTCCTAGTCTTCCTGGATGCCAGACCCCATATCCTGGACTGCCAGCACCCAGGATGTGATGCACGTTGGAGTATGGCTGGCCTTGAACCTTTCCATATTTAATAGTCATCAATCAGTGAGGAAGCAGATGCCTGCCACCCACCTGTGAAGATGACAAGAACCCATGGGCAGCTCACAGGGTGGAGGCTGCCCTCTGCCTCCAAGGAGCTCGGCCCCTCCACTGTGTCCTCAGAACATACCTCGGCAGGGACCTGTGAGGCTGGCAATGAACAGGTCTGTAATCAGTCTTGGAGGAGACACACAGCAAGAAACTAAATCTGTTGCACATCCAGGGACATCTCTGTGAGCAACTTGAGCTCACTATGGACTCAAGACTCAGGGAAGGAGAAAGAGAAAAGGAGCTGATGAATTGAATCTTTAAAAATTAAGGATGAAGCTGGGTGCTGGTGGCTTATGCCTGTAATCCTAGCTATTCAGGAGGCAGAGATAAGTAGAATTGAAGTTCGAGGCCAACCCAGGCAAAAAATGTGAGACCCTATCTCAAAAATACCCAACACAAAAAAGGCCTGGTGGAGTGGATCAAGTGGTAAAGCACCTGCCTAGCAAACATGAGGCCTTGAGTTCAAACCCCAGTACTGCCAAAAAAAGAAAAAAATTAAGGCTGAGAGCTGGTGTAATCCCAGCATTTGGGAGGAGGATGCAGAGTTCAAGGCCAGCCTGGGCTACATAGTGAGAACCTTCCTCAAAAAAAAAAAAAGCAAGGAAAAGTTCTGTTTGGGGGTGGGGGTGGTGTTGAGACAGGGTCTCTCTATGTAGCTCAATCAGGTCTGGAGCTCTTGATCCTGCTGCCTCAGCCTCCCGAGTGCTAGAATATCAAGCCTGAGCCTCCATACTCAGCTTTAATGATGAGTATTTATGTGGAAGGAGAGGAAAGACTCCATGCTGCGTGGAGTAACTATATTGTAAGGATGAAGCCGGAACCAGTGGTTCACACCTATAATCTGAGCTACTTGGGAGGCTGAAATCTGAAGGAAGCATGGTGGTTTGCAGCCAGCCAAGGCAAAAAGTGAGATCTCATTTTCAAAATAACTAGAGCAAAAAGGGCTAAAAGCATGGCTTAAGCAGTAGAATGCCTGCCTAGTGAACACAAAGCCCTGAGTTCAAACCCCAGTTTTCCCCCAATCAAAAAAAAGTAAGAGTGAGCCAAGCATTTCACTGACTGATGCTGTATTCCCTCCTCTACTGAAATTCTTCCAGATTCTCTCTGTCAAGTGGTTGACCCAAGCCAGAGCATCCTGTTAGACTACAGTTCTTCAGGAGCACATCTGGGTTTATATATATATATGCATATATATATATATATAATCATTTTATTAGGAATAATTCCAAATGGGTTATGAAGAAAACTTGTTCATTACTTTTGATGAGCTTTTCAAAAACTCTTAATGAAGATATATTCACCAATAAACAATAAAACATTAACAGAATTATCATACACTGGACAAAGAGTCAGGCTGATACTAAAAGCAGCATGCAACATAAAAAAGATAACAATATAAAGGAAGACAATCTGCTGAGGGTTAAAAACCATGTCAGTACGAACTCTTTGTAAACAGCACAGAATTAACTACCAAATCCAAACCACATCAAGGTAAGCTTGGCCAATGGAAGCCAGGAGTCAACGGTGGGGAAAAAAAGTTTCTCGGTGCAAGAACACTGTATAGTGTTTTGGAGCGTTTCCCTGGCTGGTTCAAGCAGTATTAGAAAAAATTTTGGCAAGGGATATAAGTAAATACAAATGGAATGCTACACTTATAAATCAGCAGACTGTCCCAGGAATGATACTAGTGTTGGTAAAGTAGCAAGGGGGTAACTTTGAAACATTATTTGTTGTGGGCTCAAAAACATTCAAAACTGATTCATTTAAAAGTGTCACAATAAGCTTAAGGGAAGTATAATTAAGAGGATACTTTTCCCCCCCCAGGAGAATTTCTTTAACACCAAGCATATTACTAAATAGCAACATGATACTTGGTAAAAGTAATTGGCAACAAAACAAGTTTTAAACGCTGTAATATTCTGCCCAAACCAGTCCCAAATGCTGTTTAATAACCAAGATGCAAATTAATTTTGTTGTAACAAGCCTAGACGAATTCTATGAAACATGTCCTTGGTTAGATAGCCAGTTTCATTTAGCATTTTGAAAGCTCACTTGACAGCCAGCTGAGTCCCTCATTCAGGCCTGTTCCTGGTGTAGCACAAGTGGCTTGGACATCCCACGTTCTGTTACGAAGACTGAAGACCTGGTTTATCTGTCATCTCACTGATGGCCGTAGCATTTGGCAAATCCTGTTTGTTTGCAAAAAGCACCAGCACTGCATTCTACAGCTCATTTTCCAGAAGCATTTTCTTCAGCACATCTGCTCCTTTCTGAATTCATTCACAGTCATTGTTGTCTACTACAAAAATAAGACCCTGGGTTATTCTGGAAGTAATGCCTCCGAAGAGGCCTAATTTTATCTTCACCACCAACATCCTATACTGTGAAACAAATGTTCCTAGATTCTACTGTTTCCACATTAACACCACTGGTAGGAATGGTGGTGACTATCTCCCTTATCTTCAGTTTGTACAGCAGCATCCAATCCAACCACCAAAATGCGCATCTGTTTCTTGCTGAAGAGATGGGAGAAGAGAGAGGAGATGGTGAGGCCCATAGTGGTAGTGGCACTTGCGATGGGCACAAGAAGGGGTCTGAAGTGTCCTTGGGCTTTCTTTCACACTCACGACAAACTGAGCGGAAGAAAAGAAAAAAAGCAAAAGAAGAAAGGCAGCTGGGACTGCTCCCCTGCTGGCGTGTTTTCCAGGGTAAGGAAGCCTGTAAATACCAGCTGCCCGGCTCCCCAAGTAACCCGAGGCATGTGTGGGCAGTCACTGAAGTAGAATGGCTCACTGGAGAAGCCGGAGTGTGCGTGCGTGGGAGAGATAGAGGGAGATAGTACAGGGTGGGAGAGACCCCAGAAAGAGCTGCTGAAGTACACTCAAGATCAGTGCTGAGACTCTGTTGGTGGAATGAGGAGGTCAGATGAACAGATTGCTGTTTATTTGAAAGGGCTGGGCAGAAAGTCAACTGAAAGAAAGTGGTTGAGGGCTGATGTGACTCACTATGTTAGGCAATTTCTATTACTGTAACAAATGACCTGAGATAATCAACATAAAGAGGAGAGAAGTTTATTTTGGCTCACAGTTTTGGAGGTTTCAGTTGATGCTTGATTGGCGCAGTTGCTTTTGAGCATGTGATGAGAGCATCATGGTAGGAGCTTGTGGTGGAGACCCTCACCTCATGGCCAAGAGTGAAAAAGAGCACAAGAGACCAGTGTCCCACAGGGTGTCTTCAAGGACACTGTCAGTGATCTAAAATCCCCCACCTCTTAAAGGATTTCCAACACCTTTCCATAGTGCCAAAGTGAAAACCAAGTGGGAGACATTTTAGATCCAAAGTAGAGCAGCTATCTTCTGGTTCTGTGTGCAACCTTCATGATCCAATAGCAAGATTTTCTTTGAGTTAGCACAATATGCCTTCCCATCCTTCATGTGCATGGGGGGAACATAAGGAGGACACAGGGTGTGAGCACTGCACATTGGATCCCAGGTCAGTCTCAGAGCAAATGCATCTGCTTGCATTTGACCTTGAGTGTCCCAGTCACTTCCAGCTCTGAGCCAGCTCTTGCCTCAACTTTCCAGCTTCCCCTCCCTGTAAACTTGGCCACACTTTCCGTCTTGATTCCCAAGCTAACAGCAATAGGCAAGACATCAGTGTCATGGAGCCTGTCCAGGCTCATTCCCTGGGTGGAGAAGGCAGGAGGAGGAGGAGGCAGCAGCCCCTGCACTCATGTGCCCTGGTGGAGAAGGGAGGAGGAGAAAGAGGCAGCAGCTCCTGCACACATGTGTGAAGGGCAACCCAGATGGGAATGCCAGGAGCCCTTCCTGACCGTGTGGTGGCTTTTGCCAGATGCTAGGGCTGCTCTGACAGTGTGTACCAGAGAAGAGGCCTGGGCCCTCAGCTGGCCTGGGAGCTGGGAGCACTGTATTTTGGCCCCCGTGTGGGAGTAGTTGGGTACTCACTCAGTTGGCTTGTTCCTCTGAGAGACCCATCTGCCCTATCTCCCCAGCAAGAGGCACCACCATGGCGCTGCCAGTGCTGCCTGTGACACCTTCTTCGATGCAAAGAAATGGACGCTCCAAGAAGAAGGGGATTTTGCCACTCTGTTTACTCTGTAACCTTGGGGCTTGTCACGTAGTAGTACTAAATAAATATTTGTCTATTTAATTAGGTGTTTACAAATTACCTGATCAAAGACTAGCAGCATTTTTTTTCTTTTTTTTTTTCAGCACTGGGACTTGACTCAGGACCTGCATCTTGAACTGCTCCACTGGCCCTTTTTTGTGAAGGTTTTTTCCAAGATAGGGTCTTGAGAACTATTTGCCCAGGGTTGGCTTTGAACCTAGGTCCTCCTGGTCTCTGCCTCCTGAGTAGCTAGGATTACAGGTGTGAGCCATCAGTGCCTGGTACTAGCAACCCTTTTAAAGGGTTACAATCTGGAAAGAGCTATGGCAAAAATATTGCAGAGCCTGAATTCAAGATCACTCCACTCATTTAACATTTATTGAGCACTTACTGTTTACCAGGCACAATGATAGATGCTTGGGATACAGAAATGATTCAAATATGATCCCAGACTTCAAAAAGTCACAAGAGGCATTACACAAGTGAAAGACCAAATAATGGTACAGGAGTTGGGGGAATTAGGGAGAACTGGGTACAATAATGGGTCCTGACCTCCAGTAGATGGAATTTTAAATATTTCTGTAACACTTAATCTAAGTATATATTTAATCTTGTCATGTCAGTAACTGGAGGCTAATGATTATTTCTGCTTTTTACAAAGGTTGTTGTGGATTAACTGAGCTAATGCAGGGCATAGCCTGCAGCAAAGCCAGTAAGCACGATGCTCCCAAAGAGAAGCAGCGTGTTGCATGTGAGGAGGCGGTGGCGGCAGGACTCCACAGAGGAAGCACTCAAGCTGAGTCTTCCAGGATGAGTGAAGGTTGATAAGCGGACAGAGGGGAGGACAATGAAGACTAGGGCGATACACAGTCTTTCTAGGCCCAGCAGATGAAGTGACTCAGGGGGCCACGGGGTAAGTGCTCAACACAGTAGCCACCATGATTGCACATGTGTGCGTACACACACACACACACACACACACACACACACACACACACACGTCACGGGAAGGTCCTGCTTTTCTTCATGGCATCACTGCAGTGTCGTGTACACACTTAGGGCCTCTGAACTGACTCTTAGGATGTACCTCAGCTGCATCCCCAAAAACACAGAAGATACCCCTGGTTAATGATTGATGTTGACCCTTTGTGAGTTGTCAGTCTGCACAAAGTAGGAACCAGAGTCCATCTAAAACTGCCCTGCTGCCGGGCTCTGTTCTGAGCACTTTATCTGTATGCACCTGTTTAACCCTCACAACAGGACAATAAGGTAGGTACCATTATTTGTCCCATTTTATAACTGGGAAATCAAGAGAGGTTAGGCCTGGGGACACACAGCTATTGGATAGTGGAACCTGGTCCAGACTTGGGGCTGCTGGCCACTATGCTACATTATAGAACCATAATATGGGGTCAAAAATCACAATTTTTACTGTTTCTCTACGTATAAAAGCCAGCTTTGTGAGAGGTATTGGAGACCTACAGACAGCTAGACCATTTCAATTCTCAGCTCCCAGCGACTGTCTAGACCCTCTTCTCAGGAAAACAAAGAGTTACAAATGCAAATCTTGGCGTTCTGGGCTCCTGACGCATATCCATAGTCCCATGACAGGCCTGTGAACTTGAGGTTAATGGGTCCAAGGTTTCCTGCTGGGGAAGGCTGGGGCAGGGAGAGACGAGTTTGCTGGAGAGGATCAAGCAGGAGGCAGCCCTGCTGTGAGGTTGGACCAGGCCCAGTTGAGCAGGGCAGAGACAAGGTGCTACTTGGCCTCCCGGCTCAATGCTGCAGAGATGAAAACACTCACCTCCAACTCTGAATCATCTGTTGCTATTTCCTTGTGTGTTTTTGTAAGAAAAGAAGGCTTTATTTGGAATGATTTGCTAGCATCTTATAAATCAAGAGACACACAACGGACTTAAAGGAGCTACAGAAATTTACAGACACAAGGGGGCTATAAATTATAAACCCGTTCCAATGTTCCCAAAGCAGGGCATGTAAACTCAGCTTCAGAGAAGAGAACAGAGTGAAGTCAACTAATTGTTCAAGGGGGAGAGAGATTCACAATCTAGCACATGGAGTGCAGTTATCCTCTTTTAAAAAATTGAATCAAGGTCATCCTTGAACAGGATGCAAAAGGAAAAAGCTGGGAAAGTCCAGCAATGAAATGCCACAGCCATACCGCTACCCACGTCGAGTTCCAAAAGGCTCGCTCTTTATCTCTAAATAATTTGCTTCCCTTCTGTTGCTCTCCTCTGAGAGACGAGGATTTAGATATGTCATTGTCCCTGTATGCACACCCAGTTTTTTAAGTTGTCATTTTTCAGCTGGGCTCCCATGGCTCATGCCTATAATCCTAGCTACTTGGGAGGCTAAAATCAGGAGTCTTACGGCTTGAGGCCAGCTGGGGCACAGAGCTCATGAGACCTCCATCTCCAAAATAACCAGAGCAAAATGGACTGGAGGTGTGGCTCAAGGAGCAGAGCACCTGCTTTGAATGAATGAAGCCCTGAGTTCAAACCCCAGTGCCTCCAAAAAAATTAAAAATTACCATTTTTCTGTTTATTGCAACTGTTAGCATTGTAACTTTAAAATATACTTAGAAACCTCTATCTCTTGCTCATTCACCTTTTAACAATCTCTTGTTTCCCTCCTGTGCAGGTGAGAATGTGGAGTCATCCAAACCCAGGTCATCCTCAAACCCCAGAGCCTGCTGGGGTTCTTGAAACACTTTTTGCTGGACACCTGTCATCTGCTATTTTTACACTTGTAACTAGGCAAAAAGAGCGGTTACCCTTCAGGCATGGTGGCACATACCTATAATCCCAGAATTAGGGCAATGGAGATGATCATGAGTTCCAGGCCACCCATCCTGGGCTCCATAGTAAGACTCTTTAAAAAAAAAAATATGGAGCTGTTGCGCCAACGACTGACTCTCCTGGCAGTTAAAATGTCCCATAAACTGGTGGAGGAAGGGCATTTATGGAGTGGATTTTGCAGAGTCCTGGAGACCTGGGCCCATTTGAATTCCCTCATTCCCTTGGAAGCAGGGTTAAAGAGTTACTCTGGGATTTGACAGCAATAGGGATTGTTAGGTAGACTCCTCACAGGCTCCCTGTTCAACACTGTTGCTTATTCAACAGCAGCAAAAGACAATGAAGGTATTGAGTGAATGGCTGTTTGTTTAGGGGCCCGCCCCAACTGTGGGAAGACATGAAAGGTCTCCTTCTTCTGTAGAAATGGGAAGGACTAGATTTGTTCTCATCCCCACTTTGATGATTTAAAGCCAGATCAGACCTGGGCACAGCCGAAATGGTTGTTTCTGAAGGTTTTACACAGATTTACTATTTTTATCAGAGCCTAGAGCCCACGTCCATGTATGCAAGGAGACATGTAACACTGGCTGTCTTAGGGTGGAGGCTAGTATGTAGCTTTTTTTTTTTGGCCGTACTGGGGTTTGAACTCAGGGCCTCACACCTCCAAGTCCATTTTGCTCAGTTATTGTGGACATGGAGTCTCACAAACTACTTACCCATGCTGGCCTGGAACCACAATCCTCCAGATCTCAGCCTCTCTAGTAGCTAGAATTACAGGTCTGAGCCACCAGCACCCGGCTTATTAGTCAGTTTTCGTGAGTTTTACAAACAGGCCCCAAAAGGCCTCTGCTCCTGTGGCTAATCTAACAATCTGTGCTAAAACTAAGGTAAGGCGTGAGGAGGCAGTTAGCTAACACTAGCACAAGAGAGTGGCCTGGAAACTGTAGAATATCCAGGATGGTGGGCTCTGGTCACACTGAGCAAGCTGACCATGGCAGGCCTATACCTCTGAGAAATGTAGGTATTGTTGGGCTGAAATTTCATTCAAAAGTGCAAGAAAGGGTAGCTTCTTGGTTTGTCTGTGACTATTTTCTTGCTATGGTTTGGGTGTATCCCCCAAATTTGTGTGTTAGAAGTCCAATCTCCAGGGCTGGCTCATATCTGTAATCGCAGCTATTCAGGAGGTGTAGATTGGGAGGATTGTGGTTCAAGACCAGCCTGGGGAAAAAGTTAGCAAGACCCTATCTCAACCAAAACAAGCCAGGCATGATGGCAAATGCCTGTGGTCCCAGCTATGTGGGAGGCATAGGTAGGAGGATAATGTGCCAGGGAAAAGTGTAAGACTCTACCCAAAAACTAACTGAAGTGGAAAGGGCTGGGGTGTGACTCAAGTGTTGAGGCCCTGATTTCAAACCCCAGCACAGCTGAAGAAGAAGAAGAGGGAGGAGGAGGACGAGGAAGGAGGAGAAGGAGGAAAAAGAAGAAAAAGAAGCCCAAATTCCAAAGTTGTGTTGGGAGGCTGGACTTATGAGAGGTGGTTATGTGGTAAGGCCTGCACGCTCAGGAGTGGATTAACAATATTCTCCAGGAGTGAATTAGCTCACATGGGAGTGGGCTCATTTTCTGCACAGCAGGTTGTTATCAAAATAAGTTTTCCCTCTTCACGGTCCTCTTGCCTTGCCAGAGGCTGCGGATCCTGGCGCCATGCTCTTGGACTTCTAAGCCTCCAGAACTGTGAGTCAAATAAACTTCTTTTCTTTATAAATTACCAAGTCTGTAGTATTCTGTTATAGCAACAGAAAATGGACTAGCACCCTTATCTTTCACTGAGCCCCCTGTTGCCTCTCGTGAGGCAGAGGACTCCCACTTGTCTATGAAAGGTAACACAGGAGAATGTGTTTTCTCTTGGTTTAGAGCAGTCTCTTCCAGTTTACCCCAGCCCCTTTAAATAAAGATCTATCTACCTTGCTTCCTCCTCCTCCTCCCCACCCCTTTCTCCTCCTCCCCTTTCTCCTTGTCCTTTCCTTCCTTCCTTCCTTCCTTCCTTCCTTCCTTCCTTCCTTCCTTCCTTCCTTCCTTCCTTCCTTCCATCCTTCCTTCCTTCCTTCCTTCTTCCTCCTCCTTCTCCTTCTTTCCTTCTCTCTCCTTCATCCCTTGCTTCTTTAGCAAAGATGATATGTTTGCAGGCACTAATGTAACAAGGCAGAACAAACCAGGTGACATCAACAACAGAAATGTCTCATCTCACAGTTCTCAAAATCTGAGTTCAAGGTGTTGGCAGGGTCGGTTCCTTCTGAGGGCTGGAGGGGCAGGATCTGCTCCAGGCCTTTCTTAGCTTGTGCAGGCCATCTTCCTCCTGTGTCTCTTCACATGGCCTCTCCCCAGGTGCGTCTGTCTCAAACTTCCTCTTTCTGTAAGGACACCTATTTCCAAATAAGGTCACCTTCTAAGGTCCTGGGATAAGGGAACACAGTTCAACCCATATGAAGGCTATCTGGCTGTAGAAGCACCTTGAGAGAAAGGCTGTGCATGTGTCCTCATGGGTGATGGGTTTGTGGCCCATGCTCTGTGTCCTTCTTGATCTGTGATCTGATCCGGAAGCATCTGCCACCTGCCCACTCAGATGAAGGTGGACTTTCCTCGTTCTGTTGGCCCCTATGTCTGAGATCCCTCTGGTCATTTGGTTTTTACATTTTGGGCATCTCACTCTCCCTCAGCCTTTTGACTCCATGGGTACTGAGTATTCAGCCCCTTGGTGGCTTGGGACGCTCAGCCACCTCTGCACTTCATCATGGGGAAGAGGGCTCTGGGAGGCCATGTTGGATGTGGATCTTTCCCAAGGTCCTAAGGAAAGAAGAAACATCCCTCCTGCTCTGGGGGTCTCCTGAGTCTGCCCAAGTGGGGAACAGGACATGCCCCGCCCCCTCCATGCCACTCTTCTGCCTCTCCCCATTTTTCTCACAGGAGATGTGGTCTACTTGTTCCCTTGGTGGGTAAGCTTACTTAAGTTATCTCTACTTATAGCTTGTAGTAAAAGTCTAATCCATTCTTTCTTTTTTTTTCTTTTCTTTTTGAGATGAGGATCTCACTGTGTTGCCTAGCCTCCCTAGGAGCTGGGACTACAGGCGTACACTAGCACCCTCAGCTTAAGCTACACTTGTTTTTTTTGATGCTTCTTTTTTTATTATTGTTGTACTAGGGGTACATTGTGACATTTGCAAAAGTTTTTACAATATGTCATAGTTGAATTCACCCCCTCCATCATTCTCCTTTATTAAGCTATACTTTTGAAAGCTAAAGGGCACTTTGGGAATTTAACAGGAAAATTCTCTCCTAAAACAGTCTTGCTGGGGGAGAAATGACACGAGCCTGGTATGCACATATGAATAATAAAACAATAAAAAAAAACAGTCTTGCTTTCAAGATCAGTGCCTTCAACTTTTTGATCATGCACCCCTAAAATTGAGCATATACATATCTATTTCATATATGTATATGTATCTATAGTATAGTGTGAAAACTACATATATCACAAGCTTTATAAAAAAAATTGAGGGCTCAAGCAGTAAGTAGAGCGTTTGCCTAAAAGTGCAAAGCCCTGAGTTCAAATCCTAGTACCACACACACACAAAAGTAAGCATGTATATATACAGTCATCCCTCAGTATTCCCAGGGAATGGGTTCCAGGACCATCTGCAGATGCTTAAGTCCCTTACATAAAATGGCATAGTAACAGGGCATGGTGACCCTGTAATCCTAGCACTCAGGAGAGGGAGGAAAAAGGATCAACACATAACCTGTACATACAGCCCATGTACTATGAGTCATCTCTGGACTGTCCAGAACACCTAGCCCAGCAGTGCTATGGACACAATTGTACTGTTTAGGGAGTCATGAGGAGAAAAATGTCTGTACATGTTCTATACAAATGCACTTCTTTCTTTGAATATTTTTTAGAATTCATGGATATGGAAGTCCAACTGTAACTAATACACAGATGGCCACATATATACATGGATATATGTATGATATATATATTCATATACACATGTGTGGTATAGTCTTAAAACTGGGTACATTTAATATTGTACTAATAGTGCATGCTTTATAAAATATACATCCACAAATGGACATTTTGAAGGATAATCTAAAAAATGAAAACAGAAGTTCAGTTATTTTCTTTCTGCATCCCATTGTGTTGATTTGGGTACACCCCACTTTGAAGACTACTTTTCACTATTATTGTCTTGTAAAGGATTTTTTTAAAGGCATTTGTCTGCTCACCATCTCTAGCCATAAAGGAAATGCAAATCAAAACCACACTAAGATTCTACCTCACCTCTGTTAGAACAGTCATCATTAAAAACTCCACTAACAACAGGTATTGGTGAGGATGTGGGGAAAAAGGAACCCTGGTACACTCCTGGTAGGAATGCAAGCTAGTGCAATCACTCTGGGAAAAAATTTGGAGGCTTTTTAAAAATCTAAACATAGATCTGCCATATGATCCAGCAATCCCACTCCTGGGGATATACCCAAAGAAATGTGACACAGGTTACTCCAGAGGCACCTGCACACCCATGTTTATTGCAGCGCTATTCACAATAGCCAAGATATGGAAACAACCAAGATGCACCACCACTGATGAATGGATCATGAAAATGTGATGTTTATACACAATGGAATTTTACTCAGCCATGAAGAAGAATGAAATCTTATCATTCACAAGTAAATGGATGGAACTGGAGAACATCATCCTGAGTGAGGTTAGCCAGGCTCAGAAGACCAAAAATCGTATGTTCTCCCTCATATGCAGACTTTAGATCGAGCTAGGGCAAATGCAGCAATGTTGTTGGACTTGGGTCGCATGACACGGGGACAGCACACTTGGGAGGTATGGGGATAGGTAGGAAACCCAAAACATGATAGCGTTTGACGTTCACACTGCAGAGGAGCTAATACAGAAACCTTAAAGTGACAGAGGTCAATATGAGAAGGGGATCAGGAACTAGAGAAAAAGTCAGTTAGAGATGAATCAACTTGGGTTGTAACACATTTATACATGGAAGCAATGCTAGGAATCTCTCTGTATAGCTATCCTTATCTCAACTAGCAAAAACACTTTTGTCTTTCTTATTATTGTTTATACTCTCTCTTCAACAAAATGAGAGATAAGGGCAGAATAGATTCTGCCTGGAAGCGAGGGGAGATGGGAGGGAGAGGGAGAGAGGGTAGGGGAGAGAAATGGCCCAAACAATGTATGCACATGTGAATAAACGAATAAAAAACATACGCATCTGTCAGGCAAAGCTGAGCAATGACCTGGTGGTTCTCAGTGGTCTCGCTCTTATCCCGAAGCGTGGAAACCTACTGACCGAATGGGTGGAGTGCCAGAGCATCATGACGCAAGTGAGAGAAATGCACAGGAGTTGAATGTATTCAAAGTGTAATGCCCGGTCCATGGAAACCAAAGGTGATACCCAGTCCTCACTGCTAAATCCTGAGAGCAGAACAGCTGCCTCTACGGTGCACAACACATCCTGTCATCAGTTGAGGACTGATGTATTAATACTGGTCATCGCCTACCTTCCTTGGAACTACAGGACAGCTAGGATGCTCTTCCTGTCAGCAGGAGAAACGTATGGACAACCTGTAGGAGGAGCTGCCAGGAGATTCAGGCAGAGCAAGGAGAGAGCTGAGGTCTGTGTGCTGAGGATACTGAAGGACATGCGATCTGAATCAGGGCTTAGCTGTGATGACCCTGCTCCTCCAGCCTGAGCAAATCCCCGTCCTGACTAATGATCCCACCACTGGTCCACTTGGAAGTCCCCAAGTCAGTCCTGAGATAGGTACAGAAGTGGGGTATCCCTGAAAGTACAGCATTTCTCCCATGGGACCATGGAGAAGCCAGGGAGTCAAGGGAACAGACCACACAAATTCTCTTCCTGCATTTCAGTAAAGACCTGGGACAAAGATTAGGGCATTTTTGGAGGTTTCCAGTAACTGGTCACTTACCCAAGATTTCTTTTTTTTTTTTTTTTTTTTTTGTGGTACTAGGGCTTAATCTCAGGGTCTTCCACTTGCTAGGCAGGCGCTCTACCACTTGAGCCAGGCCTCCAGCCCAAACCCAAGGTTTCTTATGTTGGTCTACTCTGGCAGCAATTGTAGTATACCCAAGTAGAAAGAGAAGGAAGTTCACTTTGTTTGTCTGGTTTTGTGTTTCGAGATAGGATCTCACTATGTAGCCCAGGCCAGTCTTCAACCTGTGATCCTCCTGCCTCTACCTCCCAAGAACTGGGATTATAGATGTGTCCCATCACACCAGGCCTTAAGAACAGGAAGTTCTTAAATTCTGACTTCTATTTTTGAATTTGATGACCTTGGGTGAGTTGACTGCACTAAACCTGTTTCCTACTGATAAAATGGTCCAATACAAGAACATAACGTATACATAGAGTTCATTATGACACTCTACATACAATAGACATTTTAACAATCCTGGCTAAAGTTAGCTGATAATGGGCTGGCAGTGTGGCTCAAGTGGTAGAGCACCTGCTTAGCAAGTATGGGGCCCTGAGTTTAAACCCCAACGCTGCCAAAAAAAAAAAAGATAGCTGATAACAGATAAAAGCAAGAATTCTTAAAATGTTTTTTCCTCCTAAATTTCCTAGCATCTCTTGCCTCTCTCATGCCTGCTTCTCCACCCAAAACTTGGAGTTATTTAAAGTGGTTTGCTTCAAAAGCAAAATTTCTAGAAATGTGTAATATTTCTAATTTAAAATTAATATGGTGCTGGGTATGGTGATCCATGCTTGTAATCTCAGAGAAGGCAAGAGGATTTCAAGCTCGAGGCCAGCTTTGTCTGCACAGCAAGACCCTGTCTTAAAAAACAAACAACAAACAAATTGATGTGAGTTTTGCATGTAGAGATGTTCTAGGTTGTTACTAGGAAAATCATCAGTGTTTCTTACCATGTTTCTCTACGCTTTGTCACGTCCTGTATTCTCCTGACCCACCCCTTGTTTCCATAGCGTTTATACACACTTCCCATGCCCCCTAACCCTGATACTTTTACATTTTTGGTAGGAAGCTCTTGAAAAGCTGGCCATCTTCAAAATCAAAAGGGGTGCATGGCTCATGCCGGAACTTGGTTGAGTGAGAGAGGGTGGAAATAAATATTTATTTGAAGGCTGTGCATGGGAGGGGAGACAGGTCTCACTGCTGCTTGTAGTTGAACTTGCATGGCTGTCTGTGGACAGCAGGCACAGAACTGGTCAAGCCTCCATTGGCCCTAAAGTGGCCTGCTCACAGCAAACAGCAGCCACCTCTAGTTGCTTGCTTGGGTGCCAGGATTGTCTTCAGACATCCTTCTTCTCAGTCTCCCTGGAAGTGTGATTGGATTTCCCAGGGAAACCACAGCTAGGAATGACAGGCCTAAAGGTCCTGGAGCTGGCTCACCAGATGTGCACAGAGCTGGCTTTCAAGGAAGAGGGTCAGCAAACTGGCAGGTAGGGGTTGAGGGGATGGGACAGGTGAGTGAAGCTAGAGACCGGAATGAATCCACCCTGGGGCTTCTCTGGATGGGCAAATCTGTGGGGAGCATCACCGTGGTGACCTGGACAATTTATGACATGCAGAAGAGGAAACTGCCCCTCTTTCTACTAAAGTCTACCCCGACTGTTTTTATTAAAAATAAATGTGCAACGACATGATCCTATACCTTAAAGACCCAAAAAACTCTACTCAGAAGCTTCTAGACATCATCAATAGTTATAGCAAGGTAGCAGGATATAAAATCAACATAGAAAAATCATTAGCATTTCTATACACTAATAATGAACAAACTGAAAAAGAATATATGAAAACAATTCCATTTACGATAGCCTCAAAAAAAATCAAATACCTAGGTGTAAACCTAACAAAAGATGTGAAAGACCTCTACAAGGAAAACTATACACTTCTGAAGAAAGAGATTGAGGAAGACTATAGAAAGTGGAGAGATCTCCCCTGCTCATGGATTGGTAGAATCAACATAGTAAAAATGTCGATACTCCCAAAAGTAATCTACATGTTTAATGCAATTCCCATCAAAATTCCAATGACATTCATTAAAGAGATTGAAAAATCTACTGTTAAATTTATATGGAAACACAAGAGGCCACGAATAGCCAAGGCAATACTCAGTCAAAAGAACTATGCAGGAGGTATCACAATACCTGACTTCAAACTATATTACAAAGCAATAACAATAAAAACAGCATGGTACTGGCACAAAAACAGACATGAAGACCAGTGGAACAGAATAGAAGATCCAGATATGAAGCCACACAACTATAAGCAACTTATCTTTGACAAAGGAGCTAAAAATATACGATGGAGAAATAGCAGCCTCTTCAACAAAAACTGCTGGGAAAACTGGTTAGCAGTCTGCAAAAAGCTGAAACTAGATCCATGTATATCACCCTATACCAAGATTAACTCAAAATGGATCAAGGATCTTAATATCAGACCCCAAACTCTAAAGTTGATACAAGAAAGAGTAGGAAATACTCTGGAGTTAGTAGGTATAGGTAAGAACTTTCTCAATGAAACCCCAGCAGCACAGCAACTAAGAGATAGCATAGATAAATGGGACCTCATAAAACTAAAAAGCTTGTGTTCATCAAAAGAAATGGTCTCTAAACTGAAGAGAACACCCACAGAGTAGGAGAAAATATTTGCCAACTATACATCAGACAAAGGACTGATAACCAGAATATACAGGGAACTTAAAAAACTAAATTCTCCCAAAACTAATGAACCAATAAATGTGCAGGGCTGAGGGTGTGGCTCAAGCAGTAGATTTTCTGTCTAGCAAGTGCGAAGCGCTGACCTCAAACCCCAGCCGAAATTAAGTTAAATTAAATTTTAAAATAATGTATAAAAGGCAAACTTTTAAAAATGGGGGCTGGGGATGTAGTTTAGTAATACAGCACTTGACCTAGCATACACTAGGCCATAGGTTCGATCCCCAGCACCTCAAGAAAAAAGAGATGCAGGCAGGTGACCTTTCTGCCCCCACGGATTTGCTTTCACATCTCTCTCTAGGTCTCTCAGGCTGAACTTGGTGGGCTCTGCTGGTGTGGGAAACACTGCCACCTAGTGGGCATTTTGATAATGTCAGCGACCTTGCTCTCCAAACCCTGTTCCAAACCATCCCTTCAGCCACCAGAGCAGGGTCACAAAGGAGCCAAGGTCTGTTGCTGCCTTTTCCAGTGGCTCCAAGAAGAAATTACTCACCAGAATATAGATATCACCAGCTAGACCTTATTTTTAACTTTTAAGAGAACTGTATTAAATGAAAAATCCAATATATGCCTCCTGAAATGATCTATTTTGTCCTACAATTATATTGCCTCTCTAGAAATGAAAACCAAGAAGCATTAGATTAGATGAGCAAAACTGCTTTTTCCTAGCTTTGCCCTTTCTAGCTATAGAACATGGGAGAAACGTCAATTCAGTAATAATATCTACTCCACAGGACTGTAAGGATTAAAAAATTCTGGCATATAGTAAATGCTTAACAAATGGCTACTTATATTTTTAATTTGGCTCTAAAATTCTATGAAATTATGGCAAGCAGAGTGGCTCAAGTGGTAGACAGCCTGCCTAGCAAGCGTGAGGCCCTGAGTTCAAACCCCAGTACTGCCAAAAAACAAATAAAATTCTACGAAACCTATAAAATGTGGTAACCTACTGACCCATTATTCACCTGAGCCTCTCTGTTCTCTGGAACCCAGTCCTACCTGAGGTTCAGGCCATGGAAATACTGTTTCAACCATACTCTCCTTGCTATTCTAGAGTTACCATGCTCTGCCATTCTGGGTTTCCTCAAAAATAAAAACAAAAACAAACAAACCCATACACCATCCAGCACACATCAAGAATTCTGACCAGAAAGGGCTGGAAGAACCACAATTGACAGAGTAGAGGAGGAGAAGAGCTGCAAGGAATTATTATTGTTTATTATTATTATTATTATTATTATTATTATTGACCATTGGAGGCCAATTCGCCTTCAGCACTTACATTTCTGGCCTTAGAATTTTAATTCAAGTGACTTATTAAAACTTAGATGTGATTCAGCAGCACATGGCAGGGGAGGGGGGGGACTTCCAAATAGATTGAAACAAAGCAAATCAAACAGCAACTAGAAAGGCCATCTAAGGGAAAAGCCCTGGGCTGGGAATGGGACAGGGTGAGGTGGGCTGGGGAGTGGCAAAGGGTCTGTGAGAGGTGAGAAGAGCTTAGCCAAAAGGCTGCCAAGATAGTGAGAGAGAAGAAAAAGAGAAGGGGAGAGAGAGGGAAGGTGAAGGAAGTGAGAGTGAAGTCCTGTAGATTTTCTGTACAAAAAGAAACCTCTTGGGCCCATTCTTCATTCTTTAAATACTTCCCATGCTCCTCTCTGTGCTGGACGTGTGTTGGTGGGCAGGGAGCAAAACCAGATGCCGCAAGAACGCAGCTTTCCTCTGTAAGAATTCAGCACCTCCGAGGTTCAGATACTTACTTGCAAGGTTTTACCCAAACCTCAGATCTTGGTGCGTTTCATCAAATACCCTTTGGCCTGATGTGAGAAGTTTCAGGCTCAAGAGTCTTCTTTGTTAGCAGAAGCACAAGCTATAGAACTTTCTGTGGAAATATTGTGGTTTTGGTTGTTGTCTGAGAGAAGACGTTGCATTTTGTAACATCCATACTTTGGAATCCATTGAACCAAACATTGCAGACATGTACTCAAAACAAATAAAATTATGTTCTGCGTGAAATAGAAACAAGAGCACATCTGATCACTACAAAAAGCACTTGACTGTATTTTGTATTCTCATGAATGGGCATTGTTGACAGACCATTCTTAAACTCAACCAATTAGAACTCAGTGACTGAACCATGGGCTTAGCTATGTCACTTTATGAATAAAGATTAATTGAGATTAATTGAGAAGTAATCACTGCTGTTTGGTAACAGCAGTTAAACAAAACATGAAGTTACAACATTACAAGAACAAAAACTGTAAACCAGCTCATTGAAAAGATAAAGCCACTGACTTTGGAGGTTATAGTTTGCTTCCATGTGACTGACTTCACTTTGTAGTCACTTGATTTACAACAAAGGTCCCAGCCATGCAGTGGGAAAAGGATGGTCTTTCCAGTAAATGGTACTGATTCACTGGATATTCAAATGGGAAGAAATGAACCTTGAACTCTACATCATACTGAACACACACTCACAAAAATACAGGCACATCATAGGCCTAACTGTGAAATGTGAAATAGTAACACTTCTAAAAGGCAGCATGGAATATGTTCCTAGGTGGCCCACAGGGCAATGCACAATTAGGTGACATCTGGGGTAATGTCAGATTATGCTGGCTACCAGGACTTGGCATGGTCAGGAAAGGCCTCTTCCCCTCAACAGCTGGACTTTGAATGAGGGTAGACTCATTCAAACTGACAGGAGTGAGAGCCTCCCATGTAGGGCAGAGGCTTGGGGGCTGATTCTGATGGCGGACAGTGTCCACTTCCTGCAAGGGCAGGGGAATAGGGTCAGCTCTGCAGTGACTCTGCTATGCCCTGAAGGAGCTTGGAAAAGAAGGGTCAATAGCTATTCTTTCCTTAGTCAATCTGCCACTGACCATTTGAAATGACACGGGCTCAGCCTACATGGTCAGAGCAAGGGCTCATTCACGTGAGGTGTATGGGATGCCTTTCCTGTGACAACATGCCCGTTGTCTCTCTCTGTTTTGTAATTACACTATCTACTTTTCAGAGAATTTATGGAGTCTGATGACTAGCTTGACATTTCTGTCTTTGAACTTCCAGATGTTCTGACCAGATTCCAACTTGCAAAGTTCCCAGCCCTTCACAGAGCTCTCTGGTACATTTCTAATCCTCCCAGGGACATTCCTATTTCCTGCTGAGAAACAAGAACACAAGCCTGCTTCCTTGAGGGCGGGGTGCTTCAGCCCTGGGGACTGGAATCTCCATTTTAGGAAAAGTGTTTGCTGTGAGTTTCCTGGGAAATAGTGTGAGACCTCACCAGAAGGATTGTCTGTAGAAGTCTGCTGCGTTCCTGAGCTGTCTAGGAAGTTCACCCTGATTGAACAGTATGTTGAAGCCAAAGTGTGTGGGTACGTGGAGCTCTTTTCTCAGCTCTGAGAAAAGGCAGGCAAAATTAAAGGATGTGAAGAAGCGAATAGAGAAAAAAGTGAAATGAACCATCCAGCTTCCACAATTATAAGCGTTTTGTTGGTTTTCATCTCTCTGCCCCTCTCCTTTTTTTTTTTGCAGTGGAGACAGGATTGGCAAACTACAACCCCATGGGCCAAATCTTGCCTACCTCTTGTTCTGTAAATAAAGTTTTATTGGAACACAGCCTACCTGCTCATTTATGTGTTGTCTATTCCTACTTTTGAATCAGAACAGCAAGGCTAAGGAACTGTGACAGAGTCTGTGTGGCCATCCATGGCTAAAATAAGTGCTATTTGGCCCTTTACAGAAAAAGCTGTCAAGCGCTACATTGGAATCTTAAAGTGAACACAAGATATCATTTCACCTGTGCCTCCATGTCAATCTCTAACAGATAAGAACTTTGCAAATGCCACACCAACAACAGGACTGTAATATTTAACAAAACGAATAATTCTATTCTCACATCTGTAATGGGGGGGTGGGGGGACTCCCACAGCTTCCCAGTTTCCATGCAAAATCACAGGTACTTGAGATCCACCATGAAAAGCATTTCAAGGAGTCTCACGAGGTGGAAGTTTTAGCAAGGATTTAGTTTAGTATAACAGGATAAAGTAGAGAGAAGTTGGGGGGGAAGGGAGAAACATTTCCAGCTCCCCATAATGGTTCTTATCCATAGTTTTGTACTTCCTGAGCTGAGAGTCCTCAAGTCAAAGTCTAGCAACCCTAATCACCAGGATCTGGGTGCCTAAGATGGGCTTGAAACATGGAGATGGCATCCAGGCCTACCCAAAACACAGGGGTACTGAGTGAGTTTTAGGGCTTCCTTTTGCCAGGCAGGCTTTCATTCTTTTTGTCCCTCTACCCATTCAAGGAGCCTTGCAGCTTGTTCACAACTCAAACAAGAAGGCAGAGACAGGTAGCCCCTTTTGTCTCCCTGTTCTTGTAACTTAGCACCCAAAAGGAGGGGGAGGGGCTAGCCGCTCTAGCTTTTTAGTTTTGACTCTTTCCATTCTAATGTCTGAGTCTCGCACTTAGCATATTTATTAAAAATAATATAATTTCCCTAATTCTTCATCTATCTATCCTGCCTCAATACCTAACATCAAATATTTGTTATATAAGAAAAAAACATTTTTACAGTTGACCCTCTCATATCATGATCTAAATAAAGTTTACATACTATATCTGGTTAATACAACTTTTTTTTTTTTTTAATGGTACTGGGCTTTGAACTCAGGGCCTTGCCACTTGAGCCACACCCCCAACCCTTTTTGGTTTAGCCATTTTTCAGATAGGGTCTCACATTTTTGCCTGGGGCTGGCCTCAGACTGTAATTCTCCTACCTATACCTCCCAAATAGCTGGGATTATAGGTTTGCACTACCACACCTGCCTCTTGATTTTATTTTGTAGAGGTAGAGAAGGTAGGGATCTTTAAAGGTTTTTTGGCTGTATTGGAGTTTGAACTCAGGGCCTCATGCTTGCTAGGCAGGTGCTCTATCACTTGAGCTATTCCACCAGCCCCATTTTGTGTTGGATATTTTCGAGATAGGATCTCATGAACTATTTGCATGGGCTGGCCTTGAACAGCGATCCTCCTGATCTCTGCCTCCTGAGTGGCTAGGGAGCCACTGGCACATGGCTTAAGTATTTCTTAATTCATTGTTATCATTGTTATTTCTCCTTTACATCTTTTTTTTTTTTAATGACTGTTATGTGTTGAAGAGACTAGACCGTTTGTCCTATAGAATCCACATTCGAGATATGGATATCGTGTAAGAGGAGCTTAACCTGCTTTTGCTGAAAAGCACTGACTCCATACTTAGACCCACAAATTAGCTAACAACAGGAGAAAAGCTTGGCAGCTCTGCCTCCATTTTGTACCTGTTGTCTTTTGCTCTGAGCCATTCTCTCCTGCAGTCACCTTGGAATCAAGGAAGGACAGGAATGATTGATAACATCTTTATGACAAGGGACCAAAACTACCCCTAAAGAGGAGCCTTGCAAGGACAGACCACCCCTTCAAATGAAGGCAATTACCTATAGTGGTGAGACTGCACCCTGGAGCACAAGTAATCTTGTCTTGTCATCCTCAAGTGATGACAGCAATAACAACTTCTCTGGAACCCTTGAAGAACAAGGACAAGATAAAGGTCAACCAGGCCCCACTCCACCCCTGGAACACACCAGTGACAGGAACTGTTTAACTATGCACACCTTTTGTCCCCATGAGCTAAAACTTATGTCTATACCCTGAAGATGACTGGAGATGGGCTGAGTGCTTACTTTGCCTCTTCCCATGGGTGTCCCAAGCCATGGAATAAACCTTTCTCTGCCCTTCACCATGTCTCTTTATTTGGTGTTTAGGGGTGAGTAGCTGAACCTGACATGGAAGCCCAGGAGTTTGAACCTGAGCAATGGGTTGCATCAGGATAGATGAGGAGACAGGGAGATTATATTATTTTGATAAATATTAGAAGGGCTAGACTTGGACATTGGAACAGAAAGTAAAAACTAAAAAGCCAGAGCCACTAGCCCCTCCCATTTCCTTTTAGATGTTTAGTTACACGAATGGGAGACATGAAGGGGCTACCAGCACCTGCCTTCCACTCTGAGATGTTAACAAGCTGTAAGGCTCCTTGAAAAGGTACAAAAAGAATGAAAGGCATGTCTAGCAGAGGGAAGCCCTAAAACTCACCCATTGTCCCTATGTTTTGGGTGGGCCTAGATGACATCTCCATGTTTTAGCACCCATCTTAGCCATCCAGAACCACTATTTTAATGACCACCTGTAATTCTCTACCTCTTCCCCCCGGAAAGTATAAGACTAGAGATGAAGACCACCATTTTGACTCTGTACTCCCATTTCTAGCAAGAGGAACAGGAAATGTTTTTCCTTTTTTCCCCACTTCACCCTACTTTTATACTAAATTTCTTTCTTAATAAACTTTGCTATCATTTTCACATCTTGCCTGAATTCTTCTCTCACTGGATGCAAGATCTGAGGTGGATAGCTGTGCTGACCTTCCCAAAACCAAAGTACAAATAAAACACCTCTACCTCCTTGACAAAGGTCTGCAGCAGGCCTTAGAATGGGTGTATGGGCAGGAGGTAAGGAGGGAAAGGGGATGGAGGAGGAAAGGGAAGGACCTAGGAAGGCAGAAGCAGGTGGCACACTGACCCTTTGGGTTACCTGCCCTGGAAAGAAGGATTTAGTCATTTTGAACCAAAAACCAGAAGACTTGGCCAGAGACTTGCTAGTGCTAATCTTCAGGCAAATGCTGCCTCTTTGGGAGAGTGATGAACAAGTCTGTGGGACCTTTACCTGCTAAGAGGACTGCATTGAAATGTGACCCCATGCCATGTGACCCCATGTGGCATCCAGATCCCCAGAATCATGGAGATTTAGCAGAGGGGCCTCCATGGAAGATGACAAGATCTCAGAAGAGACCATCCTCTGGTGAGGCCCTCCTGACCCCCTGAGGGAGGAATAGGAAGCCCTGGACCAGAGACATGGAAAAGGCAGCTGCCTGGAGAGAGGAGAACTTGCAGTTCAGAAAGAGAAGATGGGGGTTGGGGGGTAGAAGCAAGCAATGTCACCTTATTCTGAAGACCAAGTCTGCCACTGTTTTGAGTTGAATTATATCACCCTAAATAAAGGTCTGTTGGAGTCCTACCTTCAGCCCCTCAGAATGTGATCTTATTTGAACAAAGGGCCTTTACAGAGGTAATCAAGTTAATAGGAAGCCATTTAGTGTCCTCTCAAATCCAACATGACTGGTTTCTTTTTTTTGGTGGTACTGGGGTTTGAACTCAGGGCATCATGCTTGCTAGGCAGGCGTTCTAACACTTGAGTCACTCTGCCAGTACTTTTTTGTATTTCATATTTTCGAGATAGGGTTTCTCATACTATTTGCCCAGGCTGGCTTTGAACCGCAATCCTCCTGATCTCTGTCTCCTGAGTAGCTAGGATTATAGGCGTGAGCCATGGGTACCCAGTATGACTGGTGTTCTTATAAAAAGGGGAAGGGCTGGGGTATGGTTCAAGTTGGTAGAGTGCCTGCTTAGCAAACACAAAGCCCTGAGTTCAACCCCCAGTACCACAAGAAAAGAAGAGGGAAGGGATTTAGACACAGAGACATGTTCACAAGAGAACACCATGTGAGTTATGTGGTCACAAACTGAGGAGCTACAGAGAGGCCTGGAGTAGATTTTTTCTGAGCACCCTCCCTGCTGACACCTTGATTTTGAACTTGCCTTTAGAACTGTGACAATACAGTTTGTGGTACTTTGTTATCGCAGCTCTGGCAAACTAATACAACCACCCTCCTCATTTCATGGGAGGCGATGACAACATTACATAGTAGAATCTCTGCCTCTCTGCCTCTCCCATGGCATCCTGCTCTTCAAAGAACCACCTGACCATCCTCAAAAGAGCCAGGCACATCTCCTTGGCAGCCTGGGACAGAAGGCAGGGCATGTCACACAGAGAACATTGTCAGGCATCCTGCTGGGTGCTGGTGAAGTGTCACATCCTGCAATCCTGTCATCAGGTGTTATTGGCTAAGGCAGAGGGAGGGACCTACAGGTTGCTGTCTGCAGAGGAGATCCCCCCATTACAAAAAGAGCAGTTCTCTATTCACCACAAAGTCACAAGGGATGAGGTAGGAAGGCCAGGCTGCCACCCCTGTGTTGCACAGCATTGTAACACCTGGGCTCCAGAGCACATTGCTGTAAAATGACCACAGCTGGATTTATAGAGCTAAGGAACAGGCTGGAGCCTATGAATATGTTCAAGCTTTTCTAGTTAGTGATATGGAAGTGACTTGGAGATTAGGGGCAGACATTGGGATGCAGAGAAAGGCAATTCAGAGGGGAATTTATAACGAAGATGATAAAGAAGGTGCCAAAGTCATGACAGTCTGACCTTGAACTGGAGTGTTAGGAAAGAACGTGACGGATGAGTCAAAGAAGATGGAGCAGATGAACCTGGTTCTGTAGATGACAAAACCTTCAGTGCAGCGACCTTGATGGTACTGGGCTTGAACTCAGGACCTCACACTTGTAGGCGGGTGCTCTACCACTTGAGTCACTCCTCCAGCCTAGGGACCATGTTCTTGAAAGGCTGGGGTCCCTGGACTCACTGCTGGAGGTCACAGTGAGTTGCCTGACCCGGACCCTGGAGTTCAGCAGAGTTTCTGCCTGCCAGCATCCCCACCCTTGCCACCCACCCACTTGTGGGGAACTCCTGTGATCCAGATGGGACTGCCTCCCACTGTCCCCTGCTTTCCTATTCATGACAGCCCAAAAGGTAGGAATGAGATCCAAGCCCAGCCAATCAGATCTCGTCTCTGGGAGTTAGGTCTTTAAAGCAGAAACTTCTCTTTCTTCTTAGGGTGGCCAAATTGACATGATGTGAGCTAGAGCTGCCCAGAGCTATGTTGAGCCTCCACCAGTAACAATCTGGGTCACTTAAAAGAGAGTGAGAATCCTGATAACAACAAATAAATTACCTCATTCTGTCCCTGCCCAGCCCATGGACACCTGTCTGAGATCTGAGGACAGAGATGGCTGTGAGTAAAAGCTAAGTTCCATCAGAAAATCCCTGTGAACATGAAGGGCAAAGACAGCACTTTGAAGAGGAGGGCAGCCTTTTCCTGTCACCTCATCACACAGCAGGTCCCAGCTTGGTGAGTTCTTCAGGGACTACACCTGCAAAGCAGGGGCAATACTCTGTGGGAGACTTTGATGCTTGGCCTGGGACACTGACCCCTGGTGGCAACAGCAGGAGCTGTGCAAAACTGCACCCTGAGCGAAGCCTTGTTTATAAATCCAGGTCAGTAACCTGTTGCTCTACTCCCAATTCACAAACACGCTTTTTATTTTCCTGCAGGGTAAGGTTACTTCACAAAAGACCAAAGGCACACACTGCGAAGAAGCCAGAGTCATGAAATCTGAGTGTTACTCTAGCGGTGTCCCCTTTTGTACCAATGGGCTCGTGTGGCCTGGGAACTCAGATTGCATTTGGATAGCGTCAATAAAATTAGTCACTTAATGATTTAGTTACCTATTGCTGCATGAGAAATTACTCCAAACTGTACAGATTTAAAAGAACAGTAAACTTTTAAAATTTTTTTTGTGGTACTAACATTTGAACTCAGGGCCTACGCCTTGAGCCACTCCAGCAGCCCTTTTTTTATGGTAGGTTTTTCAAGATAGGATCTCGCAAACTATTTGCCTGGACTAGCTTTGAAATGTGATCCTCCTGATCTTTGCCTCCTGAGTAGCTAGGATTACAGGAATGAACCAGTGGCGCCTGGGAGGTGCTGTCTTTTTAAAAAGTGTTCACAATTGGAATACGTAGTACTGCTACTTTTCTCTTGTGAATAAGCATCTAGAAAGCAGGGTCTGTGCTCACTCATCCTTCTACCCCAAAGTCTGACAATGTGGGCTTGTAGTAGGCTGGAATTTTGTCAAGAATGTGTCAAGCTTTATGTGTCTCCAGGGCGACACATATATGAACCCACAGAAACCCAGTGAGGTCAGTGATGTTATTATCATCTCCGTTTTTCAGATGGAAAAATGAGGCACAAAAAGGTAGGGTAACTTGCTAGAGGCTGCAAAGTGAGAGCTGGGAATTGGAGCAGAATGGTCTCTGTCTCTCTACAGAGCCGGTGGAACTGAATTAAGGTTGAGTGAGGAGATCTGTTACGCCTCCTTCAGAGAAGGCCTGTAAGTGTACATCAGAAACACCTAGAAAGACATTGAGAAAGTCCTAGAAACCAGTGTGCATTTAGGTGACTCATTCGGGAAGAAGAGGAAGTGGCGATGCTTCTGAGGCGGGGTGGCTTAGAAAAGGATGAAATACGTTAGAAAAAAAAAATCAATGAACACAAATAAAACCAAGTAGCTGTGTTCATGTTAACATCAAAACAGAAAGCCAGCTGAAGCAGGAGCAGTAGATCTGTCCTCAGCCTATTGTGACCAGGAGCCGGGTAAATATTTGCCTGGTGCAGGGTCCTTCCCAGGTTGTTGATACTCTGGTCATTCCCACACCCAGTTACACTGGAGTTACATGTAGATTCAGTTGGGTATTATGTTCAAGCAAAAATTTAAAAACCACCAAAGGAAACCAGGAAGCAACACTTCTCTTTGAGGAAGCAACTAATGGAAAGTTTTCTAAAATAAGTAACACAGCTTAAATTTTACCAACAGGACTGGTGACATCTCTCCCCTGTCACAGTTCATGTCTGCCTTGTTTAGTATCACTTAATGGTACTTTTAGCCTGGAGAATTTTGAAACTTTGAAATTACTGAAAGAATATCCAAAGAATAAGAACAAAACAATTTCATACAGGTGGCATATTTCCCAAATAAGTACAGATAAGCTTGTATAACTGAGGCAAAGGAAACTGGAATACGGAAATGAGAGCTGGTGTGGTTCCAGGGAAGAATGGGGCTGGCCTCAGGACACATGGGTGTGAATTTCAGTTTGCCACTTACACATTTGGTGTCTCTCCACAGGACACTTACCCTAGAATCTTACTTTCGTCACCTGGAAACTGAGAGGGTTGCCCTAAAAACTTCTCCACGCCTGCCCAGAAAGTAGTTTGTGAGGTTAGGGTGCAGCTTCCTCACGTCCCTGCACCATGAAGCCCATGTAAAGTGCTCTTATTGGAGAAGCAGTGTGGTCCACGTGTGATCAGAGTGCCCTGCAAAGGAAGTAGCCTTTGGAATGTGGCAGCCGAACGCCCCAAAAGGACAAGAGAGCCAATCTGGTTTTCTGAGGAAGCTGATCTACCTGCCCACCCAAGCGCTAAACACAGTCTTTTTACCATTAGTTATCCTCCATTGTCCCCATTCCTCTAACTCTGATTCTTTTTGCTTTTTTTTAGCAGTACTGGGGCTTGAACTTGGGGCCTTCGCCTTGAGCTACTCTACCAGCCCTATTTTTCTGAAGGGTTTTTTGAGATAGGGCCTTTTGAACTTTTTGCCCTGGCTGGCTTCAAACCATGATCCTCCTGATCTCTGCATCCTAAGTAGCTAGGATTACAGGTGTGAGCCATTGGGCCTGACTTTCCTGTTTTTTCTTTCCAGTGCTGGGAATCAAACCCAGGGTCTCGCACATGGTAGGCAAATGGTCCCTCTCTGAGTGATATCTCCAAGTCCTCTTTGTTTCTTTTTTATTGTTTATATTTCTCTAAGCATCTCAAATCCTTTATGGAAAGAACTAGGTGTATAAAGACATTTTCTTTTTTTTTTTTTTTTTTAATCCTTAAAAGTGAGTGGCTTCAAAAGGATTACCATGGAACTACCTACCATGCAACCCAGGAATTTCACTTCTGGGTGTATACTCAAGAGAATCTAAAGCAGGGACTCAGACATTTGTACACCAGTGTTCACAGCAGCCTTGTTGACAATAGCCAAAAGGTAGAAGCCACAGAAGTATCTACTGCCAGATGAACAGACAAACAAACTGTAGAATATCTATATGGAAGTGTATTATTCAGTCATGAAGAGGAATAAAATTTTGATGTAAGTTAAAGCACATACAAATCTGGAAATCAGTATGTTTAGTGAAATAATGCAGATGCAGGGGACAAATATTGTACTATTCCATGGGTCTGAGGAACCTAGAATATGCCAATTCACAGGGACAAAAGAAGGATAGAGGACAAAGGTTCCCAAGGACTGGAGGGAGAGGGAAAAGGGAAGTTATTATTTAATGGGCGTGGAATCTTTCCTGGGATGATGAAACGGTTTTAGGTATAGATTGTGGTAATGACTGCACAACATGGTGAATGTATTTAATTCTATGGATTTGTACACCTATGAATGATTAAAATCATAACTATTATATATCTTACCACAATTTTAAAAGTATTAGGGCTGGGGATGTGGCTTAAATGCCTGCCTAACAAGCATGAGACTCTGAGTTCAAACCTAGTATGATCCAAAAAAAATTTTTTTCCCATTGGGACTGGGGTTTGAACTCAAGGCTTTGCACTTGCAAAGCAGGTTCTCTACCGCTTGAACCACACCTCCAGTCCCCCTTAAAAAAAAATTAAATAATTAAATGTGAGTTGTTTGCTTTTGGGATTCTGTTAAAACTTTGTTTTTTGTTTTGTTTTTGAGACAGGGTCTCAATATGTAGACCAGCCTGCCCTTGAACTCACAAAATGCCTGCGTTAGCCTCCAGAATACTGGGATTATAAGGGTAAACTACCAACACTTTTTTTTATTGCATGTAAATTGGCTCTCTGTAAGTGTAAATGAGACAATGAGAAGGATGGTAACTGTACCTAATGAAGTCGACTGGAAGTCACCATGGACTGTGGACTGAAATGTGTGTTTGAATGTGCAAGCCTGGCATTTGGGAAGATGCAAGGAAGATATGAATTTGAGAAACTGACAGAGAAAGAAAGGCAAAAGGGAACCAACAACCAAATTCTGGGAGCATTTGGTCTTTTAATAGGAACCTGTCTCCACTTTTCCAAAATTACAGAGACTCGGTTTGCCCCTGACTCAGTGGCTATGGCTCTATTTCAATCCATAAGCATTTTTTTTTTTTTTGGCAATACAGGGGTTTGAACTCAGGGCCTCATGCTTGCTAGGCAGTCGCTCTACCACTTGAGCCACCCCACCAGCCTCAATTCCTAAGTTTTATCTGTTTTCAAACCAGAAAAATCATGATAGCACTACCAAAGTTGACTGATACATATTCAATCTGGAAGATAGTGTGCCACTACCTCTCCTTGGGAGAAGCTCAGAGAACACTCTTCCTGAGTTTTTCTACTCTTTTTAGCCATGGTGGGTTTTCAAGAAAGCACATTCTTTCCACAGAAAGCAGACTGTGAACAGAATGCTGTGAACAGAATAGGGAGATGACCTCCTTTCTCTTTGTGCTTCTATTGCTTCCATAACCTCTGTGACTTAGTTTCTTTAGCTAGAGCACATGGGTCACACTCACTATTACCTTTGCATAAGAGTAGTTCCTTACCTGTGCAAGTGTTTGAATCTTGGAGAACACTCTGGACTGTTCCCAGAACATCAGCTTCATGAGGACACGAGTTCTTTTCTGTTTTGTTCTCTACTGGGTCGCCAGTGTGAAGAACAATGGTGCCATGCAGACATATACTCAGTGTTAGCCAACTGTACCACAAGGTGTTGCCTTGTCCAGTCCTAAGAGCAACACTGAGAGGTATTTTTCTTCCCTCTCTCCCCTTTCTACAGATAAGAAAACTGAGTCTCAGCAGGCTGGGTTAATTACCTAAGGATCTAGGACTAACATAGGATGTTTGGCTCCAAGACCAGTGCACAAGAAATACATCATAATTATACATTTTTAAAACACAAGCAAATGCTTGGAGTTTCGTGGGTCCTGTTGCTTTCTTCCACTGTTCTCTCATTCTCCAGCTCATTTTTCTTCCCTTCCCCTCTTCTGTCCCCTTCCTATATCAGCTCCATTTTTCTTGCCTACCACCCAGCTCCTCACTCTCCCACTATTTGAAAATAGTGGGAGGTCTGACCTTCCTCTTCAACCACTCAAAGCTCCTCCCTGGGAGGAGGCTGGCAAACAGCCCATTCTGTCCTAATACATTTCCAGGACATTGTTACTCCTCCTATAGCCTAGGCTCTGACCTCTGTGGGGCTGGACCATGATTCATAGTGTACTAAAGAGTTTTGTTGAGCTGGGCAGAATTTCCAACTGCTGTAGTTTTTCTTCTCAGCACACACTTCCAAGTCCTGGTTAAAAGTCTCTTTGTGTCGTGAGCCTCTGAATATGAGGCGTGAACAAGACTACAGCATCACTTCTGTGGTGTTCCTGCTCCAAACACATATATTATGAAGAAGCAATCAGACAAATGCAAATTGAGCCACATTCCTGTGCTTTTGAGAATGTCAAGGTCATGAAAGATGAGGGAGGCCTGAGAAACTGTTCTAGACTAATGAGGCATGACAATCAATTCAACCTGTGATCCCAGTTGAAATATTGGCCCTATCACAATGTTAGTGACATTTGGATGCCTCCTGTGGATTAGATGGTGTTGGATCCATGTCAATTTCCAAATTGCAGTTGTGCTGTAGTCAGGCTGGAGCATATCCTTGTATCTGGAGAAGACACAGTCATATGTTAAGTGGGAGAAAGTCCCCTGCCTTAGAATGCAGAATAAGTAAGTGGTTAGGAGGATGGGCTTTGAAATCCATCACACTTGAACTGGCACCGAAGGCCAAGGCTGTTTTCTCATCTGTAAAGTGAAGCTAGTAATATGCATGCTTCAGAGATATTTTAAGAGTTCATTTATTTTTATTTTTTATCAGCATTAATAGTTGTACAAAGGATACAGTGTGATATTTATATGTGTATATACGTGCTAACAAAATTTCTTAATTAGATTCAACCCCTCTGTCATTCTCCCTCACCCCCCAACCCTCACTCCTTAGAACAATTTCAACAGGTTTCATTATTCTATTTTCATATATAAACATAAAATATGTCCACCATATTTACCCTTCCTTATGCCCTCCCCCCTCTGCTGGTACCCACCCCCCAGAGAATACCTGTTTTACCCTCCTGACCTTGTTCTTTTTTCTTTTTGTTTTGTGGTACTGGGGCTTGAACCCAGGGTCTACACTGTGAGCCACTCCACCAGCTGTTTTTTGTGATGGACATTTTCAAGATAGGGTCTTACAAACCATTTCCCTTGGCTGGCTTGGAACCATGATCCTCCTGATCTCTGCCTTCTGAGTAGCTAGGATTATGGGCGTGAGCCATCAGCACCTTCTGACCTTCATTTTTTAAAAGTGTATTATCGAAAGTCCAAGGGGGCCTTGGCATTTCAGACATGCATATATCATGCATTCATCAGATTAAGCCCCCATTACTTACTTTTTCTATATTGCCCTGCTTCCCTATTATTCAACAGCTTGCAGTGCATTATGTTATATTATCTTCATATGTAGATGGAATGCTCCAGTTCTTTTCACTCTCTAACATGCTTAAGAGTTCACTGGAGCCGAGCACCAGAGGCTCACACCTGTAATCCTAGCTACCCAGGAGGCAGAGATCAGGAAGATTGGGGTTTGAAGCCAGCCTGGGCAAATAGTTCGTGAGACCCTATCTCGAAAATACTCAACACAAAAAAGGGCTGACAGAGTGGCTCAAGTGGTAGAGCACCTGTCCAGCAAGCATGAGGCCCTGAGTTCAAGCCCCAGTACTGCCAAAAAGAAGAAGAAGAAGAAGAAGAAAAAGAGTTCACTGAAATTCATTGAAGCCAGGCATGGTGGTGCATTCAAGATGCAGAGGCAGGAGGCTTGTGTGTTCAAAGCCAACCTGGATATTTAGTGAATTTGAGGCTAGCCTGAGCTACACAGAACAAACCCTCCATGAATATCTGCCATCTTCACTGCCCACACATGGCTCAAGGGGACACACAACTTTCACTGTATGAAATGCTGGCTTTCTACCCTGTGGTTGGGACCCTCCCAGGTCCCCTCCTGGCTATTCTGCTTTGAGAACATGTCACCATAATCATGAGCATTATTATCTTTGGGAACAGCCTCTGGCCAGAATTATTTTCTTTGGCTTGAAGTCAGATTCCCAAACTCAAGTGTTGAAGTATGAAAATGGCTCCAGCTCTGAGCCCTTGCTTCCCAGCCCAGTCTTCCTGTGGCAGTGTGCCAGAACTAGCTTCTCTCTCTTCCAGAACAGCCTGGGCCTTGATTGAATTCCACTCAGCCTCTATAGGGCACCACTCTGGATCTGGAGGTGGCCCACCCAAATCCCATTTCAGAAGATTCAGAAAGCAGTCAGCCATGCCTGGCCATCTTCTTCAAAGTTGGCCATTGGATTCCCTCAAGATGTGGGCAGGCCAGGATTAGAGGTGCACTTAGGAGGCCAAACCCCTGGGGGGCTGAGCACATCACCACAGAGAGGGGAAGCAACACATGAGCATTCGATGGTGTGGTTTGCACACACTCTGTCTGCCTTGTCACCAAGACCAGTGGATCTCTAGATTAGGGAGGATATGCTCAGTTTCACAGGTTTGAAAAGCAAACCTTTTATTGCAGTTTTAGTCTACACCCTCCTTGGAGGCCCTATCCATCTTGATCTTCTAGATAGAACTCATTTACATTAAATTTTTTGAAGTCACTACTACATAATCACTACTAGCTTTATATCTGTGGGTTATGATGACACACCAAGGACAAGTATTCCGTGCTCCATGACCTCTGGGGCTCCAGGCAGCTGATGCTGCTGAAGGCCAGGCTGGGGTCTAAGGCCCAAGCCTGGATTTCATGTGACTGCCAGGGTAAGTAGCCAGAGAAAAGGGGCCAGGTCGGGGATGTATTGTTTTTTATGACCTTTGTATTAGTCAAGGTGCTCCAGAGAAACAGAATCAAGAGGCTGCAAAAGAGAGAAATTGTGTGTGGTGTGTGTGTGTGTGTGTGTGTGTGTGTGTGTGTGTGTGAGAGAGAGAGAGAGAGAGAGAGAGAGAGAGAGAGAGAGAGAGAGAGAGAGATTATAAGGAATTAGTTCATGCAGTTATGGAGACTGGCCCTGGTCTTTCTCCAGACCAAAACTCATCCTCATCATTGAACCACCACCAATAACAACAAAAAGCCCCCACAAATGTCTAAAATACTCCTTACAGTCTCACCCCTCTCAAGAACTGCTGTTGTAAGAGAAAGGAAAAGAGAAGTTCCAAAGACTCCTGGGGAGAAAGCAGAGTAGGTCTGGGGAGCATAGAAAGGAACCTCACAATGACACCTGGCAGAGGGAAGGTTGAGGCTCATCTGAGAGGTGGGGCTCAATATAAGTGGTGGGGAAGGGAGTCTGCCTATGTGGGGGGCCTCAGCTGAAGCCCCCTCCTGCCCCTCCAGGGGTCAGGCACAGCCAGGATCAGCCAGAGGAACATTCTTTTTACCATTGTTGTCATCTGCTTCAGAAGACCTTTAGACTGTTTCCCACGCCAAGGGAAGCATGGGAAAAGGAGCTAGACACCATATGATGTCCCCTTTTTAATCATTGCACACAAATAGTTTGGCCTGTCCTTGGTTATGGATGAAACAGAAATCTGAAGCCTTATTGGGACTATTTCATGAAAACTAGAAACTTCAAGTTACCTTTAAAAAAAAATGCTTCATAGAGTATCCTGTCTGTGAGACCTAATGCGTCTTTTCAATCCCTATCCTTGGGCCTTTGGACCTGGCACAGGCCAGTCTAGAATACCACCTCCCCTGCTGTCTATTTTCAGTTCCACTTCCTTCATGAAGCCTGGGCTGCCCTGCCCAGCCCAGCCCAAGAAGAACGTTCTTCTCCCCAACATAGCTCTGAAGCCGGATCACCCATCAGACCTCATATAGCACAGCCCCTTGAATAAGCTTCTTCTTCTCCTTCTCTAGGTATTCTCTAAAGGGCAGGGATTGATGTGGATAGATGCTTTATGCTTCTTTTTACCTCCCCATAGCACCTAGCACAGTGCCTTGATCAAAGTAGATTAATTCAACAGGAACAAAATTTACAGATACTGCCCTTGAAAAATGGCAACTTTAACTTCCTCAGGCCAAAATAAACTTCCACATCACTGAGACCTAATAGCTAACTTTTTCAGGGCTTCCCTCCTTCCTGTGACAGCCTGAACAATGAATTTCTGCTTTAAACAATCGGGCATTCATGTTTTTACAATAAGTGTGGGAACAGCTGCAGGGAAGGGAAGGCTGCAGGTCTGAGTAGTGGAGGCTGGAGGGCAGGGGACAGGCAGACAATTCTCCTTGGTCTTAAAGAGGTGTGGCCCTAACTGCCTCTCAAGTAGGAGCAAGTCAGCATGAGAGTTTCTTCACTTTCTTGAAGTCTTAAGAATTGTCTGTCACTCTTGGGCTGGGGGTGTAGCTCAGTGATGGAGCACACGCTTACATTCATGCTTAGCATTCATGAAGTTCTGGTTTGATCCCCAGCACCCCCTTCTCCAAAACAAAAAAAAAGTCATCCCCAGGTTTTATGGCCTACTGACTTTCTGTGTTGAAATACTCCTTTAAATAAAGATTACCAGAGCCTCTACATGGACTTTCTATGTCCCCAAATGGTGGGAACGTTCTTCAGAAATCTTTCAAATTACAAGTGCTACATTTCAGTTTATTGGGAGGGTTTTTGTTTGTTTTGTTGTCATAGTACTGGAGCTGATGTTTCCAGAGTGTCTTTGCTTTGTCCTGTGACATCCTCCAAGACCTCAGGGTTCCTCTCCTTGTAGGATAGTCACATAGTAGCCTGGACGTCCCTTCCATGGTATGTGTACAAGTGTGCTGAAAACCCACTTCTGTAATCATCTGTTTACAGATACTGGCGACCAGATATCTGCTGTTGGTTCCTAGCACAGCAGCCTGGGGGAGGGGTGTGACTCTGTTAACATGCATTGACCAGGAAAACAACCTGGCATTTTCTCAGAAGTTGAACATAGAATTGTATTATGACTGACAGCTCTACTCCCTCTCCTGTGTCCAAGAGAATTGAAACCGTGTCTACTCGAAAACTTGCACGTGAATACTCACATCAGCAGTGTTCATAACAGCTAAAAAGTGAAAACAACCCAAATGTCCATCACCTCATGAGTGGATAAATAAAATGAGTATATGTGCACAAAGGAACACTATTGAACAAGGAATGCAGCCTGATGCAAGCTACTGCATGAATCAACTTTGAAACATTACACTAAGTGAAAAAAGCCAGATGCAAAAGATCGCAGGCTTGACACTGTTTCAAGAGAGAAACCATAACTAATTAATTAATTAAACTAAATTTAAAAAAGAATTGGAAGCCTGGGACTGGTGGCTCATGCCTGTAATCCTACCTACTCAGGAGGCAGACTGGATCAGGAGGATTTGCCCAGGCAAATAGTTGGAGAGACCCTATCTCAAAAAAACTCATCACAAAAAAGGGCCGGTGGAGTGGCTCAAGGTGTAGGCCCTGAGTTCAAACCCCAGGACCTCAAAAAAAAAAAAGAACTGGAGTATGATGATGTATAATAGTGAATATACTAAAAACAGAATTGTAAACTTTAACATGACTTTTTATATTATGTGAGTTATATATCAATCTTTAAAATACTGCCATATATATTTATTTATTATACATATGTATTTATTAAACAAATGATTCATCTCTGGAAAAGGTACCAACTCAGAGAGCACTGGCTCAACTCCAAGCCTTTCTGGATTTTCCTGCTTAGCTCCAGCTTGTGAGGAGACCTCACCACTCAGGGCTGCAGTGTTGGCGCCCTGAGAGAGAAAAGGGCATGACTGATTGATCTGTGATGGCTGAGGACTGCCAGCACTATTGCTGGGTTTGGTCCATCACTGACACTTTTATTAACTTCAAGTGAGGAAGGCAGAGAGCGAGGTGTCCACTCTTTTTTCTATAATGTACCAGGTCTTAGTCTAAGCACTTTTCAGGACATCATCTTGTCCAACCTTCTCCACAACCCAATACACTGTTTAATTCGAGTTATTGAGTAGCAGTTAGGACTTGAGGTGCAGTCCTCCTGATTCCAGAGTTTAGGATCTCAGAAGACTTATTTCTGAGTGTCTAGAAAATTTTCCTTTTCCAATCAACTGTATTTTTCCCCAAGGCCCTTGTGTGAACAGAAAGTCCACTTTGCACTCCACACAACTCCTGCAGTGTGGTTGTGAACGCCCACCCCACCCTGAAGCTCTGAACATCGGGAGCAGGGAGACCACAGGCTCCCATCTCTCTTGCATTTATCCAGAGCTGTTTGACAGAGGCTGGCTCTGCACAGGTACAGAGACCAGCCTCCTAGGTATGTCACCTAAACAAGCTGTAGCCTCTCTATGGGGGCTTAGGGTCTGCGGACAGAAAGAGGCTTGGGGTCTGAGCAGGAAGGAAGTTCCATGAGATCTCACCCACTTGTGTTGCACACAAGGAAACTGAGGAGGACAAGGGAGATTAAATAAAACCCAGCCCATCTGCAAGCACTGTGGGTGTCCTGGCTCCTGTATCATTTGGAAGGTGGGCCATTTTCTCAGGAAGTAAGCCAAGGCCCTGAGAGATAATATAATTGACCATGCCTCTTTGGAACAGGGACCTGGACTCAACTCCTCCAGGTCTGACATATGCTGCGGTTTGGAGATGTTCTTGAATGAATCAATGATAAGCAAGTTTCCCACGTTTGTAAGAGTCATCTGGGGCACATTTTTAAAATGAAAGATCCAAAGGCTGGAAGCATAGCTCAAGTGGCAGAGCACCTGCCTTGCAAGCAGGAAGCCCTGAGTTCAAACCCCAGTACTGCCAAAAACTAAAACAATAAATTAAAAGAGGGATTGCATCCACCACTGTTTCTACCCTCAAGTGTTGCTCTTACTCTTGGTCCAGATAACCTCAATCTGTTATCACCTCCATTTCCTAACTAAAAGGATTTTTTTTTTCAGAGCTGTATTTCTTGGGATCCTGGACATGTTTAAAAAAAAAAAAAACTCATTTCTGAGCATACATTTTAACCGCAGCCTTCCTGCCTTCATCCTTAGTGGTGTAGCTACATCCTCTAGGGGGCAGAAGTGAGCCAGACTTTTATGAGAAAACAAATACCCAGCAGTGGCCAGAGAGGAAGCAGATACTACATATGCTTTTCTCACTAGGTTGAAAAGTGATCTAAACTCCTCTAAGAGACAAAATACTGGTAGGAACTCAGGCACTGAATTTCAAACAGACACAAGTTCAAATCCAGAGTCAAATGCTTGAAGAATGTATCTTATTTTTGTCACCTTGTTAGGTTATTTAAATTAAGCAAGCCTCCATTTCTGGTTCTATGAAATGGGAATATAAAAAGACCAGCTTAACAGGATTGTTGTGAGTCTTACATTGCAAGTGCTAGAAAGCTAGTTCATTGTTAATTATTACCTCAACTTATATTGCTGCTCTCTCTATATATAGGTGTATGATTACTTAGTCTGTTGAGAAGGTGGATCGTACTTTCTTCCATAGTTTGTTAAAGCTCCCTAAAGAGGCATTCAGCCCACTCTCTTCTGTGCTCTGTTCTAGGGTGCCATTTCATCTCTTGGAAACCAATAATAAAAATAACATGGAGACACAGTGGATAGAAGAGAACTTCCTTAATAAAATCATATCCATGTATTCCAAGGTGGTGAGAGACTCTTCACATGACAAGAGTGGCTGGATGACTTGGCTGTGTTTTGTCCCCCACCATGCTCCTTCCCCTAGAGGTTTCCCCCTAATCTCACTGGTGCCAATCACTGCAAGTAAGGAAAGCTCTGCTCTTTCCTGTCCCAGTGGACAGGACTTCTCCTTCACCGCCAACACTGAAGGATCTGGGCTGGATTTGTCTAAAGGTGCCAGTAAGAACCTTTACCCTGTGACTTAGGGGATTATCTTCTTTTTAGTTTCCTTGAACAGCTTGAACAGATTTCCAGACTCTTAATTCTCAACTGGAAATATAAGAATGATGGTGAGTCAAGTGCTGTATATGGGTTCTTTCATTCCATCCTAACTACAACCCAATGGGTTAGTTCCTGTGGCCACTGTCACCTTACAGACAGAAATGCCGGGAGATTAGGTGACTTGCTCAAGGCCTTGGGCAGTCAGGGAAGGAGTTTAGGGATGGAACCCAGCAGTCTGACTCCAGAGCTGAATTCTAAGTCACTTGGCACTGAAGGGAGTGGTGACAAAGATGAAGGACTTGGACAATACCTGTCTCATCCAAAAACTTAACTAGAGCCTGAGCAACCTCTGTCAAGGTGTCCTTGGCACAGGAAAGATTCACCATGCAGGGAGGGAACAGTGTCCCACAGTCATATTCTCTCCTTCTCCTACTGTCCTTCTGCTCTTCACTCCCCCACAAGTTCCCCCACTGTTTAAGACACAGGTGGGCCTTCCATTCCTTGGTTCCTCGGGCATGATGACCTCTGAAAGGCTCACGTGGATGGAGAAGGGGTGTGGAACTCCTTTGAGGTGCAGCCAGCTTGCACATGTCTGTCACAGTTGGAAAGAGGTATACCCCTGAGGTCCTCCTTAGACAACTTGAGCCTTGCACAAGCATAAGGGTCTTATCTTCTTTTTTCTTTACATTGTGAAGGCAACACTCATCAAGGCATATAAAGACCCAGTGCTTACCCTGGAAACACAGGAAGGAAAGAAAGTCAGGAAGGAAATTGCAGAGTTGAGGTTTCTTGCTTCTTCCTCACTGCAACAAACCTCAAGTCAACTAACCAAATGATGCTGGAGGCAGCTGTGAGGCAGCACAGTGGGTCTGTGCCAAACAAAGTCTCGGGGTGATTGGGACACAGATGCCATGATGGCAGAGGCAGATTATGGGGAGAGGAGAGAGGGTGTGCAGATGAGTGATGCTAGAAGCTCAGAGGGAGGGGGCCAGTGTGCCTGAAGAGGAGGAGAGCAAGGGGGAGGGTGAAGGAATCTGAAGACAGGGCTTCTGTGCTCTAAAAGGCAAAAAGAAATAACTCCTAAAGAAAAGAAAATGGTGCAGAGAACCAGCAGGATTGGAATGTTAACTATCCGTACCATACTCTGACCCTGGGGACCGTCATCACACAAAGGTCCTGGCAGTGGGCTTGAGGAGGCCGCCTCTGATCCTGGATTTGTCCATATAAAGCAATTTGCAGGGAAGGCAGAGTGGAAGGAGGGGAGGGAGCCAAGGCATATAAGAAAAATGTTTAAAAGTTTAGCATACAGGGTTCCACATTCTGTGATTCCATTTACATAACATTCTGAAAAAGGCAAAATTAGATCAGTGGTCTTCAGAAGCCAGGGGTGGGAGGGGTGAAAAACTGCAAAGGGGTTGTGGGGTGGCGGGTGGAGAGGGGGTGTTCTGCATCTTAATTGATGTCACACAACTGCTCACATTTGTCAGAATGCATTGAATCTATAGCTGAAGAAAAAAAATGGCACTGAGGCCTAATAAAAACCACAGGAGTGTTATGAAACAAACAAACAAACATTGAAATGTACACTTTAAAAGGGTGAGTTTTACTGTATGTAAATTACAGCTTATAAACTTGACTTAAAAGTAAAGTTGCAAGAGATGTGAAATAGCACATGCTAGATCTCCACTGTCGTTAAGGAGAAAGTTAACTCCTTTGTTCCCTAGACTGGATGTAAATGTCGCAATTCTTATTTGAGTTAATATTAAGTAGGATGGTTTCAACTTGACAATGAGGGAAAACCAGTCTGTTCCACTGTAAATTAGTGTCAATGAGGTCAGCCTCTTTTAGACAAATACTGAATCAGATCCCTACCTGCATTGTTACCTCGCACAGGTGTGTGTTCCTCTGTCTCCTCCCCCGCTCCCTGATGGCCCTGTGTATAACTGGGCAATGAGATAGGGTGGAGGTCTGGTTGCTGGGCCCAGTGCTGTCCTCTGGACCTCAGTGGCAATCTGTGGAAATGTCCTTCTTCTACCTGGTCTGCTGGCATGCACAGCTGGGGACTTGGCTGAAGGCGCCTGGGGATTTGCCAGCTCCTGCGTCCTGTCTCAGTTCTGCTGATTCTGTAGATATGAAGTTGAACTCTGGCTCACTTTCCTTTGGGCTTGAGCGCCCATCAGTTCCCCAGGCTCTCAACTCACAGCCACCTCTACATTCCTAGGGGTTCTTAGGAATTTCTGAATTTCTCTTGAGCCACACTCAAGCGAGGGTAAATTGTCTCGAGCAGGGATAGATAAGTTTCCTTCTTCAAGATCAATCACTGCCCCACAGTTGCCTTTCTCAGTGCAGCCACTCTAGGTGACAAAAGGATCAGTGCAAGGGACTGTTCCAGGGTTCCAGTGAAGGACTGAGGCACAAATGACTTTTGTCTCTGGGATTCTGTCAACCTCTGTGGAATTTTCTTCTGTTCTCACACCACACAGGGGTTTGACATGGCTAAGGGCCCTGGCGTCTGACCTCCCCAGCTCCCTCCCAGGCTCAGGGCTTTCTGTTTTCCAGATTCTACCTTCTGTTATATCATCCACCTTTCTCCTTCTCTAGGACCAAAAGCCCCAGAGTAGTGAAAGGATGCAGTTTACTGACAGTGAGCATGCCTTTGATTGTTCAAGGACAGTCTCCCTTACTGTAGGGTCTTAGGGATAAGGTAATCATCTGTGGTAGTGATTTAGCTGGTCCGTTACAAGGCACTGCCTTTAAAATAGTACATGTTTGCTGGTGGAGTGTCTTAAGTGGTAGAGTGCCTTTCTAACAAACTTGAGGCCCTGAGTTCAAACCCCAGTAGTACAAAAAAATTAAATAAATTAAAGAAAGAAAGAAAGAAAATAGTTAAACTAGTGGAATTCTCATCCACTCAGAAGTACAACACCCACTTCAATTTTTTGTTCTCAGCCTGTTCTTCTCTGTTTTAAATCCACCCAGACACCCACATCAGAAGCTGGGAGCCCTCCTCAACCCCTTGTCTTATTTTATCATCCACACCCGGTCTGTCCCTATTTACTCTTCTCCTTACACCAGAAAGTCTTATTGCTGCTTTCCCTCCCATCCCCATTGCTGCTGCCTTTGCTGAGGCTCTCAGTATTTCTTACCCAGGCTGCTATTAGGATGATGTTCTTCTTCTTCTTCTTTTTTTTTTTTTTTTGGTGGAACTGGGGTTTGAACTCAGGGCTTTATACTTGCAAAGCAGGCACTCTACCTCTTGAGCCATGCCTCCAGTCTCATTTTGCTCTGGTTATTTTTGAAGATGGGGTCTCACAAAGTATTTGCCTGGGCTGGCCTTAAACCACAATCCTCCTGATCTCAGCCTCCCAAATAGCTATCATTACAGGAATGAGCTACCGTACCCAGCTGGGATGATGTTCTGATCAGTTTTTCTCCTCCAGAAATGCTGACTTGCTTTCCACTACTCCTCCTTCTTACCATCAGTATGACATTTCCAAGTCTACACCAGACTGTGTTGTTTTGCTTAAAACTCTCCATAGGGATCTGTAAGTTTCTGTGCCTGTGTGACCTGGCTCAAACTCTGCTCACAGCTACATCAGCCCAACGACTGTGCCATGTGGATCCTCACCTCTGTGCCTTTGCACATGCTGTTCCCTCTGGCCCCAACGTCCTGCCTTACCTTCTTATCACTCAACATTCAGCTCAGAGGTTTCCTTTTCCTTGAAACCTTTCTGATGCCTCCAGCAAGAACTCTGCTTTGAGTCAGCCCAGTACTGACTTGCCTATATTAGGCATTGCCACCCAGAACTGTAGCACAGTGCTAGACTGTGAGCTTGGAGCCAGCAATGGGCAGTAGTAGCCTCAGTTTCCCTTTCCTAGCATGTAGCACAGTAGTTGGCCCAAGACAGCCCAGTGAATGAATAAAGATAAGAATCTGCCTTGGATCTGGAAGAGACCTTGGATGTCACTGGGTTCAGTGTTTGCATATCTCAGATGAGTGAGAAACGGACTCAGTCAACCTCACATAGCAATTGGTGACCTAACTAGACCTGGTCCTCTGACTCCAGGAACAGAGTTCTTTCACGGCTCTGCAGAGCTGCTAGACAGAAAGGGAGGGAGTCAGGTCCATTGGCCAAGTGTGGGTAGGGGTCAGACAAGTGTGGGTAGTGCCTCTAGTGTAGAGACACCAGTGGCAGAAACTTAGCCCAGGACCTAGTTTAACTTACTCTCAAACTGCAAAATGGGTCCAGTCCATAAAGGGTTTTTTGTAAAACCCTTGCTAATCTCATGTGTGCAAGTGGAATAAGGTTCACTATGTCAGCACGAGCAGCTGGCACCTGAAGTTACGGTAACAATGCTGTGCGATAAATTTAAATACAGGTCTCATGTGTTCACTACTCATTTGCTTGAGGCCCACCCAATTTATCTAGCCTAATTGCACAGGGCTATCTTATTGTCATGTTTCTTTAAAAACAAAATTTGTATTTTGTGATTGAAAAAGCAGCTATCCTAACCGACTAAGCTCTTCTGGAGACTCAATGTGGAGTGACAGAAGAGTGTGGAACTTGGAATCACTCAGGCCCTGGCCAAACCTTGGCAGCGTGACTTCCTAAGGGCATGTAAGATTAGAGGCCATCACACTACTCCCCATGGTTGTCCTGGGGATGAAAACCGGCATGAGGGCGACAACCAGCAACCTGGTCCAGGAGCCAAAGTACCAGGGTTGGAATTCCTGTTCCATTCCTGCAAGGCATGTGACCTTAGATGCCTTACTGATTCTCTCTGCATCTCTGCTTCCACTCCTCAGAGGGTCCCTAGAATCCATGTAGCACTTGGACAGTGGCTGCTCAGTAGTAAACATCCCTCACGTATAAGCTAGAGAAGATGCGGAGCACAGGGCCAGGCACTTAACACACGTGTGCTCCTTTCTCCCTCCCCTTCCAGAAAGGCCCAGTTTTGTGCATCCATATGGTGGACACACATGACCTTGTCTCACATCCTTCAGTCTAACCCCCTAGCAACTTCTGATAAATCTAGAGGAACCCAGCCCTTCATTTGCTCTATATAGCCATCAACAAGTAATCTCTTTCTCTTGTTCACTGGAGTCACCAGATGTCCACTTCTGCTGACTCCTTCAATGGAGTCTGCTCCTCCACCTCTCATCCTCCACCCCCATGCTCAGAACCTCAGGAATGATAAGTACAAGCCCAGTCCAGGTGCAGGGCAGGAGGGACTCTTGTCTGGCTCAACTCTAAGAGCTTTGTTCAGCGCTGTGGCTTGGACCTTGGCTTCTGAAACCTCCCTGAGGCCTGTTTGGACCTGCTAGTTTGTGGGTTTATTAGTCTCAGCTCACCTGCTAGATTCTCAGCACTGCCTGACAGCACCAGTCACCCTCCTCTCACCCCCAGGCTATGAGAGGCCCTAGCCCAGGAGCAGGTGGAGGGTGGCTCCAAATCCTGAATTTGGAAGAAAAGGAGCTTGATTTCTGCTGATGATAAGTTAGACATGAAGACAGCAAAGGTCTCCAGGTCCTGCTTTGTGTCTCTTTGAACCTTCTGCCTGCGGCAGTTCCAGGCCCCAGACATAGAAGAGACTCATCCAGGCCCACTCCTGCTTTATTGAAGCGAGGGGAGCCCCGCATCCAAAGAGGTGTCCTCCAGGCCCTGCTCCCTAGAATAGAGATGGACTCTTTCCCACCCCACCCTACCCCACCATGGCCGTGCTTCCTGGGGCTAGAAGTTTGACTTTTTTGAACTTTGGCCCTATGCTCCAAGTCCCTTGACCATAATGGTCGGTTTGAGCTGTTATTTGACTGGCTGTGTCCCCAGGCTCCTCCAGGCTGAACACTGACAGGGTCCTCGCAGCATTTCTAGACCCCTCTCATTCTACTCAGGATCACTGGACTTCTTTCATGTCAACAGGAAAGCCACTGTAACAACAACATCAAAGCCAGCAGCTTCTGGGGAGCGGCCTCTGCATGAGAGCATCACTGTGGGCGGTGCAGAGACACGGGTATCACACCTGGTCTCTGGCTTCAGGCAGCTGACCACAGAGGTAAGAAGGAGACAGATGCATGCTCACACTAGCAGGCCAGTGGAGGCCACCTGCGGTTTACCTCAACATTTAACCCCTAACAGTTGAGAGGTGACTAAAGGATACAAGAGATCTTCTTGAATCGACTGGGGCAGTGGTCACACAACTCTGTGACTATTCTAGAACCACTTAAAATGAGTGAACTAGATGGTATGTAAATTATATCTCAGTAAACTGTGTATAAATTTGAAAGTTTAACAATTGAATAATGAGTCAAATACGTTCTCTCTTATCTTCTTGAAAAGTTCTCCTTTAATAGTACAGGGAGGACTGGGTCTGAAGTCTGGAACTTTGGCATTCCACAGGGCAAAGTGGCAGCACAGGGACAGCACATTGTCCCCCTTCCCACATGCCCTGAACCTTGAGGGAGCTTGTGGATTCCTTAACTCACAAGTCCCAGCTCCATCTAGAGTCCCCCCTCACCCTTAGGGCCAGGAGTATGCACAGTAGAGGGGGTGCCCTTGGGAGGGCAGGCTCAGGGAAGACCCAAGTGGACTAGGGGCCTTTTGGACATAGAGTGTGGATCTTGGCCTGGAGCAGTGCTATCCTGTTGAACATTCTGGGTTGACAGAAAAGTTCTGCGTCTGTGCTATACAATATGGTAGTCATTAGCCTCAGGTGACAACTGAACACTTAGGTGGCTAGTGCATCTAAGGAAATTAATTTTTAGTTTTTTAATTAATTTAAAAATTTTTTTGAGATGGAGTTTCGCTATATTGCCCATGCTTGTCTCTAACACATGGGCTCAAGTGTTAGAGACAACCCACCTCAGCCTTTTGAGTAGCTGAGACTACAGATGTGTACCACAACGCCCTGGCTGGAACTGTTTAAATTTTTAATTAAGCAACATTTAAATTTAAACAGCTACTTTTAGGCTACTATATAAGTCTAGAAGGTGGTGGTGGTGGACTCCACTGGACATGTCCTGTGGGCTCTGCTGACATCATCATGGAGAGGGGCACAGCTGGAAGAGGCTCAGAGTGGGGCTCCCAGGACCAAGGAAGCCAGTGGAGAAGGCAGTGGGACTTTCTCAGAAGGCAACTGCTATATAAGGCAGCATGCTCCTGGAGACCAGCATTCCAATCTCTGAAGAGAGGGGGGCAGATGGCTGGGGGTTGGGGGTGAAGCCATTTGAGGCACCCCTAGCGAGTCCCCTCCTGAGATTTTTACAGGGACCTGTTTCACATAAAAGGTGTGTTTTGGCCCACTAGGGCTGTGGGTCTTGGCAGAGAGAGAAGGCGCTGTTATTTTTTTCTTCCGAGGCCATGTGAATGGGGCGGGCCGTGTGCATAGTTTCCATGGCATAATCTGACTGTAAAGCCCTGTGTGTCTGTGGGGGCGGGGTAAGAGAGGCCCTGAGCCCAGCCTCACTCAGAACTGGGCTGGGGCCCAGCAGGCGCAATTCCCTCCCAGTTCTGCAGGGTCCTGAGCCATGGGCAGGGGAGCTGTGCCTGCTGTCCAGAACATTTGGAAGTGCACTTGGTTGCTGGTGGGGTGGTATGCTGGCTCTTCCAGATGCCTGGACGTGAGGTAGAGGAGAGATTACCTCCCAAGAGCTGAGTACAGGGTGTGGACTCACTAGGAGGCAAATCAGAGGCAGGCAAATGAAGGCCTCAGTGTGCAGATTGGTGACCAGCTCCCAACCCAGACTGGCTGGGCCTGGTCCCTAAGAAGAACCTGACAGGGTCATTTGCCTGCAGCAATTCTGGGTGGTTCGCCAAGCACCTTTCTGGAGAATGAAAGCTCTAAAGAAAAGAGGCCCTCTGTGGGCGCCCACGGAAGTCAGGGTGCAGAGCACAGGCTGATTTTATCAAGCAATCACTCGACGTCAAGCTCGGGACTAAATGTTTTGCCCTTTTTTTTTTTTTAATAAGCATATATCACTTGTACGGGGTGTGTGTGGGGGAATTCATTGCAACATTTCCACAAGTGTTTACAGTATACCTTGGTTAGATTTCCCTCCATTGTTCCCTCCCTCCCTCCCTCTTCCTTCTCTCTTTCCCTCCCTTCCTCCCTTCCTTATCGGTGGGACTGGGGATTGAACGCAGGGCTTCATGCTTACTAGGCAGGCTCTCTCCTGCTTGAGCCACACATCCAGCCCAGTTTTTAGAGAGGGGTTTTGCATGGTAATGTTCTGCTTTTCTGATCTCATGTGGAACGATGCAGACACCAGGGCACCAGAATTCAACACATTTAATCCTCACAATCCTCTCTCTTCATATGTAGGGAACTAGGGTTTGTCTGTAATTTTGCCCTAAGTCACGCCACCAATAACTGTTTCAACCCTGGGGAATTCTTGGGGATTTGAACCCAGGCACTCTGACTCCACTGAGTCTCCTGCCAGACGTTCTGGATGTGAGTTTTGTGAGTCTCTCTCTCACGGCCTTCGAAATGGTTCTAGGGCTCTAACCTCCCCAGTCTATCCCAAAGCTCCCATCTGGGACTGCTTCCCTGTTCTCCCCTAGCTACTCAGACTCTCTTAGGCTCTGGTCTCATACAGACTCTGTCCCCCAGAGAGTGGCTGTCCCTTTGCCTGCCCTGAGTATACTGTGACCCACCAGGTGGCAGCCCCAGTCCGTAGAGGTGACCAAGACAATCAGGCCTTTCTAAAAGCCCAACTGTGCCACAAGTCAGTCGCTCAGGATGCAGTGGCACACACAATGCTCTCTCTCTCTTCCAGGGCAGAAAGGCGCATTATTGCGAGTTGGGTGACTCCAGCAACACTGTTTATGGTCTGCACATCCCCCAGAAGGAGCCTCCCCAACTGAAGGCCATGGCCTGAGGTGGGGGTGGGGTGTGGGGGGTGGGAGGGGCAGAGATGTTCCTTCCCCTTAAGGTCCCTGTCTTGCTTCCCACAGCAGACTTGTTCCTTCCCCCTCCTTCCCAACATAGGTCCTCCCCTGGGCTCATGCCCCATTCTTTTAAGCCTTTTAGAGGTTGACATTTAAAACACTTCTGGAAAAGCACTGCCCTGTGCCTGGCATGACAAGTGACAGGCCCTCCCCAATGTGGCCTTTTCTTTTGGTATCTTCTAGCGTTGCCCATTTGGACTTTGTGCAGGTTGGAGTTAATCTTGTGTGTGTGTGTGTGTGTGTGTGAGATACTGGGGTTTGAACTCAAGGCCTACACCTTGAACCACTCCATACTTCACTATCCCTTTTTTGTGATGGGGTTTTTCAAGGTAGGGTCTCATGAATTATTTGCCCTGGGCTGGCTTCGATGGAGGTAATTTTGTCATGAGGATTTTTGACAGAGACCCTGGAAACAGTTGCATTTTTTAACAACAATGACAGACTACTCACTAAGCCCTCAGCCTGTGCTGGCACCCAGCCAATCCCACAGAACGCTCACGACAGTGCTGCGTGCACTAGAACGTGCTAAGAAAACAGACACTCCTGGAACTTGAGGGATCCAGCCAATGCAGCACAGCCCAAGCCAAGCTCAGAGCACCTTTGACCTTGTGTTACAGCCTACGCTGCTTTGTTAGGACTGCCATAACAAAGCCACCCAAATTGTGTGGCTTAGGACAGTAGACATTTACTGTCTCACAGTTCTGGAGGGTAGACGTCTGTGATCAAGGGAGACAGCATGGTTCCTTATGAGGGCTTAAGGGTGAATCTGTTCCCTTGCCTGTTCCCTACTTCTGGTCTTTGCTTGCAGTCGCTGGTGCTTATAATCCTTGGTCTGAAAAGGCATCACCCACTTTCACAGGGTGTCTTCCCTGTATGTGTGTCTGTTTCTAAGTCCAAATTCCCTCTTATCATTAGACTGCCAGTCATTAGGGCCCACCCTAATGACTTCATTTTAACTTGATCATCTGTAAAGACCCTACTTCCAAATAAAGTCACATTCAGTGGTACTGGGGGTTAGGATTGCACTGTCTTTATGGGAGACACAATTCAATCCAGAACAGTGCCCTTCCCTGATTCATATCCTGGTGACTTGGCCTTACTTGGGGGCACAGAGAAAGTGGTGCTACCTTCAGCTCCCAGTGTGACAAGAACCCCTTTCTAGGAGCCTTTTCACTTGCTCACAGGGCATACACACACACACACACACACACACACACACACACACACACACACACACACGGTGCCTCACATACAGAACCTCTGCAGCCTGGGGGATAGCAGTGGTCAGGACAGAGGTTGAACTGCCACATCAGCATTTGGAACCCCTAGGAGATGGTGGCTCCCCAGGCTAGAGAGGAAGCAGCCCCAATACAGACTCTGGCTGCCCAGCACCACAGTGGGCATAAGCCCCATCTGAAAATATCCCCCACTTGCCCTCCAGGCCCCACACATCCTTCCCAGACTCATCCCTCCACATCCCTTCCCCCACTGCAGGTCCTACTGCATGGGAGTTGGGCAGAGGTGCCTGTGTCTGCAGTTGTAGCATTTGATTATTTGTAAGGCACCAAGGGCAGAAGGAGCTGCCCTGTGCCATCCCGCTGAATTCACAGGTAGCTTCCACTTGCTGTTCCTGCTGGCCTCCTAACAAGCCCCCACTCATCTGGTCTGGGGGCGAGGGGGACCTCATCTGGGATGGGAATGCTGCTTCCTGGACCCATGACCTGGGGACTACCAGCTCTGTGGATTTCCAGCTCTAGGCTCAGGCTATTCTTCCAGCCCTCCAGAGATCCTCAGGCCTTCTCTCCAAGTGCCTGGGCTTAGCTCCGCCCGAGCCGGCTCAGCTTCTTCTTGATGACAGTCACAGGCTTCGCACAATTTTCTGTCACAGCTTCTCCCCACCTCAGTCCTTGGGCTCCTCCAGGGCAGGCCTCCTAGGGCTCCCTCAGGGTGCACACTCACATGTGTTTTACTTCACAAGGTCACACATACATTCACATGTGCTTTGTAGATTGTCCTGATTTTTGATGGCTCACTTTACAGATTTCAACTTTATAATGGTGCAAAAATAGAAGCTGTACTTAGCACATGATCTTTCCCAGGCTAGTGACATGCAGTACTGTCCCCTTTTTTGTGATGTTGGGCAGCAGCAGTGAGCTACAGTCCCAGACAGCCATATGATCACCACAAAAACACCCCATGCTCTTCCATGTGTTGTGTCGCTAAGCATGTGTTTGGTGGGCCAGGGTATTAAATGCATTTTCTTTTCTTTTTTGTGCTGTACTGGGGGTTTGAACTCAGGGCCTCATGAATGCTAGGCAAGCTCTCTACCACGTGAGCCACTCCACCAGCCCCTAAATGCATTTTCAACTAACAATATTTTCAACTTACCATGGTTTACCAGGATGTAGCCCCATCCCAAGCCAAGGCACATTTGTACTTTATATGGTGGCACACGTTCACACGCCACACATATGTTCATAATACCCATGCTTTATGTCACACGTGTTCACACACATACATGAGCTTTACTTAGTAACATGTCCAACACAGTGCTTTACACACACAGTACGTGTTCACACATGTGCTTCACACAGTCCCACACTTGCAAGTTCACACTCACACTTGCTTTACGTGGGGCTGGTAGAGTGGCCCAAGTGGTAAGAGCGCCTGCCTAGCAAGTGTGAGGTCCTGAGTTCAAACCCCAGTACCACCAAAAAAGCCCCAAAAACAAAAACCCTTGCTTTACATGGTTACACATAGTCACCCATATCCTTACATAGCTTTGCACACTCACACGTGTGTACCTGTGCCTTGTTTCTCTGAGTCTACATTCTTGACTGGAAAATCAGGTTGTTAGCCATTTCAGGGAGTTGAGGCGTTTGTTATTATTAATTTCAAAACCCAATTTTATATATATTTTAAATTAAGTAACTATAGTTACAAAATTCCAAATTCAAAAGGTAGAAAAAGGAAGTTTTACTCCTACCTGTCCACAAATCACCTAGCTCCCTTCCCCACAGCCAGTGTTACCAGTCATCTGTCTCTCAGGAGGCACTTTTACAACACAAGTGACCACAGACGTATACACTGCTGTCTTTCCTTTTCCCTTAAATGGACTGCACTCCAGAAATGCCCTATGCCCTACTTCCCCGCTCCCCGTGTGTCTGGGAGAGTGCTCTGTATCAGGCGTGTAGAGGCTTCCTCATTGCTACATGACCACGCTGGACTCCAGCATGAGGAGGTGCAGCATTCATGAAGCCACTTCTTGGTGGATGGCACATTTAGGTTGTGTCCAGTCTTCTGATATTTCAAACAAACCTGCAGCAAAAACCTTGTCAAGATGTTATTCTCCACACTATAAATATCGTAAGGTCACCGGAACAGGTAGGGACCATTGCCAGGGGACAAACAGCATACAAACTTGGGGCCCCTCACCTATTACCTGTTAAAGCATGATGTATGTTTTCTTCTGCCTTTATCCTGTACTCTCTCAACAGCGTTGTCATAAAACACCAGATTAGGCCATAAGGGCAGAATATTTGTAGACATCTCTGTCTTCATATTGTGTCTGTCCACTTTACTGTCTAGACCTTTTCTTTTTTGGTGGTATGGTGATTGAATTCAAGGCCAGCATCTGGATGCTGTACCACTTGAGCTACACCCCTTCATACCTCTATTTTCCTGCCTGTGGCTTCCTACATAGCTGGAATTACAGGTGCCACCCTCCACTCCCAGTTTATTTGTTGGGATGGGGTCTTGATAACATTTTGTCCAGGTTGACCTTGAACCATGATCTACCTCCAGAGTAGCGGGATTATAGTTGTGAGCTGTCAAGCCCCACCCTGCCTCACCCTTTGAGTCATACTCTACTCAACTTTAACAGGTAGCACTTGAGAACTGTTTTGTTCCAGACTGGAACACAGGGTAGCTCAGCCTATTGTCTATTGGAGCTGGAATGCATTTCTTCTGCTCCAACCTGTGCTTTCTTCAAGCACCTACAGTTCCTCAGTTATCAAAAGATCTAGACCAGCCGGGCACCAGTGGCTACACTTGTAATCCTAGCTACTGAGGAGGCAGAGATCAGGAGGATTGCGGTTTGAAGCCAGCCCAGGCAAATAGTTCATGAGACCCTATCTTGAAAAAACTCTTCATTAAAAAAAAGGGCTGGTGGGTGGCTCAAGGTGTAGGCCCTGAGTTCAAACTCCAGTGCCACAAAAAAAAAAAAAAAAAAAAAGATCCAGACCAAACCAGGCCAAGGTGTCTGTGCAAGAGGATGATGCCAGTGACAGGAGGAACTCAGTCGTTCCCGGGCTAGGTCAATGCCCATTAGCCTGCCAGGCACAAGACCAAGATGTTCACCCACAAGCAGAAAAGCATCTTTGAAACTGTACCCATGTCTAATGGGCAATTACCAAGCTTGCATCCCCCAGAAAGTCAATAGAAGCCTGCTGTTCCCTTTGCTAAGTGAGAAGTGGTCACTTCTCATCACTGCTAGCTTCTGCAGCTCCTGTAGGTCAACTTGAGCTGAAGTCTCAATAAAAGAGACTTCCCTGTTTTGTTTGTAATCTGTGGCTTGCTCTCATTTCTACTGTTTCCATGCTACAATAACGATCCTGCCATCCGGTGACAGCTTTGGTCTCTCTTCCTCCACTTGCACAACCCTGGACTACTAGCAGTCTAGGTAGCATTACCACATACACCAGAGGGCACGGGGCTGCCCTGGTGCCTGAAACCAGCCCTGGAGATGCTTGCTTTGATTGAAGAGACCCCCTTTCCCTTAGCATTTCAATTGGATCCAGTCCTCCTGTGATGAGGCAAGCCTGCCTTCCTTGATGTGGAAGGACAGAGTAGAGTCATGGACATGCTAAAAGAGATTTGCAAACCAAAGAGCACATCACTCACGCATTTGCCTAGTGCTTCATTTAGTCAGTTGCGGGACACATACAGCCTGCTGGGCGCTGTGCTTGGGATGAGGCTACAGTGGAGTGCATGAGGTCCTGTCTTCATGGAGCCTGCAGTCATGTTGTAGGGGCACAAAGCAAAGACTTCACAAGTAGTACACCCTAGGACAGAAAAGCAAGGGGGAGAAAGAACATATCTCCACTTAAGCCAGCCCTGGCGTTTTGAGGCAGAAAGGGGCGTACTTCCTTCCTGAAGCCCTTTCAGGTCTTTCTGGACCCACCCCAGGGTCTCCTTCCCTGGTTTTCTTTGGACCTCCTTTCTCTACCTGCTCTGGGCAGGTGGAGGTCTGCAGGGCACCTCAGTACATGGTAGGCTTCTCTACTGCTGCTCAATGTCAGCCTCGGCAGGACTTGGAGAGCTGCTTTGTCACCTATGGGAGCGGTAGCTACAAAATGAGGAAAACTCAGTGCTACACACTGCCTGTCCTGGCATGGGCCGGCCAGCAGTGCTGAGAAGTCAGAGAAGTGCTGCCTTCCCTTTCTGGCAGAGGCAGCCCCACCTGCCTGTACTTACCTGAGCAGCCTCGCCCTTGCTGACACACAGGAAGGCAGCAATCTGATAAAATGGATTGCACCAAGATGGCTCCCTGATGTGTTGAGGGTTTTGCGTCACAGAAGAGGAGGGATTGCTAATTATAGAGATCAGACAGGAGGGAAGGTTTGATTTGGGTGGATCACAAGGGACCTTTCACATTGGCAACAGTTTTTTGGGACAGCATTGTCCACTATCTCGGCCTTGATTTTGTTACTGTTGTAACTTGAATCTGCAGAAATGAAACATTTGCTCTTGTGTGGGAGATTCTGAGCCTCTCCTCAACTACCTTTAAAGCCAGCAGCTCTCCACACCTGATGAAAGGACACGTTCATTGTGATACGGAGATGTGGTGCTGCTCCACGATGCGGACAACACCGACAAAGTCACAGTTGTGTGAATGTGGGGCCTTGGTTTTCAGCTTCCAAAATCAATCTCTTGTAAAACAAGATCGATTGAATTAAATGTCATCAACAAGCATGATATAAATGTAGAGAAACAATCAACAGAAGTTTAGGGGTGAAAACACAGGAAAGGGCCCAACTAAACCCATTTCACTACTGCGGCATTGAAAACGGACCCAGTCGGAGATGAATCACATCGTTTACAGTAGGTAAGGCAAACAATAGAGTGACTGAAAATTATAATTACTCAAAATTTTCTTTCTTTCTTTTTTTTTTTTTTTTTTGGTGGTACTGCGGCTTGAACTCAGGGCCTACACCTTGAGTCACTCCACCAGCCCTTTTATTGTGATGGATTTTTTTGAGATAGGGTCTTGTGAATTATTTGCCCGGGCTGGCTTCAAATCATGATCCTCCTGATCTCTGCCTCCTGAGTATCTAGGATTACAGGTGTGAGTCACAGGCGCCCAACTAGTAGCAAATTTCTTAATGACAGGGCCAGACCTCTTGGGATGGTTGTCTGTGCAAGCTGGAGGAAGCTTGAGACAGGAGCCATGTAACATGAAGGTACACCGTAAAGAGACAAGTTGGCATCAGCCTGGCACACTGTCTTCTTTGTGATCCACAGGCCTCTGCAGTATTTCTCATTGTTGGGTTCTTCCAGCTCTGCCTGTACCAACCCAGTACCACGGTCTGGCCTCTGGGGCTGTGAGCAGCTAGGGTCAGAATTTAATGGGATTATCATCTTTCTTTTGCATAAGATCAGGTTTTTTTTTTTTAATTTTTAAAAATTCTTGGGCCTATGCCTTAGTGTTGATTTGCAGGACTGGTTTTGGTTTCTCCTGGATTATCTGAACCTATTTGCTTCTTTCCTGACTGTCCTAACGGAGCAGATCCCTTTCTATGCTGGAAGCTGTGGGTGGAGCCCAGTGTCACTCCTGCTATCTGGCTTGGATGACTTCCCACTGTGTGAGGTGACAGCTTATTCTTGGACAGGAAATTATTTAAGTTCCACTTTTCCTCTGATGATCTGGGAGGGACGAAGTCAACACATGTGGAACTCACATCCTGCAGGGACCTGGCCATTAATGGACATGTGAGATGGGGTTGTGAAGCACTGTGTGAGTGACTTTCCATAGTGGGAGAAGAGAATGGGATGTGGGGGTCTCCAAAATCATGGGAGAGTGTGTTCCCTATGGGGCTACTGGAAGGTGTGGAAGTTGTTTCCTTCCGCACTGGATGTGGTTTGTGGCCACCTGGTAGCCTCAAATGACTTTTGGTAAAGTCCTTTTCCTAGGCAGTTGTGCTCAGAGCTGGGTGACAGTTGCCAGAGTTCAGGTTCAGGCAGCTGGTGTCTGTGTGTAGGAAGGAGGTTGACACCAGAGGTCCTCCTCACTTCCCGTGCTTCACCATCTGTCTTTCCTGATGAGGACCAACGATTAGGATGTTCTGTTCCAATTAATCCCACCTTTTTTCCTTCCAAGCCCTGGAAGGACTTGAGGCTTAGTGTCCGATATATAGTCACTAGCTGAATGTGGCTGTTGAAGCCACATGTGTGTGTCTGTGAATTTCAGTTAAATAAAGTGAAAAATTCAAGGGCTGGTGGAGTGGCTCAAGTGGTAGAGACCGGCCTAGCAAGCATGAGGCCTTGATTTCAAACCCCAGTACCACCAAAAATAAATAAATAAAAAAAAAAGAAAGAAAACTCAGTTCCTTTGTTGCCCTAGTTACACTGTAAGTGCTCAGTACCCACAAGTAGTCACTGGGTACTGGAATGGCCATTGCACGTATAGAACGTTTCTATCATCACAGGAAGTTCTGTCCTTCTTCCCTTTCTCCTCTATTCTGATCTGGAGTGATTTTCAGTGTTGGGGCTCCAGAGCTCACTGGAGTGGAGAATTCTAAAGCAGAGAATGAGCAGGCTGGAAAATGCCTGCAGTCCCCACTCATGGCTGAGTCCAAGGCTTTTCCTGAGGGTGACATCTACAGTCCAGAAGTTACCCTACTCCTGTAAGTGAGTTCTGGCCACCAGAAGGGATTCTGCTCTGCCTACCTGCTCATCACCAAATCTGTTTAATGAATTTCGCTGGGGTAGAGGTACACCAGCCTCCCCGCTCCTTTCCTGAAACTCCACATCTCACTGGATGCTGGTCCATGAGCCAGTTCTTCCACAGTGCCTGGGGCAGGTAGCTCTTGTCTGTACTTGGGCTTTCCTGGCAAATCAATGCTTCTCTGAGAAGAGTCTGGCCATTGGGACTGGGAGGAGAAGGGACTTGTGTCTCTCTGGGGAGTCTGTAACAGGGGTTAGGTTCCAGAATAACGCAGTGTAGTCTCGTCTTCATTTTTGCCTTGTCTCTAGCCGAGGTTGTCCTTTGGGTTTTTAGGTACCAGATGTTCTCCACACAACAGAAAACTTTGGGACTCCATCAGTGAGTCTATTTTACCTGCTTTGTCTGGGGTCCTGAGAAGGGGCTAAAGAGAGAGACCAGATAGAAACTTCCTCTCTTTCTCCTGGGGTTCCTAAGCTCAAAGAGTAGGACTGCAGGGGTTGCCAGCAGCTGTGTTCCTTGACTCACCATGAGAGTTTGGTAGATCTCAGGAGAGAAGGAAAAAAGAGAGAAAAGAGAGCCCTGAAATATTCTCAGGTCCCCACGTCATTGCAAACTAAGGTCCCTCTAGTTATAACAGACAAAGTCCTTTTTGCTTCAGTTAGTTTGAGTTGACTCTGTCACTTACTACCAAAAGAATCCTAATACAGAGTCACCAAGTCAGGAAACTTGGGGTGGGGGAGGAAGCCCCTGCTTAAGATCAAGTTCAGGTCCTTGCCAAAAACACTTGTAAGGACTGGTCAAACTTAAATAACAATTGAATCAGAAATCAATCTCCACCCTACTTCTCCTCCTCCTCTCCCTCCCCCTCACTTCTTCCTCCTCCTACTTCTTTTTTGAGGTGAAGGGGGGCATCTAGCTTTGTAGCCCAGTCTGGCCTTGAACTCCCAATCCTCCTGCCTCAAATTTCTGAGTGCTGGGATTGCAGTCATGTTCCGTCACGCTCAGCTCTAAGAACTAATCTTGATCATAGCTTTGCTTTCCTGCCACCGTCTTATGCTTCTGGTATTTCTTATCCTCTTCAGCTTCCCAAATCCTCACCATCTCTCCAAACTCTGGACACAGCCCTCCACGTCCAAAGGCTTCTCTACCCACCCAGTAGTGGCACTTTCTACCTCCTGCTTTTCAGTACCAATTAGTAAAGGCATCTGCTTCTGTTCTCTAGAATGGCACTTTACAGATTTTGTTGTTCATAGTAAAATCTGTAATGTCAATGTCAGAGATAGGATGTGATGCTTTTGTGGGCCTGACACATAACAGACCTCAGTGAATGTCTGGGGATTGGAAAGCTTATGGAGTAGGATTTTAAGGTAGAAAACAGCTGGGATGCCACAGTGTGAGGGGCACTGGAATCGAACGTACACGTGGCTCCCTTTAGATGACAGACAAGCACTCAATTCAAGTGCCCCAGCAGGCAAAGAGCTGCATTCCTTTATTAAAATTATCTGGTCTATTACCAAAGGACTCTTTCGTATCAGGGAGTAAGGATGGAGGAAAGGGAGGAGCAGGAAGACAGGGAGGGTGCTGTGTGTGTGTTTCTGACTCAGCTCCTCTTTGGAGCTCTAAAACTTGCCCTCCCATGTTGAAGAAACTAGTGTCCTCAATCCACTATCATTCCTCATTTTTGGATCCAGTTTAACACTGCTGGAGTTGGCATCTCCCACCAGACATGAGTCTGAATGGGAAATGAGTCCCAAACATCCCACCTCAACTCAGGATTTGCCAACATTGAAGCTATAATTTAAAGGCCTTTTGAATGATAAGAAGATCTTTGAGATAAACTCATACCTCATTCTTTGAAAGGCAAAACGCTATTTGAATATATGTTTTCTGACTCACTGTTAAGATGGGATGTGGTCACTTTCTTCCCTTCAGGTATGATAGTAAATAGTCACACAGAAAGTGTAGTTTAAGCCAGTGGCTCGCACTTATAATCCTGGCTACTCAGGAAGCAGAGATCAGGAGGATAGTGCTTCAAAGCCAGCCTTGGGCAAATAATTTGGGAAACCCCATCTCGAAAAAATCCATCACAAAAAAAAAATGGCTGGTGGAGCAGCTCAAGTAGTACAGTGCCTGCCTAGCAAGCAAGAGGTCCTGAGTTCAAACCCCATTACTGGCAAACAAAACAAGACAAAAAAAGAAAAATGCAGTTTGGAAAATATTGTCCTTCCAATATTTCTCATTGTTTTAGGGCTGACTTATTTATTTGGTTTAATATGACATTTCTCTCCTGGGGCAATGCCATGTCTTGTGTTACGTGCATAATATCTAACAACAGGAAACTTATTGAACTACTGAATGCATGGATGGATGGATGGGTGGATGGAAGGATGAATGTGTAAATACTTAATAAACTCCTACCTAAGAAAAACAACAAGGAATATTTATTAAGCATTTACTGCAGACAAGGAACATGCTAAGTCCTTTACTGATATATTATCTCATTGTTAAGAGCTGTTTATATATGAAAATTACACAGAGAGAAAATAATTATATTAGGTGACTTCTAGGGCCTCTTCTGGCTGCAAGAGTCTCTGACTTGATGTGGCATTAAGGCAACTAGTATATTGAGGGCTTGGGAACCTAACACTTAGAAGCTGAGATAAAAAACATTATTAGCTAATTCTATGAGCTAGGAACTGATGTAAGTACCTTTCAAATAGTTTCGCATTCCGAACTGAAATACTCACCAAGAAGTTAAATGGATTGCCTAAGAAGCAGAACTAAGATTGGTGTGGTGACTCATGCCTGTAATCCCAGTTACTTTGGAGGCTGAGTCAATAAGATTGTAAGTTCAAGGCCAGCCTGCACAATTTACTGAGACACTTTCTCAAAAATAAAACGAAAAGGGGCTGGGGAGGTGATAGCATACTAGCCTAGCAGGTATGAGGCCTTGGGTTCAATCCCCAGCATCAAAAAAAAAGCAGCATTCAGATTTTTTGACTCCAAAGTCTGTGCTCTTAACCACCATGCTTCCAAACAGACTGTGAAGCCCTCCATACCTGAGCTGGTGCCTTTCCACTGGGCCACAGGGAGGCAGGGGGAGGGAGAGGGTATGTTGTCACAGGAACAGCAAGATCTGTGAGGAGGGGTGGCAAGCAGGGGGACTAGGGCTGAGGAACAGTCTGGAGACAATTCTAGATCTGCAAGGAGCCTGAGCCCTGCAGGAGGCCAACTGCACTGAGTAGCTCTCAGTAAACCTCAGCTTCGCTCTCCAGTAGGGTAGGACAGGATGTTCTCTGAGTTGCAGCAGAAGGACTGTTAGGCAGCAGAGCAGTGATTAGGGTGTCAAGGGCTACGGTTGCCAGGCACAGGTTCTGTCTCACCGTTTATAGCCGTCTAGCTTGTGACGTCACATGTGCTTTTTCCTCCTCATCAGTGTTATGACCCTGAACACATTCTTCTCATTCTGTCACACATTTACCAGTCCCTGAACAAGTTGATTACTCACTGGCAATCACGGCAGACTTTCTGGTGAGTTTTAAGGTAACTCAAACCTGATTAATTGGACAGACAGAACAAGACATCTCTTTCCTTGGCTTAATTTGCTGAAGTTGCTCCCATTCCCTCTGCCCTTGCCTGGCTAGCTCTTTGAAAGACAGGGTGGGATATTTTGGTGTAGGGTGGTAGATCATGGGTTTAGGGCTGGTGGCATGGGTTTAGGGCTGGAGGCAGCATGAAGTCCTGAGTTCAAATTTCAGTACTGCCAAAAAAAAAAAAAGAGCATGGCTTCAGACTGCACAGGGGCCTGGGTTCATGTCTTGGCTCTGCCATTAAGGCCCCTATGACGTGGGACATGTGACTTGACTCTAAGCCTCAACAATCTCATCCGTAAAGTGGGAAAGAACTATTACCTGCCTCAGAGGATTGTTGGCATGGTGAAGACGCTTGTGAAATAGTCTCTGACACAGTGTTATCCCCTGACCTCCCTTGACAGTCACAGGCCAGAGATCAAGGGTTTGGATTGCAGAATGATGGGTTATGAAGCCACGCTTTTCTTCCTAGACATGTTTGGAGACAAAGGATAGATCGTGCTGTCAGCTAGAAGGGAGATCCAGGTTACTTGCTTATTTATTTTTTAAATATGGTAGAATCCAAGAATTTCAGGATTGGAAAGGATCCTAGAAATCCTTTTAGACTGAGAAAGAGAGTGACAAAGAAAGAGAGTGGGCCAAAGTGGCTGCTACAAAGTACTGTGCATTTAGTAATTGGAGGTTTTTGGGGGGAGTCTTGGCACAGGACTTTGCTAAGTGTCCAGGCTGACTCAGATCTTGCTGCCTCAGCCTCCCAAGTGCTGGGATTAGAGGTAGACACTCACCCTGCTCGGAATTGGGGATTTTTTTGGTGGGACTGGGGTTTGAACTAAGGCCTCAGATGTTCTACCATTTGACCCACCGCACCAGCCCTTTTTATGTTGGGTATTTTTGAGATAGGGTCTCACAGACTATTTGCTTGGACTGGCCTTGAACTGTGATCTTCCCGACGTCTGCCTTCTGAAGTAGGCAGGGTTATAGATGTGAGCCACAGGTATGTGACAGAATCGGGGATTTTGATGGAAGCGCCTTGCAGTCAAAGAACAGGATGGGTCTGTATGGGATTCATGAGCCCAGTCACCGCTCAAATGGAAGAATACAGTTGTCCTATCCACCCTTGGGCCAATTCCGCACTTCCTCTGGAGACTCCATGAACTGGTCGTAGGAGACTCCATGAACTGGGTCCCAGTTTCCCTAGTCTGGTTATAAGCAAGCCTTATTTCCTGTATGGTCTGGCACATAAACCAAGGGAAGGAGCTAGCCTTGTTGGCTACCTAGGCTCAGCTGCCCTGTCCTTTTTAGGAAGACAGACAAGCCAGAGCTGGGAACTGGTAGGCCCCTGCCTAATAGAAAAACAACCAGCACAATTGCAGTCATAGAGAACTGCCTCCATCTACAAGCAACTGGGCAATTACCTGCTAATTAAGGTCTCATTAGTTTATTTTCTGAGGGTTACGGTGTAGTACTGGGAAGATGTGCCCTGCCCTGCTTGTCACCAAGGTGTTGAAGGTGAAGCTTTTCACATGAATCACTCTTCCATCTGATTAAATATAATAACCTAACTTAACTCCAACATCAGGAGGCCTCAGAAGCAGTGCCCTTTTATCTTTGGAGCATGGGAGGAATTATGGAAATTTTCTTTTGAGTCCTCTGTATTTGAGGGGAGGAAGCGGAAGGAGGAGGAGGGAAAAGACACTGTGGAGAATGGATCTATCTCTTTGTATCACCCGCCCATTAAGAATACATATTCCAGGCTGGGCGTGGTGGCTCGCTATAATTCCAGCTACCTGAGAGGCTGAGGCAGGAGTCTGGGACCTGAGGCCAGCCGGGGCAAAAGCTCCAGACCCTATCTGAAAAACAAACTGAAGGGTAAAGGGCTGGGTGTATGGCTCAAGTAGTGGAGAGCTTGCCTAGCATGAGGCCCTGAGCTCAAACCCTAGTACACTAATAATAATAATAATAATAATAATAATAATAATAATACAAGTTCCCAGGGGTCTTCCCCAGCCCTGACTCAGAAACTTCCAGTAATTCCTATGAACACTCAGGTATGAAAAACTCAGCTAGTGAAGGGAAGTCTAGTGATATTAACATCAATCCATGAAGTCTCCTTCCAAAAAACAAAACACCATTTCAGCCAATATCATCTATACCCACCCCAGAAAATCTTTTACTTTCGTGGAAAGCAAGGTTGCCTATCCATGGAGGTGCAGATAGAAAAACAGTGCAAAGGCCAGAAGTCAGGGAAGGATTGGCAAGTCCAGAGCATCAGAGGCTATGTCTTGGTGCTAACTCTCCAGCTCAGCGCGGACGGAGGCCCTTTTATCTTCTGATAACGAAGGTGAACACAAGTGATCTCCAGAAATGGTTCACACGGGTTCCCCAGTTCTTGAAAAACCGCAAGTGATTGGCAAACGCTTGTGCTGCAGACAGAAAGTCAAACAAACAGCTCCTTCCCTCCAGTGGCTCCTCCCTGGCGGTGGCTGCAAGCTGAACATGGTGCAGAGAAGTCCTCTTCCCCCTTCCCCCACTGCCTCTTCCCCTTTCTGATGTCAGAGCTTTCTGACACTAAGTCAGATGAAGTGATTAATAAAGAAGTCAAGAAGAAGGGGCCTTCCCCCAGAGGCTGTGTCTCTCAGAGTTACTTACAAATCTTCCTTTTTCCCAGGAAGCCCGGGGCCCCAAAGCTTGGAATCACAAGTGTTCTACTACATTGTCTCTGATTCTCTAACTCCCTTATCTCTGCACAAGTGGGAGAATTGGGTCTGGCCTACAAGGCACCATAAGATACTGATAGGGCAGCCCAGGAAACTCTGGTTCAGGTGAGTGGCTCACAAATTTTTTAAATAACAGCTTTATTGAGATATATTTCATATACCATGCAGTTCACCATTTAAAATGCACAATTCAGGGCTGGCGGAGTAGCTGAAGTGGTAGAGTGTTAGCCTAGCAAGCAGGAGGCCCTGAGTTCAAACCACCAACACCACTAAAATAAAATAAAAACTAAAACTAAATGTACAATTCAGGCAAGCATCATGGTACTTGGCTGTGGTCCCAGTTACTCACTGGGGAAGTTGAGACAGGAGAAGCACTTAAGCCCAGGAGTTCAAGAGCAGCCTGGGCAAAGCAGTGAGATCCTGAGTTAAAAAAAGAAGAAGAAGAAGAAGAAGAAGAAGAAAAAGAACAGAAAGAAAGAAATTAAATGTGGCTGGGCGTTGGTGGCTCACATCTATAATCCTAGCTACTCAGGAGGCAGAGATCAGGAGGATCATGATTCGAAGCCAGCACTGGCAAATAGTCCACGAGACCCTATCACAAAAATGGGCCGGCAGAGTGGCTCAAGGTAAAGGCCCTGAGTTCAAGCCCCAATACAGCAAAAAAAAAAAAAAAAAAAAAAGAAAAAAGAAACTAAATTAAAAATAAAATGTACAATTCAGTCTGGGGTGCAACTCAGTGAGAGAGTCCATGGCATGGGTGCAAATCTTAGCACAAACAAACACAAACAAAAAACCAGTTCAATAGTTTTTAGTGTGTTCAGAGTTGTGAGACATCACACTCTTTTAGAACATTTGTATCAGTGTTGGAACACAGCTCTGAACCTGTTAACAGTTACTCCTCATTCCCTCCAACCTCCCCAACCCCACCGGGGCCTTGGCAAGCACTAATCTACTTTCCCTCTGTATAAATTTGCTCATTCTGGAACGGTTTCTATAAATGGACCCATATTCGATTTGGTTCTTTGTGACTGGCCTCTGTCACCTAGCATAATGTTTTAAAGTCCATTCATGAATGACAACTCATTCTTTTCATGGCTGAATAAGTATTCTGTTGTACGGCTCCACCCGATTTTGTTCATCCACTCATCAGTCAACGGCCATTTGGGGCTATTATGAAGAAAGCTGCTCTGAACACCTGCATACATGGGTTGTGTGGGCAAATGTTTTTGTTTCTCTTGGGTATGTACCTAGGACTGGAATTGTGGGCCCTAAAGCAAATCTATGCTTAACCTTCTGAGGAACTGCTAGAATTTTTGACATTTCTACCACAGTGCAAGAAGGTACCAACTTCTCCACACCCTCACCAATATTTATTGTATACTTTTTTTTTTTTGACAGCTCCCTGTGTAGTCCAGGCTTTCTTAAACTCAAATCTTCCTGCCTCCTGGGATTACAGGTATGTACTACTATGCCCCTCATGTTATACATATTTAATATAGGTATCCTGGTGGACATGAAGTGGTTTCACTGTGCTTTGTTTTTCTTTTTGTTTTGATGGCACTGGGGTTTGAACTCAAGGCTTGACACTTGCTAGGCAGGTGCTCTTACTGATTGAGCCACTCTGTCGGCCCTTTTTTGTGATTTTTTTTTTTTTTTTTGAGATAGGGTCCAGAACTATTTGCTGGGGGGCTGACTTTGAACCTTGTGATCCTCCTGATCTCTGCCTCCTGAGTTGCTAGGATTACAGGCGTGAGCTACCCATGCCCAGCTCATTGTGCTTTTGATTTGCATTTCCTGATGGCTAATGATGTTGGGCTTTTTTTCTTTTTTTCTTTTTTTTTTATTATTCATATGTGCATACAAGGCTTGGGTCATTTCTCCCCCGGCATTTTTTCTTATGCTTATTATAAAATCCTTAATCCGATACATCTTTTGCAAAAAAAACTTACCCCCCACTTTTGTGTTGTCTTTTTCACTTTCTTGATGTTAATTTTTTTTTGGGGGGGGTGGGGCTGGGGTTTAAACTCAAGGTTTCACACTCACCAAGCAGGTGCTCACAAAGCAGGTGCTCTACCACTTGAGCCACACCTCCAGTCCATTTTGTAAGGCAAATGTAAGCCCCAAAATGACCAGGTGGAGAGGAGTGATCTGGCCAAGAGATTCTTTATTGCCGGGTGGGAGAGGGAGGAAGCCGAGAGAGAGAGAGAGAGAGAGAGAGAGAGAGAGACAGACAGACACACACACACACACACACACACACACAGATGCTTAAATACTCCTCAGTGGGACTCAGCTTGATCTGATTGGTTAGGATCTTATGGTTCATGCTGATTGGAGGTTGGGGCAGAAGGAGGATTCAAGCTAGACTTGAGGCAGGACCATGACCCTGGAAAACAGAAGCTTAAGGGTGCAGTAAGAACCGAAATCTATCAGCGCCATTATTGCCAACACATTTTGCTCTGGTTATTTTGGAGATGAGGTCTGACCTTGAACCTGGATCCTCCAGATCTTAGCCTCCCAAGTAGCTAGGATTACAGAGGTGAGCCACCAGTGCTTGGCTTTCTTGATGGCCGTTGATACATGAAAGTTTTAAAGATTGATGGTGCCCAGTTTGTTATTTTGTTCTTTTGTTGCTTGTGGCTTACACTTTTTCTCTCCCATTTCTGGGTATCAAACCCAGGGCCTTGTGCGTGCAAGACAAGCATTCTACCACTGAACTACATCCCCAGTCAACACTTTGAGAAGCCTTACTCAAATGTGACTTGGAACTCCGAGGCTTTATTTATTTTTATGCTATTATTATTATTATTATTATTTTTGCATTACTGGGGCTTGAAGTCAGGGTCTACACCTTGAGCCACTCCAGCAGCCCTTTTTTGTGATGGGTTTTCTCCAGATAGGGGCCCGTGAACTATTTGCCCAGGCTGGCTTGGAACTGCAATTCTCCTGAATTCTGTCTCTGAGTACTCTGAGGCTTCAGAACTCAGAGCTTAGTAGTGTTTTGGGGGGATGATCTTTGGGGAGGATTTCTCCCATGTTTGGGATTTCATCCCTCTGTTGTAGCAAGCTGTGGCTCCTTCTTGTAGCTAGAGAACAGAATCTCCAGGGACCTTCCCTGTGTTTACATCCCCTCCCTCTCCTGAGGTCTACCACAATAGAGCAGCTGAAATGACAGTTTGGAAATGTCCTTTATTGTGAAAACTCAATGCCCTTTGTCTCTGGGATTTAAAATTTTCATGCAAGTGTTGGCAGTGAGGAGGGGAAGAGATGAGAGAGAAACCCTGCCACTGATTTCCATAGTGAGTCATCCTAACTCTTGGTTGTTTTGATTTTCTCACCCATAAAATGGGGAGAACACCTCCGTTTCCCCATCCTCGTGGGGGGGGGGTGCTATGAAGGCGAATTAATCTGTGTTTGTTAGGATACTGTGAGATCTTAGATTAAAGGCGTTACTGAGGTTCAAGGTATTATTATAACAATAAATGATTTAATAGCATGTTGAGGCCGGGAAGCAAGAAATGCTAGGAAGAAGACAGGCTTGGAGTGGTGGAGAGGCTGTAGCTTGGAGCACCCCCAGCCCACAGATTCTTTTTCTTGAAGGGGAGAGTATGTGATTTTTCACAAACTCTTTGGGTTATTTCATCTGGCTTCAGCATAGCTTTATTGAACGCCTCCTACGCGATTTCTGCCATAGTGAGATTACAGTCTTTTCTGGAAATAGGAGATATAAATTAAAACAGTTAGAAACAATGCAAGACTTTACAATGAATTGCTGGGTTGAGTGTAACAAGTGTCAGAAAGAAAGCAGAGAAGGAGGTGATCAAAAGCAGAGTTCTTCTATTATAACTTCCACGTCTACTGCCCACTAGTTGTTTGACCTTGCCTCAGTTTCTCCTGCTGTAACTGCAATTGTTCTTGCAAAGCACTTAGAATAATGGGTAATGCACCCTAAGCACTCAATGTGGGACCCACCTAGGCTCTCCTGGGACTGTGCTTTGGCTGATTATGTGATCACAGTAAGCTGTTCCATCTTCTGAGCCTCAGTATTCTCTCTGCAAAATGACCTCACAGTGTTTGTAAAGTGTTGCAAGCATGGTAAGCTTTCACTAAATGATAGTTATTATTGCTGTCATTAACACTGTTACCTGCCCTAGCTGAGGAGTGAGGGGTGCATTCACAAGTGGCTTTAGTGAAACCAGGGGGCTTCTCTGAGGAGGTGGTCAGGAAGGGTATGTTAGGAATCAAGTGATCAGAGAAGAAAGCAGACATAGAGGCGGAAGCTTGAGAAGCCTGAGGATGGTCTGTCCTCGGAAGGTCGCAAGGGACTGGGGCTTCTCATTTTTCTTCCCGCTGGGAGCTGTGTCCAGTGAAGCCCACGTGCCTTTCTGCAATCCCGGCTTTCACCTGCGCGGCTCGCTAGTCTGGTGCTCTGCAGGCCTAGAACAGGACCCTTCCTCCCTCAGGAATGTGGGCCCCGCTTTAGGAACCCGCCAGGCCGAGTGCCTCCTGCAGTCACAAGCGAGGACGCCCAGTTGTCTTCACCCCACCCTCCGCCAGGATCCGGTTTCAAAGTCACCTGAAAGCCATTTCCTCCCGCAACGCTCCGCCCCTCCCCTCCCGGTAAATCACCGGGAGCTGGCTTTTGCCCCGAGCAGCGATTTTTTAAAGTGTGTGTGTAATCAATGAGAGTCGTTCCTCCTTCGGGTCCCACTCAGGATTAATATCTCCCTGGCTTATTTTGGGGCAGCATCTTGTTCCCCAGGATCTTTACTGATGAATTATTACAGGTTTTTAGATTTATGGTCTTGCTCAAAATCCAGCCCATCGGTACTGAATGTCCTTGTAACCCACCTTCACCTCCCCTTCTCAAAGTTCCGGCGTTTGCGCCTTTCTCTGCGTACAGATGGAAGGTTCCGTCTCTGTTTTACAAAACTGGGGTCCTCTATTTACCCAGGTTTCTGCATCGTGTTTTTCCCACTAACAGCTCTTCGTAGGACTTCTCCCCCCCCCATACCAAATTATCAGCTTCTTTATCTCTCTCCTGCTCTTTACTCAAGTTTGGGTTTACATCTATAAAGGGCCACAGAGCCCTAGTTGCAGTGAGGAATTCGAGAAGTGCCTGACTCACAGCGGCAGAGGTGACCTGCTCCGGTAGGATCAGGATCTCTACGTCCAACCCCGACGGCTGCCTCACTTGAGACAGCCCCCTTTCCTGGGCCTGATAGTCCCAATCCGTACAGTGGAGGTGTCAGGCCTGTGACACCAGGGTGACCCCCCACCACGTGACATTGGATAGCTCAGCACATCTATAGGTTTTCGGGTAGGGCTGGCGGCAGGCGAGGCCTACACCACTGGGCCACACTCGCCGCACCTGCGGGCGTTAATCATTAGCCTTGCCGAACCTCCCCACAACCGCTGCCCTCAACTCGGGCCCCGGCTCTCAGCGCCCCAAAGGTTCCCCCGGCCCCCGCCGAGCTGCCGATTGCTGGATTCCAGCAGCGATCGAGTCTCCACCCACTGGAAAAATTCCTGGTCCGCCCCTCCCTCGTTCCCTCCCTCGCTCCCTCCCTCACTCCCTCCCTCCCGGTGCTTCCAGGGCTCGGCTCAACCCCGACTTCCTGCCGCGCGCTGGGAAGCCGCGCGCAGACTTGGGTCCCCAGAGGACGCGCTCGCAGCTTGTGGCGTCCCCGACCGTGGACACCGGCTCGCAGACCCGCTGGCAGTGGGCGGGAGCAGCCGGTAGCCTCAGCCCCTTCCGAGAGCGACTTTCAAACTCTTGCCCGCGTCGCGGCGCCACCTGGGCAGCCGAGCGCGCCGTGCCGGTCCGGAGCCAGCCGGGTGGCCACCGATCGGTGAGTATCCTTCGGTTCTTTCCTTCTCCCTCTGCCGGTGTGCAGTCGGCGAAGTGGCAGTACCTTGAGTTACGCTGGGTCCCTGCCCTCCAGGATCCCCGCTCCAGTTACTGTGGGTTGAGGACCTGGGGCCACCGTGGAAGGGCCCGGGCTGTGTTCGGGGTGACCCTCCCAGCAGAGCGCCAGAGCGCGGGAGAAGACATTTTCTGTTTTTTTAGCCCCCACCCCGGAAACAAAAGGAGCGAATGCTCCGGGTGGCTCCGCAGAGGGTCAGTTTAAAATCCGGGAAGCCCGCGAGGCTGCGCCCACCCACTCCGGGCGCGCGCCCGTGGGCGGGTCCTGGCTTGGGGCTGTGGACCTTTCTGGGGAAGGACTCGAGCCTCTGGTCCCCCGATCTCGTGAGACGCAGGCACGCAGCCTGTTCCGGGTTAGTGCCACTCGGTGCTCGCTCTTGGGAATCTCCGCTCCCTGACCAGGCGGGGTAGAGTGGGTGCCAGAAACCGGGTGTGGGGGAGCTGAAAGGAACAAGCGGCTGTCTGCCACTGACTGCTCGCCCTCACCCACTCCTGCAATATGGGTTTGGCCACTTTCACCCTACTTCCATTCCACTTTCATCCCTTTGATTTGAGAAGCCAGGATAAGATGTGCAAGCTTGAAATGTCAAGACGTTGCTTAGGTAGCTACTTTAATCTAGAACTGTTTTTGAAAACAAAAGGAAAAACAGAGAAATGGAGGCTGGAGAGATGTGGCTTTGTGGGGGGAGGTGATAAAGGGAGGTAAGAGAAATGGAGGCTGGAGAGATGTGGCTTTGTGGGGGGAGGTGATAAAGGGAGGTAAGAGTCTCATAATGGAGGTCACTCGCTGAGTTGTTGGCAGATGTAGGGGCCCGTCCGTTGTTCAGAGGTCCCCAGCAGGCGACCCGGACTGCATGACATTACAGAGAATCCTGGCCTGGGGGTTCCCGGGCTCTTCCCAGCCATGCCTCTGCACGCAGCTCAATCACATGGCCCTTGCTCAAGAAATAATAAGCAGGGAGAGTAATGACAGTCTGGAGAGGAAGAGCACAACAGCTGCCTGGCCCTTCCAGCTCCTCCTTTGCTGGACTGGGAGTGGAATCCTGCACCTCTGAACCCCAGTGGTTCCCAGCAGAAAACATAGGGAGTAAGAACCTAAAGAAGGTGAACAGTTCTCTCTTACTCTTATGCTGTAGTTCTGGGCTCATCTTGGTTAGCTGCCTCATCTTTCCTTTGTACACCTGCTGTTAACGTTATTGCTACCTTGCTGCCCTTTTCCTTCCTGGACAGCTCTTTGGCTCCCTAGGGATGGGGCCTGGATTCCGGATGAAGTAAACCCCCAGGCCAAGTCTGAGAGAGAGAGATTTGTTTAAGAGCTCCTTTGGGACTTTTCTATTGCTTTTTTTTGTGGGACCAGGGTTTGAACTCAGGGCTTGGGGCTTGCAAAGTAGGCACTCTGCTGTTTGAGCCACACCTCCAGTCCATTTTGCTGTGATTATTTTGGAGGTCTCAAGAACTTTTTGCCCATGCTCGCATTGAATTATGACCCTCCCAATCTCAGCCTTCCAAGTAACTAGGATTACAAGCGTCAGTCACCAGCGCCCACCTTCTATTGCCTTTTTATTGTAAGTGGCATGGCAGTGAGAGTTGAAGGAGCACTGAACTGACAGTCCAGCCTGAGTTTTAGTCCTGGCATTAAAGACTGATGGAGGAGTCGCTGGGGCTGGAATGCCAGTCAGATTGACCTACTCCATTTACACTTGAAGGGAGCAGGGCCCAGAGAGTGAGGTGATTTCAGCCTGGGACACTATTGGCCAGACAGGGACCAGAGCTCAGATTTCCTCACTGTCTAAGCCCTGCTTTTCTTGGACATGACCTGCCTGGCCAATTCACTTCTCTTTGCTGACTCAGTTTCCACATGAAACTTACTTGCCTGCTTTTCTTTATGGAAGGATCAAATGGAAATTTGTATGTGCAAAGTGCTCTATAAGCTCCTATTCAGCCCCCCTTTCCCCCCAAAAATGCATGGTGGGTGGAAGGGCACCTCACAGGCTTTACAGTTTACTGGCTATGTCCTATATGTGCCACAGGAGATGGTAGACAGCAGCAGCCAGTGGTGGAAGTGTAATCCCCTAGTCTGAAATATCGCAGCTCCAGTGTAAACACTGGCCTTACCAAATCCACTGCTATCCCAGGGTCACTGTGTTTACACCAGAGCAGGCCAAAGGTCATGCCCTGAGACATGGGCAGAGCTGGAGTGGAAAGGTTCTGTGTTGCAGAAGTATGGCCTGCCCACCACTTCCTTGTGAAGCTTTGGCCGCAAGCCTGGGAGGTGGGCACAGCCCTGGCTGGGCTCTGGCCAGGGAGGGTTAATCGTGAAGCTTTTCTCTTGTGTTGCGGGTGGAGGGGACTCTGGAGATTGGAGGGGGTCGCCTCTGCAGCTGCATGGAGGGCTGTCTTCAGCTTCTCATCTGTATCTCCTCTCCCTCCCCCTTCTGCCCTCCCAGGCTGCCCCCTTGGCCCAGGCCACTGCCTTGTCCCGCCTCTGTCCAGCTGCATCTCCACAGGCTTTTGTTCCAGGACTGCAGCCCGCCTGCTCCCTACTCTCCTTCCCCAGCTTCTGGAAGCCCTCAGGCTGGGGGCCTGGTAGCTGGAAATCACTACCATCTGCAAAACGCCCTAGGGCACCTAGCAGACCCTCATTTCCTCTCATCAGGTCAGACTCATCTTGGGGCCCCTAACTCATGCCTGACCAGATTCTCTCACTGTCTTTTCTCAGTCTCCTTTTCTTCCCTTTTATACATTCATGCCTCTTTGTTCTATTTTTTGTATTCATTTATTCAACAATTATTTAGCACTTACTGTGTGTAAATACTGGGCACTGGGGACACAGCAATGAATAAAATACAGTCACTGTTCAACAATCATTGGCCTCATGAAGCTGACTTCTAGTGGGAGAAGCTGACAATAAACAAGATGATTGAAATAGAGTGTTAGTGATAGCAGAGAAATATGAAAGGGAACTGTCAGGGGTGAGATGACAGTTTTGGGGGAGGGGTGGCCAGGAAAGGTTCCCGGAGGAAGAGACTTTTGAGTGATGCCCAGAGGAGGCATTTTCCTTCAGCTCTGATTTCCCTGCCTGAAACCCAGTTCAGCATCCCCCTGCAAAGACATATAGGAGCAGGGTTTGGAGTTGGACACACCTGGGTTCAAATCCCAACCTGACAGCTCTCATAAGTCCTACACCCTTGACATGAAGCTCAGCTCCTTTGAGCCTGGTTCTCACCTGTAAAGTGGAGTTAGTCATCATACCTGGCACATGTGGCATTGTGAGAATGAACAATGAGATATTGTGTGTTCAGTGCTTAGCAAAGCCTGAACTGGAGAGGTGTGCAATGAATTATTTCTCTAACCAAGTCCTGTAGGGGCAGCATGGTCTATGTCATGCCAGTGCTAAGAGCTCTGGATGAAGAGCTTTTCATGTGAGCTATTGGACAGGAGGGGGCCAAAGGCAATGAAAACAGAAGACCCAAGCAAATCCTTTCTAGCAATGAGCCTTTTCTGTCCTACCCTGGATTGCAGATGTTTGAAGATGCAGGACCCCAGATGTGTGCTGGCCCTTGCCTCTGGGTTAGATAGAATGACCTAGGGCAGCCCTGATCCTCTCTTGTGCTGGAATTCCCCCTGCTTCCAGCCAGTGGATGAATCACACCTTTGTCTTGGCCTCCCCACTTGGCCTCACAGCTATGAAGGCTGTCCCCCCCTCCTCAACATCATGTAGATAAGATTTGCTGGAGGGGAGGGGATTGAAGAGGGGCACATGGTGGGTGGGGCTGTTCCAGAAGAGCCCACAGAGGTGGCAAGAGGTTTCTGATGGAGGATCTGAGGCAACCCTGCAAAGAGCAAGGACCAGAATTAATTATTATTTTTGGTGATACTGGGATTTGGACTCAGAGCCTAGATCTTCCTAGGCAGGCGCTCTACCACTTGAGTAATGCCCACAGCCTTAGAATTAATTTTTGAGGTAGAGTCTTGCTAGCAGAGGTCCTTCTGCCTCAGCCTCCCAAGTGGCTTGGACTGTAGGTGCCCTCTACTATGCCGGGCTAGGGATTTAAGTAACAGAATGACAGATACAGTGAGAGCTTAGAGTCAGGCCTGCCTAGCTCTAAACTGCTTCCTCTCAGCTCATATGAGGCTCTTCCCCTCTCTACTAGAACCATGGCCCTGAAAAGAGTGTAATCTAAAATGCTGTTGTCAAAATTTGTGGTGAGCAGTTTCCTGGGGGCCCTGTCCTGGCTCAGGAAGTAAGTGATGGGCTGTGGAGGGTGAGGCCCAGGGATGTGGTCATCAGGCACACCACTCGCCTGATGGCTCGCTGCACACACGAGGGACAGTCGGGTCCTCCCTGTGATGAAGGAACTTTTGGAACTTGGCAGTTGGGGCAAAGCTAGATATAATTTGGCCTTACAGGAGGTTGGAAAGTGGGCACCGAACAGCCCCAAGCATGTTTGTAGTGTTGAAATCAGGAGAAAGAAAAGTAGGTAGGGTCCAACCTGTGATCAGCAGGAGACCAGTCGGAGAGGCTGGTAGCCCCTCTGAAGGTCAGCTGTCTGGGGACACAGGCTGGCCTTGCCAACCAGGTCTGGGCTGTGTTGGCTTGGTTTTGATTAGAAGCTCTCGGAGGGCAGGAGTGGTGTTTGAATACTCGTTATTCCCATATGGCATTGAGAACAATATAGTGTGATCCACAGGGCATGGCTCATGCTGGGGCCCTACCCTGAGAGTAATCCAGGCTTGATGGTCCTGTCTGCCCCAGTGTTTGTTCCACTGGGCTGGGGGAAGAAGGCAGTGGTAGGGATCAAGTCCAGCCTGGGTGGGCAAACAAAAGGAAGAGCAGAGCTTTGTACAGTTCTCAGTGGCTGGCCTTTGGGGAGGGAGCTGGATTTAAGCTCAAGGATTAGGAGGACTCCTCCTCTAATTGTGGCTGAACTCAGAACTGAATAGGGTTCTAGCAAGGTGCCATGGTGGCTGCGCATGCAGCCTTTTGCAAAATACAGTGAGGGTCCTTGAAGTTGTCTAATTATTGGTAGAATGAAGTTGAGATGTAAGAGTGAAGTCTCTTTTACTATGGTTACAGGATCCCAAGAAGAGAGGTGGGTTCTGCAGGCATTGGGTGCTCCCCAGACTCTGAGACTGTGTGTGTGTGTGTGTTAACCAGAGGCTCTTGAGCAACCTATGACAAGTACTTATTGAAAGGAAAAGGGAACCAGCATCCACACTGCTTCTGTCCATCCAGCTCATCGCTATACCCCCAGTGTCTGTTGTATGGAGGATTCCAATAACTACTTGTCAATAGGCAAAATGCTACTGTGTGATAAAGCCTTAGGAGTTAAAGCCATTTTCATGCCCCTTACAAATGGTCTATTCCTGTCAGAAAGTGGCCAAGAAATAAGATTCTAAGAGATTAACCGTGGCCAGCTGTACCTGCAGTGGGATAGGCAGCCCTGTATTCCTACAGCCTGCAAAGTGTAAGGGGACCTGGAGTCACTGGAGCCTCCTGCAGAGTTTGCCACCATGCAAGTTGGGCCCAAAGGGGGCAACAGAGTATGCTTATAGCTTTGGAGATATATCCCATAATATGTCCTGCAATATATCGTGATACTGCCTTGCAGTGACCCAGTAGCCTTACTTATTTGCATATAGCCAAGAAGGCCTCAAGTCAACCTGGGAGGGACTGAGGTTCCTACGAAATTCACACGAGCCTCCTCAGACCCTGTTTAACTTTTTCATCCAAGCTGTGTCATCCTATTTCTGAGCCCACTGCGGATAAGAAACAGCAAATGAAAGAAACCAGAACAGAGAGGGAAAATGACCACAGCCCAATAAAAAGCAGGCTAAGATCAAAACAGTAGGAAAAGCCAGTCCTAGCGGAAGAACCAGGGTCATTTGTTTAGGGGGGTGGCTTGGCACTCCTCAGGAGACCATCAGTGTGATAGAGGATGCTTTGCTGGTAATTGTGACCCTGAGTCATCAAGAAAGGGCTAAATTATGTTTCCTTGTCTCTGTTCAGAAGGCAGGGAAGTGTATAACATATTTTTAAAAGATTCCTAGTCACATTGGTCGAAAGGTGTTGATGCTTAGGTACTATCACAAATCCTCTCAATACAAAAGAAATGGTGCTACCCTCCCTTCCACATACACACACACACACACACACACACACACACACACACAAGGAAACCGAGTCTCCTCAAGGTTGGGTAATTTGTTCAAACTCACTCAGCTAACACTTGGTAGGGATGAGGTTTGAAATTCCCTCCCCTCTACCATACTGTTTTGAAACAATGCACCCTTAAAACTGGCTTTTTTATTTTTACAGTACTGGGGTTTGAACTCAGGGCCTCACACTTGCTAGGAAGGTGCTCTACCACTGACCCACCCCACCAGCACTTTTTTGTGATTTTTTTTTTTTTTTCAAAATAAGGTCTCCCAGACTATTTGCCCAGGGCTGGCTTTGAACGGAGATCCTCCTGATCTCTGGTTCTTGAGTGGCTAGGATTATAGGCGTGAGCCTTTGGTGCCAGGCAAAAAGTGTGACATTTTGGACAGCTCTCTGTCCACAGGGGATCCAGCTAGCTGGGATCTGGGTTCCAGTATGGATGGGATGGGTCCAACCTTAATTAGTTCCACCCAAGCAGATTGCCAGTTATCTAAAATGGTGCTTGCCTCAGTTGAAACAAGAATACCTTCCATGCACTTAAGCACTTATCTGCTGCCACACAGCACTTTCTGAGGCCAGAAAATGACAGGGGTTGCTGTAAACTAAACAATTCCAGACCTCTTTCTTTCCAGCAGGAGCTGTGTGCCTTTGTTTGGGTTCTGGATGCTGCTGGCACATGCTGAGCTGTGCTGTCTTGGTGCTAGTTGTTCCTGCTTAACGACCCCTACCCCACTTCCTACCACTCAGTCCAGCAAGTGCTAATTTTTCATACATACTTCTCATTTATTATAAAGATAAAATGTTACAGATGTAAGGGAAGCTTATTTTTTCTTCCCTTTTCTCTTCCTTCCCTCCCCAGAAGTAACACTTCCTAAATATGGTGTTTGATATTTTATTAGGTTTTTGTTTTATTTTAGAGTACTGGGGGGAGGTTGAACTTAGGACCTTGAACTTGCAGGCAGGCACATTACCACTGAACTGTTCTGCCAGCCCTTTTTGTGTTGCTTATTTTTGCACTAGGGTCTTATTTTATCCCCAGGCTAGCCTGGACCTTGATCCTCCTGCTTATGCTTCCCCACTTAGCGATGATGATGGGGCATCACTGTGCGCAGCTATTGGTTGAGATGGGGGTGTCATGAACTTTTTGCCCTGAGCTGGCCTCCAACCATGATCTTCCTCATTTTTGCCTCCCGACTTGCTAGTATTACAGGTGTTAGCTACCTCAAACAGCCATACATTTAGTAGTTTTAAGTAATCAATAATATTGTGTTGTTTTAATTTTTGACATATATAGGGTTGTGCTGAATATATTCTTGGACTTGTGTTCTTTTTTTATCCAGTGTTGTTTTTCAGAACTATCCATGTTGATCTGTTTAAATCTAGTCATCCTAACTGCTCCGTGGCATCTTTTGTGCAATTATATCACAGTTCCCCTGTTGCTGGGCACGTAGGTTGTTTCCATGTTCCATTACTGTAGATAATGCTGGGTTGAACGCTCACGTGTTGATCTTCTCTAGGGTGTGGGCCCACAGTGGGATCACTCGGTCATAAGGTGGGCTTTTCAAAATATTGCCCCCAAATGATTTGCAGCTTATTTGTATTCTTAGTAGAAAAATGATAGCTCCTGTTTCATGAGCATTTGAATTGTGTCTTCTAACCTGTGGATATGGAATGGTAGTTTTAAATTGTTTTAACAATTAGCACTTAGATTACAGATAAGGGTGAGTACTTGTGTATCTGTTTTTGCCTTCTATGTTAAGAAAAAAATTAACCAGGTCATACATCCATGTGATTCATACTGTATAACGGAGTTCTGTGAAGTCCCCCAGTTCTTTCCCCTAGTCACCTAGCTCCCATCTGATCCGTGTCACAGGCTTGTATCCTTTCTCAGAGGCAATTCTGTCTTTTGTGGATTCTTAACTGTCATTGTCTTTTTCTTACTGACTTCTAGGAGTTAATACACACGTGTGTGTGTGTGTGCACACGTGCGTGTATATATGTCTTAAATAATGAATACTTTGTAGGTTATATACATTATATATCTGTGAATTGTCTTAACATTATTAAAAATAATGTTTTGTTTTGTTTGTTTTTTATGATGGGATCTTGCTGTGCAGCCCAGGCAGGCCTCTAACTCTTGATCCTCCTGCCTCAGCCTCCTAACTGGTAGAATTATAGGTATGCCCTACTTTGCCCCACTGGGAAGTTTTAATTTTAATGTTGCCAGATTTACCAATCTTTTGTTTCTACTTTGTGTCTTATTCAAAAAATTCTTTCTGGACGAGGGGGTGTAGCTCAGTGGTAGAGTGCTTGCCTAACATGTGCCACCAAAGGAAAAAGAAGAAGAAGAAGGGGCTAGAGGAATGGCTCATGCAGTAGAGTGCCTGCCTAGCAAGCGTGAAGCCCTGAGTTCAAACCCCAGTACCACCAAAAGAAAAACAAAACTAAAAAAATCAAAAAGAAAGAAATCCTTTCTTGCTCTGATTTTATAAATATACATGTTAATATATTTTCTTTTAGCTATATTGTTACATATTTAAAATGTAATAGCCCATGAATTTTTTTATAAATTTCAGTGTTTCTCCCACACTTAGGTTTTAATTCATCTGGAGTGTGTGCTTCTATCTGATGCTGGTTTCCAGCCTGGCTATATATGGGGCCTCACTAGGAGCTGATACCCAAGCCTCACTTCTGATCATACCAAGAGAATAAAAGCATCTGGATGTGAGGCCCAGGCCTGGATGAAGCGCCCCAGGTAGGTTTTCTTTTTTGGCTTCATGCTTACTAGGCAGGCACTCTTATAGCTTGAGTCACTTTGCTAGCCCCCCCACGTAGGTTTTCTGTGTAGCCATGGTTCTATGTAGCCATGGTTGAGAACCACTCAACTGATGAGACTGATTTTATTTTTTCCAGAAGAATAGCCAATTTTTCCAGCCTTGGTTTTTCAGTGGTCCATACTTTTCCTACTAATTTGTCTTAAAAATATTTTTCTTTTGCGGGGTGCCAGCGGCTCATATCTGTAATCCTAGCTACTTGGAAGGCAGAGATCAGGAGAATTGAGGTTTGAAGCCAGCCTGGGCAAATAGTTCTCAAGACTCTATCTCAAAAATATCCAATTAAAAAAAAAAAAGGGTTGCCAGAATTGCTCAGCTGGTAGATCACCTGCCTAGCCAGCCATGAGGCCCTGAGTTCAAACCCTAGTACTACCAAGAAATTTTTTTCCTTTTGTTCTATGTAGCTTCATTGAAATATATTTCACATATCTTTAAATTCACTCACACACAGTAGAGTAAATTCACAGAGTTTTTCAACCATCACTGCTACCTAAAGAAATTCTGTAACCGTTAGCAGTCATTTTCCCCAGCCTTCAGCCCTAGGCAACACTAATGTCCTTCCTGTCTCAAGATTTTCCTATTCTGGACATTTCCTATAACTGGATTCATACTATGTGGTCCTTTGTAACTGACTGCTTTCACTTAGTCTAATGTTTATCTGTATTGTAGAAAGTACTTCAGTTTTTAATTGCTGATTAATATTGCTGATTAATATTCGTTTGGGCATATTATACTCTGTTCACATATTCATGTATCAAAGGGCATTGGATTGTTTCCACTTTCATGACTATGCACGTTTTTGTGTGGACATATATTTTTAATTCTCCTGGTTACACACCTAAGAGTAGACTCGCTAGATCATATCATGTGGTAGCTCTGTGTTTAACTTTTTGAGGAGCTGCTGAATTCTATTGTGCCTTCCCACAGTAGTTGGCTTTTTACCACTGTGACAAATACCTGAGAGAAACAATTTAAAAGAAGAGAAGATTTATTTTGGCTTGTGGTTTCAGTCCGTGGTGGGCTGGTTTCATTGCTTTGGGCCTGTGATAAGGTAGAGTCTTATACCGAAAGGGCAAGATAGAACAGAGGTACTCACCTCTTGGTGGCCCGGAAGCAGAGATAGGGAACAGGAAGAGGCCAGGGACACCATACACTTCAAAGGTACGGCCCTAGTCACCTATGTCCTCCAGCCAGACTCCACTGACCAGTTTCTAGTACCTCCCAAAATAACACCACCAGCTGGGGACCAAGCCTTCAGCACCTGAGTCTATAGGGGACATTTCAGATACCATTTTTTTTTTGGCAGGTACTGGGGTTTGAACTCAGGGCCTCGTGCTTGCTAGGTAGGTACTCTATCACATGACCCACTCTACCAGCCCTATAAGGGACATTTCATATTCAAACCATAACACTAACAATGTACAAGGGCTTTATTTCACCAAGTTCTTGCCAACACTTGTTATCGTCCATCATTTTGACTGTTGTCATCTCGTGGCTATGGAGTAGCACTAACTGGTTTTGATTTGCATTTCCTTAATGACTAATCACGTCGAGTAGCTCTTCATGTGCTTATCGGCCATTTCCATTTCTATATCTTTGGAGAAGTTTATTCAAATCCTCCCCCCCAACCTTTTTTTTTTTTTTTAATACTGGGTTTGAATTCAGGGCCTTGCACTTGCTAGGCAGGCTCTCTACCACTTGAGCTACACTCCCAGCCCTATTTTGCTTTGGCTATTTTGAGGATAATGGTTTCACTTTTTGCCTGGGGCTGACCTTGGACAGACATGCACCACCATGCCCAGCTTATCGGTTGAGATGGGTTCTCCCTAACTTTTTGCCCGCATTGGCCTTGAACTGTGATCCTTCTGATTTCTAGCTCCCAAGTGGCTGGAATTATAAGCTAGAGATACCATGTCTAGCTTTGACCATTTTTAATTTGGGCTGTTGATCTTTTTATTGTTGTAAGTGTTCTTAATATATCTGGATATAAGTCTTTTGTCAAATATATCACTTACATGTACTTTTTCTCATTCTCTGATTTGTCTTTTTACTTTTGTAAGCCCATTGAAACAGAAAAGCTTTTTAAAAATTAATTAATTAATCTTCTTTTATTTATATGTGCATACAATATTTGGGTCATTTCTCCTCTCTTCGAAAAGCTTTATTTTTGATGGAGTCCAATTTATCTTTTTTATTTTTGTGTACTTTTGTTATTATACGTAAGAAACTATTGCTCACCCAAAGATTTACTTGTATCTTTTCTTCTGCGAGTTTTATAGTTTAAGCTTTTATATTAAGGTCTATGATCCATTTTGACTTTTTGTGTGTGGTGTGAGATGGTTATGTGAATTCATTTTTTTCCTTGCATGTGACTATCCAGTTGTCCTGGCACCATTTATTGAAAAGGCTATTCTTTCCCTGTTGAATTGTCTTGACCCCTTGTTGAAAATCAGTTGACTGTAAATGTAAAGTTCGTTTCTGAACTCTCAGGTCTTTTCCATTGATCCGTATGTCTGTTCTTATGCTGGTACAGCACAGCCTTGTAACTGTAGCTTTGTAGTAGGTTTTGCAATTGGGGAGTGAGTATATATGTCCTCCGACTTTGTTCTTTTTCAAGATTGTTTTGGCTATTCTATGCCTTTTTTCCATATGAGTTTTAGAATTAGCTTGTCAGTTTCTGCAAAAAGCCAGCTAGGATTTTGATAGGCAGAGATGGTGCCAAATCTATAGACCAATTTGTCAAGTATTGCCATCAATAGCAATTGTAAATGTTCCACTGTGGATAGAATATGGAATGACTGTCCATTCATTTAGTGTTTTGTAATTTCTTTCAACAATGTTTTGTGGTTTTTAGTGTATAAGTCTTATGTTCCTCCCTCTCTCCCTTCTTCTTTCCCTCCCTCCCTTCCTTCTTGAGTGTTTTTATTATGGGAACATGTTGGCTTTTGTTAGCTGGCTCTGTTGAGATAATAGATAGTTTTTGTACTTTATTATCTTGAATTCAAAAATCATTTGAGTTTTGGATGCTAACACCATCTTGCATTTCCAGAATAAATCCTATTTGGTCACATTGTATATTCCTTTGCATATGTGGCTGTATTTAGTTTATTAGTATTTTGTAGAGAGTTCTTATTTCTGTATTCATAAAGGATATTGGGATTTAGCTTTATTTTCTGTGATGTCTTGCCTGGGCTTGATAGTAGGGGTAGCACTGGATTCAGAGTGGGTTGGGAAGTGTTACCTCTTCTCCTATTTTTTGGAAGAGTTTGTGAAGAATTGGTATTAATTCTTTAAATATTTGGCAGCATTCACCAGTAAGGCCACCTAATTCAGGACTTTTCTTTATTGGAAATTTAAAAAATCCCTAGTTCAATCTCTTTATTAGTTGTCTCTTCAGATTTTCTGGCTCTTCCTGAGTCTGTGGTTTGCATCATTCTAATAATTTATCATGTTCATTGGCATATATTGTTCATGGTATTCCTGTAGTCCTTTTTTGTATTCTGCATTTATCTCACAATGTTGTTGGAGTGTGCCTTAAGTCTAAGGACTAATGTCTATTTTCAGTTCTGGAAAACGCATATACATTATCTCTCTGAATTTGCTTCTTCTCCATTCTTTTCTTCTTATAAAACTGTGGGCCTCTAAGTCTCTTAATGTTCATATTTTCTAATCCTATGTCTTCGTACTAAATTCAGGATGACTTCCTCAGTTCATTTTTCATTTCACTAATTTTCTCTTTAGCTGTATGTAATTTCTATTCAACCTAACTGTTGGTTTTAAATTACATCATCATATGTTTCATTCCATTCTTTCTAAATGGTCTGTTCCTTTCCTCCCACACTATCTTGTTTATTAAGTTCTTTATTCATTGATTTTTTTAAAGGCATTTTAAAGACTCATTTAAAAAATCTTATTTTTTACTGTTTACATGTCAGTTTATTACATCCTCTGACTTCCTTATGATGATTTACTTTCTCATGTGATTTGTATTTTTTACACTGAGCTTCTCTTCATTGGCTACCAAGAGTGGGATGCTTAAAAACAAGATGTTTAGCTGGGCACCGGTGGTTCATGCCTGTAATCCTAGCTACTCAGGAGACAGAGATCAGGAGGATCATGGTTCAAGGCCAGCCTGGGCAAAATAGTTCATGAGACCCCTATCTTGATAAAACTCATAAAAAAGGGCTAGTGGAGTGGCACAAGCAGTAAGAGTGCCTGCCTAAAGTGTGAGGCCCTGAGTTCAAATGCCAGTGCCACCAAAATAAAAAAAAACAAAAACCCAAGATATTTTGGAAGTCTGCACTTACTGGTGACGATACCTAGGTTTGTCATGAGTGTGAGTGGACTGTTGAAGTGGGATAGAGGAAAAGATTGGAAGGCTCTTCCTAAAAATCTTTGCTTATCTAGCTGCTTCTGATCAAGAGTTACCTCCTCTGAGCTGGGAGTGTGGCTTAAGTGGTAGAATGCCTACCTAAGCCAGCAGTAGAGCACTTGCCTAGCAAAGGGAAAAAAAAGTCATCTCCTCTCTATCTCCAGTTACACACTGCTTACCCTGCTATATCTTCATAGTACTTTGCACTATCCAGAAGTATATGAATTTGTTTACCATTTGTGGCTGCCTCCCCCGCTGGCCTGTAAGGTCTTTGAGAGCAGGGATTCTTCTTACTCGGTGCTATGCCAAATGGTTATACTGTCTAATAAATATGAGTGAGTTTTCATGCAGGAGGTCTTCTCAGCCCTGATTTTGCAGCTTTACCTGTGCCGAGTATGGCCGGGCAGCAGAGAGAGGTGAACAGCTTCCCAGACCTCTGCCATCCACCCTGTGTACTTCAGCTTTCTTCTGGCGTGTGTTTACACAGCTGCCAAAATTTCTAGAAGGAGTTTGAGTGCAAGAAGACCTGGGGGAAAAAGGGCACGAAACCCCAGAAGAGCTGGGCCTTACCTCTCTGAGGTTGTAAGTAGGTAACAGTGACAGAGTGTAGACAAAACTACCCCTGTGGTGAGAGTGTACCAGTCAGTGCACTGACCCTCATTTGTCATCTTCTGGCCTCACAAGTAGTTTCTGGAAGCATTTACAGGTGAGCTATGAATTCCTAGGTGACTCCATTTTGGCCTCATTCTGAGATTGCCCCACAGTGTGGGAACTTGTGAGCAAAGTGTGAATTTGTAAAAGGGCAAAACATGCCTCAGGACATTCCCATGAGGGGGGCTGAGGGATGACGCCTTTAAATTCTTCTTTGGCTCCATCTCTTGGGCCCCATGGTGGGTGAGATTATGAATGGTGCAGAGCATCATGGGACCCTGGATTCCAGCAAACCCTAGCTCCTCACTTCACTAGCCGGGTGACCCTGGGTGAGTGAGTGTTGGGACATTTCCTAGAGAATGTGTTAGCTCAGTGTCTAATATACCCTGATAAATGTTGGCTGAGATTATTTCAGTGCAACATCTTGGGAGCCACTTGTGCCTCAGTTTTCCTGATCTGTAAAACAGGGGTAATACCTGCTACTCACCTGCCCCTCCCTCTGCTTGCTGCTGTGAGGATAGAAGGGTTAATACCCTTGGGCTTTGAGGGCCTGGGTGGGGGAGGCGTCCCATAAATGGAGCATTGTTGTGCTATGAATGATCTGGCTTTGTTTGAGTCTTCAGCATTTGACTTCCTGCATTTAGTGTCCCATGTGCTTAATAGCTGGCGGTATTTGTGAGTGCTCACGCCTGGTGCTCACCTCTGGGACTGTGGCCTGGGATCTCACCCAGCAGGGACCTGCTGAGTTTGGTGGGAAGGTACATGTCTGAGCTGCCCACCTCCCCCTCCCAGCAATCAGGAATGAGAGAAATGCAGAAGTGTGACCCACACGCGGAATTGCCTCTGAATGGGACTTTATTGAAGAGGTTTCCCAGGAGGCGGGCGCTTTAATTCCCCAGGCTGTTGGTGGCAGCTCACTGCTTGCTGCTCACCCTGTGCCTGTTAACTGCTGGGCTGCCGGTTCTGGTTCTGCTTCTCTGGGGAGAATGCAGCTTCCCTGCTCCCCTCCACCCTCTTGGTGCTCCCGTTGGTGCTTGGATGGGAGCCCTTCTGAGGAAAGCGGTAGGTACCCGCTGGGACCTCGGGGGTGTCACTGTCAATTCTGGGCCTCCAAGCCTTGCCTAACAAACCCCGGAAAACCTGACCAGCCACAGGTGTGGGGCATGATATAGGTTTCTCCCTTGGGAGTTCAAAAACTGAGGGTCCCACCTGATGCTGGTGTAAGAGAGCCACTCCTTTCCGCCCTGCTCTGGCTGGTTCCAGTGGGTCTGTCCCTGTGGCTCTTAACAGTCAGACCGTCCTGTGTCCCCTCTGAGGGGACTGCAGGTACCATGCTGGGGAGCTTCAGACACTTTCCTTGTCTTGAGCATTCACTGTTGGTAGTTAGAGAAAGGTCTGGAGGGACCCAGCTCAGGGTCCTGCACACGCATGCACGCACACACACACACACACAAAAGCAGAGTTAATCTCCCATGGCCACACACACACACACACACACACACAAAAAACACACACACACACACACACACACACACACAGAGTTAATCTCCCATGGCTTCCTGAAGCTGCCTTTTCCCAGAATCCACAGGGGGTGGTTGTTTTGGATCAAATCAAGTGATGGCTGGTAGAGCAGGTGAAGGGAGGTTCTCCCCAACCCTGCTGGGTGCTGGGCCACCATTTCTGTAGCGCTGGGCAGCTGGCTCAGGGAGCAGGTTGTTGCTTTGGCTTGGCAAGTCCTCTCACCTCTGAATTAAGGCTGCACTTCCCCCCCCCCCCCCGGGAAGACTGCTGCCCAGGCTGTGACTCTTTATGCTGTGTGTGCCTCAGAATCTGGTTTGGTGACAGCTGCCCTATCTGTCCAAATTCTGATCTTTGTGTGCTCTCAGCTGTGGGAGAAAGCTCCGCTCCATGGGGAACTGGTTGGATGAGTTTCTTAGGTCTCTCTGGTTGAGGCCCCTTAATTGGGGTGGCAAGGGATGTGGGGGATGGGTAGGTGCTGTGGGTAGAGGGGGCCTCCTGGGCTCTGCAGGCTAGGGATCCACCCAGGGACGCCCTGTATCTGAAGGGCTGGCTGCCTTTGAGGATTTACACTTGTGTGTGAACCTGGAAAATCTGCCTTGGACAATCCACTCTTAGGCCCCAGGTGAGAGTCCAGGGATGAGGAAGGTCGGGGGTGGTTCAGCCACCTGCAGTACAGGAAGGGGACCTTTACAGATACATTCTTTTCTGGATCTGGAGGCCCATGCCTCCAGAACTGGGAAGGGAGCCATTTTTGGGGGAAGCTACCCTCCTGGCAACCTCACCCCCCCACTTTGACAATCCAGGGGAAGGAAAGAGAGCACTGGGTGAGGAAAACCCCTCAAGTGGGAGGATAATAGGAATCCCTCTTCCAGGTCGGTGAGAGCTACTGACCTGCAAATCCAGCAGGCAGTTCCTGAGAAGCTCAGTTCACTAGAGTAGGTGGTCTCTTTCCGGCCTTTAGAAGAATCTAATACATGCGTACCTTCCCTCTGCACGTGGGTTGGATAGAGTTCATTCTTCTTTCTATTCCCTAGGGCTCTCTCCTTCCTAGAAATGTTTTGTGAACAGTCAGCACCTTTGGACCTCTGCATTCTTTTCAAACTCTCTTTGGCCCTACGGACACCTGTAGCCACAGCCTCATATCTTGCTTTGTACCTTTTTAGGGTGCAGTCTCACCTCCCACCTCACAGAGTCTCTTTCTGCCTGGATTAGTATCATTTTTCTAGACTTGCCTTGGCTATGTCCTTTCCCACAAAGCCATGCCATTCCCTCCAAATCTGTCCTCTGCCTGCCTTCCAGCCTGGCCTCTTTCTGCTAATACTCAGGTCTTGGACCATCTGGGTAGTTTTGGGACCCTGCTTCCCCATATATTGCTTGCTTGGCATCAGATGCTCTCAGCTCTCTTTTTCACCTGGCTTACTCATCATTTGTGACTCAGCTAGAATGTCACCTCCTTCTGCAAAGCTTGCTGGTCCCCCAGGTATACTTGCACTCCTCCTGCTAGCTTATTCACACTTCTGTACAGCACTCAATGCTTTGTTCTGTGGATAATCTGTTTGCATAGTTGTTTTTCCTTCTAGAGTTCAAGTTCTTCAAAGACAGGGACAATGTGTCTTTCATTTCAGTGTCCCCAGGGCCTAGCATCATGCTCAGAAAGTATGGAATGAATTCCCAAACTGGAGGCAGTGTAGAGCTCCCATATCTCTTGGGACACCACTCTTTGGATTTTTATTTTCTTTTGTTTTTGCGGTGGTGGGGCTCAAACCCAGGGCCTCAGATATGGAAGGTGAGCACTCTACCACTGAGTCATCCCCCAGCCCACGACACCACTCTCTACCTCCTTTTGTTATTGATGCACTTGTCTTGTTTCTCCTAACAGAATATGAGCTCCTGGGAGTGGGAGCTATGTGTAACTCATGGTTGTCACGTGATGTTATTGTGCAAAGTAGGTGCTTGATAAATACATGTTGTGCGATGGGTCCTGATGCTCACAACTTAGGTAGGAGGGGCAACTAGTGCTTTTTCCAAATGAGAGAGTAGGCATCAGGGCTTGCCCATCTGTAGGATGCAGGAGCAGAGCTAGGGCTCCATTAGAGGAGTGCTGGTGGGAACCCCCCAGGCGCTCCCATACACATTCTTTGACTTTTTCCCTATTTGATGTTCCTTGTGATTTAGGAAACTAGTGAACACCAGGGCCCTTCCCGATTCCTTGCTGCTCTGTCTCATGCCCTGGCTCTTTCGGATGTCTACACTGCAGCTGGAGGACCAGTGTTCTCCAAGCACCAGTGGTAAGGAGGTCCTTGGTCAAGAATCATTATCAAGGATGATTTTTGTTGGTCATTTTATTGAACGCCATCTCACCCTGTGGAATGCTTAGGAATGTGCCCTGCCTGTGATAGCAGAGAGATTCTGACTCATTTCTGTTGTGTATGGGTGTCAGGTTATTTTTCCTCTCCAGCTGAATTTCTCTGTATTTGCCCTTATAAGATCATGGTCTGAATCAATGGGAGAGTTCTAGAGGTTGGTGGGAAAGGGGTAGGTCATACTAATTCACCTATAGTGTTAGGATATGGGTAATAAAAATTTGGGTACAAACCAGAAAAATCTCTTGTCCTGGTGGTTATGGAATAAATAAAAGATTTGTCTGTCATCAACATCAGAGTCCCCATTATTATTATTATTTTTTTTGCAGTACTGGGTATTCAAATTCAGGGCCTTCACCTTGGAGCCACTCCACCAACCCTATTTTTGTGATGGGTTTATTTTCGAGATAGGATCGTGTCAACTGTTTGCCCAGCTGGCTTCGAACCTTGATCCTCCTGATCTCTGCCTCCTGAATAGTGAGGATTGCAGGCGTGAGCCACTGGCACCTGGCCAGAGCCCCATTCTTGCTTGGTGGAGCTGACTGTGTTTTGGATGCACAGATCCATACTTGTATCATCTTAATCCTGGAGACAGTGAGGTTGCACTGTTACTGTGGTTACTGTGGCCACTTTGCTGATGAGGAACTTGAAGCTTAGTGAGTTCAAGTAACTCATCCAAGGTGACCCACTGGAAAGTAGAAGACCTGGAATTGAGACCTCACTGACTCCAGAGCCTTGCATAAATTTGTGCATTTAACCTCTATGGACTGGCGTTGCATGCTAGCTTGCTTAGGTTTTCTCTTCTCTGTTGGGAACTCAGTAGGACCCACTAATGGGGCTCCTGTGTTCCCATTTGGTTTCCATTGAGATTTGTAGTAATAAATGATATACCTCTGAAGGTATGGCTGTTTTCCTCTTTTTTGCAAACTCTCTTCCCAGCCTACAGGCCTCAAGCAGCTCCAAAAATGGGGATGAGTAATTTGCCAGGCTGGGGCCCTGACCCTGAATTGTGCTAAGGAACAGTGGTCCTGTGAGGTTTTTTCTTCTTTTGTTTCTTCAGTGCCTGGGATTAAACCCTGGGCCTTGTACATGAGAGGCAAGTACTCTACCACTGAGCTGACATCCCAGCCGTCTCTGAAAAAAGTGTTTTTTTGGACTGGTACTAGGGTTTGAACTCAGGGCGGTACTCTACCACTTGAGCCATACTCCCAGCCCTTTTTGCGTTAGTTATTTTTCAGATAGGGTCTCAAGTTTTTGTCTGGGCCAGCCTCAGACTGCAGTTCTCCTATTTATGCCACCTGTGTAGCTGGCATGAAAATACTGTGCCATCACACCCAGCTTATTGGTTGAGATGGGGTCTTAATAACTTTTTACCCAGGCTGGACTCAAACCACATTCCTCCCAATCTCCTGAGTAGCTGGGATTACAATTGTGAGCCACTGTACCTGACCCTCTGTGACCATTTTGACCTAGAGATGAGAGAGGTGGAGCTTTTGGGAACTGTAGATCTGTCCGTGATTTCTAAGTGTAATTTCTAACACCATCTTTTAGGGCTTTCTTTGGTTGCTTTATCCTCTGGGGGACCTTGTATCATTCTCTTGCATGGTGACATATTTTGCTGGAAGCCATACTGACCTACCCTAGCTGTGAGCAACAGAAATTTATAATCAACAGAACTTGTTCTCATTGACTTTAGTGTTTTTATGTGAAGTGTCTCGGCAGACTGCTTTTCTTGTGATATTTGTAGGGAAACCTTATCATGGCAGTCCCTTGTCCAGACTTAGCCAGTTTCCCTTTCCTCCTAGACTTTTGTGACTAATCACTTAGTATGTGGTGTGGCAGGGCAGTTGTGCCCTGCTCTAGCCCCTTGTCTGGGGCCAAGTAGGTCGGGACCACTGGGGTGAATGATCAGTCACTGATCCTGGGTACGTCTTGGCTCATTGGAAACTTGCTGGCGGTGACTACTGTGGATATTCATTAGTCTAGAAGGAATGGCTTTGGTCTTGACCTCAACTAGTGTTTACTTTTCTCTTGACTCTGGGAGTGGTGAGAGGGGTTCCAGGTATGATCCTGCAGTCTTCCAGCAGACATTTATTGAGAACTTAGTGGTGAGTTGCCCTCTGGGGGTGAAGGCCCAACCTGCTGGATATTGCTGACTGGTTCAGAGGAAACACTTGCACATATGAATCCATGGGCCAGTGTGTTAAGTGACGCTGAGGGACATTAGAGTTCAAAAAAGTTTATTGGTTTCCTACTGCTGCTGTAACAGATTCCACACACTTAGTGGCTTAAAAATTGAGGTCAGAAGTTAGACTAGATCAACAGGCCTGTGTTCCTTCTGGAAGCTCCAGGGCAGAATTTGTTTCTTTGCCCTTCCCAGCTTCCTGAGGTTATCGTCCTTTGGCTTGTGATCCCTTCCTCCACCTTCAACATAGGCAACAGCATAGTATCTTTTAATCTCCTTCTCTCTGTCCTCTGCCTTGAATATCACATAAACTTCTGCCTGACTCTGATTCCTGCTAGGTCCCTCTTATAATTACACTGGGCCCGTCAGGTAATTCAGAGTATTCTCCCCACTTCAGGATCCTTAATTTAACCACATGTTAAAAGTCCCTTTTCGGGCTGGTGGAATGGCTCAGGTGGTAGAGTGCCTGCCTAACAAGCATGAGGCTCTGAGTTCAAGTCCCAGAACTGGGGGAAAAAAAAAAAAAGGAAGAAAGAAAGAAAGGAAGTCCCTTTTGGTATACAAGATGACGTAGGTTCCAAGGTTTAGGATATGGATGGGGCATTACCCGGCCTACAGTAGTGTGCACGTAGGGAGGACTGGAAATGGTCAAGAGGGCCTTTATGAAGGAAGTGATTTGTCTGAATTTATGAGAACACATTCCTGGTGGAGAAACAACAGGGGTGCGGGAGGTGGGAGCAGTGGGATGTGGGTGAATAACTGGGTGCCAGGGGCTTTCCTTCCTTTCCAAGGCCAGGCTGAAGGAGTTTTCTGGACTTCAGTCTGTAGGCCCACACTTCCTCCAGAATTCAGGTAGGAGGGCTTGGTTGTTGTGGCAACCACAATTCTCTTTCTTCTTGGCATCTGCTGTTCTGCTACAGGGACCCAGCCAACTGTCATGGCTCCTGCTGCTCTCAGGTGGTGGGAAAACAAATTCCCAAGGGAAAATAAATTTGAGCCATCTGGGCTGGGTCTGGATGGCCCAGAAACCCTGGTCACACTGTTCGCACAGTCTCTACAGAACACGGTGCTCACATGGAACACAAAGTTACTCCCCAGGGAGGAGGCATGGGAGGAGTCAGAGTAAGGAATGCTGGGGGAAGGGGCAAAGAGCCAGACCCCCCTGGGGGTCCTCCCCTTCCCTTAAGGGCCTCCAAGGTTGGGGAGAGGAGAAGGTGCTGTAGGAACAGATAGGCAAGAGCTGAGCTGAGCTTCTGCTGGGGACAGGGGAGCAGTGGGGTGTGGGGTGTGCCCAGCTGCTGGTGAGCACAGCTGAGTGGTGTCAGGATCTTGGTTGAGATCTCTATGGAAGATCATATTGCTCCACTGCCCCCCATCCCTCCCACCTCCTGTTTGGAAACTAGTGGCTGCGCTCTGTGGCATCCTTTTGGTACCCTCTGAGGAGATTCTGAAGTAGGGTTGGGGGATTGTTCTGGAGAAGGTCAAAGGCTCTTTGGCTGCCCTGATTTTGAGAACTTTTGGCTGAGAGGGGCAAGGCTCATGGAGGGAAGATGCATTGTTGTCCCTGAGGAAGGACTGGCCCTGTGTGCAGGTGCTGGGTGACTTCTTGCCCCACTGGGACTTTGGAGCAGTAGCCTTTGGGGGAACCCCCTTACTTCTGTTCTGCCTGCCTCCAAACAGGTGTGGTGCTCTAAGGCTTCCGTTCTTGGGTGTGGGGTGAAGGGCAATAGGTGAAAGGATGATGTCAGCCTCTTGGAACCTGAAAGTTTTCAGGGAGTCATAGCCTCTCTGCCTGCCAGGAGGCTCACCCCAACCGTTCTCTCCACCTCTCCTGCCTTCCGTGCTTGGGGGGGATGGCCAGAGGGGTACAGTTGATTCCTGGAGGCTCCCCAGGACCAAGGCACTTGAGTTCCAGAAGACTCCAGGTGGGTGCCCCTATGGGAATAGCCTTTCTGAAAGGAGGAGCAGCAGCATCCCATTGCCTCAGTGACAGGAGGCCTGAGGGCGGAACACACAGGCCATCACATGTTTCTGGGGGTGCCATTTTTTTCCTGTTGGGTCAGATTGAGGGCACTGTGCTGAGGCACAGTTGGGTGGGGAAAGATGTGGGATTTGACCTCTGTCTGTTGTGCTGGGAACCCAAGGGGCTTGCTACAGCCTGCCTGCCTCCTTGCCTGGGGAGATTCAGGACGCCTTTAGGAGGTGGGACCATGTAATCTGGACAGGTGTGGGTGGAGGAAGGGTGTGGATTACATGCAAGTTTAGAGAAAGTTTTTTAAAAAGTAGAAAAAGAGAGAAACTGATTTCCTTCCCTCTCCTGCCCCTGGATCCTTAAAAAAGGAGAGAGAGCCTTGTGATGTGGTTGGGTCTCTGGTTACTACAAGGCTTCTTTTATCATCTGAGAAACTTAGAGTCTGATCCTGGAGTCTTTTCCCTTATCCTCTCTGCTTCCCTGTGCCTGTGAATCTTTGACCTGGAATCTGTACTTTGCCATGTTGTTCCTATGGGAGAGTGAGTGGCCAGAGGCTACCTAGGAGCAGGTCCACAAACAGCCATTTCAGTCTTTTAGATTGTCTTGTTGGAGGACCCAGTCTTTCAAGTCTTCCTGTGTCCCCCACAGCTTATGCTGAATCAAAGCTGTGGCATCCAGAGTGTGTGACTGATCTTTTGCTTGTGGCCCTGGCTGCTGTGAAACTCATGAGGGAGGCAGTGACTGGAGAGCATGAATTTTCTGGAGCCTAAGTGCAAGAGTTCAGGTCAGCAACTGGAAAGTGGGGATCATAATGGAGCCCATCGTGCATGCTGTTGTTACCAGGCCAAGTGGCTTACCACAAATAGAGCAGGGGACTTTTCTGCTTTGTTTCAGTCTCAGAAGGAGACTCTATTTTCAGAATGCCAGCTGAGTTTGCAGGCAGGCAGCTGTGTTTGACCAGAGAGAAGAACTTCTCCAAGTAGAATTAGGTGCTTTAAGTTTTGGGCTTGAAGTGTGTTTAATGTCGCCACCCTCATGCAATGGAGTCCCCAGAGTACAAAGAGAGACATATCTTGCAGATAGTGTGCATGAGTTGGGGGTAGGGCTGTGACGAATCCTTTGCCTTAAAGGGCTGTGTCCTGGCTGCCTGTGAAATCCATTTGGGACTTGGGCCTTTTCCATTTAGCCTCCCCACTGATGCTGACTGACCCCAGGGCTAATCTGGGAAAGGTCTTAGGTCACAACTCCCTGTCCCGTTGTTCCTGCTGGGGCTGATGGGGATAGGCATGGATGCCTGACTGTGCAACTGCTTTGAAGGACAACAGAGCCCCTCTGGAGGTCAAGAGCAGGGCAGAGCTTGAGCCTTGTGTGGGAATGGCATGGTGTTGCCCTGCTGCAAAGGGTGCAGAGATGCACAGCTGAAAAGGTCTTTGGAAGCGGGAGGAAGCTGCCCTAGCAGGCTGTCTTCCCTGGGGCTCTTCTGTGAGACTCACCAACACCATCCTGACACCAAGTAATTCTACCAAGGGTTGCCCCTGTGCTTATACAGAGCCTCAGAGATACTCCCCTTCAGCTGAGACACAGTGACATTTAAAGTGCTGTGCTCCAGGGGGCCTGGCTGGATTAGTAGTGGTTGGTAAGTAGGTCTAGACACATCAGACCTTTAGCTGTGTAAAAGTATTAATTTGTTCACCATTGGTATTCATTTGCCACATTGGCCCTATGACCTCTGTCCTCAATGGCCTTATAGCCCAGGGAAGAAGGTCTCAAGCTTGTACAGTATCACACACCGAGTGCTTCAGAGGAGAAAACCCGGGAGGCTCAATGGGTATATAGCAGGCCTCCCAGGTTTGGGGACATGAAGAGGTTCCTAAAGGAGGTGACCACAAATCCAAGATTTGAAGGCTGGGGATGGCATGAGGTAGGGGGAAAGAAACAATGCCCAGGTAGAAAGAACAATGTTTACAAAAGCCAGAGTCCAGAGGTGCTGGCTTCCAGGTGGAGGCAGAGGCAGAAAAAACCAGGAGACAGTGCCAAGAGTACCTAAGAAGGTCTTTGTTGATCTCCTCCTAGCTCAAGCCCCCTGCCTGTGGCCATGTCTGGTCTGGTAGCTTCTGAGGCATCAGTTGGGCTGGGGTTAGAAGACTTGGGTCAGTAGAAGTGAGAGGGATGCCCAGGGACTTTTTACCCCCTGTAGAAATAGCAGTCAAGTGAGCAAAGTGGTGTTGGTGAGCTCTGGTCCTCTCTTTCCCAAGACCACAAGCTGAAATAGGCTCTGGTCACTGCAGATGGGCCTACCTGTGAGCAGCACCATCTGTTCAGGGAATAAAGTCCACCTGAGGCTGTGTTTGCCTCACCTGGGTGCAGTTTCCTGCCATCTGTGCTACTGTGACCCAGCTGTGCTGAGGGGAGCTTATAGAGACTCATTGGCGGCTCAGCCCGGGGGAATTTCCTGGCTTCACTGAGTCAGTAGCCTACCTACACCAGGTGCCTGGGGTGGGGCAGGCGAAAGTTGACTCAGTTCTACCACCCTCTCCTCCATCTTCTCCATCAGTGTCCAGAAAGTTTCAGGTGTATGATGAAGGCAGCAATGCCCTGAGGTTTTGTGGTCCTGGGGAGAATGTTACCCGCTTGTTTGTGTGTTGTCTTAGCACTGTAAAAGCCAGTTCTTTGCCTTTCCCTGTGTGCTGACCCTGGCACAGGTCCTGGCAGGCAGGCTCTTGGGATGTGCTTTTTGACACAGCTACCATTGTCATCACTCTACTGATGGCTTGTGGAGCATTTGCTCTGTACCATGCACCATGCTCAATCCTTGAGGACACAGCCCTGGGGTAGGCCTTATCCATTCTCATCTTACAGGTGAGACACTGAGGCCCTGACAGGCTAAGCGCTTTGCCTAAGTGGTGGGGCTGGGCTTTTGAGTTCCTCGGAAGGCATCCTGGACCACCATGCAGGTAGTGAAGGCCACTCTGTTGTTCTGGGGCTTCAAGTTTCTGAGCCCTTGTTATTCCCTGGTGTAGGCTACCTTTCTCCAGCTGGGAAGGATGGAGCTGGAGCTGCTGGAATCTGGAAGGGATGTCAGTGTTCCTGAGTCTGAGATAGTGGTCTTCTTCAGCATTCAGTGTTCAGTGACATAAGCACATTCACATTGTTGTGCAGCCACCACCAAGCTTGTCATCTTGTAAAACTGAACTCTGGACCTATTGACAGTAACTTCCCATCCCGCCATCCCCCATCCCTGGCAACATCTCTTCTGCTTTCTGATTCTGTAAGAACTCAGAGGTTGACCCTTTTGTCTCTCTGTTTTGCTCTAGAATCTTCCGGACGTGACCCCGCCAGGCAGCAATGCCAGGATGCCTGTCTCTACTACCCTCTGCCAAGATGGCAGCCAGGAGCGGCCACCAAGCCTGATGTCCACCACTTCCTCCTCTGGCTCCTCCCGTGACAGCCGCAGTGCCATGGAAGAGTCCACTGGCATTGAGCCTTCAGCCCAGAATGGGGCGGGCTCCCCGCGTGGCCGGCATGTCCCCAACAGCAACAACAACTCCAGTGGCTGGCTGAACATGAAGGGACCCCTTTCCCCATTCAACAGCCGGGCCGTGGCAGGACCCCCACACCACAAGCTCAGCTACCTGGGGCGGGTGGTGCGTGAGATCGTGGAAACAGAGCGCATGTATGTGCAGGACCTGCGTAGCATCGTGGAGGTGAGTGCTGAGGCTGGAAGGGGTGTTCATCTTCTCCAGGGGCCAGGGATGGGAAGTTGACCTGGCATATTTGTCTTAGAACATCTGCCTCCACTGTGGAGGGACAGAAAGTCCAGGGATCCTGCCCTGTGAGGACTGTTGACTGCTCGTGCTTCCTTAGGACACTGAGCCACAGGGATAGCTTGGGTGGTAGAGCTTCCTGTAGGTGTCCAGGGAGTAAGAGCTGTGATAGGAAGAGGGGGACCCCAGCCTTCTGCTCTCCAGGGGCTGAACTGCGCAGTTGCATCCAGATCTCTGCTCTGCTGTTTCCTGATCGTGGCATGTGTGTGACATTCTGAGCCTCAGGTTTGTCCTCTGCAAATGAGGGTGTATCTAATCACAGATCTGTTGTAGGTGAAATATTCCACACTGTAGGGCAGTGGGATGTGACTGCCTATCTGGGTAGAGAGGTGTTTGTGTTTGCTTGGGCTAAGTAAGTAGCAAATTAGCACTAATCTAGCTGACTTTAAAGAACAGAAATAATTTTTCTCTCAGTTTTAAAGTCTAAAATCAAGGTGTTGGCCAGTTTGGTTCCCTTGGGGGTCTTGAGGGAAGGATGTGTTCTGTACCTCTCCTTAGCTTTTTGTGGTTATGGCAATCTTGGCATCCCTTGGCCTGTGATTGTATCATCCTAATCTCCTCCCATCACCTTCTTTGTGTCTCTCTGTCCTCTCTGTCATTGGACTTGGAGCCCTCCCAAAATACTAAATGATATTGCCTCTTTTCTTGGGGGATGTGGGGGATACTGGTGATTGAACTCAGGACCTTGAGGCTGCTAGGCAAGCCTTCTACCACTTGAGCCATGCCCCAAGCCCTTTATTTTGCTTTTGAGATAGGATCTTGCTAGCTTTGCCTGGGTTGGCTTCAAACTTAGAATCCTCCTACTTCCATCCTCTGAGTAGTTGGGATTATGGTGTGCACCATCATGCCCAGCTTTAAATGATATCATCTCGAGAGTCTTGACTAATGCCATTGAGAAGAAGGTTGCTTTCTGAGATGCCAAGTGGGCGTGAATTTTTGGGTGGGCGCTATCCAGCCCAATATAGTGAGTGCTGTCTGAAATTGCATCATAGCTGTAAAATACAGTACAGAATTGAGGTGTGGCTCGGGGAGGATGAACAAGATCAAGCCAGGATGGCCCAGATCCTGACTGCCCTTCTCCATGCAGGACTACCTCTTGAAGATCATCGACACCCCTGGGCTCCTGAAGCCAGAGCAAGTCAGTGCTCTCTTTGGGAACATAGAGAATATTTATGCACTGAACAGGTATGTGAATGGGCGTGATACCGCATTTTGCTGATGAGACCTACCTTGGGACCTAGACAGAGCCCTGATGCCCCTGGATTCATGTGCTTTGACCTGTGGGCCTGGGAGCTGATCTCTGAGAATGAGGAACTCTGCCCCTGCACAAGGGCATAGCTCGCTCTGAGCTGGAGAGAGGCTGCCAGCTGGGAGAGTATGCCCTGGGTGATGCTCTTTCTGGACCAGCCTGAACCTCTGCCCTCCCAGGACTGCTAGATCCTTAAACACTGCTGCTCTTCCTTTGAGTGGCTCCCTTGTCCTTCTCATCTTCGTCTCCCATTTACAAGTCTCATAATTTCTCCTCCTCTTTCCCACTGATCCCAAGGGAAGTCAAGACTCCCTGGAGATGATCTGACCTGTTGGTGGAATGCACAGGTCAGGCAGTACTGATGGGGGAGGTTGAATAAGGCCTGGTGAGGCTACGTCAGGGCCAGGGGGCTCAGCAAGTACCTGAGTGTGCTGCTATGGGACCAAGCAGAGCTTGGGGAACAGTGTGGATAGGCCAGGGGGACCCTTCTCCCAGGCCCCTTAAAATGGAGCAAGGGACTATTGCAGCTGGAGAAGTCTGGGAGGGCAGGGAACTGGCAAGACTTAGGAAGTGGGGTGGGATGGGAATGAGAACAGAGGAGGGACACAGATGGAGGAGGAAAGGTAGTGTTTCTGGGACTTCCTACAATGCCCCCATCTAAGACCAGGGATGCGGGGCTCACCCTGTAAATCCTTGCTTCCTGTATCTTTCCCAACTGGGAGCCTTCTTTGCGAGTCCTATCTCTTCTTCCCCCTTTAATCTCTGCTTTTGTATGTTTGACTCCATCTGCCCACAGAGGAGCCGGGTCCCCTCCTGAGGTGGGTACTGGTGTCCGTGTCCCTCTTCTTTCCCTGCTTGCTGAGCATGTGGGTCTTCCCTGACTCTGGTGTGTTGGATACTTTGTGCAGTTGCTGCCTGAGGCAGGTCTCACTCAGAGGGTGGAAGCTCCAGCTGTTAGCATGACTCCAGGGCTGGCTGTGAGTTTGGGTCTGAGGGGCTGGGCAGGGAGCATGTCACTGCAGAATGCTGCAGAGGTCCTGCTTTGATGGCTCCTCTCCCCTCACCAGCCAGCTACTCAGAGACCTGGACAGCTGCAATAGTGACCCAGTGGCTGTGGCCAGCTGCTTTGTGGAAAGGGTAAGAAGGACTGGATCCTTGCCTCTTGCCTACCTTGTTGGGAGCTCAGAGACAGGACTGTCTAACACGAGAAGGCGTATGAGTCTTGGGGATCCCTCTCCAGGGGAAGGGTTTGGTGCCCTGCCTCGAATGCAAGGATATTCTGAGGTGCAACTGGGGCTTTCTGGGTAGATGGGTTGCCTTAGACAAACAGATAAAAAGATGACTGTGCAGGCACTCAGGGGAAGGGAATCAGAGCAAACTCAGGGGCCAGGACCTGTCTTTGCCTTTTCCCCTCCTTCTGATTTACATTCAAATGATAAAAACTCCCTGAAATCACTATTTTTGGTCTGTCCTTAGAGTCAAGAGTTTGATATCTATACCCAGTATTGCAACAACTACCCCAAGTGAGTAATTGGAGTGGAGAGGAGAGGCTGGGTCATCTGATGAGTCTGGGGCCACCACGTCCCCATCAGGCCTTCCCCAGGCAGTGACAGCTCCTTCTTCCCACTCCCAGCTCAGTGGCTGCCCTGACGGAGTGTATGCAGGACAAGCAGCAGGCCAAGTTCTTCCGAGACCGGCAGGCACTGCTACAGCACTCATTGCCCTTAGGCTCCTACCTGTTGAAGCCAGTCCAGCGCATCCTCAAGTATCACCTGCTGCTCCAGGTAGCCCAGGGTTCCACCCCAGGATGTGGGGGCTGGGGGAGGGGCAGGGCCTTTAAATCAGGGGTTCTCAAACCCCTGTGTCCTGCACAGGAAATTGCCAAACATTTTGATGAAGAAGAGGATGGCTTCGAGGTGGTGGAGGACGCTATTGACACCATGACCTGTGTGGCCTGGTACATCAACGACATGAAGAGAAGGCATGAGCATGCTGTCCGGCTCCAGGTGCTGGGAGGCTGGGGGAGATGCAGGTGGGCTGGCATGGGACCTGGGAGAGGAAATGTGGCCACCCTGCTGGGCTGAGTGAGGGATGGTGCAGGGCGGGGTTGGGGGGTCATGTTTGCATAAGTCTCCTGGAGCCCATGAGGCCTGACCCTGGGGATCGGGGCCTCTGCTGCAGGAGATTCAGTCACTGCTTATCAACTGGAAGGGGCCAGACCTGACCACCTATGGGGAGCTCGTCCTGGAGGGCACATTCCGTGTTCACCGCGTGCGCAATGAGAGGACTTTCTTCCTCTTTGACAAAATCCTGCTTATCACCAAGAAGCGGGGCGATCACTTTGTCTACAAGGGTCACATACCGGTAACCAGGACACCCTTCCTCCTCCACTACCTCTGTCCTTCCAAAGGGCCCTGGCTCCTCTGCTTCTTGCCTGCCTCGTCCGGTTCCAGTACCATCCTTGTGAGTCCATCTTGAGGGTTGGAGGCCCCCTCCCTCTTACTTAACCACACTGTCCTGTGCCCTCAGTGCTCCTCACTGATGCTGATCGAAAGTACCAGAGACTCCCTGTGTTTCACTGTCACCCACTACAAGCACAGCAAGCAGCAGTACAGCATCCAGGTGAGGGGTGGCCAGGGTGCATGGGCTGCATATGATTCCTCATTCCCCAGTTGCTTTAAGCCCCAGTGTCTTTACCTGTAAAGCAGGCATCATTATAGGAATTTCTCAGGGTTGTGGTGAAGAGCCAAGACAACCTCACAGGCCCCAGCACAGCCCCACTTTCTACTTCTTCCTCTGGATAGAAGTATTGTTTATGCCAGGCAGCTTCGACCTGTAATAATAATATTGGGTCCCTTCCTCTTGGGCCCTCCCAGGCCAAGACAGTGGAGGAGAAACGGAACTGGACTCACCACATCAAGAGGCTTATCCTAGAGAACCATCATGCCACCATTCCCCAGAAGGTTGGCTCCCAGGGTGCTCCTGATAGGGCATAGGGAGAGCACGTCCCTTGGAGCCAGCTGCAGAGGGACTGCTGGGAGCCGACCTTCTAGACAGTGGCTCTGCTGGACAGCAGGAGTCAGTACTGGAGATGCACAGGCCACAGCATGGCACTGGGGGGTGTTCTGGTGCGCAAGGGAGGTGCAACACAAAACAAGGTCGTAATTAGGTGGTTTTCCTTCCCTTCCAGGCCAAGGAAGCCATCTTGGAAATGGACTCCTATTGTAAGTTACCCCTTTCTTCTCGTTTTATCCTTAATTGTGCACACTGCTAGGTCAGGCTGCATCCTGCGCAAGCTTTGCCTGATATTTTTATTCTAGCAGCAGGGTGGACAGGGGGCTCCTATCAAGGAGTGAGGGTCAGCTGCACAACTAGGGACTCTCAGTGTCTGGAGCCCCTGGATGGAAGACGGTGGAAGATGGAGGGCGCTCTGGAGGCATCTGGCCCCTGGAGCTGGGGTGGGTAGCAGAGGTGTGGCTTGGAATGTACAGGGCCTAGGACAAGGCTGATGGGGAGCCAGAACCTGATTGTCTCCCTCATGGATGCAGATCCCAATCGGTATCGCTGCAGCCCAGAGCGGCTGAAGAAGGCGTGGTCCTCCCAGGATGAGGTGTCCACACATGTACGCCAGGGGCGCCGGCAATCAGGTATGCTCAGCATTGGGCAACAGGCATTACTTAGGACGCTGGATGGGCAGGGGGCCATCTGCAGTAACATCCGGGACTGCCACCCTCATCTTTCCAAAAACCTGGGGAAGGACAGTGGGAGGTTCAGTGGATATCTGCAGAATATTCTGTCCCTGGGCTCATCCCGCCCTCTACTAGGCACTACGGGGGCTTCTTGTCCACCAGGCTTAGCAGCCCACCTTCTCAAGGCCTTAAGAGTGTTGGTTTATTTGGGCCTCTGCACCTGTTCTTAATTCCCCTTCCGTCTAAACCTCCCTCCTTTGCTACTCAGAATATTGAGTCAGCCAAGAGTAACACCTGTCCATTGTGGATGGTCCCCAGCCCAGTTCTGGACTGATCAAGCAGAAGTAGGGCATGAGGAAAATGAGTTAGACCAAGTGGCACCAAATCCAGACAGGAAATATTTACTTTGGGTCTCAGGAAAAAGTTCCATTTTCCTCTTTTTGGTTTTCTTCCATTACTGGACTTGCTAATGTGTTCTGAGATTTATTGGAATGAATCATCTATTTAGAAAGAAAAAAATCTTGCCTTTATTCTTAGCTCGGCAGTGATGTGTGTGTGTGTGTGTGTGTGTGTGTGTGTGTGTGTGTTTTCTGTGCTGATTTGCCAATTAGTCTGAGACCCAGTGACAGATCTGGGTTAAACCCGGTGTACAAGAACCATCTTATAGTCAGTTGCCTGTAGAAAAAAATTTTAGATTGACTGAGAACAGGGTCGTGGCTTGGATCCATGAGTGACTTGGGTTTTTACTGACCACAATCTTTGGGTCCCCTGAACACCTGTGTGGATTGACATGTGGGCTTGGCCTTCTAGATGGTAGAGCCAGGTGGTCTCTGGAAAGCTATTGTGTTTCTGCATTGTTTGGTGTTTCTCTGGCTGGATCTTGAACCCTAAGCTAACTTGGTGTGTTACATAAGCTTCATGTAACCAAATTGCGGGTGTTGCCTTCTAGGTCTCTGACTGTCTTTATTTCCCTTTCTTTTAGTCTTCTGTAATTCTCTTCCTTTCCCTGTAACATTCTCCCGTAATTGGCTTCTGGTACATGGAGTAATGGTAATGATGATAACACTTATGTTTTCTGTCACAACATCGCCATCAGAACTGTAGCTCTCGTGCACAAGCTCTGCAAATTTACTTAAATCCATTTAATTGTATACTTTAAATGGAAACCTATGGTATGTGAATTATATACCAATAAAATAGTCCCCACCCCAACCCCCCCAAAAAACACTTTAGCTATCCAGGGCACTCAGGAAATAAGCCATTTTACAGAGCTGAAATTTTCAAGTGGCTGAGATGTTTAGCCTGTAAATGCTAAAAGAGTCGGGTTAAAAAAAAAGCTAGCTTGTTTTCATGTTTTAGTTTTAACTCTATGAAACAAACATCTTTTTGTGAAACATACTTCATATTCTGGAGCCTTCTAAAATAAAGTTGGTCACAGTTGAGCTTTTCCTTTTCTGGAACTTTTGCTTTTACTGCAGTGTCACTGATGGTGTGTGACCTACCAGATGCTCCAGGGGCCCAGGGTGGTAGGGCTGTGGGTTGCTGTAGAGACAGCCTGCATTTGAGGCGTGTCTGTCATGACAGTTTGTCCATAATGCTGAATGTTTGTCCTCCTGGGTCTTAGCATATGTGCCTGTAGTGTCCCTTTTTCCCCTCCTTTGTGTTAGAAATCATTTGATGGAACTTGGCAGGAGCCGTGTGAAAAGTAGATCAGGGAGTCACTGAGAGGGACTCAGGCCACATACAAAAGAGCCTAGGACCTGGGCCCAACCATCTACTCTGACTACCTTCAGGGTCTTTTCTGCTTCGTCCTCCCAGAGAGTTGAGTTGGGTAGACAAATACGTTATGGAATAAGTACAGTCTACTGCTACATCTTAAAGTATTTGTCACTTATTGAATATTCTGACTACAAGTCTTAAAATGAAAGAATATTACATTTTCTACTTCTCACTTCTTTTTTTTTGGTGGGACTGAGGTTTGAACTCAGGGCTTTGTGCTTGCAAAGTAGGCGTTCTGCCACTTAAGCCACACCTCCAGTCCGTTTTTTGCTGTGGTTATTCTGGGGGTGGGGGTCTCGTGAACTGTTTACCTGGGCTGGCCTTGGGCTTTGAACCTCAATCCTTCCGATCTCAGCCTCCTAAGTAGCTAGGATCACAGGCGTGATCCACTGGCTCAACTTCTCACTTTAAAAGCATCTAGGTGCTTACTTGTGGATCTAGATAGAGTGTGTGGATATAGTGTGAATGTGTGTCTGTTCTTCAGTATGTTCTGTTGCTGAGGGTTAGCTAAGAGACCTTGGTAGATTTTTTTTTTTTTTTTTTTAATGGCTTCAAGTTTATAAAAAATCACAGCCAATTCTAACCTTTTCGCTTAACACCAGTCAGGCAGGGTAGGGATGACTAGGGGCTCGTAGAGAGGTCTCTTGAGCCAAAGTTCTCTTATCTCAGGTCTGTCCCCAGAAAGGCTGGGGTGTAAGGTGAAGACATCATCAGCCTAATAGTTATGTTTTGTATCCTGTCACTAGAGCCTGGCCACCCCCTGTCCAGCTGGGCAATCTTCCCCAGCAAGCAGCGAGGAATCACGATGTCAGGCCTTAAGTGTCGTAGAAAGTCGGGTGCGACCTCTGCTTTCCAGTCCTGAGAAGCTTGGTGGGGGAAGGGGGGGGTAGCTAATGTGCTGGTGTGCTCTTTGTAGAGGCAGAGGGGGGCTTGAGGCAGAGATGTGGCTAGTTGGTATGAAGGGGGCAGCATGGGGCCCACCCTTTCTCAATGGCACCAGAACTAAGGGCCCTAGCCTGAGTGCTAATGCAGGAGCTGGGCAGTGTGCTGGCTGCGGGGCTTCACGGGAATGGGAGTGGCCCAGGAAAGCATGAAGGGGCAAGGGAACACTGTGGACAGAGCTTTCTTGAGGCCCTAGGGCGAACTGAGTGGACTTTGAGCTGGTGATGGGCCAGTGGTGCTGTGAGCTTGGGATCCAGGCCAGATCCAGCTGTTTCCTGTCTGCGCTGACTCTGCCCATTTGTGTTCCTCCTCAGAGCCCACCAGACACCTGCTCAGGCAACTAAATGAGAAAGGTGAGTATGTGGCAGGGTGGCAGTCATTCCCAGGGAGTAGGAGGGTGAAGCAGGCTACAACTGAGTGGGGGATCATGGAGAATTGGTTAGAGAGAACTCAGCCTCTGTTTCTCACTTGAAGAAGGCCTCACTCCTGTTGTCTGTGGAGGAGCTTAAGCTCCCTGAAACATGCACACCTTGTGCCCTTCTCTTGGTAACAACAGGGGCCAGGCGGCATGCACAGACCTGTGTCCTTCTGTGCCTGAGCTCCTGATATGTCAGTTACCCTTCGAGAACCAGAACTGGGTGAGGGGTCTGGGAAGCTCCCATGAGGCTCCCCAGGGGCTCAGGCCTCTTGAAAGAGGTGCTTTCTCCTGCTTATTGGTCTCTTCCCCTTCCCCGCCCTCCCCCACGTGCTGGGGACCTGGTGATGGTATCAGCAGGCAGAGCAGCAGGAATAAAGGTAAGGCCAGGGGGCCACGGAGGCCTGGGATGGGAGCTGACTGGACTGAGGGTGGGATCTGGGTGGGACTGGCCAGGTCATCCCCTGGGGACCCTCTGTGCCCTTTTCTGGAGCATCACCCAGGGGTGATCTGCCCAGCCTGTGTCTTCTCTCGTTTTTCCCTCTTTGGGGTGGGCAGGTCTTTTGGGGGCCTGCATTCCTGACTAGGTCCAGCCTTCCCACTCCAAAATGCCACTGGAGGCTGGATTGGGTGTCTGGAGGTGGCTTTCTCTATAAAGTCTCCCTTCCCCAGCCACTCACAGGAGGCAGAGAGGTTACATTCAAGGCAGGTCACCAGGGATTCTTGTGCTCTGAACAGCATGCAGGCAGTGCTGGCGCCCTCCTGGACTTTGAGCAGCCACCCCATATGAGGGGTCTGCAGTCAGAAGCTGAGGGGGCTGCGCCAGAGGAGCAGGAGGAGGAGGAGGAGGTGGTGGAGGAGGAAGAGGAGGTGGTGGAGGAGGAAGAGGAGGAAGAGGAGCAGGCTTTTCCGGTCTCTCTGGAGGACCTAGCAGGACATGAAGGCAATGAGAAGGTGCCCGGGCCAGAGCCCCCGGGCTCTGAGGCAGAGGAGGAGGAGGAGGAGGAGGAGGAAGAGAGTCTGGCAGTGGTGGAGCAGGTAGCTGACTTCGCCAGCTCCCTGCTGGCCGCCCTCCACTGCTGGCACTATCGAGCCAACGCTTTACTTTTCTCCCGGGGTGCTATGGTGAGGTGTCTCTTTGATCTCCCTTGCTCATTGCATGTTCCCTGGCATGTGAATGCTCCTCCAATGATCCCCTCCTCCGCCCTCCCCACCCTGCCCTGTTCCTTCCCTCTTGCTGCCAGCACTTCTCAACCCCCTTGCTTGTTGTCACGCCCAGGTGAGCCCCTGGCATGTACTATTGCAGGACTGGGCACTTATCAGTATAGTCCCCACTGCACAGGACTAATGGGTTGGGGGCAGCGGGAAAGGGGAAAACCAACACAAAGTGGGGCTGGAAGGTCAAGTTCACCAGGCCTGGAAGGGAGGGCGGGCAGAGCTTTAGTAAAGCTGCATACCTGGCAAGGATTTCTGCGGCCCCAGGCCTGGCAGTTCAGGTTGCTGTGAAATGGTTCAGGTTCAGGACTGGCTTTTGGCGCAGCCCAGTCTCCTTGGGGTGTGGGAGGCATTGCCCATGTTGGGGTGCAGAAGAGACCAGCTCCCCATTGCCCTGGAGCTGACAGTTTACCTCTGTTTGCTCTAGGGGAAGGGTCACAGGGAGTCTGAAGGTCCCAAGAGCTTCAGAAGGCCCAGCAATCGGTCTCCAACCAGCACCGAGAAGCGCATGAGCTTCGAGTCTGTCTCTTCCCTGCCAGAGGTGAGCAGCCATCAGGTGAGGTGGAGATAATGCCAGGTACCTGGAGCCTAGACTTCTAGGTCTGTAGACGATCTTTTGGACACAGAGCTGTCTCATTGGACCCATGGGAACAGAGACTCTTCACCCCTAGACTCTTGCCCCTCAAGAGGCCTGTCTAGTCTGAGGATACAGGGTTTGGTGAGCAAACAGTCCCTTCCTTGGGGAAGATGCAGTTTCATGCCAAGGATTATAGCTAGTGAAAGGGGACCATATTTTAGGCTTAACTTCTTAAGCCAGACCTTCTGTAGAGGACACAAGGCCTGCCTCTGCTAGCAAGATGTTTAAATTGCACCTGAGAGCTAGATGCTGGTGGCTTACACCTATAATCCTAGCTACTCAGGATGCAGAAATTAGGAGGATCGAGGTTCAGAGCCAGCCTGGGCAAATAGTCCTCGAGACCCTATCTTGAAAAACCCATCACAAAAAAGGGCTGATGGAGTGGCTCAAGGTGTAGGCCCTGAGTTCAAGTCTCAGTACTACAAAATTAAATTAATAAATAACTTGCACCTGAGGCCATCTGGCTGGGTATCTACTGGACATCTGTTCTTTCCTTCTTTTCCTCACAACAGCTCTAGAAGGAAAGAAGCTCTGAGAGGTCAAGTGGTGGGCTGAACTCTGGGGAGCATCTGAGGGGCAGAGCTGACCCAGACCTGGGTCTCTGGCTCAGAGCCCCACTCTCCTCTTCTCACCACCCCATGCTGTCTGTGGGTTGTGTAGAGCTGACTCTTTTGCTTTCCCAAAGTTACAAGGTCATGAGCTAGACCCTAGGAGGGCTCTCAGCCAGGATAAAACTGAAACCTGGATGCCATTGGATACAAATATAGTATGGTGTCCTACTCTGTTGATACAAATATAGTATGGTGTCCTACTCTGTTGAGGTTAGTATAACAAAATACCTTAGGTGCTTATAAACAATGGAAATAGTTCTGAGGCTGGGAAGTCCAAGATCAAAGTACCAGCTGGTTCTCTGCTTCATAAGCCACCGTCTTACCGTGTCCCCACATGGTGGAAGGGGCAAGGAGCTCCCTGTATCCTCTTTTGTATGCGTGTGGTGGTACTGAGGATTCATCCTAGGGGCTCATACATCGTAGGCAAGATCTCTACCACTTGAGCTATGCCCCTGGCCCATGCAGCGGCTTTTGTAAGGACGCTATTCCCATTGATGAGGTGGAGCCAGCATGACCTAGTCACTTCCCAGAGGCCCCACCTCCTCATCTTTTTTGGGCGGGGGGCAGGGGGGGAGGAAGTACTGGGGTTTGAACTAAGGGCCTTATGCTTGCTATGCTTGCTAGGCAGGCACACTACCACTTGAGCCACTCTGCCAGCCCTGTTTTATATTGGTTTTCTGAGTATAAGAGACTTGAGAACCATTTGCCTCAGGCTGGTCTTAAACTTCAGTTGTCCTGATCTCTGCCTCCAGAGTAGGTAGGATTATAGGTGTGAGCCACCTATGTCTGGCTTCATTTTTCTTTTTGAAACAGGGTCTCACTATGTAGCCCAGGCTGGTCTTGAATTTTTTCTCTTTTTGGTGGGATTGGGATTTGAACTCAGGGCTTCATGCTTGCAAAGCAGGTTTGAGCCATACCTCCAGTCCATTTTGCTCTTTTTTTTTAAGGTTAATTTAGTTTTTGGTGGTACTGGGGTTTTAACTCAGGGCCTCATGCATCCTAGGCAGGCACTGTACTACTTGAGCCACTCTACCAGCCCTTTTATGGTTGGGTATTTTTCGAGATAGGGTCTTGCAAACTATTTGCCTGGGCTGGCCTCGAACGAACTTCAGTTCTCCTGATTGCTGCCTCCTGAATAGCTAGGATTGCAGACATGAGCCTCTGGTTATTTTGGAGATGGAGTCTGGCCTTGAACCACAATCCTCCTGATCTCAGCCTTCCAAGTAGCTAGATTACAGTTTTGAGCCACCTGGCCTGGCCTTGAATTCTTGATCCTTCTGTCTTAGTTCCCTGAGTGCTGGATTACAGGTGTGTACCACCATACCTGGCTCAGACCATACCTCTTAATAACTATCACAATGGAATTAGAATTAGTCTGGGGGGACACAATCATTCAGATCATAGCAAGTGGTGCAGTCCAGTAGTAATAGAATGTGAACCTTATGTGTAATTTATTAGTTGCTTTGTTAAGAAATTTAAAAGACACAGATGAAATTAATTTTTGTATATTTTATTTAACCTAATAGGACCAAAATATGATCATTTTAACATGTAACCAGTATTAAAGTTACTGATATACTTCATCCTATACAGAACCTTAAAAATCTGAGATGTATTTTACCCTTATAGCTTATCTGCACTGGCCACATTTTAGGTGCTCAGAAAACCAGAGGTGGCTGGTGGCTACTGGGTTGGACAGCAGGTCTAGGTCATATGTTCTGCTGTGTAGATTCTGACCAGAATAAGTGGAATCAGGGCTGATTCCTCTGAATTTAAAAGACTGCCCTGGAAAGCTGCCTATGCAGAGTTTATGGTACAAATGACCTTCAAGGTGGTCAGTCGGGGGGAGTGCATATGCAGTTGAGCGAGACCCCAGGTGCTGAGGCTGGCTGGCAGGAGCCAGGTTCCCTGTCCTCACCTTCTGACAGTGATCCAGCATATTATCCTTTGACCCCTGGCCCCACAGGAGGTCCTGGTCCCTCAGGAAGTTGGGATATCTTCTCCCTATCACTCATATCACTGAGGCCTGAGTTTGAGCTCCAGAACCCCTAGGAGGGGATGAAGGAGCGCCTTACCATAGGGCAATGGAGTACCAGTCCTATGGCTCTGTGGGGTACCTTTGAGAGCCAGTCCCTAGAAACTGGGGCCAGTACATTCACACCTTGTGCCTGTAGTTCCCAGGCAGGCTGCCACTGAGAAATGTCACTGTCCTTGCCTGTTCCTAGTGTTTTCCTTGGGTGTGAAGACATGGGCCTAGCAACCAGATGCAATGACTAAAGGATGGTCACGTTCCTCTCTCGAAGCACTTTTGCCATACCTTTGGTCTTGCTCATTTTGATTGCCTTTGTCCTAAACTTCAGGCCCTTTCACTGGGCTCTGAGCAGGTCTTTTCCCCCAGGTCTCATGAAGGAGGTTTTTTTATTTATATGAACTCTCTCTGCTATTTCCTAGGTTGAGCCAGACCCTGAACCTGAGACCGAGCGGGAGGTCTTTGCTGCCATGGAAGGTCCCAGCACCGAGGAGATGCCTTCAGACCCAGAGTCTCCCGAAGTTCTGGAAACACAGCTTGACACCCACGAGGGGCTGCTGGCGACGGACCATCCGGATGAGGTGGTGGACTTCGTGATGGCTGAGAACACTGAGGATCTTAAGGCTTTGAGCAGTGAGGAGGAAGAAGAGGAAATGGGGGCATCCCAGGAGCCCGAGAGCCTCCTGCCACCCTCTGTGTTAGACCAGGCCAGTGTCATTGCCGAGAGGTTCGTCAGCAGCTTCTCTAGGCGGAACAGCCTGGCACTGGAGGATGGCAAGTCTAGTGGCTTTGGGACACCACGGCTAGTCAGCCGGAGCAGCAGTGTGCTCAGTCTAGAAGGCAGTGAGAAGGGCCTGGCCCGGTGGGACAGCACCACAGATTCCCTCAGCTCCCATCCCACCCCAGAAGTGGACATCAGTGTGGGGGTGGCCACAGAGAGTGGCCCTTCTGTCAATGGATCAGAGTCCCCAAATGCAGGCCACCCTGTGGAGCCTGACAGATCTTCCTGCAAGAAGAAGGAATCAGCACTCTCCACCCGAGACAGGCTGTTGCTGGACAAAATTAAAAGCTACTACGAAAATGCAGAGCACCACGATGCAGGCTTCAGTGTCCGGCGCCGGGAGAGTCTTTCCTATATCCCTAAAGGACTGGTGAGAAACTCTGTGTCCAGGTTCAACAGCCTTCCCAAGCCAGACCCGGAGCCAGCAGCTCTGCTAGCAAGCAAGAGACAGGGCGGCTCCCGGCCAGCCTCATGGACTTTGTTTGACCTTCCAGGACCCAGCCAGGCAGGCACAGGGGACCCAGCTCCTGTCACTGATGCTGAGTTCCGGCCATCTTCAGAAATTGTGAAGATGTGGGAGAGGATGGAGTCTTCTGAGGGGAGTCCTCGGATAGGGCCAGGCCAAGTTGAGGCCAATGGCTTTGAGCTGCAGGAGCCACTCTTCATCCTGGAGGAACACGAGCTGGGGGCCATCACAGAGGAGTCAGCTGCTCCTTCCCCAGAATGTGCCTCCCCCACTGAGCAGCCCAGCCCGGCCCACCTGGCCCGAGAGCTGAAAGAGCTGGTGAAAGAGCTGAGCAGTGGTGCCCAAGGGGAACTGGTCACCCCACTGCACCCCCGCATTGTGCAGCTCTCCCATGTGATGGACAGCCATGTGAGTGAACGTGTCAAGAACAAGGTCTACCAGCTGGCCCGCCAGTACAGCCTTCGGATCAAGAACATCAAGCCGGTGATGGCCAGGTCACCCGTGCAGTGGGAAAAGGCAGTTCCTGGGAGGGACGGGAAGAGCCCCACCATCCCTTGCCTGCAGGAGGAGGCTGGAGAACTGTTGGGTGGCAAAGGTATGATGGGGGTGGGGGTCTAGGGCAGAAAAGCCAATTAGGATCCAATGCTGGGAAGGGGAACAAGGGTCAGGAGAGTGACCTGTAAAGAGGCCATGCCAAAGAGAGCACAACAGGTGTAGGGTGAGCCCTGGTAGCTGTTCTAGCACTCCAAGGCCACACTTGTCCTTCTGGTTGAGCCCTTTCTGTCCCCTCCCCCAAACCTTCCTGTGCAGCAGAGGGTACTTGGGCCCTTCCTTACCAGGTTGAGAGTAGAACCTCTCATCGTGTCCTATGACTCCTAACCCCTTCCCCAACTGCCTGGTTTTCCTTCTTCCCATCACCTTTTGATAAGGGGATAGTAGAAAGTATGTGGGATTTCTCTTCTATTGCATCCCCAAATCCCAGCCACCAGCTATGGAGGTTCTGTGCCCTCCTTTCCTGGCTCCGCCTTCCTGCACAACGATTCAGGCAGCCTGCTCTCTCTTCACAGGCAAGAGAAAGCCTGTGCTCTCCCTCAGCTGTGAGCAGCTGGTGGCCCAGGAGCACAGCCCCCCCAAGCCCTCTGCTGCAGAGTTGTCGCCACGCCGTTTCTCATACAGCCCGAGGACCACCTTGCCTGGGACTCAGCCCTCCACTCGGAGCCCTCTCAGCCCCTTCGACACTGAAACCTTCAACTGGCCTGATGTCCGAGAGCTCCGCTCCAAGTACGCCTCCGATGATGAGGCTGTCCAGGCCAAGGCCAGCTGGCCTCGTGGCCCTCCAGTCAACCGGAGCCGCTCCTTGCCAGAGAATATCGTGGCGCCTCCTCTTTCAGGCAGGGTGGGCCGCTGCTCCAGCCTGAGCACCAAGCAGGACCAGGGAGGTGGAGAGGCCTTCCTGTCCCCACCTCCTGGGTCACTGCCCCAAAGTGGACTGAATGGCGATGCCTTGTATGTCACTGCAGACCTTACCCTGGAGAACAACCATCGGGTGATTGTCATGGAGAAGAGACCCTTTTCCAGCCCCACTGTGGGGCTGAGAGAGGAGGGCAGTGGGCAGGGACCAAGCTCACCGGCAGCCATAGTTGGGCAGGGTCAAGATTTCCAGGAGTCTGCAGAGAATCAGATGAAGGAAGAGGTTCCTAGGGACCCAAGAGACCCAAGCAAGCAGGGCAGAGTGAGAAACCTGAGAGAGAAATTCCAGGCCTTGAACTCTATGGGTTGAAGACTTCCTGCAAGAGGAAGGAGCCTTGTTGGGGTGGGGAGGAAGCTGGCACACTGCCCCCCCCCCCCAAGTCTGGGCTCACATGAGCCAGCCCAGGGCCTCACAAAGACTGTCCCCACTGCTCTCCTGGAAGAGTAGGCTAGTGTGTGCGCATGGACTCATCTGCCCGTGCTATGTACTGGCTCTCCCGTGGGGCTGGAGACAACTTTCCTCAGGCCCAGATGAGCTGTTCTTCCTCTCCGAGGCCCTTGTAGTCACTTTCCTTGTAAATAGTTCCTCTCTAGTAAGAAGTCAAATATTTAAGCTCACCTCTGCCCAGGGAGAGCAAGTGCTGCCCAGACCTCCAGCTGGTCACTGCCTGACTGAGGACCCATGGGCAAAACCCTGGAAGTGGCCTGGACAGGCTTTGCTCTTTGTGCCTTTTCTTAGGACACAGGCAGGAATGAGGCCAATAATTTATTGCTTTCCATCCTGTGGTATGTGTGTGTGATTGAGTGTGTGTCCTCATGTTGTTTATTCCCCCCTGTGAAGAATGTAACAGACTTAGTTCAGGTACTTTCCAGGGTTGTGTTGCTGATCCATGGTTGTCGCTAATGTACACACATTTCATTATTTGCCAATGGTGCAATAACCACTGCTGACCAACCAACCTGTGTGTGGTCTCCTTACTGGGGCCCGTGGGATGGGAGGGTAGTTTGTGGGCCAGTGCTGTCTTGGGGGAGGCAAGGTAACTTGTTCTCTGCTGCATCTGCTTCCATGCACTTTGCTGTCTGCCCACAGCCTGGTGACCTGTTTGGGGTAGGGGGTCTCCCACATGCCAACCTTTTGCTCTCTTCACCAATGGTGAAAAGTTGTGCTAAAAACAAAGGGGGGCCGGGCCGTGCACCAGTGGTTCATGCCTGTAATCCTAGCTGCTCAGGATGCAGAGAGCAAGAGGATTGTGGTTCACAGCCAGCACTGGGCAAACAGTTTAGGAGGCCCTACCTTGAAAAATCTTATCACAACAAAAGGGCTGGTGGAGTGGCTGAAGCCGTAAGAGCACCTGCAAGCAAACATGAGTCCCTGAGTTCAAATCCCAGTACTATCCAAAAAAAAAAAAAAAGCGGGGTGGGGAGGATGGGACAATTTTTAAATAAGTTTTCAGTGTGGTGCCTTTTCCTTGCCTCTCTCCAGTTCCCAGAAGGCATGCTAGACGGCAAGGATTCTAAACCTGGGGCCTGGAAATGTCCTAAAGTGGCTTGCAATGTTGGGGGAAGAGTGTGAGTGCAATTTAGTGGGATGGATCCTCTATTCTCATCGAATTCTCAAAAGTGTCTTTGATCCCAAAGAGTCAGCAATGGCTCCCAGTTTTCTTTTTCTTTCTTCTTGTTTTTCCAGTAGGATTGGAGTTTGAACTCAGGGCTTCACCCTTGCAAAAGAGGTGCTCTACTGCTCGAGCCACACCTGCAGTCCATTTTGCTCTGGTTATTTTGAAGAGAGTCTCATGAACTATTTGCCCAGGCTGGCCTTGAACTGCAATCCTCCCAATCTCAGCCTCCCAGGTAGCTAGCACTAACTGGGGTTTCTGTCCTTTCTCCATGAAGAACCAGCCTTGTTTTTCCCCATTTGATATGGCAGGTCCCCAGTGACAGAGTGGTCTGACAACATTCCTGTAGGTTTGCAGGGTAAGGGCCCTGCCTAGATCTTCTGTACTAGGGAGGACTCAACCTGAAATGGGTGTGCTGAGTGTCCCACAGTCATGGGAAGATTGGAGGCCAGTAATAGTCTCTTATGCAGAAGCAGAGTAGGGAAGTATTAGCCTGTGGTCTACCAGCTACCCTGAATCTTCTGTGGTCACTGCCACAGTCACTTTCCAGATCAGTCCCAGGATATGATGCTGAGTAGTCATAAGTGTACTGAACAGATGACCCAGATTCTTGTCCCACTAGGTAGCTGGGACTTCCAACTCTTGCCCTTTCCTCATCTTACAGATTGAAAGGGCTGGATGAGTCGTGTCTCAAACTCTGACGATTCTCCTGGGGTGGAGCCTGGGCAGTCCCAGCTGATCCTTCTCCAGTGATCCTTAAGTGTTCTGGCTGTCCCTGGGAGCCTTGCCCTGGGGCAGCTGTTCTCACTGGCTGTCCATTAGGATCACCTGTGGAGACTTTCCGAAACTTGGCAGTACCTATACCCTATCTACCCAGACCAAACAAAACCGCCTGCTTCTCTGGAGATGGGTCCCAGGCACAGAGGCCAGAGATTCTGGTGTCCAGAACAGGCTGGGGTCTCTGTTTGCAAACAGGCCTTCAAGGTAGCTGAATGTATGATTGAGCAAGTTGGTCTCAGGGCCTGGGTGTCAGCAGTCATCCCATAAGACACCCAGGGACAAACTATATTCTGGCTATCCCTCAGTCTCTATGGTACCAGCCCTCTGAGAACCAGTTCAAAGGGAAATAAGACTAGTCAAATATGAAACTGAAACAAATATGGAGCATTATTGATTTATTAGAAAAACTAGTAAATGGGTTTCCTCTGGTTGGTGGAAGCACGTTTGAGCAGGTGGACAAGGCCCAGTCGGGCTCCAGGGTCAGCACCCCCCCCCCCCCCGATGGCATGGTCTAGGCCCAATGGGGTTGCATTCCTCCTCAGCCACCTCTCCTCTAGTGTTCTCCCTGAGCTTGCTTGTTCAAGGAACCAAGCCATGTGGCCCACTGGCCTCTTCCTCCTCTGGATCTCTGCCCCCTCCCACTAAAGGAGGAAGGGGATCCAGGTCCAGCCAAGGGGAACTGTTGCCCTCTGACAGGCAGAAAGGAGGAGTGGAGGGAAGGGGAAGCTGAGCCTACACAGGCCTTCTGTTACAGATGCTAGTGGAGGTATGGTGGGGGGGCTCCAGGGCCCTCCATTCCTCCCTCAGCCAGAGTCAGCTAAGGCTGGGGACTACAGGGAGAGGGAAGAAGGACTGCCTGACCATGCCCAAAAGGAGCTTCCTCTAACTGCCCTGGGGAGGAAGCCTGTTATGCTGGTGTGGACTGGAGCTGTGTTAACCCAGTTTGGGAATATTGTCAAGGAAAAGACTGCAGAGTAGAAAATGTAGGGAGTTAAATAAACCTTGCCAGGGCAGCAGGAGAGCCTAGCCCTAGAATGGCACAGGACCTCCCAAAGCCTGCAGAGTTAGCCCAGTTGAGAGTGTCTTGGGGCCTGGGTGGCAAGGGCAAAATGCTTGGGGAGCTGGCGGTAATGGTGGATCACATGCAGCTGGCTGCCCTTGCCCAATCCTGGGACCTGGGGTGGAGAAATCCTAGCTCTTCAAGGGGAGCCTTTTCTGTCTTGGCTCTGAATTCCTTGCTGGAAATTCATCACTTCAGGTGCTACTTGAGCACATGTGGAGGGGGAGGGTGGAAACTTGGCCCCTCCAATGACTGGCCCAGGGAGACACCCAAAGAAGCTTCTTGCCATCTCTACCCTTCAGCAATTAGCTGCTGTCTCCCAGTTATAGAACAAGCTGGTGGAGGGGACTCTCTAGGTTCCCTGTGGAAGCAGAAGGCTATAGGGTCTTGTTGAGGCCAAAAGACCCTGGCTATGGAGGCAGGACACCTGATCTGGGATCTCAGGCTAAAATGAATAATCTCTTCCCTCCTGTGGTTCCTGACTGCAGGAATTGGCCTCTTGCCAACAAGTGTGGGCACCACAGGGTGGAACTGTTTGAGTGTCCGCCCTGGTCAGCACTGAGGGATGCTGGGAAGGCCTTGGAACTCGCTGCTTACCCTGTGGCTCCTCCTTGAGCCTCCCCAGCTTTGCCCACACACAGCCAAAGCTCCTTCCTATGGGAAAGGCAACAGAAACAGGCTGCAGGCCCTGGGGGGCCTTGATGGTCTTCTTCCGGGACAGTGCCTGCTGCCCCCAACTTGACCCCTCTTTTGGAACTAACCCCAGTGAAGAATCTGGGCTGGAACCGTATTGCTTTTGGAGTGGAGAGGTGGGGCAAGTGCTGTGGGACCAGTAGTGGCCTCTCCCATCCAGAAGAATAGGAAGGCTCTCCTTGGGGACAGAGGCTGCAGAGCCCCTTTTGGTGCTTGGAGAAGGGAGGTTAAATGTTTCATGGTTGCTGTATCTATGTGAGTCCCTCAAGCTCAAGACCAGGCCTCCGGAGAAGCTGATCAAGAGGCCACACCTTCACAGCATTTGTCCCAGCAGTCAAGGGGTAGTTGCCTTAGCCTTACATGGTGGTTACACCTAGGCTTGGCCACATCTGCCACCCAAGGTGATAAACTGTGTCCAGTCAGTAACAGGCAGGTCACAGTGGGCATTGGCTTTGGATGCTTTACTCCAGCCGCTGGGGTACCCAGCTGGTATCTGAGACCTGCTCGCTCCCTCGGGGCCTGACATCTACCAGATATTTACCAGATATTGCTGCTTTGGCTGCCCTGGGAGTGGGGGCAGGGCCCCAGCATGGAGGGGCAGAGCCTTAGGTAGTGTCTGACTTGTCTGTTCCTCCTTGTGTCAGCCCCAAGGCTTAAACTCTAACCAAGGTTTTCCAAGAGGAATGATTCCACTGCTGCTGGTCCGCCCTACTCCACAGAGGCAGCAGGAGACTCCTTTGGACAGGACTCACCAAACTGGGGCTCTTTTTTTTTTTTTTTTTTTTTTTGGCCTGGTGCAAGGAGAAGAAGAGACATGCTGGCCCTGAGAACAGAGTCCCAGTTCTGAGGAAGCTCAGTGGGAAGAGGGCTGGTGGTACCCAAGGTCCTGCATCTCTTTTTGTCCCTGCAGTCCCCTAGCAGCCCTTTGCCTGGAGCTGGGGCTTGGCAGCCTACCTGAAGACTCCTTCCTCCTGTTTCAAAGAGGCAGATCAGGCATTGCCAGTGTCCCTCTTCCCTCTCCCTTTCTCTGGCCATGACCAAATGGGTGGTGACCTCAAGCAAGACTTGTGTGAGTGGGCAGCATTTGAGGAACCCCATCAGCCTCCAGCTTTTATGGGGGCAGGGAGATGAGGATGTGCGCCTCAGAGAACCATTTCCAGCCCCAGAGGATCTGGGGGCCCCTTTCCTTGGAGCCAAGCTGGCTGTGTGGCAGGCATGAGGAGGGCATGTTGGCAGGCGGCGGGGAGCCGAGCCTGGCAAAGGCAGCTATTGCAGTGCAGCGTGGGGCCCCCGGGTTGGCCCAGTGACTTGAGCAGGCAGGTGACGGCAGCAGGTGGCAAGTGGGAGGAGGACCAGCTGCTGTGGAGGTCAAGGCCACAGGCTTCTGGTCCCTGCATGTCCTTATTCACCACTGTACCTGCCTAGCCGGCCCCACCCACAGGGGCCACCAGCTGCTACTTCTTTTTAGGGAAGAAGCTGAATCTCTTCTCCTTGTCCTTCTTGCCCAGGCTGGCGTCAGGGCCAGAGAGGGAGGGCAGGGGCAGGCTCTGCGCCTTGACGCGGATACTCTGGGAGTCGTTGATGGCGGTGCTCATGCCCTGCAGCCAGGACAGCATCTCCTCCTGTGGGGTGGGAGCATCAGGGCCAATTCCAAGAGGACACAGCCCTCCCAGGGCCGGACTGCCTGCTCTGAAGCAGCCCTGAGGTCCAGTGTCCTGGCTCTCCTCCACCTGCCTGGGCTAGGCCACCCACACTTACCTCATCTTTGCCATGGAAGAGCCACTCGCTGCCATTACTCAGCCTAGGAGGACAAAGGGTTTCCTGTCATGCAGTCACCTCCAGAGCCCTTTACCCGGGCAGGGTGCTGGCTATGAGCCCACTGTCCCCAGAACCCTCTTAGGCAGTGTGGTTCCTGCTGAGAGAGCTGAAAGTCTGGACCCAGAGCCTCTTCTATTTGAACAACTCCCCAAGGATGGGCTTGAACTTGGAGCTGGTCCCCTAAGGTGGACCTCTACCTGGTCACTAATGACAAATCAAGCCCTCAGGGGAGGAGGATGTTCAAAGGGTTCAAGATCAAGGTGACAGGCAGTGCACAGGAAGGCTCACCTCAGCTTAAAGACGTGTTTCTTCTTCTTGTAGTTGGCAGCAATCTCACAGACGGCATGTCTCAGGGCCAGGGGCTCCTCGCCGTGGTAAGGCACCCCCAGGGCCAGGTTCTTGGCATCCTTGTAGAAGGTCAACTCGCTATTCCTGAGCACACAGTACAGGTTGTTCCAGGACCTGCAAAGATGTGGACAATCAGGTCACCACGGTCCTGACACAGCAGCTCTATAGTCGATTCCTGTAGTCTGTTTCTTTTTATCGCACCATTATTGTCCTGATAAATTGTTTAAAAGGAGGAGGAGGGGCTAAAACATCATCTTCATGTAATTTCACTGCCAAACTTAACTACTGTTGACATTTGTTTGTATTTCCTTCTAGTCTTTGACTCCAAATTCACCTTTTTCCCCCTATTCTCATAGATAATTGAAACTTGATTGTATGCTATTCAACTTTTTTTTTTTTTTTTTTTTTTTTGGTGGGACTAGGGTTTGAACTCTGGGCTTTGCATTTGCAAAGCAAGTGCTCTTCCTCTTGAGCAATGCCTCCAGTCCATTTTGCTCTGGTTACTTTGGAGAAAGTCTCACGAACTATTTGCCTAGGCTGGCTTCAGGCCACAACCCTCCCAATCTCAGCCTCCCAGATAGCTAGGATTACAGGTGTGAGTCACTGGCACCTGGTTTCTAATGATCTTTTTTTGTGGTTCTGGGGATTGAACCCAAGGTCCTGCATGTGTTAAGCACAAATTCTACCACTGAGCTCTCCTCTAAGCCTCTATATTTAATTTTATACCCTGCTCTTAAGTTTAAAACACTACATCATGATATTTCTCCATAGTCAAATATTTCTTCAAAATTACATTGTATAATGTGTAGCATCCCATCATAGACATACACAATTCCTTTACTGGTGGACCTTACAATACTAGGAATTGTTTTGCTATAATTTAAATAGCAATGTGGCGAGCATCTCCCCCCAACATATTAGGGATTGAACTCAGGACCTCCAGCTTAAGGGCTCCACCACTTAAGCCAGCCATGCCTCTAGTCCTTTGACTTTTAGTTTTTGTTTTGTTTTCAGACAGTCTCTTGTCCAGGCTGGCCTTAAACTGCAATCCTCCCGCCTCTGCCTCCCAAGTAGCTGGTATAACAGGCAGGTTCGACCACACATGACCTGCAGTGCGATGGGTATTCTTATATATATATATATATATATATATATATATATATATATATATATATATAATTTTTCTTGTAATTCTGGTTCCTTTTTTTCCCCCTGGTGCTGGGGATTGAATCCAGCTGGGTTTTGCACTTGCTAGGCAAATGCTTATAATTCTAATTTTATCTTGAGATATATTTCTAGAAGCAGAATTATAGAGTCTATGACCAACAGAGTCAATTTAACTTTTCAAAGTTAAGTTTTCTATTTTTTGGTGGTACTATGGGGTTGTGCTTGCCAGGCAGGAGTTCTATGGCTTGAACCACATCTCTAGTCCTGTCCTAGCACTTTGTAAAGAAACAGATGTCTGCAAATCTAGGCTTGACTTTGAGGCTCACAAGGTAAAGGGCTAGCTTGAGTTCTTTCATTGGGAAACACATGGCTACATTTTTATGGTGAGGAACACTGTGAAGTACTAAGCTTTTTCTTCCTCTTTCTCTTCTCTTGCCTCCTCCTCCCTCCTTTCCTTCCTGGTGAGGGCAGGCAGGTGGAGAACTAGAAGGGCACACAGGAAAGAAGTATAGATGGGTCAAGGAAGGAATTTAACCTAGACAAAGAGGTTGCAGAGCCCTTTGTAGGAAGCCCAGCTTTCTGACTTGCTGCTCAGGGGTCTAGTCTTCCTCTAGCAATAAGGCAGTTGCTAAGAAGGACCAGGATCTTTGGAGGAAGGTTCTACCTGACTGAACCTCTCTGCAGCTCTATTTTCCCATCTGGAAATGGGAGCTTCAATATCACAGGGTGGGTGTGAATGTTTTCCCAATCCTAACAGAATGCTTGGCACATACCAGTGCTCAATGAATGTCACTGTCCCCCTTTCCTGGTGGACTTTCCACTTAAGCAATAAGCCTCTTCAGGAGGATGGGTCCCCAGATCATTCATTTTCAGAATTTGAAGTAGCTTTGTTGAATTCCCCAGGACAGGCAACTCTGTGTCTTCTGTGCATCCCTGGAACACGGCTGGTTTCCCTGCCACTCTAAATAGCTGTTAGAAGGAAGAAGCCTCCAGGGACCACGGGCAGAGACAGTCAAGAATAGACCAAACCCAAGGGCAGGAAAGGACATAGACTTTGAGTTCATTTCTCAGGATCAGAGTCACTGAATGACAGCACTAAAAGGGACTTCCAGAAGGCTCTAAGCCAGCTTCCCTAGTCATCGCCTATTTTATTTTGTTATTTTATTTATTTTTGAGACAGGGTCTTGCTATCTGGCCCAGGCTTCACTGAAACTCAATCCTCCTGCCTTAGCCTTCTGAGTGCTAGGATTATAGGTGTGCAACACCATACCCCACTTTCATCTCTCATTTTAAAGCTGAGGAAACTAAGGCCCAGATGAATAAAAGTGGGGCTTGGTCTACGACATGTTAGCACCATGACTACCTGTACCTATTACTCAGCCCTGGGATAATGGGAATGTCAACGGTTAGAGCCATTGAATCCATACCGAAAAGGCTTGCTATTGTCATTCACTGGGTCACTTGCACAGAGTCATAGGATTTGAGCTCAGGACCAGAACTGAGATAGACCTTTTCTATTATGCCAAGTGGCCCAGAGGGGTGACCAGATGCCCAGGGCAACTCCCCAAACACCCATGTCACCAAGACCAGAGTCTAGGTCACTTGCTTGAGTGACCCTAGGAGCTGCCCAGCAACCCCCCTCCCATGGCCCTTCCTCCACACACCTGTTGGATGCCTTCTTGTTGGGTCCCTCCAGGTCATGCTTGCGGCCCAGGTAGCCCTCCATCTGCACGCTGTGCCCAAGGTCCCTCTGGGTTGGCAGCATTGTGGGCTCGTCACCCTCACTCAGAGGTGTGTCCAGGACCTTAAAGAGGGGCTCTGTGGCAGGCCTCTCATCCACACCTGATTTCTCTTCCTGCACATCCTCATGCTGTCCCAGAAGGGGTGGCGGTTGCAGGTCCTGAGGCCATGGCCCCCCTTCTTCCCCCTGCTCAGGGACACAGGGGAGGAGCATACTTTCCTGGGGGCTCAGGCTTTGGGGCTGCTTTTCTTAGCAAAGCCTGAGTCTGCTTCTTTTCTGCTATGCCCTGCAGGCTCTCCCACAGCCTACCATGGGTACCCACCTGCTTCCCTGGTCTCTGGCTTCATGTCTTAGGGGTATGTTCCTCTCTCTAATCTAACTTTAGAGGGTGCCCAAGGAACCTGAAGAATTATCACATCCAGGGCTAGTGCTGAGGCTGATGGCAAAGCTAGGGCTCAGTGCCAGGCTCCGGGACCCACCCCAGCTTGTGCCACATATCCAACTGTGTGACACGTGGAGCCCCATAAATAATTCATTTGAAGAAAAGGGTCTGCTGCTAGGACAAGGTGAAATCAATCACCTTTCTGAGGGCAGTGAATGGCAACTCTTCTGCTACATTCTAATTGTGACCAAAGAGGGAGACCCAGCCCCTTCCAGGCCTTCATCAGGTTGCACAGGCTCCTCGCATTATCTGCTGGGAACTTATTGGACAGGGAAGTGGTTCCTAGTCTAATTGCCCTTGCAATCACCTTGGGGACTTTTCAGAAATATTCCCAGGCCCCTCCCTCAAAATGTTGGAGGAGTCAGCAGGCTGGTCTTTCTTGATAAGCATTTCATGCCTCTAACAGGCAGTAGGGCCCAAAATCCCTGCACAAGGTGTCAGTGCCTTGGGAAGATGCTGTGTGGTTTACCTTCCTGTGGAGGCCCGTGCCCAAACCAAATGAGGGAAAGGGCCCAGCCTCAAGCTCAGCTGGGCCTGATTATCCTTCAGGAGGGTGTCTTTGTCCAGGTATAGACCGGGGTATTCCTGGCCCCTGACTTGGGATCTTGGACACCATGCTATAGCAGAAAGAGGGGGAATCCCACCCTTCATAGCCTTATTTGCCCCTCTCACCCAGCCTCTACCCTCTACTTCCTATACTTTTACTTCCATCTCTTTCCCTTGCTTTGGGGAACTAGCCTCTGAAAATCAAGATGGATTTAGCTAGGACTGACCCCTATAATCCATACTTCCTCCTGCTTCTTGCTGATGGGTACCTGGTCTACACTTCCCAGAGGGACGTGCAGACACCACGGCCAGTAGGTGCAAAAGTTATATGCCTGGATCATGGATTGGCTTTGGAACCTGAGGGTTTCCAAAGAATGCAAAGATTTCTTCTGTGTTCCTGTTTGCATGAAGAGGATTTCAATGCATCCTATGTCCTACCCCACTCTAAGGCCAAGGTCTGAGGACAAGGAGCCAAGAATGTGAGTACAGATGAGGTGTCTGGGCTTTGGCTGGGGGAGAGACACAGATGCAGAAGATGGGGTGAGATGATGATGGGTGGCAGGAGAAGGGGGAAGGGCTTTGGGGTCAATTCTTTCTTCTCCTTTTTCTTCCCAAGGTAGGCTAACAGAGAAGGAAGAGGAGGGAAGGAGGAAGAATAAAGGGGGAGGCGAAGAGGAGGAGGAGGAGGAATGGTATCACCTTGGGGCTTTCAAAGTGACATAGTGTCTGCAAATGTTGACTGTTATAATCCTTTGCCCCTCCTGACCCATCACCTCTCTCCTTGGATCTTTGCTGAGCAGTTGTTGTGGCCAGTACCCTAGAATATGGGGTAGTCAGGACTGAGAAATGGGGAACCTCAATCATTGACCAGTAAGGCCTCAGCCACTCCTTCCTCTACCATTTTCAGTTGAAACACCTGAGGCTCCAGGGCTGTTGTGAACAGGTAAAGCACTGAAGGGGGGCACAGAAGTGGCCTGAGGTCATACAATGCTTGGAGGGGAATCAGAAGGGGAAGTCTCTGAGAAAGCATGACAAGTCACCAGATAGGGCTGAGAACAACTGGGTGCTACTTAGTGGAAGAGTCTGGTAATTCACAACTTTGTAATGAAAAGGCTTCCAGGAAGACTATACCTGGACATATATCCATGTGGTCAAATCCCTTTCTGAAGCAAAATCAGCTCTCAGAAAGTGACCCTGCAGAGGGAACGTTCGCAAGATGGTGGAGAATGAGTTGAAGGAGCTTGCTTTCATGGGTAAATCTTGCACATGGCCATGCTGGAAGCATGTGTGTGTGGTGTAGAGATCCTTATTTTGTAATTCATGAGCAATAAACTATTTCCTTGGCTGAGCACCGGTGGCTCATGCCCGTAATCCTAGCTGCTCAGGAAGCAGAGATCAGGAGGATCACGGTCAAAGCCAGCCCCGGGGAAATAGCTCGAGATTCTATCTCAAAAAATACCCAACAAAAAAAGGGCTGGTAGGATGGCTCAGGCGGTACAGTGCCTGCCTAGCAATTGTGAGGCCTTGAGTTCAAAGCCTGGTACCACCAAAAAAAAAAAAAATTTCCTTGGCCTTGGGACCTTTTATTTGTAGCCATGCTCTGACAGTACACATAGGTAGACTCAACCAAGAGGGATTAATCAGGGAAACAGGTCCCATGGGCAAAAGCCGAGAATGGCAAAGGAAGGAGAGGTATAGATGAAGTCCAAAGCTGACTTTGGACTGGCAAAGGAAGGAGAGGTATAGATGAAGTCCAAAGCTGACTTTGGACTTCCCAGAATTCTCAGAATTCTGGGGCTGGAAAGAGGCCTTGGGGGTCATTGATTCAGCCCATCCCATTACAGATGGAAAAACTGGGTTCCAGGAAAGCCCAGGGACTGCTAGGATCATAAGTGGTTGAGTAGAGACCTACCCATGCCCCAGGATGTTGAGCCCAGCTCCACTGCTGTCCAGTGAGTGTGAGGCCTGTGGTGTTGATGAGTTAGTTCCTGTCTCTCTCTAGGTCGTATCCATCAAGGGCTTCCCAGATAAGCATCTGAGTGATGACTCCATCACAACAGGGGAATCCAGGGTGAGGCTGGCAGATGGTCTGGGCAGAAGGGCCAAGTTTGTCCAGGCCCCAAGGATAAATAAGTTGGGAAAGAGAGAGGAAGAGGTGACAGTTCTCTGCCACCTCTGGAAGCATGCCAAGGACTAAGCTGGAGATCTGCTTCACACCCAGTTGAGGTGTGGTTGTAGGACAGGCAGTTTCTGCCAAGAGGCACAGGATAGGTGCTTAAGACAGGATAGATGAACTATGACCCCTGCTTTCCTCTGTGCTCTAAGGTGGGAGGTCTGCAATTGTCACCCTCAGTCATTAGGAAGATGGAGGTTTCACCTGCATCGCTGAAGGATGCCCAGCACAGAATGTCACCCACAGAAGCTCAGGACACGGTGAAGGAGGATGGTACAGCTACTTGGAGGAACTTCTGGGCATCAAGCTGGGAGTGGCATAGGAGTCTGGACCCTAAGTGGGAGTGACAGCATGGTGGAGTGGGGCTGTAAGAGGAGAGCCTGGTACTCTGATTTTGTGTACAGGCAGGGAGAAGCATCTGAGGGAAGGGCATGTACACCAGCAGCTAGGACCATTTCAAAAAGAGGGCAGGGGACAGGTGACCCCAGCTGCTGGCTGAGGGACATCAGGGGAGGAAAGGACACAGAAGAGATTTGTAGGACCTCACAGGACTAAGGTGAAACAGGAAGAAGCTCCTGATGAGAAGGGGATGGCTGCCTCAGTCAAGCAGGAGACACTTAAGTTTGACTTTTTAGGGTCCTGCCTTGCTAAGAAACTGGCTGGAGGAAGCAGGCAAAGGTTTGGGGAACTCCTCCACAGAGAATGTTCAAAACCCAGAGGGAAAGGTGGGCGGAATGGGCTTATCTCTTCTCTGGACTGAGTTAAGGTGTGGTTCTATAACTTGCCAGCAGGTGGCGAAGGGGCTGCACACAGACAACTAACTCTCCTGGACAAAATAACAGGGCTTAGGACCACAGGGTCTTTTGGAGGCTCTGAAGATGCTCAGTGAATAGAGATACATTCACAAGCAAAGAAACCAGGCGACATGATCTCCTCTCTAAAGGTAATACTGGTAAGTGAGAACCAGGGCACAAGATGCCCCTGAAAAACAGATGGTTCAACTTTGGTTATGCAGTGAGTTTGCTGACATGAGCCCAGAGTGTGTGTAAAGGAGGTCTCAAGGATGGGGGGGCTCCAAGCAGGTTGGCTTGGGAGGGACTTGGTAATATTACAATTCATAGGGAAGACGGTTCCTTTAAGAGATGAAAGGCTTAGATAGGGGTGGAGAAAAAATGAAGGGACTTAAATGATTACCTGCTAAGTTCCAGATGCTCCAACTGCATTCTCTCTCTTCTGAATCTCACAGTAAGGCAGGTGCTATTGCTACCTCTGTTTTACAGATGAGGGAACTGGGAGTCAAAGGGAATAAGTAACTTGCCCACAGCCACACATCTAATATGGAAAGTGAGGCTGCAGGTCTGCCTGGCCCCAAATGTGGTAATCTTCCTACCTGGTCCTGCTGTAAGACGGGGTGGTATCATCACTTCAGAGCAAAGCACTCATCCTGTGGGGGACATGGTATGAATGAGGTGTGCCCAGTTCATGTAAGACATGTGGTTAGTCTGTTGAGGTGACACGAGCACCTGAAGGCTGCACTGAGTGGTGCTTGCTTGGGGCCAGACAAGAGCCATTGTTAGATGCTTCAGGCAACCAAATAGCACTGGGAGTTTGTGGGGTGGGCAGAGCCTTCCCTTGCATGTGATGTCTTGGTTCCTGTGCTCTGGGTGAGAAGGGCTATCTAGAAGGGGTGGGAAGGCTGTTCAAAGATAGTTGCTTGCTGGTGGAGTGGCTCAAGTGGTAGAGCTCCTGCCTAGCAAGTGTGAGACTCTGAGTTCAAACCCACAAAAAAAAAAAAAAAAAAAGCAAAGAGAGTTGTTTGCAAAAAAAATGTTTTGTTGAGTTGAAAACAGTCAAAGAGATGAAGAGATGGCAACTTAGAGTGGGTAGTGACAGATGTCCCATTTGAGAAAGCAGAGGCTGTGAGGAACAGGAGGAAAGAGCCAGGGAGGTGCGGAGGCTGGGGCAGATGGTGAGTGGTCTCCTGGATTGCAGGCTAGGAGATGGAGAGATGCTGTCATGAGTTGTGGGGTGAGGGGAGCAGAGCAGGCTCAATCCCACATTCCACGGTCCAAACGTCTATACAAGATGGCAACTATGGAACTTGGACAAGATTCAGAGCAGGTCATTTGCTGGAGTGAAGAAGGGGGGGATGGTTAAGGGCAATTCACAGTGTTCCCTTGGATGGGGAGGAGGAGACCTGGTCTACTGTCACAGGATGGGGAGAGAACAAAGCTTCCTGGGGAGCTGTCTTCACCATGCTCATCACTTGTGTGGAGTCTTTGGATTCCTGTCCTGGAGAAGCAGATGGCTCCAGTGAGACCCAGAGCCAGCCACTCAGCATGAGAAAGACTAGAGAGAGTTAGAAGACACAAACTCCTATGTCCAGATCTGTCACTCAATGGTCAGCTTCAAACTCATTTCTGAGATGCCTCCTATGTTAAGTGAGTCTCATTCTGAGTCCATGAGTACCTGAGATGCTCTGAAATGCAGCTTGAAAGAAACAATTTAGGAGTGGGTGCCAGTAGTTCACACCTATAATCTAGCTACTCAGGAGGCAGAGATCAGGAGGATCGTGGTTCAAGGCTAGCCCAAGCAAATAGTTTGCAAGACACTATTTTGAAAATACCCAACCCAAGAAAGGGGTGGAGTAGTAGCTCAAGGTAAAGGCCCTGACTTCAAGCCCCAGTACTGCAAAAAAAAAAAAAAAAAAAAAAAAGAAACAATTTATGAAAAGTTTTTTGGAGCACAGGGGCCAGGAAGATCACATCTGGCCTTAGCAAAGAGAGCTGTGTATAGCCAGCAGCGGGCAGTTGTCCAGAAAGAGAGCAGGTTTCTCCAGGGAGCCAGGGCGCACTGCCAGCCTGCAGGCAGACACACCCCTGCCGTGCTGACTCAGGCTCCTGGGGAGACAGGGACACACCCAGGTTTGGGGAAAGCTGATGTTCGCTCTAGGCTGAGTCTGCCCATTATGAACAAACACAGAATTTGCATTCGTTGCAAAATGTCTGAAAAAGCCATGAGTATGAGGGGAGGGGAATGGACTGGAAAGCTTGTTCGGGCAAGAAGAGACACAGCTGCCGCACCACACCCACATCACTTCCATCCAAGGACGTCAGAGCCGTGCTGCTGCCTGCTGATTACAGTTCCGGGATGCTAGGAAGGCTGTTGGAGGTGGGGAGATTGTCAGGGGGTGACAGCAGCTGGAGCCAGCCAGGCCCTGGCTGAGAGGTGGTCCTGGCTGCAAGTCCAATGCCTGCACAGTCCCTTGGGCACTGCCCCTTATGTTCACAATTGCTGGCTACTTTCCAGAAGCCACACAAACCTCTGAGATCATGGAAGGGAGAGGCAAGGGACCTAGGAGTCCCAACTAGGTTTTGCCCTAGCGATCTGCTCAGTCCCCCTGTCTGGGGATGCTGACTGTGCAGAAGGCTTTGGAGGGCCACAGGAGGTTTCGGAGGGCTTGGTGCGCTTGGGTAAGGGTTTTCCTTGACAGCCTGGAACCCAGATCACTGCTCTCCAGAGTGGCCTCTCATCCCAGGGCCCTCTCTGCACTACAGACTGGATTTAGCCTGTGGGCTTGGAGGAAGACAGGGTATGTTTGTTCCAAATAGGGAAGGAAACTCTTATGGTCACAGCCCTTAGGAGCACCAGTCTTTGAGGAGCATCATTCATATCGTTATGGCAGCCCTGCAGGGTTAAGTGCCTAGAGCAGACTCAATTTCCCACTGCAAAGCCAGAAAGTAGGTTCTGTATATAGAAGGTGGCCTGGGGCCCTTTAGCCTGGAGTTGACTCATCCTCTTTGACACCATGGAAATGGGTTTCCTTCCCTCCCGGAGAAAAAGTCTAACCACAAACGCTACACTGGCCTGGAAGATGAGGGACACTCAGCCAGACCCCCCAAGGCCTTCTCAGGTGAAGGGACTGGTGCATAAAGTGGTAGGTGTGGAGGTGAGGGCACCCCCAGCCAGAATGTCCTTCTGCAGTAGACCCTGGACAGGTCTGCCTGACAACTGCTGCCACAGGCACAGAGAGGAAGCTGCCAGACCCCCTCAGGGCAGTGGCAAAGGTCCAACCTGGCTCTTTCACCAAACAGGGACAAAGGCAAACATCATGGTCCTTTTCCCTCTTCTTCCCCATCCCAGCCTCACACTGGCCAGCACCTGACAAACTTAGGCACCTCAGAACTAAGAACAGACCAGAGGAATGTAGGAGAACCACCTTCCACAGCCCCTCCCTTGACCTGCTACATTGCTGACACTCAGGAATGTGGTGTACTTTCTGCAATCCCACAGAGGCCTTTATAAGGGTAAGAGACTCTGGTGGACTTTCTAACACCATGCAGAAAGTCCCAACAGAGTGGGTGACCAGAACCCAGACATCTTGACTTCTGCTCCAGCAGTTTTGTCCTTTGTGAGTGACACCTTGTGTCTTCTGCCTGGACTCCTACACACTTACCTGTGGGAAGGATTGTTTTTTACAAGGACATGTTCTAGTGTGGAGAGGTCAGAGGTGAGGGACGGCAGTAGCACTGCACAGTGATGGGATGGCAGTGCAGTCACCATGTGTACGCATGTGCGTGCATGCACACACAGAGGAAGCAGAGGCCTGGGGTGGTGGGGCTTGTAGGGCGGCCACCCTGTGGCATGCAGCCATCAGACAGGGCAAGGGTGCCTAGTCCACTCCCATTCATCCACCCAGCAGGAAGCAACATGCACTAGTAGGAAGCAACATGTATCTATTCTACAGGAACCAACATCAGACCACAAAGACAGGAGCAGCAGGACAGCCACTGCACCCCAGGTCTATCCCAAAGAGAAGGCACAGCAGGTGGCCGAGCCTTCCTGGGATGAGCAGGGGTTCAGTAAGGGGGCAGTAATGGAGCTGGCTGATGGGGCCAGCAGAGGGCTTTGGGAGGAGCCTTCCAACGCTGGGTTGGACTTTCCCAACCTGCATGGGCTCCATCCTCCTCTTTCTCATATCAAAGATGATTGGGTGTTAGACGTTTCATGGATGCTCATGAAAACTTAAGGCTCAGGAAGGAGAAGCAGCAGGGAATCTGTTTCCAGGAGGCCTTGGGCCTGGTGTTCGTTTGCTTCACCATCTGGCTTCTTTCTGGTCCAGGCATGGACCTGTTTTCCCATGTGGTAGAGTGGCTGGCTCTCTGAGAAGGGTCTCAGGTGTGGGCTCACTCCTCCTCCCCCAGAGAGACACTTGGATTCAAGCAGGTTTTATTCCCCCCAACACAATGACATTCAGGTGCTGGATGGAGGCAGCTCTCTGCACACGTAATTACACTTGCACGCATATACACAACACAAATGGTGGAACTGCTCAGGTGGACACGAGGACGCCCACACACCAGGGACACCAGGGCATGCAGACATACAGGGATGCAGGGCAGAAGCGCAGGCAGGGGCAGGAGGCAGGCACAGCCCCAGCCCATGTCCGCAGTCCACAGCCCCCAGAGTTCTCTCTCCCTCCGACTGGGCTGGTGCAGGGAAAATGGGGCTGGAAGAAGGCTGTCCACCACAGATTAGGATGATGGGAACTTCAAAGGGATCTTCTGGAAGATGCCCTCCAGCAAGGTTGACAGTGCCCTCTGCTGGGCATAACGGGCTGATACAGCTTGAGAAGGGAGGCAGAAGGAGGGGTGTGTGTGTGTGTGTGTGTGTGTGTGTGTGTGTGTGTGTGTGTGTGTGTGTGTGTGTGTGTGTGTGTGTGTGTGTGTGTGTGTGTGTGTGTGTGTGTGTGTGTGTGTGTGTGTGTGTGTGTGTGTGTGTGTAAATAATATCCAAGCAGATCCAAGCAGAACAGGGATTCTGCACAGGGAGAGCTTACTAAATGTGCATTTTTCTGGTGTGGTTCATGTACTAGAAGCTTCTGTTGAGAATATTAATTTTTCTGAAATTCTCAGAGATCAGGCAAACTGATCCAGGCACCTGGAGAGGTGGGATACTTGAAGGATCTGTTGCTCCCTTGATCCCCCAGAGCTGCATCCCACAGGGGCTCTGTGAGGCTGGGAAGCCATGCAAGCTGCATGCAATTCTTGCCTTCTTCTCCCCAGAATTTTTCCCAACCTGGTTTTACCCCCTGACCCCAGGCTCCCTGGGAAGACCCACTCCAGGCAAGTCCCAAAGCCATTTGCACCAGGGCCCTGGCAGCCAGTTTCTCCTGGACTCTTCAGTCAGGTCTCTGGCTCATCTCCTTTTCTGTAAATTGGGGGTCTGTCTCTTTGTTACCCAAAACCTTGGGGTTCTCCCTCACCTGTGAAGGATTCCAAGTCCGCTTTTGCCTCAGATCAGCTCTTTCGCTAAACTCTCTGACCCACAGCCAGATGGGTGGAAAGAGGTAAAGAGCTCTGCATAGGAGGGAGTAATCTGCTAGAAAGGTGGGTATCCACACTTGGCTCTGAAAATCCATCTGTCAGAATGGGACCATCTGTTGGTTCATGTATATGTGTTATATGCAGGGTTCATATGGAGGGGTGCTGTGTTGAGCACAGAGTTAGGAAAATTCGGGGAAAGGACAGCGTACAAAACCGAATAATTTCTGTATAAAGTGCTTCCCCTGGGGTAGATGGTGATGTATTTATACAACAGAATTTATTAGACTAGATAAAACCAAACTAGTAGAGTTATGTCAGTGGGCAGGCATGTCAGTTGCTTCTGGGGTGAAAGGAGGAGAATTATTCTAAGAATTAAGAAAACCTAAGTAAAAAAAATAGACTGTGTGAATGAGGTTTCTGGAGGGGCAGAGGGAGAAGGGTGGGGGTGGAGTGCAGGGCAGTGCACCCCGCTCTTGCTTTCTTTCTACCCGGGCTGAGTCTAGTAGGGGTGAGCGGGCTCTGGCAGCAATGACTCCCAGGAACTAGACAAACGGGACAGGAAACTGACCGGGGATGTTCTCTCAGTGGCTGCACGGTGGCCTTGGGGAGCCTCTCCTGCCGTCTCGCCTTCTTCCTCTTGAGGCCTAAGGAAGACACAGCCTCTCTTTAGTAACAAGTCCAGATCTGCCCTTACCAGCAACACAGTGCGTGCACCACACATCTTGCCACTGGAATTCTGAGAGGTGCTCAGCAAGGAGCTGCCCAGAGTCTTGATGGAAAAGTGAGGCAGATGCTTCCCAACGGACATGTTCCATGAGAGATGGCCTTGGGGCAATATTCAGGGGGTTCCCCAAGGGATAGCCCAGCTCAGCAGCAGCCACTGCTGGCTACCCCTTCCTTCCTGTGCTGGGCTCAGGCACTGTGACTGGGAAACACAGCTCTCAAGCTTGGCATACTCTGTCTGGGTTTCACTGATGGGGCCCAGGAGTGAGAGGTCAGATGTGTCTTGTTCAGGGGCAAGTTTCTGACCAAAAGCTGCTGCCTTCTTCTTCCCATCCATCCATCCCCACACCCCCGTCATGGTGGACACACACGGTTGACCACCACTCACCCAGGCTCCTCTGCAGGTCTCTCAGGGATCTGGCGCTCTTTAAGCTCAAGCTGGGGGGAGGAAAAGGCCAAGAGGTGAGAAAAGCCACAGAGGGAGGCTGTGTTCTCAGATGACTTCTTTATGCACGGCCTTGACCCTGACATACCCCTTTTGTCTTTGGTAGTCACTGGTCAGTGTTTCCTTTTCACGACCGCACACACTCTTATACCAGTGTAGGTGCCTCACAACTGGGTGATTTTTTGCATTGCAACCCTCCCCCCACCAACATACACATACCAAGGCACAGCTGCCATCCCCCCCAGCCCTGTAGCTAACCCCAACTCACTGTGGTGGGTTTCTCCAGGGCAGCAAAGCGCTCTGCCCAGCTGGCTGTGGACTTTTCAAAAGCCTCATGCCTTTTGATCAGCTTCTCCACGCTGTCCACTGTGTGTCCAAAGTCCCGGCTTGCCAGGTAGGGTTCCTGGGCAATCAGCCATGCTTCGGCCACAGAGGCATCCCTCGAGAACTGGCACACCTCCAGCACTGCCATGGGAACAAGCCACAGACCCACCCACAAGGCCCCCGGGCTTGTTAGCATACAACAGTACAATCCTGCAGAAACCTGGGGCAGCCCAGCAGACACGTGGTAGACAGTGGCCAGCCAAGAGGGCCAAACTAGGGTCCCTAAAGTGCATGGACTCCCTTGTTCAGCGGTGCCTCCTGCCCAAGGCCACTGCACCCTCACACTGGGGTCCTACCCATCTCTATCAATAGTCATATTTTGAAATCAATTAATTGGAACCAACTTTTTTTTAAATGGGACTGGGATTTGAACTCAGGACTTTGCATTTGCAAAGCAGGCACTCTACCACTTGAGCCACATCTCCAGTCCATTTTGTTCTGGCTATTTTGAAGATGAGTCTTGTGAACTATTTGCCTGATCTCAGCCTCCCAAGTAGCTAGGATTACAGGCATGAACCATCAGCAGCCAGCAAGGAACCAGCTCTTTTGCAAACAAAATGCAGTTTAGATGCTTCTCTGACAAGCAGTCTTCTGCCCTGAATTCTCTTCCTAGCCCTTGTCTGTCTCACATAATCATAGATAGGCAGTCATGGGGACCAGTTCAGGCTTTCCTTCTTGGCTCAAGCTCCTACCTGAGAGGCGAGATTTTCTCCACCTCTCTTTGGCCTCCAGCTGCCGATCCTCTACACAGCAAACATCCAAGAGGCACAAGAGTCTGCTCCAACCCTTCCCCAGACACTGTCTGACAGATACCAGCCAGGGCACAGGTGGTAAGTGGGGAGGAAGGGAGGGGGTGAGCATACATGTCCCCTGGGACCTTTGGGCCCCCAAGGTCCTTGGCCCAGAGCTTAGCCAATGAGTGGTGCTGTGGGGTTTCTCTGTGAAGTGGTGAAAATCCACCCTGTTGTGGCATACCCTCCCTTCTCCTGCTCTGGAGGGGTCTGCCACCCAGCCCCCAGTCCCTGGGACCCTGAGTGGCACTCACACATGTTGAGCCGATCAGAGCGGGCCTCCCACTTATCATTCATCTCCTGTCGCCTAGACACCACCTGCTGCAGTTTCTCCCGGATCTGCAGGGAGGGAAGGGAGAGAAGCTCAGGCTTTGGTAACTTCCCTCTGTCTCAGGCTGCGCAGGTTGCAAAGAATGTCAAGCTTGGTCATGCAATCCTGGCTTCAAGTCTTGGCCCGGGAACTTGCTAGCTGTGCAGCTTGGGCAAGTGACTTAACCTCTCTGAGATATCTATATGCATCTCACCTATGAAATGGGGTCACTAATTCCAAAGTGTGCACACACGTGGGCATTGGCAGGCAGCCTGTTCTCTTTTAGTGTGGCCACTTCCATAAGGCAGGGAATAAGCTTGGTGTGGCTCTGATTTGTGTAGCCATAGGGCTCCATGAGTGAAAGACGAGCTCGTCAGAAGCTGCCTGGCCAGCAAGCATGGCACAAGGACATGGACAGGCTCACCTCCTCTGAGGCCTGGTGTTGCCTCTGCAACAGGGACTCCCCAAGTTCCAGGCAGGTGCTGAAGTTCTTGCCCCGGGTGTTGATCTCTGCCTTGATGCCCTGGTGATACTTCAAGAGCAGTTCCACAGAGGAGACATCCCTGTGGGCAGGAGGACAAGGGCGGAGAGGCAGTTTGGAAGAAGCAAACTCTGGGCCACCCTGGCAGAGGGGGCTACCTCCCGACTGCCTTTGGGAATCTGAGCATGCTCCCTCCTTTCTCTCTGGCCAGCCATGATGTCCTCTGCCAGCCCAGCCCCAGCAGGAATACTAATGCCCTAGTGTCTCCATTGATCAGTAGCCAGAGCAGGGACAGAGGGTACAGGGACTTCAAAAGGAGCCTGGGAATATTATTTGGCAATAAAAAGGAGTGAAGTACTGACTCATGCTACAACATGGATGAACCTTAAAAACAGGCTAAGAGAAAGAAGCCAATAATCACAAAAGATGATTTCTTAGGGGATTCCATTTATATGAAATGTCCAGAATAGGAAAATCCAGAGACAGAAAGTACAGCAGTGGCTTCCAAGGGCAAGGAGTGAAGAATGAGAGAGGCAGTCAGTGACAGCTGATGGGGATTTTTTTTTAATGGTGATGCTCACGTATCTAGGAATATATAAAACCCTCTGGATGGTACACTTTATTTTTTTATTATTTTTTTTTTTCATTTTTCTTTTATTATTCATATGTGCATACAAGGCTTGGTTTATTTCTCCCCCCTGCCCCCTCCCCCTCCCTTACCACCCACTCCACCCCCTCCCGCTCCCTCCCTCAATACCCAGCAGAAACTATTTTGCCCTTATCTCTAATTTTGTTGTAGAGAGAGTATAAGCAATAATAGGAAGGAACAAGGGGTTTTGCTGGTTGAGATAAGGATAGCTATACAGGGCATTGACTCACATTGATTTCCTGTGCGTGGGTGTTACCTTCTAGGTTAATTCTTTTTAATCTAACCTTTTCTCTAGTTCCTGGTCCCCTTTTCCTATTGGCCTCAGTTGCTTTAAGGTATCTGCTTTAGTTTCTCTGCATTAAGGGCAACAAATGCTAGCTAGTTTTTTAGGTGTCTTACCTATCCTCACCCCTCCCTTGTGTGCTCTCGCTTTTATCATGTGCTCATAGTCCAATCCCCTTGTTGTGTTTGCCCTTGATCTAATGTCCACATATGAGGGAGAACATACGATTTTTGGTCTTTTGAGCCAGGCTAACCTCACTCAGAATGATGTTCTCCAATTCCTGGATGGTACACTTTAAATGGGTGAGATTATGAGCATTACATCACAATAAAGATGTTAAAGATGAAAGTATGGCCATCGAAACAGGCACCTTGGGGGCAGAGGGACAGAGACAGTTCACCAACACTTGCTAAACTGACACAAACTGGGTAGAGGTTGAACGCAGCTGGGTTCTCACTGGTCATGAGCCTGACCCCACCTCTCATGGACAGACAGCAAGCTCCATCCTCAGTTTTAGGAGGAGTGGTCTCCCATCTCCCAGAGCTGGGGGAAGAACTAATCTGCCCAGCTCTGGCTCTGTGAGTTGCTTATTTTCACCGAGAACAGAGTCACTGTCCTGGTGGAGAGTCTGAATGAGTCTTTTTCCCATTATGCTGAAATGGTCGGTTTTCCCAGTAGAAGCTGAGCCACTCTACTTTCACCTGGACCCAGCTCAGGTCTCTTGTGCCCCTCAGGGATTCCCGCACCCAACAATTCACAACTGTCTCTCCAGGAAGGAGCCCTGGGCTGCCAGCTTCGCCTGGCATGGAGCAGAACTGCTTTGAGGATGCCCCTCTCACCTGGGCCTCTCCTGGGTCTCAATCTGCCGGATGATGCTCTCCATCCAGGAGAGAAGGTCACGGGCCATGCTGAAGAAGCGGAACTTGTCTGCCGTGTCCACTAGCTGGGCCCGGCGTCCAGCACAAGCATCAAGCAGCGCCTGCCAGGCAGCAGACACCTCCTGCTCCTTGCTCTGGATTGCATCGGCCTTTTCCCCAGCATATGCTGTCTGCAGACGAGTGGCCACATCCTGGAACTGCTGTACCTGTGGGCAGGCAAAACAAGGCACGTTCCCTGGACAGAGGCAGTGAGTAGAAGGGCAGTGAGTAGCCTCTTCCTGGCTCCTCCCCAGGGCACCACAGGAAGGCAGGGCCTCCAGCCTCCACCCAGTGGGCACTGAAGGAGAAAGCTCTCTGCTTTATTTATTTATTTATGTACTTATTTTTTCTTTTATTCCCATGTGCATACAATGTTTGGGTCATTTCTCTCCCCTTCCCCCCGCCCCCAGCTCTCTGCTTTGTTACCTCTGTCTGCCCAGGATACCTGTTGGCCTTTAGTAAGGATTCTTGGGTGGGACTCAGTGCCCTTTGACCTCCCCAGCAGTGCAATGAGAATAACTACATACCAGACACCGTTCTAGAAAGTTTATAGTAACTTACAAAAGAGGTGCCATTATCACCGTTGTGTTGAGCAGAGGGAACCAAGGCCAGGGAGGCTAAGTGGCTGTCCCCAGGTTCTTCTCACTAGCCAAGAGGATAGCTGGGGTTGGAGCTGTGCTTCTAGACCCTGTTCTTACCTACACTCTCCAAGGAAGGCACTATACCAGATCCCTGGCTGAAGCTGACCCCACGGAAAATGACCCCAGGGACATTACTCCTGAGACCTCAATGGGGCCACACCTGTCTCAGGGTCTCTGGCACCTCTAAAGGCAATAGTCATATACCAGGCCCCATCTTCAGCTGGAGGAAAATTCCTAAAAGGTTCACTTCCAGGTGAACCTGAGACCAACCTGCCTCAGTGTTCTGCCCCTGAGCCCAGCTGGACTGGCTCAGGACTGCACAGCCAGCCCATCTCTTTCTACTAGAAGCCTGGGGAACTCCCAGCAGCTGGAGACTTGTCCTTTGACACTGAGCTCTGGGGAACTCAAGGGATCTTCAGAGGTGCCTCAGGGTATACCCCAGTGATCAGGGAGGGGATCTTGACAAATCTCAGGAATGGCCAGTTCCCACTGGAAAGGCTAAACTGCCTGGCAACTAAGCATGTGGGGTCTACAGCCAGATCACCAGGGCCTGAGTCCTGGCTCCATTGCATGTCTGCAGGTTCCCAGGCAACTGACTAACTCTTTGCACCTTGCTTTCTTCTTCTGTGAAATACAATGTTAGTACCTCCTCAGAAGAAGGCTATGGGGATCCAATAGTACCTGGCGTTACAAAAGTGCTATGTCAGAGATTGGACTGTAAGGAATCTTATTCACTGGCTTCTTGTGAAGATTCAGTTTAAAGAACTGCTTCTGAAACTAAAGGATATCTGAAAGCCACTGCTCCCTGCGCCCTGAGCCGCTGGTTCTCTAAGGAAGACAAATCTGTGCCCATTTTAGACATTTCCCTGTAGGAGCTGGGTGGGGCCCACACACCCTGGGCACCACTGTGGGCAGCAAGGGATAGACAGCACCTGCACGCCCAGCAGGTGGAGCTCCCGCTCAAAGGCGGTGTGCACCCGGTGGAAGGACTCAGCCGTGCTGGCATCCAGCCCCACGTCCTCTGGCAGCTCACGGTGCTTCTCATCAATGAGGCCCAGGATCTCAGTGCCAGTGTAGAAGTAGCGGTGTAGGTCATAAGAGGCGGCCAGCAGCTGCATGCGTGTGTCAATGAGCTCTAGCAGGTCAGCCCACATGTCATTCAGCCCGTCCTTCCACTCGGCAATGGTGGCTGCCTCGCTGTGACCCAAGTCAATGAGCCGCTCAATGAAGGCATTCACATTGTCCACCCGCTCCTGCCCAATTGCTCCAGTCTCCCTGGCGAAGTCCCGGAACTTGTCTCGGAGCATCTGGACATGGGGTAGACAGAAATGCAGTTAGTGGGTTCAGCGGTAAGTGGGTGACATTCCTTATGCTACAGAGGTTCCTGGGTGGCCACTATGACCACCTGGAGCTGGCTCTCACACCTTGCCCAGGTGGCCTAAGTCTCCTTTATCACCTCACCCTGCTGAGACTGCATCTCTGTGCAACACTCTGTAACTAGCAAGGGGGTTGTGGAGTCTGGAGGGATGGTAAGCTGTGTCTACTGTATTAGAGAAAGGACAGGCAGGAGTTGTAGCTACTCACAGTCACGTGGTCAAAGTCTTGCCCCATTTCTTGGGAAGAGGCCACCATCTCCTTTTCTGTAATCCACTGCTCCAAGTCATCAGCCTCCCTCCTCAGCTGGGACTGGTAATAGGTGTTCTCCAGCTTGCGCCCACGCTCTTCAGCCATGTCCTTCAGCCCTGCATATTGCTTGTCCACTTGCCCCTGAAGTCTGATTATCTGTTCCCTGGAATTCAAATCAAGAAATCCCTTACAGATGGCAATCAAGAACCTGGAGCCAGCTCAGAGGAACTGACTTCCTCTTCCCCAAACCCTTGCCAGGGACAGGAAGGGGAGTGAAACCTAAGAAAAGTGACAGTGACTTTCTCTAGGGAAGAGTTGGGGAAAGGGAATGACCACTTAGGCCACGACGCCTTAAGGGATGGCAGGAATGTGTCCTGGAGTTCTGTCCTGGGGTGGCATCTTCCACAATGTCTTCTAGGAAGGCTCACAGATTCAAGTTCAAAGGGTGGACTCCACCATCCTTCCCAGAAAGCTGGTAGGGCATAGCTCAATCTGAATGGGGCTCCGACACAGTGCCCCTGCTTGGCTTTTCAGGGAGGGACAGACTGAGGCTCCCTGGGAGATATGTGGGTGACTCCTGTGGCCTGGTCCTTAGTTGTGGCAGCTAAGGACCAGGCCACTACTGGGACAGCCTGAGGAGTCTAGCCAGTGGGCTCCCATTTCCACAGACTCCAGACAACTCAACAGTCCAGATGGGTATTTATGGTTTTTCTCCCTTCACTCAGAGACACTGTAAGGTCCCGAAGTAACCTTCTGAACCATAAAAGAAAGCGAACTTCATCTTCAGTGACTCTGAGCATATTTTATGTCTTTAAAAGACTGGAGCTCTCGGTTCACCAGGAGGCAGCTTTACTATTCCATTCTCTGTCTTTATGCAAACCAGGTTTTAGGTGGCTCGCTTTGGAGTTCTTCAGACAAATCAAGGCATCAAAAGGAATTGGGCCGATCAATAGAAACCAGAAACCTCTATTTTGGGGGAAAACTGGTCCCATTTTTCCCTTCTTAGACCTGAAGGGACATTGGCTGGTGAGGCTCCTAGCCCAATGCTCATGACCTGCCAAGTCACCCTAGGAGGCACACGCACCCCTCAGGGTGGCCTGCAGATAGTAGGCTCTGGGCGCGGCTAGCCAGCTGCTTGATGTTCCTCCCGTAGTCTTCCACCGTGCGCTGCTGCCGAGAGTGCCGCTTTAGCATCACAATGGCACTCTCTTCATCCTAGGAGGCAGTGGATGGTCAGTGCGAGCCCAGCCTGGCTATGCTCCCGCCCTTGGTGAGTTACAGACCAGCTCCAGGAAGTGCCGAGTGGGGAAGAGAGCTGGTACCTTCCCACACATCCAGGCCTACCTCCAACCTTCTGTCCCTGTGAAAACTGCCTAGGTCATTCAGCAGTGAGAGGCCCCTTCACCTCCCCTCACTCCCTGCTTTGTCAAAATGGGAAAGGTTCTTGGTTAGAGTATATCTACATTGGCAAGTGGCCCTGGCTGCAGGATGCGCACTGTAGGTTGTGTAGGGTGTTCTTAAAGAGATGGGTGTGCTCAGTAGGCACTATGGAAGAACAGGGGGATTTTGTAGACTCCCTACACACTTTCACCTTGCCCCAGGTCCCCCACAAGCATTGCCCCCCAGCTCTGTACCCTGGCTGGCAGCCCCCACCCCAGCAGACCTTAGGGGACTCATCGGAGAAGACATAGAGCTCTTGCTCGCTGATCCAGGCCTGGGCCTCGCCCGCATCCAGGTAGTACTGCTGCGCCTCGTGGGCATCCTGCAGACGCTGCAGCCGCCCCACTGCTGCCTCCCGCAGAGTGTCCCATGAGCTCTGCAGATGTCCCAGGCGCTCCTCGATGTCCTGGCAGTCAACCTCTGCCGCTACCACCAGCTGCTTTCCTCGCTGCAGCACATCCTCCACCCGTGGTGTGTGGCCCAGGATCTCATTCTGCAGCGTCTGTGGCCAGGGGAAGGGTTCAGAGGCAGGGCCTTCTGGCCCAAAAGGGAGGCCATGTCTGCAGTGCAGAGCCAGGTCTGACACTCTTGGCCTCTCTCTCCTCCTTCTGCCAGAGCAGAGCGAGTGATGGCAGTAAAAACTGACCATGACCTCTTGCTGGCAGATGACTTTCTGAGAGAGGCACAGAGCAGTGAAGGAACTTACTGGCAGTGAGTAGTAGAGCCAGGATTTGAACACAGCTCTGCCTGACTCCAAAACCTGGAATCTTTTTTTTTTCTTTTATTATTCATATGTGCATACAAGGCTTGGGTCATTTCTCCCCCCTGCCCCCACCCCCTCCCTTACCACCCACTCCGCCCCCTCCCTCTCCCCCCAACCCCCTCAATACCCAGCAGAAACTATTTTGCCCTTATTTCTAATTTTGTTGTAGAGAGAGTATAAGCAATAATAGGAAGGAACAAGGGTTTTTGCTGGTTGAGATAAGGATAGCTATACAGGGCATTGACTCACATTGATTTCCTGTGCGTGTGTGTTACCTTCTATGTTAATTCTTTTTGATCTAACCTTTTCTCTAGTTCCTGGTCCCCTTTTCCTATTGGCCTCAGTTGCTTTTAAGGTATCTGCTTTAGTTTCTCTGCGTTAAGGGCAACAAATGCTAGCTAATTTTTTAGGTGTCTTACCCATCCTCACCCCTCCCTCGTGTGCTTTTGCTTTTATCATGTGCTCAAAGTCCAATCCCCTTGTTGTGATTGCCCTTGATCTAATGTCCGCATATGAGGGAGAACATACGATTTTTGGTCTTTTGGGCCAGGCTAACCTCACTCAGAATGATGTTCTCCAATTCCATCCATTTACCAGCGAATGATAACATTTCGTTCTTCTTCATGGCTGCATAAAATTCCATTGTGTATAGATACCACATTTTCTTAATCCATTCGTCAGTGGTGGGGCATCTTGGCTGTTTCCATAACTTGGATATTGTGAATAGTGCAGCAATAAACATGGGTGTGCAGGTGCCTCTGGAGTAACCTGTGTCACAGTCTTTTGGGTATATCCCCAAGAGTGGGATTGCTGAATCAAATGGTAGATCAATGTCTAGCTTTTTAAGTAGCCTCCACATTTTTTTCCAGAGTGGTTGTACTAGTTTACATTCCCACCAGCAGTGTAAAAGGGTTCCTTTTTCCCCCGCATCCTCGCCAACACCTGTTGGTGGTGGTGTTGCTGATGATGGCTATTCTAACAGGGGTGAGGTGGAATCTTAGTGTGGTTTTAATTTGCATTTCCTTTATTGCTAGGGATGGTGAGCATTTTTTCATGTGCAAAACCTGGAATCTTGATTGACTGCACCCTATTCTTTCTATGTGTAACAGATCTTGAGCTCTTAGGTATTTGTATCGGAGGAGAGGAAAACAATTTGAGATGCTCAACTGACATCCTATTTTAGCAGCTTTTGCTCTAGATAAAAGAATAGTTGATGGCTACCCCTGGTAGAGAGTTTGGGGTTTGTTTTTGTTTTTCCACATTTCTGCTTCCATTTTTTTGTGAAATGTGTATTATTTCTTGTTTGGGCCTTAGCCACCAAAATGGTCTTATCCTCCTTCTATAGTGAATGGGTCACCTTTTTCTTCAAAAGGCCCTGACATATGTACTTCCTTTCTGGCCTCTAGAGGCCAAGGTTAGCTGTTCTTATTTGTAGGCTCTTGGGTTCCTCATACCTCATTTCCTCCCTCCTGAAGTTTTTCCATGGCCTTTAAAGCATCTAGAAGTCAGGGGTAAGGGTAGTCCATGCAAGTAGAATAGTGACTACCAGCATTTAGAACATATGAAATAGCAACATCCACAAGTCACTTCCTTCAACCTGTTGAAATGCATTATCGCACTTTATACTCAAAAATCCTGATTTTGACAATTTTCCATAGTCTCTGAAACTGTATTTAAACAGCTTATGCTGTTGGCTCCATTTGCCTCTTTTCTTTCTCTGAGATCTTATGACCTCTGGGTGGTGCTCTATGAAGGTATTTCTCCTCCTTTTTAAACAATTACTTCCTAGGCTCCTGGGCAGGGTGTTGTCTATGATGTCTTCTTCCCTGTCTTCATTTATTCAGAAAGCATTTTTTAAGGTCTTGTCTATGTGCCAGATCCTGTTCTAGGTACTTGGGAGGTAACCACACAGACTGAGTGTTCCTGGCATGAAAGAAGAGCAAGTACAAAGGTCCTGGGGTACAAAAGAGCCTGGATTGTCTGAAGGCAGAGAGAGGGGCAGAAGAACTGGAAGAGCAGAGCTAGTGATATGCAGAAAAAAGTGATATGTGACATAGAGGCAGGCAAGAACCAGATCAGGCAAGGCAGGGTCTCCTAACTTGGGTTGCACATTGAATAATCCAGGAAACAGGCACAGCTAGGGCTCGCTCCCAGACTGAGGTGAGACCTGGGCATCCACAAGTAATTTTTTTTTTTTTTTTTTGCAGTACTTGGGTTTGAATCAGGACCTTACACTTGCTAGGTGGGCATTCTACAACTTGAGCTACACTCCTTGCAATATGGGTCCTCATACTTCTGCCTCCTGCACAGCTGGGACCACAGTCATGCACCTGTTTTTTGATTATTAAGATGGGTCTCACTAACTTTTTCCCAGGCTGGCTTCTAACCATGACCCTCCTATCTCCATCTCCCAAGTAGCTGGGATTACAGGCACAAGGCACCATGGCAGGCCCCCCGGTGATTTTTCACTGTGCAGCCAGGATAAGAAGCAGCCACCTAGTACTCTGCAGGATTGTTCTAATTGTAATGGATAGCTGTTACAGCAGTGGTTCTCAAAGTGGAAGTCCCAAAAGCAACTATCACATCATCACTCTGATCTTCTTATGTCTACCTCCTGAGCAGATGGGATTATAGGTGTAAACCATCAGGTTCTTGTTAGAAATGCAAATTATCAGGCTCTACCCACAGTCTGATTCAGTGGATTAGGGCGGAGCCTGGTCAACTGTGGTTAACAAGCCTTCCAGGTAAATGCACATTGAAGTTCAAGCCACTATAATAGACTTTCAGGGAGGAGATGATAAAAGTAGATTTCTGATTTAGCCAGGTTAGCCTAAAATAGCCTTTTACTAGGGAAGCCAAGCACTTCCAAGAGGTCGTCTTTCCTTTCCTGGTTAGGGGAACTCCAGCCACATATGTCTTTCCCTTTTCCTAGAATAGCAACTACCAGGCAGGGGAGTTAGAAACCTGTGGACGCCAATACTTACAGAGGCTTGACAGTACCTAAAGTCTTTGTGTTGGAAAGATGGGAACTATCTTATTTTACAACTGAGGAAAGTGAAGGACCAAGGACACTGTCTACCACCAGCCTTTCTCCTTCAGTGGAAGGTTGTGTCAGTAACTAAGCCTGAATCTTATCTTCTAGCCCAGGTTCCTGCATGTAGTCCCTGGAGTCTTTATGAGTAGATCATGTCAACTGGAAGCAAAAGGTCCAAGGATACCCTAAAGAAACCTGTTCAAATCTAACTCACGCCTCTGCATAGTTTCTGGGCTCTGAAGCTCTGTCAAGCTGCCAGGCACCATGACCTTCCTTCCAGTGTAGCACTCTGGGACACACTAGCCTCTAGGAACTGATCCAGAGAGCTGACTAAGCAGATAAAGGAATTCTCTGTCCAAGAGAAGGGCCTGAGGCATGAAGCTACTGCAACCCCACAGCTGGCATCCTTCAGGATTCAGGCTCCCTCTGAATCCTAACACAGAGAAAATGGAATCCACTCATGTCCAGGGCAACAGAAGTTCCTAATCTGGTCTAAGAGATGAATAGCAGGTAGATGCTTGCTTCTCAAATTCAGCTTTTTTTTTTTTGGTGGCCACTGGGGTTTAAACTCAGAGCCTTCCACTTGTTGGGCAAGCACTTTACCACTTGAAACACACCTCCATCCCTTTTTGCTTTAGCTTGTTTTTCAAATAGGGTCTTATGCTTTTGCCTGAGCCAGCCTTGAACCCTGATCCTCCTATCTCTGTCTCCAGAGTAGCTGGGATTACAAGTGTGGACCATCATGCCTGACCAAACTCAGCAGCTTTCTAATGGGGTTTGAGCCCCACAAGTATCATCACATGTCCAGGGACTGGGCCCTATGTACCCTAAAGACACCACAAATGTGAAGGTGAGCCACAGAAGTGGGCAAGGCAATGTTGGAGAGATACTAAGAGTTGTCAGCTTCCTTTCAGGGAGGCCACTGAATATAGGACTATGAAAGCACATTAAACCCAGGCCAGGGACTCCAGAGTCTTGCCCTCACTCGAGGACTTGTGGAGTCTGAATGTCCCCAAATCCCCAAATCCCTTGATTCCTCTCTACTCTGCTATCCTCTCAGATAGCAAAGAATTCTCTTTGCAATCTCCAAGCTGCCATTTCTATAGTGAGACATTAAATAGTTTGGGGACCCCAAAGCTACCAACAGGAGCAATAATCTGCTGTCACTGGCCTACTGCAGATCAGGGCCAGCAGGGGCAGATGGCTGGTGAGGTGAGACAGAACTCACCTGGTTCTTCTTCACAAACAGCTGCACGGTTTGCAGATTAGTGCCATAGTCGGCTGACTGAGCCAGTGGCAGCCGCTCCTCCACCCAGAGCTGCAGAGACCAGAAGTCAAGGGACAGAAGATGACGATCATAGCCACCCTTTCCTGAGTACCCACAAAGGGTCAGATAGGGCATTTCTGGTAGAGTCTCCCTGGTTCCTCCCAACACTCCATCAGAGTCTTACCCACAATTTACAGATGGGGATATTTTGATATTTTGAACTGAGGTTCCAAATAACCTGCTTCTGTGCACATGGTGCACAGCAAGAGTCTGTCTGACCCTAAAGTCCACACTCATCACCATTAGTGACCAGTGGTTACCATTCAAAAAGCACAGGTTTTACTCTCCTATTGAACACAACCACCACAGCAACCCTATGAGATAGGGGGTAAGATGACCAGTCACCTGCTGCCAAGATTGCTCTGGACAGCGGCCAGCTACCCCCATGGCAGCTGGCGGCTCAGCCAGGGGGTGTGGAGAGGCTGCAGCCTACGCACCGTCTCATCCTCTAAGTCCCGGCTGATCTGCAGCTTGGCTTTGGATAATTCCAGCTGCTTCTTCCTTCTCCCCAGGGGTTCCAGGAGGTTCAGGAACCGCTTCTCAATGCTCATGTCTGCATCTCCTGTCTCCTCTCCCGGTGAGGGCACCAGGGCAAACAGCTCCTCCAGCTCCTCCTTCCGCATATTCACTTGGTCCTCTACTCGCTGAGACACAATAGGATGGTATCAACACTAGCCTTGACACCTGGGGCAGGGTCTGCCCTTTATCCATCTATCCATCTCCAACATACCCATTTTTTTTTTTTTTGGTGGGACTGGGGTTTGAACTCAGGGTTTGGTACTTGTGCTTGCAAAGCTACCACTTGAACACACCTGCAGTCCATTTTTCTCTAGTTGTTTTGGAAATGGGGTCTCACAAACTATTTTGCCTGAGCTGGCCTCAAACCTCGATTCTCCTAATCTCAGTCTCCCAAGTAGGTAGGATTATAGGTGTAAGTCACAGATGCTGGGCTTCCCGCCCCCCCTTTAAGGCCCAGTGAGAGCTCAGCCTTCTTCAAGAAGCCTCCCTGGATGCCTCCACTCATCCTTTCCTCCCATATTTCTCACCTATCCTTTTATTGGATCCCTGGCATACCCACTGCAAAAGGGCTAAGAGATGGATTCTGAACCAGGAAACATTTCTGCATCACAAGAACAAGTACAGCAAGAGACAAAGAGGGAGAACTTACTTTAAGGTTTCAGGTTTGCTCCCCAAGATACCTTCTAGTCTAACTCTCTGAGACTACAAGCTGCCTACATGCCTTCAACTTAGCCAACATCCGGTTGACACTGGTCAGGTCCTTGCCCAGGTCATCTGATCGCAGCTGGTCCTCCATGGCACTGATCCATTTGTTGAGGTCAGCGTGGGTCTGTAAGCGCAGGTCAGAGCTCCTGGCAGCTGAAAGTTGCAGGGTCTTCTTCTCTGTGTTGGCCTGCAGCTCATCCCAGAGCCGGTGCAAGTCTTCCAGCCTCTGGGATACCACGACCTTATATTGGGGCTTCTCCATCAGCTGCCTTCCTTCCTGTAGGGAAGAGAGCCCATCCTCTGAGGCCTACTCAACCCCACTCAGGGGCTCCAAACAACCCCACTCAGGGTGACTTCAAAGAAGTCAGTAAGGCAAAGGATTAGCATAGAATTGAGGTGAGGTTCTACTGAAATAGACTCTGAGCCCCTAGAGCTATTTGCAGGGGAGCATAGGGCTGGGAGAGCAGTGTTTGGGGCAAATGACTCAGAGACTGCAGTACAGTTGTGTGTATGGGGTTGCCAACAAGGCTCAGCTGGTACTAAAAACATAAAGATTCCAGATCCATCCAGGTACCAGGAGCATGAAACCTTCCTGTGAGTTCCAGAGTTTGTACATTAGACTCTGGTGAGCTTTTTTCTTTCTTTTTTGTTTTTTGGTGATCCTGGAATTTGAACTCAGGGTCTTATGCTTGCTAGGCAGGCACTCTACCATTTGAACCACTCCACCAGCCCTCTGGCGAGCTCTTTAGTCCAATCCAGAGGTTCTCACCTGTTTGAATGGGTCGTTTGGGGTGTGTAGTGTGATAGGACTTGGGCCTAGGAATATGTATTAGTAATAGCAGTCAGTATTTACCAAGGGACTCATAAATGCTGAATACTATCCTGAATGCTTAATTTGTCTTCAAGTATGCACTGTTCACAGAGCCATTGGTCAGCATGTGGTGTCATTATTCTCATTTCAGAAAGAAGCGGAGGCCCAGGAAGATGAAGGAGTCAGTCCAGCTCTGGAGGCTGAGCCTTTAACCCCTACACATCATGGCCTCTTATGAACCCTAAGACTGCTTCTTCCTGGGCAGCCACAGCCAGGAGAGTAAAGGGATGTAATTCCCAAATGTAACTCCTGCTACCTTTAGATTTGTACCACTGGGAAAACCCATTACAGTGGGGTCCACTGTCCCCCATCTATGAGGACTATGAATGACTGCTTCCCAGCAGTTTTGCCCCTCAAGAAGATGTCTCCTTGGTTCTGGGGAGTACAGCACTGGAACCCTGGTAAGGATAATAGAAGGCAAACAGAAATGACTGCTGTCCTGGCACCAGATGTGAAACCCTATTGGGGTATCCTCAGTGATCTGGACTGTCCTCAGGTTCAGGTGACCCAGAAGAGGCATCAGTTCTGACCAGGGCTTAACACAACTGGCTGCATCAGGAGCATTGAAGGTTTAACTACTATTCAGAGAAATTGTTTTCACTGCCAAATTCTGTACTGTCCAGCAAGCTTCAGGAAAGTATCCAGGCCATGGGTGAAGCCATGCTCACAGAGCATATCTGAGTAGAGAGCTGCCCACCACCCACTAGCTCCACTTACTGCATCTACGTTCTCAAGCCACCCATGGTGGGAAGCCAGCTCTGCCACAAATGCCTGGTGCTTCAGCCATTTGTTGTGAAGGTTGCGTGTTTCATCATAGGAAGCATCTGGAGAGGTCAGCAGCTTGTCATTGATCCAGAGAATGAGCTGTGGGCAGAAAGAGTGAGCCTGATGGTTCTCAAGTATATCTCTTTGCAGGACAGGACCTGCCATCCCACCCCTGACTGCAGAAGGAGAAGGGCAAGCGAAGGAAGTAGGAGCACAGAAGAGAAGTAATTTCCAACTCTGGATCTCTAGGTCCCAGCATCATACCAGGGTCACAATGTGGGCACAGGTATGTCTTTCTCATTAGAGTATGTGTGGCGTGAGACCAAGGATAACTTATTCTTCTCTCCATATATTTAGGATTGAGGATAGAGCCTGGCACATTACAGGGGAACTCACAAGTTTTTACCAGATAGATGAATAAATCCATCCTTTGTCAGCATTAAATCATTAATATACACAGAGAAGATGTTATCTGAGGAAAAGGCCAAGGGCAGATCTTATAATTAACAAGGGGGGGAAGAACTGTGATGAGCGTCCAATGTTTCCAAGATGTCCTGGCATCATGTAAAGCCTGGCTTGTGCCAAGCACAGAACTAGATGAAAGCAAAGTTGTTTGGGATGAGAAAAAAGGGACAAAAAGAGGAGAGCAGGCAAGAAGTCAGGGGAAGCCTCATTGCACATGGGAAGTTCTGATTAAAGACCTTCCTTATATGATAGGCCCTAGATGAGCAAGGACCTTCTGAGTCAGCAGTTCTCCAACCGGGAAGCTTGTTTAAAAGGCTTCTTTCTCTCAGTCCTTGAAGTCTAATTCATTTGTGCCCAAACCAGGTCTAAAAGTCTGCTTTAACTAGGGCTAAGACTGGCTCCATAATTTGCAGGGCCCAGGAAACAACAACGATGTTCAAAAGGATTACAAATCTCAAGGTGGCAAGAGTAGGGCATTACACCAAATACAGGATCCTGTGTAGAAGAACATACAGGTTACACACACTTGCAGCCAACTCAGTGAGTACCTTAGGTGATTCCATTATACAGTTCTTGGACCAGTGTTTGACAAACCCTGTCCTAGACCCAGTGAATCAGAGGATGACTTTTCAGATTTGGGGTAAGATTGGATAGAAAAGAATTGTGGAACTGAAGATTTAGAGTATGACCTAGTTGCTGAGTTCCCGAAGTTCTCTACTCATGAAATCCTACCACTTTTGGTTGATAAAGGATCCCTATGACCTCCTGAAGCACTTGGCTGCTAGACAAGACTGTCCTGGAAAGGGCCTCTGCCCACTGGCCTCACCTCCTTGCAGTTCTGGAGGAAGTTTTGTAGTTCCAAGTTATCTTTCAGAAGAACTGTGGCCTCCTGGGCTTTCTCATTATTCTTTCTGTGCCTGGAAGGGAAGTCAAAACCAGTCATAATAAGGCTGAATCTGGGGTCCTTGCCTGGTACCCCCAGCCCCTCTGTGGCATGGAGCCCCATGACTCAAGAGGCAGGGAGTACCTGTCTTCGATCAGCTGCATCTTTTCCTTGATCTTGTCTGAGTACAGGTTTCCCTCATCTACCAGCTTGTTTCCAGAGTCCACGGGACTCAAGACTTTATCCCGGTTGTTCTCCATAGACACCAAGAAATCCTCAAACTTCCGGATCCCAGCTTCTGCAGCTTCTAGAGACTCTGGGGGCTCTAGGTGAGCCAGAGTGTATTCCTGTTGAAGCAAATTTCCAGATGAGACATGAAGACAAGTGAGGAGGTGGAGAGGGCACCTGCCAAGCAGAAGTGCCAAGGCAGAATGGTACCACTGGAGTTGCACAAGGAGGAGACTCTACTCCCCAGGCCTGGTCCCTACCCAAGGGTGAGATGCACTTCTCCTGCCTCTGATTGACCCAAGGACAAGACACAGTTTGGGATGCAGATCTAGAAAGGCACATATGAGGAATATAGAGTTTCCTCTCAATTATTGACTATAAGAGTCCAAGAAAAGCAGAATTTGGTCCTGGAGCCCTATAGCTCATTTGTAGACTCAACACTAGTACTGTTGCCCTGAGAGACCCCTGTGCCCCAGCCTTGCATGCCTCTCCATACCTGGTTGCTGAGGATGGCTTCAGCCTGCTTGGCATCTTTCTGGAACTCCTGGAAGCCAAGGCACTGGGCAAGGGAGCGACCTCGGCTCTCCCACATCCGACACAGGGCATCCCAGCCAGTATCCAGGCCCTGCAGTCGCTGGCCCAGAAGCTGGAACTCTGGCTCCTTTTGCCCTTCGATCATCTTCTCCCCAGAGGCCTTGACCTGCTTGTAGCTCTGTTGGTGCCCATCAATCTCATCTTTGATGGCTGCATGTTGCTGCAGGAGCTGCTCGGCCTCAGGGAGTGACTCAGGCATGTCCTCAGAGGCCACGGCCTTCTGTGCCATGGACAACCAGGCCTGGAAGTCATCCAGATTCTGCAGGAAGGCTTGCAGCTTGCTAGCTTCACCCAGGGATTGCTCCTGGTCCTGCAGGGCTTCTTCCAGACCCTTCCACAGCTCCTCAACATCTGCCTGCCGCTGCCCAATGTCCTCCTTCTGCTCAGGGTGTGACTCCATCAGCTGCTGAGACTCATGCTTCAGGGCACCCACACGATCCCGGATGGCAACAACATCCCGCTCCAATCCTGACAACTTCCTCTGAATGGCAATGACACCTGCTAGGTCCTGCCCAAGATCCTTTATAGACTGCACAACCCACATCTTGTCCACGATCCACTTGCTGGTCTCCTCACAGTCGACACAGTAGTTGTGCACTTGGAGGGCTGAGTTCACGGCCTTCCTCCGCTCGGACACCAAGGTCTGGAATGCCTGCCACCTGCCAGAGGGGGACGTGGCCCCAGGGTAAACAAACACCTTATTCCTTAACTCTTTCCTCAGGGACCTCTTTCCACGTTTCCCATGAGTCTCACCCACAGACCTGGTATGTTTTTAAAAAATTATCTATCTAACAAACTTGTGGTGAGCAAAATTCATTTGCCCCATTTTACCTAAGATATAGCTAACTGATGATCAAATCTCCCTCTTAGCAGGAGGCAGTGATGCAACCACACAGAACATGAAAGCAAAGCCTCTGCATGTTGCTGGATTTGAGGCAGATATGAACAGTCTCAGATTTATTACAGTTTTACCTTTCGTGGGGAGCCAGTACTGAGTTTTGAACTCAAGGCCTCAGCTTGCTAGACAATTGCTCTATCACTTAAGCCATGCCCCCAGAACTTTTGCTTTTAGTTTGTTTTTCAGATAGGGTCCTGCACTTTTGTCTGGGCCAGCTTTGGACCATGATCCTCCTATCTCTACTTCCTGAGTGGCTGGGATTAGAGATGTGCACCGCCATGCCAAGCCTGGTTCAACTATTCAGTGGTGTGAAAGCAATATGAATTCAGTAGGAACTAGGCTTTGAATTTTTATCTTTTCTTGGGCTAGCATATTAGGTATGATTTTCTCTTGTGGTACTGGGCAGTGGTAACAGGCTGCAGCTCAGTCAGCCATGTGACCACAAGGGTAAACAACCAACTCTACAGCCTGCTGTGTTGGTAATCCAATATGTTCGGTAGGTTAGATGCAATATGTATTTTTTAAGCTGGGGTCTGTCTGTGCAGCCCAGGCTGGTCTCAAATTTCTGAGCTCAGCAATCTTCAACTCTTAAGTAGCTGGGACTAGTGCCACCATGCCTGGCCATAAATGCATTTGCTACTTATGATACTGTAAAACACACAATGGGTTTTTGAGGCTGTAACTTCATCATAAGTGAAGAGTTTTAGACATTCAGGAATAATCAGAAAGCTCATATTATTAACTTCAGGCATGCTTCAGGACATAGTCCCCAGGTGCCCTAGAGGAACCTTGCAAATGCTCAAGACCACATTAAAAATCCCTCAGGCCTGGAAAAATCCACAGTGGGCCTAAAAGAAGAGAGGTCTGGTGAAAAAGAGGAGTGGTGAGAGGAAAAGGAGATGAAGGAAAATCTCAGCTGGGATAATAATTAAAGTGGGTAGCAATCTGAACCTTCAAGTGCAATGTTGCTATGAAACAGGGAAACAGGCAAAGGTCCGGAAGGTGGCCTGGGGGCCTAAGGTTGATCTGAAGCACACAATAAGCCTCTTTAAGAGTTACCTATCAGCAAGGCTGGACCATCAAAACACCTCTCTCTGACCCAGGCTTAATCAGTTTGCATCTTTATGATATGTAAGCACATGAGAGTAAGCTGAATGTTCCTTCATTCATTGAATCCATCTCTCATGAATGCCCAAAAGAGCTTACAGAGAATACAGACAAAAGCCAACTCTTGCCCTATGGAATATATGATCTAGAGAGAAATTAAGATAAGCTCACAGTTGGGCAAGGTGGTGTCTGTTCCCAATCCCATCATTCAGGAAGATGGCAAGTTTGGGGCCAGTCTAGGCTATGTAGAAAGACCCTGTATCAAAAAATAAAAATGAAAAAAGAACGAAAAAGGCACTCTCCAAAAATAACTACAGCAAGGACTATGCGCATGCACATATGAGGTAAAGAAGACCAAGGGAGTGATGGAGAGGTTGTGGAAGGTTTCTTGAAGGTCCTCTGAGTACCTCCAGTGCCTCCACTAGAGGGAGCTACTTAAGGATGCAACCCTTAAAGATGAGTGAGCATCTCACTCATCTTTGCATCCCAGCACTTAGGGAATGGCAGAGGGACTAGGCAAATGGACTGGGTAGAGGGCACTGTGAACATTCCCAAGGTAGACCCCAGGGGCTAGTCTGGCCTGAAAGACAGATCTGTAGAGAGAATTCAGAGTTAGGGGGAGGGTTTAGGAAGACCAGGAAAAAGAAGAGGAAGAACCTGAGGACTTTCAGGCTCTCCTCCTAGACAGTGAGGCACCTGAGATCTGGGAATTCTGTACCTGACCCTCAGATATTGCACTGAGGCTGAGAAGTCAGGGGAAAGGAGCTGAAGACTTTCTCCAAGTTGTTTTGAAATCATGGTGAATTGACAGTGGATACTATTGCAAGAGAATCTGGCTGTGCCCTAGACAAGTGGCCGAATGGCAATTATCCAAATCTTCCCTGTGTGGCCTTACTGCATCCACCAAGTGGAGGCCACATAGGGGGAGGGACATGGATTTGGGTCTACTCTACCCTCCAACCCCACATGTTCCTCCAATGTTGGATTGGCTCCAAGAAGGAGCAAGCTGGCAGAGCTGCTCTAGTTAGCACCATTGGGCAACCTCAGGAGTCCAGGTTTGGTCCCTAGACCAAGACTTTTGGAAAAACACTGATTAACTGGAATGTATATAGTCAAAGACGATCACACATTTGATAAGCATCCGCAAAGGTTGGCAGAGACATTCAGTTTTGCCCCTGTTCACTCACTAAGCATTTGACATGCACCTGTCACATGCTGTGTGCCAGACACTGACCTGCCCACTGGGGATACAGCAAAGAACAGACCAGTCTTTGTCTGCACTCAAATAAACAGAGGTGAAGAAATGAATCTATAATCCATGAAGTAGTGGTAAGTACAAACAAAAATAAGGGGACAGAGGTTGAGGAGGTGGGTGTGTATGGGGATGTACCAATTTCAATAGGGTGATTGATGAAGGATGCTCCAATAAGCTGACATGTGAGCTGAGACCTGAACAAAGTAACAGAGTAAGCCAAGTGGGTTTCTGGGAAAATATTTCCAGCAGAGGGAACCTTAGGCCAAAATGTGCTTGGCACACAAAGCATCACAGGCAACAGAGAGACATGGAGCAAGCTCTCATTCGCTTACAGGAAAAGTAGGAAGGAAAGTCATTCAGCATGAATGTACAGTCATGCACCACATAAGAATATTTCAGTCACTGGTGGATTGCACATGTGACAGTAGTTCTTTAAGATTATCACAGACTTGGGAAATTCCTATCACCTAAAGATGTGGCATCCATTGTAAAGTCATAGCACAGCACATTCTTCACGTGTAAGTGGTGATGCTGGTGTAAACAAACCTAGTGCACTGCATATCCTTATGTTCATAATGCTTACAATGACAAATGACTACGCTACTGGTTTATACACTAATTATACCTAAAGAGTGTACTCTTGCTTATAAAATAAAATTTACTGTAAAATAGAATGCTGTGTTATCCAGAAGCAGCCTCATACACTTTGTGTTTCCAAGTCCCTTAATTTTTGCATCATTTTCCCCTGCACTTGATTTAATCTTGTGGTTTTTTTTTTTTTCATTTTTCTTTTATTATTCATATGTGCATACAAGGCTTGGTTCATTTCTCCCCCCTGCCCCCACCCCCTCCCTTACTACCCACTCCGCCCCCTCCCTCTCCCCCCAACCCCCTCAATACCCAGCAGAAACTATTTTGCCCTTATTTCTAATTTTGTTGTAGAGAGAGTATAAGCAATAATAGGAAGGAACAAGGGTTTTTGCTGGTTGAGATAAGGATAGCTATACAGGGCATTGACTCACATTGATTTCCTGTGCGTGGGTGTTACCTTCTAGGTTAATTCTTTTTGATCTAACCTTTTCTCTAGTTCCTGTTCCCCTTTTCCTATTGGCCTCAGTTGCTTTAAGGTATCTGCTTTAGTTTCTCTGCGTTAAGGGCAACAAATGCTAGCTAGTTTTTTAGGTGTCTTACCTATCCTCACCCCTCCCTTGTGTGCTCTCGCTTTTATCATGTGCTCATAGTCCAATCCCCTTGTGTTTGCCCTTGATCTAATGTTTGTGGTTTTTTTTTTTAAGTGCTGGGGATCAAACCTAGAGTGTTGTGCATAGTAAGACACTCTACCACTGAGCTACATCCCCAGCTTAATCTCATCTTACTTTGTTCACCATGGTTCTCAGAGCAATAGACTATACCTTCTAATATACTATACAGCCTAGGTATGTAGGAGTTTATATCATTTAGCTTATATAAGCATACTCTGTGATGTTCACACAATGACAAAATTGCGTAATGACACATTTTCCAGAATGCATTCCTGTTATTGTGATTCACAACTGTAATTATAATACAAAGTAGGATTTGAAGTTCAAAAGGAGGGAGGGATGAATTTTACCTGGAAAACGGGGAAGGAGATGAATTGGCCCTGGACTGGCCTACAGGATGGACAGGATTTAGACTATGTAGTTGGAAGAGAAAGCACTTGGACAGAGAAGAACAAAGGCAGGGGAAGTAGGACTAGGTGGAAGTATAGAATGACAGCTGTTTCCAAAAGTATTTGAAGATTCTTTGATATCTCTAAGGAGCAGAGCCAGAATCAATGTGTACAAATTTCAAGGAGAGGCAGATAGCCTCTCAACACAAGACCAAATGTTTTAATCAAAGGAGGTTGCCCCACATGGAATGGGCTGCATAGTGGGGGAGTGGGCTCCCTGTCTCTGGTAGACTGAAGGATTTCTCGAGTCCCTCAACTCTCAGACTTAATAGAAAACCACCTTACTATTTCATGCCTCAGATTTTCTCTAACCTAAAAATGGTAGCCATCTCAATGTTTTCCAGTTGGGATGAGGCACGTCTTAAGGGTTTTTAAAGTCACATTCTCTGAGTACAGCTCCTTGCATAGCTGATGAGTTCTTCCTATTTGGAAGTTTCTCTGGTTTAGAATGCCTTGCACTGGAGTTCTAACTCAGAGCCTCACGCTTGCTAGGCAGGCACTCTTATCACTTGAGTCACTCCCCCCAGCCCTAAAATTTTAAGCTAAGCAGCAACTGCTTCATTCTCTCATTCTCTCTCTCTCTCTCCCTCCCTCCCTCAACACCCCACCTTCCTCCCCCTTATATCCACCCCCACCCACACACAAAGCCACCCGCCCATCCATCCACATGCACTCCCTACAAGCCTAATTAAGAGTGAGCAGGCTCTTCCTCCTCGATGTAAATGCTGAACTTACAAAGGGATGTCTTGAACTATAGTCACCACCATTGGATGCTGAGACAATTGGTCCCAATCTAGTGACTCTGAAGTATCCCACTCTCCCCTGGCTCCCCACAGGCCCTTGTCAGTCTCCACTGTAAGGATCTATCTGTTTGCAGCCCAGTCTTCCCCATGCCCACCTCCCAGATTGCCTTGGGCAGAGCAAATCTCAGGGGCAAGTGTGGGGAGGGGCCAGGGTAATGGGGTGATGAACAAGGGACATTACATGTGCACGGCCCAGGGTAAAAGGAGGGAATGCAGGCATTTGCTCCTCAAAGGTCCTCCAGAACTAATGGGCAATTACGCCCTGCACTGTGAGCAGCCCCTCTCTAAAGGCTCCTTAGGGCCTGTTTTTCCTTCCAATCATGAAGCTTGCTCAAGGCTCCCTGCTAATTCTCTTCTTCATTGAAGTCAGCCGTATTATCAATGCTGCATTTTGGCACAGGCAGAAGCATTCTTTCATGGACAGTACTTAAGAGCTCTCAGAAAGCAATTTTCCCTGTTCAAGAATGTCTGGGGAAATATGGCATGAGGACCTGATCTAACCACAGGCACGGTCAGACTGTCTCCTTCATCATGCGTGTATATATGCCCTCCTCCTCCACATACGGTCTTCTCCATGGTTGTTCACCCTACTGTTCACCACAGATTTTCCTCCTTGCTGCTGTAGCCCCAATATGAGGAATAAGACTGGCTGAAAAAGACAGGGGGATGGGGGTAAGATGTGGCCATGCATAGCAGGTAGTCTGAAGTTTGGGCTATGCCCCCAGGGAAGTGTCAGGTGCTGGGAGAAAGTTTCCCCGGCCTAAACCCACACTCTACCTCTTGTTCAGACGGTCTTGGTACTGCTTTACTTCCCCACTTCGTGGGTGGCCACTCTCTACCAGGTTGTTGGCAGCAAGGTTCACATCATCAATCTGAGTCATCAAAGTCTTCATTTCCTGGTTCAGGATGTCAAACCTGATACGGACAAATAAGGAGTGGTGAGACAGTAGCACACACTTCATTGCCAGTGACTCTGTCTCCAAATGCTCAGCTCTTGCTTTCTCCTTTCACCTCCCCAACACGTTCGTCCAGGTGAGTGGGGAAGAAGGCAGACCCTGATTTCCAGGCTCATGGATCCAATTTCATGGTTTAGTATTTCCTGGACCAGGTGAGGAGAGAGTTGGTTACTTTCTACACAGGTTTCTGATTCTACAGAGAAGTGCTAAGCGGAGAGGGCTATCAAGGGGCTACAGCATGTGTGTAAGCAGGGGGTCAATTACCACAGGGGCCACCTGTCATTCTTCCACTGTCCAGCTGCTGCTCTACCCTGACTCTAATCCCCTGATACCTTGACCTGAGGGATCTGCTCCCTGGTCAAGTGCTCCATTCTTGGCTAGAGTAAGGAGACCTGAAGGGAGAGAGGTTTGGGGATTATGAAGGCTGTCCATTGGGTAGAGTATAGGACCCTCCAGCCTCAGTGCAGGACCACCCTGGCACTGCTCCAGGAAGTGGCTTTTCCTCCTCTATGACCCCTGGATCTGTGCTCAGGTGCTGAGACACTGTACAGCCTGACAAAACTCCCCATTGAGGATGTGGAAATCAGAATGCTGGAAGTGAGTAGCCTAGCAGATATGCAGTTCACAAACTAGTCTCTCTGGCCCCTTGGAGCACTGTGGCTTAGCGACTGTTATAGACAGCTAGAACTGCCAGGGTCCCAACCTCTTAGCCCCTTTGTCCAGAGCAGCTCCACTTGTGCTCTGTGTTACATGGGGGTTCCATATAGAATCCATTTGAGCAAATAACTGGACTAGAAAATCTCTTTTGACTGAGGAACTCAAGGCTTCAGTGGGTAAAATACCCAAGCTCACAGAGCCACAACAGAATTCGTGACTCCTGGCATCTGAACTTTGCAACAAAGGACATTTTTCCACAGCCTCTCAAAGAGACCCCAGCTGTCTAGAGGTAGGAGGTAGCACCCAATCCTTGGGTAGGGAGGTGAGCAAAGGAGCAAAGGCTGAGCCACTCTGACCTGTGCTGCACAACCTCCAGGTCCTCCAAGGTATCTGGGATTTCCATCTGGTCCAGCCACTTCTCCTTCTCACTCATCCACAACTCACAGGCATCTGATTCCCCAAACACTGTGTATAGGTCCAGGGCATCCTGCAGTCTCTGTCTACGCAAGTCTGCCTGTGAAACCACCCGCTGGTAGAGCTCCCGAAGAGTCTGCAGACGACTGGTCACATCTGGAGAATCCCGGAACTCTTGGGGGAAGCCTTGGGCCTGCTGTTCCAAGTGCTCCATCACCCCATGACTCTCTTCTAGCTCCTCCAGGAAGTCCTTATGCTTCTTCTCCAGGGCCCGTGTGGCCCCTTCATCCTGCCCCACATCTTCACCCAAGAGCAGCCGGTGGGCATCTTGTAGCCAGGCCTTCAGGTCATCTGCATCACCCTGGAACTGGAAGAAGTTCTCTGCATCTTGGAGGTTCTTCTTGCGAAAGGCAGCCAGCTCCTTCAGCTGGTCCCATTGGGCTGACACCTCCTTGACACGAGCCTCAATCTGTGGGTGCCCAAACTGCTTGCGTGCGACCATGCCCTCAGCCTCCTGGAAGATCTGCTCTAAGTGGGCATCTAGCCCACGGAGCTCATCTTCAAAGGCTTTGTGCTTGCGCTGCAAGATGAGCACGCTGGTCAGGTCCTTGCCGTAATCCAGGGAGGAGTAGATCTGCTCTTTCTCCTTGATCCAGCTCTCAGCCTCATCCATCTCCCAGAAGAACTTCCAGAGCCGCTTGGACTGTTCCAGCTGGACCTTCCGTCCAGTTGCCATGTCGCTTAGCTCTCCAAAGCACTGCTCCAAGTGGCTGACACGGTCCTGGATGACTTGGGGGTCACAAGGTTGGTACCCTAGAGGAATAGAAGGGAAAGGACAAAGAAAGGAAAGGGTCTCATTTAAGGGTAACTTCCTATTAGTTGCCAGGTTAGAACCATACAGTCTCAAAGCTGCCATTTCACAGGGCCTCTGGGATTAGATTCAGGGGTTCCCACTTACTCAGAGGTCATGCCAGATTCTTTATAATTGGTTCTCACTAAACTTTAGGAATAAGGAAGATTAAAAGTTGAGTCAGTTCTCAGTAGAAATACACAGCATGACATTAGTTTTTTAAAAAGCTCTGATATAAATTTCAGGGAGGCAATAGGTCTCTTCTTTAAGATCAGAAACTTTAGAAACTTAAACAGTCTCTAGCAAAGAGAACAAAAGATGGATGATGCCTTGTTGGTGCTTATAAATGCCTTTCTGATTGTAGATTACCAAAGCTGCCAGCTGCTCTCTGGGGTATTTTTTTTAACCCCTCGAGCTTCATGCAGTGTTACTTGGTGAAAGAAGCAGAATTCTAACGGTGGTTCCAAGAGATTTATCAAGGAGCGGTGTTGGGCCAGAGGATGGGGCTCTGCATCAGAGGTCTCAACAGAAGAGACATTCTTGGCCTCACCTTTCCCCTCAGTGAATTGCAGGGTAGCTGCAGTGATGGCCTTCACTTTGTCCCCTTGGATGGCAATGTCGGCCTCCATCAACTTGTGCTTCTGCAGCAAGTCCTCAACCTCCAACAAGTGCTTCCCAAACTCAGCAGACAAGAGGTGAGCCTGGCAAAGGACAAAGTAGAGGGAATAAGGACAAGTGAAGAAAAGGGGCTCCTCCAAAGTGTGTGTGTGGTTATGTGTCTGAGCCAGGGAGAATTGGATGCAGCAGGATGCATCCTTGGGATGGAAGAAGCTAAACAGCAGGATTTCCTACTGTGGTGCCCACTGGAATCATCCAAGGAACAATCTACAGAAGTCTCAAGGTTTGGGCCTGGGCATACACATTTTTAGGAAGCTTGTGGTCAGTATCATGTGTGTACTCAGTTGACAGCCACTGCTGTTGAGTGAGAAAATTCAGACTTCTTTGGTTGCTCCTTTGTTGGGAGGTCTGGATTCTACGCGGAGTGAAATTGCAATTACTCAGAGTCTGATTATCCAGGTCCATGATTAACGTCTCTCTCTTTGGGACCTGTAGGTTGGTGGTTGTGCAACCATGAACTCAACACTTGTTCATCATTGGGAATATGGTGGACCTGGGCTGGTGACATCTGCCTGGGTGGAGAAGAGTGCGCCAAGGAGCAGACAGGCAGAGTGAGACACTGTACTGCCTCGGTTTCTCCATTGTGACTAGGGGATGTGATTGGGGGTATCTAAGGAGGCACATCTGACTGCGCAGTGGGATGTGTGCTAGGCCCTAGGGCCCACCTTGATCTCATCCATCCAGTCAATGCTGTGCAGCATGTCCTGGAAGAGTTTCTGCAGGGCCAGGGTAGCCTCGAGCCTCTGTCGCCGGGACCGCAACAGCTCGTGCAGGTAGCTCCAAAGGCGTAGTATATTGTCCTTCCGGGCCATGATGCGCTTCTGATCATGGTAATTCTCCTTCTCCAGCTCCTGGGCCAGGTCCTCAAGGGCCTTCACCCGCTCCTCATAGGCAGCTGTGTCTGTCTCGATGGCCTCGTGTTTCTTCTTGGCGGCTTCCACGGCTGCCAGGTCATACCCGAAGTTATCCTGCCCCAAGAGAGAAAAACCAACAGCTCAGTCAGACAGCCTTAGTCACATCCCCAGGTGCAGAGAAACGGCAGGTGTGACCAGCACAGCTACTGATGGGAGACTGAATTCCCATGAAGGTGTTGGTTCTGCTGTCCTCTGGCTGCCTGCCTTATCAGAGTCAAGTTTGAACAACTAAATGTGTCACAGGAACCTCTAAAATCAGTCCCAGTTTCACTCCCCATGCTGCACATGTAGGTGACACCACCTGTTTATTACTAGCAGAGCCCTCTGGCTGTCCTCTGGTCCTCCCACCCTGCCTGGAGTGGATCTGTCCAATTCTGGGTAGGAGGGGCTGCTTGTGCTCAGAAGCCATGCAGCTGTAAACAGATGGTTTACCCATATGCTATCTGGGGCACATGTACTCTCTCCAGTGCTCTTAGAATGCTCACTATCCTTTTACTGGACAGAATTTAATTTGCCTCCAAGCTCTAAGTTGGAGGGAACAGATGCTCTGATGGACAATCAGCCCTGGGGCCTATTCTTAGCCAGTGAAATATGTCCTAGGTCTGGAGGCCAGAGACCAAAAGACACATCTGACACATGCATGTATCGTCTGATTTCACCCTGCTCTCAGAAAACCATTATTTAATGACAACCCTGATTCCTGGTTTTGTGGATGCTATGGCCCAAGTAAGACAACTTCAGGGTCTAGTTCTGATTGTGAGCTTTGTCTTAAAAAGAAGACTGAATTTGGGCTGGGAGTACAGTTCAGTGGTAGAACGCTTGTCTAGTATGCATAACGCCCTGGGTCACCAGCACAAGAGAGAGGGAGAGAAAGAGGGACAAGAAGAGGGACAGGGAGAGGGACAGGGACAGGGAGAGGGAGGAGACTAGCTGCAAATCTTGGTTCAGTGAATCCCAGGGAGCTGGCTGCAAGGATGAGGAGAGGTTTATTTGTCTGGTTGCTGCTGAGAGGCCAGTTCAACTCCAGTTCTGCTGAAAACTGGGTGTTCTAAAGCACTCTCCATCTCCTGCTATCCCCAAGTGTGTCCCCCATTACCTGGGTCACAAGACGCTGGTTTTCGTTGAGCCATGTCTCTCTCATGGCGGCCTTTCGGTCAAAGCGCCGTGCCAGCTGTTCCAGCTTCTCCTGCCGGATAAGCTCACTCCTCAGGGCCAGCTCCCTTTGATACTCGGCTTCCTCTAGGCTCTCCCAGGCCTGCACAGGGCAGAGGAGAATTCTTGGGGTATGGAAGAAACATGTGGGTTCAGGGTTCCAACTTTTACCCAACCCTGACTGATTTTAGGAATCAAGGCAGAGACTGATGACTTTAGGTGGCAGTAACACTCCTTCGATTTCATGTCTGGGTCAACCGAAAAGTCCAGAAGCCCTGGTCAATTCCCCTAAACCTGCCACATATTCTTGACCAAATATAATGGTTTTACCTCTCTGGGTGCTCAGGAAATTGTTACTGACTAAATGGCTGCCTCCATTCTATTAGAGACTCCAGGTGATATTAAGTCTCCAAGCCTCTGAAACATCATAAGGCATTTCCTTTCTGTTATGAGTAATTAATAGTCTAGATTCAAAGACAAACTCAAAGTTTTATAGAGGACAGGCTACAAAACCAGCTCCAAAGAATAACATCTGGGCATCTGTAGAGAGCTGAAATGCAGGATGACGGATAGAGTCTGACCTCTCTAAGCCACATTCAGGTAACTCCAAATGGCCAACATGTAATTAATAACACTAAAGAAAGTGACTTGGTTTAGCCTGTCCAGGGACTACTCCCTGTGTCCTCACCAGGAACTCAATCAACGCACTGGTAATGCATAATGAAAAATACTATGGTACCCGGTTGATGTCAGACACTAGTTTCCCATCATGGGGTGTATACACTTTCTGATTGTTGGCTCTCATCCGGGACTGGATGGTAAAAAGTAGAACTTCCAGATTCCCCTTCTCCTGAAACCTGTGGAGAAAAAAGAGGCAGGGAGAGTAGTGTTGAGATCCCCACAGGCAAACCATTTGCTGAAATCAACCTGGAAACTCTGACATCTTGGATCTTGAATAACAAAGCATATTTCCCTTAAAAACAAGCAAACAAACAAACAACAAAGTAAGGAGAAGGGATAGGTCTGCTTACTTGTTAAAACATCTATCATTCTTACCAATGGACATCAAATAGGAGTTTGGGTCTTTACAACTCAAATCAGAGAAAACACAATGGCTACCACAGCATTTATCATTTGCTTCCATGGGGAAATAGCTAACTGGAGTATTCTGGTAACTCTGGTAAATATTGAATTTTACCAATCAATACAAAGAAACTCTTCTCTGTTCTACAAATGATGAAGGCTTCTGACTAGCTTTTCAGACAGTTTTTTATTGAGAGAGCTGATAAAAAGCAGCATTACCCACATGAGAACATATTGCACTGAAAGCAACCTTCACCCCAGACCTAATAAACTGGATCTTTTGACAAACCAACAAGTTCTACAGGACAGATGTTTGTGGGGATCAGGGAAGGCGGGACTCTGGGAGGACTGTGAGTAGAGGAGACAAGCTCCAGGTGACTGGGTATGCTCACATTTCTTCAAGATTCTACCCCCTTCTTTGACGTGGCAGTTGGGAATCACTTATGAGCAATGGCTCCCCATCACTAGCCCAGCCTGACAGATCTCAGTACTCACAGCTACCAGAGGGCTTGAGGCCCTGAAGTGCTGTCACACACCTCTGGTTACAGTGCCTGGTAGACACACAGACACTTGAATTTAGGACTTTAAAAGTGGGTTAGTGTCAAACCAGAAACTAGATGCTGGTTTATAGAATATCTTAGACTTGGCATCTCACCTTTCACCATCTGAGAGATGGGTGGGAGAGGAACAAAACAGAGGGCACATGTGACCTCTGGATGAACTGGAAACCTTTCAAGGGAGCTGACCAAGCTAACAGCAGACAAGCTGAAATTCCTCGTTGCATATGAGTGAACAATTGTGAGGGTGCATGTTTGTGAGTGTGTGTGCCTGCAGAACTGTGTGTGCACCGGTGCACATGTGACTGTTTGTGCATGTGTTGTATCTGTGCATGTTGTGAATATGTGTATGTACATGTGTGTACGGTTGTGTTATGTGCTTGCATATGCATGTGTGATTGCGTGTGTGTGCACATGTGTGTGGTGTGCATTCATGCAAGCATGGTTGTGGGTGTGTGCGAGCATGCACACATGTGGTGGGGGGTGGTGCAGAGATAGCAAGAAGCAGGCTTAGTGCTCTGCTGATGAGCAGTAACAGATGGGAAAGAAAAGGACAGACCCACTTGATGAGCACAAGGCCTCACACAGAGAGCTCAGAGACTGAGAATACAGAGGCCATCACCAAAATCTACACTCAACGCACAGGCCCTAAGAAAGTAGCCCTAACATGGTTCTCCAAAGACACTCAGAAGCCTGATTCCCCTCCCACTGCTCCTTGGGGGTCTAGAAAAGCCAAATCCTTTGGGTACAGACTGAGGTTTCTCATCAATATCTGTACGGCTTGGGAGTAGCCAAGAGGGGCATAAAGCAGGTGACAGATGTGCAGCTCTGGAACCTCAAGGAGATGCCTCGTGGATTACTTCTTAAGTCCCAGAACCCGGCTGTGCCTCTGGGCCCCTGACGACCGCCCTCCTGAATGCCAGGGCCCTTACTTGGGTGGCTTCTCCACAGTGCGGTAGGTGCTGAAGGCCTGCAGCTGCTGCTGGACGCCAGTCAATGAGTTGGCAAACTTGCGGCTGTTCAGGACGCTAATGGTCTGCTCAATCCAGGTGAGCAGGTCCGAGGCTAGCCCGCTGTACTTTTCAATCATCTTCTCAGTCTCCATGGCGTGGTCAATGACCTAGGAAACCGCCTCTTACTCATTCTCGTCAGAGGGGCAAAGGTACTAATGCGGCTACCAACGAGGGCCATGATCAAGGTGTCCTGAAATGGGGCTCCCACCTCCCAAGCTCTGGACAGTTTGAGGTTGGGTTTGTCTCCTCTAAGACAGAAGTGGTAAACTGGAGGTGGGTAAAGACCTATTTTTTGTGTGTTGTTTTGTTTTGTCTTTTTTTTTAATTTATTTTTTTATTATTCATATGTGCATACAATGCTTGGGTCATTTTTCCTCCTGCCCCCACCCCCTCCCTTGTTTTGTCTTTTGAGCTGGGGTCTTGCTATGTAGTCCAGGCTTGCCTCTAGATCATCCTATTTCAGCCTCTTGAGTTCTGGGATTACAGGTATCATGTCTCGCTGAAGCCCTCATCTTTCACTGATCTTTCTGGGGTTCAGGAATAGCTGCCTCTTCCCCTAATGCTGTAAAAGTTTATCTTGGTACCTGCTGCACCAGGATACCAGGCCCCACAGGGGACAGGGTTTTATTTATTTTAAACTATTTATGGGCATTGAAGACGGCCAGGCACTGTCTTTGCAAAACACGGGGCACAACAAAGATGAATAAGGAACAGGCCCTACTCTTGAGGAGGTAATGACCCAGCAGGGGAAAGGACTCACGCGTGGGTCTCTGCAGAGGGGTGGGTTCCTAGTGTATTGTGGGAGTCTGGGAGATGTGAAGCCACAATAAACAAATCAAGTATGAGCCTGCAGTGGATCCCGTGGGAATGTCCATGAGATGGGGGCTCCTGTTAGACAGGTTTAGACCTGCTTTGGAGTCAGTTCAAGGGCTGATTTTCCAGGGAGCTTTACAGGAAGTGGGGTACAGATGTTCTGAACCCTCATTGCAGTTGGGGGCCCAGAGATGAGGCTCTTAGTCAAGGCCTCAGGCTGGCACTCAGGGAAAGGGTGACACAGTGCTGACAAAACGGTGCAGTACCTTGCCGACACGCTTGCCCTCCACTGCCAGCACCTTCATCTTGGAGAAGTAGTGGTAAAATGCTACCACGTACGTGATGATGGATTTCTCATCAGGGTTTTCTGTGAAGACATCTGTAAGGGAAAAGGTACATCTCAGCACCAAACCCTAAACCAGAAAGGTTAGGTTCCAAAGGTTTAGCCACAATTCCTCCAGTGTGAAGTTCAACCACAGACATCAAGCAAAAACCAACAGGGCAAAAATGGAGGAGTGGAGGGCCTAAATTTTTAGACAGTGACAAAATCCATATTAGGACCACAAATTACAAAAGCAGAAAGAAGTATCCAAAGTCCACAAGGGACTGCCATACAGGCCAGGTGAGGTGTTGGGGACCCACTTGGTATTGAGCAACAGACCCAGTACAGAGCCCTGGCCTGGCCCCATATTCTCTCTGTGCCCACAGCTCACCAGGCACCTGGACCAGCCTCCACAAACCCTGTCAGCCCAGCTCCCTCTGGAATAGTGCCTGGGTGTGGCTTACCTTCTGGATCAAGGAGTGGGATGATGCCCAGCTGGCGCTCGGCCACATTGAATGCATGCTCAAGATTATGCCTGGCATTGGAGTCCTTCAGATTGTCAAAGTCAATCAGGTCAGGCCTGAGGACAAAGCTGGACTGTTAAAAGGGAGTAGCCACGGTAGCCCCATCTCTGGGGTAGCCTCAGCATGAATCAAAGATGCTGGGCAGATGCAGGGAGGTGAATAGGAAAGGAAAATGAGAGACAGAAGAGAAGGGGCAGCTATGGGCATCAGCTTGTGAGGAAGTTGGCAGCAGGTGCGACCAAACTTAAGGGAGGCAGAGACAGTGGGGGAGGTCAAGGGTGAAGGGATAAGACATAGCAGAGGCATCGTTCTCACAGCTTCCATGTTAAGTACAGTGTGCCCATCAGTTCCCAGGGCCCTCTCCTTCCTCTTACCGGTGTTTGTGTATCAGGGCATTAAAGGCCAGGCCATCCTTCCAGCTGGAGGTGAAGTTGGTAACATTGACGTGGGGGTAACTGCATTGAAGAAAAACATTAAGACCTAAGAAACAGATTCTTTTGAGGTCCCAAACAAGTACATGGATTGATGGCTGAGATGCCAGGACAGAAATGAACCTGTTCATTCTTGAGCTGTTTCAACACAAGCAGATACTACTGGTGGAGTGGATCAAGTGGCAGAGGGCCTGCCTAGCAAGCATGAGGCCCTGAGTTCAAATACCAGTATACCACCAAAAAAAAAAAAAAGTGTGTATGTGGGGTACAGCTAAGCCACACAAAGGTGCCTCCATAAGCTGTAGACCATATACACATACACAATATGTTCCAGAGTCTGACCAGAGGCAACTTTGGAAAAGCATACGTATTTCAGGTCTCAAAGAATGAGATCAGGACAAATCTGTATCAATTAGGTTGAAGCTGCTATAGTTCTGGGTGATGATGTCTAGTGCCCCTTGAGGATTCAGGGGAGCAAGGGGCTGGTGGGGAAAGTGGAAATAGCAGGTTTTCAAGGTATACACACCCTGCTGTTTTCATCTGGCACCACAACAGCAGTGCATCCTTGGCTGAGCGTGTCTCACGACCTTCCTGAGTTTGGACAACGATGTCCTGAATCTAAGGGTGGTAGAAAAAGAGAGATGAAATAATATCTGGGAGATTCTCTTCCTCTCCTCTTCTGTGGCCATCCATCCGCAGCATGTGGCCCTGTGGCACCACTACACACTGAGGTCCTGGGTCCCAGTCACCCACTCCCTGTCTCAGTTGGTCAGACAGGCATAGGGATGACTTGTCCATATCAGAGGAGACAGGTTTAATTAGATAACTAACAGGACTCTGAGAATCTACAACAAGATGCCCTGATGCCTCCTCTGGAAGTACAATGCCCCACAGAGTGGTAGAACAAATGAATATGGATTGTTTTGTTTTTTCATTAGCAGCTTGTAATGGTTAATCTTGATTCTCAATTTGATTATACTGAGAGAAACCTAGGAGACTGGTAAAGTACACTTCTGCGTGTACCTGTGAGGGCATTTCCAGATAAGACTGACTAAGAGGTGGAGGAATACATGGCCAGCACCATCCCATAGGATAGAGGCATAAGAATTAAAAGGAGGGGGGTATTCTCTCTCTGATTCCTGGCAGTCATGATGTGAGCTGCTCTGCTCTATGGTGCCCTCTCTACTATGATGGTCTGAAACCTCTGAAACTGTGAGCAAAAGAAATACTTCTTCCCTTAAGTTGTTTCTGTCAACTACATTTTCACAGCAATAAGAAATACACAGTTCCTTTTGCTCTTTCGTTCTTCCCAGTTCTTTATTTAGTCCCATGCACTTGTGGGGTGTAAGATTAGACATCCAGGATCACTAGGATGAGGACTTTAATCTGTGGGTTGTGTGCTGTCTTATTCCTTCCTGACCTCCAGCTTGGTCTTTCTTATCCCCATGTCAGTAGGTGCAAGGCCCTCCTGTCCTTCCCTAACCCTTTCTAAATTTCCTTATGAATAATATGGACCTTGAATTTCAGGTAAGAAAAGCTTCTGAATGAAAAGTATAAAAGCAGATTTTTGCATTTTTTTGAATCAAATTATTTCAAAACTGAGAAGTTACACAAAAGGAGGGGTGGAGATAAAAAAAAATCTTCCAGCAGCCAGCTACTAATTAACATCTACCTTCTCTCTCAAAAGACTACAGCTGGGAAGTTACCCCAAGCTTCATTGCTTTGGGGTGACAGAGGAGATGAGTTCTCCTTCCAATGTTTACTGTCTCATAGGATGGGTTTCTAGCCTCCCAGGATGTGCACAAACACATTCTATTCACCATTTGTAAGGTTCTCATGTCCTGATCGGCTTTGAGAGGGCTCTTTAACTTCATCTGTTCCCCAGGACCCACCTGGAAGCGGAGAATGATGGTCCAGATGAGGCCCAGGACCAGGCGGTGGTTGCCATCCACGATGTCATGGGAGCCCATGTTCTCCAGGTGCACACGCTGCTCCTTGAGGAACTGTAAGGCCTTGTCCACATTCTCCAGGCAGTGGATGCGCATCTTCCCCTTGGTGGGCCTTGGCTGGGAGATAGCGGTAGCACCCATGGGCATGGAGGGACTGCACGGTCACCTCAGAGGTGGCTGCGGCTGGAATAGCTCTTGTCATCAGCCCACCCTCCATCCACCAAACTCCAAGTCTCACAGTCACCCCTGACACTTTTCAACCCATTCCTTTCATCAAAATTCACAGGTTCCCTGTCTCAGCACTCAGTTCTGCAACCAGGCATGGATACCCTTGTGGGTCTGAGTAGGTGCTAACTAGTATTCAAACACAGTAACACAGTGGGCAGTTAGCTGAGCACTTACTGTGTGCCAGGCACAGTTCTAAGTACTACTTACTTTTGGCCAGTGGTGATAGAGTGTCTGCCTAGCTAGAGCAAGGCAATGTGTTCAAACCCCAGTACCATCAAACAACCCAAAAAGACCAGAATACTTTTAGGCTGGTGATTGGTAAATGGACACATCCTCACCAATCAACTTCATCCTACTCCTGAATGCCCCAGCCAGAACCCAGGGGGATCACCATTGATGCTAACTGCATCATCTGGAGGGATCCCAGGGGCAGCCCTTGAGTGCATGGTAAAAGGCAGAAAGAACCTCAGCCTGTAGTTGAAAATGATAGAAGTACATGGTAGCTTTTCATTCAAACTCTGAGGATCTCAGAGTACTTCATTCTAACGTGGAGGAAAGGGAGGCAAAGAGGGTCCTGCCCGAGAAGCTCAAGTTCACAGAAGTAACTTAGCAAAACATGCACCTTCACCCACTTCTTCTTCAGAGGCAACCATACTGCTGAGTGGGTACAACCAAGGGAGCCTCTAATAGAGTGCCACTTGCATGTGTGCTAAAGCATGCAGCAAATTATCTTCCACACACTCTCTTCAATGATCCAGGAGGGATGCAAACTTCTCCAGCAACCCACATATTGTTTTCCACGTGGGGAGCCTGGGGGCTGGGCCACTGCAAGGCAGCTCCAGTTGCCCAGAACCCAGTGAGAATGACAAAGCTCTGCATGGCTTCTGGGAGGAGCATGAAGGTATGGGAGAGGTCTGAAGGACAAGTGCTGGAAAGAGGTCAGACAGTCCAGTCAGCCATATGGATACTTGATTTAAGAATTGATGCCTTGCAGGCCACGAGAACCTGAGATACCCCCCGAAATGCCCTTCCTGAGGAGGGGTTGATGGCACAGGTACAGGCTTTACCAGCATTTCTCCAGACAGCACCTCCAGCAGCTTGATAAGCATCCGCCCATCTCTCAGGTCCTTGTAGAGGTCACTGATGCGGCAGGACACGCGGGCCAGGTGGGAGTTCACCCATTTCGTGAAGGTCTTCTTCTGAACGACTTCCCGTTCATCTGGGGGGAGGGGAGAGAAGAGCCTGGAGTGAGTTCCTGAGGCTGGCAGAATTATGTGACATGGTGCCAAGAAGTTTTACTTTAATCCCAGGGTCACCCATGCCTGGCAGAGAAGGCTGATGTGTTCATTCCTTCCCCTTTGTGGAGCACGCATGATTCCTGGTAACACAGGGCCACAGGCCATCAGGACTAAGGCCATGAAGAGATCACTCCCACCACCAACACTCTGCACCCAATAGCAAGAGACCCTCTGATTCACACGTTTCCTGTTGCCAGGCAGCATATTCTGTACTATTATGCCACTGAATTCAGGTTTCTTTTCCACCCTCCCTCCCTTCTTTCCTCTCTTCCTCCCTTTCTTTTTTGCAGTACTAGAGTTTGAACTCAGGGCCTCATGCTTGCTAGGCAGTTGCTCTACCACTTGAGCTATACCACTAGCTCTTGAATTCAGATTTTGATGCCAGGTTTACCTATCAATCTGTCCATTTACCCATTCAGCAAATATTCCCTTTGTCTGGAATGCTCTCTTAGACTTTCTACTATTCTCTGTCCCTTTTACCTAACTCTCACTCATTATTTAAGATTCAGTGTAAATAGACTTCTCAAAGAGCTTTTCCTGACCCCCTTCCTGAGGTGGGCTCCCCATGTGTGCTCTGATCCCTGCATTTGCATTTTCAAGTGTTAGTTGAAGATAGGTCTTTCCTGAAAGACTGGCTCCTTGGGTCCAGGGAAGTCTGGCTTGTTCACCTCTCCATTCCCAGAGCCTAGAATGGGTACATGGTAGGTCCTCCACTGATACAAACACTTATTCAGTTCTTATTATGTAACCAGACCTCTGCTATGCCTGATGACACATAAAGGTAAAACAAATTGCCTTCAAGGAGTTCCTGGCAGATAAAGGAGAATGATAAGCAAAGGAAGTTAGGATATGCAGAACTACAATCCACACTAGGTTAAGGACCATGAGGCTTGGGTTGGAAGCTATCCATTGCATTGTGCAATCTTTCTTACTCCCACCCTGGCAGGCAGGGGTTCTTAATCTTCAGATCTGCAATGAGGACAAGGTACTCCCACACTAAATCAGCACTGACCCAAACCAAGCCCCTAGCCTGTGTTGTACCAGTTCAGGTGGGAATTTACTGGCACCTCTGTACAAATAAATGCTGGTCAGAGGTTCAGGTTAGGGCTGGAGAGAAGACAGAAGACTGGGATAAGCAAAGAAAGGGGGAAGAATGGAACCAGAGAAAAAGAGAGGTAAGAGTGGCAAAAAGAAGGAAAAGAAAGAGGAGAGAAGACAGAAGGCAGCATGAACCCTCATTCTGTTTGGTTTTGTGAACAGTGTATGACAGTGAGCTCCTGTGTACTTGGGTTTGAAGATTCAGGGCAGGAGCTGACCTGGCAGTGTGGCTGGGCCTGGGGCCCTTTGGAATCCCTGAGGAGTGTGTGAGTGTGTGTGTGTGTGTGTGTGTGTGTGTGTGTGTGTGTGTGTGTGTGTCTATCTGTACATGTGGGGAGAAGTCATAGCCAGGGTGGACATAGAGTGGCCCAGCCAGGAGGGAATGTCAACACTGCTGGAGGAGGCTAAATGTGTGCTCACTCAACTGAGCACAAACCGTGGAAGGGTTGGCTTTTTAAATTATTAAATATCTGACTTAACAACAACAAAAAGAGGAGCTCAGCCAGTACTGCCTCAAGGGTATAACGCTGGCAGTTCCTGAGGCTCACGGCACCAAATTCCTTCCTACTTCATGGCTATTTTAGTGTTAGGAACTCAGCCTCTTTATTCATCTGCTCATTCATTCAGCAAATGTTTACTGTACAGCCATCAGGTGCCAGGCGCTGGATAGAGGCAGGGAATCTAAGGACAAGACAGACTCTCTTATAAATATAACGGGTATTTGAGTCATATATTAGCAGTTCTATGGCAGCCACCTAAACAAGATTTCTAAGAAGAGGAAAAGTACTACTGTGGACTACACCAATCTTAAATAAATGTAAAATTTAAATGGCACTTGTTCATTCTGGGCAAAGTTTCATAGGGAAACTACCATCTTACCCTTTGGGCAGCAGCAAATTAAAACATTTTTGTAATTTCAAGGACTACTTTAGCAAAATGTAACAGAAGTTTTGATGACATGTGGGACAGAAAGCAACCAGATTTATTCTGGGGGATCTTGGGAGTCAACAGAACCAGGTACAGCCCCTCCTAGGGCTTTCCCTAGAACCCAGATCTGTTCTTTCAATCAGATGTGAAAGCTTTGACTAAAGAACTTAAAATTTTAGCCCCTTTAGAGGTGAGTGCCCTGAAAAGCTATAGTCTCTTTTTCCATCCTAGTTTTCCTGCATTTCAGGATACGAACACTAAGATCTGTTTATTTGTGCCTGGCAAAGTGTAAGGACATGCTTTTTAGCTGGGGACACAGAATTTAATTCTAGGCTGTTGGGGTGGCACATATATTGGTGCAGAAATACCCTCAGACCCTAGAATGCTGGAGCTGCAGGTTTAGAGCATGGCAGGTGGCTTCCTGGCTGCCTTAACTTGAAGACTGGGGGGCAATTACCCAGAATGCCCAGCACCCTGAAACACTCTGCAGCGTTGAGACTCGGGAAAAATTCCGAGAGGCTAATGATGATCGAAAGGAGAGGAAAGGCCCAGGGATGTGGATTAATTTGCATGAGCTTGTTTGCTCTGGCTGTTCCAATCAGCATCCTTGGCACACTTACTCCCCCTCAGCCCAGACACGCCTCAGGAGTCTTCCAAGTGCAGAAGAAGTCCGTGGCCCACAGCCAGCTGGGCTGGGAACCCTGGTAGTATGGACAAGAGGGGAAAGCGACTGTGCACCAGGCCTGATGTCTCCAGGGAATCCAGACCATTCTACTGGGACCCACTTGGGGAAGAAGGCCTCAGGAAGGCTCTACCAGGAGCAGGACTTATTTCCAGAATCCTATCCCTGCCCATGCAGGAAAGAATGAGTGAGAATGAATTGGCTCACGCCTCTGCTGCCATTGAACCCAGGGCCTCTCCATTTCTCTCTGCTCTTATTCCTTTCCCTTTTCTTTTCAGGCCATGGCCACCCTCATTCCCCCATGTGTTAGTGTTATCCTAGAATATTAATCTTCCCCCCGATCACCAGGCCCAGAATTATTGTCAGGGTATTGAGATGAGTGACTTCTCTCTTGTACCCCCTTTCAAAGGTTTAGCTTGAAGTTAAAAATAACCATGACACTGAGACCCTCAAATATTCATTCTCTGACAAGAGAGTTCACACATGGAAAGTGTGGCACACAGAAAGCATGCTGTTAACGTGAGCTCTCGTTGCTATCCTCACCACCACTATTACTATGTCCAAGAGTTTGTGCTTAGAAGCTCACGATTCCCAGGCCTCAGGATCTAGTCGAGGAAACAAGACATAAACTCATTAGTTAATTTTGCAACCATGCAATGAAAAATGGCAGTTCATTTTACTAACACAAACACTATCACAGGGTAATGTTAGGTTAGTTCCCAGATAAGTGACACCTATGACAAATGCTTCTGTGGGGTCAAAGAGAAGATATTTCTAATTAGAGTTGTCAAAGGGAGTCCTTGCAAAGAAAAGCACTTTGGACAGGCAGAAGAGGAGGAGAGGCAAGGAAACAGAGTGAGCCTGAGCAGACAAGCATGAAAGGATGGAGGAAGCTTACTCACCAGCTACTGAGTAGCTACAGGTTAGAAGACAACACATGGAAAACAGGTTGTGGAAAATAAGTTTTCAACACATGTGGAAGGGCTGGGGTCGTAGCTCAATTGCTAGAATGCTGCCTAGCATGCACGAAGCCCTGGATTCAATATCTAGTACCATAAAACAAACAAACAACCCAGGGTATGGAAATCCCTAGAATGAGAGGCTTAGAAGTTTAGTGTTAAAGGTTCTGGGTTTGATCTCCAGTCCTAAAAAAAAAAAAAAACGTTTATGGCTAGAGGCTTGACTCAAACCATGGAGTACCTGCCTAGCAAGAACAAAGCCCTGAGTTCAAACTCTAATCCCTCCCACTCCCCAAAAAAGTTTAGATTTAATTCTACAGGTAAAAGAAATCATGCAAAGTGTGGTAAAGGTAATTTCCTGAAATATTAATTTGAAAGGACCCCTGTGGGTTAATAAAAAGACAAAGGGTTTAGATTACATTTTAAAAGAAGTATATAAAATCTAGATAGAGAAAAACGTAAAAGGTTCCTGAGGCACACAAAAGAAAATCTGAACAAATGAAAGGTATGCTGAGTAATTAAATAAAAAAACTCAGTATCATGAAGACTTTGATTTATCCCCAACTAGTGTATTTAAATATATTAATAGTATTTTAGTAGTATATTAATAGTATTTAAATATATTTAAATTTGGGAGAAACTAAATTATTATAAATTATTCAAAAGTTCATTGGAAAAATAAGCAAAGAAAAATAACCCGGAAAATTACAAATAATAAGAGTAATGAAAAGCAACCAACCTTCCCAGATGTTTTTCCTATTAAAGAATAGTATAAACTTACAGGAAAACTGTGTGGGACTAGCATATGAGAGATGTGGAACAGAAACAGTCCCAAGTACACAGAGGCATTTAATACCTGATAAAGGTACATTTCAAATACTAAGGGGGAAGATGGATTATTTAGTAAAAGGTGTTGGCAAAACTAGATAGTCTTTTAGGAAAAGCTAAGTTAAATTCACAATTCATACCCCAGGATAAATTTCATTTGGATCAAAAACTGAAATGCACAAAATGAAATCATAAAATGCTAAAATCAGCTATGGTAGAATGTTTTTTAGAAATAATGCTAAGCTGGGCACCAGTGGCTCATGTCTGTTTTCCTAGCTACTCAGGAGGCAGAGATCAGGAGCATCTTGGTTTGAAGTCAGCCCAGGCAAACAGTTTGTGAGACCCTACCTCGAAAAAACCCATTGCAGAAAAAGGTTGGCGAAGTGGCTCAAGTGGTAGTGTGTCTGCCTAGCAAGAATGAGACCCTAAGTTCAAACCCCAGTACTGCCAAAAAAAAAAAAAAAAAAAAAGTTAATGTAGGAAAGGGCTTTCTAAATATGACACAAAATCTGAAAGACTCAAAAGACTGAACATTCAATCATATTAAAAATTTTTTGCACGTGGAATAAACCATAAGTAAAGGTACTTGCAACATGTATCACATTGGCAATTTTATTTACTATGCAAATACTGCTGTAATTTGGAACCAGAATGTTCTCCTAAGACTCATGTATTAAAGGTTCTGTCTGGTCATCAGTTTGGCACTATTGGAAAGTGGTAGAAATGTTAAGAGGGGCCTAATAAGAGGTCTTCGGGTCATTGGGGGCATACCCTTGCAGGGGGTTATAGGGGTGTGTGTGTGTGTGTGTGTGTGTGTGTGTGTGTGTGTGTGTCTGTCTGTCTGTCTGTCTGTCTTGGCCTGGGGTGAACAGCTTTGCTCTGCCATGTGCTCCCCACCCTGATGTGCTGCCTTACTACAGGCCCAGAGCAATGGGGTTTCATGGAATGAAACCTCAAAAACTGGAAGCCAAAATAATTCTTTTCTCTTTATAAGTCGATTATCTCAAGTATTGGTTACACTGACAGAAAGCTAACTACACAAATGCCTACAGATTAATAAGGAAAACAATAAAGTAATGTGAACAAAAGAGTTAACAAAAGAAATTATAAGTTTCTTAAATATATAAAAAGTTGTCTCAGCTACTCATAATTGAAGTATAAATTAAAAGCATACACACATACACACACAAAATCTAATACATAGTCTTTAGTTTGAACAAAGTAATCATAAAAGACATTTGTCTGGGAAAATTTGAATATCAAGTAGGTATCAGGTTATGTTAGGGAATAATTGTTAATTTTATTAGGTGCAATTATGGTATTATGTTTAGGTGAGAAATGTTCTTGTTTTTAAGAGATATATACTGAAGTAATTAGGGTAAAATATCACAATGCTCTTTAGTTTATTTAAAAATATCTCACCCCCCCCAAAAAATAGGCAAGGAAATATGCTAACAATTAATAAATTTGGGTGATGGTTCATTTTACATTTGCCTCTGCTTTTTTTTTTTCCAATGTTTGAAAATTTTCACATTAGAAGTTAAAAAGTAAAATTAAAGCCAGGTGTGGTGGTACATGCTTGTAATCCCAACTACATAGGAAGATCCAGGTCTGGAGTCAACCTGGGCAAAATCTCAAGACCCTATCTGAAAAACACACTAAAATGCAAAAGAACTGGGGGTGTGGCTCAAGTGGTAGAGCACTTGTCTAGCAAGAGAGAGACCCTAAATTAATCCCTAGTACTGCAAAAAAAAAAAAAAAGGAAGATGAAAGTACAACAAGATGCTATGTTTCACTTATCAGATGGGCAACGAGCAAAGAGTCTGATAAAATATAGTGTTGGCAAGGATGAAGAGGGTGTAACTGGGGCAACCTCTATGAGAAGCAATTTGGCAAGACCAGTCAGATATATAAACACATCCTTTTGGACCTAGTAATTCTACTTCTAGAAATTTATCCTACAGATATACTTGTACATTGCAAAATAATCTACATATAAGTTTGGTTTTTAAAAAATAGCTAAAGATTGGAAACAACCTAAGTATCCACTAATAGGGGACTTACTAAATTAAAATTTTATGTTCACACTATGGGGTGTATACAACTGTAAAAACAATGAGGAAGCTTTTTTATGCATCAATATTAACAATTTCAAGATATATTAGATTTTTTAAAAGTATAGAACAGTACACAGTTATAAAAACAAAACTGGGAAAAAAAATCCCAACACAGAGCATTAATTTAGATATACATAAACAGTCCTGCAAAGATACATAAGAAATGGTTAACAAAAGTCATGGGGAAGAACTGGGTGCCCAGAGTACTTACTCATCCTTTTATAATTTTTGAGTTTTGAGTATACATATTACTTCCTCAAAATAGAAATAGGTACATTTTCACTTTTTAAAGAAAACATTAAAATGTTTTTCTCTGCTCCTCTTTCCTAGATAGCCTAGTTCCTTTTGTGTTTGCTTGCCTTAGGGAATTTTCACCAGGCAAAAATCAGAAGTGTCTTTAACCACCTGAGCCCACAAGTTAAGTGAAAGAGAGAGGGGGGAAGGTGATGAAGCAGAAGCACCCCTTGCACACGAGGGGACAAAAAAAAAGGAGTGAGGTGTGTGGTCCTGAGGCAGAGCAGCCAGGTACACTCTGCCTTTCCAACCTCCACACAGCCAGCTGCTCTCTGGGTCTTGCCCTCTGCACATACACTGCCTTCAGTGGCTTAAAGGCATCATGTCTCCCTCACCATCAAGGCTCTTTTCCTTTCTCATGGCACAGCTTCCCCAGGCTGGCTCTTCCTTCAATGTCCCTCTTCCCTTCTTGGCAAACAGTGCACTGGCCCTTGACCGCATCCATTCTGGTACCTGCTTCACTCACCCAGGAAGTTTGTAACCAAAAGTCCCCAGTGGAGCTGTTTTAAAAATAGCTTGTTCTTCAACCAAATGGTAAAGTTGAAATATCTTCTCTTTGGAATCTTATTCTCCCATTTTGGGGTTCATCTATTTATTCCTCCCATGACTTCCTATAAAATTCCTTGAGCACGTCATGCTTATCCCTCTTTTCTCTGTTAGAAATCTAATGTCAGGAATAGAGAATACCTGGGTGCCAGTGGCTCACGCCTGTAATCCTAGCTAATTGAGAGACTGAGATGGAGAGGATCACAGTTCACAGCCAATCTGGGCAAATAGTTCTTGAGACACCATCTCCAAATTAACCAGAGCAAAATGAACTGGAGGTGTGGCTCAAGTGGTAGAGTGCCTGCTTTGCAAGCTAAGCCCTGAGCACAAACCCCAGTACTATCAAGGGAAAAAAAAAAGAGAATAGAATGGCTTAGGTGGTACAGTGCTTGCCAGCAAGTGTGAGGCCCTGAGTTCAAAGCCTTGGCACAATCCCTCCAAAAACAAAACCAAAACAGAACAGCAACCTAAATAATCAACAACAGGGAGTCATTTAATATTTTTAGTACACTGATGAGACTATCAGAGGATTGTAAAACTTTCAATGAAAAGAAAGGATATAATTCATTTTAAGGGAAAATCCAGTTTATCGAACTTATATAAAATAATGTGACTCATATAAAAAGAAAAAAGATGGGCTGATGGAATGGCTCAAGTGCTGAGCTGCCTGGCTAGAAAGTGTGAGGTCCTGAGTTCAAGCTCCAGTGCCAAAAAATAAATAAATACATAAACAAGCAAATAAACAAATAGAAAAGAAAAAGATAAAGCTGGGTTATAAGACTGTGAGTGATATTTCTTTTTGGTTTTGCTTAGCTATATTTTCTAAAATTTCTGCAAAGAACATATATTACTTTTAATAAGAAGAAACAACAGATGTTATAAAGAAGGCCAGGATATAAAAGTACATAAACGCCACAGAATAAATGATGAAAAGTCAAAAAGTAGCCTTCTTGAGGAAGTTTGCATTTTAACCAGCTCTTAGCTTAAACCTTTGGGTAGAAAGACAAGTAGGGGAAAGGCCCTGTGTGAGCCCCAGGGAGCAGCCTGGGAAAGGCCTGAAAACAATCATTTCACACTCAGCCCAGAATCTCTCTCTTCCCCTGTCAGGAAGCTAAGAGCTAAGGGAACCAGAGAGCCATGCTTTAACTCCCATGAACTTGTGACAAGTCTTAATGACACAAAAGCCAACCCATTATAAAACCTGGCATAGGGGTAAACCCTCAGCAACACATCACAAATGATGTTGGTGGCATGAATTCTATTTCTGCCTAGCTACTTTGGGAGGAATTTCTTTTTTCTTTTTTTGTGGTGCTATTAGGATTTGAACTCAGAACTTGTGCTTGCTAGACAGATGCTATACCTCTTGAGTTACACCTTAGCTCAAGGAATTTCTCTTTCAACCAACTTTCAGCACACTGGTACTATGAACAGCTGGAAAGTAGTTCCTTTGCCCTTAAGGGTTTATAGTCTATCTATGATTGGTTTTAAGATAGAACTTTAGGATGCTTACTAAAAGTCTGAAAATGCAAAATGTTAGAATAAAGCACCTGAGACTGACTTTAAAAGTGATCAAAGTTGAAGATGAGGAGGCTGGTTAACTCACTTGGGATAAATTAATATAAGAAAGCTCCTAAGTTCATTAAAATAATAAGTTGCATATTCGCTTATGTAGACAGATCTTCATAATACATTAATTGAAAAAGCTCTAAAATTATGTTACAGGTAACATTTTAGTACTTATACATATATTCAGTTATACATCTATAGGAATTAAACTATCTATAGATGACATTTGCAGTTTTTTTTTCTGGTGGTACTGGGGTTTGAATTCAGGGTCTTGTGCTTGCTAGGCAGGTGTTCTACTCCTTGAGCTAAGTCTCCAGACCAATGTGAGAAATTTACAACCTTTCCTATATTAAATAGATGTTCTTGTTAGTAAAAATGTTTAAGAGATATAAAAGCAATCACCTTATTGCTTTTTCAGTAAAATAGGGTGTTTATATATTACAACAAAAGAAAATGGGTTATTATAGATCAATTTAAAAAGTTCTTTAGTCTTTGAAGATGGGTGGTTTTGACCTGAGTTGTAAAGATGATAACTGCTTAGGGAAGGGGTTGTGTGTCTTGTTCAAAGCCCCTCAGTGGCAAGTGTGTATGCATGTGCGCATGTGTATACATGTGTGGGTGTTTTGGAGGTCATAGTGAGAAGCAGCTAATCCAAAGCAAAGCAGCTGAAGGACAGTTTAGGGAATTTGAATTTTATACGAGAGGTAAAGAGGAGCCTGGTGGTTCTTAAGTAAAGCAGAACTTTACCACAAATGTGTTGGAGGACAAAGATTTGAACTGCCCTGAGGAAATGGGATTGGACAGGGAGCACTGGAGTCAGGGAAACTAGTGCAGAGGTAACTGCACAAGTCTCTGCTTCAGGTGACATTTCAGCTCTGGAAATGAAATGCTGGGAGCTGATCTGGAAAAGATCACAGAACAAGGATCAGTTGGTCCTAGCTGGTGACAGTATCTGGCAGATATAAGACAGAAGCAAGTTCAAGGTTTTAATCAAAAAGCTCAAGAGGCTGGTAGAGGAAGGAACAACAGGTATCACAGGTGGAATATGAACAATAATGTAGGACTCAGGATTACTCAAAAGAGCCTCAGTGCTGGGGCACAAACAGCACAGTGCTGATTAAAACCCTGGGCCTCCAGTCCTGCCTGCCCATGGCCTGCCTCTATGGCCTTCCTCCCTTGTAAAGGGGAATGGACACAACTCTTCCTGCCTACTTCACAGGGCAGCCAGAGAGTCACAAGATAATCTTTCCATGGGGAAAGCACCTGGAACACAAAGCAGCTGTGCAAATGCCAGGTGTTTTTAGCCTGTGGCAGGCTGCCGGCCATTGCTACTTAGAGAAAGTACATTTTCTGGGGATGGAAGGTGGAAAAGTCAAGATGGTCCAGGATGTAGCCTCAGCCCAAGCGAGAAGTCAGTGATTCTCCAGTATCCCTTCCCCTAAGCCAGGACCCAAAGCTCCACCATTCAAGATAAAGTGACACTGTCAGTGCTGTCCCATAGGCAGGCTTTTCAGACTGTCTGAGCTGGAAGTGCCATGGCATCATCTAGGTCAAGTCCCTAGTGGTCAGGTGAGGAAACAGAGGCTCTGAGGAGCAGAAAGTGGCTCAGCCAGGATCATGGACTATAGCAGCAGGAAAACAGAAAAATGATGCCCCTGGAGTGGACCACTTTCACCCCACTTGTGACTACCCAGCTAACTCCAGCTGTCATCTCCTGGACTTCAGCACAGTCTCCCTTACTTGCTCACTTCATTGAAGTCAGAGTGCCCTTTAAGCCCCAAATTTTAACCATGTCACTTTCCTGCGGAACGTACTTTGTGAGCTGGGAGCAACTCCGGCCTTCCAGCCTTCGACAGAAAGCCACAGCTCCTGGCTTAAGTCTGGCTCCTCTGGGCTGACAACTCCCTCCCTTTGAACTTCAACCTGACATGCCATTCATGCAATTAATTCCCTCACACACTGCTGCTTCCTGCTGGGACTGACTTTACACCAGGTCTTGCAAAGCACTCTGGAGGTACCGTTCCTCTCTCCAGCACTGACTCATGCTCCAACTCAAACTAGCTCCTTGGATGTGAGGGCAATCTGGCTGCGACATCTGTCACCCCATTGATCGCCAGGGTTGATTCGGCTGATCTGGCTGGCTAGGAGGGTGTCCCCTTCCTCCCTCACCACTCCATGTGCGTCCCTCCCGAAGCTGCGCGCTCGGTCGAAGAGGACGACCACCCCCGATAGAGGAGGACTGTTCTTCGGTCAAGGGTATACGAGTAGCTGCGCTCCCCTGCTAGAACCTCCAAACAAGCTCTCAAACTAGCTCCTCCTTTGGATGGTTTGTTATAAACTCATGGTTTCCAGAAAGCCTTCACAGCATTTGTCACAATTTGTCATTGTGCATGTGTTTGTACATGTAGACAGATACATGTATGCTCATTTGAGATGCACCTCTCTCACTGGACTGTAAGGTGAGATTTCCTGGCTGGTCCAGTTTTCAGCATCTGAAGGCCAAGGGGTTTGGAGGCAAAATGCTCCCAGAGACCCAGCTGCTGCTAGCCTTCCTTTTGTTCTCTGTCAGTAACATCATAAAAAGGGAAAATGAACAAAATGAACAGATGCTCTGAAAACAACACCCTTGGCACCTCTTCAAGTAACCACCATGCAAGAGGACCTACAGGGAGCAGGGAGAGGGAGGAGGCCTGGTGTCAGAGCTTGCCCTTAGGAACAAAGCTGACGACCCACAGAAATGTCCCAAAGATAGAGGAGGCTATTAACATGGCTTTTTCAGACTGCACTGTACAGGGTGGGAACAAAGTCTTATTATTAACCTCTGTGTATTAATATTTGATAAAGCTTCTTCACAATGATAGATAGCAGTCATCCATAGAAGGGAGCAGCCCCATTCTGCAAGGAGCCTCAAAGGGGGAAGAAGAGCTTTTGTCAAGAGGAGAGAGGAGACAACAGAAGAAGGCATTATGTCCTGGGCAGAGGAGATCTGGTCTGACCACACAGGGCAGGTGGCATATTGATTTCATGTCTTGAAATCTGAGGAAAAAAGTTTTAAATCTCCCATCGATGACACCATCTTTGTTCTAAAAGGTAGCTGGAGAGATGCTGCACCATAAGAGCTGATGCCTTGCTCTTGGCAGCTGCTTCTGAATCTGTCAACTTAACAAGCTGCCAAGAAGCATCAAACCCCTGCCCATGCACTGAAATCCTGTTCCCTGGAGGAAGTCATGCACCCTCTAGACACAAAGCCTTCCTAAGTCACTGGACACCTGGAAGCAGCAGCATCCTGGTACAGGGAGAAGAGGCCAAGCATCTGTTGAGAAGCCTCTTGGGACCTTTGGCCACCAAGATCAGGGAGCCCATGCCTCCCTCTCTGGGGAGCCTCTGGGCAAGGAGAGTGGGCAGGGAGCATCAGGGTCTGAGGGCCACCATCCCGGGGCTCTGCTGGTCATCAAATTTAACCTTGAGGCCTGAGCACAGTGGGTCAGGAAGATGGTCAAGGTTCAAAGTGGCAGTAACTATGTGCTTCAGAGCACAAGGACACCACCTGCAGTGCCCCAGCTGCCCTGTTACTTTCTTTGATTATCCACCCTCATCTTTCAGCCTCATCTCACTTCCAGGAAAAAGGCTACATAGAATGCAGAAAGGATGCTCTCCTCATTTGAAACATTCCTGGTTCCCAATTTAAAGGCAGATCAGAGCAGCCTTCACGATGTCACGCACTTGGTTTTAAAAGGAAAGGCTCTTTAGTTTCTCTCAGCAATTGCTCAACAAAGAACAAGAGAAAGACTGAGACAGAACACGTCAGTCCTCTCTTCCTCACAGGCCCCTTTCAGGAGGCTCGAGATTGCTCTATGAACTACAACCTTTGAGATGCCTCTGTACACCAAGGAGCCATAAATCATGCCGTGGGCGGCACACAGGATGTAGGGATACCAAGCCGTGTGCATGCATAAGGCAGGCGGAACAGGAAGGAGGAAATGCTCTTGAAGAGAGAAAGGGGAGGGAGGCTAGTACACAGGGTTCCTCTTCCAGGGCATCTTTCTGTTGCATTTCCCTACTCTCTCCTCTCTTAGCTGGACCACATCTGCCCTGAGACATTTTTATCCAAGTCGCTGAGGTACATAAGCAGGTGCAAGGAGGGGTGCACGGTCAGGCCTCCTGGGGTAAGGAGACACAGTATAGAGGGCAGCATCTGGCTGGTAATTCCCTGAAGCCTGCAGTGCTGTATTCCTTGTCCAGATGGCCAGACATCATCACTAGTGGCTCCCAGTACAAAAAAGGGGAAGGAGAGGAAATGGGGTTTAAGTGACAGTGAGGGTGGCTCTAGGAGACCTTGGGAGACTTCCTATTGAAACATAAAGGATGGAGGCTTCTGGAAGGACAGGGATTCAAGCTTTTCCTCTAATCCCTTAAAGCAAGCCCAAGCACCAGAGACAGTCATATGGCCCCTGTTCAGGAGGAACCTCAGGCTATTCATCACTTAGCCCTGGAAAGTGCTGCCAGCCAGAGACTGCCTAAAATCTGCTCCGGGATCTAGGGAAAATAATCCTGCTGGGCCCCTGGTCCTCCCCTTGGCATTGTCAAGGTCAAATCCATCCTCTTCTATAAGTTTCTTCCCCAGCTCCCCCTTCACTTTAGTCAAGCTGACTCCATATTTTGAATTGAAAGTCATTCATTCTGGACAGAGGTCCATTTTTTATATGAGGACAGAATAACCAGCTGGCTTATTTATTTAGACCCAGGGAGGAAAACCTGCAAATGATATGAAAGGAAGAATAAGGAGTATTTCTTTGGGGCTGAGAGAAAGTCAATTTAAGAGGCAGAAAAGATACAGTCTCATTAACCTGGTGGTCTTTGAACCACATGTTGCTAGACAGAGAAGGACCTAGAAGAGCTGCCATGCCAGGAAAAGCATCTGACAAGACCCATCATCTCTGGTTTCTTGGGCCCCTGTGTCACCTAGCTGGATGGTAGAGACACTGCTAAGGTCTCAGACTGGACAGTCTTACAGAAAGAAAGCTGCACAGAATGGGTCTTCATCCTTATGGGTGTAAGTTCTGGGAAGCCAAGAGCCAAGGGCTCAAAGCCCAATCCTTAGCCTAATTTCCTTGGCTCCTGGCTTTTTTTCTTCCAACCCAGCCCTTCCTAGGCAAAGGACAGTGGAAGTCAAGGAGGAAGAAATAGGTCCTGGAAACAGGTCTCAGAGTAACTGGGACAAAGACTGAGCTTATGATCTTAGACATAGGAGGTTGAGAAAGGACACAAAGTATTCATAGGAAATAATATATACTATTAATAGCTATCATTCATCTAGTTTTTTTTTAGTATTTTATTATTGATAAAATTTTTTATAAGTTTTAACTTATGTGCTCTTCATGACAACCTTGGGAAAGCACTACAATCCAATTTTATATAGTAGGAAATTGAACCAGTGATGTTCCATAGTAGTAGAATTACAGGTGGAATCAGGATTGTGACATTTTCCCCCTCACCCTAGACCTTCATAGGGCTGCGCACCTTCTGGGCCTTAATATTCTTATGAGTGGAGAGTAGTGGTAGAACATGTTGACGTGATGGCACCAGAAGCTTTTGCTTCCTAAGGCCCCTGCCTGTACTGCTAAGGTGGCCCCAAAGGCAGTGCGGAAGAAAGTAATATCAACAAGTTAAAACTGGGGAAACCTGACACCTGCCCCTTCTCTTCTTTGTCCACCCAGTTGAATGAGTCTATCTGGGTAGACCTTTGCAAAACTTTAGCATCTAGCAGAGGTCACTCTGAGTAGACTCTCAGGGAAAGAAGGTCAGCAGAATGCTCAGGTTGTTTGTAAAAACATTGAAAACTATATGTTTACTTGTTACCCAGATGTTCTGAAGCATTAAAGGTCCCCTGTCCCTCAGGGCCATTCAGATCTCTTGAATTTTTTTTTTTTCTTTTTTGGTGGTTCTGGGGTTTGAACTCAGGGCCTATGAGCTTCAGATCTCTTGGTAGGTAAGATGCTCACACATTCTCAGTGAGGAATAAACTCAACCAGGCACAGCCAAGGTTAGCAAGGGCTCTTTCCTGATCAGTTAAGATTGACCATGACATTTCTCGCATGACGCCCGTTTGTGCATGCCTCTTTAATCTGTCTCCATCAGTTTCCCCCACAGCTCATCAGACCTAGTTACCATACCCACAGGCCAGCTGGAAAAACCCTCAGCCCTTCTGCCTGTCTGAATCACACACATCCTTCAACTCCCAGCTCAGTGGCTGCCTCCTCCGTGAGCTATTCTGATTTTCTATGTATCTCCTCCTTTGCGCTCATTGCTGTTTAATTTATGAGCCTTCCCCACAGTTCTCCTTTAATTCTACTCATGCTAATTAATTGTGGGCATAGTTCATTTTTCCCCTAATAGATTATAAACTCCTTAGAGACAGACGCTATATTGAATTCATTTCTGTGATTCCCCCTGCCCCTCACTCCTTTCATGTCTGGCTGAGATTTTAGTTTTAAACTTAGTAGGAGTATAATAAATAATTTTTAAAATGGGATTTCCCTTGGTGTCAAAGAATCTGCACACAGGACAGTCCCACTTCTCATTCCATCCCTTGGCAAAACTTAGGGAACATGGTACCCCTGTTCCTCCCCCTGTATCCTAAGGGTCACCACTGCCAAATCCAGCCAGCATAGAGATATAAAGAAGGTAAAATCAGACTGATAAAGCCAAAGGTTTCACTTTAGCTTGGTTATTCAAAAAGGTTAAAATTACATAGGAAAAAGCAAGGAGATACAACTACTACATGTCCCCAAGGAAAACCAAGGAAGGGGTTTTTGAGGTCAGGGAAGGTGATACAGAGATGACTGAAGAAGAAAGGGAGTTTCCTGTAATGATTAGGACATGGAGGGTGATGGCTGAAACAGGAGTGGATTCCCTATCATGACAAAGGAGATAAGATGCTACATTCCCTTATGGAATAAGAATCCCGGATACTCCTGAGTGAAAGATCACTGTGGTTTCAGAAGGACCCAGGGCTGTGCTCATGCCTCAAGGTCAGCCAGCAAACATGGTATCTGGGCATGAGCTGGAGGGAGGGAAGGAGGAAGTAGATCACCATGAACTTAAAGCAGGACCCTAAGAGACAGTGGAAGAATCACTCCAGAAAGTATTAATGGGAAAGGTGATTTTCTTATGAGGCAGAAGATAAGAACAATCAGTGATGAGATTCAGGTCCAATCGGGGTTGATGACAGATAGATCAGATGAAGGAGCCTCACCCTGAACTTTGCTCCTCCTCCTCCATATAGTTCAAACTTCATTTATTGGCCAAGGACTTGGAGGGCAGAATATAGTTACCCTGAGTCAAGTTTTAGGGAGACAATAGTCACAGGGTTGGTAGAGGGGGAAAAAAAAATCCCAACAATCAGATCTCAGCCAGCAGGGGGAGAAGCTTTTTCTGCTACAGATGTAAGATTCTCTCTCTCTCTCTCTCTCTCTCCATCTATCTCAGTCTCTCTCTCTCTCTCATGCATGCACAGAAAGTGAGCGAGAGAGAGAGAGAGAAAGAAATCTATTATCTACTATGAACATCCTTAGTACAGATCTAATTCCAGCTTAAAGATGAGAGCTTCCATCCAGAAAATCCTCCTTCCTGAGGCAGTATGGAAAGGATGCTATTTGTTCTCAATTTCCTTTTTTCTTTTGGGACCACAGAGAAGACACTGAGAATTCCTCTCTTTAGGTCCAGGCAGGAAACTGAGGTGCAAAGCAGACTCCTGGCACCTGTACTTGGTTGCCAGACACTCCTTTGCCTAGACTTTCTCATACTTCTGACTGGCTGCAGAACACTCTGGACAGACCCCACCTACAACAACCTCAGCACTTCCCTGCCTCTAAGAGGCTCCTGGAAGGAAGTAGGGGATGCTCAGGGAAGGGCTGTTGGAGCCTGTGCTTCCTGGGAGTGGGAAGCAGCCTCTCTGGGCTAGACAAACATGTCTCCATCACTGCCCTGCCAGGGCTCACCCTCTTCACCATAGTGAGGTGAGGCATGAGCTTGGGGATGGTGAACATGCTCCTTTAACCCTGTGGCCCCCAGCAGTACCTGCCAAGGCCTTGATCCGGGACCTCTCAAAGAGCCTGGCTGAGCTGTTGTCATTATCCAGCTCGTCATCTGGGGCATCCCAGCGGGCATTGATCCGACTGTATGGTGGCTGGTTGCCCACGTTTTCAAACTCCGTGGCCGATGTCATGTCAGCAGGCTCTTCTCAGCAGCTCGCCTGCCTCAGTCTTCATGGAAGAGTCCCTAGGGGACAGTGACACAGTCAGAGGGTTAGCTCCCCACCCCCTTGCACTTTTCTTAGGGGAAACTTACTCGGAGCATTTGGCAGGAATGGATCCTGATGGGAGAAGCATGCTGTGTCATCTGTGGGGACATGCTTCCTACCCAGGGTCTCTGGGTCGCGTGTTATAAAATATTGCAGCAGCAGCAGCAACAATAACGGCAGCTGTGGCAGGGACGGAGACCAAGAGCTGCATGCAGCAAGGGTCAGGACGGCCGGCAGGTGGAGACATCAGTTGTAGCAAGCCAGCTTCCTTCCTCTAAACCCTCTACCACTGCCTGGGGAGCAGCGTGAGAGGTAGATCTCTTGCTAGCTAGAGCTGGTGGGGGATGAGTAGGGAAAAGCAGCCCCCATCCTCTGCACTGAGGCTGGGAGCCAGCCTGGTGGAGGAGATGGGGAAAGGCTGGGAGAAGAAAGAAACTGGAAGTTGGCCGATTCTGACTCAAACAGGAATGAAGACTGTGAGCATCAAACTGCAATGAATGCGACCAGCTCTGGGCAGCTGCCCCTGCTGAGCTGGGGAGCTCTTTCCTCACTGAGGCTGCTCAAATACCCTGGGTTCTTTCCTGTAAGCCAATATTTAGAGAGCTGAACTCTTGTTTTTGCGCTCTTTGAAGGGGGACCAGGTGCTGGGACAAGGTCTTCTGTTGAATCCCAGGCAGGCCAAGAAGCTCCTAGGAGCCTACTGTCCTATAAAGACCATCAGCAGGAAGTGTTAAAGTTGATAGTGAGGGCATCCCATGGACAGTGGAGTGCTACAGTAAGGTATCTGTGCAATAAGCATGGGCATCAAGAGTATGTGCTTATTTTTGCTTGCTCATTCATCCATCCATCCATCCATCCATTCATGCTTCTCTCAAATATGTACCACGCCCCAGTGAAGTGCTGACACGGTGCCGGGTACTTCAGAGTAAGACAAGAAGGGCCATATCATTATGGAGCTTATACGTGGCATGGGTGACAGACAAAAAAATGAGCAATTGAACTAAGCTGCACTGTATGCCACACTGGGAGAGAATGGGGTATGATGAGAGCTGGGTGCCAGGGGAAGGGAAGTTTAAGGTGATTGCTAAGTGCTTTCTAAGGAAACTTAGAGATACCTACAAGGGATATGTGGAAAGGGAAACACAGATATTACATGTTCTCCCTCATAAAAGGAATCTAGACCTAAAAACAAAAATGATGCATGTAAAACAGAGGGACTGTTTGGGGGTGGAAATCAGCAGGAAGGGGAAGGGTGAGAGCAGAGGGTTGTGGGGGGGAGGTGAGTGTGATCCTATACATGTATGAAAATGGAATAATGAAACCCATTAAAAATTGTTTAAGCCAGCCATGGTAGCTCATGCCTGTAATCCTAGCTACTTGGGAGGCAGAGATTGAAAGGATGCCAGTTTGAGGCCAGCCTGGGCAAACAGTTTGGAAGGTTCCATCTCAACCATTACAAGCTGGGCATAGTGGTGCATATCTGTCATCCTAGTTACTCAGGAAGCGTAAACAGAAGGATTGCAATCCAGGCCAACCTGGGCATAAAAGCAAGACCCTATTCAAAAAATAACTAAAGCAAAAAGGGCTTGGCCAAGTGATAAAACCCCAAGGCCCTGAGTTCAAACCCCGGTATCTCACACACACACACAAAAAAAATTAAAAGGAAGGGATGGGGTATAAGAAAGAGTAATAGAGGGGATTAACTTGATAAAGTATATTATATGCATGTATGAAAACATCACAACGAAACCCTTATGTATAATTAGTATATGCTAATTTTAAAAGGAAACAAAAAAGAAGATAAAAAGCAGTGTGAAGGTAAGCAAGAATACAGCAAGACTGAGGAAGCTGAAGAATAACTGGAGGGCCAAGGAGGATCTGGGGAGAAAAGTGAGCCATGACTAGCTTTTCTCAACTGTCCCTGCCATTCAGGCATCCCTCTGGGAACTTACAGGATTCCAAAACCAAATTTGTAAAAGAGACAACGGGGGTCCACAGCCTTCACATTTAAGAGAGCAAAAAGGGGCTAGGGGTTGGGGTAGGATGAAAAGCAAATGACAAATGTCAACAAGTAGTGAACCACACACATTACATTCTCTTACACTCACTACTGTACACATTTGGGCTCACATCCAACACATAGACACACACCCAAGTGGGCACACACAGAGGAAATGAAGCATGCTCACTAGGCAGAGCATAACAGCAGTGCTACTGCCCTTATTTTTCACTCAGTCACTTCAGACTCTTTTCTCCCCACTCTGATGAATCAATCCCACCACATCCCTTTGAGGTAGGGCAGGAGCCAGAATTACCCACCCTCATTGCACAAGGGGGAAAGCCCAGGCTGAACATAGGACGAGGCCTCTCCAAGGTCATCTAGGGAATTACTACTGTGGCTTAGACCAAAGGCCAAACTGTAGCTCAGTTTATCTCCCTTGACCGGACGGGTTTTAAGGAAGCAAACAGGGAAAGAATATAGCCCATGAGGGCATAAGACATTTCCCACCTGCCAGGACTGGGCAAAGGTGTTTGCCACTCAGGGGAAGGGAAAGTGTAAGGTAGGGAAATCAGTCATCACCCAAACACAGCATGCCTCACCCTCCTAGGCCTGTGCCCAAGACAACCCTTGTCTCTGAACAGCATGTCCTCCTCCATGAATGGATATGATGCTTCCAGGGCTGAGATTTCCCACTCCACTGGGAAAGATTCTCCACTCCCCTCACCTTCCCTGGCTTCCCTTAAAGTGCCACTGGTTCAGAGATCTGAGCCGGAGAGGGACTGCTAGGCTGACCACCTCCTGCAGGGCCACAAGCCTGTCCAGAAGCCCCTGAGAAGGGCCGAGCTGCCAGACACAGGAGGTGAGGTGAGATCAGCCCCTGAACACAGGAGGTAACCAGACCCTGGCTCACTCTCTCCATCCTGGGCTATTTTTAAGAGTGACCGAGAGAGGCCCAGGCTGCAGGGCTCGAGAGTGAGATTACCTTAGCCGTGGCTCCGTAAATAAGTCTGCCCCAGAAAGATGAGCCTGAGCAGGCAGACCAGCAGAACCAGTGTTGAAGGTAAGATTGATGGCCCTGGGTGCAAAAGAGCAGCAACTCGACAGCAATTCATCCTGCTTAAAAACGCCATTCTGCCTATGACCACGGCTCACAGAAGGCAGCAGCCAGGCAGTGGCTCTGCTAGGAACATGAAAGAACATATATGTGTGTCTGAAATACACAAGCCTAGTTTGCTTGTTTGTGAAAGGGCCAGGTCCCTGAAGACAAACACCAAGGAAAGAAGATTCAGATATAAAAAGTAAGGCCTCGTCTTCCTTCCACCCTCACCCTGTCTACTCTAGCCCTGGCCCAGATGGTATTTCATCAGTGTCAAGGGATGGTGGGGTTGGCCAAGGTGTTCAGGTAAGGAAGCTCCCAGAGGATCAGGTGTACAAGGCAGACAGGAAGAAAATAAGAAAGCTGTTTTCTAGATGTATCTGAAATCAAATTCAACCAAGTGCTTTCTCAGTGTCACCCCTGTCTATTTCTATTACTGTCAAAATAGGCTCTTCAAAGGCCTGACAGTAAAGACATCACTGTAACTAAAAAGAATAGCATATGTTGAGGGCTCATGGGTATGTGGGTGGGGAGGAGACACAGAAATGACATTCAAGTTGATATCAGAGGGAAATTTGGAAAAAGAGGATCTGATCATGTTTTCAAGGATATAAAATCATCTGTGAATCTAGAGTGGTCCTCCATGAGTCATGGGGGACAGCAAGTACATGGTATGAGATCTCACACCCCTGTCAGAAACCCCAGGAAAAACAGCATACGAGATAGTTGCTTGTCCGTTCATTTTCCCAATTCATCATCAAGCTCCCAAGAAGTCCTGCCCTTATGCCACCAGACCTCTTGTCAAAGTGTTGGTGAGTATTCCCTGGTCCATGTGACCCCGTGCCAAGGATCAGCCACCTGTCCCATCCATTCACCTGCTTGTCTAGAAGCTGGGCAGTCCTACCTTCAGGGTCACCCTTACCTATGAGCTGCCACCCCTGTTACCAGGTTATAGTCTGATTAGCATGGATTCCTAGAAACTTGTCCCTATATAGCTCAGTACTGAAAAGCTCACCAGAGTACAGAGCATCTGCTTGCCAAGGGAACATCTACTTGGTAAATAGATTTCACAGTATCACTAACACTACTTACAGCCTCAACCTTCACACATGTCCCAGAAACCCATCTGTGTCTAGATTGAGTGTCAGACCTCAGAATCCCAGCCTCATGTGCTATGCCCAGCTCATCACTGGGGCAGCAAGGAACTGAGGAGGTGGCTGAGTTGTGTCTCATGTCAGCCTTCCCATAGTCATGAGCAGAAGGGATGCTCATCTCTTCAATCTCTCGGCCAGACCCCTAGGGCAAAGTAACCATCATCTCCTTCTTCTCTGAGTCCCTTGAAGATGCAAAGCAACAATGTGCAAATCTACTTTAAATGAGAATATATTAGGTGATGTTCCTGTTCCTTAGTGGGCTGAGATGTAGGCTGATGCAGCAGCTTGGACCCTGACTTCTTTAAACAGAATCTAGACTCACACTGTACATTTGTTTCTGTCTAGCTGTATGGTTTGCTCTCACCTGCTTTCTAGTTTGTCCTGCCCTTTTGCTACCCCAAATTTGTTATTATGGCAACCCAGCTGAGGAGATTGCATCCTGAAGTTCCCCTGGTAACTCCTGTTAGTGCATCACCAATGAGGGGACATGTCCCTGTGTTTCCACTGATCGTAACTACATTGTATATTCACAGACACATTAAAGAACAGTCAGACACATAAATATACACTCACATGCATGCACACACTCACCAAAACAGAGTTAAGATGCCATCACAGATGATTTACTCTAAATCTTTCTGTAGTCCTAACCTCCTTCCCACCCCATGCTAGACTTGTCCCTCCCTCCTCAAACCGGCCATCTCCACCTAGAAATTATAGCTCAGTCTCAATATGGCTAAGACTAAGCAGAAGGCTCTGAGAAGAAGATACTTTTCTCTCTCTCCCCTAGCCCCTCAACAGAGTAACCAGCACTCCTTCTTCTTTCCTAGGTCCCTCAAAAATGAGAAGCAACAGCAAAACAGGAGCATTTCAGCACTGTGGGGAGGTGGTGAGGCCCAGGTCAGCATGCCACCTGTGAGTGGCCTTTCCAGCAGTTGGAAACCATCAGCAGTGCCTGGACAAACCATTCCTCCTCCCCAGAGCACACTCTGCTTTTCCACACTCTACAGTTCCCTTCCCAATCCAGCCTGGCCACTAATCTGTCAGCTACAGGGTGGGTTGAGGGTTCTTAGAACCCCAAAATTGCTCTCCATGGTTGCCAATACCAAGGATCCCTAAGCATTTGCAATGTCCTGGTCATTTGTACCCACTGCTGTTTGGTGAGGCCTTTCACAGACCCTTATGCTTCAGGTTCTGTGACTATGCAGGGGCTTCAGGCCCTCAGGTCCCAACTTGTCTACCCTCATCATGGAAAAATCTCCTAATAAGAACTGGCTCCAGTTATGCTGCAGCTGCTGGAATAGGGGTGGGGTGGGAGCTTGGCTCCAACAGTTCTTACAGGGATTTGTCTGGGAACAGGTGCTACTCAGCTCTGATACAGGGATTGGCTCATCAGCCCTCTGTCTCAACAACAGCATCTTTCAGCACCTCACATCCTGCTCAGAGGCAAATAACAATAATAGGCAAGAAGAAAAGAGGTCACTTTTATATGCAGGTTGAGCTTCCCTAATCCAAAAATCATAAATCTAAACCACTGCAAAATCTGAACTGTTCTGAGCACTGACATGATGCCACGACTAGAAAACTCCACACCTGACTTCATGTTATTGGTCAGACAAGCTCATACTCAATAAAAATGTTGAGTAAAGTACCTTCAAGCTATGTATATAAGGTGTACATGAAACATAAATAAATTTCATGTTTGGACTTGAGTCCTTTCCCCAAGATACCTCATTATGTATATGCAAATATTCCAAAATTGGGGGAAAACCACCAAATCCAAAACATTTCTGGTCCCAAGCATTTTGGATAACCCGTACATAGTTCTTAAGGATTATCCTCTATTGGGATCACTAGGCTTAATATTTACTTTTACAGAGAGCTATTACTGCCCAGTCCTACCTTTTTTGATCTCTCTGAACTCACTTCTTTCAAGATTAACACTTAATTCCTCTCCCAAAATAAGTAACATTTTGTAGCAGCGGAGTTGAAAAGTTAAATGATCAATTTCTCTTCTATCCCAAAACCCATCACAACTTCTCTCTTCTCTGATGAAAATGATAGGAAGTAGTGAAGTTTCAACATTGTAGTGAGATCTTAACATTGGAAATGGCCAAGAATAGTTTGGAATAATTAATTTCAAATAATCACCAGCTACTTCTAGTGAAATAATTGATTCAGAAAAGATCAAAAATTAAAACTATTAGATAATAGGTTGATAGGGGAAACTTTATAGTGGAGGGACCAAGTTCTCAACATCTGAATTCACTGGTGAATGTTAGGGTCACCAAGAACAGGACAATGAGACATTGTACGCCTCTTAATACGATGTGACATGAAGGACATTATAACCTGCAGCATTCTTGCACAAAATGTTGAACCTTCATATAATCTTTATAGTTAATTTTCAATTTTCAGGAATTACAGGATATTGAGAAACATATTAAATGAGGAAGCAAAGAAACAAACCTAGAACGTGGGATACTATACAGACCATACCTACCTACCTATTATACACACATACCTATTATAAAGTTTAATCTATAAATTATGCACAGCAATAGATCAACGTAACTAGTAACAGAATAAAGTAACCATAACAATATAGCATAATAAAATTGTCATCACTACTCTTGGTGCTATTGAGTAAAATAAGAGTTACTTGAACACAAGCACTGTAATATCTCATAGTCGATTTGATAACAGAGAGGGCTATTAAGTGAAAAATGGGGGGATAGCATATACAGTGTGGATATGCTGGACAGATGATGATTCATATCCAGCACAGGACAGCAGACTTCATCATGCTACTCAGAACTATATGCAATTAAAAACTTACAAATTGTTTCTGAAATTTTTCATTTAATGTTTTCAGACTGTGGTAATCATTGGTTACTGAAACCATGAAAATTGAAGGCATGGAGAATTTTCTCAGAATCTGGGTGAGGTTACCTTTAGTCTCCTATCCAGACTGACCTCCACTTCTACTGCCAAGTGTAGTGGACAGTACAGACGGTCTCAGAGAATGCTGGTGATGATCTACATATTGATTCCCTTCTCCAATATCACTCTTTCCCCCTAGCCTCATTGTCATTGCCACGTGAGGCCAGATTCTTACAGCCCTCCCTCTTCCTATCCCTAAGATCCTGGGTGGAAGATGAACGCTCAGCTTTATCTTCTTCCATCTTCTTTTAGTACGCACAAGTCCTCCCATCTTAAATAAAGCTCCTTGACAACCTGTCTCTACTCCCTTTTTGAGCCAAACTTCTTGACAAAGTTGCTAAGGACCTGAACAGGTAATTTAAAGAAGACGAAACTCAAAAGGCTAAAACCCTGTGAAGAGACATCCAAGCTTGTTAGTGACCCAAGAATGTGGATTAAAACAAGAAGATGACACAAGCAAGCATTAGTGAGCTGAAGAATGCAGGGTATAAATAGTGACATGGAGAAAACATGGATAAGAGCAGTGTGGACTGGCCCAGCACAATGCCAGGACCTTGAAATGGGCCAAAAATCTACTTGTTGAATAAAAGGTTGAGAAGTGGGAAATGCAGAGTGCTGCTCCTGAAGAGGATCGAGAGTGGTCTCTGCTTAGGACACACTGTCTGGAGGTCAAGGTGGCAAGGAGGCTGGAAACAAGACATGTGGCCATAGTGCCAAGGATTCATCATCAACATCAGTGTTATCACTGTTGCTTCTGCTGCCTCAGCCACACACTCCCAGCTGATTCTTTCTGTTGCTGGACCATGTGGCAAAAGGGATGGGCAGTGACATTGGGGCTGAGCTCCTATGAATCTACACGTCTTGAAACCCCATAGGGCAGTTCTGACTCAATCCCCGCTGCAGCATCTTCACCCACAGACAGATAAGAGCACACCCTCTCACCCCAAACTCTATGACAGGGAGATCCTCCCCATTTTTTGGAGCAGTCTTTCATGTCCCCTTCTTTATGTCACAGAAATGCCAGTCACAGAATGGTTTCTATTCCAACATCTCTGCCATACAGACAAAAGGAGTTATTTTAAAAGTCTAACCTTTAAATAATATATAAGTTATGGGTGCCAATTTAGTTATTCATTCATGTTGGAGCCTTTACAATAACTAAATTAAAGTAATCTTTTAGAAGTTGCTCAAGCTTGCAATGACTGCTGAGGGAATGGGTGTTGGCCAGGGGTTTTTCCCATCCCCAGCCAGGGCACTGAGCCTGACTCTGGGGACATTTGCGAAGGTGTCTGTGAGGGAGTGGCAGCTCCAGTCTTGAACAGAGGCAAGTGCAGTCTCTTGGGGCCTGGCAGAGTCAGTTCCTGCTGTGCACAGTCTCCCAGGATGTGGCACCTGTCTATTCAGGCTCCACGGATGAGGAATCACCAGCCACTGGCTCATGCAGTCATGGGGCAGCCCATGGTTCTGGCTGTTTATAGGACCATGGAGCAAAGCCTAGGGTTCAGAAGGAACCTGGAACTTAGTAAGACCTTTGTGTATGCTGCTATACTGCATACCCACACTTCCAAACTGTTAGACATCATTGTTGTTATTGCTGCTATTGTATCCCATCCTGACAAAATAAAAAACCTAGGCTGAAATCCTAACTTAGGCCTAGAATTGTATAGCTTTCTACAAATCATTAAACCACTCTGCACCTCAGTTTCCCTGTGCTATGGTGGCAGAAACTGTTGGGGCCTTCCAGTATCCAAATTCAACTCTTTCTGCACATACAGTTCAGAGACATTTCCAGTCACCCTTGTGGTTAGGTGAGGCTGTGTGACTGAAAGAGCAAAAGTGACATGCACCAAGGTTTTTGAAATAAAAACCTTCCCCATCATTTCCTTATTCTTTTCCCTAAGTTCCTAGAACCTAGAGGGGTGCAGCATAAGAGAAATGAACCTAACTTCAGGGAGGCTAGTGGAGTACAAAATTTCCCCCAATTCATACCAGTTTACTCATCCATGAGGTAAGCAAGAAATGAAACTTCATTTTGAAGCTCTTTATTAGCAGTCAGGGTACCTAATCAGTACTCTCACCACATGTCACATAAAATTGCCATGCAGATTACATGAATGTATATGACATTGATATATAGACTGTACAGCAACATACAGCACAAGGTATTGTTATTTACAAATAACACACAGTATCAAGTTTGTGAGTTTGATCAATATACTCTCATGACAAAAAGGGTACAGTAGGTAGAGTTTATTGTCATTATCCCATCTTCTCTTCTGTGACTTTCTTTCCCTCTTATCCATCTTCATGCATGCATGGTTTCCTAACCTACCTCAACATCAGTTTCTTTCACACAGTTGAACAACCCAAGCAGCACTCCTTCTTCAGACCTACTGGCCATCTCCACTTCCAAACAAAATTGACTTGACAACCTAATTCCCCACCATGGTAAGCTCCTCAAAAGGAAGGGTGCCATTTTCATTTTGGAGGTCCAGAAATGCCATCCACAGAGCAGGTATTCAATGGGTACATGTTAATGGATAGAACATAAATACATACCCACATTCCCCCATGGGACACATTTGCAGAAGGCCTTCAGGAAGTATAATACCTTCTTCAAAGGACACAAGAGAAGGTATAAAAGAGGTAGGTTCAGAGCCAAACCAGGTGAATGGTAAGAAATGGTTGGTCAGACAGGCTACTTGGTACCTTTGAATCATGCAAAGGCGGCAACTATCTACGGCAGCTACAGAGAAAGCCAGCTCTGCCCTATCTGTCCCTGAAAGGGATAGACTTGATAGAACTTGCATAAGAGGCAGATGCTGATCAGGGAGAAGGAACTGTCCAAGGTTAGAAAATATGGCACAGAGAGTGTCAGAATGAAGCCCAGAGTTTCTGCCTCCTAAAGTTATAGTATGACCTCTTAGCTTCACTGTTGATGTGTCCACAAACAGGAGATTTGGTGAATTTTCCAGTTCTATACTAAGAATCAAGACTAGAACTCACAATTAGGGTGGCACTATTTATTCATAAATTCAATAAATATTTACTGAACACAGTACCTAAGAACCATTAAATACTTAGCTATAAATATACTAAAATGTGGGCAAGATCTATAGGGCAAAAGCTACAAAACACTGAAGAAATAAATCAAAGATCTAAACACATAGAGATACACCATGCCTAAAGATTGGAAGATCCAAAATGGTGAAGGTGTCATTTTTCCAAAAACTGATCTACAGAATGCCAATCAAAATCAGCTTGCCGATTTAAAAATTCCTGTGGAAATAGAAGCCAAAAACATTCAAAAAGAAGAACAAAATGGGAGGATTCACATTATCTGATTTCAAAACTTACCACGAAGTTAGTTATCAAGGCAGTAAAGTATGGCAAAAGGACAGGCATACTTATCAATGGACTAGAATAGAGTGCAGAACTAGATAGATGATCAATTGATTTTTAATACTAAGAAAACTAATTTGTTTGAAAAATAAGTATTTGCTAGTCATTTACCATGAATTTGATTTTAAGTGCTTTAGAGAAGGATCCAAATTGCAGATGACAAAAGACTTGGAATAGTCATGGTTAGAATTCTGGGAAAATGTTTAGCAAATGACAGATCAGGTGATTTTTGACAAGGGTGAAAAAGCAACTTAATGGAGAAAGGATATTCTTTTTAGCAAATGCTGCTGGAACAATTAGACTTACATAGGCAAAAGCAATGAGCATTGACCCCATACCTCATACCATACACAAAAATTAGCTCAAAGTGGATTATAGATTTAAATGTAAACTTAACAACTATAAAAACTTCTAGAAGAAAAAACCTTAGTGATATTGGGTTAAGTAAAATAATTTAGACACACTACCAAAAGTATAGTCCATAAAATGTAAGTTATCATAAAGAAAAATTTGATAAATTTGACCACCAAAATTAAAAACACCTGCTATTCAAAAGATATTGTTAATAAAAAAAAAAGATATTGTTAAAAGAATGAAAGTGCAAGTAGTAGACCAGGAGGAAATGATTACAAAACATGTATCTGATAAAAAATTTGTATTCAGAATATACAAACAACTTTCAAAACTCATTAACAAAAATACAAAACCTCAATTAAAAAGAATGAAAGGTTTGTAAAGATGCTTCACCAAAAAAAGATACATGGGTAGCAAGTAACACATAAAAAAATGTTCAATATCATTTTTCATTAGAAAAATGCAAATTAAAACCACAATGAGACACCACAATAGGTCTATTAGAGTAGCTTTTAAAAAATTTGATAATAACAAGTATTGATCAGGATGCACAGAAACTAGAGCTCCCACACATTACTTATGGGAATGCAAAAATATTACAGCAACTTTGGAAAACAATTCAGCAGCTCCTTACAAAACTAAATATGCATTTACTATATGACCCAGCAAAAAATTCCTATTTAACCAAGAAAAATGGAAACTTATATTCACACAAAAACTTCTATGCAAATATTTATGATGCCTTTATGTATACTGACCAAAAATTGGAAACAAATGGTACCATAAGCCATCATATACCACCAACTGGTATATGGAAAAACCAATTGGCACATTTACAAAATGAAATATTGCTCAATAATAAAAAGGAAAAATAATATCTACAACATGGATGAATCACAAATGCTAAGTAAAAAAAAGCTAGACTCAGAAAGCTGCATGTTGTGTGATTCAATTTGTATGACGTTCTGGAAAAGACAAAACTATAGGGACAGAAAACAAATCAGTGATTGCCATGGATTAGCTTTGGGGAAAAGGGTGATTAACAAAAAAAGCATGAGGGAGGACTTGTGCTGCTTTCCTCCAGCCTCTCCCACACGGAAGTCTCTAATCTTTCTCCTGCTTGCCTTTCCTTTCTTAATAAAAATCTGTGACTTTGCATCTCAAAAAATAAATAAATAAAAATAAAAAACAAGCATGAGGAAATTCTTGGCGGGGTGGGGAGGGTAGTTTTGGTGGTGGTTATACCACTATCAAAACCTATAGAAATGTATGCTAGAGGGCTAGAGGCATGGCTCAAGGACTAGAGCACCTGTCTAGCAAGTACAAAGCCTTGAGTTCAAACCCCGGTACCATCAAAAGAAAATAAAGAAAAGAAAAAGAAGAAATGTGTGTTAAAAAGAGTGAATTTTACTGTATGTAAATTACATTTCAAGAAACCAGAAAAACAAACAATAAAGCTAAGAATATAAATAAAGATAAATAAAAAGACCAAAAAATGCTTATAGAACACCTACTACTTGGCAGGTTCACTGTTATTAACTGCTCTGACAATAATCATCTAAAATAATTACTATAATTTATTTTTAATTAATGAGAGGGTTTTCCTGAGGAAGGTACACAGTAATGGGGGACATAAATGTGGTACAGACATGAATTCTGACCTCAGATTACCTGAGATATCAAATCATGATAGAATAAGACAGAATTATGGAAATGTCAAAAGAGAGGCATAAGTAATGTGCCATGGGATTTGAGGCAGAAAATAATTAAAGCTAGAGAATCAGAGAAGTCTTCATAAAAGAAACAGTTGATAACAGGGAGAGGTGATTTTTATTGTTCAATGCAAATGATGTTTATCAGAAAGTTTTCTCATGAAATTTCTCTTTGATACTTCTCACAACCCTGCAAGACAGGTGGGAGATGTACTATTAACCTCAACTGCAGCTAAACAAACACAGAGATCAAGTTCCTTGCCCAAGACATGGGTGATGGAGCCAATGTTTGAACTCAGGTCTTCAGAGAGCTTGGTCTGTACTCTGTTCCCTGACACACCCATCCAGAAGCAAAGCTCTTCTCATAAGACAGACAGAAACTTAATGGTCTACTTCCACTTTGGGATCCCTCCATGTGAATCGGATGCTCCCTGCTTTTCTGGCCATTGAGAATGCCCCAAAGACTAACATGCTTATTTGAGTCTTTGCTGCATATGGAACCAGGAACCAGCAGATTGGAGGCTCTGTGGCATTGTATAGGTTCATGGTTTAAAGGTCTCAAAGCATCTTCTTTAAATACAAAAAAAAAAATATATCAATCAAAAGCCTTGGAAGGTGCAGGGTAATAATGACTGCCTTAATGCAGGGTCATAATCCAAGCCCTGAAATCCCATTCCTTGTAATGTAAATTCAGAAAGCCAAAGTTTACTCTTTGGAGGGACCAATTCCCACAAAGAACCCTGAGGCTATTGCAAGGAGCCTTCTTATGACCTAGAAGAAGCCCTACATTCACATGCCTCCTCTGGCCTAGAGGAGCCATGGCCCAAGGGCCCTTTGCACCATTCTTCCACACCAGGTACACATATACTGAGCTTCTGGCACCTGTAAATGTGCCAAACACTGAACTAGACAGAAGGAAAAGCAGGACATTGTTGAGCAATCCTTCTTTAGGGAAGAGACCACAGAGCCAGAGAGCTGTAGTCTATGGCCTCTCCATTTTGCTGTGGTTTCCATCTTTTTTTGCCTATTATTAACATAAAAATAACACAAGACACTACTGCTATGGACATCAATTAAACATTTTCTGAGTAGGTGCTATATATGTGTTCCTAAGATGTTCTGTCCTTGTTTTCAAGTAGCTTAAAACCTGGAATGTTCCTGATTGGAAGAGCTAGAGAAACTGCCTCTTCTCCATGTTCTGGTTTTCTCACCTGGCTAACAGGGAGAGAAGTTCTCCAACTGTGAAGCTGTTGTTATCAAATATTTACTGACAGCTTACATCATACCAGGCGCTGGACACTCCATCACATGGAATCCTCAGAGCAGCCCCAAGAAAAAGCCCCTTTCATTATCTCCTTTTGATAGGTCAGAAAACTGAGACTGAGAAGGTTCAATGACATGTCCTAGTCAGTCAACCTGTGACAGAACCAGGATTCAAACGCAGGCAGTCTGGTTCAGAGTCCCCACCCTCAGCCACTGTGGTCACTGCCTAGTCAGTGACCAGCCTGACCCAAGTCCTCTGGAGGAAGAAATGTGGAGATCAAAGGAGTGGAGAAGTTATAAACAGTTTTTAAATCATCTGAGATGAATTCTTCCACATCCAGTTCAACACCAGGCAACAAGAGCATCAAGAAAGGCAACAGGAAAGAAAGCTGATCTTCACTGGGAGGCCCAAGAGGCTCTTTAGGGTCACAGCTAATCCACACCCTGGGATTTCAGAACACGAACACACCAGGTCTCTAGCCTGCACCAGATCCATGTTTCTTGTGAGGGTCAATAAAAACCCTTTCCCCCAAACAGTCACAGACAGCAACATGGAATAATGTTCTCAGGTCAGACAAGAGGCAATCAGAAAGGAAATGTCCATGTCCACCACCCCCACACACCCCAGCTCCTGTCTTAAGTTCAACTTTAGTTTTTAGGGTCTTTCTTTAACATAGCACACATCCACCTATTTGTAAAAGGGGAACTCCAGTGCCTGGAACTAAAAGAGGGTTTCTAGCAAAAGGTTTTCCAAGGTGCTTTAGTCTGATAACACTCTTCCTCCTATCTGTTAAAGAGCGCGGCAAATGTTATCATTTGGAAGCAGATGGGACAAGAGTACCCCTAATTCTCAGCACTGTAAATGGACTACCCAGAAACTCCTAACTGGACAGCGTGTCAGCGCCTCACCTATAATCAGACTGAGCTGTTGCAAAGTAACCGAAACCACATTCCTCTCTTAAAGAGGCCAGATTCCAAATAGCTGTGTGGAGTGGGGGCCAGCAAGGGCTGCTGAGCACCGGCTGTTCCTAGGAAGGCATGTGTGTGTGTGTGTGGCCAGGGTGGTGGACACATAAGCCAGGGTAGGTCATTTGAAAGGTGTGGAGAAGTGAGTGGTCATTGCTAAAATAGTCTGCAAGCAACTCCAAAGTGCCTGCCATGCCTCAGCATCCCCTAGCACATGGTAGCAATACTCTTCCATTCGGCAAGTGCTTGAGCCAGTTTCCAGAAAGAGCCAGAGGGTAGCAATGCAGGGCATTTAATGCCAGAAATAGTAGACTAAGATGACTTTGATCAGGGGAAATGAACATGCAGTGTTTTGCAATGGTGCAGCATGTCTGGAGTTAGACTGCCTGGAGGTAACTCTGGACTTAGCCACTTAGCTGTGTGGCCATAGGCTACTTACTTAAACCTCTATTTCTTCATCTATAAAGTGGAGTTAATAATAGCAATGCTGTTTGGATCAAATGAGATAATACATTTAAAGTCCTTAGAGCACATGGCATACAGTACAGGGCTATTAACACTGCTCTAAGTCTCAGGAGAACAAATTGTTAGCTCCTCTTTGTGCCTCAGGTTCTCCAATTATAAAAAAATAGTAACTATTTCTCCTCTGATCATAGCACTTAAAAGAAAGACATGTAGAAATAGATTTTCTTTTTTACCATCAGAAGTATGTAATTTAATGTTTACACAGCACCTACACAGGTAACTGGCCATCTTGCCCAGTCTGGGAACCTCTGTGTAGAGCCCCTAAGTGTTACATGTCAGATTTCTTTTTTTGGGGGGTGTTTTTTTTTTTTTTTTTTTTTTGGTGGTACTGGGGTTTAGAACTCAGGCTCTCACACTTGTGAGGCAGGCACTCTACCACTTGAGCTACTCCACCAGCCCTCAGATTTCTGATTAAGCAAGCAGCCTGCACTCTTCTTCACACTTCTCAAAGTTTTTATTTTATTTTATTATTTTTTTATTTTTTGGTGGTACTGGGGTTTGAACTCAGGGTCTCATGCTTGTTAGGCAAATGCTCTACAACTTGACTCACTCTGCCAGCCCCTTTTTTTATGCATGTTGGGTATTTTTGAGATAGGGTCTCTTGAACTGTTTGCTGGGACTGGCTTCAAACTGCAATCCTCCTGATTTTCTACCCCCTGAGTAGTTAGGATTACAGGCGTGAACCCCTGGCACTCAAAGCTTTTATGAGTGGTAGAGCTCCTGCCTAGCAAGTGTGAGGCCCTGAATTTAAACCCCTATACAGTCAGAAATTTAAAAAAAAAAAATCCTGCAAGTGTGAGGTCCTGAGTTCAAACCTCAGTACCACCAAAAAAAAAAAGAAAGAAAGAAAAAATTTTGCCAAAGCTTTTATGGTGTCAGAGCAGACAAGAGGAGGTATCCATTCCCCCACCATGATGTAAAAGATACATCCCTAGAGTGACGCTCCAGGGAAGAGTGCAGATCAGTCACATGATTACCACTCATGATCATCATCTTGGTGCCCCCTTTTTTTCCCTCCAATGGTAGGAAGGAAGATGCTTTTAATCCATTGGAGAAAAAAAATGAATGAATGTTTGCCACAATTCTTCACAATAAACAAAGCAGTAACTTTCTTCTTTTCTTATTTTACTTGGTCACAGCTCATCACAGCTCCCTATTTTCATCACAAATCTTAGCCTGTGATGCTAGAGAAAAAAGCATGTGTGTGACATTCTGTTTTAGTGAGTTCTGGCTTCAGGCTTGCTCTGATGGCTGCCTTCTTTGGACAAAGGCCATCAGCTGTCAAGCACACCTGAGGACATGAGCTCTGAAAAGAGAGGATTTGCACAGAGAGGAATTCTGCTTGGCTCATCTTGGCAGCATACCTCCCAGACCTGTTGGCAGGTTTGGAGAAACCATCATCGGTCTCCTTTACATAGCATTCGCTAGTGGGCCTTGACCCAAACCATTCCATGCTCATTCAGAATTTGTCCATTCTTTTGGGTGGACTGTAGGCATCTCACCACCACCAGTAGCTCCCATCCCAGCTGGACAGAGAAGCCTCAGGATGAACAGTATGTGATGGACTTGCTCTTCAAGAGTGGCTTAGCAGGAGTCATGGAGTAAAAATGGTGAGCTGGAAAGTCCACTCCGTATTTTTATACTCTTTTTGCGGGGGGCAGTATGGGATTTGAATTCAAGGCCTCATGCTTGCGAGGCCGGCCCTCTACCACTTGAGCTGTGCCCTCATTCCTTTGGTTATTTTTGAGATAGGGTCTTGAATTTTTGCTTAGGTTGGCCTGGACTGTGATCCTCCTACTTAAATAGGAGGGATGATGGGCACACGTCACTATACCCAGCTTTTTTGTTGTTATTGAGCTGGAGTCTCACTTACTTTTTTGCCCAGGCTAGCCTTGAATCTCCCAATCTCCACCTCCCAAGTAGCTAGGATTGCATTTCTGAGCCACTGCACTCGGCCTGTAATTACTCTTGACTGCCAGAGAATAAATGACCCAGTTGTGAATTATATATCTTTTCACAATGCATAAGGCCCCAACACACAACAGGAATTTGTAGACTATCCTCACTGAAAACAATAACAACAATCATATTCAGTACTGTGTAGCACCACACTAAGTGCCTGATATATCTAATCTCCTTTCATTATTGGTATACTCCTATGAGTGCTTTTCACTTACTCTATCTTATAAAAGTAGCCACTGAAGGTTAGAGAAGTTAAGGAGCTTCCCCAAGGTCAGACAAACGTGAGAAGCAAAGGGTAAAGTGTGACCTACACCCGCCTGAGGCTGGTCTGACAGCACAGTTTTGGGATGAATTGCCTCTAATGATAAATTCTAACTTTGTTAACAAACCAGTAATTCACATTAACACTTTAGCAGGGCTAAGAGTTTCTTTCCTTAGAAAAAGATGATAAGGCTTCCCATAATACCTCCTACTTATAAATCAGATTTACTATTCTCCTCCCCTGCTCTCTACTCTGTATGTGTATATATATATATATATATATATATATAACAACCAAACCTTTCTAAAATACATCCCAATCACATTCCAGGGACTTCACTTGATCTTAGTGTTTAGAAAGATGTCTGGCTCCTGTTCCTTGTGTGACCACAGGATGCTGCTTCAGAAATGGAGAAGGAGCTGCTGTTCTCAAAAGGCCCTAGTGTTTCATGTCACTGATTCAACCAGAAATAAGACACAGAGTCCTGTGTCCTTGAGCTGTCACTCTCAAACTACATATAGTATTCTGCTGTTAAAGACACAGGCAGCCATGGAAACGGGTAAAATGCTAGGAAATGAAAGATCAAAGGTTATCCATAAATAAGCCAGGCTGGGACTGCCCGTATGTAATAAACTCCTCCTAACCCCCTGCCTCATTATCTAGGCATGGCAGAACTGGCCTGCTCCCTTTACTTATCTCTGTGTCCTACGCGGTTTGCTACACCCACTGCATGTCGACATCCTTATCAGAGAATATCCACTTAACAAGTTTGTGCCTTCGAACAGAAGTAGCTTTTAGCCCGCCAAAAGACTGAGAATTCTGTGTATGCCTTACTGGTACATACATTACGAACACATACACAGAGCTCACAGATATTGCACTGATGCTGACCATACAGCACCAGAGGCTGTGTGTCTTTGGAAACTGCAAACCTACTTATAAGTTATGGCCTCAGCCCTTTCATAAAATACCTGCCAATCTCCTCATCCTCATCAGCTAGAAAATGAGAACAAAACTTGCTAGACTATGAGTGATGATTAATTCATTCCAAAAATATCTTCTAAGCACCGTGCTATACTCTCAAATGTGAAGTTTTACCACACTGTAGGATTCTAGAGACAAAAAGCCAAGGGTTTCCCCATGGCCCTTTTGTGACAATAGCATTAGCAGACAGTAGGATCACCTAACTTACAGATTTTGACAGCATGAAATAATCATTTTTAGGGATCAAAAGTCTTCGTATATGTCTCTGACATTGTAAAATGATGAATTCTGCCACAGGCTCATCTACTCTCTTCATTTGGGAGTTAAGCTTCATTTGGGAGTCATTTTGGTTTTTAATGTATGTAGGTTATTTATTTAATAATTAATTAATAATTTAATAATTTATTAAATGTATTTCATGTTCAAGCATTTGGGGCCAATATTGATTTTTTTAAAATCCTCTTTACATTTTATGCCACAAGTAGGTAGACCAAGGAGTTTAGATAAAATTTGTAATAACTTCTTGGTTATTAAAAGATTGCAAACCATTACCATAAAGCACAGCTGCATCAACAGCCTGAAGCACATACAGAAACACTAGACGCTACGTCCCTGTATCACCTGTGATCAGAATGAAAACAGAGAACTGTTACTCCTGACTTGTGGTAAGTAACTTGATTATAATGCATCAGGATGACTGGAATTCCCATCTCCCTACACAGAGAAGCCTGATCTCAACCACAGAACAAAGACTGTACAGTAATTAAACACCCTACCCCAGAAATGGAGCAGAGAGTGGACTTGGTTCTCCATAAACCCTTTGAAAGTGTCAGAAAACATCAGGTAGGAGGGGCCTTGCCCTCAAAACTGGAGAATGGAATATATGGACTGTGTGTACAAGGCTAACAGGACCTTACATTTTGCAAAAAAAATGCTTGGTAGACAACACACAATTGCATAGGTAAGAGAGAGGTGGAAGCCAGACTTCTGGCAAAGAAACCTGAATGCACAGGTTGGCAGTGTTTGTGGCTACATAAAAAGCACAAAACATAGATGTATGCACCTGTGTTGTGACAGCTGACTGACTCAATTAATATTTATTAAGCACCTGCAGGGCTCAGGCCCACATACTGTGGGCAAAAAAAGAGTATCTCTTCCTTCAAGGAATTCACAGCCTCCTTACAAAAAAGACAATGGCAGGGTAAGTATGATCAGGTACTGTATGGACCATATACATTCATGGCTTGTTTAAATGAAGTCTAAACATATGCCAAAGGTAGTGTTGATCTCACTGATCCTTCACATTCTTAGATGCTGACAACAGAAACAAGTCAACTCAACCAGCACATTCCAATCTTCTCTGGAGTTCTGCTGACAAAGTGAAAGGGAACATCAGAAGCTTCTGCCACAGCTTCAGAGCAGCAATGCATCAGCAGCATGGATGTCAAGGTGAAGGGTGGTCTTCCTGGCCCACTGAGTCTCAGGAGCCAATCACCTACCTATAGTGTTTCCATCCTTATAATTCTTAATAGTCACAAAAGTCACTTATTTATGTGTACAGTCACTTCAGGATTGACTTCCCCAGTTTTTTTTTAAAAAGCTTAGCAGCCTCAAGATTGATGAGTTCTTGCTTCCACATCTCATCCTGAAAGCACTAGAAAGTTAAAGTGGAATAAACAGTGGTCCAGCAGGCCTATAATGAAAACCCAACTAGGATGCTGGTCTCCTCTCCTAAAAACACCAAATCCTGGCCACATGTATTCCATCCTCATGAAGAAAAGCAGGCAGAACATATATGTAGACAGCCCTCTTCCAAGTACAGTATAGACTTTCAGGCTAAGAGGACCCTAATGTGGGCTTCTAAGAGGCAACTTTCCAACCTGTGTCCAATGAGAATTGCAGGCTATGTGGATGAGAAGGGAAAAGCCTATTCATGGGCTGGGGGTGTGGCTCAAGGGATAGAGCACCTGTCTAGCAAGTGGAAGGACCTGAATTCAAAGTCCAGTACCACCAAAACCAAAAAACCTATTCATCTATCCTTCAAGCACCTGCCCAGGTTGGCTGCAGATCCTCTCAAGCTATACTGGCTGGGTATCAGAACTTCAACCCTTATGTAGAAAGGTAGGGCCTGGTAGGAACCACCAAATTCCTAAGCTGAAACAGCAAGCAGCATACAAGGGAGTTCTGAGATGAGAGCATTTACCACCATGAGACACCAAGCCAGCTGGTGGGAAATGCTGACCTGCTATATTCTCTTCCTTTTCTGGCCAGATTCTAAATAAACCACTTGAAACTCACTGCAGAGTACATGCCTAATGGAGCTCCCTCCCTTTGCTGTGGCGTCAGCCAGCACAAACCTACTCTTGGCAAGAATCATGCTTTAGTTTCCTCGATGCTCACAGCCCCCAGAGCACACCCTCTCCCAGGTAAGGCAAGAGAGGCACCCCACACCTTCATGATCAGGTGATCACAGGCATCCTTCACCTTTGAAGTGCTTTCCTCCTTCTCAATTGTATGTTCATACTTACAGTGATGAATCATCCAAGGTCACTCTTAAATATCTTCCGATAATAGAGGAGTCCATGATCCTGTTTGATAATTTCTTCCAGTGACTCATGGGCCTCACATTTATAAGTTTTGTTTTGCTTTCACTCCTTCACTGCCATTTAAATCTACTTAAAAAAAAAAAGTAACAGCCCCACTACTGATGAGTGGATCAAGAAAATGTGGTACTTGCACACAATGGAATTTTACTCAGCCATGAAGAAGAATGAAATCTTATCATTTGCAGGTAAATGGATGGAACTGGAGAACATCATTCTGAGCGAGGTTAGCCTGGCTCAGAAGACCAAAAATCGTATGTTCTCCCTTATATGCAGACTTTAGATCTAGGGCAAATACAGCAATGTGGTTGGACTTGGGTCACATGACAAGGGGAGAGTCCATATGGGAGATATAGGAATAGGTAGAAAACCCAAAACATGAAAGTGTTTGATGTCACCACTCCAGAAGAACTAATACAGAAACCTTAAAGCGACAGAGGTCAACATGAGAAGAAGATCAGGAACCAGTGTAAAGATCAGTTAGAGATGAATCAAAATGGATTGTAACACGTTTGTACATGGAAGCAATGCTAGGAATCTTTCTGTATAGCTGTCCTTAACTCAACTAGTGAAAATGCTTTGTCTTCCTTATTATGCTTATGTCTTTTCTTCAACAAAATTAGAGATGAGGGCAGAACAGGTTCTGCCTGGAAGTGAAGGTGGGAGGGGAGTAGAGGGTGGGGGAGGGGGAGGGGGGGAGAAATGACCCAAACAATGTATGCACATGTGAATAAATGAATAAAAAAAGTAAATAAATAACAACCTATCTTCTTCCTATTTTACCTTCAACAAAGGTAGAAATCCGATGATAGGCATACAATTTTGCTTTCTAGTGTCATAATCCAAATCCCTTTAGTTTTTTATTGTGGGTCCCATTTAAAAAATCACATTCATTTTCTCTGCTCACTTATTCCAAATTCCCCTCATTTCTAACATGAGCTCCCTAATGAGACTTTAGCCTGTGTAGGGAGCTGTTCCGATGTTCTGAAAGGATGACCTCACCATTCCTCTCTTGCTGATGGTACCATTTTCAATATTGTCATTACATCACTTGGTCATTTTTAGTTCATGGTTTAAATAAGTAGTTGGGACTAGGATACAACAAACCTTCTCAAATATTCAATTTTCACCAGCACTATTAAGTCAATTACTGTGCATATTACAGTTATAGAATTAGAAAACCGCAGGACACCTCCAACAAGATCACCAGTGTATCACCGCTTACTCATCAACACACACAGAGTCCAACTGCTTTTATTTTATTTATGACTTTCCAACTTATGATCCATAGGCTTTTGGCTTAATTATAGCTCATGGAGGAGTTACAACATTTTCAGGAATACAACTTTAAGTTTGAGAAATGAAAAGGTACGTAAGGGCTAGTTGTTTAATAACCACATAACACTGTTGACTTAGGTCACCCCATTTATGTTAACAAAAACCATTGACTTTCAATAAGCACCTACTCTGTACATGTAGCGTGTGAGGCACTAGGGGAGACACATCTTCTATACTCACAGAACTTCCAGAACAGATGTCATATGAATCATGATCTCTTATCTGCAACACTTTCAAATTCAAAAAGTTCTAAAAACAGAGATATTTTTATAATTTATTTGGTATAATTTATCTGCCCTGAACTGAGGTTAGAGTTAAGTTATAATCTTTATCTTCCTTTGTGCAAATATTCACAATTTTTACTGCAAAAAAACAATGTGCTTGCTTGTGGGATGGCCCAAATGCTGTATAAGGTTTCTAAATCTAAAATATTCTGAATTCCAAAACACGCATTTCCTAAGGGCTGCTAGCAGGAGACCATGGTCCTGAAAATAGAGAAACAGCCTAAGGCCAAGTTTCTCCATTACCTGAGTGGAGGATTTGACAAAAGTTAGGCTAGGCTGTTACTCTCTTAGTTTCTCAATATTGTGTCCAAGAAACTACTCTTAGGTAACAAATGAATGTAGTAGCCATATTTAAATTAAGCTAGCTCCTTTGAAAAAAAGATAGGAACAATGAGAACAATATCATCAGAAATTCTGGTCCCATTTTTATGAAAACTTGGACACTTAAACCTAACTCATTCCAGATACAGCCGCATTTGCTTTCCTTCTTTAAAAGCAGAATGTAGCATTTTTGCCTGCTGAATGGAATCTTCCTCATTGTCGGTCATTTCTCCATCTAAAGTCAAGGCTTCCCAGCTTATCCACTGAGATGAAGGCATTACTAGAGTGAAGTCACCTTCAAAGTAAAGTAGGGGCAGACTTGTATGCACATATGAATAATAAAAGAAAAATGGAAAAAAAATAAAAATAAAGTAGGGGCATTTTCTGCTTTCACTAACCAAAATCCACCTGGTGGCCATTGCAATCAATGGAAGAGGGGCTGTTCACAGCACCGCTTACCTCAAAAGGTAATGAGAAGCTCCTGAGTTTCAGACTTTTTTTTTGTCTTTTTTTTTCCTTAGTGCTGGAGATCGAATCCAGCCTTATGTATGCTAGGCAAGTGCTCTACCAACGAGCTACATTCCAGCGCCTGAGTTCCAGATTTACCATGGTGCTATGGTCTATATACCCCCTTGCCCAGAGTATTAACTGATCTCATGCCACACAGGCTCTAGTGTCCAAAGAAAAAGTGTAGTATAATCTAGGGTCTTTAGATCACTCACTTAATATGTGGCAGAGCCTAAAGCTACAGTTGGATGATTCTAGACCAGGGTCATCAAATGATAGTGCCCAGACTGTTTTTCTATGGCCCATGAGCTAAGAGGGGATTCTAGAGTTTTAAAGAATTGTAAAATAAACAAGATACATGACAGAAACCATATGTGGCCCAAGGCATTGAAAATATTTACTATCTAGCCCTTTACAGGAACAGGTTGCTGACCCTTGCTTTTCTCACTGTGAGAAAGGAGAAGGACTTACTGTTTGAAGCCTACTGAGGGTCAGGCACCATATGTGTTTGCTTACATGGCTTATCACAACTGGGACACAGGAGAGGGGCCCTCAGGCGGACAGATAAGTGACTTCTAAAGCAGTGACAGAATAAGGACCTCTCCAGACCCTATCCATACACACTAGTGGGTAGCTTCTTTAGAATCCCACCTAGGAACTCTCCAGCGGGATCCCAGAACTAGTTGCTTATACACGAGTTATTTTTAAATCAGCCCACTTATTCTAATGTTCCATTACATCAATACACAAACATCTTCAAGTTTCAGGCCCCTCACCAGGGCCCCCTCACAAAGCCTGGCTTTTTTCAGATCTGTGTTGTCACTAAGTCCCAGGCTAAGACACTAGTCCTCTACCCTCCCACCCAAATGAACCTCTCAATTCTTAGCAGAATCCAAGTTGTGCAGCAAATGAGCTATTTTTTTGATGACCTCAGCCTCCTTCCCTTTCTTCGCTCCCTCTCCCTCTCTCCCTTCCCCCTTCAAGACAGACTCCCTTTATGTTGCCCAGGCTGGCCTTGACCTCCTGCCTCAATATCCTGAGTAGCTGGGACTACAATGTGAACCATCACACCCAGCTCCATCTTAATTGCCTCCTCTCCTGATGATTCTGTGATTCTTTCTACAATCTTCCTCTTTCCTTTTCATCCTATCAGACTCGTTTTCTGAGGTACTTATGATAGTCAATGTAATGTTCTCACTTTCATTCAACAGGGTGACAGCTGAAGGACCAGATCATTAAATGAGGTCTTTGCAATGTAAGAGAGAGTATTAAACATAGAACTAAGCCAGCCCTAATTTGGTTCTTCTTTCTGTCTACCTATATGTCATATTCTTTATGAACCTGACACAACTTTCCAGGTAATAACCCACTTCCCATAGAAGTGTCCAGAGTAACCCATTGCTTGCCCTAGTAACATTTAGATTCTTCTTTTTACCCTCCAAAGCCAGAGAATCCTATCAGACCCACAAAGTAAACACACACAAAAAAGTTAGATGCTAGTTTTAAAAGTTCATGTATGCTACCTTTGCTAGTGGAAAGGTGGAAGTACAGGACTAAGAGCCTGGGCTCTGCAGCACACTGCTGGGCTCAAATCCCAGCTCTGTCACTGATGAGCTGTATAACATTCGACAAAATAATCTCACCTTTCTGTGTCTTGGTTTCATCTATGAAATGAGGATACTAAGATTACCTATTTTGTGAGATTGCTATGAAGATTAAAGATTTATATGTGTAAATGTCTAGACTGATACCTGGCACCTAGAAAGAGTTTAACAAATACCTATTAATATCAATAGTAATTGTAGGATGAGTCTGTGACTCCATCCCATTGTTTGGGACTTACTCTTTCTCTCTTTAAAAAAAAAAAAAAAACATGTTATGTGCTAGGCCCTTTGACAGCCATGATGGTTACAAAAATGATTAAAACTTGGCCCCTTTCAATCCTCAGCACCATCAAAAGAAAAAAAGCTTTATTAAAACCTGGTCCCTCCCCAAGGCGGCTTGCACTAGCGAAATACCCAGGATCTGTGGGAGCCCAGTAGATGTGACAGAAGGCCTTCTTCCAGGGGGTTGGGGTGGGGGGAGGAATCAGAGCTGAGTATTTAAGAAGTATAAGAAGGAAGTCTAGTTATCTAGGCATACTTAGGGAAAGATGGTAGGCAAGGCAGACATGGAAGGTGAGAGCATTCCAAGAAAAAGGAAAGCTGAAGTAACAGAAAGCATGGAAAGAAGCAACCACTCGAGTCCATAGAAGCCACCAGCAATGAGGTAAGGGACAAGAGATGAGGTTGCAGAGATAGACAAGGGACTGTTTACAGTAAGCCCTTAGACACCATGCTAAGGAACTTGAGTAATGGGGAGTCAATGGAAGGCTTTAAATGGAATGGCATGAGTAGGTTTGCCCTCTAGAAAGAGCCCTTTGGCTGATAGATAGAGAGACTAATTTAAAAGAGAAAGGAAAAGATTATGGGCAGGGAAAATGATTAGGATGTTACTGCAGTATTGAGACAAGAGATGATGTGGGCATGAACTAGGACTTTGGTAACCAAGATGGTAAGGAGAGGTCAGGTTGTAAAACTATTTAGGATATGGAGGGTATGTGGAAATAGCAAGAGAAAGGAAGGAAAGAGTCAAGAATGACTTCTCCATTTTGGGTGACTAAGTAGATGATGGTTCTTTCAATCAGTCTGGTGATTGCAATAAAAGAAGGAAGTTTGCAGGAAGGAATGATGAGTTTACTGGGTCAAAAGTATTTATCAGACTCTAACTCTGTATAGGCATGGTGTTAGGTATTAGGGAAGTAATAATGAAGCAAAATAGAGCAGTTCTTTGCTTTGTGTGGTGCTTTCAGTCCAGTGAGGAAGACAAATAACCAAGGAATTATTATAATAATTCATAATTTACAAATTGCAGAGCACTGCAGAGAAGTATGGGTGCTAGGCAAATTCTAACAGAGAAGCTGCACCTAGTCTGCAGGATAGGGGAAAGCTTCCTTGAGGATGTGGCCTTTAAATACCTACAGGGGCAAAAAAGAGTTAAGCAGACAAAGAATGAGGGAAAAACATATGCAAGGTGTGCAGTAGGAGTCTTCGTGTGGGATGTCTGGGTAGAAATGCTTAGCCTGAGGCTGGGTACCCAAGTCCTGGAACCTGGAGAAATGGCTGGAGGCTAGAGATTTTTAGTCATCCATAGAAAATAGGTGGCAGCACAAACACTAAAAGTAGGCAAGATCACCCCCAAAGAGGGTATAGGGTGCCTAGAATGGGAGCTGAGGATAGGCTCTAGGAACTTTTTCCTTGGCATATGCCAAGGAAACCATCAAAGGACAAGGCCAGTCAGGAGATGACCACAACAGGAAATCTTAGGGGGAAAAAATTCCCACAAACAGGAAGCAAACAACAGTGCCTGACATTCCAGAGAGCTTTAGTTATTCACAACTAGGGACCATAGCGAAAGTAGTTTCAGTACAGTTGTGGGACCGAAGCCTAATAGCAGCAGGGAGTAGAACAAATGAGAGTAAAATAGTGAGTGTATTCTATTCCTTTAAAACATTTTATTGGAAGATGTATGGCGATTTGACGGTAGGCAGACAGGGATGCAGAGCTAAGGAATAGTTTTGTTGTTGTTGTTTTGTTTTCAGTGGCACTGAGGTTTGAACACTTGCTAGACAGGTGCTCTACTGCTTGAGCCATTCTGTCAGCTCAAGGATAATTTTATTTAGTGGAAGAAACCTGACCTTGCTTATAGGCTAGAGGAAATAGCAAGCCAGAGGGAAAGACTAAAGATTCAGATTCTATGTGCCAGGCCTGAAGAGTTTTGGAGTGTTTTTATGCCTACTAGCTTAGGATTCCACACACAGTGGAGCTTAGTAAGATGTAATCACTGGGCAAAAACATTCAATAGTTTTCCAGACCTTTGATTGGAGATGGCTCTCTCTCCATCAGGGAGTACACCTCTGACTCCCTACATCAGTTACACTTCCACTGGTCTTGTAGAATTATCTAGCTGGGCTCAGCAGGGCCTAGAAAGCCACATGACTAAAACCCATTGTCTTGGATGCTGGGAGGTCTCAACCGTGTTCCAGCTCAAGGCCTTGCCTTTCATTAAGGGGAAAAGTGAGAAACTTGGTATTATTTCCTGGTGAACAAAATAGTACTGCTACCTCACCCCAGAAACTCTCCTACAAATGGGCCTCTATACACAGACAGGCTGGTTGAGAAGGCCTGCTGATGCCCCTCAGATGGGCCCGCTTACCTGTTCAGGAAGTGGCACCTGAATAAGATCATCCTTGGGGCTTTTACCCTTAATTTACCACAACTTGCCAGAAAGCAGGTGCCTTTTATAACCACTCTGTGGTCTAATGACAGCAGGAACACTGGAATGGGTTGGCTCTGGGGAGAAGAAAGGGGACCTTGATGTTCCACTAAGCAGGCAAAGGGCTTCCAACCAGTAGAATTGCTTGAGGAAAGATGAGTAAAAAAAAAAAAACAAAAACTTAGAAAAGCAAAAAGAAGGCAAGGAAGAGGGAGAGAGATAGAAGACAGTCAGCAAGGTGTCTATGAGAAGAAGAAGAAAAAAAAAGCCACAAGTACTGCTCTCACCTCATGAAAATAACACTCTGAACAGTAATTTTTTTATGGTTTATGAGGATGAATAAAGAGAGACAGATTGTATGCAATAAAATACTTCTAACATAGGGCTGGGGTGTGGCTCAAGTGGTACAGCACTTGCCTAGCAAGCATAAGACCCTTGGGTTCAATCCCCAGTACAAGAGAAGGAAGGAAGGAAGGAAGGAAGGAGAGAAGGACAGAGGGATTGAGGGATGGAGGGGTTGAGGGAGGTGGGGATTGACGGAGGGAGGGAAGAAGAAGAAGAGAAGAGAGGAGAAGAAGAATTTCTGGTGTAGGGCATCAAATGTCATTGTCCCTTGTGTTCTAACACAACACAATTGACTGGAGAGAAATGAGAACTCTTCTAAATGGCCTCCAGACTTGGTTTTTTTATGCAATTGTTCTTGAGCAGCCATCGGGACCATGAAACTCATGAAAACCAAATATACAATAAAGAATGAAACCAGGGAGTGGAGTGTGTTTGGCAGCACCCACAGCGGAGGAGATACAATATACATCATCTCCACAGCATCATAGGGACCTGCTGGGCCCTCCCAGAACCTCCTGTGGGGCTGGAGTAGGGACCAGCATCAGGGTGCCAGGCCCCCTGATAGGACCCCTTGCTCAGTGCACTGAGAGGCTCACAGGACTGGGATACAGGACAGAGCTGCAGGAGTCCTGGCTGAAGCCCAGGCCCTGGCCTGAGGGGAAAGGCCTGGCAGATGGCAAAGACACACACGGCCCAGCTGGCCTTGGAGCCTCCTTGTCTAATTCAGGGGAAGGAAGAAATGGGAGGGAAAGTGGTTATGACAAAAAAATAAATAAATAAATGGAGATCTCTAAAAAAAAAGCAGTGTGCTAACGCTGAAGTCCGTAGCGTCCACTGGCTTAAGAGGAAAACTGGATGAGACCCAGAAGACTGACTCTCCAGGCCTTCCGCTGCAGGAGCAGAGAGGACTGCTGTTGTCTCAGTAGGCAGCTCATTCGCCTCCTTGGAAAGGAGCTTCCTAAAACACTTTCATTACAAGGTCAGACCAAAAGTCCTACTTGACCCTCCCTCACCAGGACTCTTCACAGCTGCTTGCCACTTGAGAGAGAACATCTGGCATCAGAAAGGAAGAGTCCACCACCAAGTTCTTTGCCTTACATCAGACATCCAACTTCACAGCACCTGCCTCTGAGCCACCAGCACAATGCCCCCCAAGGGGCTGAGCCATGTTCAGCAAGGAAACAGGAGTGCCAAGGTTTTGAATGGAAAATTCAAACTTGCTAATAACCTTGGGATCCTCTGGGCAAGTCATTTCTCTTACTTGCAAGGCCATCTTACATTTGAAAAGGAGGGGGTCATGCTGCCCTACCTGCCCCAGAAGGATTAGCAAGAACCCACTTTGCAAACCATGTGCCTTGGGTTTACCAATATCTGCCACACAGAACACATCCTCCATGCAGAGCAATGAACTATTCCCAGGATTTGTGGAATGTCTGTCTATCCAGGGGTTCAAGAAGCCTCAGGGAGAGAGTCCTCAAGAACTTACTTCCTGGCTGTCATCAGAGAATGGATAACATAGCCCCAAGTGTGAGAGAGCTGCTATTAGGGACCAGAGGGTCACTGGCTTAAGAGATCAAATCCAAGCCATAGCTACTGTCAGTATGCTGTGAGGCCTTAGGCAAGTTCACTACCTCTGCATGCAGGGAACAAAGTTCTTGGTTTTCTTTTGGGATTTGAAGAAAATGTGAGTTCCATGCTCTAATGTCCTTATCATTTCTCCATGTGATTCAGAGATATCCATTAACAGATTAGGTCCAGAAACCAGTAAAGAAAGACTGGACCCCGAACCAAGTAACTCCAAGACATTCAGTATGAAATCCCAAAATGCAGCATGTCCTCCACAAGCAACCAGGGTACACAGATTTGATAGTGAGGGTGCCAGAAAACTACTGCCATATTAATCTACAGCAAACCCTCAAATGAACTGGGAAAGTCTTTACTTAGAAACCCTGTGGTACACATTTGTGTCCAAACTTAAACCACAAGAACATTACTCCAAAATTGTTGGACTTGGAGAGAGGAGAGAGAGAAAACCCAACCCAGATTCTGAGGACCATTTGGGATGAATGGGAACAGCTATTCTCAAGAACACACAAATTATTTCTAGCACAGGGGACCTTCAATGACATAGCTAAATTCTTAACCTAAATTTTTATTTTATTAACTATTTTGTTTACTATTACCCGAAATAGAACCATTAGTTGTAAGAACATTTATGTTCAAAATTTTACATCATTGTAAGGACCCATTTCTTTTTTTAAATTTTATTTTATTGTTTTTACATTTACTTATATGTGTATACACTATTTGAGCCACCTTCTCCCCCCTGCCCCCCTGCCTCCAGGCAGAACCAGTTCTGACCTCTTGTTCTCCAATTTTGTAGAAGAAAAAAACATAAAAAAGAAAAACATGGCATTTTTGCTAGTTTGAGATAAGGACAGCTATACAGAGAGATTCCTAGCATTGTTTCCATGCACATATGAATTACAACCCACATTGGTTCATCTCTACCAGACTCTTCACTACTTCCTAATCCCCTTTCCATAGTGGCTTCTGCCAGTTTAAGATTACTATATTCACTCCTCTACAGTGAGTACATTAACCACATTCAATTTTTTGTTTTCTTCCCTTTCCCTATCTCTCCCATGCACGGTCTCCCTTAGAGTGTGACCTGTGTCCAATAATATTGCTGCATTTGTTTTAGGTCTACAATCCACATATGAGGGAGAACATGATTTTTGGCCTTCTGAGCCTGACTAACTTTCTAACAGGACCTTGTATGCATTGAATTATTTGATCCCTTATAATACATAATGAGATCAGCTAAACACTGACAAATTTGCTAAAGAGAATCCAAGCTACAATAGTAGCTAGCATTCTGGTTCACTTACCATGTGCCAAGCATCTGACACACATTTTTATCCACACCACAGCACAATTCTATCAGCAAGTTAGGTATTATTATTCCCCATTTCACTGAGGAGGAAAATGAAACTCAAAAAGATTAAATTACCTGCTGTGGCCACTCAGCTAGTGAGTGTTGAAACCTGGATTCAAAGCCAGGTAAGACAGTAGCCAAAGCATGTACGTTCTCTGCCATACCACACAGCAGGAGTTTCTACTAGAAATGAAGTAGCCTCAGAAGGATGGAAATTTACTACTCACTGTACAGTAAGCAGAGGGCAAGGAGAAGTACTAGGTGACATCGGGCAAAGAGGCTGCTGGGGCAGCTGTGTCAAGCTTGATTTTTATTTAAATCTTTTAAAGAGTAGGTAGGGCAAGTGATGTGGGGAAGCAGTAAGTTTAATATGTTTTACTGAGGAGACTGCAGAGGAAGCCAGCAGGCACAAACAGAAGCTAGAAAACACAGCAGGGATAAAAATGAGATCAAAGTCAGGGCCCCTCCTGGGGGATGGGAAAGTGAGTAGAATCCTGACACCCACAGGTGACTGGGAGATGAGGGGAGAGTTGGAGAGGAAGCTGCAATGGGACACCAAGTCAGTGAGAGAAAGGAGGGGCTGGGGGAAGCCGAAGGAAGAGAGGGAGGGAGGGAGGGAGGAAAGAAGAAAAGCAAAACAAAATGGCAATGTCATTTGGCCTAAGTATGCTTCATAAAAAAATGTTGGTGCCTACCCCAGTCTGGGAGAAGAGGCAGGGCCTCAGTAAACGTCTTTCCCTATCTTGTCTGTCTGCCAGGAGAGAATGGGGAGTCAGAAAGACCAACCAGTCTTCCACTTTCCCAATAAAACTTGGTCTTGTTTTATTAGCCCCCTTATCTATATTAGACCACCCATCCCCAGCAGTTTAAAACCTGTTCTATATTAGTGGGTACAGATAAAACAATGAAAACAACCTAATTAGACATCACTTAAACATTTGTTAAATAAAGTATGGTTCTTCCCTGCAGTAGAATACAATGGAACAATTTTAAATAAGGTAAATCTATAGGTATGTATAAGTAGAAAGATGACCTTTTGTGGACTGGTGTATCTGTTAAGATGTATGTAAAATTAAAATATTTTCTGTAAAAACAAATAGCAATCATATTTTCTTAATATACACATTTTAAAAATTAGAAGAATGTGAATCAAATTATAGTCAGTGATTAGGGAACAAGGATGGTGGATGATGGGGAAGTTTTATTTTCTATGATCTATATTTCTGCAATATTTCACAATAGTAAAACTTTGTATTACATTTATAATCAAAAGGAAGAAAAAGAAAACTAAGTATCCCTGAAAAGACTATCAGTAAAAAGTTCTCTCTTATCTCATCTCAATGAGAAAAGTAAAATTATCTAAACCTTAAAGAAATCAGATACTTCCCACAAATAAAATACCTTAAACTCCTAGAAGTTAAGAGTCACATCAAATATGACCAGAATTTGGGATGGCAGGAGCTGGACTTCTAAGCAAAGAGCCCTCTCTCCTGTTCGTTGGGCATGAAGGAAAACCCCCCAGTGACAGGAATAAGCAGAGAAAGTGCATTCACACCCAGAGAGCTTTCAGGAAACAAGATCCTGTCTTATCACCATCAACCAGGAGACTCATCTTTCACCAACTCATTGAATGAGCCCCTTTGTTTCCCCTAAAGCATCATCATATATTCATTCTGCTTCTACAGAACACCCAGGTGTCCCAGAATTCAGCACCGAGAGGCATGGGAGGAGTCCTGGCAAAAATTTACTTGTCCACATTTTCAGGAGAAAAAGGACCTGGGAGGACAGGTTCCTGGGGAAAGGGAGCAGCACCCAGATAGGTACAAAAGTATGATAGCAAAGACCAATGACTTTATAGCTATGCTCAAAACTTACATGCATTACTTGCATTTTTTTTCACATATGTCCTACATTCCACAATGGAACACTAAAAAGAAGATGGATAGCAGCTTTCCCCAGGATGTGAGACAGGTACAATGAATCCGTTGGTCTGTTGACAAACACAACCACTAATCATAAGGTATAAGCAGTGAACAAAAGTCCCTGCCCTTGAGCGTAGTCAACTCATAGCCTCACATAATCATGGAATACCACTGTGCCACAGACTGGTACATGGCACCTCTGTGTCACCTACCATGGCGCACAGTGACTGTTCTTGAAATCACACTGCTCATCTATAGCAGAGCATGGATGAACCGCATGGCTCTGCAAGGACAGACACGGGAGACTGAGTGTAACATGGGGAGAGCCAGACAAACACCAGCTTGGGACTGCAGAATGTTCCAGTGACTCCAGGAAGCCAAAACTGGTTGGCCACCAACATTGGCTTCCCCACTTGATATTTCCAGCTTCCTAGATCCCTCCATGATCCACCAACCCTTTCTCCATCTCTAATTGCCTTTTCTTCCCCACTTTCCTTCCTTTCCACAGGCTCTTCACTCTCTCATGTTCTCCACACACAAAACTTCCCTTGACCAGTCTCAAACCATCCTTTATCCATCCACCTCTCAGAAAAGCAGCCCAAATTCGCCATGGCTTCACTCTGTAATTCCTCGTAATTGAGTTTTGATCCTCTGCTAATACTGCCTTCTTGAGAATCACTTGAGCCTCTTTCAAGGCTAATGGCCTTCTCTCATCCCCTTCTGAGATGACCTCATGTCTGCATGAGACACAATTAACCACCCTTTTCTCAAAGCTGGATTTCCATAGCATTTGAGTCTCCTGGTTCTTCATCTTCGACATGTGGTTAATATTATAATCACATTTACTAGGTCCTCTGCCTCCACCCATGCCATGCAAAATGTAGGCATTACCCAAAGTTAAGGCCCCTGCTCTGCTCTCTTTCTCTCACTTGATCCTATCCCTTTTCTGTACTGACTAGAAAGTTGTGAAATCGACGCCTCCAGCCACAGCCTCTCCTGGGCTCCAGCCTCACTGTAGCAGCTCCACAGAAACAGGCTGTTGAGACTTCCTACTTAAACATGGTTAACGAAGAATTCTTTCTTTGCACCTTCTCCCAGCCCCCAGAGCTGTTCCCTCTTTAAAACTTTAATCTGACTGTCTTCAGTGTACTAAACGAGGATTGTGAACTCAAAATTAAGGATAATGCAATACATATATATATGTAGTACTGGTGTTTGAACTCAGGGTGCTCTACAACGTGAGCTACGCCCCAGCCCTTTTTGACTTAGTTACTTTTCTAATAAGATCTCATATTTATGCTTGGGCATGCCGGACTGTGATCCTCCTACTTATGCTTGCCATAGCTGACATTATAGGCCCCTGTGCCCAGCTGATTGGTTGAGATGGGGGGGTGCTCTCAAGAACTTTTGGCCAAGCTGGCCTCAAACTATGATCTTCCCAATCTCTGTCTCCTGAGTAGCTGGGATTACAGGCGCACATCGGCACAGCTGGTTTCAATTTTTTTATGATGAAACATTTGGTATGAGATACTGGCAAACCGTCATACCTTGCTTCTTCCTGTGATGGAGCCTACGAGTACTGACAATGGACCCTTCCTCCCACAGGAAGTCCAGACACTGAGTTCTCAGAATCTTTGTGTTTACCAACTCTGTTCCATTCCATGCCCCAGTTTAGGCCTCTTGAACACTTTCTTATATTTCTTCAGGGTCTCCTAATAAACACTGATGGTATATCACACCCCTATTCAAAAATTCTGATGGTGCCCCCAGGATCTGCAATATAAACTATAAGCTCTTTTTATGATCAGTCTCTATAGGAAGGACAGCTACAACTAGCCTCAACCCTTGGGCCCCTCCATCAATACATCCTCCCACTCATCTTCTATCAAAGCCACCCCAGACTCACCACTTCCCACAAGCCCATTTGACCCATCAAATGCCAGCTGCCCTACAGAGTTGGTGGAAAAGTTACACTTGTTTCATGGGCCAGTTCAGATGGCTGCTCCTTGGCTCCCATATATAACCAACCCAAACCAACCTTAGCCCCCTGAAGACTCTGGAGCATTCTACAGGCCCGAGGTGGTACTTGACTGGCTCTATCGTGTGTTACATTCAGACTTGCCTATGTCTATCTCCCTTGCAAAACCACAAACCTCTCAAGAGCACAGAGTGTGTCTCAGTCAGGCTGTTTCCCACACAGCCTAGCACATAACAGATGATAATGTGTCTTGAGGAATAGTTGCTTCTTGTCCTCTCTTTCCTGCATCACTTTTGCCTCTGCTCCACTGCTACTTGGTCCGCTATGTTATTGCTATAAGCATACTGATCTCCTAGCTAGGTCTAAACCAACCAAAGTTGGAAGCTATAGAAATAGATTTGAATCTCTGCTTTTTTCAAATCTGGAGTCTAGTGCTCAACTGACTGTGACCTCAAGCAAACTTGGTTGACTGCCCTCAGCCTCCACATTAACAAAATGGAAAATACAATATCTCACTCAAGAACTGACAAGAGAATTAAAGGAGTCAAGGCATTGAAAACCCCTAGCATGGCCCCAGGCACATGACAAGGACTCGGAAGTAAGCAGTAGCAGCAAATAGAAGTGCCTCTCAGATTTCTCAAACCATTTGGGTCACGTGACCTTGTCAGAATATATCCTTCCTAGATACTCATAAAATAAGACATTCTTACTTCAGCATCACGAATTCAGGACTCAAATTTCATGGTGCTGTTTATAATTTTGAAAGTCATCGTGAAGAAATAGAACCATCCTAAGATATTATGCAGCTGTTAAGAATGAAAGAGGTCAATCTCTATGTCCTGATATAGAAAGGGGTTTCATCATTAAGTGAAAAGGGCAAGATACAGTATAGTATGAACTATAAAAAACCACAGCACATATAAATATGCCTATATGTATACATGCACACACAGAGACATATATTTACACAAATATTTGCATATCTGTAACTATATGTATATGCCTGGCAAATCTCTAGAGGAAAACAAAGAAATTGTTACTAGTGGTCACCTCCAGTAAAGAGTCCACAAGTGTCATTTATGTGCTTCTGTACTGTTTGACTTATTTTTATCATGGATATATCTATCTATCTATCTATATATATATGTTCATGATGTAATTTCTAAAAACTGGTTTTTAAAAAGTGGCAGATGAAGAAGGAGAGGGAGGAGAACCAAGAGGGAGGAAGGTCTAGGCCATAGATAAGAAGACCTAGGTTCCACTTTGAGTCCTACATCTAATATACTTTACAACTTCAGGCAAATCACCTCCTTCTGTGGATCTCCCCATTGGTAAAATAAAGGAGAAGCAGATGCTCTCCAGGGATGACTTTTAGGTTATTAGATGATGTCTGCAAGGTGCTTTGAGTACATTTTATCCACAGAACATCTCTCCTTGAGGAGTTCTGATGCCGTAAGCATCAGGTTTTAAAAGAGGAAAATGTTTACGCAATTTCATTTTGAACCCCTTTGCAATGAGAAAGCATTCCCACTGTTTCAGAGACAGAGAATCCAAGTGTAGACTATAATGATCACTTGCCAACCAAACGCACTGCTCACTAGACTCTGCTGTTTGCAAAGAATTATGACTGCCAGGAGTTTTTAGTTCCCAATTCATTCTGTGTCTCTTCTGCAGAGGAGGTGCAAGGCTTATGCAAAACTAGCAGAAGGCACTCTTTGCTGGTGGAAAGAGGGTGAGATGTAAAATGACTTCCTCTGGGTCACAGTATAAACAAAGCTCACTCCCAGCACGGCCAGGAAGTATTCAACCCTTGAGATCAACTCTGCTTCCCTCCCCCACCTGGACTGAGAGCTTCACCTTGAAGAGGAGCGCTTCACTGCAGTCATTTTCTGAGCGTTTTCTGGGTCAGAAGCACTGAGAACAGCCGAAGGAGGCTGCCAGCGGAATTGCTTTATTGAGGGTGCAGAACTGCGTTTTTACTACACAACCCCAGAGCTCACCCAGCAACCCTGGTGAGAAGAATCTGGCTGGACTGGACCAGCAGAGTATTTTTCCAGTCTCCTGGGCAAAGTGACTTCACACAGTTTTGTGATGCAAACGACCTGGATTGCCCTCACAGGTATAGGTCTCTGTCTTGAAGGATGCTGACATCCTCTCCCATAGCTCTTGGCTTTGATTCTACCCGGGTACCTCACTCCCTACACCTGCAAATGTCTCCATTCTTCTCAGAACTTCACATGGTCTCAAGAACCTTCTGCTCCAACTCAGATGTTTGGTCATCAAGACATCCAAACAGTTATAGAAAGCACATACAAAATGCACAAACCCACCTTGCAACAATAGGCAGAGTCTTGCAGACTCTACAAGCAGTAGCCTTGAGTTTCAGTGAGAAAAGCAGAGACCAGGGCATGGCTCAAATACTACAAAGTAAACCATCTCTGAACATAGAAAGAACTGCCAGTTCAAAAAAGCATGTACCCTGGCCACTAACTAGTAGTCAGTCTACTGGCAGCCTCTGCTATGGCACCTGCTAATCCTTGAGACAGGATGATGACCACTGATATTCATGGCGTCTAAGGACTTCTAGAAGCTGCTGTTAGTTTATTCTATTCTCACTGTCATCTCTGGATAAAGTTTGCTGACTGTTGACTGCTTATCACTGGCCTCATTATGCTCCTCAAATTCACTGGGATCTCATTCAGTTGTCTTGGCTGAATCCCTTCCTTTGCCTTTCTGCCCTCAGGTCCCCATCACAAGGCCTAACTTTGTCCTCTGCCCTTCTTTATCCCGGGTACATCTTTCCAAGTCCTTTGAGGGCCTTCCATTTATCAGTTCATCTTAGACCCCACACACAGTTATAGAGGCCTCCACGCTCCACTCACTGCCTTTGGCAGTTAAACACCAGCTCCTATCAATCTCTGGGTACAGAACAGGACAAGAGAAGAGAGCAGTTGTATTGCTGTGGGAGTGTGTCCATAACAGAGAGTTTTGTTGAAAGAAACAAAACATGCTCAAAGGCCTGAGTAAGCAGAATTCGGGTGAGTCCAGCCATTAGTTGACTTACCCAGAATTTTTGTCAGGGTAAGGCAGAAATGAGGGCAGAACAAACCAACCAATAAGTACTACAATATTTTACAAGGCAGTTCCCCCCTCAACATGCCTTAAGAATAAACAATGAAACAGGTTAAATGTACACAGAAAACTCAAAACCAGTATACAGGAATGTTGATATTTCTTCTGAAATGTTTTTCTTAACTATTTAACCTTATCAAACAAATCTTATGTATAAGGGTCTGAAACACCATCAAAGAGCCATTCATAGCTGCATTCTGAGATTCAGCCTCGAGCATTCACTGAAAAATGAGGTGGGAGGGACTGTTTGCTAGATGAATAACTAAATTTTTCTAGCAATAGACATATTCTGATGATGTAAGTTAAAAATCAGCTGTTACTTTTCCTTCCAATAAATGGAAAGAAGTCAGAGGATGCAAGATGGGAACAGCCTGAGCTCAGGTCTGAAGCATTCTCCCTCACTCTTTACCCACAGTCATTGGTGACTGTGAGTGCCTCCATTAACCTGTCTTCAGAATCTTCTGTAAGTCATCAAATGCTGAATTATTTACAGTACTGAACAGTCCTATTCACCCAATTCAACCAGTATTTCAAGAGCATCAAACATTCAGCTAGGTACTGAGTTAGGCAGAAGGACCCCCATGGGCACCAGACTCTGTCCCTTCTTCAAGGAATTCACAACCCAGCAGAGTCAGACGTGCATATGACCAAGCTATGTAAGCAGTGACAGAGGAGAGCATGTCTCCCCAGGTTAGGGAAGAGAGAAAGAGGTTTTAGGTAAGCTTCAGGGAGGGCTTACTTCTGAGTGAAGCCTTCAGCCATATAATGTGACTGGGGAAAAAAGCAGAAAGACATTCCAGGCCTAGATGACAGTAGAAACAAAGTCACAAAGCCATGAAAATGAGCTCCAGGCTGAGCAAGTTGCAAGCATCCAAGCTGGGGTAAAATGGGAAGGAATGGAGCTGGCAAAGGTGGGCACAACAGATTGTGAAGGTCCTTGTCTGCCCACTTAAACTTTATTTTGGGGCACTGAGGAATCATAATGAGGTTTTTTAAAAAATGTTATCATTAATAGTACAGGGGAATTGCAATGTAAAAATTTCATAGATTCATACAGTGTAATTTCAACATGTTCACCCCCTCCATTATATTCCCTTCTCCACCCCCAATAGAAAGTTTTAAAGCAGCAAAATAACTTGGTTGGATTTACATTTTCAAAACTAATCCTGAGATCAGATTGTGGGATGGGTTAGAAAGACAGGCCAATTCTTCAAACGTAAGAATCGTGACAGCAGAAATTGCAAGAAAGGATTTTAAAAACTAATTTGAAATTTTCAGAGGAAAAATGAACAGGAGTTAGCAGCCATGTGGATGCAGATGTTTGAAAAGAAGAAACACACAAAAATGCTGCTGAGGTTCTTACTTGGCCAGGGTCGTGGTAGGGGTGGTGGTGGTGACAACTTGAAGCTAGCTATGACAAAAGGCAGGAGAGCAGGATTGAGGCTGAAAGCAAGATGTCTCACTGCAACACAGTGAGAGACATCTTGATACAACCAATGACAACGGCCAGAAGAAAGCTGAAAGGCACATCTGAGACTAAGGAGGGAGGCTGGACTGGAGATGAGGATGTAGATGCATTGGTAACCCAAACAATTAAAAGCTGGTAGAAAGGAAGGGGCAAGGAAAAAATAAGTAAGAAGCAGTGAAACACGAGAGAGGAAGAGAAAAGGAGGAGGAGAACCTGGGTGGCACAGGTCAAGGCAGGCCATAGTTTCAAAGTGAGAGTGGTTATTCATTACAGAGAACTCAGGAAACCTGGGACCTGCAAGGAAGCCATTGACAATAATTCAAACCTTTTCTAAAGCCTGTGACAGTGAGTATATTGTGCAGTTCTAATTAGCATCTCCATCCTCAGATGTCAAAGAATGATGTCAGAAGTAGGATTCAGAACATTAATTATTTATTAAAAGCTAATGAGGGGATTTGAGCCTATTAGGTTAAATCATTGTAAATTCAAAGTAACATACAAAGGTATACAATTAATTACTTCTCTAATTTCAGGCTGTTAAAAATGCAGGTTTTAAAAGGAAAGAAACTCTTAGAATTACGAGTCACATAATGGTAATTTCTACTTGAATGAGCAGAGTGGTTCAGAGCAAACTCTTGAGAACAAATACATGTGGGTTCGAGTCCAGCTTTAGCTTTCCAAGTGGGTAGATGGATAAGCTACCTTCTCTAAGCCTGATTTTTTCACCTGTCAAATTAAAATACTAACAGCATGGATATCACATTACAAACTCACATGAAAACGGTCAGCATAGTGCCTAGCACATAAGTTCTCAATAAATATTGACTCATTATATACATTCATTATTGTAATAGTGCTTCATTTCTAAGTTTATATAGCTATACATCTATATATGTATATACACATACATGCAGGTACACATCCTTTCAAACATCCCCTCTTTGTTTAGTTGATAAATACTTTTGAGCCACTCCCATCTGTGTGCCAAACATGATTTTGGGTACTGGGAATATTTTTAAAATAAAAGGAGAAAAAAAAAAGTAAGATCCACTTCTGCATCGCAAGAAGCTGGGTCAAATGGTATAGAAGGCAAATTGACAATTATAAGACAAATGCTCTATCCTGTAACAAAGAAATGAGAAAACTACTAAAAATAAAAGGTCAGAAATACTCAGTGCTACTCAAAGACCTGGGAAGGAGAGGGGCTGCCAGGTAAGATGATGAAAATAAGGCAACACTTGGGAAATATTTGAGCAGAATCATAAATATTAAGTGCCATCACACATACACACGCACACACACACACATACACACAACTCTGAGGGAAAAAAATGTCAGAGGAAGAGGAAGCTCTTTGCCCAAGGGCAAACAGCAGGAGAAAAGGAGCTGGAGCTGGAAGTGGCTCCCAATCCAGCTCAAGAAGACTTCCTGGCTGAACCACATCATCATATAACATTTACACCTTCCCCACCTGAGTTTGGGCCAACATGCTCTACAAGTAAAGGAAACATCTGCCTGTCCTCTAAGTCTCCAGTCTAAAAATAGACAAACTCACCTATGGACACATTCAAGAACCATGACAAACGATGCCTCAAAGACAGTGTTCTCAAATAAACACTTCTCAAGTTCAACGTGGCCCCAAAGTTAAGGATGGCAATACATTTTTGTCCTGCCCTTTGGAGATGACAAACACCAGGGGGAAACATAAACATTGATGCATGAATTCCTTAAAAAGTTAAGAACAGAGTACATGATGATCCAGCAATTCCACTCCTATATGTATATTCAAAAGCAAGAGCAGGATCTGAAGAGATCTTTGCACACCCATGTTCACAGCAGTTCACAGGCAAGGATGGCAGCAACCCCACCCAGTGGGAGTCAGTGCTCTATGGATAGTGTTTGAATTCCTGAAGATGAGAAAAGTTTCCAAGATGGATGATGATGATGGCTACAGAGCAATGTGGATATAATTGTGCCACTAAGCTCTATCCTTAAAAATTGTTCAAATGGTAAATTTTACGTTGGGTATATTTATCACAATCTATAAATTCTGTCTTAAAAAATAAAAGTTACCAATAAATATAAATGTTATGTCAATTAAAATTTTATAAAGCAATATAAATGCTTTTAAATTACTAATAGAACCATGTGCAAAAGTGCTAGGGCTTTATGTAAGACCCATGACTGTAATTTATAAATTAGATAAGCCCTTAAGAGCTTATTTGTCAAGCCAGGCAAGGTGGGTCACCCCTGTAATTCCAGCTACTCAGGAGGCAGAGATTCAGAAGACTGCCGCAAGGATTGAGGGCAAACCAGGCAAAAAGTAAGTAAGACCCCCATCTCAACAAACAAGTTGGGTGTGGTTGTGTATATGGGGGTGTAGGTAGGATTTCAGTCCAAGACTGACTCTGGGCAAAATATATGAGACCCTATCTGAAAAAAAACTAAAACAAAATAAGGGGCTTTGTCCATTACCTAAGTGGTAGAGCACCTACACAGCAAGCACAAGTCCCTGTGTTCAAACCCCAGTAATACCATAAAAAAAAAAGAGTTTATTGTCTAGTTGTGAAAATAATACATGGACACAGAAAAATTAAGTAAAAGAATCTGCAATTTGTTTAAATCAGTAGTACGTGTAACTGGCCCTCTAACAAGTTTGGAGAAGGGAGGGGTCACTGTTTCCAGAAAGACTGCCCAGCCTTGAACCTGGGTTCAAATGGAAACCTCTCGTAGCCTAGCAGAAGTGTTCAGGCCTCAGCAAGCAGAGACAGACAAAGCTGGTTTCAGTAGAGTATTTGGGATGGGAAAGGTAAGAGATAAGGGTAAAAAGAAGACAGGCAAAATTACAAGGACTCATAAATGTCAAGTTGATGAGTCTGGAGTTCTGTCTCTACCCAGAGAGCCTCTGGAGCTTTTGAGAAGGGTGTTGTATGAGGCAGTCTTGGTCTGCATGGCTTGGAGAGGGAGCCCCAGCACTGACAGAAAGCTGGGCTCCAAGCCACTTATGGACATACCATAAGTGAGGTATATCTTGAGGGCTACTAAATCACAAAGCTTCCTAAGTCATACCAAATACATGTTGCTGCTAGATTAAAACTATGATTTTAAAATGTGCCAGGGCACTGTTAGATATGCATGGGAGTTTTCTTTAAGGATAGACAGGAAGCTGTTGATAATGGCAGCTTCTTAGAAGTATGACTGGAGGCAGCAGAAGGCTTTTACTTTTCACTGTATACCTTTGTGCAATTTTAACCATGTACACGAATTCACCTCATAAAATTTAAAAATATTCTTTAATATAAAAACCAGAAAGCATAAAAAAGTGCGAGCATTAATCAGAAAATTCTCAGTCATAAAGTGAAATATATTTCAATCTTGCTTCTACCCTATCTTATTCTCTATCACACAGTAGAGATGTTGTGAGAATGACCTAAAATAAATAGTACCAAGTACACAGTACTTCTAAGGCTTCACTTCAAAGCAAACATGTCATGAATTGTCCACAATAAAACATCTCTCTCTCTTTTTTTTTTTTTTTGGTATATTTAAGTGAAAAGTCTGCCTGAGACTACTCCAAATCAATTCCACAATGAAAACAGAAATAAAAAATAATAGACTATAGTACATTTGATAAAATACATCACCATGTCAGTAAATGGCCTTTTTATTCTGCCCTTTGTCAGGCCCCAAACAAGTCAACCTTAACTACTCTTTTTCTCTTATCCTCTACATCCAAATACCATCACTGTATCTTCAAAATATACCCAGAACCAAACTGCTTATCAACACCTCTCCTGGACCACTGCAGTAGCATTCACTGGGCTCCCTGATTCCATTCTTCTCCCCCAAAATCAATCCTCAGGGTGCCAGAGAGGTCCTCTTTAAACACAAGCCTAAACAAGTCGCTCCCCTGACCACAACTTCCAGTGGCTTCCTGTCTCACTGGAACCAAAATTCAAACCTGAATTTCTTCTCCCAGACATCCCAGGACTTTCTCTCTTGCTTCATTTGTATCTCTGCTACTTTGAATCCTTTCCTGAATCCTACCTTACCAAACAGACCCACCTCTTGTTCTCTTCATGCTGCTTAATCTTTCTTTATAACACCTGAAATTATGATCGATATCCATCTGTTGCTTGCTGTGATCGGTTACTACCTGTCTTTCTCAAGTAAAATACATGGTCCATGTTAATTTTTTTGGGCCATGTTCGCTGTTATATCCCCTGGGCCCAGAATACGTCTGGCAAATAAATAAGAGCTCAATAAGTATTTGTGTAAGTAAATACAAATAGAGGTACTTGATATCACTGGGCAAAAAGAGATTTTTGAAGTCCAAAATGAGGCATTAGCCTCTGATGCTTAGTACACTTGGATAAGGGATTGCAAAAGCCAAAACCTTAACTGACAGGCATACAAACCCATCATTTATCCCCAGCTGCTGAGAAGCCATTAATTCATGCTCTGCAGCATCATCAATGTATACTCTGTAGGGCCACTCTTGAGGTTTTTGTGGCTATGCTGAAGAGTAAATACTGCAACAAGTTTTCCCTTCCCTCTTTCCAAAACCAATGAACTTCCATGGAAAGTAATGTGGAAGGAAGAAAGCGATCACTGTCTCAACCTGAAGGCCCAGTGTATTCAGTTACCATCATGGAAGAAATGATCAGGAAAAAATCCCAGCTATGAAACTAGGAAACACAGTGAAATTCAGGTTCTCCTGTGAACTACCAGAGGGACCAGGAATAAAGAGATCTCTTCCTGTGGTCAATATTCGACAGACATAGACATCCTGAACACTGAGTGGACTAGACACCTGTCTGTGTGATCTTTACCTTGTCTTAGTTCAAGCCCATCCTCCCTTCATCCATTAGGGAAATCCTAGATGCTGTCTAAAGTCTCCCAGGACTCCCTAGCCTGAATTACACCTTCCTCCTGTGCTCTCTCTCTCTCAGAAAACCCTTTTTCTCAAGCATGTCATCAAATCTTGGCTTGTTTGTGAGACCACCTCCCCATCAGCTCAGCAGGTCTCCACCTGATCCCTTTTTGCATTCTCAGCACATACCAGAACAAGATGGGTAAACAGCCCATCTACACTCCTTTTGAATACATCTCACTTGCTTTCTCAGTTTTTTCCAGCTCTAATTCTTTGTGACTTATGGCTTGGAGCCAGTTTTATGAAAGGACTTTTCTTACTTTTGCATTCCTGAGGAAACAGATTGGAAGGTTGAAGCAAGGGTCTTCTGGAAACAGGCAGGAATGAACCACAATGGCACTCCAAAGCACTTTCCAGTCCTCATAAGCTATGTCTTCAAGTGTGCACTGTAATTCTCAATTGAGACATGCCCATATGTAAGTCAGGTTCAAACAGAAACTATTTTCAACTTATTCATTTTCAGGATTATCCAAGTTTCTGTTCCTTTCACAATGGTGGAAACTCCTGAATTGACTATAATTCAAAGCAATTATTGTCCTTTTAGTGTCAAGATGCCCTGTTATTCTTTTCATAAATATCCTGGATGATCTGGGCCCAGTTCAATGCAAAGCCTCTTTTTTTTTTTCTAACCCTATGCCTTTTCACTTGCTCAATTTATAGCATTCAAAAGAAAGAAAGGAAGGAAGCTCGCTTTTGCCTCCATTGCTAACATGATATATGTCTGAGGTTTAATTGCCCTTTAATTATGTCCTAGCCAGGTCTGCACAGAAATAATGGAAACAAAACATTATGGCAAAGCCTGAGGAGTCCTTACTGAGGTAGGAAGATGATGATGACTTTTTAATATTTCCTGCGACCAGAAAAAAGAAGGAGCAAAATGAGAGGTGGTCTGAGAATTGTCATAAGCCAGCCAGACGACTCACTGAGGCAACATATTCTGTCTATGGCAGCCTCTAAACTCTGTGAGCTGCAAGGCTGGTAATCCCCTGGTGGTTTGATGTTCAGCTAAGGCTGGCTGAAAACGGAAGAACTTGGATGGCTTGGCTGTGAATTAAGAAATAAGCATAGCAACGAAACATGTTATGCCATTTTTGAAATATTTACCAAGGAGAGCTGGTTATTCAGTGAACAGAGCCAGATTGACTGAATTCTCCTGGCTACCTCCTACATTCTCCTTTGATCTCCACCTCCCCCTCTAAAACCAGGAGACCTTCACTTCCTGGGGTTAGCAGAAGAAAGACACATCTCTGTGATAACCCCAGCAAGTGCTGTGTGGTGATTCTGGCACATAAACCACTGCATGCACTCTTCTTCCCCAATTTCTTCTCTACAATGGGTGGGGGGGGAGTAACCAAAGATCTGTCAGCAAAGATTAAATGAGTCAATACAAGTTACTCTGAAGATAAAACACATCTTTATAAGCATCCTCTGACCTATATTTTTGGCTTATAATACCTAGAGGGTTTCAGAGTCCAGGACTTCCCTGCCAGGCTTCATTATAAAATCAAACTTGTCATCAGCCTTCACAGCACAGTTGTTTTTACTCCTGATCCTCCCAATTCAATGGATAAATGTTAATCTGCAGGTCTGAGGTTATGAAAAAGCATTATGGATAATGAAGAAATGTATTTGATATCACTTCAAACTCAACACTGGCCATGGGTCCTTCCTTTTCAAGTCTTGGGCAGAGTGTAAAAGTTCAAGTTTGATTTTTAAACAACACTCTCCAAAAGCAATTTGGTAATTAGGTTTAGATTAAACTAATAATCTAACAGTTCCATAGTTCTCTAACAAACTTTCCTACTCCTACCCCCCCAAAATTGCCACATTATTATTTTGTCTTAAAACTTGTACTTCTTAAGAGGCTCATGCCTATAATTCCAGATACTCAGGAGGCAGAGATCAAAAGATTGAGGTTCGAGGCCAGCCCAGACAAAACATTAGTGAGACCCTCATTAAGAAAAAAAAGCTGGGCATGGTGGTGTATACCTGTCATCCCAGTGACGCAGGAGACGTAAGTAGGAGGATCATGGTCCAAGCCGGCCCTGGCAAACACACAAGACCCTACCTGAAAAATAACTAAAGCAAAAAAGGCTGGGGGCATGGCTCAGGTGCCTAGTAAGCACAAGTCCTTTAGTTCAAACCCCAGTGGTAATGCATGTACCTGTACACCTTACAAGCATTGAGAGATTAGAGGACAGGTTAGCTAGCACTTAATGCCCATGAATGTCTTCTCTCTGCCTATCTCCAATATCCTTTTCTTTTTTTAGATTTCACTCATATGACCTGTCATAATCTCCCCAAAAGGAAAGAAAACCACAGTGGTTTGATTAGACAGAACTTGAGGAAATAAACCATATTGACCTCGAAAGAAAGAGAGAGAAGACAGAAATGGGCCAAAATGATTAGTATGGAGGCACATAAACGGTCAGGTTAATTGCAGCTAGGTCTCACCTTTAAGCAAGTAACTACACAAACAGAAGGCTGGACTCAATGACTTCCAAGGCCCCTTCCAACTCCAGTCGTGTTTGCCTCATGAATTTTTTATGGTCATCCTCTGTCCTATCACACTGTCCCTGTGCATCATCAAGTTCTCTTTGCCACTTCCAGGACTGAAAGAAAAATCTGTTTAAAAAAAAAAATCCATGCTTTGACTACTGCCAAAATTACAATTCTGTCCTTGAAACAATGACCTGAAAATGATGGGCAAGGCTAAAAACCTCTGAGAAAATAAATGCTCAATACTGTCTTTGGCAATATTTTTTAAGCTTCTATGATATAAACCAAACTATTAGCTGAGGTCCAAAGATTATGAAGCTAAAAGAATGGTACAGCCAAATCTTTTCAACATGGACTTCTATATCCCCTGCAGAGTGTCTAACCTTAAGAAGACAGTGGAACCAAACAGCTGGGCTTGAATCCTGGCCTCATCTCTCAACAGCTGTGTGAGGTGAGGCAAGTTATTGAGTTTCCTGAACCTAATTCCTCACTTTCAAAATGCTGATGACGGGAGCCACCTTGCAGAGTTACTGTGACAATTAAAAGGGATAATATAAAGAAAACTCTGAGCACTAATTTATTTGTTCCCTCATTCATTCAACAAACATCAACTGAGGATCCACTACCAGCCAGGCACTGAACTAGGCACATAAAAGGTACATAAAAGGTAGAATAAATGAAATCTTTTTTTTTAAACCTAAAAATTACTTTCTAAAACTGTGTCAGACTGACTTTAGTTCAAAACTTTCTTTAACACCTAGTTTGTCTAAAATAGTCATTTTAATTTTGCCAAATATGATCCCAGATAGGAAGCCTGCCTTCTGCCATGCCTTTACCCTTCTTCCCACTATGGTCCAGCAGGTGTTCTGCTACAGGACACCTTCAGAACACTTGGAAGAAGGCAACAACCAGAGAGCAAAAGGTGGTATCCCAGCACTCCACTGGGCAAACCACCCAGGAAAACTTGATATGCCTGTGCTACCAGGCCGGGCCTAGATGCCTGGAAGTTTTTGGGTGCTTTCAATTCCTTGAGTTCATGAGTGGACTCTGTGTCTTCCGAGAACTCCATATTAACAGGCCTGGCTCACCCCCAACCACTACCACTGGGCCACTGATAAAGCTAAGAGCAACAGCTAAAGGGTCATATCTTCATAATGTAAAACCTTTCAACTGCTTTACTCTCAAGTTTGATAAAATTCTGTATAAATGACCCAACTTTGGAGTCAGTTTGTTTCAAGGCTGGTTAGCTATTCTTCAATGGATGCTCAATATTCCTTTTAAGCCTCTGGGCAAATCCAGAGCTGGGTTGAGTGCTGGGCATTCAGCACACATTAATGACATTTTGCATGTCTAAGCAATTCCCATGGCATTCTGGAACCCAGTGCTCTTAGGAAAAGCATAAAAGTCTACTCCTGGAATAGGAAGCGACCTGCACTGGGTAGCAGTGTTGGGGTTAAAACAGGGAATTTTAGAGTAAAATTCTGAACTGTCTGTGAAGCTAAGGATAGGTTAGTGAACAGTTTAGATGTGCCTGAAATTTTTGATTTCCAGTCTCCTCTCATTCCAGAGATACCTGAGTCACCATTCTTAGAAACTAAAGTACACATCGGACTGCCACACACATGGATTTTGCATGGCTGCCTCCTACCTAGAAGTGACAGCCTCGCCTCTCCCCACAGAAGTTCTCAGTACAAAAAGACTGTCACTCACTGTATTTTCCCACCCCATTCCCAATCAGATGCATCTAAAATTTTACCAAAAAAAAAAAAAAAGGTGGCTTCTTTTTATTTTCCTTCAGTCAGTCGCAAGTGTTATAAACTCCTGGCACCTCTAATTGCTCACTGAAAACAGTGGTTTGGATAGTAAGAGTCTATAAATCAAGGCCCCATCTGCTTGTCCTGGAAACAGTACTCAAACCCCGCAGCTCCTTCTCCCCTTGGAAGTCTGGTGAGTTGGTGGGAGTTGGGGATTCTGCTCGTGTTTCTGCTATTTCTTGGGGCCATGTTGCTGGTAGTGTAAGAATAGAATGGACTGCAGAAGCTTGGAGCCGGAGAGGAACTCTTTAGGAGATGGGGTGGAGGAGTCCTTGAAGTATGGATCGGGACAGCCGGATCTTTCCTCTTTGTCTACCCGGGACCACTCTGCACTTCATGCCCAGCGCCACGAGGCCCGGCCCCCTCCGCTGCCCTGAACTGCCCTCCCCGCCTGGGCGCAGGGCGGCCGGGGGAGCGCGCAGCCAAGTTCCAGAAGAGAATCTAAGCAGCCCCAGGGCTGAGAAGCCAGGCAGCGGGAGGCAGGAGGGACGGCGCGGAGGTCGGACAGACTCGAGGCAGGAACCCCTTGGCTCCCAGACAAGGGTCTTGGAGGAGGCAGCCAAAAACACGCACCCCCTCGACCTGCGCCTGCACCCCCGGGGTGACTCTTTAGGAGCCGGCTCTCCAAAGCTAGCACCCAGCTCGCCAAGCGCCTCAGAAGCCCGCGCGGGTTCCCGCGTCCCAGGGTGATGGTTGCTGCAGCTGTCAGGGCCTCCCGGGCTCTGTACCCCTCCAACTCCACGCCTGGCACCTGGGGCAAGGCCCCCGCCGGGTCCCCCGGGTTCCGCGCGTCACTCATCCCCTCGGCCCAGCGCTCCTCTGCGCTCGCGCCGCGCGCCCCTGCCCTGCACACCCGCACTCAGCTCCCTCCGGCCGCTGGGCCCTCCTGGGACTCACCTGCGCTGGGACTGAAGCGGCGGCCACCCTGAGCCCCGGGGCGGCGGCGGTGCAGGGGGAGGAGGGCAGCGCAGGGCTCCTGGCACAGCGGCCGCCGGGCGCCTGGTGCTGCCGAGCCGCGGACCCGCCCAGAGATATAAATAACATTATCTGAGGAGGGACATTCCTACCGGGGGACATCGCTGCTGCCGGGACCAGATAGTCCCGCGGCGGGGGCGGGGGCGGGGAGGCGGGGCCGCAGCCTCCCGCAGCGCCAGGCCCAGCCCCCGCCTTCCCCACCCACTCCTGCACCTGCCAATCAGCCTCCGAGCCCAGGGGCACCTGCCCGGCCTCCGCGGGCTCCTGAGGCCGGCCTCTGCCTCCCCGCTGGCCGCCCGAACCCCGGGCGCCTTCATCGTCGTTTAGTTCCCCTAATCCGCGCCACCCTGAGCCCTCTACGGCTGGAATGGGTTTGACTCCGCAGCTCAGGCCTAATTTGTGCGCCCGGCGAAAATGAGTCTTTGCCGCCCTACGTCCCCACTGCCAATAATCCGCTTTTTAAAATATACTAAAAGACACGCTTAGGCCATAGGGTGGGCGAGGAGGGCGCCAGGGCAGTGCGCCCCTGCTGCGGCCGCTTGCGAGGGACAGATTGTTCCTAGGGGCTGGTGTGTTAGAAAGCGCGCTCCCGGGCGGGCTGCTCCGGCTGGTGGTGAGGGCAGACGTTGGGAGCGCAGGGAGTGGGCACTGGGCCCAAAGCCTCGGCCCCCAGCCTGCCGGCTCAGTGTCTCCGTTCCTGCCTCTTGTAAACCCAATACAGTAGGGGCGAACCAGGCAAGGCCGGCGGCGCGCAGCCTGCAGTCCCAGGGCGCTCTCACATTGCAGGGACAATAATCAACAGGCTAGCAGCCACACCCGCCCACCTGCATTTCATTCTGATCGACCAGGGTCTCCTGGCGAGCCTGGGCTTCCTCACTGCAAGCCTGGGTGGGGTTGGGTGCAGTAGGCCAGAGGAAACACTAGAACCAATCAATGGTGCCAAGAAGAAACGACAAGGCTTCTTCGTGTCAGCTCAGAAGAGAAACACAGAAGAATATGGGCAGCTTGCAAGGCAGTCCATTTTCTTGACTTTCTTACAAAACAAGGTCATCGCTCAGGAAGGTTTGCTGTATGCCTTGCTGAAGCTTTCATCTCTTCTCCACCTGCTGCACCAGCCATCAACCCAGGTAATCGCAGGTTTTATGGAGATAGCAATGGGGATTAAAAGAGCATAGATGCAGAGGGGAGTTTTAACTTTGCTGCCTGGTATTCTCAACAAGGGAACAGCCTTACTCTTGAGTTATTTGCTTGAGAGTATAATTATGGTGTTTTCCAGGATTCATCAGGAAAGGGTGTCTAATTGCCAGATGTTCAACCTTAGTTTATATATTGAATGTATGCAAACGACATTTCACTGCGTGCCATAGTAACACTTCTTAAGAGCTGTTTGGACACAGAAGTGCTGAGTGTAGTATCTGTGGGCAAACTCCACAGGTATTAAAGCCACAGAACACTCTACCCTCTTCTTATTTGGGCCCTTATTACATGTCAATTTCCCAAGAAACTGGTAATATAAGAAAGATGATACAGGAAAAGCCATGGTCATCCCTTAGGTTAGCAGTGATTCTCTCTCCCTTTGCTGGTAACATTTTTAAGAATCCATTTGTAGGGGCTGGGAATGTGGTTCAGCAGTAGAGCATGTACTTAGCTGCTGGTTTAATCCTCTTCATACTCCCCCCCTAAAAAAATTCACTTGTTCATTACCGAGTTAAAAAGATTCTTGTCTTTCTGACAAGGAAAACTCAAGAAAAACAGGCCATCTTCAAAAGCTGAGACTGTTATGTAGCTCAAGTAGAAATCCTTGATCTATTTTTGAAAGGAAGAAAAAAGGGAAATTATGTATTTATATTTTTAAAAACCTTGTGTGAATAAACTTATTAAATAAATTCATGATTCCTGAGAATTGCAGTTCTGCAGCTACATAATTATACACTACATGAAACAGATAATTCCTTAGCTATAGGTTTGTGGCACTGAACTGAATAGTTGCATACATTTTTCTTTGGAGCCTTAAAATTTATAATTTCCAACCAGAAAGAAAAAATTAATATGATAAAAGCTCCAACGCAGCAGACAGATTACCCCCAAGATTTTTACAAACCAGTTCAGATGCTTTAGTTATCTCCACTTTAGCTGAAAGCTAAATAATTCAATACAACCTCATTTGCTACAGATCCTGCTATCCTGACAGCATCCCCAAATGCCTTACAGCTAATAGAGTTACAGTGAAATGATAAATCAGAACTGAGGGAGAGGGGAAGTTTAAAAGTGCAGAGGGAAAGGGCACTGTCAAGTAAGGGATGGGAGGCAGGTCTCAGAGAACAAGAATGAGAAATTGTGGGGAGTGGAAGAGGGAAGGAAAAGCTGATAAAAGGGTTCACTGTGGAGGTCATCGTTGTAGGCAACAGGGGGTCAAGTCTTCAGAGACTGCCTCACAATTACAAAGCACATCTCAGAATTGTCTGTGTGCAGGCGGAAGATTGGCCCTCATCTTTGTTGGTCAAGGAACTGTCACTGCCAGTGTCCCTGCCCATGTTGGTACCCTAGACTTCCAAACTCCTCAGCAAGCTTCCCCAGGCAGTCTGCAGCTTTGGAAGAGTTCTAGGGCCAGAAAGGAAGGTGTGCATTGGAGACTGCAGTAGAAGCCCTCCGGGGATAGTCTATTCAGTTGCAGCTGAGATCAATAGATGAGGCCAAGAGGATGTAAGTTTGGACACTAGAGGCATCTAACATAAGAGGGAATTCTCATGGTCTATTTCTCTGAGTTAGTTGGTTAGTTTTTTGAGACAGGGTCTCACTATATCCCAGACTGGCCTTGAACTCTTGATCCTTCTACCTTAGATTCCTTAGTGCTGGAATTCAGTGTGTGCCGCCATGCCTCATCATTCTCTGAATTTTTCACAGTGAGCTTGTGTTATTGAAAATAAATAGAGACAATAAAGAAAGTAAGGTGGAGATGGTGGATTGAGCACACACATTTTGTTTCTCTTCTACCTTAAATTTCATAGAAAGATATATTGTAAAGAGAATAGGAGCCTAAAAGCACAGGGAAATTTTTTTAAAGGGTTGCCCAATGTTCCAGGATATTTAGGAAATCCTGAAACAAAGAAGAGAAGTAAGATCTGGTTCAAAATCAGAAGAAACAAAAGCAGGTTCAAGAGAAGGAATAGTTTAGGGAAGTTCTAGGTAAGAAGAGCCAAAGAAGACAAGAGGGAAGAGGGGGTCCTGGGACAGAATAATTCATTGAGGGACCTCCTCTTTGCTTCCAATAAGTATCAGGTGTTTGCCTGTGTGATAAAGAGAGTAGTTGGAATCGTGGAACCCTAGGAGCAGAGCCCAGGTATCTACTGACCCCTAGAAATGAGAAAGAACCTTTAGTGTCTCCATCATAGCCCCTGAGGACAGGATATAATCATCTGAATGAGCAGGGAACCCATTCTCATATAAGAAATGATTGAACCATCAAAATCACCAAACATTTTTTGGGAGGAAGAGGGACCAATGCCATGAAAGAGAAATACCAAATTCAACTAGCAGAAGAAATAACATAAGAGAAAACTAAGTTAATAAAGGAAACAGAAGATAAATTTTAAATGTATTTAATTTTATTCACTGAAATTTAAGAGCATATTTAATCTATGACAAATAATCAATAAGAAGTCTTAGATATTTTTTAAAAAGTAGTTTCTAATGTTAAAAATTCATTATGTGATAAGCAGAGCACGTTGAGGAGTGGATTAGTGGAAGCAGAAGCCAAAGAAATTTCCCTGAAGTGTAAGGTAAAAGGCAAGAAGATGGAAAGCTTGTGAAGATGGTTGAGAGCCAGGGAGGTGAGATTTCCTACATCCAATGTCTAGCTAATAGAAGTTACAGAGGGAAAGAAAAGAGAGTAGAAGGAGGAAATAACAAAGAGAACAGAATAAAATTTCTCAGAGCTGAAGAAAAATATGACTTCAGATTATAAAGTCCTACTGAGTTTAGAGTCAGATGATTTTTAAATATATAATACAGTTTTGTGAACAAAGTTTATGATTTTATTTATAAAATCTAAGACCTCGAATAAAATCAAAACATAAACCCCAAAACTATAATGCACTAGACTAACTTTCTGTGCCTTGAGTTAAATTGATCCTAAAAATAAAAAAACCTATTTTTACTGAATTGCAGAATCAAATCTTTGAAATAAATAAACCAGTTTGAATTAGAAATGAGCACATATAATTGAACACTACTTAAGAACATAAACACCAAACTAAACAAACCTAAAAAACAACAGTGAAGGAATCAAGAAGTCATGACACTTAGCATGTACAAGGCCCTGGATTTGATCCCTAGCATTGCAAACAAAACAAAACATTTCATAATGCACAGAAACGTCAGAATAGTGCCTAGGGTTCAATAAATATTAGCTCCAGAATTCTTTTTTACCCTTTCACTGAGATACATTTCATGATACTTAGCTCAAATTTCTATTCCATGTCTGGAAACATCTAGGTGCATCACATCCTCTACAATATTCAAAGACAAAGAAGCAGTAAAGTTAATTCAAAAAGTTCACCATTTGTAATAGAGAGGGGCTGAAGACTAGAGCTCAAACTTTCCCCTTCAGATGAGGTGTTTCTGTAGGCTCCTAACTACTCTCCCATTCTCTAGTTTCACTCTCCTTCAGTTCTTTTTCTGCATAACTGGCAGTCTACTTTCCAAAAAGGAAATCTGATTATGTCACTGTATTTTCAATCATCCAGTGACTCCCCATTGCTTTCAGAATGTAGTTTTAAGTTTTCCAGCACTTAGCATGGTACCTGGCAAATAAGATAAACTCAATAAAGGCTAAATAAGTTGATGAGCGAATGAATGAACAAATTATGGAAACTTAAAGAGGTTGCAATCTTGGAGATCAACCAGAGAAGTAATTCAATCATTTCTGTGGCTTAAATATACATGTTTGTGATTTTTCCTCAGGAGATTGACTTTCCAATTTACGTATGAATGTTATTTAAATGAATTAATTCACATTCCCTGAGCTACAACTGGCAATATTTTTGCCTGAATTTCACCAGCTCCTCAATCACCTCAGCACATCCATACCTAACTTCCTGTCTGTGGGTAAGAAATGGGATCAATTAAGTAGGCCTATGCTCACAGCTACCTATGGGGTAGGGGTTTCCCATCTTCCAAAATCTCATTCATAACAAAGTATAGCCAACACAATGACAGTTCAGATGGCTCTTGCCTCTGCTCCATTCTCTCAGTGCCATCTTCAGACTTCATCCTTGGATAGTGGCCCTTCTCCAATCCCTATGCTCCAATCTGCCCAAATCTTGAGCACACAGGATTAAGAACATAGGAAGGTGGGTCAAAATGCATTATAAGGAGTTGCAACATAAGGAGTTAATGTTCTTTTAACATTAACACTATCTTTTTTATTTTTCCAGTGCTGGGGATCAAATTCAGGCCCTTGAGCATGCTAGGTAAGTGCTCTATCTCTGAGCTATTTCATCAACCCAAACACTCCACAGTGTGGATAATCCATGTATGGATAATCAAGAGTACCAAATCTCAAAGCCTTTATTCTCTTCCTTTTTTAAAATATATTTATCAATCTAGGAACTCAAATCAAGGGGAGAAAATATCATTTTAAAAATTGAGTTTTTTAATAAGAAACAACAGTATTCTAATAATTCAGCCAATTAAACAATTTTGTGTTTATGTGATAATTGTTGCCAACATAAATGGTTTTGTTAATTGCTTTTATTTGTTAGTAAGCAGTTTCCAAGTTCATGAGGTTTTTTTTTTTCATAATATTAACCAAGACCTTTGGGAAATTTTCAATAAAGTTTGGAAAGCTTTTGCAATAAAAGGCTCCATTACCTCTGCAAATTCATTTCATTTTCTATTCTGTGGGATATTTCTACAGCTGCTCAACTTCTATTTGAATAGTTATTTAATCCTTTAAAGTATATAAGAAACTATGCTTCAACTCAAACATGATGTTCTTTAAAGAATACATACAGAATACAACTGGTTCTTATTTTAAAAAAAAAGATTGTTTTTCTCCATTTTCTTTGATGTGCAACAAATTCTATTTTTAAAAAAATCATTTTCTTTTTTGCCAAATGCCTTACAATGATTTTTATTTTATTTCATCAAGTAAATTGCTATCATTATCTTTATTGCTAGATACAGAAACCAAGAAATTCAGAGTTTAATTAATTTTCCAAAGATCACATAGAATTCCAAATCTCTTGCTTCTTAGACTTATTCTTATTCAAGAAGCAGTAGCTTATGTTTTTTATTTTTTGGGGTGGTACTGGGGCTTGAACTCAGGCCAAGTGCTTTACCACTTGAGCCATTCTGTCAGGCCAAGCTTATGATTTTTAAATTGACAGGTCCTCATATTTAATATAGAGGGTCCATATTATATTGTTGTTGTTTTTTTGTTTTTTTTTTTTTTTTTGGAGGGACTAGGAATTAAACTCAGGGCTTCACACTTTCAAAACTTGAGCTTGAGCCACACCTCTGGTTCATTTTGCTCTGGTTATTTTGGAGATGGGGTCTTGCAAACTATTTGCCTGAGCTGTCCTCAAATCTTGATCCTCCAGATCTCAGACTTTCAATTAGCTAGGGTTATAGGCCTGAGCCATCAGCACCTGATAATGATCTAATATTTTAAGTCAATAGTTAGACCAAGAATTTAGCCCCAAATTATGCTGAGTATGTACAGAATGAATAACTCTGTGCTGCTTGATCTATTCTATCATCATCTAAATCATCAAAACCCTCTTACTTCAGCATCTAGCTCTGGACCTTCCAGAGCAGAATCGGACCCAAGTGAAAGCTGTTGGTTCTCCTCTTGGGAGGAGATTAAAACTAGGAGTGAGTATCACATTCTATCACTGACCCAAACCACTGCTAGCTCTATTTCTCAATTCCCACCCTTTACCTCCACCAAATACTGCCAGAAATGAAAAAGAAAGTGAGATATTTATTGGTTTTCATATTGATATTTATTACTGTATCATTTCAGGTACTTGATAAATCTCCTGCCTTCATCCCCAAAACTATACAGGAATCTACTAATAATTTAATGCAAATGACTTTGGGAGTTTTTAAGATACAATCTTTTGGTACTGGAATTAGAAAGAAAAGTCAGTGCTACTTAGCATTTTAATCAGCATAATTAAAACAAAACAAAAAAGACAGTAGCAGACAGATGGAAAGGCCAGTAGATTACAGAGTTAAAGACTTGGATTCTATTTTCCCTTTACCTTCCTATGGCTCAGTTTATCATCAGCAAAATGGTGACATTGAACAAGTTAGCCTGTGAGAACTCTTTCAGCTGTAGTTTTTGATAGTTTATACTATACTAAGGACATATAGGGCTGAGAGAGTGGCTCAAGTTATAAAGCACTTGCCTAGTAAGTACAGGGCCCTGAGTTCAAACCCTGGTACTGGAAAAAAAAATATGACATAGATTATAGTGAAAGATTACAATTCATTTCAATGTTCATAAAATTGGAATTAAATCAAACTTGAAATCAAAATTGGTTAAACTGATATTAAATAAAATCTGTGAGAAGCTATAGATTTGGACTAGATATTTGCACTACATCCCAACCAACATAAGAGTTCAATCACAGTAATTGAGGTTTTTTGATTGTTTGTTTGTTTTTGTGGTAGTGGGACTTGAACTCAGGGTCTTCACCTTGAGCCACTCCATCAGCCCTTTTTTGTGATGGGTATTTTCAAGATAGGTTCCTGAGAACTATTTGCCCAGGCTGGCTTCAAACCTTGATTCTTCTGATCTCTGCCTCCTGAGTAGCTAGGATTACGAGCATGAGCCACTGGTGCCCGGCAGTAACTGAGTTTTGATGATTGCAGGAGGCCTTGTAACCAATGAACTAGTGAAGCTATAACCAGTTGGCTGGCTGGTTGACTAAGCTGTAGCCAATAAGTAGCTTTCTGTGCTTACCTTCATTTCCCTATAACTACTGTCTGATAGCATTGGCTGGAGTTCTCAGAACCTTCTTTAGTTCTGGGAGCTGCCTGATTTGTGAATTGTTTTTGTTTTACCTAAATGAACTCTGCTAAATTTTATTAGTCTATAGAAATCCCTTTTTAATACCAATTATATGTATACACATATTTATAAGTGATGATTGAGGATGTAATTTTATAATTACTAATGGGGGACAGTCACAATATATTATTGAATTTTTAAAGCGTCAAATGATTTCTGACTAAGAAATGAAATTTTTCACATCAGGAAGAATATTCCTCAAAATCTGGAGTTATTTCTAGATGATGGGATTTAGAATAATTCTTATTTCCTTCTCTATTTTTCTATGACGTTTAGCTGTCCTATAAGCATAGAATAATTTCATAATAAATAACAAAGCTATTTTTCAATTTGAGAAAAATATAGTAAAGTGTGAATAGAAAATATTAAATTTTTTCCTGCAAATAAGTTTTGATAGAGAAAAGGGCCAGGACAAGAATAAAACAGCAGTGAACTCAAGGAGAACAATCTGAATATTTTCATCAATAACACAGATAATGAGAAATGCAGAAACAGGAGGACTTGCCAAGGTTAGTGTGAGACTCTATCTCACTATGTGAAAAACAAACTAAAAGCAAAAGGGCTGAAGAAATGGCTCCAGTGGTAGAGTGGCAAGTGTGAAACCCTAAATTCAATCTCCACTTTAAAAAAACCCTCAGATAATGAAATTAATATGTTCCACATATGTCCCCTTCTTACACAAAGCAAGCATGGCTGGGCTGTTTTTCTCAGCTGACGGGGAGGCTTTCAGCAGTTTTGGGGAGAGAGTGGCCTGGCCCATGCCATTCCCTCCCATCCCTGGCACAATGGAAAGAATTGTCAAGCCATCATCACACTGGCCCTGGGATCCAATCTGAGGCTATGGAAAGAAATAATCCTAAGTATTCTATGTCAGGACTGATCTTTATAACTTTGTTTTCTTTACTATCAAGCTTTAGTCATTTGAGTTTCCCAAGGTTGCTGAATCAATCTTGATAATTACACTTATCACTCATAAATAAGCATGAAAAAATGCCAAACTAATTATTGGAAGGTAGATTAAATCAAATAAGTATATACACATGAGAAGTCAGCCAAGGAGGAAAAATAAGCTTCATAAATACAAAATGGCAAACAACAGTTTTGACCAAATTAAAACCAATCTTGTGAGAGGCTATAAATTAAACACAGTAAGCACTGTAGCTGTCATTCAAAAAGTGTGGGGTGTGGTTGTAACACTCAATAGGAAGATCTCAGATCTGTGGCTGAGCTTCTGCTGAAACTTGGACCCTTCTGTGACCACCTTAAATGACTAGTTCTATAGTGTTTGATTTTTACCAATTGTATCATGCCTTCCATACTCAAATTTCTTGATTCAATTTAGGGGTGCATGGCCATATAGTTTAACTATGTAGGAGCTACAGATGGCACCCAGGAGAGGAGCTATGCTCACAAGGAGGAGAATTTCTAAGATTTCAGCCCAGGAGCAACTCAGGAAGTCAACTGGTCTCTGCATACTGAAGTGATGGAACTGCAAGGACCAGGATAGGAACCTTAAGAAGAGTCACTACAAGTCAAGGACAGCCCATGTGTAATTTAAGGTAATACTTTTTAACTAATTTGTTATTTATCTTATATGTCTTACTCTGCTCCCTGAAAGGTGCTTGCGTTTTGTTTATCAGAGTAACATCCTGTATCACTCTTCTCAGTTAGATTGAATAATGTTTGACACTTTAAAAACTTAAATTTCTTTTCTTTTTTTTTTTCATAGTACTAGGTGAACTCAGGGCCTCATGCTTGCTAGGCAAGCTCTCTACCACTTGAGCCATTCTGCCACCCCCTTAAATTTCTTTTCTATTGTCCAAGGCACCTATTGTTCAGTATGATGCTAGACAATGATAGCTGGCATACACAAAAATAATATTGAATATTTTACTAATCAGTACAAGTATATAGTTACTACCCATTCTTTTAATTGATAAAACCATGTTACAGATTCTAGCTCTTCTCAGAAGATATGGTGATCACAGGGTAACCATAGATTCCTGCTTGCCCAAACCAATCCTGGTTTTCACCTGCCATCCTTGCATGATCATTAATACTGTTCCTTTGCACTCTCAAAAGTAGTGTGCTGGTTTTCTGTTTATGATAGCAATTATGTGGGATGAGCCAAGGTGCCCAAGAACCAATGGTATATATGCTATACATGGAATATTTTTTATGTACATGGAATATTGCTCAGTCATAAAGAAAAATGAAATTGTGTCATTTGCAAGACAATGGAGATCATGATATTGATCTCCATGATAAGCTAAGATCAAGAAGACAAATATAGCTGGTGAAGTGGCTCAAGTGGTAGAGTACCTGCCTATCAAGCATGAGGACCTGGGTTCAAACCCCAGGACCACCAAAAACAAAAAAAAAAAAAAAAACTTTATAAGAAGTCAAATGTTGCATATTCTCACTCATTTGTGGAAAGTAGACCTAAAATGATTGTGAGGATGATAAGAAGAAGAAGAATGGGACATGAAAGTGAAGGGGAACAGTCTTGGGGGATCAACAGAAGGAGGGAGGAGGAAAGGAAAGGATACTGAGGGATGAAGGGGATTGAAGTACACCACACATATGTTCAAAGACAGCATAATGAAACCCACCAAACACTGAAAAGGTGGGGAGGAGAGGAGGAGAAATGGGAATACAATGGAGGGGGTGAACTTGTTCAAAGTACGCTATATGGAATTACCACAATGAAGCCCTCTCATATTATTAATATATACTAATTTTAAAATATAATGAAACTATTAAAAAGTGTGCTTCTTCATACAATATGCAATGACGCTAATTGAACAGCCACCACCAATGGGCTTCTCAGTAAATTCCAGTAAAGTAATTTGGCTTTAGCAGTAAATGAAAACTTTGTGACAAAAGACAACCACAATGAACAAAGTTAAGATTACATTATTAACTACCAGTTATTTCCTAAAATAATTTATCTCTATATAAATTTAGGTCAACTCTGCCCTCTACTGTCTTCTGACTGTATTATGACAGTGCTCATTGATCAAAGCTGTTCATCCTGGTGACTACTTTAGAATGCTGGTCCTCAACCTAGCCTACAGCTATATTAGCTTTTAAAAGTCCCCATTGCCTATGCTGCACCCCACACCAATTAAACCAGAATCTCTCGGGGGTAAGACCCACGCATCAATTTTTTAAAAGCTCTCAACTGGAGAGTGTGTGCAGTCAGGGCTGAGAACGATTGTTTGGAATGTCAGAACAAATATAGTCTACTCTGGTTTGCTTAGTTTTTTGATTCTATAGTTTAAATTACATTCTGCTCCTAATCATGTCTGGGTATGCTTTGGTGACTTGAAGTTGAAGATGAGTTTATCAGGACAAATCTACATTACTACTGGGGAAATGGCATTTTAAAGAAATGTTCAGCTGGGCACCAGTGAGTCATGCTTGTAATTCTAGCTTCTTGGGAGGAAGAAATCAGGAGGATCGAGATTTGAGGCCAGTACAGGCAGTAAGCTTGTGAGACCCCACCTCAATGCGAAGAAGCTAGTCGTTGTGGTGCGTGTCTGTCATCCAGTAACGCAGGATGTGTAAAATAGGAGGATCATAAGTTGGCCTGGACAAAAGCTATCTCCAAAATAATCAGAGTCAAAAAAAACTGAAGGCACGGCTCAAACAGTAGCATGTCTACCAGCAAAACTCTGAATTCAAAATCCCAATACCACCAAAAAAAAAAGTTTTCTAAGGGATGATGGTTTTTACTTATAGTAATGACATGGACAGCACCTACTAGATGATTCCATTCTGCCATCAGCCTTTGATGCCCCAGTACAGCCCTGATTCCCTGTTGGTGGAATTATCTGCTGAGAGAGCTCCAGGATAGCTAAGCAAGTTGGAGCAGAAGATAGGAGCAAAGGAGATAGAGCCCATTGCATTAAAAAACTGCTTCCTTTTTCTTGAGTGTTCAGGGCTTGTTAATGAAGTTTATCATATGGAAAAGCACTGATGTGAAAGATCAGGAAATCTGCTGGAGTGGAAGTTGGACTAATTAGAACATTAACTAAATTAAGTCACTAGGGATAAGCAAATCCCAAAGGGAACAGAGAGAAAGGAGAAAGATACAAAAAAAAAATCATTAATAATCAGCAAGAAAGGGATGGAACTTTTGCAGAAAACTAACCAAAAAGCAGGTTCTTTTTTTTTTTTTTTAAGGTTAGAAACTATGAGATTTTTTTTTCATTTTTCTTTTATTATTCATATGTGCATACAAGGCTTGGTTCATTTCTCCCCCCTGCCCCCACCCCCTCCCTTACCACCCACTCCGCCCCCTCCCTCTCCCCCCACTAATACCCAGCAGAAACTATTTTGCCCTTATTTCTAATTTTGTTGTAGAGAGAGTATAAGCAATAATAGGAAGGAACAAGGGTTTTTGCTGGTTGAGATAAGGATAGCTATACAGGGCATTGACTCACATTGATTTCCTGTGCGTGGGTGTTACCTTCTAGGTTAATTCTTTTTGATCTAACCTTTTCTCTAGTACCTGTTCCCCTTTTCCTATTGGCCTCAGTTGCTTTAAGGTATCTGCTTTAGTTTCTCTGCGTTAAGGGCAACAAATGCTAGCTAGTTTTTTAGGTGTCTTACCTATCCTCACCCCTCCCTTGTGTGCTCTCGCTTTTATCATGTGCTCATAGTCCAATCCCCTTGTTGTGTTTGCCCTTGATCTAATGTCCACATATGAGGGAGAACATACGATTTTTGGTCTTTTGAGCCAGGCTAACCTCACTCAGAATGATGTTCTCCAATTCCATCCATTTACCAGCGAATGATAACATTTCGTTCTTCTTCATGGCTGCATAAAATTCCATTGTGTATAGATACCACATTTTCTTAATCCATTCGTCAATGGTGGGGCATCTTGGCTGTTTCCATAACTTGGCTATTGTGAATAGTGCTGCAATAAACATGGGTGTACAGGTGCCTCTGGAGTAACCTGTGTCACAGTCTTTTGGGTATATCCCCAAGAGTGGTATTGCTGGATCAAATGGTAGATCGATGTCCAGCTTTTTAAGTAGCCTCCAAATCAAAAAGCAGGTTCTTAACAATAAGCCAGTAGTTTACTTCCACTCCCATTTTCTTTTTTTTTTTTTTCATTTTTCTTTTATTATTCATATGTGCATACAAGGCTTGGTTCATTTCTCCCCCCTGCCCCCACCCCCTCCCTTACCACCCACTCCACCCCCTCCCTCTCCCCCCCCCAATACCCCGCAGAAACTATTTTGCCCTTATCTCTAATTTTGTTGTAGAGAGAGTATAAGCAATAATAGGAAGGAACAAGGGTTTTTGCTGGTTGAGATAAGGATAGCTATACAGGGCATTGACTCACATTGATTTCCTGTGCGTGGGTGTTACCTTCTAGGTTAATTCTTCTTGATCTAACCTTTCTCTAGTTCCTGGTCCCCTTTTCCTATTGGCCTCAGTTGCTTTAAGGTATCTGCTTTAGTTTCTCTGCATTAAGGGCAACAAATGCTAGCTAGTTTTTTAGGTGTCTTACCTATCCTCACCCCTCCCTTGTGTGCTCTCGCTTTTATCATGTGCTCATAGTCCAATCCCCTTGTTGTGTTTGCCCTTGATCTAATGTCCACATATGAGGGAGAACATACGATTTTTGGTCTTTTGAGCCAGGCTAACCTCACTCAGAATGATGTTCTCCAATTCCATCCATTTACCAGCGAATGATAACATTTCGTTCTTCTTCATGGCTGCATAAAATTCCATTGTGTATAGATACCACATTTTCTTAATCCATTCGTCAGTGGTGGGGCATCTTGGCTGTTTCCATAACTTGGCTATTGTGAATAGTGCTGCAATAAACATGGATGTGCAGGTGCCTCTGGAGTAACAGTCTTTTGGGTATATCCCCAAGAGTGGTATTGCTGGATCAAATGGTAGATCCCACTCCCATTTTCTAAAGTTCATCAAGTGAAGGTGGTGGATCCAGTGTCTGAGACTGGCCCTGTTAGAAGAGACTGTATTCCTCTTAAAGCAAACTCAGAATTGTGGAATCAGTCAGAAGTGTTAGCATGAGAAGGAAGGGGGCCGTTGGGAATTTTGATACTGAGCACCTGTGTGGAAACCTGTGAACCTTCAGAAGCCCCAAGTGCCAGAAAGAGGAGAGAAAAGGGGTAGATGTGGAGGGCAGATGTGAAGACCTTCCTATACCTTGTCTGTGTTTGTGTGATCCCATTCTTCAGTACAGGGAAAAGCAAGACTGTAGGCGTAACAGGATAGGAGAGAGGCTTGGAAGAAGCATGAAGAATCATCCTAAATGATTCCATCTGTGGCTGATTCTGTTGCCTGTGATACACCTATTTTAAAAAAATGCCTTTGCAATCCATCAGTCTGTACACGGTAAAAACATTCCTATAAAAGAACTGGTCATTGGAATGGCTCTTACTTGTTTCTGGGTAACAGACACAATTAGTACCTGATGAAAACTATGGACCCTTACCCCAGAGAAAAATGAACATTTCTACACAAACACATAATGTTACATATAGTTCTATCCTCATGTAAGAACCTTGCTGGGTACAGTGGTTCATATCTATAATACCAGCTACTCAGCAGGCAGAGATCAGAGGACTGAAACTCAAGGCCAGCCTGGCAAAAAGTTATCCCAACCCCCATCTCAATCAGTGAGCCAGGTGGGATGGCAAATGCCTGTGATCTCAGCTACACAGGAGGCCATAGGTAGGAGAATTGTTGTTTAAGGTCAGCCCTAACCAAAAAAACTAAGACCCTACCTGAAAAAATAACTAAAGCAAAAAAAGGGCTGGAGAGGTTTGGCTCAAGTGGCAGAAGGCCTGATTAGCAAGTGGGGAGCTTAGAGTTTAAACCCCAGTACCACCAAAAAAACAAAACAAAAACAACCCTGGATTGATAAAAATAACCTGCAAACAGATTATTCATTAAAATTATCATAAAACACCTATTAAGAGTTTAAGTTAACATAGGTCTGTGAATTGAGCATTCCATAAACTAGGTTAAATGATATGAGGTGCCTGTCTTCTAGCTACTTATGATCAACATATAATATTTCTAACACACAATTGTTTTTTGAGACAGGGTCGTCTTGTGAAGCCCATGTTGACCTCAAACTTGCAACCCTCCTGCCTCTGCCTTCTGAGCACTGAGATTATAGGCATGATCATCACACCTAGCTTTAACAAATAGTGTTTTGATAGCTATGTAAAGGACTCACAGAAGCTACATTAGAAGATAAAACCTGAACTGGAGGTGTGGCTCACATGGTAGAGTGACTACTTTGCAAGTGGGAAGCCCTGAATTCAAACTCCAGTCCCACCAAAAAATAAAATAATTAAAATATTTACATCTTAATAGAAAGGAATAAGAACATTTCTAGAAGTGACAAGTGACCTACAGCCTCTTCTCAATATAGTCAGAAATTTAAAACATCTATTAAATGTTGCCACATGTATGACATAGTACTAGACCTTGAAGGAGATCAGGGATGAGGACTGTTTTCTCTTCCAGCTATATCCACTCTAGCAGGGTGGAAATAGAAGCACACATATTACTCTAATACAATGCAGAATTCAGTAAATGCCATACAAAAGTTACAAACAAAATATCTGGGGGAGCATTCAGATGACAAAATCACACTTAACAGATAGTGAAAAATGACCTTTACATCTTCCACCTTCCTTCCTGTGAATCACCTATTGTTTCTGTAAAGAGATTACATATGGCCATTTCAAATAGCAGGACCAGGTAACTCCCTCTTTTTTCATGCCCCGTAAGTCAGTTAGAATATAAGGTAATAGTGGAAATTAAGACAGAAAAAATAAACCAAACTACTATTGTAGCTGGCTTTAAACACCAGCACGAAGAACCTGTACCTAATTCAGCTGACAATGGGAATCTGCTCTAAAGCTTTTAGTCAATGCACAGATAGGATCAGAGCTGCGCTTTAGAAGATGGAGTCTGTGTAGGATGACAAGAGTGGAGACAGGAGTCAGGCCATTATGGCAGTCATAGAGCCAGAACTAAGATGGTGGTCAAAAAGCAGGAAGCAGGATGGACGTCAGACTGAGGAGGCTTTTTTTCTCTTTTTATTTTTGTGGTACTGGAGACTCAAACCAGGGCTTTGTACCTGCTAATCAAATGCTCTAATACTGAGTTATATCTCCAGACCTGTTCCTCAGCATTTTAGAAATGTCGTCACCTAACCTAAATGTCTGCCCCAATTATAAATACATATGGTTCCCGCCAGAAAGTAGATCCAGCTATATGAAAGAGATTAGGACCATTTAATCACCTTTTGACAACTACCTGTTGAATCCTTTAGAATCCTTTTCCTGTTTTCCTCCTTACTTGCTCTAGTAAGATTTTTGCTTGGAATTCAAAGGAAGAAAGGTGTTGTGAGCAATTTGAAAACTTGGGGTTTTATTCTAAGCACGTAAAGTACTATCTGTAGTTCAACACAGTATATAAGTACCTTATCATCTCCTTAAAAAGAAAAACCTTCCTTATTCCTGGCTATTCCTTGAAATTTCATCCTATTTTTCTCCCTTCACTAACAAGTATCACAAGATCAGATTTTATTCGTTATCTCCACCTACTTATTCCTTAGCTCTTATAACATGGAAACTCCTATACAACTCCTGAGACCTCAGTGCCATCCTTACTGGCAAAAACTGTGATTTTCTCAGTCTCTGTCCTCCTTGACCTCTTCCCAACATTTGGTTCTGTAGACCAAGATCTCCAACTTGAAACTTCTTTTCCTTTTGTCCTCTTAACTCCACACTGTCCTGTTTCCTTCTACCCCTGGGCCGTCTTATATCTTTGTAAGCTGTATTCCTTCCTACTCATGGATAGATATGAAGTGTGCCTCAAAAAGACTCATTTATTAAATACATGGTCCCCAGCTGTTGGCACTTCTGAGAGGTGATTGGATCATGAGGGCTCTAACCTTATCAATGGGGTAATCCATCGACAAATTCATAGCTGAATGGACTAACAGGAGGTGAGGCCTAGTTGGAGGAAGTAAGTTACTAGAGACATGCCTTTAGAGGACCTATCTTTTCCCCAATCCCTTACTCTCTCTCTGCTTCCTGGCTGCCCTGAGATGAGCAGTTTTTCTCCACCATGCCCTTCCATCATTATGTTTCTGCCTTGCCACAGGCTTAAGAGAAATGGACTCAGTTGCCCATGACTGAAACCTCTGAAACCATGAGCTAAAATAAATCTTTCCTCTATTAAATTGTTTATATCAGGCATTTTGTCACAACAGCAAAAAGCTGACTGGCACACTACACTACAAAATATCACTGCAAATGACCATCTTGGACTGTTTCCTATTTACGATCTTGAAGGAGAATATCTTTTCATTCAGTGTTCATCAGAACTCACATCTCTAGCCAGGACCTCCTGTCTCAGCTTTAATTTACTATTTTCTACTGGACATTTCAAGATAGAAGATGTCTAAACTTATCATGTCTGGAGAAGAGCTCATCTTTTCCCCCCAAAGTTAACTCCTCCTCACAAGTTTCCCACATTCCTCAATGATACCATCAATTTCTTGGTTACTCAGATTTGAAATCTTTATTCATTTGTTTTAGATAGGGGTCTTATTTAAATTCTCTTCTCCAGCTAAAGTAATTTTCCAACTGTTCCTTAAACATGCCATACCCTTAGATCCCACAGTTGCACAGTCTAGAAGGTTTCATTCGCATAGAACTTAATGTGAATCATGTCTCTTGGAGTTCTGCCAGGGCTGTCCATTATTCCAATGTCAATTGTAGTATCTACTCTGGAGACCGCTCTTTTCTCACCTATGTCCTAACACTTCAGGGACCAACTCAAGTGCCACTAGCACATGGACTCCCCCACCCACCCACCAACTTTCCTAGCCATTGAGAATCACTACATCCTTCAATGGTTAAATTACTGGTCTTTATACAGGATGAGCATATAATATATCATCCAAATTGTGATGTTTAGTGTTAAAGGGAACACAATTCCTCTTAACCATAAATTGGGCATGAACTCAGTTTGTCTAGGACAAACTGAGCTATATGTTCAACTTATTTTGGCACTCATTATGTGTTATTTGGCAATTTTTGTTTGTTAAAATATATATATTATGTAAATGTACATGTCCTAACTCCTCAAGACAGTAAATTGTCTGAGCACAAATCTGTATTCTTCTTGGCTCAAGTGTGTATGTAGAGATCTTGCCTCACAAGTGCTAGGCCCTGAGTTCAAACCACCAAAAGAAGAAGAAGAAAAGTTCTGTTTTCTTCTGTTTACCTAATACTTGCCAAGTGTCTTATTCATGTGATACACTAAAAATAGTTTGTTCATCATGATGATGTCTTGACTATTATTTAGGAGTGAAAGATGGGTTATGAGTGAATTTTCAAAAGTGGTAAATTCACCACCCATTCTAGTAGGATGTCAAAAATCTCTATGTCCCTAGAAACAGATATTGAAATAAAAAATTTCCTGCAGATTTTGGTGAGGACTTGGTGTGGTCACCAACACATGGTTCTGCTTTGTTGCCTTGTTACTTAGGAATATCCTTGATCTCTATTTTCACAGCACTGTCTTTCTGTTTCTCTGTCACACAGAAGAAAGATGACAGCCCCAACCAGGGGCTTATGTAAATCACATCAAAATGAAACTACATCTAAGAAAATGATGCTGTAAAACTAACTAACCTGAAACCAAACACTGGAAAGGTAGATTTGCTTGACTTATTTTGCTTAATTAACATATGCCTCAGTTCAGCATTATCCCTGCTAACCTATCAGTAAGCAAAGGAAGGAAAGGAAGAAAGATCTAAGAACAGAAAAAGACAGCAGACAGTCAGAAAAGCTCAAGCTCTGAAAATAAACTAGAATGCAAGCTGGAAAATGAAAGACATAGAGGGAAATAATTAGGACAGAATCATCTCTCAGGAGTAAATACTTAACAGAACATGCTGCAAAAGAACATCAGGTCAAAATCAAATAGGGGTGTGAGTCAAGGCCGAAAAATTCCTGGAAGGAAAATCATTTTTTTCAAACTATAAAAATTCCCCCTGGTGTGTGTGGGGGGAGGAATGCATTAGTATTCATCTGCTTTTCCATGGAACAATATAAAGATGTTTGCCTTTAGCTACTCTAAAATTTGGTTCTCAGAGAGATTTCATCTGTAAACATTTGGCCTAACATTGTTGTTTCTATGTACTAGCCTCTCAAAACACTGGCACTGTTAATAAAAACAATAATCATCTAGATATTATCTAAATATTCTCCAGAGTTTAATAAAGAGCTTCCTAGAAAAGATGACTCCCTGACATCTTCAGAGACACCCTTCTTCCTTCTAGGATCTTTTTATACCTAGACTTTTCTAGTATTAGTGAACATATGACTTCTTGGAGTTCCCAAACACTTCCTTTGGTTGTTTTTAACTTGAATGAAGTTACCATCTGTCTTGGAAAACTGAAGCCAGGAATAGCCAACTTTAACGGCAGATATGTCATTAAAATGTATTTCCTATTTCCTTGTCTTAGTCTTCTTCCTTTTCTCTTTATCTTTTATTTCCTTCCTTCTGCTCGGGATTTTGTTTCATCCTACCGCTCCACCCCCAATTTTTCTTCCTGTATATTCAGAGCCCTTGGAGGGAGGCAGGGCAAAACACTGATAATTTAAGCCCTAATCTTAGGTGCAGAGGAATACATTAGATAACTTCTTAGAGTTCTAGCTCTGGGATTCTCTGAGGCTGTAGTTACCATCCCTTGACTAACCACCCACTTAGTCTTACATTTTTTTTTAATGGTACTGAGGTTGGAACCCAGGGCCTCACACTTACTAGGTAGGTGCTCTACCACTTGAACCACTCTGCCAGTCCTCTTGTATTGTCTTTCTGGTTCTCCGAACTCATTTTCACCATCAACCTAACATTTAAGGGATACTTAACACATATAAGACCCTGTGTAGGTGGATTACTTCCTTTCATTCTCACAGTGATTCAATGCAGAAGGTGTATTCCCATTTTGCAAGTGAGGAAAGAGGCATAGAGAAGTTAGTTACCCTGCCCAGTATTTCACAGGTAATTAAGTGATGGGGCTGGCTGTGAATGCTTATGTAAACCCACACACACATCTCTCTATACAAACACTTCCGTAAAAAGTATGATCCTGATACATGGTAGGAAACATGTTACCTGTCTGTTGATTCATCAACGCTTCTGGAAAATGTTTGCTGAGCCTGTGTTATCTCCTGTATCCAACTCCTACCTCCCAGTTAGGATGTCTTTCTTTTCTGAGGTCCCAGAAACATCCAGGAGCATTCCAAAGTCAGTACACTATATTATATCACTGGTTTTCTCCCCCTCACCCGAATGTGAGTCTCTTGAAAGCAGGTATGGTGCAGACACCCCAAACATTAATTGTATGGATTGAATTGACTCCGTGAGCTTTTAGATTGTCGTATTACTTCTTCCTGGTATGTTTACATTTGAATGCTGGCTTTGTATTTTAATGAGAGGCTCTCTGATGTGTGCATCTCGAGTACTAACTGAGTGGTAAGAGAGAACTAAAACCACATTGGAAGAAGAGTTACCTACCCTCCTTCCCTAAAGTCAATAAGCCATTTTTCTTAGTGTGCTATTATAACAAAACACCGGAGGCTGAGTACTTTATGGAAGAGGTGTAGTTGGTTTACAATCTGGAGATCCAAGAACTCATCCCTGGTAACTGTTCAGATATGGTGAGGACTTTCTGGCTACATCACACATGGCAGATGCCATCCTTGTAGGAATATATGCAAGAGAGAGAGATGGGGAGGAGGAGGACAAGAAAGAATGATAGAGGGGGTAAATTTGATCAAAGTACATTAAATGCATAAAAGTAAATCTCACTATGAATTCCCTTTGTCTAATTAATTTGTGCTAATAAAAAAAGAAGAGAGATCACATCATGAGACAGAAAGCAAGGGAGATTCAGGGGCAAGATTCCCTCTTCTTTTTTTTAAATAATAAAGATATTTTTATTATTATTAAAGTACTAGATATTAAAAAAGCAAGTGACAAATAGCAATGCTATGCTATGCATCACTCAAATAAAGGTTCAAGTTAAGGCTCCCTCTTTTTATAACAACCTGCTCTCAGGATCCCATGGGAACTACATTAATCTCTTCCAACAGTGATGCTCCAATGACCTAAAATGAGGCCCCCATCTCGTAAGCATTCCACCATCCCTCAACATCATTATACTGGGAACCAAACTTTCATCACATGAACCTTTGGGGGACACACTCAGACCATGTCCAAACAATAACACAACTATAGATCCAATGATCTATAAAAAAAGAAATAGAAATTATTATAAAGAAACCATTGAAGTCAGGAAGGTGCTGCTGTACTTCCAGGAATGAGGTAATAAACTAAACTCTAAATTTATAGACTATTTCATAGAGAGCAATAAGGTGTTGAATCACATGATATTAGGGCACATTCTTCCCTATACCTTAGGCAGAAGCTTCTTCATGTGGGTATAGCATAAAGACATTACTTAGCAATAAATTCTTGGTGATATATTGAAGAAGAGTATATTGGACTTAAGGTTTTTTTTAACCAGAGGCTGATGGAGTGGCTCAAACAGTAGAGCACCTGCCCAGCAAGCATGAAGCCCTGAGTTAAAACCCTAGTACCACCTAAAAACTCCTAACCAAAACTCCTAAATTTTGTTTGCCTTTTGAAAGCAAGGACCTGGCTAGTTTTGCCATGGAATTTGGGGTAAAGTGGTAGGATATATGAAACTGTATTCAGCTTTTAAATTCTATTGAAAAAATATTTAATGAAACTGGACACCGGTGGCTCACACCTGTAATTCTAGCTATTCAGGAGGCAGAGATCAGGAGGATCACGTTTCAAAACCAGCCAGGGCAGAGTCTCTATCTCGAAATACCCAACACAAAAAAGGACTGGCAGAGTGGCTTACGTGGCAGAGTGCCTGCCTAGCGCCAACACCACGCACACACACACAAATACTTACTGAGCACTCACTATGTGTCAGGCATAATGCTGAGAGCTGTGAAGCAAGCCAGCATTGTCAGGGGACTCACAGTCAAGTGACGGCTAGGATACTGCAATAGGTAATGACTAAGTGTTATTATGAGTACTTAGAATACTTCCAGTATTCATGGAAGAGGTGATGTTTGAGCCATGTCTGAGAGTGAATAAGAGTTCAAGAGGCAGAGAAAGGGCCATTATAGGCAGAAGGAATGGCACACAAAAAGCTAAAAAGAAGACTTGTAAGAATTTTGCATGATTAGGGTCTTGAGAAATTTGTCGAGACTAGAAATAAGAAATGTGTGATGACAAGGAAAGGATCGGAGGAGGAGAGGTGGGAAGCAGTAGGACATGGGGCCACAGAAGAGATCGGGACCAATTTTAATACACTTTGGATGCTCTAGTAAGGAATTTGGTCTTTATCCTGAGGAATAGGGAATCATGGGGCTTTTAAAGTACTGACATAATGAGATTTACAGTAACGGTTACATGCTTGGCACTGTCTACATGGTTGCTTGGTATTATGCCTCAGCTCTCTCAAATGTTGCCATGTACTTTCTCTTTCATTCTCAAAGATTTTGTAAAGAGAAAGAAGTACATGGAATCAGAAGCAGGGTGGAGAATCTGATTAGTTTTGAGCCCAAAGTAGCACTCACAAAGAAGACTCTCTGCCTCTTGCTCTTGGTGTCTTCAGGTAACTTTCCAAGTCCACTTCCTGAAGGAACCTGGCTGTTTGCTCTCTCTCCATCTCCTGTGGCTTCCCTCCCTAACACACACTTGTACTAATATCCTCTCAACAACACATACTCACTCAGTCTCTTCAAGTGCTCACAAACCACCTGTACAAAACCATTAAGGTACACAGTCCCACAGTATCCAATTCAGCCAGGTTTCCACAGACAGTAGGTTGTACTCATTACCAGTTCTTCTTTCTAATTTATTAGCCTTCCTTTTACTACCCCAGACTTAAGGCCAGAGTTATTTTTAACACCTCTGAGTCATCTGTAGATATTCATATATCTAAAACATTTGTGAGTCAGTTTATAAAGCTACCCTATTGTGGAGGTGTATTTATTATTGTCACTGTTTTACAGATGAGAAAATTGAAGCCCAGCCAATAAACCACTTGCTCATGGTTCTGTTACTAAGATACAATAAGGACTGGAAATCTAAAATTTCAATTCTAAATCACTACATAACTTTCCAATATTCCTGGCAGTTTCTATGCTCTCTTTCTGCATGGGAAGTCAAAACTACTCTTCCCCATATACAATTCTGGTTTCTTTATTCCTATGGATTTTGTGCCTCAGCTACTTTGGCGTAAACCTACCATCTGCTGGTCATTCTCTAGGATGAACAAAAGCCTCTCTCCATTTAATGTCCTCTTCATTCTCCCTGGTTTCTTTAAAAACTCCAAATTCAGATTGGAGTGTGGCTCAAGTGATAAGAGTCCAACCAAGCAGGAGTCCCTGGTTTCGAGGCCCAGTACTGCCAAAGCAAAACATCAAAGCAAAGCAAAGCAAAACTCTCCAAACTCTTTTATTCCTCAGAGTCAGTATAAGTGGGAGAGAACAAAGGTCTGCTGGGTATGCTACTGTATTCTTAGGGCACTCATTGGGGGTTGAGGGGAACCACAATAAAATAAAAACATATCTAAAAGCCAGTTAAATTTTTATTATTAAGTCTGTTCCAATCCATGTAAAATTTAAGAGAGAATTTCCTCAAAGGTTACTACATCAGAGATTTTGACATGTCATGAAATTTTTATTTGGAAATGATCATCTATATTTTAAAAGAAACTGGAGAGACCTGAAGAAAATGGAATCAAAGGGAAATGGTGGCAATCCCTTTTTAATGCATGTGTTTGAAAGACTGAAGTTTATAATCTGAATAAGGGAAGTAACCCAAAGAGGCCTCTGAGAATCCTGAAAGGAAGGAGAAAGTCCAACTTGGCCACTGAGCTAAACAAAACAAAACAAAAAACTGCAGGCCCTGATCTTTTAGGAGTTCTGGTGTACCTGTAGACAGTCAGACTCACCTGTGTTCACAGTGTTAATCCAGAATTGCTAATTCATTCATCTCAGGCAGGTGATACCAGATAGACACAAGCACAGACTCTTATTTCATATTTTCCTTGAAACAATGGAACGAATGACATCCACCTGCACCCAGCAGGTGACCTTTTTCTCTCCTGTGAAATTGGTCTGACAATTTACCATGAAGGCTTGGGGCACTTATTTACCCCTATACACAAAGGACAGAGAGGGCAGACATGATCAGCTCTGCATCCTTTTAACCTCTTCACCTTGAGCATCATAAAAGCAAATAAAAGGTAACAGAGAGTGTTAAAAGGAGGTTTATTAATTCTGTTTCTGCTTTTTTCTGTTAAAAAAATTTTTTTAAAAAAGCTGGAAGAGTGGCTCAAGCAGTAAAGTTGCCTGCTTAGCAAGCACAAAGCCTTGAGTTCAAATCCCAGTGCCACCAATAACAATAATAATAATAACAATAAATACATAAATAAATTAAGGAACTAGAGGTGTGGTTCAAGTTGTTAAGGACATACTTAGCAAGCACAAAGCCCTGAGTTCAAATCCCAGTGCTGCCATAAATAAACAAACAAATAAATAAATAAATAGGGCTAGGGTGTGGCTCATGTGGTCGAGCACCTGCCTAGGAAGCGTGAAGCCTTGAGTTCAAGCCCCAGAACAGCAAAAAATAAATAAATAAATAAAAATAAAAGGAGATTCAAAGTGCACTATTTAAGGAAAACTTTAATTTTTCTTTTTTTTGGTGGGACTGGGGTTTGACTTCATAGCTTATGCTTGCAAAGCAGGTGAGCTACACCTCCAGCCCATTTTTACTCGGGTTATTTTGGAGATGGGGTCTCATGAACTATTTGCCCACCCTGGCCTTGAGCCTCAATCCTCCTGACATCAGCCTCCCAAGTAGCTAGGATTACAGGAATGAGTCACCAGTGTCTAACTAGAAAAAAAATTATTAGCATAAATCAATTGTACAAAAGGGGGTTTCACTGTGAGGAAAACTTTACTCTTGTCACAGGGATATAGTTTAGCAATTGAACCAGAAGTAGGATCACTTTAACATTTAGATTTTCGTAAGTCTTTTATAAAGACACAGTCTTATACATAAACTGCAACATCTTATAGAAGATAAACTTATTTTATATAATTACCTATAAGAAAAGAGAAATCTTTTTTTTTACTGTTTTACTTATTTTATACCATTGCTTGTTAATTACTTTTAGGTGCTTCCTCCTGCTTTATAGCCTCTATTTTCTTTTCTTCCACTTATCATCCTCAGAAACATTCCTATAACTACAATCACACTTGACTTTCTGGTCCTGTTCCTCCTCCATCCCCAGTCTCATTTGCCGCCTCTCTTCCTGAATGTGGCTAGATTTGAATGAAGAACCTTGGGTGGATATCCCTTAGCTTTTTATCTTCTGTGCCTATGAAAAAGATAACCTTTTCCACTTGTTCATTTTAATAATAAGATACAATATCACTCTGGAAAGGCAAGAAGACACTTGTAAATATGTCCATTGTCTTTCATGACTCAGAATATGCAAGCAATTCATACCAAGAACTTGCTTACAGTGTATTTTTTTTAATTTATCTAATTTTATTTTCTGTCATGTGTTCTCTACTAATGAGACAGAAAGCTCATCTCCCCCTTGTGGTTCCTGTTTGTGTCTGCCTTTTGTAGCTCCAATTTCTTCCTGCAATCAGTCTCAATCAAATGCTGCTAAAGAATCCTAAGCCTCAACTCTACCATCACTTTCCTGCTGAGACCTTCAGTGACTCTCTACTACCTGTAGAATAAAATCCAAATACCTTGGCACAGTCCACCTGAAATTCTTATATGAAATCCTACACATTCTTCAATGCCGAAATTCCTTTTTCTCAATCCCCCTCCTACACTGCAATCTGCCAGTAAATAATTATAGGTATTTGTGCTTGTTTTAACTCTCAGATGTTTTGTGAGAATCTGGAGAGTAGGAAAGGACAGTGTTTTTCATGTTCCTGTTGATCATGCAGTTCTTTGCACACATAATATACATTCAATAAATAGCTGTAGAACTCAATAAAATAGATACAATGGTTATTAAAATTAAAAGTTGTTATTAGACTATAAAGCCAGAGAAAGAATTCAAAGGTTGTTTGAGAGAGGGAGTTGTACAGCCCTGTACAACAAGAATATAATGAGAGCTACATGTGTAATTTAAAATTTTCTAGTAGCCACATTTTTAAAAGATGAAATTAACCTTAATAATACAGTTTACTTAAATGCTAATTACTCTGATTTGATCATTATGCATTGTATACGTATATCAAATTACCATACTGTACCCTAAAAATATGTACAAATATGTCAATTAAAAATAACTTTTTAAAAAAAATGCATGTTACTTAACTCAACATATTAAAAATAGTAAAAATATGTAATCAAGTACAATTATTGAGCTATTTCACATTTCCTTTTATACGTGTATTCAAAATCTAGTGTACATACAGCCCATCTCAGTTCAAACTTGCCTCTTTTAAAATGAATTATAGCCTTTGTGGCTAGTGGCTACTATGTGAAAAGTTGTGAGGGACAGACAGAGTCTTAGTCTGACTGTGTCTGACTACTGAGTGGCTGTGTTACCATAGACAAAACTTTTAAACACTTTTATTTCTTTCTTACCAGTCATATAGGGGTTGTAATTGCATTAAATTAGAAACTGAAATGAGGACACTTTGAAAGGTTGAAAATGTCATGCACATGGGAGGTATTATAATTTTTCCAAGAATGAAGTAAACTGTGATGGAACTAGTTCGTGCAGTGCTTCTTAGCATACCTGTGATTTTCAGTAAACTTTATAGATCCTTACCAGAGACTAAGAAGATACTAAAGGTTAAATTCAAGGTTATTTTAACTATGGAGACCTAATTCTCATATTAGAAAACCCTTGCTTTGAAATGGTTATTAATCTTTTCTTTAAAGAATCTGGACCCCAGAGTCTCTTATATTCCTCAATCTTTCTCCTCTGATTTGGCCACAATATAGCAGGGTTAAAGGAAGATGATGATGTTCCCATTAAATGTCTCCCATTGGAGTAGTTGGGTTTGATGAAAACAGGTTGACCAGAAACACAGGAGATTCGTATTCAGGTTAAGTACATCATTGTGAATAATAAGATGCTCCCAGACAGAGGGAAAGGAAGAGACAGGGTGCCAATCATAAATCTTTTGAGATCCAAGGGATCAGGAAATGATGCTGGCATAATTGGCCTGGCCTTCTATTTACAGTGCTTCCCCACCACTGAGGTGCTTCTGTGAGACACACACACACACACACACACACACACACACACACAGAGAGAGAGAGAGAGAGAGAGAGAGAGAGAGAGAGAGAGAGAGAGAGAGAGAAATACATTTCCCATCTTTATGTCCTCCGGAGGGCTCCGTAATGGACATTCAATATTAACATTTTAAGTGTTATTTTTAGAAGATTCTCTGCAGAGTTCTAAATGACTCTTCCCAAACTCTTCAATTATTGTTTACTCGCCCGCCGTGTTCTGATCTCTTACCACTTCCTTGCTCTAAGAATTGGAACAGAAAGGTATTTGAAGTATTCATTCCAGGTTTTTATACGGAGTAAGCTGAGTTTTCCCTCTCTTGTGTAATTGTGATTTTGCCTGTCAGCCTAAGCTTAGAAACACCTATTTAAAAGTTCTCTTAATTCAAGACCCACTTCTCCTTTTCGCCACATCTACCAATCCTCAGACCTTCCTCCTCTTTCTGACTTCTGAGATCCTACCACTTGCCCACCCTTGTTGCCCTGGAGACCGAGGTGCTCCCTGTCCTAGCAACAGTTGCCAAGGGGCGGAGACTTCGAATCTCTTCCTGTAGCAAAATACTCTAGGGTCGAGCGCTTGAGGCGCATGCGACAAGCGAAGTCTCAACTCTCGCGAGCTTTCGTCTCCTGGAAGCTCTGGAGGACGTTCCACGCAAACGGCACCGCGATGTGTGGGGACTGCGTGGAGAAGGAATATCCCAACCGGGTGAGCTAGTGGGCGTCGAGAACGCATAACCAGCCCTTGAGGCTCTTACCCCCTGCCGGCCTTCCCGCGCAGGGGCGGACGCGCGGCCACAATGGCCGCTTCGGTGACCCGGTAGCTGTACTTAGGCGTTGGTCACCAGGGGCGGCCTGGGGCGCCCTGCTCCACGCCCTGGCGGCTGACATTGGCTGTCACTCCCGTTCTTGAGCTCCCGGGGACAGCAGAGGGACGCTCACCATCACTCCCACCCCGCAGGTTCGCTGTCAGTCTCACCCTCTAGCTCGAGTTGATGAAGCTAACTTTTCTTACGGATTCTAGCCCTGGAAGGGTCTGCTGAGGTCATCCGTGCTAACTTTTATGCAGAAAGGAGAAATCAACTTACTCAAGTTCACATTTGAAATAGTATGAGAGCCAAGACTAGAGTTCAGATTTCCTGACTGTTAACTTTCTTTTAAATTTGTTCTCAGGACCAGAAGGTTTCTAGGCTTAGCTTTTCAAAAATCATTAATAAAAGGGATACTTAACATTCGTATGTGTATAACTAGATATTTAACTCACAACACGGCTTACTTGATGCCTAGCAACGTGCCCGTTTGAGGGAGTATGTCATTACCAGAAATGAATAGGACTGGCCATTAATGCTATTTAACTTTAGAGGAAGAGAAGAATGAGAGGGAATATTCACTTCCTGAAAAGGTGCACTCCCGTTGGAACTTGAAGGATAGTTACCATTAGGGTAGAAAGGAAGCACATGTAGCTGGAGGCTGGGAGAAAATAACAAGGATTCTTGCATTGGTGGGGAGGTAGAAAATCTCTATAGTCACTTTTTCCCCCTAATATTTTATGAGTAATATGTAGTCTTTTGAGAAGATTATATTACATGTATCATCGTATGTTGCAATTATTCTGGAGAAAAATGGTTTAGCATTAGAAAATAAAGTTAAAGATATGCACACTGAAGTGACCTAGGAAACTCATTCTGGAAAAATGCACGTGCCTGTTCCTGGAGATTTCTATTAGAATGTTCATAAACTACTCAAGAAGTGGAGGCTGAAGAGCGGTCAGTTCAGCCAGTACAGGCAACGTTAGGGGGCTCCTATGTCAAAACAAAATACAAGCAAAAAGGGCTGGGGGTGTATCGGAAGGCCCTGGAAAAAAGAATGTGCCTAAGGATTGTTGGTAGTGGTACTCTGGAATAGTAGCTGTCATGTATTCAGCAGTGAAAGTATATGAGCGTTGTGGTTCTTAACCAGTAGTGATTTTGCCTTCCAGAATTTGGCAATTTCTGGAGACTTTTTTTTTTTAATAGCGCATATGCCTTGATGGAGTCATTTTTGATTGTCACAATGGGAGGACTACTCCTGACATCTAATGGGTAGAAACCAGAGATGCTGCATACACTAGGCAACCACCACAACAAAAAATTGTGTCCCACTGTCAATAGTGCTGAAGTTGTGGAACTCGGAATTAGAACAGTGAAGATAAACCAGAATTATATGCAACAACCTGAATTAAGTCTTAAAAATACCATGTTGATAAAAGAACACAGAGTGTAATTTATAAAGAGGCAAATGAAAATATATTAACAATTCCTGAGTAGTGAAACTAGAGAGGAAAGCAAACAGTTGCTATAAAATCAAGATATTGATTATACTGAAGGGCTAGCTTATGATCAGGAATGGTCACATGAGCAAAAAAGAATGGTCATGTGAGGTGAAGGCTTCTGGAATGCAGGCAATGTTCCATTTTTTTAACTTGGCTGGTAGTTCAGATGGTCAGTTTATAACTACTTATTATGTTATGCACTTATTTTTCATATTTTTTTGTATTATGTTTGATTTTATACATTTTTAGTTTAGAGATTTTTGTGAATCTAATAATGAAAATTGCACATTATAGACCATGAGGGAAAAGTTCTTAGTGGAGGATATTAAAGAAACTGGGTAGATTTTTTTTTTTTTTTTCTTCCAGTACTGGGGTTTGAACTCAGGGCCTCACACTTGCTAGGCAGGCACTCTATCACTTGAGTCATGCTCCCAGCTCTACGTTGAATTCTTAACTAGGAACCAGTTGAAAGATACAAAAGTCATATTGAGAAGTTTAGATTTTACATTTTATAGGCTATGGGCAGCCATCAAAATAATTTTGAATAGGGAAATGATTCTGAAACTTACTGTTAGGTAAATGAATCTTAGCTGTATGTTGGGATGAATAGGATAGGGCAGGAGGGAGTGTGAAAGGAGAGGCCCACAGAGCAAGGCAACAGTGTAGGTGTGAAATAATGAAGGCCTAGTTTCATAGAAAGAATAAATAGAACTTAACCATTTTAATGTAGGAGAGAGAAAAAAGCAAGAGGTGTAGGTGATCTCAGGGTTATCAGTCTAGACAACTGGGAAGCTGGAAATATCATTGCAGAAATTGGAGGTGTAAATGGTCAAATTGTTCTCATCATGCTTCATTTGAGGTTGAGAATAACATCTGAGGAATCAAGTGACAATAAAATATTGCTCTTTGGGTATGCAATTCAGATAGATCAGTAAGCTGGGTAAAGTTATCAAAATTGAAAAGAGGGGCTGGGGCATGACTTAAGTGATAGAGCAGCTGCTACCAAGCATGAGCCTTGAGTTCAACCCCCAGTACTGGCCCCCCCACCAAAAAAAATTGAAAGAATTTGTTCTTCGAGGAAAAGAATGTAGAAAACCAAAGACTGAGCTTCAAAGAATAAATTAACTGGCCAGCCTGAACTATATAATGAGACCCTGGCCTAAGACCCGCCCCAAATAAATTAACTAGGAAATGAAAATTTAAAAGAAGAGTAAAGGATTGAGGTGATTGGAAAAGTGAAGGAAGCACCTTTCTGAAACATTTTTTCCTGTACTTTTGTCCTGTTCTGAAATAATTACAGAGCTGTCATGAGGAAGAATTAAATTTTTCTTTGGAATTTCAGAAGGCAGATTTAGAAACAGTGGGTAGATGTTACAAGGCTGTAGTCTTGGAATCAAATAAGGAATTTTCTAACATATTCAGAAAGGGGATGGGTATCTCATAGAGGAACTGATCTCTCTTCCTGTTGTTCAGTAGAGACTTACTGGTTGGAATCTCATGATTAATTCCTAATTCCTAGTTAACTCTGAGAGTCTTTGAAATCATGACATTTTTAAGAGTAGTAAAAGTAGAAGCCACTTTGCTCAAGCTTAATTAAGGATGGGGTAATAAAATGGTGGCAACATGTATGGTCCACTAATTTTTAAAAAATGGCAGAGAAAATAGCTTGTTGGGAAGCTCTAAGTGCACAATAAGTATTAATATTTATTTGTCTTTGGTTACTTAAAGTTATCTGGAGTTTTGTGGTAAGATGTTTTCCATACAATAGAAATACACAGTACTGAATTCTATGGCTCTGGCCTGCTTGCTTGCAATATTTCACTAAAAACTTTAACTCAAGAATGAATCTACTTGGAAATGAACTATACTAATTTTCTGAATCCAGGTTGTGTGTTTTTATTTTTTTTAACTCAAACTTCTAACAAAATTTTTTTTTTCTTTTGAGAAAGCTCTTAGCAAACCACTTGAAATGAGAACTATATTGCATTTTCTAAAATAACTCAACAGGCCAAAATTAGAATAAAATGTTTTTTAAATTAACCTGAAATGAAACTTGTGTTTCACATATTTCACTTTAGCTTTAAACTTTGTAGTAATGCAACAGTAATACAAAAATGAATCATTGATTTAGATTAATCAGAAGGAAAATCAGTGCGAATTGATGTTTAAGTTAAAAATTACGTTTTGTATACCTCATTTAAATCGAAGCTACCAAACTCCATGTACTCAAATTGATTTTTTTAGATAGAATTAAACCAAGTTTAACTAAATGCTGAGTTGGGTATATAATTACTAAAACAATTGTATGTGGGTAGGTGTTTTAAAAAGATATTCTGAATTTTAAAATTTACATTTGTAAGTGCCTATATTAAAAAAGAACAATTTGGAATCAACAGGCCAACCTTCTACTTAAGACAATAAAAAAACAGGAGCAAACTAAACCTAAAGCAAGTAGAAGGAAGGAAATAAAAATCTGAGTAGAAATTAATGGAATAGAGAATAGAAAAGCAATAGAGAAAACCCACAAAACCAAAGCAGAGCTGGGGATTGAAACCAGGGGCTTGCTTGTATATACTAGGCTAGGGCTCTTTCACTGAATTGTATCCTTAGCCCTCTATTTTTAATCTTAAACATTCCCTGACAAAACATATATGTTAACTTACATATACATTTTGTTTATATCTACATTAACTTGTATCAGCTAAAATAATTCTTTTCCAAAAAATTATGTTCCAATCCTTGTCAAAATAATTGCATATTTCTCATTTATAAGATTTTTTTTATCTATTACCATACTAATTATCATCTGTACTGTCATACAGTTGTCATAGTTTCTAGCCATTTTTATTGCACTCTTGTATACCTTTACAAATTTTCAAACAGGATTTATCTGAATCACATTTTCTAAGGGTACTTAAATTGTCAGCCTTTTTCCCTTTTTCCTGAAACACTTATGGTATACTATTATTGTGGAATTGATTTGGATTACATTCTTATTTTCCTCTTATTTGGGAGCCTCAAAAGCTTCCCTGAATAGTGTGTGCTTTAGTTTACTTTCCAAAATTTGTGTGCCAGTAGTACAACAAAAGACCTAAAAAAAGCTACAGCTAACTAATGAAGGGTTATCCTCATTGCTTTCAAATTACTGGGACTCTTACTGGAAAGTTTCATCAGTTTCTTAGAGTTCTGCCTGCTTACAAGGTCAGGTTTCAGAGATTAGGCCACATGGTGTGAGGCAGCTAGCTGTGTTTAGGGGTATAGTCCAGTTCAGAGTTCTATTTATTTAAATTGGTATTTAGATCTTTTTTCGTTTAAGATTGTTTGTATTCCTTAATTTCTTAGAGTCTTTGGCATCTCAATTGAAAATCCAGCAATCTTTTTGTAAAAGTTTGTAAAGTGATCCTACCATTTTTATGAAAATGAAAATAGCTAGCTTGTAGTATATAAACTATCTGACTTAAAGACTTACTGTGATCAAGAGAATGGGATATTAGTGCAAAGACAGATATATAAATCAGTGGTCATTTGATTTTTCTAAAAAGGTATTAGTATAACTCAATGGGAAAAGAATAGACTTTGAACAAATGTTGCTAGAACAACTGAATACGGAACTTTGATCTTACCTCATACCAAAGTATTTCAAACAGATTCTGATCATAACCTAAATCTGAAAGTATAATCTATAAACTTAAAACTATAAAACTTCTAAAAGAAAACAGAAGAAAATCTTTGTAACCTTGGGGTAAGCAAAAATATCTTAGGAGACAAGCACAAATCATAGCCAAAACAACAACAAAAAAAGACAAATTGGACTTCATAAAATTCACCACTGCTCTTCAAAGAACACTTTTTTAAAAAAGGAAACTAATGACAAGGAAAAATTATTGAAATGTATTTGGTAAAGGGCTTATATCCAATATAAAAGAACTCTTTTTTTTTTTCTTTTTTGGGGGAGTAGTCAGTACTAGGGTTTGAACTCAGGGCTTTGCACATGTAAATGCTCTACCTACCACTTGAGCCCTTTTTGCTCTGGTTATTTTTGAGGTAAGGTCTCACTTTATGCCTGGGTGGGCCTGGATTGCTGTCCTCCTAGTTATGCTTTCTGCAGTAACTTGGATGACATGTGTACACCATTGTGCCCAGCTATTGGTTGAGACAAGGTCTCATGAACTTTTTTTGTTGGTTTTTTGAACCATGATCCTCCTGATCTCTGCCTCCTGAGTAGCTAGAACTCTTATAACTCACTGTAAGAAAATAACCAAAGCTGGGCGCCGGTGGCTCACGTCTGTAATTCTAGCTACTCAGGAGGCAGAGATGAAGTGGATCTCTTGATCTGGTAAACAGTTCACGAGACCCTGTCTCGAAAAACCCTTCACAAAATTAGGGCTGGTGAAGTGGCTCAAGGTGAAGGCCCTGAGTTCAAGCCCCAGTATTGCAAAAAAAAAAGAAAGAAAGAAAAGAAAAGAACCTAACTTTAAAAAAAAAATTGGCAAGAGACTTGAATAGACCCTTCATAAAAAAAAAAAAAAAAAGACATGAATAGGCACCAGGAAAAGATGCTCAGTATCATTAGTCATTAAGGAAGTGTAAAACTACAATGAAATTACTACTATACAGCATTAGAATGGCTAAAGTAAAAAGTGTGTACAATACTTAGGGTCAGAGAAGATGTCGAGCAACTGGAACACTTACATTATTGACAAGAATGGAAAATGGAAAAAAACATTTAGCAGTTTCTTACAAAGTCCAACTTTTTTTTTTTACCATATGACTCAGCAATTCCATTTCTAGATATTTAGCCAATAGGAAGGAAGACATATTCCACATAAAACTTGTACATGGCTCTCATAACTGCTTTTTTCATACTAGTCCCAAACTAGGAACAACCCAAATATCCAACAACTTAATCCTTAAAATACAACACTGCTTGTCAATAAAAAGCAATGTATACAGCTACATAGATGATTAATTTAAATGTTATGTTGAGCAAAAGAAGCCAGATACAAAAAGAATATACTGATTGTGCTTATATAAAAGTTCTGGAACATGCAAGACTGTAGAAAGAGACTTAGATCATTGGGTACCTGATATGGGTTGGAAGTTGGAGATAGTCTGCAAAGCATGAAGAAGCTTGCCAGAAAGATAAAAGTCATAGGATAGTGGCTACATGGGTATATATAAATATATTTGTTAGAAGTCATTTGGGCTGGAGGTGTGGCTCGAGTAGTAGAGCACCTGCCTAGGAAGCACAAAGCTCTCAGTTCAAACCCCAACACTGCCAAAAAACAAAACAAAATGCACCTGTGCTCTTACAGTATGTAAGTTATATTGTCTATAAATCATACCTCAGAGAAGTTTATAAAAAAAAAAAACTAAAGCAAGTCACTTCTTAATAGCTGGAAGCTTATACATTAATTTGAAGGCTTTTTCTCTTTAGTAGTCTAGTCCATGTGTCTTTGACTTAATATCTCCAAACTATATAGTAATATCTTGATTTCTCTCCACCAGAGTTAATTTCTTCCTTAATACATAGAACTAAGAAGCCTCTCAGAAGGAAGAGATTAATTGTAGTGCTGGGAATTTAGGAAGACTTCATTGTGGTATTTAGGGTAGGTCTTAATTTCTCTAATATTTCCTAAGCTCCTTGAAGGCAAGAAACACATTGGCTCAACATTTGAATCCTCCGTGGTCTTTGCACACTATCAGATACATAGACGCACTGGAGAAATGTTGATTTGAATGCTTTTTTACTCATATTAACTATTTTAAAATACTCTAGAGTTGTTCAGAAACAGGGTTAGACTAGATTATTTGTAAAATGACTTAATTCTTCACAATTAGTAAGCTTTTAGCAAGACTTTCCTTAATCCAGGAATATGTTTAGTTCCTTAGTGATGAAGAAACATACCCCACCCCTTATTTTTTGGCAATACTGGGGTTTGAACTCAGCGAGTGCCTACACTTGCTGGACAGGCATTCTACCACTTGAGTCACACTCCAGCCCTGCAAAACAATTTTAGTTGAAAAAAATAATTTTTTTTGGCAGGCCTGAGCTTGCTCAGGAGGTACTCTACTGCTTGAGCCACACCTGCAGCCCTGTCTTGAGTGATGTGTCAGTCTGATGAATTGCAGAACTTGACCTTCCCTGTCTGAATCATACATATCCATAAGGACTGATGTCTATGCATCAGAATACTTTTGTTTGTCTGTGGTATTATAGGCTTGAGAAAAACCTATTTCAACAGTCATCTTTAGCAGTGACTCAATGTTTCCATTTTAATTCTAGGCTTATGATATACCTCATTTAATTTTGTTGGCTATTAACTTTTTCTAATTTTTCTTTGTCATGTTTTACATTATTAAGACTCCTTTATTGTTTTTAAATATCTATTTGTACTTTCTCTCTTTTAAATACAGTTGCAATCCTTAGAGATTTATAGACCTAACAGTGTGCTTTAATTTTATTTATCATAAATAAAATTTCTTTAGGAAAGTGGTAATTTCAGAAATTACCTGGTATAGCCTTCAGGCAAGTAAATTCTGGCCATATTTTTCCTTTAAGAAATTTTAAATCTATTAAGCACTTTTACCAAAGGTTTAAAAATTTAAGAAAGTTAAATTCTTTTTTCTAATATTTTAGGGTAACACCTGTCTGGAGAATGGATCTTTCTTACTGAACTTTACAGGCTGTGCAGTGTGCAATAAGAGGGATTTTATGCTAATCACAAACAAATCCTTGAAAGAGGAAGATGGAGAAGAAATAGTTACCTATGATCGTAAGTAGACTTTTTTTTTTAAAAAAATGCAAGTCTGATTAAGAGACTAAGTAAGTAAAAAGTATTTAGAAGGTGTCTGGCACACAGTAAGCCCTCAATAAATCATAGTTGTTATTATTACATTGTTTTTACTAGATCTTTTTGTTACCACTAAGTGTATTTAGTTATTTTGGGGTGAAGACTGGGGTTTGAACTCTGGGCCTCACGCTTGCTGGGCAGGTGCTTTTACCACTTGAGCCACTCCACGAGTCTTAAATTTACTTTAAAGGGCTGGGGCTGTAGCTCAAGTGGTAGAGTGCTTGCCTAGCATACATGAGGCTGTGCATCTGTTTGTTCTCTAGCACTTAAAAAAAAACTTATGTCCATTGGTTTTTATTTATGATTAGTTATAGTAGCACATTTACTTTCATTGCCGAGAATAAAAGCTTTTTTGGGGGTGTGGGGTAAGTAACTGGGTTTGAACTCAGGTTCCTGTGCTTCCTAGGCAAGTGCTCTACCCACTTGAGCCATACTGCCAGCCTGAAAATCTTTTACATAGTTAGATCCAGCTAGTTTAAAAAACACACTTAAGTATCTGTTAATTGGTTACCTTAGAGAGCTTTCACTGGGAATTAATATATGCACATTAAACCTCTTAGTTCATACCCTAATTATGTACTGTTGCTTTGTGACAGATTGTGGATTTCCCGTTAAGGTGGCTATTATAATGGGTTTCCTGCTATGTTAATATGAAAGAGTTAAGATTCTTCTTAAGCATTATTATTCCGGTAATAGAACTTTTACTGTTTTAAGAAACTTTTCAAGACTTAATTACATAAGTTTCTTTTTGTTGTGGCAGATCTGTGTAAGAATTGTCATCACGTAATAGCCAGGCATGAGTATACATTCAGTATCATGGATGAATTTCAGGTAAATGTATAAATATGGATATGTTATGGGGGAAGATAACAAAAGTACCCTGAGAAATCTACATATAGTTTTTACAAATGAAATACTAGCATCTATTAGTAAAGGAGACTATTTTTGTCTTCTACCTATACAAGTTGAAAGAGAAACTTTAAATATGGGTGGATCTGTGCAAACTTGTTTTTACAAGAGTCACACATCAAAATGTGGGTCTTAAAAATGATCTCTCAGTCCTTTAAATAAAAATGACATTTTTATTTATAAAGAATTGTCCATAGATGGTCACAGAGGGACACATCAGTAATCCAGCTACTTGGGAGGCTGAGATTGGCAGTGTTGCAGTTTGAGGCCCAGTCTGGGCAAAAAATAGCAAGACTCCCTCCTGCCCCCACCATCTCAGCTACCAAGCCTGTGGAGTGGTGTATAACTGTAATTACTGTATAACTGTAATCCCAGCTAGATTACAGTTATAGAGGATAGAGGTCCAAGGCCAGCCACAGGCAAAAAACAAGACCCTATCTGAAAAATAACAAGCGTAAAAGAGCTCAGTATGTGGCTTAAGTGGTAGACCACCTGCTTAGCAAGCATGAGGCCCTGAGTTCAAACCCCAGTATCACCAAAAAGAAAAAGAAAAGAGAAAGAAAGAAAAAAGAACAGTCCATGATGGCTTCTTGTGAGATTATTATTGTGCTTCCTTCTTCTCTGCTCACATTTGCTGGCTTTAAGTTTTGGCCTATTTATTCACTGTCACCTTATTTGATGGGCATGGAAGTCTTGATAAGGAGGTTACCTTTGTTTTTCCTAGTTATCTTGAAGAGTTGAACAATTCTACAGTTTCAAGCATTTAAGAAATTTTATATTTGTCAAGTAAAATTACAGGATGAATATACCAAGGTTGAAGGAGAAAAACAGAGCCACTAGAGAAGAAGAGATTTGTTTTAAGAATTAGTTTTCATGAGTTGTGAACATGTGAAGAATTCTATGAATTTCTATGGCCTAATGTAGGCCTGAAGCTCTGATAGACAGGAAAAAAAGCTAGACAGTCAGTGAGAGAGAGCCCAGGTCAAACCCTTGGCTGGTCCTTACTGCCTCTGTTTTTAAACCTTCAGATTGAGTTACTGATTTTGTGTGACCTATGTGTTTATCCAAAGGATACAAATACAAGATTAGAACTTTCCACAGTCAAGGGAATTTTTTTTTTTCTCTTTTGAGACAGGGTTTTGCTATGTAGTCTAGGCTGGCCTCAAACTCATAATCCTTGTGCATCAGCCTCCTGAATGCTGGGATTACAGGTATGGGCCACTATGCTTGGCTAAGAGAATTTTTTATGTACCTCAAATTTGGGTAGTACTTTAAATAGGAAATAAAAAAGGATAATCTTTCCTAACTGAATCATAAAATAGTATAACACTTTTTACTCATTCTTGTGTTAACGTGAAAGAAAGACTTTAGCCACCTGGTCTGATTTTTGAACATCTTTTTTTTTTTTTATTTTATTTATATGTGCATACAATGTTTGGGTTATTTCTCCTCCCTTTCCCTCTCCTCCCCCCACCTTTCCCCCCTTACCCCCTCGCCCTTATCTCTAATTTTGCTGAAGAGAGAGTATAAGCAATAATAGGAAAGACCAAGGGGTTTTGCTAGTTGAGATAAGGATAGCTATACAGGGAGTTGACTTGCATTGCTTTCCTATGAATGTGTGTTACCTTCTAAATTAATTCTTCTCAAACTAACCTTTTCTCTAGTTCCTGGTCCCCTTCTCCTATTGGCCTCTGAGATTGAGATTTTAGATATTAAGGGACCCTTGCTTTTTTTTCCCCTTTGACACCTTCTACTGTGTTGAACAACATCTTGACTATAACTCTTTGACATCCAAAACTTCCATGTGACTTAGAGTAAAATCAAGATCTCGATGAATGAGTAATAGGTAAATGGAGGAATGAGCATCTCATGGACATAAAGAAACAGCTCTGTCCTTTTACAGGAGGTAACTGTTTTCCATACCACATGTGAGCTCTTTAGAGTTCTTAAATGAATATTGAGATTGCCGTTTATATCCTGATGATGCCATTTTAAATCACTCCCATGAGACCAAAGTCTGGCTGGTTTTCTTTTATGACTAAATGCATTTCTGTTGCAGAAATTACTCTGGGGTAAGAAGAAAATAGGAAGATGGCTTATAGTCACAACACTTGCTGTGAACTCCTCTTGAAAAAAGTCTTAAAGTGGGCTCTCTGTCTACATTCCAGCATCTCTCCCCCAGGCCATATTCTGTACTCTATGACATCAGATGATTTTTCTTACTTTGTTTTGTTTTTTGGTGGGACTGGGGTTTGAATTCAGGGCGTCACGCTTGCAAAGTAGGCGCTTTTCTACTTGAGCCATACCATCAGTCCATTTTGCTCTGGTTATTTTGGAGATGAGGTCTTAAGAACTGTTTGCCCATGCTGGTCTTGAATCTTGATCTTCCTGATCTTAGCCTCCCAAGTAGCTGGATTACAGGTATGAGCCACCAGAGCTCGGCTCATGATTTTTTTTTAAATGAGACTTTTAGACCACTCCATTGGCCTTTCCATAGCTCACCTTTAGCTACAGTGTAATATCCAAACTCCTCATTCCAAAGTTCTCACTGGGCTAATCCAGCTTCCCTTTCCTCATTTCTTATGACTCTTCCTTATGTACACTATATATAGACAGAATCATCTCAATTTTAGACTTTCTTTTTATTTCGTTTTCTGTATGTACCCTGACTCACTTCCTTAGGAGCCACATGTTATCTTCTCTCTTTCTAGCATACTCTTTCTTCATAGGATTTAATTTTTTTTTACATTAAACATATTTCCTTTATTTTTTAAAAATAAATGTACACTCTTTCATTTCATCAGGCTACCTCTGTGATCCATTCTGTAATCATTTTCCTCTTTTTGCCGTTGTTTTCTTTAGGTAGAGTTTTACTATGTAGGCCAGGTTGACCTCCTACCTCAACCTCTGCAGTGTTGGCATTATAGACATGTGCCACCACACCCAGTTTTGCATAGGTCTTTTATTTATTTTCTTAATTTCCCTATGTTCCTCTTAACTACCTGCAAACTGGTTTTCATTTTCATTTGGCTAAAACTACTCTCCAGTAAGTTTCCTGTAATCTAACCAAATCCTGTGGTCTTTGCCTTTGTTCTTAACTCTTTTAACATCTCTTCTGGATCTGGTTTTGTTAACCATTGTCTTTTTGAAACATTTCTTCCCTTAGGGTCCATATTGTTTGACTTTATTTTCTTTCTTTTTAAATCATTTTAACTGCTTCTTTGCCTTTTCTCTCATTTCCTTATTTTACTTTGATTCCCCTGAGCTGGTTCTGGTCTGATCTAGGACCTTCTCTATACTCCGTCGTGTAGTGGGCACATAAACTGAATCTGTTTAAGATATCTTCTAGATTTCCTTCTCTAATGCTAGCCTCACCTGCCCTCCTTTCATCCTTTGTTTCTCTTGCTTTTTTTCTCGCTCCAGCTAACACACACTTCACCATGTCAAGGACCATACCCAGTCAAACCTAAATTACTGCAGCAGCCCCAAATGTAATCCTATATACTACCAGGGGGTTAGTCTTCCTTAAACATGCCATCTTGCACTCTCCTGCTGACCAGCTTCCAGGAACACCTTCTTTTCCTCCTACTTCATGTGTGATCTGCTTGCTTTTTCCAGATCACTGTCATTCTTGCTTTCCCCGTCTTCAAACCTATCAAATCTTACCTCTTTCTATATATTTTTTTCAGTACTGGGATTTGAACTCAAAGCCTCACATTTGCTAGACAGGCTCTCTACCACTTGAACCATTCCACCACCCCAAAATCTTACCTAGAATTTAAGATAGAACTTAAATTCTATCTTCTTACCTTTGATGGTATGGGTTGTACTGTTTTCTCCTTTTTCTGAACTTTTCTTATACCTACATCTGGCCTGAAATCAAGTGAGTCACCCCTTGAGATCTTCCACCTCAGCATAATGGCTTTCATTCTCAGCTGCTATGCCTTATTGTCCTCATCCCCACCCTTCTCCAACCCCCATCCCACAGAATTATTTTGCAGTAAATCTCAAACATAGCACTACCACTGTAATTATTTCATCTTTAAAAGATATAAAACGGCCATAATAAACTTTATTGAAAAAGATAAAATTTTCTAACAGCAAGTCTAGGGGGGAAAGGTAGAGACAGAAGTATATTAATTGAAAAATATATTAGAAATGGTTACAGATATCCTTTGTTTTTCAAAATCCCCTGGCAAAAAAAAAAAAAAAAAAGCCTTTACATAGACTATGGGTTTTTACCTCAGGAAACAAGAGGGGAACTGTAAGACTGTTTTCTGCTCCTCAGTGGGACAGGGGAGAGTATGTGGAGTTAGAATTAATAGGGAGTAGTGGGGAAAGGACTAAGGGACCCTTCAAATAAACCAAAGATCTATTCTTACCCCAAGGTGATTCTACCCATTCCACCCTTCCTCCAAATCTCTACCCCTCAACCTTGCCCAGAGACAGTCTTAATATGAATGGCTGTGAAGAATTATTCTCCCTACTTGGCCAGTTTTGGTGAAAGTGTCCTAATACCACCTCACTTCTTACAGCCCAGGGAGCTGTGTTCCAGGCATTCCAAGTTAGAATTCTAGACATACTTTCACACAGAAATACTGCTGTGTGTGGGTAGATTATATAGCGCTTGTGCAGTATAAATTTAAAAGACTTATAGATTTTCTCAGGAACCCAGTCACTATGTATATGACATTGCTTCTGTGGGAAACTGCTTTTGAATTCCAAACAATTGATTTACAATGAAATTTAGATTCCAGACCACCTGTAAATTAAAGATTACAATTATAATCAGGCTCACTGATGTAATGATTTTGCCACATTATGTCATGTGTTTTTTCTTCCAGGTTAGATAGATTTTATAAGGTCACACTTTATCCTTGCTTTCTTTGATGCCTGCCAGTTCATTTAGTACAAAGGATAGATTGGTTGGAAAAATTCAGCTATTCTAGTTTCACACATACTCCCTCTTTTTTTTTGTCTTAAAAAAAAAAATAGGTTGTTTTCCTGCTAGTAATGTCTGATGGGTTAAAGCAGTAGAAGTATTTGAGAGCAATAAAACATTTTGGAGAGGGTAAATATTTCTTTCCTTTTCAATTCATGAGACTTGTATTTGTTCTATAAGTTCTAGCCTCCATGTATTTCTACTGTGTTTGTAGAGTAGAGTAGACTTTAAAATTAAGTGGAGGCTAGATGTGAAGCTCAGTGGTAGAGTGCCTACATAGCATGTAAAGGCCCTGGGTTTGATTCCCCAGCACTATAAATAAATTTTTAAAAATAAATAAATAAATAAAATTAAGCTATGTGTAGTCTTTAAGAAATAATCTTTTTTACTTTTACAAGTTTACTCCCCTCCTTTAACTAATCAGTAGGAAATGAGAAAGCAATCCCCTGCTTCTGCATCTTTGTACCATTGCCTTTGTTTACCTGTGTGGCCTCTCTAGTGACTGTCCAGATCCAAGAAACACTAAGTATCTTGACTAATTAGTCTCTAGACAGCTAGCATCTCAACATCAGGTGAAGAAATACTAATAGATTTGACACAGATGTTTGTTTTCCTAAGAAATATTGAAAGGTTTTTAAATGAAAAGTTTAAAGGAAATATGTCTGTACCTTCCATTTATGACTTTATTAAATGTTCTACAGAGTGACAACTGTAAGAGCAGGATATTGCCCTATAAATTTTTACCCAAAAAAACTCCTCTGTCCTCAGACTGGACATTTTAAAGCCCAAGACACATAAAATCCTTAAATAGATGAAATTCCAGGCAACTAGTTATTTAAGTATGAGGCATGAGATATAGTGAATTTGACATAATCATTTGTTTTCCTACAGTAGATTTAAAATAGCTTTTTCAGTTTGGGAATTTTCTCCTTTTTCCCCCTTCCTGTTATTTATAGTGTTAAATATCTTAGAAAGGAACAGCTCTAAGAACAGAAATTTAACCTTAGGGACCCACACTCAGATTGCTTCATTACTTTTTTATTTTATTTTATTGGTTGTACTGGGGTTGAACTCAGGGCCTTGTGCTTTCTGGACAGGTGCTCTACCACTTGAGCCATGCTGCTAGCCCACTTCTTTACTTTAAGTACAAGCACTAAGCTAAATATGTATGCTTTCTAAGTCAAGAAATAGCTATGTATTTCCAAAATTCTTATATTCTTATATTCATAGTAAATAAAAGTACCAGTGTGTATTTAGTTTATCTAAACAGAAGGCTCTGGAGATAGGCAGGATAAACCTAAACATTGCTAATAGATGTTGAAGAAAGTGATCTAATGTACAGAAAGAATATCCATGACAGTTTGTAGAGAAGCGCTTTATTGAACAAAGTCAGTTATAAAGCATCTTTCTCTCTGTCCCTTGAGGTAATTATGTACTTTGTCTTGTTCTAGGAGTATACCATGCTGTGTCTGTTATGTGGGAAAGCTGAAGATACTATCAGTATTCTCCCTGATGACCCTCGACAAATGACTCTGTTATTCTAAGACTACTTCTGCAGTTCTATTGTAACAATGTTGGGTTGAGCAAACCTGATGTTTTTTCTAATAATGAAAGTTCTTTGTATATTTTCTTTGCTGCATAGACTTATCTGTTCTTTGAAAGAAAAGTAATTTGGGGGATTTGTGTTCCCTAGAGCAGAATTCTTCTGCTGAAGTTTTAGTTAGCAGTTATTTATCCAAAAAATAACCATAGTGGGTGCACACCTAGGGTTCAGATCTTGGTTTCCCATAAAAGGAGCCAGAATTCCTTGGGGAAAAAAATGACTGGTGGAGTAGGGCAGTAAATAGGCAAGATGAGCCTGGAGCATCTTGTACTACAAAAAAAAAAACCACAGTGATTTGGGTATGTCAGAGAGACAGAGAAGTCAGAGAAGTAAGTCACTGGAAGGAGCCACAACTGGAACAATGTGAGTAAGAAAATAAGCGAATTGGTATTGAGTTATAACCCAAACTAATAAATATTCATAAGTGCATACTGATATAAATAAATGACTGACTGAATGAATGAATAAATAATTAAGAATAGACAAATCTCCCATGAAGAATTCCAAATAATAGATACTCACTCCTTAAGTATAAGCTGTGTACATAGTGACTTCCTTACAAAGGGTAGACTGTGGAAAGGAAGGAAAAGAGTAATTTTATAGTAGGGCAATCTGACAAGCACTAGCTCAGCCAGGTGATCAGGTAACATCATCAATGATAAGTCATGCTGGTCAGAGGTACCCTTGATATGATGTGATGAGAGTGGTACTTTACCTCTGTGGTCTTCCTCCCAAAGAGTCATAATGCCAGTCTAATCATGAGACAGACATCGCACAGTTCCCAGTTGAGGGAACCTCTACAAAATCCCTGACCAGTACTCCTTGAAACTGCCCCAAGGTCATAAAGGACAGTCTGAGGAACTGTCCAGCTAAGAAGAGCCTAAAGTGACATGGTGACTACTGAGGTGTCCTAAGTGGGAATCCTATATTAGAGATAAAAAGGACATTTTTTAGAAACTAGAAAAAACTGAATAAAGAGTAAACTTCAGTTAATATAAGTGAATAATTTCATTTGCTCCAAAGTGATCTTAGAATATCTTATTTTGCATAGTTGAATGAACACCAGCTCTGGGATTATAAACCATGGCATTTAGCCTACTCTGCCATTTGGTAGCAGTGTAATCATTAAGCAGTGTATTACTCTGGACTTCATTGTCCCATTTCTATAAAATTGGGCTAATAAAATGTGTTATTATGCATTTCACAGTATTATTAGGAGATATAGATGAAATAATGAATACAAAATACTTGGGAAGGTATAGCAAGTACTAGATACAGTGAGGTGGCTTCAATTCTCATTCTAAATCCGAAAAGAGATTGACTATTAGAAACAAAATTGTTTCCTCCTAATAGCTAGGAGATATTAGAAAAGCTTATAAGAAAAAAAGTGACCAGTGTGTTCATTGTTGATACCAGAGAAAAGTGTTGTTGTGTAACGGCAATAGTAATAACAATAGGTGAGGTTTATTGAGTACTTATTTAATAGCTCCATGAAATAAGTACCATTTTTATTCCAGTTTTAGAGTCAGAAAAAACTAAGACACAAATAAGTAACTTGCTGAAGGTCACACAACTACTACAGTGTGTAAACATGAGGTATAAAAGTCTGGCAAGGTTAGGGAGAGGTTGAGAATATCAGTGACAGCACTCCCAGGAATCTCAGCGTGTCAAATAAAAAAATTTGTTACTGAGAAAAGTTAAGTCAGCTGCTCCATAGGGATCAGTTGTTTCATTCCTGGAAAATATTTCTCATTTTGCTACAAATTTATATCTGACCTGCTGAGGAGATCATTTGATGAAATGAATCCAAAAAGCAGAGAAAATGTTTCATAACTTTAAATAGCAGCACTAAGCCCATGATAGCCTCTGCATTGTCCTTTCTTGGCCTTTGCTAATGCTTCCAAGTTAGTCATTTGAAGCTCAAGAGTATGATTTTACATGCTCCTGCTGATGTCCTCATCTGTTGCTGAATGTATAATTATCTGTTTGCTTTGGATATAGAGCGCAAAAATTTAAAACCTAACATCTTATTCATGTATTTCACTATTATTCAACCAGTGTTTTGTGATACTTTATCATCTAGAATTCTTCTTTGGGTCTAATAGAAGAAAGACCTCTTAAATCTAATTCCATTGAATCCGTATTTTTCTCCTCAAATAAATGGGAACAAGGCAAAAGTTTTTTTTTTTTTTTTCTTTCCTGGGATATAAGAGGAAAAGAAACCACCTGTGGTGTCACTGGAAATGTGGGCTGGTCCTGATACCTCACTCTTCCTCTACTTAATTTATAGATCTACAGATCTGGCATTTAGCTAGTTGGCTTCTTGAAATGAAAAGCTCAGCCTGTATTTGTTATTGTATTGTTTTAGCTAACTCTGTCTTTCTCAAATGGTTTTGGCATCTCCTAAAACTATTTAATTAACATATGACCTAGCTTGGGCACAACCAAATATTTTCTGTTTCTTGTAAATTACCACTAAAAATATATGTCCACTGTTCTTTATTTCAGTGTATCAGAAATCCTGCCAGTTTCATTCTTTCATTTTGTAGCAAGGCTAGTTACTTGACTGAATTTGAGGTGCTTGATACTAAAACGTATGTTTCTTGACTATAGTACAAGTCTGTATTTTGAGACACAACTTGTACCCAACTGGGTAAAAAAAGTGCATGGTGTAGGATTAGCTTTGCTGCTGGTGGAACAGTGTGACAAGTCAGTTATCCTGTCTCTACCTCAGTTTCTTCAATTGGCCAATGGTAACAATTATGTCTCCTTCATAGACATTTTTGTTTTTGTTTTTGCTTTTTTTTTAATTATATAAAATAATTATGGGGGGGTGTGCCTTTTTGTTTTTGTTTTTTTGGCAGTAATTTGAGTTTGAACTCAAAGCTTCACACTTGCTAGACAGGCACTCTACCATTTGAACCACATGTCCAGCCCAGGTTGTACATTTTTAATGGGTTTCACTATGACATTTTCATACATGCATATAATGTACTTTGATCATATTCACCTTCTCTTTTTTCCCCTTCCCTGATCCCTTTCTATCCATATAGTCCCCCTTTTAAATCCATGTTTGTTTTTTTAATCTAGAGTCCACATTTGAGAGAAAACTTGATATTTGTTTTTCTAGTATGGCTTATTTTGCTTACTATCATGATCTCCAGTTCCATCCATTTTCCTGCAAATGATGCAAATTCATTCTTTCTTATGGCTAAAGAAAACTATTGTGTGTATATGCAGCATTTTCTTTATCCATCTATTAATGGGCTAATTCTATAATTTGGCTATTGTGAATAGTGCTGCAATAAGCACTCAGTTGTATAATTCTATAAAGTAAGTGAAAACATTTGGAAGGTGTGCAATACTCTCAGTGATTTATTTTTTCCTTTTGTTTGTTACTAATAGCTAGATGCTATTTTCCTAATGCCTGCCATTTAGAATCCTATACATCAAAAAGGAAGAAGAGAAAGTGGGCAGGAGTCACATCTTCACCCTGGGGTTCTCATTGTAAATCACTGAACATCCCCATTCCTTCCTTCCTACTTTTATGCTTCACTTCATCTATGACTCCCCTCTGCCCCTTATAAAGATAGTCCTGTCTTCTTTTCTTGGATCCAGGCCTCTATGATGATGAGCCCAAATTACATTTATATATACATATATACATAGAAGTGTATATTGTATATTAGGTATACTTGTTTTGTTTTTGTTTTTTTGGTGGAACTGTGGTTTGTACTCAGGGCTTTGTGCTTATAAACAGGTACTCTACCACCTGAGCCATGCCTTTAGTCTGTGTATCTATGTATACATTTGTGGATACACAAATGTATATATAAATTTCCATCTATACATAAGCACACCTATAAACTCTGTGTATTGGAGCTACTTAAAAATTTCTTGCTCTGTTAGCCTAATTCACTCAAATATCTTGTACCTAATCAGTGGTCTTCATGAAGGAAAACCTGAGCTAGAAAGCAACAGTGTGGTCTTATGATTAAGAGTAGATGCTTCGGTGTCAGAATAACCTGGCTTACTAGCCCTTTGTCCTTGGTAGATAGCTCACCCAACTATCTCTTTTTAAATTGAAATAAAAACTCTTTGAATATGAGGATTGAATAGTCTAATGTATTTAAATTACTTAGGTAGTTTGGATGATGGTTGTGATGGTATTGAGAAAATAATAGCTAACTGGGTACCAGTGGCTCATGCCTGTAATTCTAGCTACTTGGGAAGATGATCGAGGTTTGAGGCCAGCCCAAGCAAATAGTTCATGTGACCCCATCTCCAAAATAACCAGAGCAAAATGGACTAGAGGTGTGTCTTAAGTGTTAAGAGTACCTGCTAGGGTTCAAACCCTAGTCCCACCCCAAAAAAGAAAAGATATAACTATAGGAACATAGTCATAAAGATGACCAGTTTCACTCCATTTATCTTGGCCCCTTAAAATCACTTGTAAGGTGTATTTTTTGTAAGAGCTCACACACAAGTGATTCTGTCATTCCTCTAAATTAAGCAGCATTATCTCAGCACTTCTGGCAGAGCTTGTTAATGAGACTTCTTCCTACTTCTGAGTGCCCTTACGGAAATTTGATTAAAAGATTTTGTTTATCCATGGAAGTGTGTGATTACACTAAAGTTTTGTCTTGTCTGTTGATGAAAGGGGGGAAAATGAGATGAAGAATAAAGGAAAGAAACATTTTCTCTTCCTTTTAACAACACCACAACGAAAGATTTAGTACAGCTAAAGGTCCATGTAAAACAGATTCCTGCCCATCCTGCCTCACTTGTTTCCTTCTGAGGCAAACTGGTCAGGTCCTTTCTGAAGCTAACAGCATTTTCCCTGAGTCCTCTTTTTGCATTATAGCTCCTGAGGCCCTGCAAAATCACTTCTATTGAAATTACCTTTCCTTTGGGAATCCCTAAATTATTCATTGAACTTGAGCCTTGTGGGAAAAACCCAACACACTGTACTGGCATACCAAGCCCTAAATTGCCAGTGGAATAATGCCAACATCCAGGATCACTGACTGTTACTGGATGTAGCAACAGGTTATCACATTATAAAGATGATTAACTGATCATAGTACCATCCAACGTGAATTCCCTCTTTCATTTCATCAGGGAAGCAATTTATCTCTGTAGTAACTGCTCTAAAATCAATGCATGGTCCTGCCTCAGAAGAAATTCATATGCCAGCTGTTGGCTTTAAGAAAAGGAATCTGAAAGAAAGCCTTGAATTTTCAAGAGTCAAGTTGAGGGCAGACTTTATTTAGCAGAAGGATGCTAGGGGATTCCCACTATAATGCTCAGGTTACCCTTTGAAATAAAGCACAATTCATGACAGAGCTTTAGTTTAAAGGTCAGACGGTGGGGATTATTAACCTCTATTCCACATTTGCTCTCATATGATGCAAGTGCTTGGAAGATGGTTATGAGGAGCAGATTAAAGGAATAACTGTCAGTCGGCATTAGAATTCTCAAGCAGTAGATTTTTTTGGAGAACTGTCATTCAGGACTTGAATAAGAAGTAAAATATTCCATCTAGTGGTCAAAGGGAAAAGTGTAATGAGAATATTCCAGGATGAAGTTTGTGAGACAAAGTGACAGGGCAGTGGCTTCCCAGCAGGTGAAAAAACATAACAGAACCTTGTCTAGGTGGTATTGAACATCATCCTTATAAAGCCACTGAGCACAGCTGCTCTTAGCCCCAACCATGTTGGCAGGTTATAAACTCTGACTCTTTAAAGGGAGGCCCTCTCCCTTCCCCACCTTCATGGAGGTAGAAATGAACCCAGTCATTCATGCCTCTGTTTGTCTTGTGCCTTAATTTGTGACTCTGCAAGCTTGAGAAGAACAAGAATAGAATGTGAATTTTAAAAGGAGGGAGTCAGCCTAGCAAAAGATCAAAAACATGTTATTCAACAAAGTGATCAGGAAAAGAATGAAGTGTGCTTTGTGTTTCTAGTAGCTGTATTCTCTATGCCCTTGCTGTCAGTAAAAGTTGACCAAATTGAATTCCAGGAATTTCTCTAGGTACAGGCAATATCTAGTTGGCCTAGTATCCACAGTCATTTGGTATTTTCCTGCTTAATAATTGTCCAACAGGCTCCCACTATGCTCAGTGAAAGGGGCCACTGTCTTTTACTCCTCTTTATTATTTCCTCTTTTACCTAAGTTCTGGACAAGAGCCATAAAATAACAAAATTAACATTTTCCTCAACTCCAGCTGTTAAAGACCTTGAGCAGGGCCTGCTTTCCAGGCACTATTTAGAGGATCTCCTTGATTAAAGCCTCCCTCCGCCAAACCTTGGTGTGCTACCAGCTCCTCTGTCCCACTGCAGTGTGTACCACCCCTCTGCCTTTTGTTAAGGAAGAAGACACAAAGAGCCTGGCCATTTCCACACCTGCCCTTTATTGGATTTTTATCTAGCAGGCTGACTCCAGGACCTTCACACTTTTCAGACATCACCCATAAGGATTTAGGAGGATACCATCATTCTGTGAAGGCCCAGAGCCTACATGGGTCTTAGATCCCCAAGTTGAAACACCAAGAAGGTTGAGCGAGGAAAGAAACAGGCAGATGGGAAAGGCAGGCTCTTCAATGAAGGGAGTGACGTCGAGGGAAAGTTTAAGCTCAGTAGTGTCTCCTCAGGGCACCCTGAATCCTAAGGAAGAATACTTGGGAGCTGGAAGGAGTAGGAGATCCGTGTGCTGAGCAGCTCACATCTATATGGCAACTTTGAGGAGACGCTTGATGTCAGGCTCAATGTTGATGGTATGGAAGGTGCGGCTGTAGCGGCGGAAGGGCTCCCCCTCCGGCCCTATGAGGAACTTCTCAAAGTTCCAGGCCACATCTGAGCGGCGCACTGGACTCCACATGATGAGCTTGGGATCGGTCATGAGGGAAAATGGGTCATCATAAGGATAAGGGAGCTTGTCCTTCAGGTAGGCGAAGACAGGATGCTCGTTCTGCCCATTTACCTCACACTTTTGGATAAGAGTGAAGGTGGGTTCATATCCACCGCCAGGGCGGACATACTTGAGACTGTGCAGGATCTCCTCATTCTGACAGTTCTCCTGGAGGAGAAAAAGACAGCATGGAAAAGGGCAGGGGAAACCAAGGACTCACCTGTGAAAATATTTCCTCCTACAACACTCCTTTCTCAGAATCATTCTTTTCTCTGCATGTGCATGTGTGCATGCATTTCGTGTGTGTGTGTGTGTGTGTGTGTTCCTTCTCCCTTTATTTTCTTTGCCTACTCTTGACTTAGAGTTTTCCCTCTCCCACCTAGTGTTTGATGGTATGCTAGGCCGTTTCTGAAAGTTTTTTTGGGGGGTGTGGGGACAGTACTGGGGTTTGAACTCAGGGCTTCTTGCTTGCTAGGCGGGCACTCTACCAAACTGAAAATTCTTGTAGTTCCTAGCTTGGCTGCTCTTATGCTTAAAGACTTAGTACTTTTGAAAAAATTGACCCTGAGCAGTTCTTTCTCCTTTTTTTTTTAAATGTGAGCAGTTTTTACAGTATTTGTTTGAAGGTTCAGGGAATCTTGAGTTCAGGTCAGAAGAAGAAAAGGAAAGGAGGCTCAGATTATATATACAGCCTTAGAACCTGTTCTACACACACACACACACACACACACACACACACGCGCGCACGCAAACACACACACTCTCCCACTCCCTTCTACCATGTTACCTTCTGCTCCGGTTGTGCCTCTCTTGCTTCTAATTACATGTGTATTAAGTACAGCAGCCTTCACTTCTGTCTTACTCAGCTCCTTAAGTCAAGGGTGAAAATGAGACCTATGGGGAATGAGATTTACAGCTTCTGGCTTTGCCTTGTCCCAGAACTAAGATGCAAGTAGGAAGCTGCATAGATGAAGGAAGACCCCATCCAAGGAAGTCTAGTTTTCAAATGCCTTAAAGGCAAATCAAGTTAGTGACAACAGTGAATATACTCTAAATAGAACTATTTAGTGACAGGAATGAATCAAATATTAGAATAAAAACAAGGTTTCCTGTCTGGGGGGTGGGGGGAATGCTGAGAAAATAAGACCTTGAGGGCTAAGTGTTGTATGTAGGAATATGTAATTATTCCTTTCATTTATAAGCTGCTGTCCAAATCTGAATCTCATCTTTACTTACTGTACTCAGTTATGAATGCTTTAGCTCAGAACCTGTTACCTGTCTTTCCCTCCTCACTGCTGTCCCTGTCCTATCCCCACTCAGCATTCCCCACCCTGACAACCTCCAAATGCCTATGAGAAACTATTTTCCTCGCCTCCTCCCCAGGCTAAGAGTCAGCTCTCTCTCTTTCTCTCTCTCTCTCTCTGTCACACACATGCACATGCACACATACACACACGGAGTTCCTGCTTCTGACTTATTAGAAGAACCATGACAAACCACTATGACGCTCATGAGCTCCAGCTGATCTCTATTAGACTTCTTATCTCTTAATGCAAATAGCTGGCCAGTTCCTAGTAGGTTATGGACCCCCTCCAGCAACTAGCTAGTCCAAAGTGATGATGTAAGGCTGGAGGCATCCCTAGGGCTGGAGAGAAGCCTCTTAAGAGGTTTTACCCTTTCTGTCTCTGCCCTGACAAAGGTTGGATAGATAACTAAGAGGGAAGGAACAGTAAGCATAGTAATGGTTTTGGCTCCAGTTTGTCACAGTCAATTAACCTTCATCCTTCCTACTTACATCTAGGCTAATCCTTCCTTGCCTTCATGGCACTGTAAATTGGAGTGAGGGGATTATAATTAGAGGGTTCACTTGGGGACATCCTACCCACTTATACAATTCAAATCATAAGTATAAGTGGAGGATAACTAAAAGATAACTTGAGGTGTGCAAGCAATGCCCAGAAGCAGCACATACATATTGCAAACCTTTCCATTTTTCCCATACTCCCTTTCTACCTGGCTGATCTAAACAAACAAGTCTCCAATATAAATAATAAACTGCATTTATGTAGTATCTTAATGTTTTTCTAGTTATTTTTGTATCTTCATGAACCTCACAATAATCCTAAGAGCTAAGTGGCATTACCTACAATTGATAGATGAGGAAACTAAAACAGAAATATTAAGTGCCTCTTTCAGGGCCATAAAGCTACTACTGAACAGCAGAACCAGGTATAGCAGGAACAAAGGTCTCCTGAGTCAATCCAGTTTTAATTTGATTCTTGACCTTCTATTTCTTCTACTCATTCATTCAATAAATATTTAATGAGTGGTTTTTTACCCTAAGCACTGAGGACCTAATGAAGAAAAAAACAGCCTTCATGGAACACAGTAGGAAGACAGTAAACGATGAAAACGCATATCCTCAGTGTTTTAATCTCAAAACTCATCTACTTCCCTTCCTTTTGGCACATATACCCAAAGACATTTGAGGAAACAGGACCCTCAAATGCAGACACTCCAACACACATAATCATTTACCCCCTTCCCTTATCCTACTGAGTCAAATCAACCCAGCTTCTTGAGTACAACCCAAGGGACCCCTCACCTGATGTCCAAACTGGTTGCAAGGGAAGCCGAGAACCACCAGGCGCCTGGGAAAGCGGCATTGTAGCTCATTGAGCTGGGTGAAGTCCCGGGTAGTTGTGCCTCAGAGCGATGCCACATTTTCAATCAGTACTGCCCTGCCTCGAAACGTGTTGAAATCTACCTTCTCCCCATCCAGGCTGATGGCACTAAGGTCGTAGAAGGATTTAGCGATGTAAGCCATGGTGAAGCACAGAGTGAGCTCTGCCCCGTTCTGTGAGCCCACTTAAGGGTCTATCAAAGGGGTGTGGAGGAAGGAAGAGCCAGGAGGACAGAAAGGATCTCACAAAGGGCCTTTGAGAGTTCCCAGGATGACTTAGCAAAAACAGGCACCCACCTGTATGCACTGTTTGAACAAGGAGGTTGCTCCTCCTCCTTAACAGACTCTGAACAAAGCTGCCTCCTGCCCCACCCTGCTGGCAACCTGGAAAGAGCCAATTTGATATCTATGAGCAGATGTGAATAATTCACTCCTTGCAGGAAACCGGAGCTCTAAAGGTCAGATGGGGAGGAAAAAAAGGGAGGGTGGTATGCAAGACTGACTGTTTGCCCCAGCAAGTTGTTTTCACTTGCCACAGGCATTTCTAGAAATAATGACTTTCAGTTCCTCAGTTATCCTAAGGCAAAAAAGATGTGTTTACCTTGCAGATTTTTTCAGAGTGGTATTCCTTGTCCTGGAGAACATTTCAGTCTTTGCCCCTGTACTATACCATCTCCTAGGTTCTGACCCCACCTCCACCATCCTCCCTCCCCCCAGTCATGAGGATGCAGTCATTGCTCAGATAATGGTAAGAAGGAGTTACAGAACTGGTGGGTAAAGTTGAGTGGACTCAGGGTAGATGAACTGCTCCTGTCTCCCTCTTATCAAAGGTTAGTCTCCAAGACTTTTCAGACCAGCCTTGTTGCTGGCCATCTTTCCAGAGGAGGGGTACAAGGACGTGATGCTGCTGTGGTTCTAGACCCAGGTAGGCCACCATGATGTCTTCAACATCAGCCATGCAATGTATTGCAAGACATTTCAGGGACTGCTGAAGACTCTCATGGGAGCCAACAAACTGAAAAGACCCTGATGCCACTTCATTCTTCCAAGCACTTGCCAACTAAACAAATCACTTTTTTAAAATGCCTGATTTCTCCATCAGTAAAAGTAGCAATTAGGCTTTTCCTGGCTTTGGGATTTTAAAGTGAAATTTCAGTAAGGCGGCAAAAGCTTTCTGGAGAGGGTTTTCACATGTAAATACCCACTGGGAACCATCTCCTAGAACAAAGAGAGCTTGAGAATCTGATTTGTTGAGGAATAGAGGAACTACTCATTAGGGAGTGCCCAGCTTTTCTTTTCTTTTTTTGATTGTACTGGGGTTTGAACTCAGCTTCACACTTGCTAGGGAAGCACTCTATCACTTGAGCCACTCCACCAAGCCCTTTTATGTGTTGGGTATTTTCGAGATAGGATCTCGTAAACTATTTGCCTGGGCTGGCCTCAGACCTTGATCCTCCTGATCTCTGCCTCCTGAGTATTTAGGATTACAAGCATGAGCCACTGGTGCCCAGCTATTCTTCTTTTTATTTTTTAGTCACCCTGTTCCCCTAATATTCAGTTGCTTTCAATGCATTTCATTATACTATCTTTCACAGATGCAATGCCAGCTTTTCTGTCTTGTTGCTTGTTCCATGACTGTTTAAGTACACAGGGAACCATGCATCTCAGCTGGCTGCTCCCCCAAAACAAGTTTCCAATTATCTAAGTGGGAATGGAATCTTTTGCCACCAGGAGGGGTGGCAAAAGTGCAAAGTGAAGTGTGTCCTCTGCTGAGGCTGGGTGGAGCCCTGGATGCAGTCAGTGTGTCCGTACCAAGCCACTGAGTCAGAAGGACTTGGCATCTGACAATGGATGAAACTTACCATTTTTTTTTCATTTTTCTTTTATTATTCATATGTGCATACAAGGCTTGGTTCATTTCTCCCCCCTGCCCCCACCCCCTCCCTTACCACCCACTCCGCCCCCTCCCTCTCCCCCCCCCAATACCCAGCAGAAACTATTTTGCCCTTATTTCTAATTTTAAACTTATCATTAACTTGCAAGGTTTATGTGTCTGCTTAGCGCTTCAACCAGTACCTTGGGCTTCCAGAGAAACACCACCAGGCAGACCATAATAGGCCTGAGTGAGGAGTGGGATACATGCCCTTCCTTTTCTCCAGGAAGGACCCTCATGGGTCTCCCCAGGTTCTTTCTCACAGTTGAATAAAACTGATGAAGGCACTCCTAAAATATCTCTTCGTCTCTAAGTTTACCTCATATTGGCCCCATTTTCCAAAAGCTTTTAACTTGGGGCATGCACTAACAAATTGTTTCTTGTGGCTTTCTGTAGGAAGTGGTTGTTCTGGAAGCAGCACTGTCTTAGTAGACAGTACAGAAAAGCCTAGGTGGGTGTTTCTCAGTTCTGACTGCAAAAGAAAATTGCTTATATTTTTCTAAATAGAGATGCCAAAGCTTTACCTATAGAGATTCCAGTGCAGAGGTTTCTAGTCATAATTCTGCCTATTACCTGGGGCCCTTGGGCAAATCTTTTAAGTTCTCTGAGCACCTGTTTCCTTATCTGTTAAACACAGATGAAGATAACCACCCTCTTTCTCACATACACACACACAGATTGTTAGGATCAAAGTAGTAAAGTATCACAAGTGCTCTGTAAAGTGCAGTTAAGATCATAAGACTCGTATTTCCTTGTTTTACTCCTTTCTCCTTCTTCCTTCTATCTTTACCCTCATTCTCCACCTCCTTCATCAATTCCACATACCAAAGTATAGTATTAAATACCTAAAGTCTTCCTGAGGTTCCAGTCTGCCTCTGCCTCCTACCTCTCCTCTACCCCGCCCCCGCCCCGCAAGCAGTATCCAATCACAAATCTGAAAGATTATTCAGTCTCTCCCTGTGCCTTCAGGAAGACCTTTCTTGATTCATCCTTAACAGATGAGAACCATCTTGGCTTGAAAGACCCATTCAGTCTTGAATAGTCAGCTCCCTCCTCCCAGAAATTGTTTAATCTTATTTCTGTGATGTAAGTCCACTGCAGGGCAGTGAGGGCTTTGCATTGGGCTGTCCTGCAGGTGGCACTAGGGAAGGTACAATACAAAAAGGCTAAATTCATCACCTCCACTGTCGTTCTGCTGTTGCTTTAGGATTCTGCAGCCTCTTCTGCTCAACTGCCTCTCCTCCTCTGTCATCACCAGGGTCCCAGTGAGACATCCTCCCAAGGATTCATATAGGCAGGTATACATGTGGTTTGAAATAGTCTTTATTTTGTAAACATCTGTGTTTAAAATAGATGAATCCTGCTAACAATTCATAGAATGGACCCGAGACACAGTACACAAAATTCACCCGTCATAGGAAGATGGTGGGGCTCAGGAGCAGGTGGTGTGCCAGGGGTGAGCTGAGTCTCAAGACACAGGGCAGAGGCGGTAACAAAAAAGACAGGCCAGGAGAATCTGCTCAACAGTTTAGGCCTAATGACACAGCCCAGACCACCTCCTAGACTGGAGTGTAGAGGTGAGAGACTGACTGGTACCTGACAAGCATAGTTGCACCCTAAAATCCTAGCCCTCCTGCTGTCATACCCATTCCCAGCTATGGCCCTTGTGGAGAGGGCTTATCAGTCCATAGAATCCCAAACCTATGCTTTCCCTTCCAGAACCCTTACGGTACAGTAAAAATAGATTCTCTTTCCTCAGAGGAATAGGAAAGAAAGACAGTGGTGTTCTGCCTGATTCTCAGGGGGAGCAACAACACTGGTGCACAGGTCAGGGCCAGGCCCAATATAACTTCTTCTAGTTTAGGTTCCTGGCTGAGAGCACACTGAGAGCAAGCATGACTAGCCTGCCCATCCCCAGCATGACGTTACCTAAGCCTCAACACGCCAGAGTCAGTCCTCAGTGAAGCAGCTCCAGCCCGTCATGCCTCCACACTGAAGAGTCAGCTCTCTACAGTTCTCATTGTCAACCATGTATTACTATTTCTTTCCTTTTCCTTCATCATGCTAACCCGTCCCCCATTCCTAAATCCTGAGCCACCCTCTCCTGCTGACTCCTGGTTTGGTAAGTCAGGAATATTTTACTCCACCCTTTTGGAGGAATGGAGAAGTAGGGCCCTTCACCTTCACATGTGTGTGCCCTGGATTTAAGTCCTTGTTTGGCCAGTGCTCAGTTCTTTGCTTTGGCTCCAGCTTCAGCCATGTAGTGCAGCTTAGGAATATCCTCTTATGTGGGCCTTTCCCACATGGAGAAGGTGAGGAAGAACACTAGCAGGACTATAATTGACTTGTTTCTTCTTGAAGGGGCCTCCTTCAAACTACCCTTGAGCTACTGGGGTTAAAGTAACTTCCTGAACACAAAACTCTGGAGGAGGGCATCCTCTTCCCTCCCCCAGTAGTCACAGTGCAGTTAGCAAACCCTTAAGCCTACTCAGAGGCAAGAGGGCAACAGGAGCACTTTGTCTTGAAGGTAGAAGAGAACAGCACCAAGCACTTCTACCCACAGCCTCCTTTCCCTCTTCCTATGAAGTGTCTGACCTTCTCCCACAAACTTTGGGGCCCCAGAAAACCTAGACTGCTGAAGTCTAGGTTCTGAGAGAAGATAAGGTTACGTCACCTCACCTCTGCCAGGGAGTCTGGAGAATGCTCTTCCTCCACAGGAAAAAGAAGAGGGAACCCAGGAGGCCCTGCTGCTGCCACATCCCCTCTGTTTTGCAAAATACTGTCCCTGGCCTGAACTTGCCCTTGCTCTGACCCTGATATCTATAGGCTGGTCTTTCACTTCTGAGCAGGCCTCCTTCTGGAGTGCATGGATAGCTTGACAGTATCACTGGTTCCAGGGCTGTCTTTGTCCCTATGGTACCCTCAGGCCTTAGTCCACAATATAAGTTCAGGAGCTCAGGTGAAGAGGTTGTGTATCCACTGCATGGGAGGTAGACAATAGTGGTGACTTTTTTTATTCCTGCCACCCCCTCAGCACTTTTTTGTCTTCTCTGAAGCACCTGCCTTTGAGCTCAATTCTCCAGAGGCAGGCAGGCAGCTAATCGAGGCCAAAGCTCAGGCAGGGGAACCAGTGGAGGTAGGACAGCCCAGGCTTGAGGACCACCAGGTAGAGTTTCTTTCCTACCTCACTGATCCACTTTCCCAGGTCACTGGGGAGGCAGGCCCATGGCACAAGAAGGGGCAGTGGGGAGGAGAGGAAGAAGCAGCACCCTTAACCTTTGGCCCATCACAGAGCAGAGTGGGGCATCCTCCCTGGAGCAGAAGACGGAGCATCCTTATGAGCCTGGGTCCATTCCCTCCAACAGTGTTAGGAAAGAAGGAAAAAAGAAGCTGCACCAGCAGCCATAGCAGGACATATAAGCAAAAGGGTAGGAGGGGGCTTTGATACAAAATACACTGGAAGGAAAGGGCCAGAGAAAAAGAGTTGGAGGAAGAGAGAAAGCAGAGAGGAGACAAAATGCACTGAGAGAGAAGGAGCTTTAAGTGGCCCTCACTCCAGCCTCAGCCACTGTCCAAGGAGCTTAGGGTGGTGAGATGGTGCACTTGCAGCACATTGTGGGGTCACAGCAGGCCTGTGCTAGGGAAACAGGCTGAAGGAAACCTCTCCAGGGTTCAGAGGCTGGGGACAGAGACCACAGCAGAGCTTCCTCTCAGGGCCAGGCAGGGAGAGTAGCAGCTACTGATTTAACAGGGTCACCAAATGAGAGGACAGCAGTGGGCAGAACCCAGGCTCCCCTGCTGCCCCAGGCCTCCTGAGGGAAAGGGGTTAGTGGGGGGTGCCCCACACAGTACCCTCAGCACCAGCAGGTTTTCGAAGAGTTTGCTGGACCCTCGGGTTTGCCCTCCTCCTCCTCCAGCTCTGCCAATGCCAACTCATTGCTGGCATGTGTCCGGAGACCATCCAGCTCCTTCCTATGGGCCTGTAGCACCAGCTCTGTCAGACGTGTGAAAGACTGGGAAGTTAAAGGGCACAGGTTAGTCTAGTGTCCTCTCCTCTACCCCAGCAATCCTGCAACTGCCCAAGAGCTGAGTCCCAACTTATCTTGGCTCCTGTGTGCCACTTCCTTGTCTTTCCTCCCCCTGTGCTGGGCTCAGCCAGAGACAAGGCAGCTTGTCCCCAGTGCTCTCACCTCTTTAATGTTGAGGTTGGTGCAGGCACTTGTTTCATAGAAGTCCATGCCATACTCCTTAGCCAGCTGCAAGAGAAGGACATTTCTGAAAGAGAGTCAGTGAGGGAAGGGAGGTGTCATGCTACCTGGCACATACAACCCCACTGCACTCACAGACCATGCTGTGTTGAGACAGTTATCTCAGCTGATCACTTCTCAGAAGAAACGGGGAGCTCCTTCCAAAATGTGGACTGGCAGAAAAAAAGGGAAGAAGCTCCACAAATACATCCCATTCCTCCAAGCCCCCTTTGCTCCCCAACATACACATACTATACATCAAGACACAAAATCACCAAAATGTCATGCAATGTAGCATATCAATGAGAAACAGCCATTTTTCATCTCTAGTAGCTTTAAAAATATCCTATTTGTATTTGACACACACATTTTAATAAGATGTAAACTTGTTTTTACTTAATCTATTTGCTTTATTTAATCTATTTGAGATATAAAAATTCTCCTTCAATCTCAAAAATAAATAAGTAAAAATGAGAAACATGAGTACTGGAGTCTAACAGATTCCAGATTCCAGACTGGAATACCAGTTCTGCTGCCTGACAACTGTACGACCCTGGGCAAGTTACCATTTCTCCTTAAATCCCAGCTTCATCTTCTATTAAAGGGGAATAAAAGTGTCTGTTATCCAGGGTTATGGATTGATTAAATGGGGTCATGCACCTAAGAGCACTTACTTAGCACAGTGCCACATATATAGTGATCAATAAATAGTGATTCTAGTAGGGTTTGACTCTGCTTTCACATTTTTCAATGACCATGTATTATTTTTTTATACCAAAAAATCAATTTTATTTTAAGGGCTAATGGAATGCTATTGACTGGAGAGGGAGAGGAAGACTCTTTAGGCTTTCAGAGTGGGTGGATGACTCCTGTCTCAGAATATGAATCTTTGTTTCTGTTCTCTTGGAGGATGGTCTCCCTGTATGCTAGACATTTGCTTAACACTAACTCCAGCCCCCTGTGCCCTGTGGCTTCTCTACCTGGGAGCCCTTTGTTCCCTCACTTTCCTTCCTACTATTTCCAAGAATCAGGAGAGCAGGAAATCAAGGTGTGGAGAGGGGATGGATGATGTGTTTCCTAACTGCAAAATGGTAGCTATCCCCAGATATTGTTAGCAAAGACATCAACAACTCAAAAGTCATCCTCACTAATGTGGGGATGGTCTCTTAAGCAGAGGATGAGCCTGTGTAAGAGGATGTGGACCTGTAAGAGTTGCTGCCCAAGAGGTCTTTGTTTCAGGATGGATTCTGATCATTGTCCTGAAGGACAGAGAACAAACGCCCAAGTATGCTAACTCCCCCAGTGCCTGACGGTTCTGTGGGATGTACAGGAGGCCCTGATGATGGGGAGCACACTCCTGGGTCCCTGTTCTCAGGCCTGGCCCTGGAAGTGCCACAAGATCTAAGGAGTGAAATCTACTTACCTGCTGTCCTTGCTCTCTTCCCACCTGCCGTTTCTGCTCTTCATCAGCCTTATTCCCTATAAGGATCTTCTGGACACCTTCTGGTGCATACTAGGAACAAAGAATAGGCAGAACTGCCAGTGAGAGCTCCTTTCCTTCCCATCTCCCTCATTAAAGTCCCCACTAGCCTCTGTACCACCACCAAGTTTTAGAACCTGAGGGAACCTGACAGATAGGTGTCAGGCTCCCTAAATTATGGGAGCACCCCCTTATCTGTGGTTTTGCTTTCTACAATTTGTTATTTGCTGTCAACTAAGATCTAAAAATATTAAATGGAAAATTCCAGAAACAATCAATTCATAAGTTTTAAGTAACTTTTACTATCATATGTTCTACCTTATTATTGTTGTTAATCTTTTACTGTTCCTCACTTATAAATTAAGCCTTATGTATGTATGGGAAAAACACAGGTTTGGTACTAACTGCAGTTGCAGCCATCCACTGGGAGATTTGGGAATAGGAGTCTTGGAATGTATACCTGGCAGATAAGAGGTACTAACTGTACCATAGCTGATCATAGGAGTGTCACAGGGACAGCTCAGGGTAGAAGACACTGGCTAATATTCATGCCTTTTTGGGTTGAACAAGTGGTATCTGAGTTCCAAAGGACACTGGTCTTAGTTCAGCCCTCATTCGACAGATGAGAACTGGGGATCCAGAGAACTGAAATGGCTTGCCAAGCTCTACAGGTCTGTGCAGAGCCAGGTCTAGAAGCCCAGTCTTGCAATTCCAACTGGTCCTAAAATTTTGGGAAGGAATCTGCTCACAGGGCAGGCTTGGAACTGACTACAACTCCAGGGAAGACATAGCCACAGAGGCCTCGCAGAGTACAGAGTGTGAGGGCATGGTAGCTTCGGCTTCCTCTGTATGACTTACCCAAAGATGTGCATCCAAGGCTGTAGAAGACAAGGTTTCCTGATAGCATTGACTCAACAACCCTGAGAGCTTTAGCCCTTCCCACCTGGCCCTTGTTTTGCCTTCCCCTGAGGCACCCTTCCCCACCTCTGTCAACAAGGTGGTATCTCCTACCTCATCCACATCACTGACCCACTTCATGATGTGCTGGTAAGAGCGCTCACTGCTAATGTCGTAGACTAAAAATATTCCCTGAGAGAGAAAAGAGAAAGAGATGGGGGAGGGAGGTGCACACAGAAAAAATGCATAGCATGAGGTCAGAACAGTGGTCCTTACATGTTGGGCCACTTTCCCTTCATCCTTCTTGGCATGAGAACCCCTCAGCATTCAGAAATGTTTCCTTCTCTTTCAGACCCCTGTAACTGCCACTTCCTAAGCTCATCACAGAACCTTCTGGAGTAAGAAGGCACCCATGACGGTGGGTAGAAGTTGGGGGTGAGGGTGGGGAACCTGCCCATAGTAAGTGCTCTGAGAATAACTGAGGAATAAATACTCAGCAAACAACTTCCCTGAGACTCCCTCCCCAGAAGGCAATCTGAGGCCCTATTTCAGGGCTTAGTGACACAGACATTTCAAACACCTGGAGCTGGGGGTGCGAGTGGCAGCTTCCCACCTCTAAACCCTGAAAACAGTAGCTCACCTGGGCCCGTCGATAGTACTGCTTTGTGATGGTCTGATATCTCTCCTGCCCCGCAGTATCCCTACAATAGAAAGCCAGTCTTAGAGGAGCAGGGACCATGGGGGTGGATGGGAAGGGAAGGAGCAGGAACAGGGAGCCCCTGTGTCCTTGCAGGAAAACCTGGGAGGCTTCAGCATGAAAAATCAGTGGTGCTCTGATCCCCAAGGGGATCCAAACACACTTGACCTGGTCCTCTATACTGGTACCAACTCCTGAAGGGCCTTGGCCTCTCTTTAAACTATATTTACACCAGGACCCACAACTGCAACTAAGCCTTGGATAGCTCTCTCTAGAATTTGGCCATTGAAGCCAGAGTTGGCTGGACAGGAAGATGCCGCCACACCCCCAATGCCAGGGAACCTCTGAAGGCAATGCCTATGGCATTCTGGGACTGGAAGGTAGGTCCAAACCCTGGGCAAAAGCAGTGCTTTCAATGCCTTCAGGCCAGGGAGCCTCAGCAGCCCCTGGTGGCTACTGGTGGAAACTGCACCATGTAGTACTGAAACTTCACCAGGTCCTACAAGCCTTAACCAGTGTGGCACAGCCCCAGGGTAAAAACCCTAATACTAAAATAAACCCATAATGGTCACTTTACCAATTCCTTCTAATTCCTGCCCTTTGTTGATGGGTAATCAGTCCCATAAAGTTTGTTAAGAGATAGGAGATTAAGGCTCATGAAAGCAGGAGATGGACTTTTTGAGTTCTCGCCTTCATATAGAGGTGACCAGTTACCCCAGATGAGGCCTAGGAATTTTACACATGACAGTGGCAGCTGAGGAGCAGCATAGGAGCCTCTCCTCCTACACTTGCCTTCTCTTACCCAACTCACCAAATCTGTATCCGCACTTTGATGCCATCTACCTCTATGGTCTTCATCTTAAAGTCAACACCTGGGGAAAGCAAGCAAGCAAGAAAGTTAGGAAGGGGGTTGGGGGGCATGGCTCAAGTGGCAGAGTGCCTGCCTAGTAAGTCAAAGCCCTGAGTTCAAACTGCAGTACCATCAAAAAAACAAACAAACAAACAAACAAAAAAACCCAAAAACAAAAGGAATCTGTTGAGAACTGCTTAGGAAAGGGCCCAAAACACAAGTGAAGGAATTTCTTTTTTATTTAAAAAGAGGATGACATGCAGTAAGGGCCTTCTTTAACCATAACTGACCCTAAGGAAGTATCCAGAGCTTTGAATGGGGCTTCCACTTAACTCCCAGCTATACCCTGGGTTCCTTGCTTTTCTGTGTCTCTATTTCCTTAGCAGTAATTATGAGTTACCCCAGAGTGTTACCGGGAAGAGATACATCACCTGCCTGCATACACTGCTGCAGCTATCCTTAGCTAGTAGTAGTACAGAGCCTGCCATGAAAAGGTGCACATGAGTGACTGTCAGATGACCAAAGGAAAACAGTGGCATGGCATGTCCTTGGGGGAGGTACAGGAAGCAGGCCCAAGGTTCTGTGGAGCTAAGTTGCCACAAGACACATGAAACACAAGGGGTTTGGCAAGCCAGCCCTAGGCAGAAACATATTTGCGAAAATTTGCAGCAAGAGAAGTCAGCACCACTAGCAGCAACAGGATTGACTGTTAAGTGTGGACAGATGAGTCCCCAGTCCCAGCTGTGCCCAGACATTGTGCTCAGTGACTCAAGAGCTGTGTCTCAAAGGGTAATTAAGCTGAAGTGTTTGTGTATATTTCCTGGAGGCAGGTCAGGAAGGGGCGTCATGAGCCACAGCTTTCAGATGGGAAACATGGCCATTATAGCCACGGCAGGATCCAAGACAGAATTCTGGACAGTCTATCACCAAGCTGCACAGCCAGCTCAGAAGGCCACAGAAGTGCTAGCATTCTCAACACCACTGCTGTTCTACTTCGATAAAAGAGCTCTGCTGAGGAGGAAAATATGTCCCTGTATCTGTCCTGTCCCCAGCTTTAAACAAACATAGATTAAATTCAGTCTCTTCACTCCCACTATCAAGAACAATCATCGTTTAATTAGAAGGGAGAAAAAGATTCCAAATGGATGACCTGAACTAAATCAAGTTGGTTGGCTGTGAATCATTTTTCTCCAGCCTAAGCTGATTCGTATCTATTGAGCTGTACTTTTCCAAATGGGTACTGTCTGGCAAACACTCTTCCTGTGTACAGAGAGGATGAAAAGAGTGAGGGAAAAGGACACCTGACCTTGGTGGGAGGTAGGAGCATGTTTTCTCCTTCCCTGGACAAACAGTTATAAGGAATTTGCTTCTCCCAAGACCTGGCATAGAAGGTAATCACGAAGTCCTTGTTGTTTGACGGCATAGTGCCAGAATTTTTTAAAAGAATAAACCTAGCTCATCTTCATATTGGTCTGGTCAAGAATAGTGTCTTACACAGGTGGTCATAAGGAGAGGGAGGAGATAGAAGGTTTTATTTCCTTTAATTCAGTGAACATTTATGGGAACTTAACTGTGTACTCTACACAGTGCTTGGTGGAAGACAAAGCAGCAAAAAAAGACATATGGTTCTTGCCCTTACAGAGCTTAGCAAAAAGAAAACAAATGCCAGAGAAGCAAAGAACTAGCCCAGTTTTGGCACAGCATGTAGCAGAGATTCAAACACAGGTATGTTTGATGCACGTGCACATGCACTATTTCTTGGAGGAATGAGGAGAGTAATGTGTCAACTAGGCATAAGAGTCTTAACTATACTTCATTTCCTAGTTCCCTTTGGGTCCTTGAAGAGGAAGGGCTCTGCTGGGAAAGAAGCTTCCAAGAGTTAAGGGTATTTTTTTTCCCTGTGAGAGAAGAGGGAAAGGAGGGAGAGCTGAAAGCTATTATAAGAGGCAGAAGGGACAGGCAGATATGGAAATGAGTGCTGGGCCTTGCTTCCTTCTCACCTCTTCCCTCATTTCATGTGGCCATGAGCCAAGACCAGGGAATTCTGGGGCTCCCAGCAATACCCCACCTATCTTGCAACCTAGGCTGAGTTGACTACCCAATAAAATTTGTTTTAACATGTCTGAGAAGTAAAATGCTTCAGTTTGGGCCATTTATATGCATTATTATGGAAGAAATATTAAGCCCATGCCTCTCTACTCTCCTTCAAGAGATTCCCATACATGCTTAAGTTTAATAATCATTTGGGCAAAAACTTTGCACCAAGGTGTCAAGAGAGGCAGCATGGGTGTACATATTTTCTTGATGTGTACTTTGTAGATCTCAGCTTTAGAATTACCTTGGGAGTTATTCTGTTTGCTTTTTTTAAATGTAGCTACTTTAAAAAAGTAAGTAAAATGCAGCTACCTTGACTTGTCTACATCTACTGAATCATAATCTGATGAGGCCCCAGAAAATATTTTTAACAGCAGTGAGGGGGTAGATAGAGAGCCCAATGTAGTGAAAGAGGCATCTATTGGCATTAGAGCCAGAAAGACTGAGCTCTAAATCCTGGTTTGGACACTTGTGTGACAGAAGGGAAGTCTTCTCCTAGCTTCAATTTTCTTATCTGTAGAATTGAGAATACCACTTGCCTCCAAAGGTTTGTTGTGGGGATACAATTAATGTATGCAAAGCACCTGACTCACTCCTACCTTCCGTCAGCTGAATAAAGGCTCCCTAGGAGCAGTCAGGAAAGCAGCCTCAGAGAACCCTGATGAAAATGGAATTCTGCCGTGTAGTCCTAGTCTAGTCCCTCACCACTCTACTACTCTTGCTAAACTAGGAACTAGTGACATGAACCTCCTCAGAGGGCTTTACCGATACAATCCTCAGGGCTCCCCCAGACCTACCAAGACTTATGCATACTGAATCTCTGTCTAGCTCATCTTTAGGCAGAACCACACCCAAAGCTTCACAATAATACTTGTCTTTAAACCACACCCCTTAGCTAAGGAATCTCTATGAAGTAAGAGTATTATTATTGTGAGGCACAGAGAAGCCAACTTACTCTTGTCCCCACATCCTGTAGCTAAGCCCAAACTGGAAAACTGGTCTCTTAAAACCTATCCAGAAAGCTCCTGACTTGACAGTGGTTTCCAACCATTTGAGGCTGAGAAATCACTGCATTTTCATTCACACCTATTCTGGTATTTTGAGGCATGTAGAAGAGAGATAGTGGGCACACGTGGAGCCAGTCCACCTTTCCTTCCCTTCCCTTTTTCCTTCCCTTTCCTTATTTGAATGTTTGTGTTCCCCTCCTCCAAGATCATATGTTGAAACAATCCCTAGTGCAGTGATGTTGGGAGATGGGGCCTTTGGGGCGTAATGAGGTCATGAGGTCAGGGTCATCATGTATGGGGTTAGAGCCCTTATAAAAGAAGCCTGAGGGAGCTTATCATCCCCTTTCTCCCTATGCCCTGGGAGGACACCACTAGAAGGCACCACCTTTGTAGCAGTGTGTGCTCACCAGACACTGAACCCGCTCACAACCTAATCTCAGACTTCCCAGTCTCCTGAAATGTAGGCAATACATTTCTGTTATTTATAAATTGCCAGTCTAATATACTTTGTTATAGCAGCCCTAAGACACCCACCATAACCTATTTTAAGGGAACCCCTTGTTCTTTAGGATTCTTCATGATTCCAATAAGCCCACGTGTCACCCCGACAGAGCTACTTCCATGTCCCTGCATGAGAGAGTACAGAAGTGAGAAGAAACAAGCAAAGGACCTATGTACAGCACCAGCAGAGGTTCTAGGAGCCCTGGGAGGAAGAAGTCAGTAAGATGGGGCCTCTCCCAATCAACTGCTCAAACCCTGGCAGGCAGCCCATTGCTTTCTCCCAGTGAACAGGATATGTCCGTCATGGTGTCTGCCACAGCCAGAGCCTTTTCTGGCTAAAACTGCTAAAGCAGGGCTGGGTGCAGTGTATTCTTTGTGGAGAAGCAGCTTCTGGCTAACCCATCAAGGCCTTGCCAGTACCCATAGTGACTGGCCAAGAAAGGCAAGGAAGGTTACCTAAGCCTATCAAACCAATTCCCTCCAAGACAGCCTTGGAGCAGCAGTCCCAACTATTCAGGAGGTGGACACAGATTAAGATTGCTTAAGTCGAGGAGTTCAAAGCCAGCCTGGGCTTACAGCAAGACCCTCTATAAAAAATTAAAAAAATATAAAAAAACCAGTTCCAGATGGGGAAGGAGGGCTGGCCAAGTCATAACAAACAGAACATGAGACAAACCAAAATATGCAGAGAGAACAGAGATTTGTAAAGAGGATAAACATGCCAGAGTTGGGGTGCTGGATCCTAGCACTGCAGTCAGTCCAAGCCAGACAGACCCCAAGTTCAGCCCCTGGGGGTCCTTTTCTTAGTGACACCTGAGAGGGCCTCAGACCTGCCTAAGGATTCACAGCCTGTGACTGTCCACTGCTGCCTAATTGTTCCCCAAGCTGGTGGACAAGATGCTTCAACTACAGGGCTGGGAGGAAGACTTTGAAAACAACACTCCCTGCTCCTAACCGTCTTTTTTTTTTTTTTTTAACCTGTCTTCTACCCCTACTTTGGCATTAAGTAACTAATGAGAAGAGAATATATGTGTTTGGTCAAGTTTTTTGCTGCTGCTGCTGTTTGCTTTTTAAGTCTCTGTATAAGAACAGTGCCAGGAATAAAGTAGCGATTCCACAAGTGGAATCCACCTGTCCCAGAGAGATAAGGGCCCATGGCTCCAAAGCAGGGCCATGTATCCTGCCATCTGAATATCTCAGACAATGGCAAACAAAAACAAAAACAAAAAAACAAAATCCTCCTCAGTTAAACACCAGTACCAAGTCCTGATACATCTGTGGATGTTGCTGCCCTTGCCATGCGACTGGTCTGAGGCAGCCCCAGTTTTCTTGTGTTCCCACTGTGTCCTGGCTGCACAGCTTCTACCCCTCCAGCAGCAACTCCCAGCAATTGCTGGGCCACAACTGGAGTACTGGAGTGGAGTGACAGCACAGCCACTTGACAAGTGAAAGGACAGCAGGCAAGACCCTCCTCTGGGCACAAAGGCTGGGACAGGACACAGGGACAGGGCAGGGGAGACCCTAATGTTCACTTGGCTCTAAGATACCCTAAGAGCTTACTGCCAGTCCAGTCTAGCAATAGAGGTCCCATGCAGACTGTGGGACAAAGGCAACAGGGCACATCCAGGCAGAAGAACACTCCTTCCACTGCTGTCCGCCTTCAAAGAAGGCCCTCGGCAGCATGCAGGGACTGCAGCTTGACAAGCACAGATGCCTGGGCATTAAGAAGAACACAATGGGCAGCCAGGGTTTTCTTCCAATCCCTCCCAAGACACTAATTACCGGTGTGGACTTGGCCTCTCTTGGCCTCAGCTTCCTCCTCGCCTGTTAAGAGAAGGTGATGAGCCTGATGTCAAGAGTTCTGAGAATTATGGGCTAAGGTATAAAATGCATAACACAGAGTTTTATGGCACAGAGCTTCATGAATGCTAGCTGAAGACCCTACCAATCTCCCTTACGGAAGGATGAGGTTGGGAACCCAGAGTCATAGCCTAGGGGTTGGAAAGAGCTTGAGCAAATAGAAGGGACTGCTGCTGGGAAGAGGAAGGAAAGCGGGGCAGAAAGGCAAGGCAAAGAGCCAGCACTAAGCTGGCATGTTTCAACAAAAAGAGAAAAGGCCACCCACTGTGGAACCCAGAGGGCTCTCAGAGTCTAGCTACCACCTGAATCCTGGCAAAGCTAGGCTGTGCCTCTTGGTAGTCAGCACCTATCTCCCTCTAGCCAGTGCCTCGTGGGTTAATGTCAGGTTGCAGCTTGCCCACTCACTAATGCCACATGCTTCAGTAGAAACAGGGCTGTCTCTGGGTGCCAAATATTATCGCCATGATCAAGCACAATGCAAAGGACCAGCAGTGTGACCTGAGCCTTTTCGTTAGTAATTAGACACCACAACAAGGAACAATTTAATACACCCGAAACCCAAGGCAGATACTCAATCTATGGGGCTGTGCTGGGTCGTTACCAAGCACCAGGCCCAGGAACACTCCCATTCGTGCCCCCTGCAGGAATGTGTGCTGGATATGTGCTACTCCTATGACTTGTGATGGATGGTCACTTCCAAAGGGGTCACCCTTAAGTGATCCTAAAACAAGCTTTAAGCAAAGGCAGACCCTATAGGGAGATGGCTAGTTGACTTTGCCCCCCTAAACAGGCATCAGAGTAATCCCCATTTCAAAAACCCCTCTTTCAGCAAAAAATTTCTCAGGAGACCAAAAATGCCATTTTCTGGGCTGGTGGAGTAGCTCAAGTAGTAGAGTGCCTGCCTAGCAAAAGTGAAACCCCAAGTTCAAACCCCAGTACCACCAAAAAAAAAAAAAGAAAAAGAAATTATTTCCCTCATAACTGAGAGACATATAAAAGGAAGAACAGGAAGGAGAACAAAATAGAGGGAGAACTTAGAAAAAAAGCTCAAGAGAGGACTTAAGACAAAGTGCCCTGGCACACAACTGTCCCTCACAGAAAATGGATAAGGGGATAGGATGAAAACATTTTGTCCTAACCTGCCACTTGCTGCATTCCTCTGGCTTCTGTCTGGTGATTCTTATCTCACTCTTTCCTGGACTGCATGCTAACTGGCTTTCTCCTCTGTGGAGCTACTGACTGACTGTACCTCACACTGTCTTCATTCTGGAGAAAAGGTGAGCACATAGCCTCTCAAAACAAACACATTAGCATTGCACCATCTTGCTCTAGTAATGACCGGAAGCAGAAATGTAAGAAGGGGCCCTGGTCTAGACAGACAGAATCCTGATCCTCTAAGTCACTCCAAGGTTATGTTAAGGTTGTTTTAGTCTCTAAAGTACTGGAACCAAAGGCTCTGATTCAGATTCCTACCCACAAGAGATTCTGAGAATTTAGAAGGGTACTCTTGCCCTTCTTTCTCTTTCAAGACTCACACAGATGCACACACACACACACACACACACACACACACACACACACACACACACATGCATACACATACATACACACATGCTCCACACAGGATAATGGTAAAAAGGGGATCAGGACCATCTTCACATAAAACCTTGACGAGTTAGTCTTTGGTAGCCCAGGACCTAGGAGTTATCATGTAGAAGGGGTTTCCCAGTCAAACACTCACCATCATGAGGCTGGAAGGAACATACGGCCCCAGGGTTGAGCCCTAGCACCCTGGCTGCTGAAGTGGTCCTGCAAGGTGACTCCAGCAGCCTGGCTGAGCTGATGGATATCAACTGACACTACAGTGATCCTTACCAATAAGCAACACTGACCCTAGCCTAAAACACTCCTTATCTCTGCATATACCAGAGGATCCCTCTCTCAGGGATTATGGGAGCCACCTTCTTCCCCCCTGCTATGTCTGAGTTCTTCCTAAAGCTAGTAGCTACTACAGTTAACCCCTTTCAGAAGTCTCCCAAACACATGCCTGACACAGTGAACTTCTCATTGTCTTATGAGTCCCAAGAAACTAATACTATCTGTGACTATCCTCAGGGAAAAGCAGAAGTCCTCTGGGAAAATGCATTCATTCATTTGTTCATTCATCCATTTATTCAAACAACAGTTATTGAATGCTTACTGTGTGCCAGGAACCAAGCTAGGTACTCCAAGACAAGCAATGAACAGCACAGAAACAATTCAGCTTTGTCCTCCAAGAGCTTCCATTCTATTGGAGTGGGCAGATACTAAATAAGGAAACTAATGCATCATTTCAGAGAGTGATGAAGGTTAAGATAAAGGAACAGAGTGAGGAGAGTGTGCAAGCCACTTTTGACTGGCTGCTCAAAAGAGACCTTATAAAGGAGGAGCTATCTTAGCTGAGGCCTGTTTGACAAGGGGGTACCTGCAAAGAGAAGATATGAAGGATCAGGGCATCAGGCAGAAGAAACAGCAAGTATCTTCAGGCAGGAACACATTCCATTCAAACTCACCATTCTTAGGAAAGAAAAGAAAGAGGGACCAATATTCTTTTCTCTGTCACAAAGAGGAAACTTGCCTGCTCTTGAATCTCATAGGGACCCTCATGCATACATATAGGCATATATGTGCACATGTGCACACACATACAGGTGGAGGCCCTAACCTAAGAAGTGCACCAAGAAACATCTCAAATACCAACAAGGGCAACTTTGGAACTCCTCAGCTGTGCTTCCTGATGAGATCTCTAGATGCAGAATGGAGCACATGGTTAAGGTGTACCATTCTGTGCACAGTGGTTACACAGAGCAAGCACTCAGGGAATGACACTTCCCTTCCCTTTCTCTTCCCATTGTCTGTGTGTAGACTTTTATGGGACCTCTGTGACACATGTAGTATGCTTCAGCTACCCTTGCCCCACTCTGGTTTGCCAGAACTCTAGTCCTGGACCTCACCCCTCTGAGCCTGCTGCTGGGTACTCTGTAGGAACCATTGAGGCAGCTGGATAACTAACCACTCACTCCTCTAGACTCCTTCTCTTAGGCCTGCATCTCAGGAAAAAGTTCAGGAAAGAAGAGACTAGGACTCAGAAGGCACAGGGTCTCCATATGCATCTGCCCTTACCTAGAGCCAGCAAAGTGAACTAGCAAGGGCCTACCTGAACTTAAGCTGGTGTGATCATGGCTTGGCCATTATCCACTAGCCCCAGAAAGGCAGAAGAGCAACGGCCTCAGTCTGGAGGTATTTCCCGTAGCACCTACTCCTAGGAAAGGATGAGTTCCTCCCTTGACCCATGTCCCCTGGGAATCTTACTTAGTCTTCAATACCCCAAACAAATGTCACTTCCTTTGTGATGCTTTATCAACCTCCCCAGGAGGGATTTCTCACTCCTCTGTGAGTCTGAACTTTCTGATATCCCCTTTGCATAATATTCTGATTGTTTGGAAGGCTGACTCCTCACTGCACTGTGAGCTCCCAGAGGACAAAGCAGTATCTTATTCATTTCATGTCTGATAGAAGGTAGGTCCTTAAATATTATTCAGCAAACTTGAGGATATGAAAGGAAAAATGAATGAGTAAGTGAGTTAATAAATGAGTGAATGAATGAACGAATGAAGTCAGTATATGCCAGGAGAAAGGAGCAGCAGAGAGAAAATTTTAATCAGGGAAGAGCAATCAGAATGGCCCACATCTCAAAGCCAACTGTCAGCCCTCTCTATAGATCACAGTGACCAGTCACAGAGTTCTCAGTAAATCTATATTAAAATAGTAATATGAGGGCAACACTCAGATCCCATCCTCCAAAGTCCCCACCTGGACTCCTGTCACAGCCCGTGACTGTCTCCTAGGGTCCTGTAGAGGAAGCAAAGCTCTTACATTGGGTGTGGGTGCCCCTTGGCTCGTAGGAGAGAAGTTCCAGTTGGCAACCTGTAGAAGGGACTTCTGGGTTGTAGGGCATACTCAAAGCCAGTTTGGAGAAACTGAAACAAAGGAGATGGTTCACCTGCATGCAAGATGGGAGTAACTACTTCTCTGGAGTCCTTAGTTTTCCCAGTTCTAAAGTAAGGTGGATGATTAGCCCTTTCCCTCTCTGTGAGAGGAATTAAATGTCCAGGAAGCTCTGTTCCATCTCTACCCACCCCACCCCCCTTGACATTGCTCAGTGACTAGGCAGAAGAGCCAAGGAGAGATCAGAGGCCTATTCAGGAAACTGGCAGTTTTACAGGGAGACAGGCACAAATATTAGATTACAGAAGGAGGTACTGTGAGAAGAACTGGCAATCAGGGTAAAAGGGTAATGGCCAAATACCGACTTTCATGTTAGAAAGCTCATCACTAACCTGTCCGGGCAAGAGGAGGAGAAGGAACAGAACCCAGAGAGTGCAGGGAGGCAGGAAGGAACCAGGTACTCAAAGTTTTGGGTGAGTCTGCAGATGTGTGAATGTGGCCAGATGTGTAGATCAATGAAACCTTCTGTGGATTTTGGATGTGCTCCTTCACAGGGATCATGCCCTTGGGGAAGGGTATAAGGAGGAAGCCAGGTCTGTGTCTATGTTAGAAGGCCAGGACTGTGTCTGTATCCTGAACAAAGGTATAGAGACCTGAGACAGAGTGACACTTGGCAGGAGCCCCAGCATTAGGGCCCGAGGGCCACCCCACTCCACTTCCTCACCAAGTCACTCTTCCTTCAGACACTGGTATTGCCAGAGCTAGAAGTAGTAGAACAAAAGCTGAAATGAAACACAGAGCCTATACATGAGTACCTGTGGGATATAAGACAGCTCTCAGATTTTTATGTGTTTTGTTCACCACTCTCTATTCCTAGCTCTAGCACACAGTGGGCATTCAATAAATAGTGCCCGAATGACTGAATCTGCAAGTGGTAGGCAAGATGACCTCATAGCACATTACCGACAGTTTACTCATCTCTACATTATTTATTTATTTTGATGGTTCTGGGGGTTGAACTCAGAGCCCTGCGCTTGCTAGGAAGGCAGTCTACCACTTGAGCCACTCTGCCAGTCCTCTACAACATTCTTATGAGCTAGGAATAATAATATAGTGATGACAGCTATCATTTTATTGAGGGCTTTGCTAAGTGCTTTGTATCCATTAGTCTCTGTAATCTTCCCGGCAAACATTAAAAAAGCTTCTGTTACTGTCTTCAATTAAGAGGCGTAGAAATAAGCACAAAGATGTTAAATAAGTACTGGAAGGACACAGGGCCAGTAAGGCCATGGAGAATGTGTGTGTCTCTCCAGGCTCTTTCCATTTCACTCATTGCTCCTTCCCTCTGCTTCAGGGCTTGGGAAACAGAGCAGGAAGAAGCAACCTCAGTCAGCCCCAGGGCTGCTAAAAGCTGCCAATGTAGTGGAGGAGTACACCTCTATGGCCCTGACCCTCCCACAGTGTCACACTGCCTTTGTACCAGCTCCTCAACCTAGGAACTTGCAGGTCACTGCCAGGACCACGGTGCCCAAGCATTTGTTCCAACGTCTGTTAGGTCACTCAGTTCCAGGTTCAGATCTGACCCTGGCCCTCTGTCACCACAAGCCCCTGCCACACACTGCCAGCCAGATTCAGTTCCAGCAGAACTTCCTGAGGAAGGTGACTGCAGCAGTACACACAGCCTGGGAAAGTAGCCTCAAAAGCCACAGCTGCCCAACCAGTCCAACTGGAGCCTGAGGGTGGCTTTTCACACAAAGGCCCAGAGACAGGAAGACCAAGGACTGGAGGGAGAAAACCAACTCCAGGGCAGGCCCCTCAGCTTGCATTAGTGGCTTATATCCCACTTCATGCCACCATGAAGAAAGGTTGTCAAAGGTCCCTGTAGGACACCTCCCTGCCTGACCAGAACACAGATCACATGACACTCAGAAGTTGCCAGGTTGATTGGTTTGAGCCTTTCCCCTCTTATAGGGGGAAAGCAAAGCAGGTGATTGTGTGGAAGTTGGTGCATGGCCACTGGTGGAGGCGAGACACCAGCACAGCTCTGACTGGACGCCCCTACTTCAAGTCTTAACCCTATCTTCCAGCTAGCATCACGAGTACCCTGCACAAAAACCTTTCTCCCATTGCTAGGCTCAAACCTCGCCTCCTTAGCCAGGCCTCTGATGCCAACTGATAATAATTTAACATATGTTAAGATAGTGCCTATCTCTGTATTAGGGCCTATGAAAACAAAGAGGCATATGACTTGATGTCACCCTCAGAGCACTTATAGTTTGGGAGACAGAGAGATAAACAGAAATGTTCTTTCTCTTCCTAAAAACCCCTTTCTGCTGCATCCAGACTGCCCCCAGTCTCATGGACACCCACTCACTTCGCACCTCTTTTATCTCTGCTCACGTTGCTCCATCTGCTCCCTTCACTGCAGGAACCAACCCACAGGCAGCCCACACTTCAACGCCTAGTTTCAGCCTTCCCTTATATGTTGGAATCCACAGGGGCCTCTCCTTCTCTAGCCTCATTAGCAATAGCACTCACTGGGCCCATCACATTCTCTGGCTGCCTCATGGCACACCTCAGATGGACAAGGACTGTGAGACCTTCACTAAGAATAGTGGTATGATTACAACTGAAGAGTACCTTATCAGGTATGTTCAGAAATATTATCTCATTTTGGCCATAGCTCTTTTTTGCCTGTATCTTGCTTCTCCAATTAGACTATGGGCTTCCCTAGGCAGGAAAAAGTGGATTGCAACATGTCTCTCAAATGTCTACCATGATGCTTTGTAGGAGTGCTCAATTACTTTAACAGATGAGATAGTTTTGTCAGGAAATAGCTGTAGGGAGAGAACACTAAGGCTCTGACTGTCCCTCTCTGTACCAAAGCCCCATCCGGGAACACAGCTGCATGGGAAGGGGGGATGCCAGTTAGCTGCAGGAGAGACAAGAAGAATAGGGGAAGGAACGGTCAGTGCCTCAGTCTACCTGGGAGTTCTTCTCACTGCTCCCTGGCAGGCTCTTTTATGAAATGTCAGAGTCTTATAGTAAGTAGAGTATACTGCACATCACATAAGAGCCAGCTTAGATGGTATCAGCATGAGCCAAGAATCTGAAATCTTGTCTTGGCAGTAATTGCTGGATTACCTTATTTTCCCCATTCACAAAATTTAAATAAATAAATAAGAAGACCAGGAAAGACCTAGATCAATGCTCAGCATGGGCACAGCTTGAGAGTAGTAACTGTATTATTCATCTTGGAATTTCCCAAGGCTAGCATACAGGACACATACTTTTTTAATGGATAAATTAATGAATCTGACCTGGTAGCCCCCATTTCCTTGGCTCCTCGATTTGTCTCTTGGCTGACCCTTCCTTGGGAAACTTTCCAAGTCACCTAAGGAAAAAGCTTCTCTTGACTGTCCAACTCTTTCCCTTCAGTTTTAGCTAATGCTGAAAAACACAGCCAAGATGGGAAGAATCACAAGTCCTTAGTAAGCTTTAAATAAGAAAGCATTTAAGAAACCCACTGGGGCAGATTTTAAAAAGCTGGTGTACAGAAAGGCAGGTTTCTTACTCCTCCATGGAATCCAAACTCCTAAGGAGTCCTTGCATCCTGTGGGATGATGGCAGAGAAAGAACTTTGGGAACAGGTTTTAGGCCAACAAACCAAGCACCTTGGGAGCAAGGGGAGAGGGTGCTACAAAGACACCTGCCCAGCTCACTTATTCACCTCTCCCCACAAAGTGGTCTGCCCTGGAGGGTTTCTGAGGAAGTCCCTTAGTCTATCTAGTGTTCATCTAGGTTCACCTATCAGCAGGAAGATGTATAAGAACGGAGATAACATAGTGAAGAGGCAGGAGTTGGGGAATTAGAGATGTGGGGCAAGGGATGATTCTTTTTTAAGGAAAGCACAGCCTCAGCAGTGCCATCTTATTTTAGGAATAGGAGGACTAACTCCCTACAACACTAAACAGGAGTTGCAAGAGTTTCTGAAATGAGGGAATCATTAAAGCCCTCAAAGGAAAAGCCCAGGTCACTCCTAGGACTTGGAATGTGGACAGGACACCAGGGTCCAAACTGCTCTTTAGGCAAAATCCAGGCACCCCCACGCAGCCCACAGTTCTCAGTAGATAGCGCCATAGCTCCTGGCACCAGGCCCATGTCAAAAATAGCCACTTTGAGTTTCAGTAAATGGTAACTTGCTGCCCTTTGTCCCCAAGCCTGCAAGCTGCCCTCATACACCATCTGGCTCCTCAGCCACTCCCTGGTTCACTTCCATATCTTTCCCCAACACCTCCCTCTTCTCCAAGCCCTCCCTCTCAACAAAGTCTCAGTGACTATTCCTTTCCCATCTCTCTAAAATGTCTCTCATCCAAACAGTGGCCCAGCCCAAGCTCTTGAATCTCTTAGGAACTGCCCTTACAGTTCCCCAGAGAAATATGGACCATTTCTATTCCCTGATCCTAAGTTCCTTGAAGAGAGCGAAGCAAACAGAAAAAGAGACCTTAAGAGTTTGGTGATATCTCCTGAAACCTGTACCCCAAGTTGTGAGGCAGTCTTCCTTTTGAGGGGTCAAGGTGTGCAGAAGAAAGGTGCCAAGTAGCCAGGGTGGGTTGCAGCCCACACCCCCTCCCAGTGTGACACCCCTTCTCTTGTGTTGTGAGGAGCCCTGCTGCCTGGGAGCTTGTGATAGAGGGTGCTGGGCCTAAATGTGCCACAGTCAAATACACCTACCCCACTGGCTTAGTTATAGGATTCTCACATGAGAAGGGGAGCCACACCACCACCGCCTTTTCCATTCCTTTGGATTTGTTGTTATTTTGCACTTGTACCACCTACCAATAAAAATTGTTTAAAAAAAAATTTGGGTGATGATAACACTACAGTAAGATTCTAATCAGCATCTGGCCAGCTTTACCACTTGCGCTGAGTGCTTTACACACATCATCTCATTTCTTCCTTGTAACACTTCAGGGTTCTACCATTATTAGATACATTCTACAGATGAGAAACTAAAGCTCAGAACCTTAAGTGACAGTCAAGGCCACATTGCCCCAAAGTGAGGTCTCCAGGTATGTCTGACAACAATACCTGTCTCTTAACCACAAAGCTCTGATCCTCCTGGCTGCATCTATCCATTCCCTCTTCTCTCTTGGCAAGGAATGTGTATTGGGGGAGGATTTCCCCCCAAAGGAATCCTCAAGAGGAAGCAGAGAGCTGGAGCCCTCCTGGAAGGCATTAGAGGCTTCCAAAAGCGCATTTCAATTGGATGACCATCACCTGCAACCATCGGGTGTTTCTCCCAGGGGCCTGGGCAGTGAGGATGCTGCTCCAGGAACCTTAAGGTATAGAACCTACAAGAGCAGAACCTGTAGGTATGGGTGGAATGCACTCAGTTCAGATCTCTCAGAGGAGAGGGTCTTTCAGGGCCTATGCGGGGAAGGCTCTCAAAGGAAAGGCCACAGACTCACTTCCAAAATGGTGACCCTCACAGCCTTGTCAGGGATGCCACTAGGCTTGTCCTTTAACCACAGGCTCCAGCACAACCAGATGATAATCTAAGGTGGGTCCTGACTGCCTTGTGAGCCCTTGTCTGCATGAGCATTCCTGACCTTCCTCCATCCTCCTTGGCCTCCTTCAGAACAACTGCTTCTCTTGCATTATGGTTTCCCACCTAGTGGATATCCTGCTCCAGGTGTCCCACCTTGTGGCTTACCTTCAAACTGTGCCCTGGAAACTCAATCCCTTTGACCAATCCCTGTCTTCCTTCTTCCCATCCTGGTTTCACATAGGGTCAGCCCTGAACTAAGGGTACTCAGTGACTAGTTCCTCATCCTAACCTTTTTCCCTCCCCTTTTCATTTGGGGCTGTGGGAATGTCACTTCACTGGCTAGGCTTCTCACTGCTCCTGCTCAGAGTACCCCAGCCTACACCCGCCCTGTTTTCTTAGCGTGGATGGTTAAGGCTCCACAGTCAGAGGCCAGAAATCCCACCCCGAGTCCGGGACGGCAGGCAGCAAGGACCCCTCACCAACGAGAACCGAGGCTGAGGTCCTCTGCCGGCTGCCCGCTCACCCCTGGACTTGTTCCCTCGCCCTGGCCTCCCTCGCCACCGCCCCTAGCCAGAGAGGCGTACAATCCTTCGCGGGCTGGGGACCGGGAGGCAGGGGAAGGGGCCACCAGGCAGGGAACGTGGGGCGGCCCTAGGCCACCGCCCCTTACCGATGGTGGAGATGTGCGAGGAGTGGAACTCGTTGTCGGTGAAGCGGCACAGCAGGCAGGTCTTGCCAACCCCGGAGTCCCCGATCAGCAGCAGCCGGAACAGCACATCGTACTGCTTCGCCATGGCTGGGGCTCCGGGGTCCGGGGACTGCGGGAGGCTACGAGCTCAGCCCCGCTCAGCCGCTGCCATCGCGGCCCGCGCCCGCCCGGGGACGCGGCGGGCGGCGAGAAGGAAGGCGGGCCGGGCCCCCGCGCTGGCCTCGCCGGCTCGCTCTGCGCGGGGAAGTGCGGCTGCGGCGGGAGCGCGGCGCCCGCTGGGCTCGTGCGGGCGGTGGGAGGAGAAAGCGTCCGCGGCCCCAGCCCGCCCCTTCCCCTTCCCGCTGCGCCGCCGCCGCCGCTGCCCGTGAAGAAGGCGGGGAGCGCGCAGCCGAGAGCGGGGGGGACCCAGCGGGGTCCCAACTCCCCTCCCACCGCGGGACCAGGGAGGGTGGGGTGAGAGACGTTTGCGTCTTTCCGCGGACACCCGGAGTGGCGGAGTTGGGGTGAGCTCCTATCCAGCCCTCCTTTAGCTACCAAGCTACACTTTCCACTCTCATCGATTCTCTCCAAATGCATCCAAATCTGGTCCTGGGAACTCCGCCGCACCGGGCCCCTACAGGAGCCTGGCCAGGCTCTCCAGTGGCAGGTCTTCACCTGGACTCACCCCAGGTTGGAAAGCCCTGATTAGGATCTGGATTCGAACACCTATCTGCCCTTGAAGTAGCCACCTCCACAAACACTCCTGAATGTTGCTGGAGTGCTCCCTCGCTGCCATCTGGCCTCTTCATAACAGTGTGTGTGACTGTGCCCCGCCCTCCCACCTCCATTTTTTGTCTTTAAACAGGGGGAGGTGCCGGCTGATGTCTTTCACCAGAGGCAGAAAAGATAGATGGCCTGGTACCGGTGGCTCACACCTATACTCCTACTATTCAGGAGGCAGAGATCAGGAGGATTGCCGTTGGAAGCCAGCCTGGGCAGTTTGTGAGACCCTATCTCGAAAAAGCCCATCACAAAACAGGGCTGGTGGAATGGCTCAAGGTGTAGGCCCTGCGTCCAGTACCACACACACACAAAAAAGACAGGTAGATGATAGATAGATAGACAGATATAGATGATCATAAATCATTTCCAACACAAAATGCTTTGGTAGAGTTCTGGACAAAAGCCTCTGCTTTGAAGATGCTCGGGATGTTAACACATTATTTCAGACCACTAAATATTACCTATAAGGTATACACCAACAGTGCCCAAGACCAGCTGGCCTCTCTCCAAGGCCCAAGTTACTACCACTGAATGTGCTGGCAGCAGAGAAAGACAAATAAATGCTCTCCAGAGTTGAGAAAAAGCGCTCATTCCTAAGAACTTGTGTTTGGGGAGAGCAAGTCCAGCCTATTAGATCTTTAAAAGCAATGAAAAAGTGTGTGTGTGTGTGTGTGTGTGTGTGTGTGTGTGTGTGTATTTTCAGGCTGCATATTAGATGGAGAATATATTTTTCAGTTGTCCAAGAAAAATGGTAAGTCCATTGACTTGACTCAATGAGCTGTGTTTCAGGCACAGTGTCTAAGTTTATATTAAAGAGGGAAAAGTCTTAAACCTAATGACCACTTTGACTACACTGACAGCTACAGAAACTGTGGATCCTGTAGAGTCCATGAAGATTCACAGGTGTGAGGTTTTCAAATGCATGCTGACAGCTCTGGGGTTAGGCACGCTTGGGGGTTCCACTCCCAGCTCCACTGCTCACCGCAGCTTCCTCAACTCAAAGGAGGGATAGTTAAGATTAAAAGACAAACAAACAAAAAAACCTTACAGGATTGTTAGAAAGGTGAAATAAGATAATGTGTGGAAAGGAGTTTTGCACAGCCTTGAATACTATGCTCAATTCACTCAGGAACTGTGGTGTTTTCCCTCTGCTTACCTGGCCTGTAAGAATATCCCACAGAGGAATACTGCCAGGGATGCTTTTCATGAACTGAGGTCCAACCTACTGTGATGTTTCCCATCATCACTTACTGGAGTACGGAGCACAGCTCCTCTAGGCCCACTCACTTTGGGCACTGCAGCTGCCTTCTCATTGATCCGCAGTGTAATGGCAAATGCACGCCACAGGTCTTCTCACTTGGGATTTCAATGATTCTCTGCTTGCTTCTGTCAGAGAAACCAGAAGGAAGATGCAAGCTGAGGTGAATTCCTCAGGAAGGAACTTCATTTTGAAAGAATGGCTTTTCCTAGGCAAGAGAGCAAAGGGAATGAGCTTTCCCAAATTAATGCCGGGAGAAAATGCTCAGACTAATGAAAATTGAGGCTATTTCATCATGCTGGGCTGACTTCAAATTCAGCTTACAATGATTTAAAAGGTAGGGGGAGCTGGGCACTGGTGGCTTATGCCTGTAATCCTGACTACTTAGGAGGCAGAGATCAGGAGGATTAAGGTTTGAAGCCAACTTGAGCAAATAATTCTCAAGACCCTGTTTCACAAATACCCAACACAGGACTGGAGGTGTGGTTCAAGTGCTAGAGCATCTGCTTTGCAAGTGTGAAGCCCTGAGTTCAAACTCCAATTCCATCAAAACAAAAAAGGACTGGGAGAATGGCTAAAGTGGTAGAGTACCTGCCTAGCAGTGTGAGGCCCTGAGTTCAAGCTCCAGTGCTGCCACACACACACACACAAAAGGTGGGGGGCCAGGAGTCAGATGTGGTGACATACCTATAACCCCAGCTGAGGCAAGAGGACAGCTTAAGCCCATGAGTTGGAGACCAGCCTGGATAACATAGTAAGACTCATCTCAAAACAAAGGGAGGTAGGAGTGGGGATGGTCTAGATGCCCAAGCTTCAATTAGTCATTCACATCCTGCCTCAGCCACTTTCAGAGTCAGAGCCATCAAAGATCTTTGAGAAGAGCTGAGATTTTGGGACAATGTTAGCAAATGAACCACATATACCAATGGAGAAAACAAAGTTCACTTTAACCAGGGTCTTTGTAAATGAAATAACCAATTACACCCTCTTACCCCAGTTACTCAGTGGGACATTTTGACATCCTCCCCAGTATGGTCAACTTGGAGCAAGACAAATTTCAGTACAGCTGAGGGCCATCTGAGGAATGACTGCTGAATGTCCTTTCCATGAGGAGCCTCCTAGAGTTATTCACTCAATTATATGGTTCTTTTACCACAGAGACAAGTCCCCTCCACCCCCACCTGATCCCCACCTCAGCCACACTGAGCATGCTCTCAAGGGCACACTGTGGGATTTGCCATAGTAACAGCTGAATAATTGGAGAGATGCTGGGTAGGGAGCCCACTCGCAACCAAAACAACACAGCTGACCTACAGGCTCCTCATTAGCTAAACTCAATGTCTCTTCCAGACTCACCCTTGGTGTCCAGCCTTGATGGTAAGTGATGAGTACACTCTACAGGAGTCCCACCCCATCTCAGAATTAGAAGAAAAAGAAGGCATACCCTCTCATTCCTCCTCCCCACGTTATCTCTGTACTGCCCTCCTTTCTTTTACATCTTTTTTTTTTTTTTGGCAGTACTGGGATTTGAACTCAGAGTCTTGCTTTTATTAGGCAGGTATCTACCACTTGAACTACACCACTAGCCCTCATCCTTTTTCTTTTCTATCTCTAAGAGGGAATGGGGAAAAGCAACTCTGAAATGGCCAAAGAAGACAAATGATCAGAAACTACATTTTAGGACTGAGCACAAAAAGAAATGATGCTGGTGGTAATTTGCATTAACACACAATGACCCAGGGTACCATTTCAGGGAATGTTCTGACTGGCACATTCAGGACTATATTAGTTTGCTATGGTGGACTTAGCAAAGTACCACAGATCTAGTGGCACAATCAAAATTTGTTTTCTCACAATTCTGAGGTTAGAAGCTTGTCCTCAAGGTGTTGATTTCTTCTGAGGTCTCTCCTTGGCTTGTAAGTGGCATCTCCTGTTCACAGGGTCTTCCCTCTGTGGATGCTTATATCCTAATCTCTTTTTCATGAAAAGACACCAGCCATACTGAAGTAAAGCATGCCCCTATGACTTGAATTTACCTTAATTACCTCTTTACAGGCCCCATTTCCAGAAATTCTAAACTATGAAATCATAAACAAGGTAGAAATAAAGCAAAAATAGTCTTTCCTATTGTTGTTGTTTTTGAGGGGGGGTTGTTTTTGTGGTGCTGGGGGTCAGTCCAATACTTCAAGCTTGCAATCTAAGCGCTCTACCACTGAGCCACATCCCCCAGCCCTAAAGAGTTCTAGTAGGTGCAAATGCAAGTCTAGGAACACAGTTTCAGCTAGACAGAACCGGTATCTAATTGGTAGAGCACCTGCCTAGCAAAGGTTAGGCCTAAGTTCAAGTCCCAGTAACACTAAAAAAAAAAGAAAAGAAAAGAAGAGAGAGAGAGAGGAGAATTTAGAACTAGTGCTTTTTCAGAAGGAAAGGAAACCTGAACTCTTAACTGGTCCAACGGTTGGAAACCAACATAAATGTGAGTGGCATGAATTTCGTAAGTGCGGTGGAATGTGAATGTCCAGATCAAGAGGCAAAACTGGTCACTCCAGTAGTTCTCAAATTCTGTAAGATATTGTTAGATTCCAGAAAACTGTTGCCTCTGGCAGATTCATTTCCAGACATGGTAATTGCAAGGCATTCTTATTCAGGCTCAGGAAAAAATTTCTGCTCTTTAAAAAAAAAAAAACAAAAAAACCCTGCAGCATTTTGACTTTTCCTTTATCAAAAAATACCTCATTATTAACTGAGATTGGGGTTAGAACTAGGGGTTCTAGGAGTTAGGACTTCAACATGAATTTTGGGGGGGGTGACAAAATTTAGCTATAACAAGAACCAAACCAGGAGCCCCATTAAATATGACCAGGAGCCATCTCATCCTCCCCCGGCAGGAAATGAGAGCTGTGGTATGTTTCCTACAGCTTCCTAGCAGGTGGTCTAGCTGTGGAGGATTTTATAATGGGAAAGTCTCAGCAAAGAGATCCTTGTCCTTATGAGACTAGAGTTCAGAGACATGAGTAGCAACCATCAACCATGACCATATGTCATCTTAAATTTTTACTGTCAAAATTAGGTTTGGGGGAACAAGATACAATTTGTAGCTAGAGATCTATGCAGGAATGAGTTATCACATGCCTTAGTTAAGGTAAGGGTAGTTGCTGTGACACATAAACCCTTAAATCTCAGGAGTTCACACCATAGATATTTATTTCCCTCTCATGCAAAGTCAAATGGGCAGCAAGGTGGGAGGGCTGAGGGTGGCTTTGTTCACAAGGTCATTTAGGTACCCAAGATGGCAGAAGCTCTGTTAACTTCAACAAGGGACTTCCATAGTGAGACTCATTTCAAAAGCAAGGTATTGCTCTTCATAATACCTGCCTAAGGACACACACACACCCACACAGAGACACACACACACACAGAGACACACAGACACAGAGACACACACACACACAGACACAGAGACACACACACACACAGACACAGAGACACACACACACACACAGACACACACACACACAGACACACAGACACAGACACACAGACACAGAGACACACACACACACACAGAGACACACACACACACACAGACACACACACACACACAGAGACACACACACACACAGAGACACACACACACACACAGAGACACAGAGACACACACACACACAGACACAGAGACACACACACACACAGACACACACACACACACACAGACACAGAGACACACACACACACACACACACCCACACACACAGAGACACACACACACACACACACACACACACACACAGACCTGCCTTGGAGAAAGGATGAAGGAGAGTAGCCACCCACCAAGGCTGTCCCTACACATCAAGATTACAGACTTTGTTTTTTCACCTATGCAATATTGGTCCAGAAAATAATATGGAATCTCCAAGGGATAGCATTTGTCCAATAGAGTAAAACACTGAAAGACCTCTTTGTTCATGGATATTTTTAACTTTGAGAACATGAGACATGAAGTTCTTTTGAACACGGAGGGCTGCCCTTAGTACCCAGCTAGCAGAGAGAGGAAATAGAGGGTTGAAATTTGAGGACTAGACCTGGACATGGTGGATAGCACTCCTCCCATGCTCCACTGGCCTAACTGCATGGGGTACTTTGGGGCAGTCACTTCCCAATTTCAGCTCTAGCCTTCTGGACTTTGGTGGAAAGTCAGCATTTCTGCCACATATGAAGAAAGTTCACTGTGGCTCCCAACTCTAGCTATGCATCAGTGTCACTTGGGTGCTGTAAAAAACACACATGCCAGGGCCCCCAACTTAGAGATTCTGATTCAGTGGGACCTACTGAATTTATTTCATATCAACATATGGCATAATAAAATAATGTAGGCTAGTTGGGTGTGATGGTACATATCTGTAATCCCAATACTTGGTGGGCTGAGACAAGAGGATATTGAGTTTGAGGCCAGTCTGGGCTACATAGTGAAGCACTGTTTCAAATAATATAATAATAATAATAATAATTGATAATGTAAGAATATAGAATTGATAATTTATTGATTTCTAAGGAGCTCACAGTTGATCTCTGTGCCATAAAATCATTACATTTAGAAAGATAGGGCTGGTGGAATGACTCAAATGGTAGAGTGCCTGCCTAGCAAGTGTGAGGTCTTGAGTTCAAACCCCAGTATTACCAAAAAAAACCAAAGTTATTGCTGGGCTGGAGATGTAGCTTAGTGGTAGAGTGCTTGCCTAGTATGTACAAGGTCCTGGGTTCAATCCCCAGCATTACAAAATATTTTTTATTTAAAAAAATAAAAATTATTACTGGATAATACTTCATTGAAAATATTACTAAATATAAATGCTGTATGTTAAAAGTGTTGGCAATAATGGTGCTGATAGGTTTCGGTTCTTACTGCACCCTTAAGCTTCTGTTTTCCAGGGTCACTGTCCCGCCTCCCAGGGTCACAGTCCTGCCTCAAGTCTAGCTTGAATCCTCCTTCTGCCCCAACCTCCAATCAGCATGAACCATAAGATCCTAACCAATCAGATCATGCTGAGTCCCACTGAGGGGTATTTAAGCCCCTGCCCTTCCTGCTTCTCTCTCTTGACTCTCTGCTCTCTCCCTCTCCCACCCGGCAGTAAAGAATCTCTTGGCCAGATCACTCCTCTCCACGTGGTCACTTTTGGGGCCTACATTTCCAACAAAAAGGCCATTTCACTAAATAGATTAGAATTAATTCCTCATTCACCTATTTTCCCACAGCATTTTGTATATATGTTATATCTTATTTTTGTTTATATAATTATTTTATATTTAAAATAGTTACAATAAACTATGTAAAAATGAAAGCTATATAATTAGTTTCTGCACCTATTAGTTAGTGAGCTCCTGAAGGTTAAGGTTAGTGTCACATTCACTGTTTTTATTTTCCACACAAATAAGCACTCAACTGTTCATTCAAATCATTTAACTTATCCAATGTCTATTTTGTGCCAGGGAAAACAGCAATGAACAAAACATACAAAAATCCCTTCCCCGAGATAGTACATCCTAGTTTGTATGTTGGTGGGGGAGATGATAAACAAAATAAATACATAAAATATAACATCTGTGATCTGATAATAAATGTGATGGAGAAAAATAAAGCAGGAGAGTGGGATAAGGTATTACTGGAGGAGGGGAGATCACTTCAATTTTATACAAGGAGGTCAGAAAATACCTCAAGGAAAGAGAACTTCAGCTAGACTAAAGTGTGCATTAAAATTACAAATTATGAGGGGGAAGCCATGTATGTACCAGGGGAAAGCATCGCAGGGATTGGGCATAGCAAGCATAGACCTGAGGCTGGAGCATGCTGAAGTATAACAGGATAGCAAGAAGGCATGTGCATGTGCATGTGTGTGTGTGTGTGCGTGTGTGTGTGTGTGTGTGTGTGTGTGTGTGTGTGGTGTGTATGTATGTGATATATGGGGTGTGTGTGTGTGTGTGTGTGTATGTATGTGATATATGGGGTGTGTGTGTGTGTGTGTGTGTGTATGTATGTGATATATGGGGTGTGTGTGTGTGTGTGTGTGTTGGAGGCTTGGAGACAGAGTGAGCAACAAAGAGAAGAGGCCAGAGTGATAGAGAGGTGGTTGGGGCCTTGTAGGCAACCTTGACTTTGACTTTGAGTGAGCTAAGACGAGGGCTTTGAGGGGAGGGGTGACTTTGCTTACATTTGAAAGGTTCAATCTGGTGTTTGTGTTTTGTCCTAGTACTTTCTGGCTGTGGTGACAGAATACCACATACTAGGTAACTTATAAGCAACACACATTGATTTCTCACCATTCTGGAGGCTGGGAAATCCAAGATTGAGGTTCCTGCATCTTCAGTGTCTGGTACAGGTCTGCTTCCTGGTTCATTGATGGCAACTTCTGTCTGTGTCCTCATATGAAAGAAGAGGGGTCTCTTAGGGTTTCTTTTATAAGAGCTATAATCTCATTCATGAGGGCTCCACCCTGATTACCTAATCACTTCCCAATGGCTCTACCTCTAAACACCTTCAGGTTGAGGAATAGGTTTCAACATTAAAACAACAGCAACAAATGGGGGGGGCACACACAAACATTGAATTTATATTAAGTTTGTATTAGGGTATTGGGAAACAGGGAGAACAGTTAAGGGATTAGTTTAAGAATCCAAGCAACAGACGATGGTGACTTGGACCAGGAGACTGGCAGTGTGATTGGCAGGTAATGGTCAAAGACTGTGTGTGTGTGTGTGTGTGTGTGTGTGTGTGTGTGCGTGTGTGTGTGTGCGTGTGTGTATGTGTACTCAAGGCCTCCTGCTTGCTATGCAGGTACTTTATCATTTGAGCCATGCCCCTAGTCCTTTTTCCTTTACTAATTTTTCAAATAGGGTCTCGCATTTTTACCAGGGCTGGCCTGGACTGTGATCCTCTTTCTTGGGTAGCTCTTGTGCAGCTGGGATGACAGACATGTACCACCATGCCCAGCTTACTGGTTGAGATGGGGTCTCACTAACTTTTTGCCCAGGCTGCTCTTGAACCTCAATCTTCTCAATCTGTGCTTCCAGAGTAACTGGAATTACAAGAATGAGTCACCTTGCCTAATCTTTGATATTTTTTGAACAGGGAGTAAGAGAAAGGGAGCCATCAGTAATGGCTTCAAGGTATTTGAGGTAACTGGAAGGATGGGGTTACAGGTTTGAAAAGGAAGCACTACTGTGGATATGTTAAGTTTGAGATGCCTGTTAGATATCCAAATGGAAATGCAAATAGGCAGGACATAGAGAGAGATCCAGCTTGGAGACAGGAGTTTTCAACCTACTGGTTATATTTGAAACACTGACTTGCCTAAGCTTACAAACCAGTGATGTAGACAGAGAAGTGCAGAGATTGAATACTGGGGCACTCCAAAGGCACAGCATAAGAGAAAACCCAGCGCCAGACCCTACAAGAAGAAAATGCTTCAGGGAGGGAATGAGAACCCATGCAAATATTGCTGGGAAGTGAAATAGGAAGACTAGGGACACAGACTGAGAACTGCGCCTTGGATTCAGCAGTAAGGAGTCTATTTATGGCGGTATGGGGTTTGAATTCACTACCTATTGAGCCACTCCACCAGCCAGCAGTCAGGAGTTTAATGGAGACAAGATGTGATTAGGAAGCCAGATTAGAACGGGTTCAAGAGGGAGAGGAGGAGGAGAAGTGGAGACATTAGTCGGGGCTCTTTCAAGGACATTTGCTGTAAAAGCAAATGAGTAAGGGGGAAGTGGAAGGAAGAGGAATCGAGAGTGTTTAACATACCCATCCCCTCACAAGAATGGAGAAATAGTTAATGTTGGGCTGCCGGGCTTGATCAACTAGAGGGAAAATGTGATGTTTTAGGAGAGGCAAAGGAGAATTGCTGCAGTCACGTCCTCCAGGGGGCGCGAGGAAAGGGGAGGCGCTGGCCCCCCGTGGGGGGGGGGCAGGGGGGAGGGGGAAGCTGAGCAGTGGGGCGGGGGACCGGAGAGACAGACCGCAGAGTCGGACAGCACAGATGACAGCGGAGTAAATGTGCGGGAGGAAATTAATTACCTAGAGGGATAATAGATGAGTTCTGTCCATTTTCCAAATGTCCCAGCATATATTGTTACAGTTTCACAAGCTATTAAAAGAAACAATTCATCCCGAGGTACGGCTTGGGTGAGTAAGGCGGAGAGAGCGGTTTCAAAGCTTACTCCGCGCCTGCTCTAGGGTCAGGAGCGACTTCTAGTGGTTCATTTAGAGCATTAACTTTTTTCTTGTTTTCTGGCCTTTGAAAGTACAAAATCACACTGCCCACTCTTTACAATACTATTATTTTTTAAAGAAATATGATCCCCCACTTAATTTTCAAAAAACGGCATCGTGCATTTGAGTAAAATAAAGCCAAATCACATGCAGTCCAAGCTAGAGTTGCTATTAGTTATCATTACTAAGACGTTCCCCTCTAAGGACACCATTCTCTGCAGTGCCACCAATGTTGATGTTCAGACTGCTTACTGGATGAGTGGCTTTACTAAATCCAAAGGAAGGACAGCTGGCAGGCCTCCAAGGTGGAGGATCTTCTCCATGCTGACATACAGTACAATGTCTCATGGTTTTCATTACTGGGGACACTTGAGTTTGGGTTGTCCGTGGGTTTCCCCTGCCTGGTCTGTGCCCTCGCTCTAGGTTGGTGAACTCATTTCCTCATGGAGTCCCCAGGTAGTCTCCAAGACTAACTTAGGCCTTTTGTTATGCAACACCCGGTGCTTCTTTCTGCTTCATGGCATTTTCCTTAGCTGCAATTTTGCATCATTGTTTAATTATCAATTTTAATTATATTATCAATTTTGCATTATTAATGTCTTTCTTCTGGTAATTCATAAGACCCATAAGAGCAAAGACAATGTCTGGCTTGTTCACCACCATCTCCATAGCACTTAGCTCAGTGCCCAGCACATAACTGATACTCTATAGACATTGATTGAACAAACAGACTCTTGTCAGGATCCCATTAACATCTTTTGGATCCCACTAGAGGAGACTGCATTTCAGAAATGGATTTCAATTTCTAAAATATAATTTGCAGTTGCTTTAGGTGCACCTGTGCAACATGTGACAACTTGTTACAAAATCATTCCAGCTAGTCTTTCCAGCTCAATCCTTAGAATTTAAATGTTGTTTCTGGCTGTTGGGCCTATATTTCCTGGATCCTAGACCTATGACTTGAAGTTGAGTAAGTAAAATGCTCTGAGCAAGAAGTAGAGCTTCTCTCTCTCTCTCCATGTGGGTATATAGTGTGTGTGTGTGTGTGTGTGTGTGTGTGTGTGTGTGTGTATGGTACTGGAGAAGAAACATGGGGTGTGCCTATACTAAACATGTGCTCTTCCACTGAGTTACACTGTCAAGCTCCTGGAACAACTGTTATCTTTTCCCACAGCTCCCTACCCTAAATAATTTAACCTCTTGTGTTATAATTTTGGTGTAGTCCTTTTGATGTAGGCCCTGAAAAAAAAACTCCCTTCTATTGTTGTTCAAGGTTAGTGTTTTCCTAAAATCACTGCTTTAACATTATTTTAATGGGGGCACATATGATAATTAGGCCAACTTAATGGGAATTTTTTTGTTGTTTTTGAATACTTTTAGATTAACTGTCAAATTAATGCAAGCATACATGGGTATATGTGTAGCATGTTCTCTGAAATTTGTATTCCTTCTGCTTGAGACGCCTTGTTTTTTTTCTCCTGGATGGCTCCTTGTTATCCTGGGAGTCTCAGCTTAAATTCCATATACTAAAGCCAAGAGTACCGGTCTAATTTAGATGCCTACCTGTTATTTTCCTTCGTACCATTATTTTAAGTTTTCACGTATTTGTATTCATTCGTTTAATTCTGTCTATTCCTCTAAAGTGTAAGGGACTTTGTTTTGGTCACGTTTGCAGACCTGTCACAATGTCTGACAGGTAGTAGGTGTTCCTACTATTTGCTATTTCTTTTGTTGTTTGACTTATGCTCGTTTCTTCTATAGCATTTTAGCTCCTGCTATGCACTGTAACTCCCAAGGAGGTGGGAGAAAAGTACAACAACACTGAGTACTGAAATGGCAAGTCTTCTCATTTGTTGAGGAGCTGCTGGCTTCTCCGGGGAGGCCATCAAGGACCCATAGGTAGGCATAATAATTCTATTAGTAATCGCGTGACTGAGGCAATCAGGGGAGCTGTCAGAAATGCTTTTAAAGTTACATTCCTTGGGTTCTTGAGCAGCCAAAATTACAAACTACAGCATTTCAATGAGGTGGGAGTTGGCAGAATGTAGAAAGGAAGTTTTTTGTTTTTTTTTAAGGTTTGCATAACGAACCAAGGCATCCTACGCCATCTCTCTGAAATGCAACTCAGATGCACGCATCCTTTCCTGCGCGCCAGGAAGTCAAGCTCTTGCAACAGCTCATCTGCCCAATGGGGGGCGGCAGCATCCCAGAAACTCACTCCCTGAAGATGTGTAGGTGGGAGGAGAGATTCGCGTTCAAAGTCTTTTTGACTCTACCCACTCTCCGTAGCGCCTTAGCCCGCTCGAGTTTCAATGCGCGTTGTTGCTGGACGAAGCTGAGTCCCATATACCGCCCGCTGCTCTCCTGATCATGGCCTCTTCGAATTCCTTCACCTATTATTGCCCTCCATCCTCCTCCCCAGTCTGGTCAGAACCGCTGTACAGCCTGCGGCCCGAGCACGCGCGGGAGCGGTTGCAGGACGACTCGGTGGAAACAGTCACGTCCATTGAACAGGTGAGGTGGCAGGACTGGGCGAGGCGCCGCGCGGGGCCTTCTGGGAGCGGGAGTCCAGTCGGCGGGGCCGCGGGGCGCCGAGCTCCGCGGGAAACTACCACTCCCACAGTGCACCGCTGCGCCCCCTGGCGGGCGCCGGGCTCCAAACTGGGGCTTCCGGGTGGAGCGTTTGTGGGGCAGGCGTGTGGAAGGGTCGTTGCGAGGCTACTTCTGAGAGGAGAGCACCGGGTTCAAGTCTACTGTGCGGACCCCACAGTAGCCCAGGCGGATCGGACAGCCTTCTCCATTCTGCCCGGACGTCGGGAGGTGCGGGGACCGACAGTGCACTTTCCCCTACCTGCTTGCGGTGCAGGACGTTTAGGGGACAGAACGGTCGGACGCGGTCATGCCATTTCATAATCGGTTTAATTTCTGACTTGCAGTGCCATGTTGGGGCCTGCCACGCGATGGGCGTCCTGGTAGTCGTTTGGGCACTAGCTGTGGGTTAGCCACAATACCAAGCGTTGAAAAACAAAGAAATAAAACAGCCCCTGGTCAGCCTAGTTGGGGAAAGCAGGCACGAGAGCTAGTTTGGAAAGTGCTAAAAGTATGAATTTGGATTGCTTGTCATTCACTAAGGCCTAAAGGTAGAGTTGAGCATATCATTTTGAAAGTGTTTGAGGAATGAGTAGTGAAGTATAGTGAACAAAACTATAGTTTTGTTTTCCTTTTCATTCCCCAATTGGAATTGTTCCCAAATTAATTGCAGAGCTGTTTATCCATCTGTTACTAGGAGTTGTGGTCACGATGATTCTTTTTAACACTAACAAGCATCCAGCTGCTTACTAAAATAAGATCTCTTAGTAAGATCAGTACCCAGATTTATCCTTGGAGGGACCTGCTTTATTTTTCATACCTGCACTTGAAAGCTTTTGTTTAGGCAAAATTAATAGCAGTAATTACTGTATTTTACAGTTACAGCTCTGAACATAAATCTATAACAAAAACAAGTGCTTGGATACATGCTAATGCATATAATAGCAGAAGGAATATTTTAACTGGAGGTTTATGCTTCATGAGTTTTAGGTTATCCTATCCTATAGAACTCTTTTTTTGGTCCCAGAACAGTCCTAAATGCTTTCTACATTGTTACCATTCAGTCTTAACACATTTTGCAAATGAGAAAACAGGTGTAGAGAAGTACCAGGTTGGTAGGAAAATGATACATTTATCAGAAATAACAACCTTGCTGGGAAGATTTGTTTACATAAGATACTGCTATTCTTTTGTTGACTGGAACTTCTCTTTTTTGATGGATTTTCTGACAGCTCAATTTTGTGCCATTGCAATAAAAAGAAAGGCTTGTTGCTTGCTTCCTGATTATCAGGAGACTACTTATTTGTTAGACAATAATTTGATTGTAGGAGTTAAAACTATAAACAGTAGAAGGAGCCCTTTGCAGTGGGTCCTTCTGTTCCATCCATTCGTTTTGTTTCATTTAACATATACTTGAGTGCTTTTTTTGTGTGACAGGTACTGTTCTAGGCACTTGACCTAAGTCAGTGAATAAAGGAGACTGATAACATTTTTAAGAAACTCTTATTCTAGGCCAGGAAGGCAGCTAATTAAGAAGAAAAATTATTAGTGTTGAGTTGTAGCTCAGTGGTAGAACATGAATTTAGCCCACAGGAGGCCCTGGTTAAATCCCCAGTACTGTATACATACACACAAAAGTTAGATATGTTGTGAGAAAAATAAAGAAGGGTAGATGGGAAGGGATTTGCCAGGAATGGTATTAAGGGAAAAACTGACGATGATGTTAATTTGATCTGACATCTGAGGGATGTGAGGGAGCAAGTCACTAGTGACTCTGGGGATAGAACATCTGGGAAACAGCAAGTACAAAGTACCCGAGGCAGGAGAGTTCTTGGTGAGTCAAAAGATTAGCAACAAGAGGATAGGGCATGAGATGAGATCCATAGAGGGCCCTGTGGGCTGTTGTAAGTACTTTAAAAGACCCTGATTGATATGGGAAGCCATCTGGCTAGATAGCATCCACTTGCTTCCTAGATTCACTGGACCCTTTTCCACCCTGCCCTGTGGATTTGCCACAGAAGGTGGACCTGCCTGGCAGGATCTGTTGCCTTGTGTAGCTGGTTGGTGTTTGGCCAAGGAAGTATTGCTAGGAGGTGAGAAAGAGAGGAATGAGATCATTTTGTTTTTTCCCTCCTGCAGAGTTGTGTGGGCTGGAGTTTCCCTAGACTTCAGGTTATATCTATCAGGTGCCTTCTCCACAGAGCCCCTGTCTTCCTCTTCACTCTTTCCTATCACACCTTCAGGTCTAAGAGAGGATCAGGTGCCCCTGAGTTCCCAGCTCCAGATGCTGTACTCTGCCTGTGGGTTCCCTACACCTGCCATATCTTTGTAAACTCTGTATAAACTCTCCTCGATTCACTCACTTTGTGGCACCTGACTCGCGCCAGGACTCAAACTGATCCCTGATCATAAGGTTTTGGGCAGAGAAGTGATGCAATCTGACTAGCAATTTAACAGGTTGGTGTAGGTTACTGTCAAGAGCAGAGTGTGGACAGCAGGTATGGACGGTAGAGGGTACAGAGTCCTGGGTAAGAGATGACAGCAGCAATGGAAGTGGTCAGTTTCTGTCTCTCTGTTGATATGTATTTTGCTGATGGAAGTGATGCAGGAAGGGCCTTTCATTATGACTTTAGAAAGCAAGGTGTGGTTGCAAACATGGTGATTCAGGCCAGTAGGATAATATCGATAGTCTTAGCATTCATAGCCTTGCCAAAAGCAGTTGTTCATAATAGATACTACTCCAGTGTTTCTTTTGGTTATTCCTTGAATAGGGGCCAAAGTATCATCCACTTGAAATAGCGTGTCATTAGACAGCATTTAATCAAGTGACAACTCTAAGGGGAATATAAAACAATTAGTACTCTTAGTCCCTGCTCTCAAAATTGTTTTCTCTTGAAAAACAAAAGAAACAAAAGAATCACAGTGTTTTAAATTATGACCATATCGCATGGGAAGAGGAAGAGCAAGCTGTGGGCCGAGGGAATCAGGGGTGACTTGGTGGAGAGCGTGGACATGGAGCTGGGCTGTAAAGGGTGAGTTGGGGCAGCTGTTTGTGTAGGAGGAACCATTGGGAGGGAAGGGGCCACCCATGGACTTGAGAGCCGGAGAGACCATGGGTTCCAGGTCCTGCCTCCTGCTCCTCTTGCTTCATGATAGAGTCTTTCAAAGAGTAATAAATGAAAGTGGGGCAAGTCATTCAATATGATCAAGCTTCCCAGTTCTTTATGTCTCCAGTAGTAGGAATCGTAGGTCTGCTTGGTTAAGTGCTCAGCAGTCTAGCCATGTGAACCAATCTTATTTAATTGGAATCCAGCATATACTATATTGTCCAATTATATGGCAGCCTCAAATTTCAAATTTATAAAAAGTCTAAAAAATTGGGCCGGGACTAGGCATGGTAGTACACACCTGTAATTCCAACACTCAGGAGTCTGAGGTAGGATAATCGAGAGTTTGAGGTCTGGGATACATAGCAAGACCCTCTCTCAAAACAAAAGAAGGGAAGAAAGGGAGGAAGGGAGGAAGGGAGGGAAAAAAACCTAGGTAAGTATGTAGGTCAGTATTAGAGTGATGCCTAGCATCTGAGCATGCACAAAGAAGGCCCGGGTTCAACAGTCCTCATTACCTCCCCCTCCCCAAGTCCAAACAACTACTTTTACATTTTTAAGTATGTAGGTAAATAAACAAAATGCATACTGACAGAATTTACAGTTAAATTTAGGTACATTCAAATTTTTTCTTTTCTTTTTTTTGGCAGTATTGGGGTTTGAACTCAGTCTTGCACTTGTTAGGCAGGTGCTCTACTACTCCTCCAGCCCCAAATTCTTTCTTTCTTTCTTTTGAGACAGGTCTCAAACTCACAATCCTGCCTCTGCCTCCCAAGTGCTGGTTACAGGTGTGTACCATACATACCCAGCCTACCTAGTACCACACCCACCTAACAACAACAACAATAATAATAAAATTGGTATTATAAAATTAGCTAGGGATTGAACTCAGGGCCCTGTGCTTGAGCCAGGCTGCCTGGCCTAGAATTATTTGTTTTCACAATGTTTCCAGTTGGTGTGTTTGTGATTGCCACAAGGTAACCATTTTCTTACTTTTAAAAATAATATTTAAAAGGCTGGTTTATAAAGGTAATTTAAACAGGGAAGTGTGACGTTATGTCCCCAGGAATAATTACTAAATCTATGTTTAATTTTTCTTTTTTCACTAATACCATTAGCCAAAGCAGCCCCAAATAGACCTTGACTCAGGTTGTTTTAGGCTACTGTGTCAATCTCAACTGGTACTTTGTAAACAAAATGAAATTGAAAGAACTCCCCACAGCAAGAGGTACTTTATAAGTATTTGATTATAAAATGACTTGTTTCTTTCTGAGGAATTTTTTTTTAAAGAACCTTGCCTATGTTTAACATATTAATGATTCTTTTACCAAGCTTAATAGAAGTATAAAATTCAGAAAGCAGTCTGCTTTCTGGAATGGTCCTTGTCTAGGAGAAAGGTAGAGATGTAGGAAGAAGGCAAGTGATGGTCCACGATGTGGAAGTTGGTCATTATGAGCTCGGCTATAGATAGAAGGAAGCTGTGAAAAGGAAATTACCAAGTACATTTATTGATTTTACCCTTCCTTGATAAATAATTATTTTGTTCTTTTATTAATATTGATTGGATTTCTAGAAAAACTCAATGAGACTTTTTTTTGCATTGCTGAAGACAGAATCTAGGACATTGCACACACATGCGAGGCAAATATTCTACCACTGAGCTACATCTCCATCTCTCTCTGAAGTATCTTTTTTTTTTTTTTGACACAGAGTCTAACTATATTGCTCAGGCTGGTCTTGAACTCCTGGGCTCAAGCAACAGCTTCCTGAGCAGATGGAACTATAGGTGTATGACACCACACTTGGCCCATGAGGCATCTTTTAAACAGAGTTATCCAGATTGTAAGCAGGTGGTTACATCTTGCTTTATTGCTATGGTACCTAAGTCTTGGGGACTTCAGTGCAGTCACTTTGTCTCTGGCCCCTTGAGTCTATCACAATCCCCCCACTGTTGCAAAACACTAATGCACACAGTAGCATATATCATATATGTGTATATATCTGTAAATACATATTTATTAGGTTACATATTGTAAAGATATATGTATATATGTATCTATATATATGTGTGTACCTATAGTGTATGTGCATGTGTGTGTTGAGAGAGAGAAGGAAACCCACTTATATTCTGTACATAGAAACACCTAGCCTGTGCCCTGTTGAGCAGGTGTGAACTGACAAACTAGTAGACCTTAACTCTGAACTTTTGTGTTCCCTTTTTGCCATATCCTAAGAGATCAGTTCCTTTATAACTAGAGGTGAGAAATGTATTGTTAGAACTAATATTTTTTTTGGGGGGGGGGCCACAGAGATTGGGGTTAGGATTAACATTTATTATGCTATTTATTCAGTAGGCTTTCGAGGGTCGACCTGGGAACCTGTTAAATTTGACATTGCTTTGATGGAAAACAATGAACTTTGGGAACACTGCTTCTTTATATGCTGTGGCCTGCTTATCTGTGTGTTGTGAGGGATGGTGAGGCATCACAAAACCGAGCACTTTGGAATCCCTTTTTTTTTTTGCTTTTGGTATTGAGGATTAGACCCAGGGCCTCTTGCTTGGCAAGCAAATGCTCTAACATTTGAGCTATTAGCCTCCCCCACCTCAAGCCCTTTTGAGATTGTCTTGCTAACTTTGTCCTGGCTGGCCTGAACTGGTGATCCTCCTGCCTCTGCCTCCACATGTACCACCACACCCAGACAGAACCCCTAAGGAATTTATAGTTAACAAAAAATGTAAATAATAAACAATGAGCTATCTTTTTTACAGCCTAGAATTAGCTGTTGCTAACATCCCATTTTTTGCCTTTGGTTATTTGTTTAAAGGAAAACAATCCTTTAAATATGGGTATGTCCTTTACCCATATTCCCAGTTCAGTCCCCGCCATTGTGAGTTAGGTGTGTATCCTTCCACTTCTTCATGTTCAGTCTTTTTGTGTATATACAAAAAACTAATTGTGTGTGCATTTTTAAAAAAACACATAAATTGTCATTTTCATCTTGCCTTTTTCATTAGTCATCATTATCTCTATTCAAATTGATATTTATATAATTACTGTTCAAGATAATTTTTAGAGAAAAAAGTAAAATCATGATTTACACAGGTAAAATTGAACATGTAATAAAAATTTTATTTTATTCACATATGAAGGAACGAGGCAGATGTTATGACCAGTTCAAATAAAAAGTCAGCATAAATTTATATGGCGTAAAGAAATTGAATTTCAAATAGAATAAAAACTAGTTTTTTTGGTTGGCTGTGGTGGCTTATGCCTATTATCCTAGGTACTTGGACAACAGAAATTGGGAGGATTGAAGTTCTAGGCCAGCCCCAGGCAAAAAGTTAGTGAGATCTGTCTCAACTAGCACCTGGGTATGGTGGCTAGTACCTGTCTCTTAGCTGTCTGGGAAGCATAAATGGGAGGATCATGGTCTAGGGTGGCCTGGTCAAAAACCAAGACTCTGTGCAAAAAATAACTGTAAGCAAATTGAGCTGAAGGTGGCTGAAGTGGTAGAGCACCTGCCTAACAAGTGCAAGGCCCTGGGTTCAAATCTCAGTACCACTACTCCTCCCACCCCCCCAAAAAAACTCTGGGTTGTTGTTGTTATAGTTTAAACTGGGGAATGGGAGGCAATCAAATGAAAACTATAATAGGGTATGACAGTTTGGATATCTATCAATAACATACAACTTGTAAAAAAGTGCAAAATAGTTTAAAGAAAATGAATAAGGCCAAAATCAGACAGCCTAAAAGGATGTGCTGTTGGCAGTGCATAGTTTTCTGTTGAAGGGCAAAATTCCTGTGTTACGATTGTGCAGTGTATTTACAGTATTGTTTACAATGTACTAGAGTATGTAGTAGTCAGATGTGATAACCTGCATGTATGGTATAGCATACTGTTGTATCATGTCATGTGTAGCATATGCTATCCATTCTGTTAATGGGTATTAGGGATGCATCAAAGTTTCTACTGCTTACAGAACTGTGTAGGGAAGAGCAAATATCTTTCCTTCTATACTTATTTCTTGGTGGGGCCTTTATAACAAAAGACAGATTAACAAGAGAAAAACATACAATTTTATTTAATATAAGTTTCTTGTGACCCAGGAGCCTTTGTAAGGAGGTAAAGACCTGAAGAAGTGGTTAAACCTGAGTATTTTTATGCTACCTTTGGTGAAGAGTGGAACAGCATGGACAAGTATGGTAGGACAAAGGGACCATAAGATAAGTGGGGGAGACATAGCAAGGCCTGTTCCTTCTGATTCCTCTCTGTGATCTTTCATCTTCAGAGAAAACGATGCTCATATGTGAGGGTTCCATGACCTGCATTGGGGAGGATCAAGAAGTTCTTCCTGCTCCTGCCTTTTCTCAGAGTTCTTCAGCTTAAAATATTCAACATGCAAACAGGGTGTCTATTTTGGGGTAGTTATCCTGAACCCCTTCAACTGCAGTGAGCATCTTTAAACACACCTTATAATGTGTGCAAGAGTTTCTCTAGGTCTGTTGAAATGTTACCAGTAAATAGTCTCAGAAGACTGGGGCAGAGAAGATCTCAGGTTCTTGGATCTCTTAAACAAAGAACTGGACAAAGACATAGTTTGCAAACCAGTAGCAAAGTTTTATTGAAAGGGAAGGGAAACTATAGGTACTGCAAAAGAGAGAGCAGTGGGCTCTCAAAACAGAGAGCAAAAGGCATAGAACCCTGATCTTTGTTCAAAGGGCATTTTTTTTTAATGTGGTGCTGGGAATTGAGCTTAGGGCCTTACACTGGCCAGGCAAGTGCTCTACCACTGGAGCCATGCCACCAGTCCCTCAAAGATCAGTTTATAGGTTGTAGGGGAAAACAGAAAAATCTTTGCAGGAGGGCTAGAGGACTGACAGGTTTGACTGAGAAGGTCTCATAACATGCAGCATTCAGCGCAGGTGCTTGTATGCTCATTCTCAGGTTTTCAATTGTATACATGAGATACAACCAGTATTTACAAGGTCTTAAATAGATGGTTTTACCTGAGAGTTCAGATTGAGGACAGATTTCCCTTTACCAAGCATGTGCCATTGTTTCATTTTCCGGTCTGAAAAGGGCCAAGAGACTCCTTTGTCTTTTGGGGAGCTTACTACTACAAAGGAATGTACAATCGAAAAGGAATTTGCAACTGTAATGACCATTAGAGAGATGGTACTGGATGGGGACATGGAGGAATTCAGCATGCAGTGACCTTTTGCTGAGGTGGGTTGAGTTCTGTGGCGCCTTTTTTTTTTTCCCTGGTACTAACCTGCCTCAGTAAGAGGTAGAATTGCTAGGTCATAGGGTCTGGGCCCTTTCAGTTTTACAACCTGCTCCCACATTGCAAAGCAGATGTGTTACTGGAAAGTTGGCATAGCTAGATAGCCTTGAGTCTGGTGAGAGAAGAATTCAGGCAAGATGTGAAAAAATAGTAAAAATGATAGTAAGGTTTATTAAGAAAGAATTTAGTATAACAGGATAAAAGTAAGGAGAAATGGGGAGAAACCTTTCTTCTCCCCATGCAGAAAATGGGAGTAAAGACTCAAAATGGTGGTCCTTATCTGTAGTCTTGTACTTTGTGATCTGGGGAATACACGTGTTCTTGTCTAGCAACCTCTGATCATTAAGACAGTGGATCTGGGTGGCTAAAATAGGTACTAAAACATGGAGATGTCACCTGGGCTCTCCCAAAATACAGGGACAATGGTTTGAGTTTTAGGACTTCCCTTTGCCAAACAGGCTTTTTTCTTTTGTCCCTTTACCCATTCAAGGAACCTTGCAGCTTGTTAAGTCTCAAAGGGAAAGGCAGATGCAGATGGACCTCTTATTCTCCCTGTTCTTGTGCTTAACATCTAAAAGGAGGTGGGAGGGGATAGCTGCTCAGGCTTTTTAGTTTTTACTTCTTTGTTCCAATGTCTTGAGTCTGGCCCTTTTAATATTTATTAAATTAATATAATTTCCCCATCTTCTCATCTGTCCTGTTTCTCTAGTGGAGGACTCAGGCATCAGTGTTTCTAAAGCTCCCCAGGTGATTCAAATATGAAGTCAAGGTTGTGAAGGAACCCCTAGTACCATTCATAAAGGACTTAAACCTTGTTCAAGATCAAGGAAACTGGGGTAGCCTTCTCAGGAATCTTAGAACACTAGGGAGAAAAAAGAATCTTCTTTCTAAATTTTTGAAGTTCTTAGCTGGGACTCTCTGTGTCCAAAGAGATTAACAAGAGAAAATCTATACCCAGAGAAGTTAGTAAATCTGAAAGAAATGACTTGGGGTTCTGACTTAAATGCAGTCTTCAGCTGAAACAAACAATGGTTTAGGGGAGGTCAGTAATGGGCAGGTGACCTGGAAGAGACATATGGAGAACACAGATAAGGTTTGTCAAGCAGATTTACATTGAGCCTTTTTTCTTTGACAGAGTCTGGGAGTTCTCTTTCTGGAGGGAAGAGTGGGGAGGAGAGGAGGATGAACAAGATGGAAATTGTCTTTAGAGATGTAAATTTCCCTTACAAAAGGGTAACTTCTGTGCTGTTGTCAGCTTCTCCTGTGTCTGCTGTTTCTCAAAATAATCAGCTCAAAATAATCCATACCAAAGAGGCTTATTTTGGAGTGATGTATTCTGCTCTCCTACAGTCTTATTTTGGGTGGCGTACTCTAGTATCCTACATTCCCCCAAAATATTAAGTAATTTATTCAGAGAACCGTTTTATTTGTTATACTTAAAGAATTGTTGTTATCTTTGTTTATCTTTTATTATTTGGGAAGAAGTATAGTGAGCAGTTTAAAAAGCATTAACAAATGTTATGAATAAAGAAAGTACTATTTAGCCAGGCATCTCACACCTATAATCCTAGCTAGTTGGGAGGCTGAGATCAGGAGGATAAAGGTTCAAGGTCAGCCTGGGCAAATACTTTGTGAGACCTCCATCTCCAAAATAACCAGAGCAATGGACTGGAGGTGTGACTGAAACCATAGAGTGCCTGATTTGCAAGCACATAGTCCTGAGTTTAAACCCTGATCCCACCAAAAAATAAAAATAAAAATAAAAAAAAAGAAGAAGAAAGTACTATTTTGATCAGAAGATTCCCCCCAAAATTCTTTGTGTCCTGTGTGGAAGAATCCAGGCAAGGCATGTGGATGTAGTAAGGAAGGTAGTAGATCTTATTAAAGACAGGGGAAAGGCATTACAAAAAGCAGTGGTGGCCTCAGCTAGCCAGGTATGCCATGTGGGATGGAAGCAGCAGAAAGAAGTGTGTGGGACCCCTGTTTCAGACATTTTAAACTGGTAGGTGGGAAAAGATTTGGTTCCAGTGGTCAGGCTAGGATGATTGACACGCTGTGCATGCAGGTAAACTAGCTTTCAGGTATTTTAATCATATGCACGATGTAATCAGTATTTATGCTTTTTTATCTGAGAGGTAATGGACGGTGGAATCATCCCAAGGCTTCTTGTCTTACAATGTACAACAACAAAGGATAACACTGAGCTGAGATAACCAGTTTCACATGAAAAAAGACTTTTGCGTGAAATGTGCTGAGAGTAAGTTACGTAGGGTCTGAGAAGTCCCATGGCATCCTTTCCTATTTTTAGACTGCCTTAAAACTGTTAACAATGCTGGTGTAGTCTGGGATCGGAAGATTTCCAAATTCTTTGTATCTCACTGAGAAGAATCCATGACAGGACATGTGGGTGTAAAAGGAGTTTATTAAATGTTAGGAAAGGAAAATACAAAGGGAAGCATGGTGGGTGCAGGTGTAGCCTGCTGGCCAAGAGAGTGTGTTTCTGCTTTTCAGGTGCTTTTAAAACCTATGGGAAGGGGAGAACCAGGTGATTCCCATCCAGTAATCAATGAATAGTCAGTTCCCTACCAGGTGAGGGCAGTTCCTGAGTCAAAGATTAAAGGCTAATCTAAGATGTAATATTTTTCTATTAGTCCTGAATTTTCCCTAATTTTAGCCTACCTCAAATTCCCCCCGAGAGACAATATTTCAAAAATTCTTTTTTTGGGGTTGCTGAAGGGGGCAGTCCATCTTCAGTATCTGCTTTGAGCTGACAAGGGGCAGCAGACCCTACCTACAAGGGGAAATTGTCTCTCCTCTTTCTTTCCCTTGGGGTTCATTTAGATGCAAGGTGTCTGAATTATTGTCCAGCACAGTCAAGTTTCCTCATGGAGATCTGGGTTGCTCATGGAGATCTCATTCATCTGTAAAGATTGATAGCCCTATTGCCTCATGATTTGGGTCCTAAAGACTTTTATTCTGGAAGATATAAATTTGGTTTAGAAGGTATGATCCGAACATTAACAATGAGAGGAACATCAGAAGTGGCCCTGGCAGGTGTAGCAGGAAGGATAAAAAATCTAACTTTTCATTTTGAAAAGTGACAGTCTTATGGTTACTTTGCCTATAGGTGTTATACCTGTAGCTATTTTTAACTCTTAGATGGCCCTCTTGTTTTGGACTACTATCATAGTGGGCAGTTACAGCTGACTACATTAAGGGCCAGGTGTACTGGGGGGCAGGAGTCAGTCTAATAAGAGAATAAGCATCAATGAGTCAGTTCAGTACAGAAAGAAGACTCACGGCATCCCTAGGCAGAAGTTAGACACCATTGAAAATTATACTGCCTTTGCTTAAACAGAAGGCCTTGGCTAAAACATGAGTTTGCCTTTTGTCAGAAACTTGGAAGGCACATGTGTAAGAGGCCTCAGGCCCCCCAATACCTCCCCCCGCCTTTTTAAAAAATCTCTTGGCTTTGGTTACTTTTAGAGGTCTGGCATAATTGTCTCCATCTGGATCTTGAGAAGTCCCCTCATTTCTGTTGTCCTTTGAACTGTCTTGGGTGGCTGAATGTCACTTGTTCCTCTGAGAAGTTGGGGGATGCAGAACGCTCAGGGGTTGTGTCCTCTTAAACTGTTTCTCTGAACAGTCTTCTCTGAGGATTCTTCCAGTTTGACTGTTTTGTTCCCCAGAGCAGGAGTAGCTTCTCCTGGAAAGTCAGAGTTTATCCCATAGAGGAGGGGAAGTAACACATCAAACAGATCAGAAGTCCATGCCAATGCAACCTTTTTGGCCAAATTAAGTAACAGAGATTTATTTAAAAAAAATGGCTCTTAGGCTGGGCTTAACTAAGTCAAATTCGCTGTCCCATAGGGGATGTACCAACACCTTTAAGTTGCTATAAAGTGTCAGCACACAACAGTTAAAATGTTTAAAGTAACCATGGTTAACAGTTTAGCAATTAACATAACATTACTTTTGATTATATAGTATTGCTAAACCTCTCTTATTATAATTGGTAACATACGTACAAACTTGTAAAAGAAGCTAAGACACCAGTTTGATACAGTGTCTTTATACAACTCTATTTTAGGAGGCTTATATACTGGAATACAAATCACACCTAACATACAAAGCAGCACCATTACAGTTTAAACTTTGAATTCTGGTTAGGTAAAGTAACAAGTTTTGGTTGTCAGTAGTATCAATACAGTAATGACAATTAAAAACCCTAACATTTCCAATGGTTAGGAGAAGATAATGTCAGTAATTTTAAATAGCCCCTGTTTTAATGTTTAATTGCCTATCATATCTATATATAAAATAATGTTTACCTAGCCAATGTCAGAGAAACATCGGTTTATCTGACAAGCAGATGTCAGGCCTAAATGGCAGAACTTTTAGCATTTGTCATAAAGAACAGAAATGTCAAAGACCTTATTAGACAGAATGTACCTTAGCTAAAAGAACTATAGCTGTTTAGATGTATACATTTTTAACTCTATATGATTTATAACATTTAGATATATGTACAAGGCACTAGCAGTATTACAATCATTTAAAAGAATTTTTACTTGGTTTTAACTTCGTTTCCTCAGTGTTACCAGAAAAAAACTTTAGGGTTTTTGCATCTGGCAAGAGACTAGTTTAGGTAGGATGCAAAGAATAGTAAATAATTTCAAATGGGCTATGTAGAGAGCTTATCTTCTTTTTTTGGTTGGCAGGATAAAAGCACTCCCAGTATTTAATGATACAGCCAAGTGAATATGTTGCCTTCCTCTATGCTGGCTGGTAGAAAAAAAGAGGGGGAAAGGGAAGAGGGAAAATACCAATCACCCCTCCACCCCTGCATGAGGACTCGTGAATGGAATTCTCTATGCTGGCCAGTGAAGAGAGAGAGAGAGGAAAAGGGAAGGAGGGAAGTTGCCCTTTGGTAGAGAGCAAGATGGATACCAAGATCTTCAAGGTGTCCCTCTTATATCCTGAAAGTCTCAGTTGTAGGTCTTCTAGACTTGACTTGCCTAAAAAGCCTTCCTACAGATGTCTCTGTGTGAACAAGCTTCAGGGCACCCCAACTTCCTACCATTCTCCAAAGGGCCAGACTCTTACACCCCTGTACAAAGGTTCCTAAATGGGATGCTGATCCTGAATGCCAACCCAACTATTAGAGCATAAGAATTATTATACACTGGGCAAAAAGACTGATACAAAAAACAACATGTAAAAGGAAAAGATAGCAGTATAAAAGAAGACAGTCTGTTGAATGTTAAAAGAGAAACATCTTACTATGAACTTTTGTGACCACTACAGAATTAACTACCAAATACCAAGGTAAGGTTCATTAATACAAACCCATCACTTATGGTTAGTTTTCACATCAGGCCATGGGGTTGTAGTCAGCTTGTAAACTTGAGAAGAATAGAGGGGATAAGTATAAACCAATAAGATTAACGTTTCAAATGATTAGATACAGAAACAGAGTTAAGGGAGTAAGCATAAGAAATCACATCCGAAACTGTTGATGTTAACTAACAGAATGGCTTGGGACACACAGCTGAGTTGTTACTGACCTGCTTGTAACCCCTAGAGTCCAAAGATAACAGGCTCAGTCATTGAGAGTTTATGACACACATAATTACACATAATTTAGTGTTCTAGGATTAATCACCTTTTAGTACACTCCTAAAACCTTAAAGTTTTATCATCCCATCTGGAGGGTAAACTTTTGTTTGGTTATGGGAAAATTTTATATCAGCCTATAGCACCAAAAGATCCTGACAGTTATTTTGATAAAACAGAAACCCATTTTTTAAACACACATTAGCACCTTAAGTTTTGATGTCAGAAAACTCTCTAGGTAAACTTTAAAACTATAGTCAACCCAATCACACATATGTAAACTTATAAGCTTTAAGACCTTAATTTGTATCTTGAAACAACCTTTGTAGAAAACCAAATTTAGATAACACTGCTTTTAATAAAACTCTTAGCAACTTTATAACTTAAAAGACTTAGGAAGAAAATTAAATTGAACTATCTCTTTTTTTATAATAGTAATCTATAAGAACACGTGGGTCAATAGATCTAATTATAAAATTACACTCATGATAGAATGAAACAGATTATTTTCTTTTAGTCCTAAAACAGAGGATAGTTAGACCTGGTTAGGATGAGAACTTCAGATAACTTTTGAGACAGTTGTGCACATTAACTTCATAAAAGTAGCTTAGGAATCATCCTAAAGACATACACACACACACACACACACACACACACACACACACACACACACGTTTTAACCTAGGCATGCCAAAGAATATCAAAGCTCACATATATGAGCTCAAAAAAGTAGAAATTAAGTGGCCACAATTGGTAGGAGACAAAGACATACATAGAAAACACACACAAACAATCACATTAATGCAGAGTGTACTCTGAAACAAACCATTTCCTTGTCATTATCTTTAGTAGATTAGTCAGCTAGATTCCTAAGTAACTTATAACAGATCTTTAACACAAATACTCTATTCTTTGTCCAATCCTTAACAGATTAATGTATCAAAAAACAACATGTATAAAAACTATATTAATTTAAAGAATTTAGTTATAATAAGTTAGTTATAATTTTCCTAGAGATGGCAAGATGGCATCCTATCTCTAGGGAGCGGCAAGATGGTGTTGAACACCTACCTGATGGTTCCATCATGGTGGTGGCATTTGCTGTGACCACATGGTCTCCCCAAAGGGTCTCTTAAATGGAACACAAAGACATGTTACATGCAACACACAGGCTCAAAATAGCAATATGTTATAGAAATAAAAGACAGCTCCCTCTGAGAGACAGGTGTCCATATGAGTTAGTCATCCTAATTGAAAAGACCAAATAATCAAGAAAACTAAGGTGGGATTTAAAAGGTTATGTTAGTCTCCTTGGATGTGATATCATTTGATAGTTTTGAAGAATCAGTCGTAGGCTGTAGAACTTTTCCTGCTTTGAATATAATGTCCTGTCTTTTAGTTTTAAAGGCTTATCTAAATTTAGGATTACTAGGGATAGGGCAAATGTCAGTAAACCTTTAAGCTTTGAGGGGCTTTTGTTGTCTAGTTTACTCCAGGTGTTTATAATCAGATCTGGGTTGCCTCATAAAGGGGCTTTGCTATTACTTAGAAAGCTAGGAATCCAAATCCTATAGAACCTAGCGATTTACAGATCCACAGTTTGGAAAGGACCTTAAACAAGTTTAGAATCTTACATACTACACTGAGCAATAGAGAACAAAGGTTTTTTTGTTTTTCTTTTTTTTGGTTCTGGGGCTTGAACTTAGGGCCTATACTTTGAGCCACTCCACCAGCCCTTTTTTTTTTTTTTTTTTTTTCATTTTTCTTTTATTATTCATATGTGCATACAAGGCTTGGTTCATTTCTCCCCCCCTGCCCCCACCCCCTCCCTTACCACCCACTCCACCCCCTCCCGCTCCCCCCCTCAATACCCCGCAGAAACTATTTTGCCCTTATCTCTAATTTTGTTGTAGAGAGAGTATAAGCAATAATAGGAAGGAACAAGGGGTTTTGCTGGTTGAGATAAGGATAGCTATACAGGCACCAGCCCTTTTTTTATGAAGGGTCTTTTCAAGATAGGGTTTAATGGAACTATTTGCCTAGGCTGGCTTTGAACCATGATCCTCCTAATCTCTGCCTCCTGAGTAGATAGGATTATAGGCATCAGCCATCGGTACCTGGCTAAGAACAGTTTCATTAATCTCTAGCATTAGAGTTAATGTTGCCCTCACACACAAAAAAGAATAAAACAAAAGTAATAATAAATGAAGTATCATGATGGAATAGATTTGATAAGAATAAAACCTCTAATTGAACTGCCTATTCAAAATACCCATACATAGGGACCCATACATTTAACCTCTTGGGTATAATTAAGCCTAGTTTTTTCTCTGTAGGTAATGGGGCATTTTTAAAAAAATATGCTATTTATGTTGTACTTTGCAAAATATCAACAGAGAACAGTTAAAGTTTTATAAGGAAAATACAAAACAAAAACAGTGATAGCAAATATTTAAATATACAACTGTTTGAGAAATTGATACTTGTTAGAAATTTTTTTGGGAAGCTTGATTGAAAATGTCTTAGAGAAAGATCCAAACTAGATGACAAAAACTTAGAACAGTTATTGTTAGAATGTTTTTAAATGCTTAACAACTATATCACATTTTAGGATAATAATTATGATGGACAGCATTAATTAACACCATTAAGTTCTCCTTATCTCAAGTATATATTTAAAACTCATATTCTAGTGTAAAAGAATGACATCTTATATCTGTATAATTCCCCCTTTTAATTTTGCCTTTAGAGTAAATGAATTTTAAATAAGTTACAATGTGTTTTTTTATTACAGATATATACTTTAAGTGACCAATGTCCAATCCTTAATTAAATGGCCCTGTTTTTAATTTTAGAAAAGATACTTAGAGAATTTAAGTACATTTAATATTTAAAGACAGCAAGTTTAACATCACAGATACATAGATGTTGTATATGTTGGAATTAATAACCTTCCAGTGCTGAAAAACAGACACACAAGAGAGAAAATCTTGACAAGGCAATTTCTTTTGATCAAAAGGGTGCAAACACATATGTATTCACTCCAGCTTAGCAAACACGCAAGCACAAAATGACTGACTGTGGCTCCTCCTTATATCCCTGATTCAGTTGTACCTGCCCCTCACCTGGAATTTGTCCAGGTCATAGGTTCACAATCTCCCTCAATTGGCTAAAAGGCTTAGGGGATGGGTTAGGGCATACAGTTTGGTGGGCAATGGAGTCATATAGGAATCTGGAAGAAGAAGCAAGAACGCTTTAAACATGCAAGTCACCTAAAATGGCGACCTGAGGAATTTTTAAGTAATCTAAGAGGGTAACAAATACTTTGATACAAAAGATCATTTTTCTTACAATTTCCCCCCCTCTTTTAATTTAAGTTCTTTTCTTCAAACTCATTTAGAAGCCATTGGCTCTAATATTCCTGCGTTTCTAATAGAAACAAGTTATTTTGGTAGGGTGGGATTAATTGATGAGGGCTGTCTCAATTAACCACTGTACCAGTCCTCAGACACAAGGAATTATGCAGCATCCTACGAAAATTAAAACTCCAGCCACTTCAATCAAGGAGGTTAAGATTGAGGTCATCCAGCTCTTCTATCTTCCAAACCATTTTTCCATTAAGTCAGTGAAGGGATCATTTATACCTTAGTTTTCAGCTAGCTTGTTAGATAGGGTTAGTAATAGTTTAATCAGGGGCTGTATTATTTGGCATATACGTGCAATACAAAATTCCAGTCATGACAGAAACTCCTCCCTTTTCAGCCAGTGTCATATCTAATGCTAGCCTGTTCTCCCAAGCCATCTGGCTAGTTGGTCCCAATTGCTCTGCTATTCCTTTGATAGCATCCCTGGTATAGTTAACAAACCTTTGTTGGTTATAATAAACATAATTAATCCAATCAACATTTTTATTTATAGTGGACCACCAAAAGAGTACTGATTCAAACCCCGCTGCAATTTGAATTTGTTTGGCATTCCTTTAGGAGCCCCAGTGGCATCAAATTTAAATAAACATGGGGATCCAAGGAGCCTCTGTGGTTGGCTGCCATGTCTATGTCTATGTCTCTCCTTTTTCTAGATGTTGTGGCATGGGTTGGGGATCTAAATGCTAGGGTGAAAAGGATTATCAACTTCACCAAAGCATAGGTGCCTACCCACTTACCTGGGAGAGACTCAGGTAAAGGTCCTCCACGGTACCACCAGACATCAACTCTGTCCACTGAGAGTGTGGACTGGTTTGTGAGGCTGTTGAAGGATCAGCTTTCACTGCATCCCGTTAGGTTTCTCACATTTGTCAGTCATCCCTCCTGTCTGGTGAGACATGAGGTATAATTGACGTCTAGGGCAGGTGGTCTAATAGTCCTTGGGGGCTGACCCAAATGACCTCTGGCCTCTGGGAACAGTAGTGATAGCATCCGGCAGGATTTGTTGCCCCTAGCTTTGGCATTCTGAAACTACATCCCATCTGGATCTGAGGACCATCCTAATGAAAACGGGACCACCTAACTCTGGTCTCCCAGTAGTACAAATGTAGCAATTGCTCTCATTTAATGTGCAGACAGAATATTTTATCCATTCATCCAAGCATTTGTATCCCTGTATCTGATTTCAGTAGCCATACTTTGTCTTAGGTCCTTGACTTCTCATATGGTTACCTGAGTTTGATTATTGTACAAATGTGGAGGTAACGTTGAAGTAGAGGTGGAACTGGGTGTCAACCTGGGAGGGGTTGGGAGCTAGATGAGCTCAAAGACACCTAACAGGTCTGTCCCTGAGACATCTGCCCCCAACCCATATCTACGAAATATAGATGGTTCTGGTGTCATACCCCAAGAGCTTTCTATGACTAATCTAATTGGTTACATTGTTTATATTTACAAGTAGGAGAGGGGTGTATCTGAAACAGCTGTTATTTCAACTGCAGTCTGTTAAAAGGCTGTCGATTATTTTGTATGGTGGAAATCAGTCTTTCCAGTGACCTGGGGTCTAGTCCAGCCCTTAGGATTTTCATAAAAGGGGGAAGTATATCCTTTATATTGAGTGTTCCACCCCACATCCATTCACTCTGGACAGATACTGGGCTTCCCTGTGGGTCCCAGGGTGGGACACATGTAAAAGGAGAATCCTTGGAGTTGAAGTTGGGATGTAAGGTCTCCACAAGGAAGTACCTGACATGCATCAAATTAAACAATTAAGGAAAATGTATTCTGAGTTACATTAATAATAAGCATACCGTTTCCCAAATGAAAGAGAAAGAATATTTTCACTATAGTCTTTTTAAAGTCACTTTGGTGATGCCTGGATGTGAGAGCACAGCCCATTGTTCCTTCTGGTTGAGTGGGGGCATCTTCTTTATCTGTGTGTGATGAGTCCTCCCCCTCACCATGGTCCAGGTGGCTGTCTCTGTGGTCAGCAGGACCAGGAAGACTCCTTCCTAAGCTGGCTCAAGCTTATTTTCTTTCCAGGTCTTGATCAGCACATGATTGCCAGGCTGGTGTAGGTGAACAGGAGAGTCAAGTGGAGGAACCTGTGCTAACAATCCTTTTTTCTTAAGATAAAGTAAGGTAGAGGACAACCCAAGCATATAATATTTGAGGAAATAGTCTTTGGTTTCAAAGGAAGGTACATCAGTAACAGAGCTAAGGTAAGGAAGCCCATAAAGCATTTCATAGCGGGACAGACCAATGTCCTTCTGAGGGGCCATCCTAATTCTGAGTAGTGCTATGGGAAGACATTTAATCCAAACTAATCTGGTCTCTAAGACTAATTTAGTGAGTTGGTTTTTAAGAGTCTGATTCATTCTTTCAACCCTCCCTGAGGAAAGTGGATGCCAGGGAGTGTGATATTCCCATTTGACCTCTAGAGCCTTCATAAGTCCCTTAAGGACGTTGGTGGTGAAATGACTCCCATTGTCTGAGTCTATATTTTCTATAACCCCAAACCTTGGGATTATGTTTTCTAGTAATACCTTAATTACATTTGTAGCAGTGACCCTTGGGAGAGGGATGGCCTTGACCCAGTGTGTGAGATAGTCTACAATAACCAAGAGGTATTTAAGATAACCTATTTTGGGCATTTCAGTGTAATCTACCTGAATGCTTTGGAAGGGTCACAACCCGGGATTTCTATGCCCAGCTGGTCTCTGTCTCAGAGCTTGCTTGTTAGTTTTCAACAAGTAAGACATCCTCCTGATACTTGTTTGGCTAGTGTATAGATCCCTATATATTCATAGGCTCACAAAATTGCATCACACATGGCTTGGGGTCCCCCGTGGCTCCCCTGATGCAGATAGGTAAGGAGTTTTCTCATTAGGGACTTTGAGATCATTTCCCTCCCATTGGGGAGAACCCATTTTCCATGTTCAGTCCTGACTGCTCCAAGTTTTTTTAGTTGTTCTTCCTCCAAGGGGGTAAAGATAGGAGTGACATGAGGAATAGGTGACCTGTCCAGACTTTCTTGTGGGGTCCTCAAAGGCAAAGATAGGTTGACTTTTAGGGTATAAGGGAATGCAAAAGAAGGCATCTTTTAAAGTAGTAAGCGGTACCCAGAGGTATTTGGACTAAAAGCGTATAGGGATTTGGAAATGCAGGGTGGAGAGGCACTACTGCTTTATTGATCAGGCAGAGATCCCAGACTAGCCTCCATTTGTTAGGTCCCTTCCTGATACCGAGAATAGGAGTATTATATGGGCTGGAGCATTCTGTTAGCAGCCCCTGACTCTTTAAGTCTTTGATTATGAGAATTAGCCCCTCCTTAACTTCTGGCTTTAAAGGATATTGTTTTTGATGGGGAAACCAGGAGGGGTCCTTGGAGATGAATTAGGACTGGGACAGCTGTTCGTGCCCATCCCACAATGTGTCCGTCTGTCCACACTGTGGGGTCTACTTGTTCCTCTATTAGGGGCAAGCAAAAGTACTCTCCTGGGGGTAAAAGGAGCTGTACCCTCAATTTAGATAGAAGGTCTCACCTTAGCAGAGGAGTAGGGGTTTCTGGGACAATTAAAAAGGAGTGACAGAAATGGAAATCTCCCCAGGAGCAGGCTAAAGGCTGAGTGAAATAACGCTCTAGAGGCTGGACTGATATGCCTGGAACAGTAATTTTCTTGGAGGACCTGGGTCCGGGAGAGAAAGGAATAGCTGAGATGCTGGCTCCAGTATCGATAAGGAGGCTGACCTTGTGCTTTTCCATCATGAGTAAAACCCGGGACTCCCCTGCTTTTACGGTGGTTACAGGAGCCTGTATGGGAGGCCCCGGGACCTGTCATTAGGTGGGAGGCTCTGGCCTCAGTTCCCCTGGGAACCGGGGACGGTGTGCCTTCCAGTGTTTTCCCCAACAAATGGGGCAGGGTCCTGGAGGTAGCCTTCTCCGGGGGCACTCCCTCCTAAAATGGCCTGCCTGTCCACATTGAAAGCATATCCTCGGGTTTGGACTTTGCCCCAGGGAAGCCTCTCTGAGCACTACGATCAGAGCCTTCTCTGCTTATCCTTTCTCTTTTCCTTTTCCAGGTTCTTCTTTTCTTTTCCTAAGTCCCTATTATAGTATACAAACGTGGCTACACAGACCAATTGGTCCAGATCTCTGTTCCCTTCAGCCACCAATTTCTGAAGCTTTTTATGGATATCTGGTGCTGACTGTGTTAGAAATTTATCTTTTAGGATGATTTCCTCTTCCTGTGACTCTGGTATAATGTTGGTATGCTTTTGTAAAGCATCCTTATGTCTCCATAGGAAAGCTACTGGAGTTTCTAATGGTCCTTGCTGTACAGCTGTGACTTGGGAGTAATTAAGAGGTTTTACCTTGGCTCTCCTTAGACCCTCAAGAATGGAGCAGATGAAATGGTTATGACTCCATTCATCCTTGTCATTTTTAGGGTCCCACTTAGGGTCATACCTAAGTACTGCCTGATCTCCTGTTGGAATTGGGAATCAAGGTTCCCTTTTTGGGTATCCAATGTCTTTGTCTTTCTTCTCCCTTCCTCTCCTCCTCCTGTGAGGGCCCAGTCTGAGACAGGCCTGTAGGGCTGCTTTTATCTAAGTGATAACTGTCTCCAGCTGTGACTGCCTGATCTAGAACCTGCTGTTTCTCCAGAGAAGTGAGGGTCTGAGATAGCAATAGCACTACATCTTTCCAGCTCAGTTCAAAGTTTTGGCTGACTTCTCTAAGTGCCTGGGTGTACTGATCTGGGTTTTCTGTGTAATAAAAATCCTTTTTTATTTCTTTAAGTTCACTCACTCTAAAAGGAACGTGAGCCCTATCCCCTCCAGGAATTAACTGGAGAGGGTAGAGTCCTGTGGGATGGCGTCTAGTGTGTAAGGTAGTGGGTAAGGGGAGAGAGGGGGAGCTGATGGATTTTTTGGTTCAAGGGAGTTTGGGGGCTTTTTGCAAAGGGTTACCAGGGTCTGGGTGTCTAGCCTACATTTGTTTAGCCATTCTGGGTGATTTCTTAGGAAAAAGAACACTTGAATATATGGAACTTTGGTCCACTTTCCCTCCTTTACAGAACATATCTAATTGAAGAATGGTATTATAATTAATGCTCCCTCCTTCTGGCCATCTTTCCTCATCTCCCAGAGGATACTGTGGCCAAGCCTGGGTGCAGTAAAACTTGAGTCACTTTTGCTGAAGACTTTCTGGAACAAAATCTTTCCAATATTTTAATAAACAGGCAAGGGGGATCCTTCCTGGATCCTTGAGGCTTGATTCCTCATCTAAAAAAGGGAAACAAGGGAAAATTGGTCACCTTAACAGAGGTTTCTCCTTTTATCTAAGCATCCCCAGATGAGGAGAAACTCTAGTAGGAGAGGGCGTCCTGCTCTCCCTTGCTCCTTCCACTGCCACTTGTGGGTAAAGCTATGGAGGATTTACAGATACCTCACTTGCACCCACCCCCCTGAGATGATCTTTGACCAATCTCTCATCTATTTTGACTTCCCTGTTTTCCCTGGACCCAGGCAGGCCTGGTTTTCCTCTACCTGCTGAACGTTTTTAATTTTAAAAATAACTCTATCAAAGTAACCAAGAGGGCTTGTATGGCCCCTATAGAGGCATGGATGGGGACTCCTGATGAAGTAGACCTTTGTCCCCCTATATATTCTGTGAGGCATACATGCTTTTTATTAAGAGAGAGAGAGAGAGAGAGAGAGAGAGAGCGCATCTGAAGGCTTTTGCTCTGGTAAGGGGCAAAAAACCAGAAACCTGAGGTTTTTGCCTTTTAACTGTTTTTTTTTTTTCTTTCCCTGAGGGCAGGCTGCACCTGTTTAACCAGTTAACCTGATGCTTGACAAAGACAGTTAAGCCTAAATTGGAGACTAGCACTTTCTGGTGCCTGTAACGATTTTTCCCAAACTCCCTGAAGAAAGAAGCTCACTGCTGTTTAGAGCAAAGTGGGGAGGGGGGACATTCACCCTGAGCTACTTGGGAAAGGGAAAGGAGAGGCTGAGGGTTGGGAAAAAAGAGAGTTTCTAGGCTCAACGCATGAGGGATTACTGGTCATCACTGCTGTCCAGGTCGATCCTGCCTGAGGGCAGTACTGGAGCACTGGAAGCAATAGGTGACCTCCACTCTCAGGCCATGGAAACCATGAAGGAAGCATAAGAGATCTGATTGTCTGTTTGCCACAGACATGACTGGAGGGGTCCGAGACTTAGCTGTCTTTGGAGCCTCAGGCGGGTCAGGAAGTTGCGCCAGCCTTTGGGTGACACCGAGGAGTGCCCCGGCCAGAACACCTTTTGTGGCTTGAAGACAAACTTTCCTTTCCACCGGCTGTTTTCAGACCTCCCCATAAGTGGGTCAGATCTTGAAAGAGAGAGTGTTAGAGTTTAAGGTGAGGAAAAAAGAAAAATCCTTGGTGCACTGAAGTCAGGTTCCACCCACATAGCATTGGTAGTGTGGTATAATCCCCCATCTGGCGTCTGAGTTTCCTCAGATTGCCTGCTGTACAGCTGTAGTGGGCTCAGAGCTTTTCCTCAGTTTCCCAAGGGAGAAACCCTCCTTAACAAGACAGAGAGAGAAAAGGTGGACCTGAGAGTTCTACCGTAGCTAGGCCGTGGTGGGGGGTCTCTCCTGGAAAATGGACTCCACTGAAGTGCCAGACGCTTACGGTCACATTCCTAGGCAGCCTTTCCCAGTTTGGCACAACCTATACTGACCTCAGGTCTCTTCGTGCATCGCCAAATATGATGCACAGATGGTACACGCAGGAATTTCAGGTGCTCAGGGTTCTTGAACCCGCTCTGAGGATGAAAGCACAGGTGGACTCCAACAGCAGAGGTCAGAAAGATTTTATTTGTAGAGAAGAGAAGAGAAAGAGTGCATATTGGAGAATGCAGGGGCACCTGGAAACCAGTGATCCTGTGGATTGGGGTGGGGAGTGGGGTTTTATAGCTTTTTTGTATTGCCTGATGGCTGAGATGCCTTTCAGATGCAAATGGGCATTTCCTAGGGAGAAGTGTCTCCTTGACCACTTATCACCTTTTGGGACGTCCTGCAGTCTGTCCTTCAGTCCTTCACCTATGCTCTTTTTCCCATTCTGGACATTCTCTCTTAAAGTATCCTGTCTCCCCACATTTAAGGCAGTTATTTTCCCCTCTTCTTTGTTTCATCTTCTGACTTTCTGGTCTCTTAAACCCAGGAGGGAGGCTGGGCCAGTAAAGGTCCAATAGGATATTGGTTTGGCCTTTCCCTATTAACCTGCTGTTTGATAGGGTACTGATTTGGCCTTCCCCTATTAGCCTGCTCAGTAGTGGATAACATGATCTTTGCTTTTTGTTTTTGTTTTTCTTCCTCTCTCCTTACATATACCTTTTGTGCCTCTCCTAATAATTCCTCTATGGATTTACTTCTCCAGTTTTCTAGTTTTTGTAATTTTCTTGCTATAGCTGGCCAGTTTTTGTAATAAAGTGAAATCTTAACATTCCTTGTCCTAAAGGGTCATCTAAGTCTAGCCCAGCATGCTTTCTCATCTGATCCTTGAGGCAGCTCATGAATTTAGTTGGTCCCTCATCCTTTCCTTGTTGGACATTAAAGGCTTTAGAGAGGTTTTGAGACCTTGGCAGTAATTCCCAGATTCCCCTTATTATTAAATCTCTTAAGTCCTTCATATTTTCTCCATGTCCTGGGGTGTTGTTATCCCATTGGGGATCTTGGTTAGGAAACTTAGTATCAGCCACTGGGACATTCTGTCCTGGAGGATGTTCATGTTCCCAGATAGCCATTGCCATTCTACAGATCATGGTGCTTTCCTTCCCAGAAAAGAGAATTCCCCAAATAAACATTAACTCAGCCCAAGTATATATCTGTGGTCCCAAAAATTATTCGACCTGTTCTGAGACCCTGAAGGGATCCTTGAGAAGGGGTCGCCACTCCTTTTTAAAGTTTCGGACCTCAGAGCTGGTAAGAGGGGCATTTACAAACCCAATTTCACACCCCTCTGAGGGGGAACCTCCCTGAGAGGAAAGAGGGACTATGGTTTTTCTCCTTGGGACTGAAGAAAAGGTAGATTCTCAATGTCCTAATGACATTGCTCTAACTCCTTTTGGAGTTATGGTAGGGACGGATTTTGGGTAAGGAGTGGGGGAGGGCAGGAAGTTTAAGGGGGTTGGAGTGGAAGGACTAGGAGAAGGAGGTGGGGAAGCAGAAGCCTGAGGGTCTGAGAGTTGAAGAGGGATGGAGGTGGAAAGGTTAGGAGGGGGAGGGGGAAAGCAGAAGCCTGAGGGTCTGGGAGTTGAAGGGGGTTGGAAGGGGAAGTGGGAAGCCAAAGTCTGTGGTGGCAGTGTGGGGGCTGGCTCTGGCACTAGAGCTAGAGGAACAGCAGGGTTATAAGTGGGTGGGGAAGGGCGGAGAGTAAATCCCAGTTAGAGGGGCTTTTGTTTTTTTGTTTTTTGTTTTTGTCTTTTTTCCTTTTCTTTAAGTGGAAACAGGACTACAGGACTCTGCCATCTCCGCCTATGTCCTCCATGGGAGCTTGAGGCATCTTTTGGTAGCTTGTGGGTCAGTATAAGCTCCTGACCTGGATTAGATTTAAAAATATAATCTGCCTTAAATAGTATGAAGTCACCTCAGAATTATGGATCAGGACTCCACTTTCGCCATGTGTCACCTGACACGTCTCATTCACACTTCACACAGCCCCAATATCCTGACCACCAAGACATGACTTGGTCACCCCCATGATGTTTCTTGTCTTGGTTTGTGCACAAAACTTTCATGGTCGCCACGGTTCCTGTCTTTAGAGCTCTTTTACCTGCATTGTCAAGAAATTCTGGAGTCCAAGTTCATTCGCAGATCTGGAAAGTTGTTGCTGTAGGCTGAACCTTGGGGGCTGCCACAACCAGGCAGCAAGACTTGGTTCCCCCAGGAAAGGCTGGGGTGGGGGGCCTTTCCCAGACAGAATGTAATATCCCGGATGATCCCTAAAATTGTTAGAATTAATAACCGTCCCGTGCTGAAAACAGACACACAAGAGACAGAAAATCTTAACAAGGTAATTTCTTTTGATCAAAAGGGTGCAAACACATATGTATTCACTCCAGCTTAGCAAACACACAAGCACAAGATGGCTGACTGTGGCTCCTTCTTATATCCCTGATGCAGTTGTACCTGCCCCTCACCTGGGATTTGTCCAGATCAAAGGTTCACAATCTCCCTCAGTTGGCTAAAAGGCTTAGGGGATGGTTAGGGCATACAGTTTGGCAGGCAATGGAGTGGTATAGAAATCTGGAAGAAGAAGCAAGGACCCTTTAAACATGCAAGTCACCTAAGATGGCAACCTGAGGAATTTTTAAGTAATCTAAGAGGGTAGAAAATACTTTGATGCAAAGGATCATTTTTCTTACATATATATGTTAATTTAGATTTTGCCTTTGCATAGAATTTAGAATCTTTGTCTAAGATAATAGGTGTGCAGCAGTAACAAAACTCAAAGCTTTTACAACTCTTAAAAGCTTACGAAGATAGTGCCAGTTCCCCCAAATAGACTTCTTTTCTATTGACCTAGTGTTGGTCACCTTGTATTAAACTTATATAACCTTAACTCTGTAAATATTTATATAGCATTTAAATGAAGTTTAGGCATATAGCCCACACATTTTTGGTGTGTTAAATGTACTAAAATCACAGAAAAGACAGATACTTATATAAACTGGCTTGAGTAGGACTCAGTTTCCTACAGAATCAAAAGCCTAATAAATTTCACAATTATCCTGATAAAATCTCTCCTATAAGTCAGTTTTTAGCAAATATTACTAAGAGCAGAATATCTTTAAGATAGAATTAAATGCTAGCTTTAAGTTAGTTTACTCAATTTTGATTTTAGGAAATGATTTAGATAACCTTTTAAATTACAGCCATATTAATTATTATAATTAATTAATTATAATATGTTTTGTTACCTGTTGAACTTTGAGGTTTTGGTCCTTTTTAAAAGTAACTTAACTTTTTAATTCCACTAATCTCTTTTTAAGATTAGATAGCCACAACCCAGAGGCCATCACAGGAAGTTCTAAAGGTAGCTAATACTCTAAAGCCTAATTTACTCTCTAGAATACAATAAAACAAAGACCCAAACCAGGAGCTAGACAGAGCATAGGTTTAGAATCTCAAATTCTCCATCAATTAGAGCAGGAACCAGATTACTCAGTGTTTCTCTTAACAAGACAATAACCCAAACTCAGAAAATCGCCCCAGGGGTCAAAAGAATCCAAAGCTAAGAGTTTCTTTTTCTTTTTTTTTTTTTTTTCATTTTTCTTTTATTATTCATATGTGCATACAAGGCTTGGTTCATTTCTTCCCCCTGCCCCCACCCCCTCCCTTACCACCCACTCCGCCCCCTCCCTCTCCCCCCCCTCAATACCCAGCAGAAACTATTTTGCCCTTATTTCTAATTTTGTTGTAGAGAGAGTATAAGCAATAATAGGAAGGAACAAGGGTTTTTGCTGGTTGAGATAAGGATAGCTATACAGGGCATTGACTCACATTGATTTCCTGTGTGTGGGTGTTACCTTCTAGGTTAATTCTTTTTGATCTAACCTTTTCTAAGAGTTTCTTAATAAATACTTCAACCTTAAAATCTTCCCCCATTGTTCTCACTTTAGAGACAATCTGCTTCCCAATAAACTTCTTGCCAGAGGCAAGAACCTGAGTAAACCTCCAAGGCTGTTTGGATGGGTGTAACCCTCACTCACTCTGTAGGACCTGCCCTGGCAGCCCATAGAGGAATTCAGGCTGAGAGGCTGGGGGAGATGGCCACCATGCCTGAGGCCTGCCATGGGGGAGAAATGAGGGAGAGGGAAGGAAGGAGGGAGAGGAAAGGATGTGGATGCATAGCAGCCACAGGAAAGAGGCAGCAGTTATCATGGCTGGTGCCTAAGGCCTCACAGGCAGTCCTGACCACCCTCTCCACCCGGGCCAGATGGCGAACTTGCTCCACTGGCTACCCCTGTATTTCCGCCCTTCTGGCTGCATGTCTACCAGGACACGGCCACAGAGGTGGCTTGTGGGTGTGCAGAGGCCCTGCACGCCTTTAGCAACCTGGGGCTGGACTAATGTAGCATATCCCAGCAGCATGCTGTGGGCAAGGCAATGATATGGAAGGGCACAGGGCCAGAGGACAGGGAGAGATGGGTTAGAAGAAAACATCAATAAACATAGCATTTTACCTTTTAACTCCTGGCTGGCTTCACCAAAAAATGTTAACAGCATTTCTGTGATCAGAAGATTTCCAAATTCTTTGTGTCCCACCAGGAAGAATGGCAGGACACATGGGTGTAAAGGTAGTTTATTAAATGTTAGGAAAGGAAAATACATAGAGGAACATAGCAGGCATAGGTGGAGTCTGCCAGCCAAGAGAGCATGCTTCTGCTCTTCAGGTGCTTTTAAAACCTGTGATTGTTAGGGTCCGAGAATCCTATTCCTCCGAGAGACAGAGAGTCACGTGTGAATGCAATCAACAAAGCAGAGTTTATTGAGCTGGCAAGCCAGGGTCAAGCTCCCGCACAGACACACAGGTCCGATTGGGCAGACAAGACCCCGAGCCTCTTTAGGGAAGATCTTATATAGGCCCCTACCGGCCGTTACAGCAAAAGCCCGCACAGTACATAGCCAATGAGTTTGTAACACCACATACATTTCCAGCCTATCCATTTAAGAGTACATTACTTCTTAGCCTATAGATTCAAGGGTCAGTATTCGCGCACACGGTTACATTTAGCAAGCAGGCAGGGCACATCTTGCACGTACTTCTAGTCGTCTTTCGCAATCTGCTCACATTCCTCACATTCCTCACATTCCACCTGCCCCCATCCTGTTTATCTTATCCTGCACAGGGCATCCTGTGCTGGCTTTACTGGTTTCTGCTATGGGGATCTGCTGGGGCAAAGGGCACATCCTTTCAGTGATAACCTATGGTAAGGGGAGAACCAAGTGATTAGAATTCAATGATCAATGAGTGGGGAGGGGGATGGGTGTTTCCTGGCCAGGTAAGGGCGGTTCCTGAGTCAAAGCATGGTTAATCTAAAATGTAATATTTTTCTATGAGTCCCGAACTTTCCGTAATTTTAGCCTACTTCAAAACTATGTATCAGCTTCTGAGCTTAAATTTAGTGACTTTTGACATGTTTAAAACCTTTGATTTGTCAAACGAACATGCATCAGAAACCTGTGGACAGTTTGTCAAAAAACCAGTGGGTGGACCCTGCTCCCATAGGTTCTGAGTGTTGGCCTGAGAATACCCGAGTTTAAGTTCTAACAAGTTTAGATTGGTTCTGAGAACCTCCTCTTGGCTACTAGTTTTCTACCACTCCTCTTCCTCATATTTCTTTAAGGAGTGTGGGTGAGCACAAAGCAAGCTTCTGGGACCAGAATCTTTGATCTTTCTCTCTCTTTCTCTTTCTCTCTCTCTCTCTCTCTCTCTCTCTCTCTCTCTCTCTCTCTCTCTCTCTCATTTTTCGTGGGACTGGAGTTTGAACTCAGGGCTGTGCATGTGCAGAGCAGATACTCTACTACATGAGTCGCACCTCCAGTCCATTTTTCTTTGGTTATTTTGGAGATTGTAGCTCATGAATAATTTGTCTGGGTTGCCCTCAAAGTTCAATTCTCCTGATCTCAGTATCCCAAGTAGCTAGGATTACAGGTGTGAGCCACTGGTGTCTGGCTTCGTTTTGTTTAGTAATGTATTCCAGACACCTGGAACATAGAGGAAAGATGAGAAAGTGTTATGGGAAATTAAGCCCTGATAAATACCTTGGTTCTTGCATTGAGCAAGGGAAGAATTCAGGCGAGAAATGAAAATGTAGTAAAAGTAATAGTAAAGTTTATTAGGAAAGGAATTTAGAATAACTGGATAAAGTAAGGGGGGGTGGATTTCCTGCTCTACACACAGAAAATAGGAGTAAAGATTCCACTATCTAGTTTCTTTTGTTAACACTTTCCTATACTTTAAAAAAAAAAATCTCTGGGAGGCAGAGATTGGGAGGATCATGGTTTGAGGCCAGCAGGGCAAAAATGTTTGCAAGATTCCATCTCATCCAATGGCTGGGTATGTGCCTATTATCCCCAGCTACACAGGCAAGCACAAATAAGAGCCTCATGATCCAGGCCATCCTGAACATAAAGACCCTATTTCAAAAATAATCAATGTTATTGGGATGGCAGAATGGCTCAAGTAGTAGAGTGCCTGCCTAGTAGGCACAAGGCCCTGGGTTCAAACACCAGTACTACCAAAAAATATCAAATGTTGATTCATCTGTTCATCTGTCTATCCATTCTTTCTCTTCTTGGGGATTGAACCCAAGGCCTTGAATGTGCTAAGCCCTTGCTCTACCATTGAGCTGAACCCATAAACTCTATCCATATTTTCTTTTTCTCTTTTTCCCTCTATCCTCCCCACCTCCACCCTTTTTGAGACAGGATTTTGCTGCTATGTAGCCCAGACAGTCCTCAAACTCATGATTGATCCTCCTGCCTCATCCTCCCAAGTGCTGGGGTTACAGAAGTGTACCACCTGGACAAATTTTAATAATATTGGTGCTTTTTTTGAGGTGCTGAGGGCCTTACACATGCTAGGCGAGCACTCTACCACTGAGCTACATCCCCAACTCCATCTTTTTAAAAGTAAATTTCAAAATAAGTTATAGACTTCAATACACTTCTCCCTAAATTTTTCAATATGCATGTCATTAACTAAAGATAGGTCTTTATGTACAGTTCTTTTTCTTCCTAAATAAAATTCACAGATAGTGAAATCTGGTTTAAGTGTAACATTTACATTTTCTGAGTTTTGCCAAATGCACAGATATGTGCACCCCAAACGGTAACAAGTACTTAGAAACTGTTTTGCTAAAATCCAAAACTCCTTATTTGGGCCCACAGATTAAAAGCATAAGAAAAGCTTGACATCTCTGTCTCTATTTTATATTTGTATTTGCTCTGAGCCATTCACCTTGCAGCCAGTTTGGGTTCCAGGAAGGACAGGACTGATGGATAATATCTTTACAAAGAAATACAGAGGAAACTGTGGAGAGCGGATTATGAGAAGCCTATGAGAACCCGACATAAGCAAAGTGAGATGCAGCTCACCTGCTTTTCCGAGATTGGCACAGCCCCAGAAGCAGAATAGCGGCATCTCCTAAGTTGTTTACGTTCAGAGAAGCAGGAACGCAGGTTTCTCCTGTTACAAAGTCACACCCCTCCCCAAGAACCTCTGCTCCACCCTGTTTGCCTTGGTTTATAAAATACCCCTGAAGGAGGAAGAGGGGCTTTTGCTTTTGGCTTTTAGCTTTGGGATGTGAGGCTTTTGCTTTTGGCTCTTACTTTTGCTTTTTGCTTTTGGGGCCTTTTGCTTTGGGGCTTTTTGGTGTGGGAAGCCTTTGGAAGGGAAAAGAAATGCTGGAAGAAAATTGCTAAAGAGGGTTTGATAGAAAGTCTTCACCGGGAACTTTAACATAGGCTTTAGAAAAGCTAAGCTAAAGGAAAGCCAAATAGAACATGGAACAGCGAATGTCTAAGGACCCAAGCTATGCATATGCAGTTTTTGGCTGTTGTTTCCAAGTCTGGGCACCAAGGCTTTAAGAAAGCTAAAGGGAGATTGTAGGCCCCAAATATGACCACGTGGAGAGGAGTGATCTGGCCAAGAGATTCTTTTTTGCCGGATGGGAGAGAGCCAAGAGAGAGAGAAGGGCAGGGGCTTAAATACCCTTCAGTGAGACTCGGCATGTTTTGGCTTGCAAATGGTGCAGAGAACTGGATTTAGACGGAGGTATGAAAAAGCTTGAATATATGGAATCTCTTCCCATCGTCCTGATCGCTCACAGTAGTTATATGTCCCATAAAATGTTGGGCTCTAAAGACCCGAAAAGGGGCCAATGACTTTGGTTGTCTAAAGGATAAATGGGCCAGATTTGAGTGCAAAAGCGGATCAAATTTTTAGTTTTATATTTGGGGTCAAACCCAAGGTGTCTAAATTATTGAGGAGGCATCTCAGTGGGGAGTCAGACGGCAAAGAGGAGGAGGCCCCCATGTTGGGACCTGGTCCCGAAAAGGGGTTGGGAGGATATTATGAATCGCAGGGTGTCCCCACGCGGCTCAAATGTCCGAGAACGGTACAAGGTGCACGAGAAGCAGTCGTCACTGCATTCTAGTGCTTGTAGGGACAAAAGGCCGAGGGGACTGTGGGTCACCGGCACTGGGATTTTCAGAGGGCAGTCTCTGAGACTGAAATGACAGAAATAGACCCAAGCCGAGGCTGATTGGGAAATAGGTCTTTCCTCTACCGTCTGAGCCCGAGATGATCGGAAAGGGGGAACGCTGAAGCCCTAGAGACACCAAAGAGAGAGACCACAAAGGTAGCCCAGTAAGGGTATGTGGACTCACCAAAAGGATGTCCGGTGTTGGATGTGAGTGAGGGCAATCGGGAGGATGAGTCCTGGCCAGTCACATCCTCAGGGTGGTTGTGGGGTGAGTCGGAATCAGGGTCCCACCAGGATTAGTGGGGAGACCCGATCCAAGTCATGGCACCAAATGTAGGCCCCAAATATGACCATGCGGAGAGGAGTGATCTGGCCAGGAGATTCTTTATTGCCAGGTGGGAGAGGGAGAGAGCCAAGAGAGTGAGAGAGAGAAGGGCAGGGTCTTAAATACCCCTCAGTGAGACTCAGCATGATCTGATTGGTTAGGATCTTATGGTTCATGCTGATTGGAGGTTGGGGTGGAAGGAGGATTCAAGCTAGACTTGAGGCAGGACTGTGACCCTGGGAAACAAGCTTAAGTGTGCACTAAGAACTGAAACCTATCAGCGCCATTATTGCCAACAGAGATGGGACAGTGCAAGCCTGGGGGCCAAGACTTTAAGAGAGATTAACAGCTAAGAGAAAACATGAGACAGAGTGAGTCTAAGGAAAGAGGCTTTAAGCAAGGTTTTAAAGAATTGTAAAGGAGTAAGGCCTTAAAGAATAAAGATAGAGAAAAGAAGCCATGAGGGTTGTGCACTTTCACCTGAGTGCCCAACACACCTGATCCTACTTTCTGTCTGTCTTTCCTGTGTCTTTTCTGAATCTCCAGTTGCCCCCAGTTAGGTTCAGTAATAACCAGGAGTGAGAGAAAACCTACTCCAATAAAGGAGGGAGAAAGAAAAAGCTCCCTCCAGGAAACTGCCCCCAAGGAAAGGACAGAGCCTCTGCAGGACAGACCACCTACCAGGCAACAAGGACTTACTTATCCTGACCAGATTGCTCCCCTCAAGTGATGAGAGCAGTAGTAATTTCTCTGGGCCCTTTTCAAAACCAGGTGTGATGATCAACCAGACCACACCTTGACCAGGACTGTAAACCTATGAATACTTCTCATCCCCTGTACTAATTCTTTATTTAAACCTAAAACGCATATCTTTACCCAGAGGATGGGCTGAAAAGCTTACTTTGCCTCTTCCTGAGGCTTGCTGTGTCATGTAATAAACTTCTTCTTTCTGCCCTTCATTCCTACTCTTTATTTGGTGTATTGGGGCAAGTGACCCGACAAAGAATTCCTGGAGTTTGGGCCTGGTGTCTAGAACTTTGGTTTCAAAAACTTTAACAAGGTACAGGACATCACCATCACTATAAAACATCTCTTCATGCGTCTTTCCAGTCAGTTCCTACTCCTTTGGCCCATCACCAAGTCAACCAAAGTTTTGATTTAAAAAAAAGTAGATTAATTTTGCCTTTTCTAGAATTTTATCTAGATGGAGTTATGCAGTATACTTTTGTAAAAGACACCTTTCACACAGCATATTAGTAAGGTTCACTCATGTTATAGTCACTAGTAATTGTCCCTTTTTAATTGCTAAATAGTATTTCTACAAATACAGATTTTTTTTCTCTTTTTTGGGTGGGCCTGGGGTTTGAACTCAGGCTTTGCACTTCCAAATTTTCGTTGTTATGAATGATGTTGCTATAAACATTCTTGAAGTCTTTTTGTACATATATTTTCATTTTTCTTGTATAAAAAGTTAAAAGTGGAATTGTTAGGTCATAAGGGTAGGTATATTTTTAGATTTGTAAGAAACCACTAGGCTTTTCATAGTGGTTGTATCTTTTACACACTCACCAGCAGGGTAAGAGCTTAGCTCCTCTACATCCTCACCAGCACTTGATGTCTGTCATTCTGCTAGTAGGTGATGTTGTAACTGGAGTTCTAGGTCAGAGGCCCAACTCCAGGGGTTGCACATATCAGGTCCAGCCACTCACCCTAATACATCAAGTAAAGAGACGAGTAGTGGTGAAGGGTAGAGAAGGGAAATTATTACTTGGCATAGGCATTGCCTTATGAAGAGGTAGAGTAGCATTTTAGTCCATCTTTGGGGTACAGACATGAGTGATAAATTTAAATAGAAGAAGTACTAGGGTAGGGAGAGAAAGATATGCAAAAGTAGGCAGTCCTGGCCAAGGCGTGGCCTAGCTGATTGTTATCTCAGTTGTGGTTCTGGAGAAGTTATTATCGCTGCCATCACTTGAGAGGGGCAGTCTGGTTCCCATGAGATTACTCCTGCTATGATGATGAGGCTGCACCCTCACTTGGCTGCACTGTAGTCTGTGCTTTGAGACTCTGCTGACCCTTTCCTTAGGAGTAGTATCATTCCTTTGTCATAAAGATGTTATTGGTGAGTCCTGTTCTTGGAACCCAACACAGCTTCAAGGTGACTCCTCAGAGCAAAGACAGATATAAAATGGAGGCAGGGATGCCCTGCTTTTTATGTTGCTTCTAATTAACTTGTAGGCCCAAGTAAGGCATCAGTGCTTTTTAGCAAGAGCAGTTTCTAAGAACCTGTTACAGTATCTCATTGTATTTAATTTTTTGGTGGGCTTGGGTTTGAACTCGGGTTTTGTGCTTGCAAAGGTGGCATTCTACTGCTTGAGCCACACCTCCAGCCCTGTATTTATTTTAAATCACCAGAAATACTTTCTAGTTTTGGGTTAAATGTTTACTTATTTACTACACGTATAAATGCAGAGTGTGTTGCATGTCTTTTGTTACTGGAAAACCGGTCCCCTATTCTCAATGCCAATTCACAAATAATGAAAGCAGGGTTTTTGAGGAAAAGGAAGTAAGGTTTATTATTCATCAGAGGAAGACAGGGAGAGTCACACTCTCAAAGATTTGTTGTCCCACTTCTGAGAGAAAATGTTTGCTTCTTAAGGAAGCTCCGTTTACGGGACAAAATACAAGTCCCAGAATAGTTACTACCCTTAGTTTTCCAGGTGCTCTGGTGCCAGATCTCCAAAACTATGTCTTGGCTGACAGGTTTACCTCTCTGGTGGTCAGAGAGAGATAATTGGTAGAAGACTGCCTGTATATAATTGAAGAATAAAGGGAGTTAACCTTGGGTCATCCAGTATGTAGACAGAGGGGAAAAAAATGTCAGTTTGATTAACTGGCCATCGCACATGCAGGCTACATTGTATACATGTACATGGCTTACAAAATTTTTCCCTTTTGTAGTCCTGGTTACATTTTCCCTCTGTCAATTTGTTCCTTCCATTTCTATGGAAAAGAGGTGTCACAATCATCTGTTTCCTTACCTTCAGTTAATTCGTAGGCCCAAGGAAGGAGTCAGTGCTCCTCAGCAAAAGCAGCTTTTAAGCACTGTTACAGTTTGACTTCTCAGAAGTTTTTCTTGTATCTGGGTAAGATAGTGATGGTGGAATCTGGTATTAAGTCTTTTAATTCTTGTGTGTGTGTGTGTGTGTGTGTGTGTGTGTGTGTGTGTGTGTGTGATGGCATTTGAACTTAGGGCTTCCCACTTGCAAAGCAGGAGCTCTACTGCTTGAGCCACACCTACAGTCCATTTTGCCATGGTTATTTTGGAGATGAACTATTTGCCCAGGCTGGCCTTGAACCACAACCCTCCTGATCTCAGCCTCCCAAGTAGCTAGGATTACAAGTGTCAGCCATTGGCACCCTGCTTAAGCTTTTTAATTCTTAGTAATTTCCTCCAACTTTTATTATAAAACTTTAAATTTACCAAAAAAAAAAAAAAAATTAACAGCATCTGTTTGCCCTTCACATAATCCTTCCATATAAACTGTTAAAGGGTTTTGTTTTTCAGTGGATTGAAAGATCTTCAATAGAACTGTCCTGTCTCTATTCTTCTCTCCAGGGGCATTGGGACAGAGTGACCCAATGTAGTGTGGACATGTCACTCCCCTTCCCCCAGCCCTGCTAGTATCAAGTAGAGGATAGAACTTCAGCCCAGATGCCTTTCCTGTCCCTTGGGAAGATTTCTGAGTTGCTATCTCCAGGGAACAACAGTGTTCTCTTGTGACAGAAGCTTAAAGGATGGGGCTTCCATGGTCCTGGGCTCAGAGTGGGATCTGGCTTCTGATCCAGATCTCTGTTGCCTCAAAGTCTGAAGCAGAAGCCAGTGAGATAGCAGCTTTGCTGATGTGGCTGTGGGACACGGATTCTACCCCTAAAGTCTTTCTGGGCAGCTCAGGGAGCCCGCCTCTGCTTAAGTCTCTCCCCATGGGAGATTGTTTTTGTTTTTATTTTGTTGTTGTTGTTGTTTTTGAAATAGGCTCTTGCTATGTATGCTGGCCTTGAACTCAAGATCCTCCTGTCTCAGCCTCCCAAGTGCTGGGATTGTAGGTGTGTGCCACCATATCTAGCTAAAGTTACATTTTAAAAGGGAATAAACTCATGGCTCATATAGACATAAAATGAACTATGTCAAAGATTTTACTTAACTCTAAATAGCAAAAGAACTAGTAAGATATTACAACTAGTTCAAGAACTTAAAGTCCCACCCACATATAGTCAGATAAGGAATGATGAAATGAATTTACAAATGGATGAAAAACTATAGATCCACCCCCAGGCTGTTCAATACTCAAGAGCCAGTATTCAGAGAGGAAAGTTAGTGGGAAGAATCAGGTTTCTTCAAGGGCTGACATCTAAAGATGGAGAGGCTGTCATCCTCAAAGCTCTATCTTTGGGAACTCAGAGGCACAAAGTGCTCTTACAGGGAACGGAGGTGCAAGGAGACAGTGGGCAGGAGGGATGTGCACTAAGAGGGGGTCTTTGTCATCCAGCGTATGTGTATCCTTTTCCCTCTTTTTTTGGGAGGGGTGTTGGAGAGGGAGTGGTACTGGGGTTTAACTCCGGGTTTTGTATTTTCTAGGCAGGCACTCTGCCATTTAAGCTGACCTTCAGCTGTCCTTTTCCATCTGAGCAGAACATTGCAGTTGACCTCAGCCTCTTGGGGCTAGTTCCTGTATTTTCTTTAAATAGACATGTTACTTTTCTGCAGGTTTTTGTTAGTTGATCTTCAGAACTAAAGACTAAGGAGGGGTAGTACACATTCTAATCTTATCTGCAGGCCACCAGTTGTTCTGGGTTCTATAAACCTAAAGAAAGACTATTTAGTAGTGAACATCTTAATCATTTAGGTCAACTTCTCTTTTGAACTGGGAATGCCAGGGAAAAGGAAGGGAATATAATCCTTGCAAAAAGCATAAAGAGGGGAGGTAACCTTGAGCAGGCTAAGTTCTCCAAGGGCTACCTTGGGCAAAGAAAAGGGGAGCCAAAAACTCTACCAAAAACAGCTCCCAAAGGAGCAGTCACTGATACTGTTAGAAAGCCTACAGTCATGATCAAGTATATTTCACCAGAATGACTTGCCTGTCCATGAATTGGGAGCTTTTTGAGTTACTGTCAGTTTTCTACAAGTGAACATTTCCATCTGCGGAGTTGTAGAAGAACCTAGTAAAGGACACGGGTATTTTAACCCAATGGGTGATCTAGCCAAGACACACAGTTTTCCTTTGATATGTGTGTTTATATGTCTGTATGCATACATATATGAATGTATATATCTATATTTTTTCCTGAATATTTGAGAGTCAGATCAAGACATTATCTCCTAAGAATGACCTTCTTCTAAGGACATACCTAAGAAAATAAAAATAACTCTATAAAACCATCTAATATCCAGTTCATTTTAAAACTTCCTCAATCATCCCAAGAGTGTTTTTATACCTTCTTACATATATGTATTTGAAACAGATCCAATCAAAGTTCCTTCATTTAAGGCTATTTTTAAATTTCAAAGAGCTAATCTCTTGGGACTAAATCTTCAGTGACTGATCCTGGTGGCCTTTCTTGTAACATTTACAAATAGCAGTGTTTCTGAGGCAGATCAGATGCTTTAAGTTGTCATTCTTCTCTCAGGAGAATCATATCACTTTGATTAACAGGGTTATGAACTACGTGTCCTGTGCGCAGGGAAAATGAACCTATGGGCTCTTTGCTATTTGTGCAAAAGAAAATTATCCATTGCCATGGGGCTGTTCAACAGCCTTTCCATTGTACAGGCTGGTAACTGGCTGCCTATGGGGTTCTTCTGCAGAAAGGAGAGATAAATAGAATAGTCAATTCCCTTGGGATGGAAAGAAGGCAGGCAATCCAAGATAGTGAGAGGCCAGAGAGGGTGGGCATGCTTGAGTATCCATGTTTTGTTTTTTTACAACCCTGTATTGAAATTGATTTTTTTTTTCTGAATTCAGATTTGAGAGCCATAGAATATTCACAATTCTTCATGACTTAGGTATTATTATTATTGTTATTATTTTGCTGGATCTCAGATATTTTTTAATACTTAGCTTTAGTTCCCCATATTTCTTTCTTTTTGCTAATTTATTTTTGTGGTGCTGGAGGTTGAACCCAAGGCCTCATGAATGCTAGGCAAAGCATTTCACCCACTGAGTTACATCCCTAGCCCAGTTCCCTCTAATTAAAGATTTTAATAATTTTTTAATGTTTATTTAATTTTTATTAGTATTATTGTATTGGGAGTACATCATGACATTTACTAAAGTTCTTACAATATATCGTAGTTGATGATAACCTGAAGGAGTGGTTAGAACATGAACTTACATAATATAGGCTGAGCAAGGCAAAAGTGGTATGGGACTTCTGGATGGGGTGGCAAGCTATAGGAAGAAACCAGAGAAAGTATGATAAATAAGTTACTTAGTGCGGTTTGGCAAGCATGTTGGTGGTTCTCCATTGATGAATTGGCCTCTTCCTGCTATGAGGAAGGAAACACTTTTTTTTTTTTTTTAACAAAGTAAATGTAAATTTCCTTTATAAAAGAAAAACTTGTGCTCTGTATGTAGACTTTTTCCTACATTTGCTGGTTCTCAGTGGCTGTTAGCTCAAAATCTGTTTGCCAAAAGAACAAATTTTGGGATGGCCCAGCTAGGATTACAGGCATTTGCCACTGTTCCCATCACAAAATCCAAAACTTTTTGAGCAATATGCAGTGCTAAAATTTCTAAAAGCCATTGATTCAAATACTTTAAATGAGTGAACTGAATGGTATGTGAATTATATCTCATTGAAGCTGTTAAAGAACATTACAAGTTCGTGGGCCAGGTGTGGTGGCTCACACCTATAATCCTAGCTACTCAGAAAATGGGATAAGTTGATTATGATCTAAGGCCAGCCTGGGCAAAAGCATGAGACCCTATCCAAAAAACAAACTAAAGCAAAATTGACTGGGGGCGTGGCTCAAGTGGTAGACCATTTGCCTAGCGAATATGAGTCCCTGAGTTCATACTCCAGTACTACTCCCCCTCAAAAAAAATCCAAACAGAAAAACAAATTCTTAAGGAAATTTTTATGAACATCTGACATGCAAAAGTTATTTATTAGAATTCATAATTTGAATTTTCAGTATGAATCAAATTACTAACTACATTGGCATATCAGTGCTTCATTCCAAAGAGTGAGTAGAAAATCCAAAGAGAAATGACACTATGTTGAGAGTATTTTTAGCATTTTCCACTGTGCATTCTGACATATTTCCATGTTTCTGTAGGTGACTTAGTTTAGAGGTAAACCTCCATTTTCCTTATACTTGGCTGCCTCTGTTGCCCTAGTGGGAGCTGAAGATGGGACTTCTCGTTAAGGAGTTCTTGACTGGAAGGTTTTCTCCCCAGATGTCTGAGGGTCAGATGCTAAGGAGATGATGGACTTATTCATTAGCCTTTGAATATTAAATCATTTGGATTTGAGTAGGCTTGGATATGGTAGTGGAAGTGAGTTTTCCTCTTAGTTGGTTTTCTTTCATTCAGAACTTGTCAAGTCAGATATAACAATATGTTATAGACAAATCTTTATTTAGTGTTCTTGTTGACAGATGCTTCATGTATAATTTCCTATCCTATTCAGTTTATAGCTAAGGAAGGCATGATGGAGAAATACCATCTGGTTTCCATTTAGGCTAGTGCTTTATGTTAGTCCTGTATGAGTATCTGGAATGGAAAAAGACTTACAGGAATCTGGGACAACTTTCTATTCTTCCTAAGTCATGTTCTCATGATGTCTTCAGTCTGTTTCTTGAAATATTACCTTTTTTGTGTGTGTGTGTGTGACTAGGGTTTAAAACCAGTCACACTTACAAATCAGGCACTCTACTGCTTGAGCCACAGTTCTAGTCTATTTTGCTATGGTTATTTTGGAGATGGGGGCTCTTGAATTACTTGCCCAGGCTGGCCTAGAACTGCAATCCTCCCAATCTCAGATCTCAGCCATACAAGAAGATAGGATTATAGGCATGTACTATTCGCCAGCACCTAGTTGACTTTTTTTGGTGAGGGGACAGAGGTGGCGGTACTGAGGTTTGAACTCAGAGCTTCACACTTGTTAGGCAGGCACTTGAGCCACTCCACTGTTCCTGCCCTTTTTTTTTTTTTTGGCAAAACTGGGATTTGAACTCAGGGCCTCCACCCTGAACCACTGTACCAGCACTTTCTTATGTGGGTTTTTATTCAGATAGGGTCCGCAAACTGTTTGCCTAGGTTGGCTTCAAACTATGATCCTCCTGATCTCAGCCTCCTAAGTAGCTAGGATTATAGGCATGGACCACCAGGGCCCAGCTATGTTGGGCATTTTTAAGATAGGGACTTGCTTTTTACCTGGGCTGGCCTCAAATTGAACTATGATCCTTCTGATTGCTGCCTCCAAGTGTGGGCCACATTTTTTTGCCAAGCATATTATTTTTCTGCAAGCTAAACTTCACAGCAGAGTGTTTTGCAAGCATGGAGCTCTGAGTTCAAACCCCAGTCCTACCAAAAAAAAAAATTTAGAATGCTGGGTAAAGGGAGGGGAAGCCAAAGGATAATTTGTAAAGAGGTGGTCACTGTTACAGTTTGGATATCCTAGATTAGGTTACTGTAAAAGTTGATAGCAACATGAAATAGGTGTCTCTCTCTCTCTGTCTCTCTCTTTCTCTGTCTTGCTCTTATCTCTCTCCTCTTGTCCTAAGCCTTTGAATCCAGTCGTCTTTTTTTTTTTTTTTTTTTTGGTATACTGGTGTTTGAACTTAGGGCCTATACTTAGCAACTCTACCACTTGAGTCACTCCACCGGCCCTGAATCCAGTCTTAAGTACTATGCAGTACAAAACCATACTGAACAACTGTGTAGCCAATAGGCATTTGTGGTAATAGGACAAAAACGTTTATAGCAGTCTCACTTATATTTGTTTCTTTTTCATATCATCCGTCTGTACCAGGCCAAAGTAGAAGAAAAGATCCAGGAAGTCTTCAGTTCATATAAGTTCAACCACCTTGTACCAAGGTAAGTTGTAGTAGATTGAGGGGCCTCAGAGTGCACCATCTCATGGAGGCCTGCCATCTTTCCTCTGTGTGCATCTGCTCCCACACTGGCATTTCATGACCTGAGGCAACCTATGCATGCTCATGACTCCAACCTCTCTCTGCATTGTAATACTGTGTAAAGAGATGCTCCACTTGGCCTGAGCCACCATGTGTTAGGTGGGAAACACTTGAGGCCTGGCCTCTGAGGTCTGAAGATGGGGAGAGGAATTGAGGTTTTTGATAAGTTTGTGGCCTGCTGGTTTGGTGTTCAGAGAACTCTCAAGTTTCTCAAACTTGAGAAACAGATACAGTGTCCAGGATATGGCAGAGGATAGATTCCTTTGATGTAAATCATTATTGCTAATATTAATATTTAGTATTGAGGATGGCATTCAGGGCCTTGCATATGTTAGGCAAGTGCTGTTCCACTGAGCAATATCCCCAGCCCTAAATTATTTGACTAGGAAGCTGTGAGAAGTTTGAGCTGCTCCCACCATGGTCCTTATTAGGAACTGTGCAGCAGATCCCAGGGATGAATTTGCAAATGAGAAATACAATAGTTTTTGTTGTTTTTAGGACTTAGCAAGTTGAAGTCTTCTAAACCTTGTAGGGTCAGAAATTCCAAAAAAAGGAATTAGAAGAATTCCTTTTTCAACCTTTATTTTCTCTTTTTTTTCTAGTGCTTTATAATTCATCACATTAGATTCCATAAATTTATTTCATCTCTTTATCAGTATTTCTCTTTAAGTCACAAACTTATGACTTAAAGAATCATCCTGTGTAATATTTCCAGTCATCAGAATTGATCAGTAGCCCAAAACTGTGTGCGGTCATCATCTTAAAAGTAGAATACTTCTTTTTGGCAGTCTCCAGATAAAGTGTGGTGATTCACTCTCATTAGGATGCTTCAGGATCTGGAGTCCAGCCTCACCTCCTTTGTCGTATCTCCCGACTTCTTGAGACCAAACTCTCTGGGGACTTCTTACTGGAACATTACACATGGCTCCAGCCTTGTTACCTTTGTGTCTTTTTTGTTACCTTCTATTTTGCCATCCTTTCCTTAAGGGTTTTTGGGTTTTTTTTTTTTTTTTTTGATTACCACTGCAGAAAACAGTTGGAAAAGGCAGGTGCTCATAGGAAGACAGGTGGGAAGGTTAACTTCATCTTCCTTCCCTAGGAAAGGCAAGGAGGAAAATATTGGCCAACTACAAATCTTTCCCCAGTTTGCTAGACTAAATGTACATTATCATAAAGCTCAGACCTCAGTTAAATAAAATACACCTCTTGTCACAAGTCACAGCTGGAGATTAGCAAATGACACCATTTGTGTCAACAGTGTGGAAGAACAAGCTTTCTTCGATGTATTGGCGTCCACGGTACTTCTGTTGCCCCCACACACAAGCCTGGACCCACTTAGCTTCCCCAGAAGAGGACCTGGTGTGATGATAAGGGGTGTGATTTATTTATGGGGGCTTTGCTTTTAGCAGTTAACACCCACAGATGACTCACCTGATGGGCTCTTGAGTCAGTGCTTTCTGCCTGGGGCTCTGTGGACACATGGCCTCTGTGCTCCCACACAAAGGACCTATTATTATTGACATTCCTTTTCTAGTCACCATAGAGCCCTTGCACTCCCTCATTGTTATTGAGAGATGAGAGAGATGGAGAGGCTACAGTCTAGAAGTTGTTGTTTAGGGAGTGGGGATAGAGGACAATAAAAGAGAAAGCTCCTGATTCGTATGTTATGGGTCATCTATGGGTGGAGTGCAAAATTGTTCCTCTTGGGCTTGGATCCTTGTGAAAATATAATGTATCAGGGTGCTGGGTTTGTTTCAGGAATATGACACTTTATCATTGTTGCCTATGAAAACAAGTGTTTTAAAAGATGCTAATTAGCAAGCTAATTAATACTAGAGCTATTACACATTTTGGCTGAATAGGTGAATACATAAATCAGCATATTAATACGAGACTGAAACTACACATCACCATCGTAGAATGATCTTCTAGGATATAAGAATAAATCTGGGAGCTGGGATAGAGCTCAGTGGTAGAGCTCTTGCTTTACATGCATGAGGCCCAGTGTTTGGTCCCCAGCACTGAAAAAAAAAAATCTGAAAATTTATCAGAATTTTAAATTGTTATCACAATTTTAGTACCTCATATTTTATTAGTCAAAATTTAAAAGTTTTTCCCCAAAATGTAAAAGTCTGACAGTCTAATGCAGGAGCAGAACTTCTCTGTTAGGTAAGCACATATTCAGATTTTAGCAATAAATCTCCATGACTTGACTTGTTTGTGTTTCTGAAGTCATGATGCTGATCAGGTGTGACAGAATCACATACACTGCCAGGAAACTGACCACATACAGAACTAGGATGAGCCTTCCAGAACCAAAGCCCAATTGCAGATTTGGCTGAAATTCCAGGCTGGAGGTGACTGTTCATGCATTCTGTAATTAATCCCCTTCCTGGATCCCAGAAATGATTTCATGATTCTCCTCTCTTTATGGCTATGAAAATAAAATGTACATCTTTTTCTGTAGTGAGGTAGTCAGTCACAAGGATTTTTCTTTTCTTTTTTTTTTTCTGCACTGGGGACCAAACTTTAGTTCTTGTATCTCAGCTCTGCCACTGAGATATACTCCTAGCCCTCAAGAAACTTTTTGACCACAGTTTTAATAGTTTTGTTTGTCAGTATCCCGTTTTTCTATGAAAGTTAATTTTTCCCTCCTCATGGGTATTGTTGTTCCACACCCTTATGATTTTACCCTTTTTTATTTATGTCATTAGCGTTGATAATAAACTTGAAATATATACACACAAACGCACACAAGCACATAAAATTTTTTTTCTTTTATTATTCATATGTGCATACAAGGCTTGGGTCATTTCTCCCCCCTGCCCCCACCCCCTCCCTTACCACCCACTCCGCCCCCCCCCCCCAATACCCAGCAGAAACTATTTTTCCCTTATCTCTAATTTTGTTGTAGAGAGAGTATAAGCAATAATAGGAAGGAACAAGGGTTTTTGCTGGTTGAGATAAGGATAGCTATACAGGGCATTGACTCACATTGATTTCCTGTGCGTGGGTGTTACCTTCTAGGTTAATTCTTTTTGATCTCACCTTTTCTCTAGTTCCTGGTCCCCTTTTCCTATTGGCCTCAGTTGCTTTAAGGTATCTGCTTTAGTTTCTCTGCGTTAAGGGCAACAAATGCTAGCTAGTTTTTTAGGTGTCTTACCTATCCTCACCCCTTCCTTGTGTGCTCTCGCTTTTATCATGAAGCACATAAAATTTTTGTGTGTGTGGTACCGAAGATCAAATCCAGGGCCTCATGCATGCTAGGCCACTAAACCACTGAGCTACATCCCTAGCACAAATTGCATTTTTATTTTTTTGTCAGTATTGAATTTGAACTCAGGGCCTCGTACTTGCTAAGCAGGTTCTCTACCACTTGAGCAACTCTGCCAGCCCTTTTCTGTATTGGGTATTTTCAAGATTAGAGTCTCAAGAACTATTTGCTTGGCATAGCCAAAATTAAAATTGTTTTCTCTAGGACGAAAATGGCCCAGTACTCCTCAGAAGTGAGAAATACTGGCAATGGTCTGAGCTGAGAAAGCCCTACAGGTTTAGTGTTACGATGACTCTGAAGCCGTGTGCTGCAAGTTAGAGCGCTCAAAAGCGCTTCTCTCCCAGGCACCCGCTGGGTGTCCTCTTCTGCCACCCCATATGTAAAGCAGCTTAGAATTCCCCAAATTGTGAGGAGTCAGGAGGTGTATTCCTTCTTACTGTTCTTCCCAAGGTCCTGACAAGTAAGTTCACCTTCCCGCCAGTGATTTGTGTGCTGGATGCTTACGTTCTCACTAGAGAAGCCCTGGCCTTTAGTGGGTTTAGGAAAGTCTCAGAAATAGGCTTTGTCCTCTCACCTGTCACAGCCAACTGCATGCTGCCCAGGGGTACCCCAGGTTTGGGAAGGGAAGCGTGTTTGCTCATATTCCATTCTGCTGTGTTCTGAAGTCTTGCCTCTTTCACTCACTCTGCAACAGTATCCAGGAGGTTCCCAAAGGGCTAAGTACTCTTCCTGTTTGGGAAGCAAGTACGAGCAAGGCTGGGCTTGGTCCTACCCCTGCTGGGTTCTCAGTCTCATTGTGAGGGGTGGAGGGGTAGACCTTAAGCAGATGAACACAAATACACATTACCAACGGGATGCTCCAAGAGCGTCATGGGGAGGATCTAACTTAGATTGGGACAATAGTCAGGGACGGTCTTTCAGAGAAAGTGACATTTAAGCTGAGATCCATAAGGTGGGTAGGGCTGGCTCATTTAGGGAGTGGTGGGAATGTTCCAGAGGGAACAGCACATGTGAAAGCCTGAGACTGAATCAAGCAGAGTTCAAAGCAGGCTGTGTGAGCGTGCTTCAGTGAAGACAAGGGATGAGGTTGAAGAAAGAGGCTGGAGAATGTCAGGAGTTCATTCTCAGAAAAAAATACTATTTACATCACCACCCAGCACATATGTTTGTAAGTTCCTTCCAATAGCCTTCAGGGATTTACCTGTTTGATCTGTGGTGCAGTCAGTCACACAGGGCCTCCTCATCCACTTGAGCTCTGACTCCTTGCATCCCCCACTGCACAGAGCCTGTCTTGTTCTGCTGCACCTACTAGGGTTTGGGGCTGAATTGCTCAGGGAAAAAACAGTAAGAGCTTTAGCTTTACTGTAACATCCTACACAGAAAAGATTTTTGGATTGTGGTGAGCTGAGAATAAAGGAATGGTAAGGGTATTTGGTCAGCTTGCCATGACCACAGACTGGGTATTTGGAAACCCAGAAACTTATTTTCTCACAGTTCTGGTGACTGGAAATCCAAGATCAAGATGCCAGCAGGATTGGTTTCTCCTGAGGCCTGTATCCAGGAATTACAGATGGCCACTTTCTTGCTGTGTCCTCACATGGCCCTTTTCTCTGTGCTTTTGCCTTCCTTTTCTTGTAAGGACACCATTCCTTTTGGATTAGAGTAGCACTGTTATCTTATTTAACCTTAAATACCTCTTTAAGGACCCTGTTTCCAAACATAGCCACATTGGGGGTTAGGTCAACACTGGGGAAACACAGTTGGTCAACATTGGGGGATACAGTTTGGCCCATAAGGATAAGGCTCTTAATATAGTTTTCAACTGACCAAAAGAAGCTGGTTATGTCTTTTTAGTTTAAAAGAATAAACCTTAGTATATATGTGTATTTATGATTAAATGTATGAGAGTGAAAGAGAAGTGACTATGATCACTGTAAGGAATTTCTGTACCCCTGATTGTGTTGAAGTTCTTTTCAGATGAATCCAGTTAAAGAAACTCAGCAGTCACTCCCCAGCAGGACCTGGCTGTGGCCTGGCTGTCTGTGGGTAAGGTTCAAGGTCAGAGGCGATCTATTAAAGGGCTCATCTTTGGACTGACTCAGATTCTATCTTTAGGAACCAACTCAGGGCAGAAGCAAAGGTGACCAAGGTTTCCACCAATTGAGTGTCTTGAGCAGTGGTGCTTCTTGTCACTTTAGTGAACTGGAGTCTCTTACTCTCTGGAGGCTCTTTGATTTCCTAATGATTAAAAAGCCCCTTGTAAGAAAAGCACTAAGAAGACAAGGAGTGTAGTTGAATTTTGACTTCTCCTTTGAGGATTATCATTCCTTTAATTTTAAATTGAAGGGACATAGATGCAGGGAGAATAATCTCTTGTGATCAGTCAGAAACTGACCAAATTCCTAGTCCCTTTCTCTAGCATTTCACTTAGGATCCCAGAATTTTCATTATAAGGAATTTGGTCTATCTTGCCTGACATATCTAAATAAGGTGGTTAATGTTCTCTTTTGGTATTTTCTCCCATCTGTTCCCTAGGCCTTAGCATCTGAAGGTATTTGGTATATTCAAATTCTTTTTTTGTTATTATAAATTTTTTATTAGGATATATTCATTATATGGGGGGGATTCATAGTGACAATTCTGTGTTTATATTGTACATTGGTTAGATCACCCCCATTCTCTCTCCCTCTCAATCTCCTTCCGGCCCCACTTAATACAATTGCAAGAGATTTCTTTGTTCTATTTCATATAAGTATATGAAGTCCATCAACCATATTCCTCATCTTAATCTCCTTTATTCAGCCTCCACTAGTACCTCCCATATTCAGATTCTTTTGACTGTTTTTCAGGTAGAGAATTGACCTATAGTAAACTTTACTATGAATCCATCCATTAAGAGAAGTCAGGAGTTCCAGTTGATTGTCAGCCTCCCACAATGCTTGCCTGCCCTCATTAAGGTTGCTCAGGCCTTCCTGGTACTTCTGGTCCATCAGACCCATCTTGGTCTTGGTTTCTACCCTGCTCAGCCTGAGCCAGCACATGTGATGAGCTATTTCAGAAATTGATTTACTTCTTTCCATTCCCTCCTTCCTCGGCCTACCTGCTCTTCCCACATTGCCAGTCCTTCCCATAGCACTCTACATTTTGCTTCCGCTACAGTCCCAGCAAGATTATCAAGGAAGTCAGGCGTGGTGGCGAATGACTGTAATCCCAGCATTTGTGAGACTGAGGGAGAAGCAGGAGGAACTTGAGTCTGAAGCTAGCCTGGCCTCAGAGTGAGACCCTGTCTCAAAAAACCCAAAGCAAAGCAAAACAAAACAAAAGATACCAAGGGGGAAAAAAATCAATCACCTAACAGTACTTGCTGACCAATATTTTATGCTGCTTATCTTCTGGTAAGCCTCACTAACTGCCTTATAATTTGTCTCATGTAGATTCTGTAAGAGATTCACCACCAAGACTAACCCACAGCTCTCCCGTAAACTTGGCTTCTTATTCCTGAGAAATTGGAGGCTATCCCACACGAGTTTCCTCTGTCTCCTCTTTCCCGCTTCAAAGTCCTGGATTTGGTTGGCTTCATACTCCTGCCCATTATTTCTGTCTCTAAGGATGTGGAACCCTTCCTTATTGCCAGAGTCACATTTACTGCTGCCTAAAATACTGGAGTAACTCTCTTAAGTTTTTTGTACTTGCCTTTTTTCTTTCCTTTTTTTTTCTTCCTTCCTTTAAAAACCAAACAAACAAACAAAAACCTTTCTTTCTTACAGGATCTTGCTATGCAGCCCAGTCTGGCCTTGAATTCATGATCCTCTTCCTCAGCCTCCCATGGTGTACCACCACAGCTCAGCTAGCATCCCAGACACCTGTAAAAAGGGCCTCTCCTACTGTTTCTCCTTCATTGCTATATTTAGGCCAGATCACCCCACCTGTCACTACTCTCACACACTTTATTCTATGCTGCAAAATACAGTAGCCATTACTGTCTGCAGCTATGTTTTTCCTTTATGAAACCTACCCATTTACCCCCTTGTTCTGTAGTCATTGATGTACTTTCTCCATTTCCATTACTGAATTGAGAACTTTTTTTGAGGTTGAGACTATATTAATGATCTTATTTTGAGCATAGTTACAGTGGGAGTTCTAGAAACAATTGCTGGATTGACTACCTAGAAAGGGGAATGGTTCTCTTTCCTGTTATTTCTGTAGTCAGCAAGCACAGCAAATGTCTTGACATTCTTTTCCTTTTTTCTTCCTTCTGTAATCACACAGAGCCCTTTTGCGACACCATGCAAGAACTGCTGCCTCTGTCTTTGCCTGTGCAGGTGGCCATGGGTGGCACATTCCATCTTAAAGCCAGTATTGCTGACCTCAGTGCCAAGGACATGACTGACTGGAATACAAACACTAGGGCTGTAGGTCAGCACAGCATGTGGGAGGTAGAATTTCAGGGCAGGAGTAACAGATGGATAACCAAGGGGCAGGCAGGGGACAAAGTATAGATCACAGAGAAATGATCTCAGAAGTGATCCCAGAAGAAATGACTGAAATGACAATGGCTAGCTGTCAGGAAAGCTGCAACACTTTGATTGAACTTGCTTACAGATGGGGAGTCACAAGATAACCTGTTCCTAGTTAGATCCTGAGGAACTTTCTGGGCTGAGTGCCACCACCTGGCTACATGTGCTCATTGCAGCTCTTCAGTTAGTCGAGTCTTTTCCTTTAGATCTCACTCAGAACAGTGTCAGGCACTCCAAAGACATTTAGATGTGGGCTTTTCTCTTGTGTAGTCACCCCTTGGAGCTACAGAAGCTGTCAGGTATCCATCTAATGACTGCGGGGTTTGTCCTGAAGCCCATGTGTATGTGTGTGTGAAGTGGAAATGCGAGCAACAAAATAGGCTTACAGGCTCTTTGTCTTTCCAGGCTTATTTTGCAGAGGGAGAAGCACTTCCATTATCTGAAAAGAGGCCTTCGACAACTGACAGATGCCTATGAGGTAAACACATTGCCCAGGAACTCTTTCTGTCAAATTCTCCATTGTGTCTGCCTCCTTTTTTTCTTTTTGAACACAAAAAACTGTTGAACCTGACCTGTTACAGATTCACTTTTTGTACCATGTGGCTCTGACAGGAAGCAGGCTGCTGTCACAGAGCTGGGACTGTACTTCTGAACGAGTCAGAAAGCAATCTCCTCCAGTCTTGTTTGACCTCCTTGGCTAGTGGAGCACCCCAGATGGGGTGGGGTTTTCTTCTACCATTTAATCACTGCTCAGAGGTTCCATGTTTTCTCTTGACTCCCCCCCGTGCCCCCCCCAACAGCGAGCTAAAAGTCAGTGACCTAGTCATCCCCAACCCTTTGTCCTGGAAGTTCATCTAGTTTCTATCCTGGCCAGAGGGAGGGCCAGTACGTGAATCCCAGAGAGCACTACTTAGAGTTTAACTCTGAAGGCCCAAGCACAGAGTGGATCTTCAAGCATATTTCTCAGAGCCCTAGGGTTGGGTTCCTAGAGAAGCCTTTTTTTCTGTGGTGGGGTGGGAAGGGACTGGGGGCTAGGAGTGAGACAGAGTAATAGACAAAGGGTGAATGTGAAGGGTGGGGGGCGCCCAGGCTCCCTGTCCCACTTTTCACAGAGCAGCTCTTTTACTGTGTTTCTATATTTGATTATTTATGGCAGGGTTTTTCCTGCTCTAATGCCTGTAGGGCCTAAGCAGGCAGCATAAGTAAGTGAACTGGGCTGAGTGGAGACCAAGGCAGACTGGAAGCCTCATGTGTTACCCTGTCCCTGTTCATTGCTGTCATCCAGGAATGCAGACCCAAGGTTGCTAGACCTTTTTTTTTCTTTTTAAATGAAGCTAGAAATTCAGATTTGTATGTGACTTTTCTATCAATTAAATGTTACAACCAATTCCAGTTAAAGTAATCTACAAAATATATCTACAGGCTATATTTGGCTGTAGGCTATCAGTTTTCAGTCCTTGACTCAATTCCTCAATGGTTAGGGTCACATCACCCCTGACACAGGTAATTCCATAGCAGCTAACAGTGTGCTAAAAGCCTACCATGCATTCTCTCATTTGACCCTTATCTACTCCACAAGGTAGGTCAGTCTTTATTTTTTTCCAATAAGCAAAGAAGCATAGTAAGATTAAGTAATTTGCTCTAAAGGCACAAAGCTAGTGACAGGAGGACATGAGATTCAAAGTTAGGACAAATCCTTAGCAGTGTCTTTAGTAACCCCCCAGAGTGCTCCCTAGCTGGCTGGTTAGCCACAGTTCAGACCGCCATTTTTGAAGAGGGTGGCTTGGACCTGGATTGAGAGTCCAGAAACCTAGGTGCCTGTCTCAGCTCTGACATGTACTCGATGTAATCTGGGGGAAAATTAATCTCCCTCTTCCTCATTCATAAACTTTTAATCTGTAAAACTGGGACACTGCTTACTGTCTGCCTTGCCTAGGCTTGAATGCTCAGTAGCCACGTATGACTTGTATTAGGACCAAGATCTGTCCATATACCACCTTTAGAAGCTTTTACCACCTCCCCAGAAAAAAAGAGGCAGTCTCTTGTGTATGCTCCTCAACACTGCTTCTTGCCTCCCGGTGTTGCCCACAGGCTGTGTTCTTATACTGACTATAGAAATAGAAGGCAAAGTAACCTACCCATACACACCTCAGCCCAGGCCTGTGCATGGTCTGTGCTGTGAATGGAGAAACATGGGGAAATAATTAAAAAAAAAAAAAAAAGACTGCTGCTTTTCTTTTTTTTTTTTTGGGGGGGGTGGTTGGTGGTAGAGGGAGATTGGGTATTGAACCCAGGCCCTGGCATATGCTAGACTATGCTCTACCTCTTGAGCCATGTCCTCAGTCCCTCAAGACTGTTCTTGCCCATGGCAGCATTTGTCCAGGGATATGTACGCATGTTATACTCCTCTTTGTTCCAGGTAGAAATGAGGTAACTTATATGTCTGTTTAAGGCCCTTTTCCTCTAACACATCTTGTGTATTCCAAGTGTCTCAAGAATCAGAACAAGTTAGGCATGGTGGCACACGCCTATGATCCTAGCACTGAGGAGGCTGAGGCAGGAAGATTATGAGTTTGAGACCAGCCTGGGCTACAGAGTGTTCCAGGCCATCTTGTGCTGATATGGCAAGACCTTGCCTCCCAAAACAACCTGCCAGTCACCAGTGGCTCACACCTGTAATTCTAGCTACTTAGAAGGCTGAAATCGGGAGGATCATGGTTCTAGGCCAGCCTGGGGAAATAGTTTGGGAGACTCCATCTCCAAAATAACCAGAATAAAATGGAATGGAGGTGTGGCTCAAATGGTAGAGTGCCTGCTTTGCAAGAGTGAAGCCCTGAGTTCCAATCCCATTCCCACCAAAGCAAAAAACAAAACAAAAACAAAAAACCAAGAACAAAAACGAATTGGAACCAAATTCCATTCATTTTCATGCCCCTAGTGTCTATACAGTACTTGGTACAAGTAGATACTTACCAAATATTTATTGACTCTACCTGAATGAGTTAATCAAAGAACTCTCTTTCTGAGATTATGTCTCCTTGGGTCTGTACTGGGAAAATATCAGCTCTTAACTACCTAGTATGTAAGAAGTCCTCGGCTTTTGCCTTCCTTGGATCTTTGCCTACCAGGGAAGGGCCCGTTGGGTTTAAGGTAAGCTTTTTTTTTTTTAATCCCATTGTCCTTTTCTCACAGATGGTCATTTCAACGCCTGGCTAAGGCCACAAAGCAAAACATCTTTCATTCACTGATTGTTGTTCAAGCAAGGGTGCCTTCCTCCCCTGACCAGGCTGGGGGGAGTAGACAGATGTAGCTTTGTCAACAGTGTCTTAGAATGATTGAATAAGGGGTGTGTTTTCTCCCTATTCCTCTCACAGTGTCTGGATGCCAGCCGCCCATGGCTCTGCTACTGGATCCTGCACAGCTTGGAACTCCTAGACGAACCCATCCCCCAGATAGTGGCTACAGAGTGAGTCTGGCTTTGGGGGACCTGGGGTATTCTCTGGAACTGCACCTTGAGTTTGGGATTCTTTTTGTTTTGTTCCTATTGTATTTGTTGTAAAAGAAAACAAAACCCCAGAGTAGTACAAGAAACCCTTGCCCTTTTCTTGACCTCCAGCCACTTCCTGAAACTCCCCCACTTCAGAAGCCTATTGTGAGCTGATGGATAGAACAAGACTTTGAACTCCCAAGAGAAGGATTCTGGTTTCTTCTGTGGCCTTTTCTTTTGGCTCTTGGCTCTGATCTTTAAGAAGAGTCTTCATCGTCAACTCTGAGAGACATGATCTTGCCAGAAAGTACAGAATGTATTTGCAGAGCTACTGAGGGAAATTGTGTGCCAACTCAATGAGCAAAAATGCCTTTGCCTTCCCTAAACATCTCCATGGAAGTGGAGGGCCTGAGGGACGGGTGGCCTGGATGGGTTACTGGACGCCATGACTCGTAGTTTTCTTAAACTTCTGATTGTTGTCTAGAGATCTAAACATCTGAGGTATTTCCCAAGCTGCTTGTGCAGATGGCGTTCATGGAAAGGCACCTCATTCTCAGGAGCTCATCACAATTTATAGCTTTTTTTTTTTTTTTGTCATACTGGGACTTGAACTCAGGGCCTTCACCTTGACCCACTCCACCAGCCCTATTTTTGTGAAGGGTTTTTCTAGATAGGATCTCTTAGAACTGTTTGCCCGGCTGGCTTTGAACCAAGATCCTCCTGATCTCTGCCTCCTGAGTAACTAGGATTACAGGCGTGAGCCACGAGTGCCTGGCACAATTTATATCTTAAGGAAGGAAAAACCAGATCAACTCCTGTCCTAGGGATACCTGGGGTAGGAAAGGACAGCCAGGAGTTTGTCTAGGAGGTCCACTGAGAGCCAGCCTGTCCTTGGCTTGAGTTCCTCCACTCCCTGAGCGCTCCTGAAGGCGAGGCATCTGGTTTGGGAGGCTCCAAGCCAGGTTTGTTTTCCCACAGCACAAGGTGGCAGCTGAGCCAGGACTCATGGAGGCTCGATAGAGCCCTCCCTGGTCACGGTGCCCCTGCATTGGTCACATTGTCAGGTCAGAAGAACAGAACTCACATTGTCTCATTCATTCTCTCTTGACAATAACTTCTCATTCTTGCCTTCCTGGGCAGGGTGTCTTGTGATGAATGTGGATGGGGAATAATGAAGAATTAGGCCATTAACCCTTGTGGCATGTCCCATGTTTTCTGAGGCATAGGGAAATAGGCAGTCTTTATCATCGGGACACTGCAGCCAGCCTCTTGCTTCCAGCACTGGAAGTTGGACAGAGTTTCTGCAGTAACAGGGATTTAATTGTCAAGATAAAGGCCCATGTGTTTTTGAAATACCAGTTGGGGGCTGGGGGATTGTTTGGGAAGTTTTTCCTCCACACCTACACAGTTAGGATGTATGCAAGGAGAACGGGAAAGTTGCACATGAGAGAAGCAAAAAGAAAGGGAGAGTGATGCATAGATCTCTAGAGAGAGAGGACTTGGGCCAGGTGGAAGTGAGGAGACAGCGACAAGGTGGAGCCTGTGGAGGAAGAGCTCAAGGCAGAATCAACTTGGATTTTTTCCAGATTTTATTGTTGAGGCTTCTCTGAGGAAGGGAGTGTCAGAGCTGCTTTTATGGCAACACCAGATGGGAAAAGAGGACCCTCTAAAAAGCTCTTCCCAGCAGACAATTGGGAACAACTAAATATTAATAGGAGGGAATGCTTCAAAACTATCACGAGTTTAAGTAAACTGCAATACAATACATGCAATAAAATATATGCAGCCATTTTATATCTATATATTTGTATATATAAATATTTATACATGTAAATATGTAATATTTATATGAGAACATATTTACATAAAGAGATTTGAAGTGAAAGCAGATAGTTAAAAAGACCTTTGAAGGTTAAAAGCATGGATGCAGCCAGGTGCAGTGGCTTACACATATAATCCTAGCTACTTGAGTGGTGCAGACTGGGAGGATCTTGGTTTGGCAAAAAGTTCTCGAGACCCCATCTCAACCAATAAAACCTGGGTGTGATGGTGCATTCCTATCATACTCCCTTCCCATGTGAAGTGTAAATAGGAAGATCACAGTCCAGGCCAGCCCCAGGCATAAATGCAAGATCCTATTTGAAAAATAACTAAAGCAAAAGTAAAGGTTGGCAGAGTGGCTCAAGTGGTAGTGTACCTGTCTAGCAAGCATGAAGCCCTGAGTTCAAACCCCAGTACTGCTTAAGCAAAAGTGACTGAAGGTATGGCTCAGTGGTTGAGTGTCTGCCCACCAAGTACAAGGCAGAGTTCAAACCTCAATACTCCCTCCCCAAAAAAGTGTGGATGGTTGTATGCATAGGAAAAAAACCCAGAAGGATGCAATGCACACATGGTCAGAGTTAATTCTGAAAAACTTTTCTTTTTTTAAACTTATTTTGCATTTTCTGAAATTTCCACGATGAACCTTTTTTGTTATATAGTTAAAAGAATGTTAAAATAAAATAAAGAGTTGCAGAGTATGGTGGTACATGCCTATAATCCTAGCATTCCAGAGGTTGAGGCAGGAAGATGGGGAGTTCAAGGTCAGCCTGGTCTACATTGCAAGAGCCTGTCTCAAAAACATAATAAATAAATAAACAAATAAATAGCTGATTTGTCTTAATTTCAAGAGCCACTCGATAGCTAATGGCTGAGAGTTTCTGCTTCATACTTGCTTAAAAACAAAAACTTTACCTGTAGTTCTTCTGAGTATTCATTTAACTTTCTCTCTTTTTTTTTTTTTTTGAGACAGGGTATAACTATACAGCCCAGGCTGGCCTCGAATTCTCTGTTCTCCTGCTTCCATCTTCCAAGTGCTGGTACTATACAGGCGTGTATCACCATGCCTGTTATGATTTAATGAACTTTTAAAGAATAACAGACTTGGCAGGGTGCAGGGGTTCATTCCTGTAATCTCAGCTACTTGAGAGGCAAACATTGAGAGGATTGAAATTGGAGGCTAACCTAGGAAAAAAATTAATGAGCCTCTAACTCAAAAATAAGCCTGGTGCGGTCCAAGGCCTGCCCAGGTGAAAAACAAGAGATTCTATCTGAAAAATAACTGAAACAAAAAGGGCTGGGTCGTGGCTCAAGTAGTAGAGTGCTAGGCCCTAAGTTCAAGCCCCAGTACCACCAAAAAAAAAAAAGAAAGACTTTCCATTGATGGTACTGTATTTTGTTTGTGCTAAGCAGACAATTAATTCTAGGTACAGATAATATTTGCTATGAGCAGAGGCTAGTACCTCTCACCTAAAAAGAAATAACTATTTTTGTAAGATTCAGAGCAATCTTAATGGCTTTTATAAAGATATTGGGATTGCTTTATATTGGGGCAATATAAAGATATTGGGGCAGACCAGGAGTTTGAACTCAGGTCCTTGTACTCACGTGCTAGGCTTGTACTCTACCACTTGAGTCACGCCTCCAACCTTTTTTTTTTTGGTGGGACTGGGGTTTGAACTTAGGACTACACACTTGCAAAGCAGACACTCTACTACTTGAGTCACGCTTCCAGTCCATTTTGCTCTGGTTAATTTGGAGATGGGGTCTCACAAACTAACTGCTCAGGCTGGCCTCAACCACCATCTTCTTGATCTCAGCCTCCCAAGTAGCTAGGAATATGGCAGTGAGGCACCAGTGCTTGACTGCTTTAGTTATTTTTAATATAGGGTCTTGTGTTTTTCCCCCGACATTCTGATCCTCCTATTTACACTTGCTGTATAGCTGGGATGATAGGTATGTGCTATCATGCCCAGTTTTTTATTGGTTAAGATGCTTTTTGTTCAGGCTGGCCTTGAACCCCAGTCTTTCTGATCTCTCCCTCCAAAATAGCTAGTTTTATATGTGTGACCCACCACATCCTGCTGGGGGTTGTTTTCTTAGACTACATATAATAAAATGTTGCTTTTTAATTTATTTTGGAAAAGGGAAAGGAATGCTTTGATTTTTTTTTTTCCTTTTATTATTCATATGTGCATACAAGGCTTGGGTCATTTCTCCCCCCTGCCCCACCCCTTCCCTTACCACCCACTCCGCCCCCTCCCTCTCCCCCCCACCCCCTCAATACCCAGCAGAAACTATTTTGCCCTTATTTCTAATTTTGTTGAAGAGAGAGTATAAGCAATAATAGGAAGGAACAAGGGTTTTTGCTGGTTGAGATAAGAATAGCTATACAGGGAGTTGGCTCACATTTATTTCCTGTGCGTGGGTGTTACCTTCTAGGTTAATTCTTCTTGATCTAACCTTTTCTCTAGTTCCTGGTCCCCTTCTCCTATTGGCCTCAGTTGCTTTTAAGATATCTGCTTTAGTTTCTCTGCGTTAAGGGCAACAAATGCTAGCTAATTTTTTAGGTGTCTTACCTATCCTCACCCCTCCCTTGTATGCTAAAGCTTTTATCATGTGCTCATAGTCCAATCCCATTGTTGTGTTTGCCCTTGATCTAATGTCCACATATGAGGGAGAACATACGATTTTTGGTCTTTTGGGCCAGGCTAACCTCACTCAGAATGATGTTCTCCAATTCCATCCATTTACCAGCGAATGATAACATTTCGTTCTTCTTCATGGCTGCATAAAATTCCATTGTGTATAGATACCACATTTTCTTAATCCATTCGTCAGTGGTGGGGCATCTTGGCTGTTTCCATAACTTGGCTATTATGAATAGTGCCGCAATAAACATGGGTGTGCAGGGAAAGGAATGCTTTGAAATTTGTATTTTCCTCATAGAAATATTAAGGTGACCTAGAGGCAGTGAGTTACCCCACCTTACCTGGCACAACACACACACACAGACACACACAGACACACACACACACACACACACGAGACATTTCTCCTAACACACACACACACACACACACACACACACACACACACGAGACATTTCTGTCTTAGGCCCTTGTTGTTAGGGAGCAATATGATAAGCTGGGCTCCCTCTAGTGGACAAATCACTTTCATTCACTTTAGTCAGCTACTGTGACTGCTGACCAACATCAGCAAGGCCACACTTTTACCACTACTGGTATCAGATGTTTCAAGAATAATATTTTCTCAGGTAGGAACTTAGCTTGCCTCTCTTGAGAGATTATGTACACAAATTTATATGTGCGTTTACATACAATAAGTTAGTTTGGAACTAGACAGACGTTTGCTTTGCTTAATGATTTTAGCCTTGAAGGAAGTGCTTTAAGGGGATTTCCATTGTTTGTCATTAAAAGCTTTAATGAAATACACAGAGCAAAATAAAAACCATAGCACTGTTCAAGTTAGGTTTTCAGCTTCTGTAAAAACTAAAAATTATCTTTAACTTGAAAACCATTCTAGAACTTTTCAGCTTATAAAGCTTTTCCAAAGATAAATTCAAAATTTGATAGTTAAGTGTATGTCCCTTTCAAAAGGTTATTAGTAACTCCTTACATATTTTTCTAATTTTTAAATGAAAATATAATTTGTATGTTTTCTCTCCTTTCATGGAGGACAAAGTACCTGGTCAGTTGACCCTGGGCATTTTTTCTGGCCAGGTTCTGCTGGCACCCAGTGGGTGAAGACGAGGGATGCTGCTAATTGCCCTCTGTAGATCAGGCCCTGCAGCAGAGAGCTTCTCAGCCACCGATACCAATCAGGCCAAAGTGGAGAAGCCCTGCTCTAAAATAGCCACCTTTAAATTGACCATATTTCCAAGACAGTGGCCGTCCAGAGGACTGACTGTTGGTGCTTGATGAAGGTCTGTGAGTAGCTCTGGCCTGGAACCAACAAGAGACACCGCCTGCCTTTCATCTGCTCACCATCCGACTCCACCTAGGGAACGCTGAGATGAAGCTGCTTTGCAGCCTAGAAGTCAGAAGAGGTAGAACTAGAAGAAGCCTGAGCCTAGAGGCGGGTCTCAAAAAATCCTGAGTTTAAGCTGGATACCAGTGGCTCACACATGTAGTCCTAGCTACTCAGGAGGCAGAGATCAGGAGGATTGTGTTTCAAAACCAGCCCAGACATATAGTTCTCGAGACCCTATCTTGAAAATACCATCACAAAAAAGGGCTGGTAGAGTAGCTCAAGGTATAGGCCCTGAATTCAAACCCCAGTACCACAAAAGAAAAAAGAAAGTGTTTTTATTGCTTGTCCACAACTCACGGACCTGAATCTCTAGTCCTTTTCTTCCTATATTCCTGGCCATTTCCCTTTTTGTATTTATATGCTTTCTCACCCCTCCCTAAGTATATTACTTGCTACTTGTTTTATTCATATTGGCCTTGTTTATTTTGTTTTATTAATATTGTTTTCCAGCTTGTTTTGCATTATTGGCTTATTTACTATACATACTTCTGAATCTTTCATCCCTATAGTGATAATTTTGTCCAGAATTGACCACTCTAGATTAGTCTTCAACCACCACCTTAAAGTCCAGGAAAATTCCTTATAAGGTCAACAGTGAGCCATTGATACTTTGAACTTGATTCTCTTAGAGGTTTTACACACTCTTTAATGGTTGAATGATACAACAGTGGTGTCTGATGGAACTTTCCATGGTAATGGGAAAGTATTTGTGTGGTCCAGTATGGTAGCCACTAGCCAGTTGTGGCTGCTGAGCACTTGAAATGTGGCTTGTGTGATGGAGGAGCTGAATTTTTTATTTGAATTAAATTAAAATTTAAATAGCCTCATGTGACTAGGGGCTACTTATTGGACAGCACAGATCATTCTTACTGCTATCCAAAATGTGGTTGCCAGGCCAGGTGTGGTGACTCACCTCTGTAATCCCAGCTACTCAGGAGGTAGAGATCAGGATTTGATCATGGTTTTGAGGTTTGATCATGGTTTGAGGCTAGTCTGGGCAAAAAGTTCATGAGACCCCTATATCAACAAAAAGTCTGAGTGTGGTGGCTTGTGTCTGTCATCACAGCTACCCAGAAGGCATACATAAGAACATCACAGTCCAGGCCAGCTCCTGAACAAAACCATGAGATCCAATCTTAAAAATAAGCAAAACAAAAAGGGCTAGGGGCATGACTCAACTGGGAGAGTGACTGCCTACCAATTGGCGAGGCCCTGGGTTCAAACCTCAGTACACGAAAAACAAAGTCAAAACAAAAACCTTAAAAAACAAATTGTGGCTCCCAGACCAGCAGCATTGCCATCACTTGAGGGCTTGTTAGAAACACAGAAGCTGGGCCAGACTTCTTCAGAATTAGAGCTACATTGTAGCAAGATTCCCAGGGGATTCCTATGTACACTGAGTCACATGGGGAGTTTAAAAAAAATATTGTCACTTGGGTCCACCCTCAATGATTCAGATTTGGTTGATATTGGTATTAGGTATGGTCTGAACATTGTTTTTTTGGTTGATTGGTTTTTTTTTGCTTTTTGGTGGCAGTGAAGTTGTTTGAACTCGGGTTCAAACACTTGGTAGGCAGATATTCTACCACTGGAGACACTCTGCCAGCCCTGTTTTGTGTTGAGCATTTTCGAGATGGGGTCTTGCAAATTGTTTGCCCAGGCTGACTTCAAACTGCAATCCTCTTGATCTCTGCCTCCTGAATAGCTAGAATTCTAGGCATGATTCTATAATTAAAAAAAAAACAAAACATTTCCCAAGTGATTTCTAAATGTGCAGCAAAGACTAGTGTTGCTTAAACCTTGTGGGTATCTGAATCACCTGGGAAGCTGGTAACAAGTAGCCTGGGCCTCTGTAGTCTTTATTACTCCAGAGATTCTGGTGCATGTATTTTGTGTTTGAAAATCCCGTTCTAGAAGATAGTTTTGCACTTTGTTGGTGATTGTCATGCAAACTAGAATGAAAAGTGTTACTAACCTTGTAAAGAAAATCGACCTGGCTGGTGGAGTAACTCAAGTAGTAAGAGTGTCTGCCTATTTAGTAAGCATGAGGGCCTGAATTCAAACCCTAGAGTCGCGCCCCCACCCCCAAAAAAAAGAGAATCAACCTGCATTTGCATCCAAGATATATATGCCTGTGTATATCTAAATGAATGCTTTTGTAAACATTTGTTTTTCACAAAATGGGCCACTCTTGGTGTTTGCACAGTGTTTCCTGCTTGCAATTGTTTGAATTTTTGGTCTCTTAAATAAGATTTTTCTCCCCCTTTTGATCGATTGGCATGTCATTAACATTTTGGATTTCAGAATTGCTAAGAAGTCTGCTAACAGCAGCTGGTAGCTTCATGGTCAATTTGCCAGTTCCTTAAGGTGCAAGTTGGAAAGCCTCAAGATCAGAATGTTCTGTAACAGAGACGTGTGTGAGGCACAGAGACGCCCTGACTGCAGCTCTCTAGCACCTCCCTGAGACAGTCATGTGTGGTGTGTCAGCTGAGGGAGCCTGGCACAGAGGGAGGCCGTCAAGATGTCTGGTACTTCCAGATCCTTGCTCATTCCACACTGTAGGCTCCTGGGTCAGGAGTGTTGCATTCAGCACTGTTCTATCTTAGGAGCTGGGGAAGGGAATGGATAACTAGATGACTTTTTTTCTTTTTTAAAAAAACTGCTGGTAAGGACAGCATGGGCTATAGAGAGGTACCCTGTCTTCAATAAAAACAAAAAAGTGCTATTAAGTTTTGTTGTTTTTTCAAAGTACTGGGGAGCAAACCCAAGACCTTGTGCATTTGTCCACCAGCTAAACTACATTCTCACCCTCAGCCTTTTAAGTTTTACATCAGCTAAAACCTTTTGGTTTTGTGGTATAGAGAACATTTGGTCGGCCATTGCAAAAACAGCCTTTGCTAGGACTTGAGTTTATTAACTGTTTGTTTCTGGAAGATGGCCTAAAAATTGATGGCTTGGAAAGCATGTTAGGAACACACTCAATTTCTTTATGAAATTTTTTATTAAAAATGTGCTGCAGTGTTATCTTCCTTGTCTGCCAAATTTAGTTGTGTAAGTAGAAGTAAATGAACATTATTTTAACCTGCGAAGATTTCAAGACTCAAATAGCAGGTCAGCAGCTTTTGCTACTGCTGCTCCTGCCCAGATAATGGAAGGCCTGAAATCAAAAGCAATCAAATATGATGTGGGAACCGGCCATACCTGTAATCTTAGCTACTTGTGAGGCTGAGATCGGGAGGATCATGGCTCAAGGACAGCCCAGGCAAATAGTTTTTGAGACTCCATCTCCAAAATAACCTGAGCAAAATGGACTGGAGAGGTAGCTCAAGTGGTAGAGTGCCCGCTTTGCAAGCACAAAGCCCTGAGTTCAAATACCAGTACCATGGGGGAAAAATGGGGTGGGAAAGCTGTAATGAAATTGTGTCTTCAGAGAGATTATTTTACGTGATCTCTCTAGCAGCATCACATATTTAAAAAATGAGCTGAATTAGCCCAGAAAAGAAGACCCTAACCACTAGAAAGACAGGTTTGCCATGTGTTTTCTTAAGTGGAGGTTTTCCTGACAGGAAGGCTGTGTCCTGAGAGGGCCTGTGGAAGAAGCTTGATAAGCAGGGCCTTCCTGCACTAGTGCTTTCTGGGGAACTTCAGAGGCCCTTGGACAAATAGGGGCTCTCCCAAAAATGTAATTTCAGGTCACCCTGATGTCATGCTCAGAGGCGAACCTTCAATAATCACTTTCCCTTAGTACAGGAACTGGAGCTTCTGTGGATCCATGTGAAAAAGTTTCCAAGAACCCACAGATTACAGTGCTTTCTTGTGCTGTGAGTAATGTGAGTAGCTGGGCTTTTCTTGAGTTCGCCTCCACTGGTGATAATCAAGCCCTCCTCTTCCTAGCCATGGGGGCGGACTCCACTCAAAGCTTGCTTCTTCCTGGCAATAGAAGAGAACAGCAGCTCGCAGTGGGACTCAGGTGGCAGTGAGAAAGAAGGCGTCTCTAAGTATTTATAGCAGACCTAAGTAGTGCATCTAGACCAGGGTGGCTAGTGTGGAAAAAAAGCAGTTGAGCACTGAGTTCTAGGCAAAATTCAAAGGCCACAAGGCCCCCAAAGGCAAGGAGAAAGGAGGTTGGTACCACAGATCCATAGTGGCAAGTTGAATGAAAAATATATGGTTTGATCAAGAACCGTGAGACTGCTGGTGAAGTGGCTCACGTGGTAGAGTGCCTGCCTTGCAAGCATGAGACCCTGAGTTCATACCCCAGTACCACCAAAAAAAAAAAACCATGAAACTCTTACCCTCACGTCTTTGTAAAGTTGCTTCTTCCCAGCCTCAAGTTCTTTGCTTTATGACTATGCAAATGCTTAAGTACAAAACTCAGATAGGAGTGCACACAGAGCTGGTGATGGTTGGGTAGAATGTTAAGCCTTTGGGTGGGGGTTACCTTCAACAGGTGAGAGGTAAGGGGATTTTTCTTCCTTTGGAGATGGGGGACAATTAAAAAGGCATGGAATTTGGTGGGAATTTGGTGATTTTGGTATTAATATTCTATGACTTTGTTTTCCCATTGAATATGTACCTAGTGTGTGTCAGTTCCTGGAGCTTTGCCAAAGCCCAGAAGGTGGCTTTGGAGGGGGCCCTGGGCAGTACCCACACCTCGCACCCACCTATGCAGCTGTCAACGCATTATGCATCATTGGCACTGAGGAGGCCTACGAGGTCATTAACAGGTACGCCCCAGCCAGCAGTCATTAATAGGTACGCCCCAGCCAGCAGTAACGGAGACCCAGAAGGGCTGCCCAGCTGCTGCGCCACACTGACCACTGTCTGTGCTTCTCTCCCCACAATCCCTCAGAGAGAAGCTTCTTCAGTATTTGTACTCGCTGAAGCAACCTGACGGCTCTTTTCTCATGCATGTTGGAGGTGAGGTGGACGTGAGGTGAGTGGGGTTTTCCTCAGGCAGTTGCTCTGTGGTTTCTAGAGCTTATCTGTTGTTAGCAATGCCAGACCTAAGATGCAACATGGCAAAGCTGTTCCTGTGTCCCATAGAGATGTGCAGAATGACATGCCAATGACAGTGTCATGGTCATTGAACATATGGTACAGATGTCCTCAGGCATCGTGATCTTGTAACTTCTTTATTATAAATGTCAAAATGTAAGTAAGATAGAAACAAAATCAGCTGATTTCACGTTAAAAATACAAAACACACAACGTGATGCACCATAATGTGACTGTAGTGTGATATGTATCATGTGTTATGAATTGTATATTATTACTATATAGTAATACATTTCATCTCTCTTGGAGATGAAGGCCTGGTAGGAACTCAGTAAAGACTTTCTGATTGAACTTGATGAAATCCTGAGATGGCCTTCCCAGGCACTAGATTGTTTCCTCAGGAAGTGCAGAGATCCTCGTGAGCCAGCAGAGTGGAGTGAAGTTGCATGAACTGTTGGCTCAAACTTATTTTGCTAAAGAAGTGTGTCTGATATGCCTATCAACTAGCTTCCTCAATTGACAGTGGGAAATTGGGATTTTATACTATCTTTTATACTATCTTATTTACTCTGAGAAATACCTTTTGTGAGGTTCTATGTCAAAACTATCTTACTGACTGCTATTATTGCCTGAGTTTGCTTCTGTACAAGTTGATTCATGTTCTGGCTGAAGCATATGACTTAACCATTGGTTTCAAAGTATAGAGAAATGGCCTGGTGTGGTGGTACATTCCTGTAATCCTAGTTCTCGGGAGAATGAGTCAGGAGGGTCTAGAGTTTGAGGCCAGCTTAAGCATCATAGCGAAACCCCGTCTGAAATACATTTTATGCATGTACGGGAAAGCCATAATGAAATCTCTTACTGTATCCAATTGAATATATTTCAACAAAAAAGAAAAAAAAAGATACTTTTATTGCAACCTTAGGAATGAGGGTGAAAAATAAACAGCCTCAAATCTTTAAAAATAAAAAAAGAATAGGGAAAGGAAAAAAACCACAGAAGTTATTGAGCATAAAACACATTGCTGATAAAAATAGGTGACCAGACTACAAAGGCCTTTAGTAAAGGATTTTCTGCTATCTATAATTTGTCCATTCAAACCAAAAAATGAGAATAAGTATCTGTGTATACCACTGAAACCAATAGCCTATGGAAGTAAGACAGTATTATGTTGATTCGTCTTAAGGAAAAAGCTAAAAGATTTTTTTTTCCCCTCATGGGCACCGAATTTTCAATCCTATTCTGTAGCCATTTCACCTAAACATGTACTATCTTGCAACTTAGCTTTTGAAACTTTATTAAAGTGAGGCATGGTGATGCATACCTGTAATCCTAGCATTGGAGAGGACGAGGCTCTAGAATTCAAAGCCTGGGCTACATAACAAGTTCTTGTCTCAAACAAACAAAAAAAGCCTTATTGAGATTAGGCAAAAGCAAAGGGACCATAGCAAGATTCCTTTGGTATTTTATCCCATGCCTTTTTCAGATACCATTATTCTCTAACTTACTTGCTCCAGCATCAGTCTTTTTCTCTGTTCTTACTTACATCTGCTAGACAAATCAGGATGACTTCTTCAGTAAAATAGACTTGTGCCACTGGAGACATATTCTGCCTCTACCTCTCTTCTGGGAATGCCATGAAAAGCATGGAGTCCATGCTTTTCATTTGCACAGTGGATGAAAGATACGAATAATGAATAAGAGCTTGTAGACTGCATCCAGCCAGTTTCCTTGTCTTGCTGGTTTCCTGGATCCCAGTTGCATCAATTTTTGCTTGGTGCTTCTTTAATTGTCCTTTGGTAGCATCAGCCAATGTTCATGAGTGCTTGAGTGCATTTGACCTGGAGAGAAGCAGCACTGACCAGGAACAGTGTACTCCTATGTGGGCTTAGACTGAGGTGGTCTCTTGATGATCTTTCAGGTGTGTTACAACTCCTAATAGTTTCTGGCAAGAGCTTATTCTAGTGTTTACTGCTCCTGGGTACTGTAAAAAATCAAGTCACGGTTAAGGAAGGAGTCGTTATTTATTCTTGACCATCTGAATTAGATTATATAATCTGGACTATTCTGTGGGCATAGGGGAGAGACAGGGATTGGCATCAGCAAAAGTTTAGGTGACAGACCAGGATGTGTTCAAAAGATGAAAGGCCAAGTATTACTGAAGTGCAGGTAGCCTAGGGACAGAGGGAGCAGTGAAGCTGGAGGGACAGGCTGGCAACAGACTTAGGGGGAGGCCCTGAGCTCTCCTTTCAGAGTGTGGAGTTTATTCTGATGGGTTTTAAGTAGGAAGTATATGATCTGATTTGTATTTTGCTAGAAGTTCTCCAGTTGCAGCGAATGTGTTGTAGTGTTTTAGTGAAAGTCTTCTGATTTCAGGACAGGAAGGAGACAGACCAGACAGGATATTGATCCAGGTGGAAGATAATGACTTAATTTTGAGTGATGGCAGTGAGGATGGAGTGGAGCAGCCACTCAATGACTAAATACAGGGAGAAAGGAAGAAACTACCTGAAAAGGTTGTATCTTGTTCCCTCCCCACCTCATTGGGAGATCTAGGACTAGTGGCTTCAGCATCACTCCTCATTTCTTCCATTGATGTGAAGCACCTCCCTGCCTCATAGGTTACATCAGGCTTCAAAATCTCAGAAAACGCTCTGAGATTCCTCAAGGCCTGAAGGAAATCGATCGTATCTTCGAAGTTAGCTTGTGGTAAATGACAACATTTGGCACTGGCATGCTTGACTCGTGCCTGCTGATGTCACTGGTGTAGTTCAGTCCCTTTGGCCAGCAGGAGCTGGGCCAGCAACAGTGTCGGCAGGATAGCAATGCTTCTGCAGAGATTTCTGTGGGATACCTTAGTAAGTTTGTGTTATGTCTATACTGTGAATAAGATGGAGACTAACCCCTTCTTTTGCCTCCTTTTTATGTTTCTTAGAAGCCCTCAGGAAAGGATTTGAGAGCAGAATTAGAATGAGTTTTGTCTTCTCATGCTAGATATTTGAAAAGACAGTAGAGGGGAAGAAAAGGCAATCTGTGGACATGTTCCATAACAGAGGGAGACGCTGAAATAAAATGTGTCCTGAGAAGAAGTAGGCTGGATGAACAGAATGGCAAGAACTACCCCAAATCAAGTAGAATAATGAGTTTTTAAAAAATAGTGGCTGGGAATGTAACTCAGTGTTAGAGTGTCTACTCAGTGTTCTCAAGGCCCTGGGTTTGATCTGTAGCACCAAAACAACAGCAACAAAAAGTGTTCCTTCTTTTTCATTAAAAGGTTTGTTTCTGTTGCATACTGGTGAGGTGCTTGAAATCAGGGCTCTTTTCTCTCTCTAGAGGTTTAAGGACTACATCTATTCTTGTCCCCATTTTGTCTAAGCAACCAGTAGAGTTTGGTGGCCTGCTTTGGAATATGTCTGTTGCAGAAAATGAACAGTTAACCTTTCATACACTCAGGCCACATCCAGACGGAAATCGTAGGTCTGCAGCAGTGCTGACCTCTGAATGGATGAGCAGCACGTCAGAAGAACCTGAGTGACTCCAGAATAGAATGGTGGGAAACACTGTGGTCTTTGAAAGCAGAGCTGAGTCCACTGTTGACATGAATTGAGATGGCTGTTATTTCCTCTGATGTAGATTTGACCATGTGGAGGTAGGGAGAATAGAATGTCATGTTCTTTCACTGAAGCCATGCTGTGAGCAACTCTATCCAATAGAATGTCACACCTCTCAGTTGGAGACCCAGGAGGACTGACTGTGTGCCAGAAGTGAGGACAGGAGATGATTACAGCTTACTAGGGAATGCCAGCAGTCCACCCAAGAGTTCACTGAGCCTTGTTTAGGTGCTTATTTAAAGCATAACACATTCCCCTGTTTCTGTCTTTCCAGAAGTGCTTACTGTGCTGCCTCAGTAGCCTCCTTGACCAACATTCTCACTCCAGACCTCTTTGAGGGCACCGCTGAATGGATAGCCAGGTGAGAAAGGCCAGGGTTTCCTGGCCTCTTAGAGAGCAGGTGGTCAAGGTTATTTCAGAAAAATAAAATAAAAAAACACTGGAAAGAAATACAAAATTACAAGAGAAGTCTTAAGGTTATCTGAGCATGCATTTTAAAAATACTTAAAACTTTTTTTTTCCAGACTTTCATGAATGTTGTAATATAGTTTAGATTGGCAAAGGCCAAAAACTGGTAAAACTGTATGGTAGGCGTCTTGGTCGATTTAAGTAGTTAGGAGAGTAATTTGGCAAGTGCTCTTGCTTGTGACCCAATAATTCCACTCCTGCAGAAACTCTCCCCCACATGCACAAAAGAGAAGAGAAACAAGGACTTGTTTGTAAGAGCAAAAGTGCTGGGGATAGTGGTGCATGCCTGCAATCCCAGCCCTGGAGAGGCTGAGGCAGGAGGATCTTAAGTTTGAGGACAGGACAACCTGAGCTACATAAAGAGTTCCAGGCCTGCCTGAGATATATAGCAAGATAGCAAGATCCTGTCTTAATAATAATTTTAAAAAACAGGTCAGGAACAAATTGAGTGTTCTAAACATGAGATGGATAAGTTATGGTGTAGTCACATTGATTGAAAAATAATTCTGTATTGTTTATAGAAAGAATCATGAACATAGTAATATTAAAAACATTCATAAGGGCCTGGGCTATAGCTCAGTGGTAGAGCACTTACCTAGCATGCGCAAAGCCCTGGGTTTGCTCCCCAGCGCGCGCGCGCACGCGCGCGCGTACGCGCACACACACGCACACATGCACACGCCTGTAATTCAGGTATTCAGGACGCTGAGGAGGGAAGATCACCACTTAGAAGCCAACCTGTGCTACACAGGGAGCCCGTCCTAAGTTGGAGATGGATGTTAGATACATGTCATTTGCTATACTTTCTTGGATACTTCAAGTACTTCATAGTTTAAAAAAAGCAAACAGGCCTGGGGTTATAGCTCAGAATTAAGAAATTTGTCTAGCATGCAAAGCCCTGAGTTTGATTCCCAGCACACAAAAAAAGAGAAGAAAAGAAAAAAGAAAAGAAAAGGTGTAGTAGATACATATGTACTGTTATTTTCATATATTTTTCTTTTTATCAAAGTAGGATTTATTACTATGTAAATATAACTTACAGTGAAACCAGATGAAAGATGATCATACTTATTTTTCTGTATAACTTTGATCTTCCTGGTTTAGTGTACATTGTCATGAATGTATTTATCAGGAATTCATTCCCAGATTCTCTGCCAGCACTGTAAATTATTCTCCAGTCAAGTCAAGTACCTCGCACAGTCTGTTTTTGTGTGTGTTTGTGTACATGTGTGCGTGTGTGTGTGTGTGTGTGTGTGTGTGTGTATTCTGGGTCACCCCTCCTGGAGCCCTCTGCCCTCCTGCTTCAGTCTGGACAGATTGCTCTCAGCTTGCTGGACAATGGGTATCTAGAAGCTTCCTTTTAGCACAAAATTCATGTCTCTACTTTGTTGAAGCTGGTATCCTTTGTTGTTATTTTGTTGTTGTTGTTCAGTTATTTTAATGAAGCACATACTTCAATGGATCCCCTAAAAAGGTACCTAGGAGGTATATTTTGAAGATCTTAAGTTGGACACAGTGCCTCACACCTATAATTATTGCCACTTGGGAAGTGGAGATCAGGAGGATTGTGATTTGAGGCCAGCCTCGGCAAATAGTGAGACCCCTTCTCAATGATCCCAGCTACTTGGAAGGCTAAGGGTAGGGGGATTGTGGCCTAAAGACTGTCCTAAAGACAAAAATACAAGACTTGACCTGAAAAGTAACTAAAGCAAAAAGGGCTGGGGCTTTGCTCATGTAACAGAGTGCCTGCTTAGCAAACCCAAGGCTTTCAGTTCAAACCTCAGTGCCACCAAAAACTATATCTATCTAGATAGATATATGTATATCATGTGTCTTTATTCACATACCTGCTTAGTAGTTTATTTTGTTAGAGATTTCTAAGTTAGAAATGTTATAAATTGTAGTCCTCCTGAATTTTGTGAGCATTTTTGCATTGCCTTGTAGCTGCCAGTGTCATCATCAATAAGGCAGGTAACCATAGTAACTGACATTTATTGAGAACTTCATAAGGTAGCTGTAGTAGTTTACAGATTGAGAGTAGGCAATCCTGGACTTGCTTCTTTTTTGTTGTTGTTTTTGTGGGACTGGAGTTTGAACTCGGGGCACTTGGAAATCAGGTGCTCTACTGTCTCAGTCCATTTTGCTGTGGTTATTTTGGAGATGGGGGCTCTTGAACTATTTGCCCAGGCTGACCTTGAACCAATATCCTCCTGACCTCAGCCACCCAAGTAGCTAGGGTTACAGGCGAGAGCCACTGGCAACTGATTAGAAAATATACCCTAAGTCTAAACCCCAATAATATTTATTATTATAATAATAAATGAATAATTTGAATATATAGGAAATTACTTTTTTTTTAATAAAATTATTTTTGAACAGTTCCAGTCTGGAAACAATGGCACACGCTGCCTGTGGGAGTCCCTACTTGGGAAGCTGAGGTGGGAGGACCAACTTGAGCCCATGAGTTAGAGACCTAGCTGGGGAACATAGTGAGACCCATCTCAAAAAAACAAAAACATATTTTTGCAGAGTTCTAAAGGCATATATGTTCATAATAGAAACTTTGAAAACAGAGTTGGGCATGTGGCTCAGTGGTAGAGCACTTGCCTAGCATATAGAAGTTTGATTCCCAGGAATAGGGAAAAGAGAAAAACTAAAAGGATTTTTACCGAATGAACTTGGACTCAAAGATAACTAAAATCAGCATTTATTTTTCAATTTTATTTTAACCTGATGGTTACCATATTACATATAGGATTTTACAAACTTTTTTTCTAAGGAGTTTTAATTTTTAATTTGAGATACTGTGTTTCTTACACAAATACTTTTTTTTTTGGTAGTACTGGGTTTTTTTTGGTTTTTTTGTTTTTTGGCAGTACTGGGGTTTGAACTTGGGGCCTCATGCTTGCTAGGCAGATGCTCTACCCCCAACCCCACAAGTATAATTTCTAAGTTTCTAGGGTCTTTTGGTTTTCACGTTTTTTGTAGGAAAAGGCATCTCTAAAAGTGAATAAGTCAGTATCTTCTCATTCATGGTGGTGACAGCTTATGCCTCATCCGTGCATACTCATTCTCTGCCATCTGCACTGTGGAGGAGGGCACTTGTGTACACCCATTTGTTGCCAACTCAGTCTGCTTTTCTCCATGTCTCCTAGGTGTCAGAATTGGGAAGGTGGCATTGGTGGTGTGCCGGGGATGGAAGCTCATGGTGGCTACACATTCTGTGGCCTGGCCGCACTGGTCATCCTCAAGAAGGAACGCTTCTTGAACCTGAAGAGCTTGTTAGTAAGTATCTACTAGTCATTATCCCTTCAGGCCCGGTTCCTGGGGATAGGATCTGAGACACCTGTCAACTTTTGGCTATAGGGAAGGGCTCATGGAGTTCTAGTCTTGAGCTCACAAACTTCAAGTCCTGGGATAAGCTTCAGATGTGGTTGTTGGAGCTCTCAGCACAGTTTTGAGACAGCTGAAGGTGCTAAAAAACTAGCTGGGTGCTGGTTGCTCATGCCTGTAATCCTAGCTACTTAGGAGGCTGAGATCCAGAGGATTGCAGTTCGAGGCAGCCCAGGCAAATAGTTTGCAAGACTCCATCTCCAAAATAACCAGAGCAAAATGGACTGGAGGTGTGGCTCAAGTGGTAGAGCACTTGCTTTGTGAGTACCTGCTTTGCAAGCTTGAAGCCCTGAGTTGAAACCCCAGTCCTACCAAAAAACAACAGAAGCCAGCAACCAGTGTTAGTCTGAGCTTCCTTCTTCCCATCTTTCTCTCTGCCTGCTACAAACTTACTGCATAGTATGCTAAGCCCACTCAAGTCGCTTTGAGTCCTACAGACATCTGGAATGATTCTGAGTACCTTCCTCATACTTCCAGGAAAAGTAACTTTGATCTCTCAGGATTAGAAGTTACTATGTGTCTTAGAAAGAATCTCCTAAGAGAAAAAGTTATGAGAAGAGCTTTGAAGCATTTTGAAGTCAAGCTTTTATTGCCTATATGACTGTTCAGTACCTATATTCAAGTAAGTTCTCCAGGCAGAACTTGGTAATTGCATTGATGAGGTACAAGCATTTATGTCTGGGCATCAAGGTCTGGCCAAAATTCAGAATGAATTCAGAAAGCAGTCAACTTTGAGAAGGTCTAGGGCACAAACATAAGCACACACAGTCACCAAGGAGAAGGTATTTCTTCCCTATCTTTGGGGGAGCATGTACTCTCTTGACCATGATCTCCAAGCAAAGTAGCTAAAACTGACATTGAGCTCTGTGTACAGGTACCAGGCTCCCATTGTGGACCTGTCATGAGCTTCCTGGAGAGTTTTTGTCATGCACTGCACAGGTATATCCAGCAGCATCCCCCATCCTCAGGAAGCCTGCCATCATACTCTTTTTGAAAGTTCTTAAAGGTTGAAGCCAAAATGACCAACTTTGTGCACTGGACACAGTTTATGAAACATTTCAAAATCTGGTCACAAACAAGGGATGAAACAAAGTCCCATGTCTTAGGTAGAAGTAAAGAATATAATTAGTAAATGCCTAACTATAAAATAACAGTATTCTAGATTTGATCCTTGCCACTATTACTAACTAGTCAAGTGACCTTGGGCAAATTATCTGTTTTAGTTTAATTTTCTTCTTTCCTTCTAAAAGGTAGAAATAACAATTCTTTGAGGGTTACAGAAGAGAAATATATAAACAGCTTGATACACAGTAGGTGCTCTGTAAATTTTAGCATTAATCTACTCCCTTCCTTCCATTTGCTTTGACAGAACCAGGACCTATATCTGAAGGATTTTATGACTTCATGTAGCAAAGGGGAGCAGAACCAGCCTTTGGGCATAGGCACAGGAAAAAGTTAGTCTGGCTTGAAAGCATTAGCAGTGGGGCAAGTCAAGATGAGGAACAGACTGCTTAGATAGTCCCTACTTTCTCTCCACTTGAGTAATGCTAAGCTCACTACCATTGTCTCTAAAGCATGGGTTCATTTAAGACCAACTGGGTGTTACTACTTGAACCTGCAATGCAGATTTTTGTCTTTCTCTTAAGAATTTGGGCTGTGATTCTCTATTAGTGAGTGAACAAGCGTATAATCTAAACTTTGCAACCATTAAGGGAGAACTGGGCCCCCTTCTCTAAAGAGTCCCTTGTATCTATTTTTGGATCTCAATCTAGAAAGACTCCAGGTGTTGGGGATTTACCCTATACTGGACCTTTTAGTTCAGTAATCTAGCAGTGTGGTCCAGGGCTGGTGGCTAGAACTTCCTCAAAGGATGGGGCAGGAAATGAATGTCATGTCTGCTCAGCCAGTTGGTTCTGCTCATTTCTGTGAACCAAGCCCAAGGCTATCTGGATCTCAATAGCAGAGTGTTTGGAAAATTTAGAGATAAGCAAGGAGTGGTGATATCATATGTGGCCAGTGAGTGACAACAAGTGCCAAGTTTATAACTTTAGAGTAAAAGATTTTCTTATATCAGCCAAGCAGGTTCCCCTGGGGAATGGGAGACTAGACTGGGCAGTCATCATTTGGTAATCAGGGCAAATGGCTTCTACCTTCAGCATGGTGGGGACATGTTAAGAAACCTGGTGTAAATGTCCTTCGATACCAGACAAAGGCAGGATCAGAGACCATGACCTATAGTGCCATGTTCCCTTTCTTCTCTTTTAATAAGCTTCCCTGAGTGGCAAATGATGAAAACAGAGCCACACCACTTTTGCTTAGCTTCCCTACCCAAGCTGTTTATTAAGAGATGTTCACAGGTCTCCTCACAAACCAATGTGGCCTCTTTATCCGCAGCATCAGCACTGATTTGGAATCAAGTAAAGGCATTGAGCAAAGATCATTCTGGTTACCTGGAAAGGGTCAGTTTACATGGCCATGGCTTTTGGGGGCGGGGCAGGGAAAAGAAGAAAGCCAGAGCCCCTGAACCCAAGGGCCAAGAAGCCATGTGTTGAGGAGCTTCCTTTAATAAACTGGCCCTTGGAGGTGCTGTCTTGTTGGATTTTGTGTCTTTTTGGCTTAACCTGCTTCTCCCATGGTCTCTTCCTCAGCAATGGGTGACAAGCCGGCAGATGCGGTTTGAAGGTGGATTTCAGGGCCGCTGCAACAAGCTGGTAGATGGCTGCTACTCCTTCTGGCAGGCGGGGCTCCTACCCCTGCTGCACCGTGCACTGCATGCTCAAGGTGAGCCCAGGTTGCCCTTAGCTTGGCTAGAGGTTCTCTCCACTAGTTATTAACCAAGTCAGGAGCCAGCACGTTTGTCTAGAAGGGCCAAAAGAAGCTCTGTCCACCCAAGATTTTGAAAGCTTGCTGTGGAGGACACTGCCCTGTGGGAGACATATGCTGTTGATCAGGATTTAGTTCCAGGAGTTTGAAGGTCACTCATCACTGCTTCACCCTGGCTGCAGTAGGATGAGCTCTTTTCATACTTCTGTGAGGGAGGCTAGTGCTGCTCTGTGTTATCTGAAGAGAACAGCCCACTCCTGCCCTGGGCCCCAGGGTGACTGTCACCTCAGCTGGGTGTAAAGCCACAGCTTCCATCACACAGCTGTGTTGGTCATATCAGAACTGAAAACCCACACTATACACGTGGTCACAGCACTGACAGGAAAGGCAGTTATATAAAGAGGCAGAGAACCAGAACATACAGAGAGAAGACCCACCACGTCTGGCTGACTGCATAGTTGTTACCATTAGCAGTATTTTATTTTTAATTCATTGAGCAATCGCTGGATGCCAGTGGCTCATGCCTGAAATCTTAGCTGATCAGGAGGCAGAGATCGGGAGGGTCACCAGCCCTAGGCAAGTAATTCTTGAGACCCTATCTCAAAAAAACCCAACCCAAAATAAGGGCTGGCAGAGTGCCTTAAGCAGTAAAAGCGCCTGCCTAACAAGTGTGAGGCCCTGAGTTCAAACACCAGTGCCACCAAAAAAAAAAAAAAATTCATTGAGCAATCTGCAGTGTGAGTTTTTCCACCCATACCACTAGACTGGAGAAATCCACATTCTTTCTGTGGGGTCTCCAATGGGGATGCAAAATTAAAGTAGACAGTTAAAGGAACACTCCATCCTTTTTTCTTGGAACCTCAGGTTGCCTCCTGCTCCCTCTTGCTTATTTACTTTCCATGAGAACAGGGTGTCTCTGAGTACACTGATGGGAGAAAGAAGTGTGGCCACCTGCTGAGTGTTAATCTTTGTCTGCTGGGAGATCCCTTGTCCCAGAGGGAAAATTTCTTTGGACTCAATGAGTAATGAATTGCTCAAGTATAAAAAAGATTTTTTTTTTCCAGTATTGGGGCTTGAACTCAGGCCCTACCCCTTGAGCCACTCTACCAGCCCCTTTGGTGTTGGGTATTTTCGAAATAGGATCTCTTGAACTATTTGCTGGGGCTGGCTTCGAACCTCGATCCTTCTGATCTGCGCCTTCTGAGTAGCTAGGATAACAGGTGTGAACTATCTGTGCCCAGCTAAGAAGATTCTTTTCTTTTGCCATTCTCACACTTTCTGTTTTCTTTTTATTTAACTATATTTTCTTAGCCCCATTCTTTAGTTGCTTAATTTCATTGGAGTCATTCAGCTGTGGCCACTCACTCCCTATCCCAGTGCCACTGAAATTAGGTCTCAGGGTATTAAGGTTCATACTTGCCCTGACTCTGGAGCCTGCAGTCTCTAGCTTGACCACTAGTAGGTCTGTCAAGAATTTCCCAGAGGCCAGTGCTCCCAAAAAAGAAATTACTTGGGGTTTGGTGATCTCTGTATTTGGAGGTGCTGAGGTCAGGCACCGGCAAAGCTGTCAGTCTTTTACAAACCTGCTCCTTACAGGGATGAGATGGAAACCAAGGAAATCAAGAGAGCAGTAACAGGGTACTTATCTGCCAGTCTCCAGGGGGCGCTGGCTGATGTCTCGTGTATTGAAACTCAGGTTTGGCGGTCTTAGTCACATTTCAGGTTAAGCTAGTAGAAAACACTGCCTGGGAATCTTGGTGCTTCCAGCTCATTTCACTGCCTGAGAGAAGGCCTGCATTAGGCCTGAGGCTCACCATCCTTAGAAACAGTGAATTTGTTGGACGTGAAACAGACTGGAATCTAGGCAGAAGGGATGTATTTTGAGTGGTATGTAAAGTACTAAGTGTGGTGTGAAAAGGAGATGCACTGTAGAAACATTACCCTGTACTATGACCATAGTAGATCTCAAAGCAGTGTAATCTCATTTTTCGTGAAGAGTTGGCACATTAAAAATTAATAGAAAGGGCTGGGGATGTCACTCAGTTTTCTTTCTTTTTTGTTTGTATTTTTTTTTCCCTACAGTTGACATGTATTTCTTGAGTAAAGAGAAACAACAAAAAATATTTCACAAAAGAAATTCTATAAACAAAACAAGTTAGCAAGATGGAAAGAATATCTAACACCTGCTCCTACTAGGGATAGCCAAGACTTCCCAAGCACTCACTGTACACAAGGGCCTCACTGAGTACTTCAGGTACATTTTCTCATTTGATCCTCCAAAACGCCCTATAAAATGGATACTTTTGATATCCCCAGTTTCCCCAGAAGTGGAAACAAAGTTCATAAGGTTAAGTGACTTGCTTTACAAGACCTGACTACCACCAACAGTGGCTGGTATGTGGTGTCAATCCAGATTAGCTGGCATCAGAGCCTGGTCTGTCACACCACAGATGGCCACCCACTGGAACATCATTCAGCTCATTCATAGTTAAAGAAATGCAAATCAGAACCAGGGACCATTATTCCTTTTTATGATCAGCTTGGCAGAGATTCCGAAACTTAATACCCCATGTTGAGGAGAGTATGGGAAAACAAGCATTTTTATACTGTTAGTGGCCATGTACATAGTTGTGTCAAATTTTGAGGGCAGTTTGAGTCCTCTGTTTAACTTACAAGGACACATGGCCTTTGAACCCAGCTAGTGCACGGTCAGGCATTCACTTGCAGAGATAATAGTGAAAGATATGCATTGAACTGGAGTTTTAATAGCAAACCTAAAGCGCCTATCAAAGGGTAACAGTAAATAAATGATGTTCTCTCTGAACAGTAGCTGTATGCAATGGCTTCATGTATTGGCTGATATGGACAGTTCTCCAGGATCCAGTATCAAGGGTGAAAGGCCTGCCCAGAGCAGTCATGTGCTTGCAGGCTGGAATATACCCACCTTTTCCTGGCAGCAAACACAAACTCTAACAATGAGTACCATTGGGAGGAGGGTTGATTACTTTATAACTTCTACATCCTCTGTACTTTAAATAAATAAAAAAAAAAAAAAGCATTTACGTAAGTAAGCAAATACCCTTTTAAATTTGTTTCTTTTTATTTTTAGTACTGGGGAATTAAACCCAGAGCCTCCCACATGTTAAGCTCATGTACTACCACTGAGCTCCACCCCAGCCTCCTGTAACTGGGGTGTAGCTCAGTGGCAGAGCATTTGCCTAACATGCTTGAGGCCATGAGTTTGATCTCCATCACTGGGAAAAAAAAAAAAAAAAAGTAGTGATCATATTGCTATCTAAAAAGAAAAAGACTCAACACAGTGCAGCACAGATAGCTAGGCTGTTCCCTGGCTCAGCAAGTGACTACCAGTAACTCCATGCCGATGACTGCCTTTCACCTGTACAAGAATTACATGGGCTGGTAGAGTGGCTCAAGTGGTAGAGCACCTGCCAAGCAAGCTTGAGGCCCTGAGTTCAAACCCCAATACTGCCAAAAAGAAAAAGTTGATTCCCTTAACTGAATAATTCTCCCCTAGCCATTGTATTTGAATAAAATAATCTGGTGCCCAGAGACTATTCACAAAGATATATAGTACAGCATTTCTTATGATTGCAAGGAACTAGGAGCAACATGGAAAGTAAGTAAAAGAAGTCCCATCATTATGTATGCACTGTATCTTGGATGAAGTTGGGCTGTGTTCATGAGTGGGGAAAAGAAGTTTCAGGGTGTAGCTCAGTGGTAGCAAGCATGAGGCCTTGGGTTCAAACCCCAGTGCTGCCAAAAAAAAATTGTTATTTTCTGTTTGAAATATTTCACAATTAAACATTTTGCTTGTATATTCTATGTACTGTATTTACTTTAACCTTTTATAATGTTTACCTAGAAATTTATATACCCATATCTGTGAGAGATTTGGCCCCATTCCCTTTCTGATGAAGCTACCTTGCATATCCACTTAACAAGATGTCTGTTCAGAATGGCGATTCTGAAAAATATGTAGCAGGATAGAAAGTCATGCCTATAGTGTTAAATGAAAAGCATAAGATACAAAATTATAATAATTGTAACTATAGGAAATGCACATTTTATATGTGTGGTTTTTTTTTAAATCCCTTTCTGCACATATCTGTGTGATATCAAGTCACCCCCACTTGGTAACTGTATGGCCCACAGAATTCTCTGACTGCACTGGCTGAACTTGAGAGTGAAGGAATGCAGGGTCTGGGAACATAGCTTAGCTGGAGGGCTTACCTAGCATTTGCAAGGCACTTGGTTCCATCTCTCAGCAAAGAAAAAAAATTCTCAGTTGCTTATTCTAGTTTTATTCCCAGGATGGCAGATTTCTGTGTGGGCTATCATATATGATACAGGAAGTTAAGTTTCCTTTTAAGAAAAAATTTTGAGCCAAGAGCAACGTTGGGGAATTCCCTTTGGAAGTAGATTTCACTCAGGCTTAAAAAGTGGAAGAGACAATTTGTTGCTACCTGCTAGTAGTTCCCTTAGCTGCCTAGAGTCTAGCTAACAAATTTCAGAGACGTGCTAGAGGAAATGCCTTTAGGAACCCAGAGTAAAAAGTGATGGAACACTGGGTGTCATGGCACACACCTGCAATCTCAGCACTCAGAGACTGAGGCAACAGGAGGAGCAAGAGTTTGAGGCCAGTCTGAGTTATGGAGCAAGTTCTAGGCCAGCCTGGGCTCATAGCTGTTGCAAAAACAAAACAAAACAAAACAGAAAGAGTGGTGGCCCACCTCAGGATCAGTAAGTGGGCCAGCCTGGAAAGGTAAGCTGAACGGCTGGATCACTGCTACCAGAGCTGTCATCCAAGTTAACAGGCAGGTACATTTCAGTGCAAGTGAAACTGCCCATTAAGGTTCAGGAGAAGGGACATGTGAAGATACCAGGTGTACAAAGACTGAGTGGAAGAAGAGGGACCCCTGACTGTTCCCACTGAGTAACAAAATACAAGTAATTGCTAATACATGGCTGGACCCCTGCCAGGCCTTACGGACTTTGCCTTTCACCAGGTGACCCTGCCCTCAGCATGAGCCACTGGATGTTCCATCAGCAGGCCCTGCAGGAGTACATTCTCATGTGCTGCCAGTGCCCTGCCGGGGGACTTCTGGACAAGCCTGGCAAGTGAGTGCCTTTTCTTGGGAGGGAGGGATGACAAGGAATGAGGGAAATGTACGCTCCAGGCCTCTTCCAAGCCAGGCCTTTAAAGGCATCCCTTTCTGTCTGGCTGCTTAGTGCACTACTGTGTGGAAGTGTCCCCTTCACATGCCATTGATCCTGACCTCCATCCGCCCATCTTGTCCCTTAGCTCCTCCCTCAGAGAGGGGAATGATTGCTGGGGTGGTAAATCACCCTCCCTTTCTTTTTGTTAAACCAAACTTACTTAAATAGAACAGGATATGGACTAGAGGTATATCCCAGTGGCAGAGCTCTTGCCTAGTATGCCTGAGGCTCTGGGTTCCATCCCCAGCACTGCAAAACAACAAAATAGAACAGGATTCTAAAAGCTGTGAGTATAAAACAGAAATTGTTACATGACGACTATTACAAAGTAGATTAAATGACTAAATTCAAATCTAAGTGGTCTATGTGCTTTAATAAAGGAAAGAAGAAATTAAATACATACTGTTCCCTGTTAACACTCCAGCTACACACACACACACACACACACACACACACAGCACCACTGCTAGCAATTTATCAGGTAAATGTGGTTGATTGCTAGAGACATTTTGCTAGAGAAATGAATAAATTTAGCACTAGTACTACTCTTGGAAAGCCTTTTCCAGAAACAGCTGGAAAGACTAAATTAGTTTGCATGACTGGGGATGTAGCTCAGTGGTAGTGTGCTTGCCTAGCATGCAGGAGACCCTGGGTTCTCATCACCAGCAAGATCCAGTTCTATTATTGGGCATAGCTGGAGGACGGGGCTTTTGAAGCCAGTTGTAAGAAAAGCCCCACTCCTTTAGCCCTGTGGAGGACAAGCGCAGGGCATGAAATTGCACTGGGGGCCTCTGGACTCATGTGGTGGTGGTTTGGGTACTTGGTGTAGACAGAGCTGCCTATCTTTGCAGGTCGCGTGACTTCTACCACACCTGCTACTGCCTGAGTGGCTTATCCATTGCCCAGCACTTTGGCAGCGGAGCCATGTTGCATGATGTGGTCCTAGGTGTGCCCGAAAATGCTCTGGTAAGGCAAGATGGGGGCTTAACACTCCTTCTCCGCAGGGCCCCCTGGGATGGGGGCTGAAGAGAGAGAGCAGAGCAACCACTCTTGCCCTGAAAAACTGCTATGGTCCCTGCATGACCAGGATGAGAATTTTGCAGTCCCTAACCTCTGCCCCCTTTGGAACCCATTTGTGAGGATGTGGCCTTGGAGGAAATGGCCTCTGAGCAAAACTCAGGGTTCCAGTGGTGATCTGATCGAGGTGTTATACCTTTGTTCTAGAGCTGGGGCCCAGATCAGCAGTTACCAGTAGTTTCCTCTCTGAGGAAACAGTTGTTTTACTGGAGCCTGTGAACTCACAGCATCTATAGGGCATGGCACTCACTGTATGGCTGACTCCATCTCTCCTGGGGCTCTCAGTTTAGGTGGCATTTACAGAAAATAAGATTACCCAGAATGCTCTGCTGTGAAGCCTCCTTTTTTCCTTCATAGCACTCATCACAACTCGCTGTGTGTTTGTTTAATGGGAGTTTGCTTCCCTCATAGCTAGTCAGCCCGAGTGGGGATGTAGCTCAGTAAGGGAAGGCTTGCCTAGCACATGCAAGCAAGCGATACATCTTTGTATCTCTGATAATTCCTTACACTAAGTTCTCCAAAGTGCATTTCAGCAGACAAAGGATACGCGTGTTTCCAAGGACCATCAGGTGATGACTGGCATCTGTTCTTCTCTTTACAGCAGCCCACGCACCCTGTGTACAATATTGGACCAGACAAGGTCATCCAGGCCACCACACACTTCCTGCAGAAGCCTGTCCCAGGCTTTGAGGAGCATGAGGATGAGACAGAGCCTGCCAGCGACTAGAGGACCTACGTCCCCAAGCTCACCCACCTCCCCAGTCAGACAAGGTTTCTGCGTTTTGGTCCCTAGTTCATTCTGTGCTACACAAGCCTTAGCCACCATGGAGCTGTGGTTCTCTTTGTCCTTTCTTGTCAAACAAAACAAAACCAGTGGCTCTGGGTTTGGAGTACACAGTGGCGTGGTTTTTTAAACTCTTCTCACACCTGTCAAGCCAAAACTCTGTCAGCCCATGTAGTGAGGTTGGGAACAGTGCATGCTGGGAGGAAGCAGCCCCTCCCCACCCCCACCTCCAGCTTGGACAGTTGTACTGAGATGCGGGTGCCTGAATATCCCAGGATCCACAGCCACTGCTGCTACTCCCACCAGCATGCCACCATTAAGTTACCAGATGGGTGCCCTTTCACCGGTGGAGATCAATCAGCTCCATGCCAAGTTGGGGCTTTGGGCCTCACGCAAGTGAATTTCCTGGAAAAGACCATGTTAGGGCTGCTCTAAGAGGTGCTTCTGCCTCTTGCCTCCCACTCTAGTCATTTTCAAGGGACAGGGGCTAGGGTAGAAAGGCCCCCCGCCTTGAATTGAGTAAGAATTCCTTACCCCCAACACTGGAAAACTGAGCCACACATCTTTCCAAGACCATGCTTGGTGCACAGGCTGCACCTTAAGTGTGGTGACGTAAACCTGGGTAACCAATTATGAGTGGAAAATAAACCTCTAGCTCAACTCTGGGCCAGAGGAAGCAACCCCCCGTAGCCAGCCCCTGCCCCTTCCCATCATGTACCATGAAAATTCCTGAAGCCTGCAGCCCGAGATCCTTCTGTGTTTCCGTTTTTCTCCCACCAGACTCCCAGACCATCCCAGACCATCCTCCAAGACCGTGTTGTCTTTCCTCCGTGGTAACACTTCTAAGTCTTTCACCTTAGTTTATGACCCAGGATTTGGCCCCGTCCTGCCCACTCTAGGCTCACAGAATTAAAATCAAGTGCTAGACAGGTGAGCTGCTGTGGAGGCATAGCCTCGGAAACCAGTGAGGGCAGGATGAGTGCTGTCTGTGTGTGAGGCCTGTCACTGCCTCTGCTGCCCCTTCCATTGAGCCCTCTCATGGTCAGTGGAGTACTGAGGTCGGTTATCTGTCTACTGCTGTGGTTACAGCAAGCTCATGTCACTGCCCTGGCCTTTGTGTGAGCAGCAGTGGGCTGCAGGCAGACCAGAACTGGGAGATGCAGCCTGAGGTTCTTCTCAAAAACACTGGCAATTTGTTGCCTCTAATTCCCTATTGCTTTGGCGTACTGGGCTATGTATTACCTCCTTGAAGGAATAAAGGAATAACATTTTCTATGATGTCTCTTATTTGTGATCAGTAGCAGAAAAGTCCTTTAGAATGCCCTCTGTTAGGAAGGTTTGAAAGTCGTTTGTGGGATCACCTGGTCTCCTGTGGGCTGCCCTCACGCGCCTTTGCCTCCAGCGAGGAGGCAGTGGGAGGAGATGTTTTGCTCTCAGCATTCTACGCTCTGAACTTCATCCATCTGCACCTGTCTCCAGCCTGTGAGTGTAACACCCTGCTCCTGAGCCCCAGAGCAGGCATTCTGCTGGGTGACGTGGGTGGGTGGGTGGGTGGATGTCCTGGCCAGAGGCAGGAGTTGGCACTCCGACAGGCTGGAATTCTGCTGTCACGTGGCTTACCCCTTGTTTGGGAGAAACCCTCTCCCAGGGAAGGTCAAGAAGCTGTGTTCTGTGACTTGCTCCTCAGGGGAGAGGAGAGGAAGTCGTGGGAGGTTGCCCACATTCACACAAATAGCCCAGATTTGCATCCTGAATGTCTTCCTACCCTGTGGTTATTTTTGCCCTAACAGAAGTTTGGGCTGCAAAATAACATTGAAATACATCCTTCCCATCACTGTAACCAAAGGCAAAAGGCTCAGGCCCTGGGTACCAGAAGCTCAGATAATTCGGGAGATTAATCGCAGTAGTGATTGGCACGGTTAAGAGACTTAAGGGAGTGCTTTTCCGAGCTGGCCTTGTATGGAGGAGAAGGGCAGGTAAAGTCGGCTAGGGAGAGAAGAGAGAACCATATCCTGGTATTGTTATCTCAGGGTTTGCAATGACATCTCCACCAGACCCTCTTTTGGAGGGCTTCCTGACTCAGCCTTCAAGGCTGGTCATGGGAGATGCATTCTGAGATTCATCATGTGCATCCTTGCATGGAAGACACATAGCATTCAATCCCAATAACTATGTCCCCGTCAAAACCACCACAGATCTGTGTCTACCTGGGGCCCACTTTACCCCCTGCTCTGCTCCCTCCACCCATGCCCACCTTGAGTGTCCTAGAAGTTGAAAATCATGCTTTGGCCTCCTGGATAAGCCAAAGAGGACATGCCTGATGACTGCCTAACTGTCCTCTCTCCATGACATCATTTCTGAGCTGGAAACTGCAGGTTAGATTCTGGCCAATAGCTCTGTGAGGATACAACACAAAACCAAAGTGAAAAATGACTGCCATCCTCCCCGCCCTTCACTCACTGCTGTTCTTATAGTAAGAACCCTTTCCTCGCCTGCTTCTACCCATGGAGGCTCAGTGTTGGGTCACCCCGCTTCCCCCATCACACAGCGAGTCTTCTCTACTGAAAGAGAACCCAGGGATCAGCGCTGCCAAAGCCATTTTGAGGGCAATGCAGTATGATCCTTTGTGAAGCCATGTCTCATACGAGATCTCACGTGAAAGCAGAGGCCATGATGCGTGCTTAAATACCAGTTCCACAACAGGCCTGCTAAGGGCTAGCATCAGATCTTGCTGTGTTGCTCCTGGTGATTTAACATAGCATAGATGAAGTTCAGAAAACCCTGAGAGGGTGAATGATCACATGCTCCGTAAGCTGTTTCACCAAGTTTTTGTTTCTTGTTTTTTCCCCCAGTAATGGAGTTTGAACTCAGGGCCAGCACCTTGAGCCACTACACCAGCCTTTTCTTTTCTTTTCTTTTCTTTTTTAATTTTAGCAAGGATTTATTTTAGTGTAACAGGATAAAGTATAGACAAGGGGTGGAGGGTAGAAAAAGAGAGAGAAACATTTCCTGCTCTCATGCAGGAAATGGGAGCAAAGACTCCCAGCCTTTTCTTGTGATGGGTTTTTTTGAGATAGAGTCTCAAGTTCCAGGGCTGGCTTGGAACCACAATCCTCCTGATCTCTGCCCCCTGAGTAGCTAGGATTATAGTTGTGAGCCACAGGTGCCTGGTTACAGATATTAATTGTATGTACTGTACTTCTGGCAGAAGCTTGATAGCCAGGAATTTTATTTTATGTATGTATGTATCTATCTATTTATTTTGCTGTACTGGGGTTTGAACTCAGGGCTTCCACCTTGAGCCACTCCAGCAGCCCTATTTTGTGATGGGTATTTTTGAGATAGGATCTCAAGAACTCTGCCCGGGCTGGCTTTGAACTGCAAGTCTCCTGATCTCTGCCTCCTGAGTAGCTAGGATTACAGGTGTGAGCCACTGGTGCCCAGCAGCCAGGAATTTTCAATGGAGCCATCTGGGGTCAGGGGTGTTGCTTAGTGTACCTGCCTAGAATATGTGAGGCCCTTGGTTCTATCCCTAGCCCTACAAAGAAAAAAAAAAAAAGCACAACACTGCTTTGATGGCCCCAGGTATGCTATGGTGGTAGCTAGAGGCGAAATCCATTGACTTTAGATGTCAGATGTGCAGATAACAATGCTGACATTCCATTATGAAAATTGAAGAGCTTATCTAAATCTTCCTCCCAGCATGTTTATATTGGTTCCACCTCCTTGAAGGAGTGGGGCACTGGCTGATCCAGCAAGCACTCATCACCAGCTTTAGCATCTGGCCTCAGAGGAAGGATGGAGGCCTGGGTGGGAAGTAGGTGTACAGACCCTCTGTGGCCTGCCTAGAAAGACAGGCCCTGCATAGACCATGTGTCAGTAAAGCCATAGGACATCTTTCATTCACCTCATTCTGGGCTAAGGTTGGGTTAGTGAAATTTGTTTTCCTAAGGGCCTATAATGTGGGCTATTCAGGGCTGCTTCTGTTTGAGGACACGGATTCCTGCGAGGAGGGGAGGATTTCCCAATATTACCCAATATTTTATTCTTTGACCATCTACACCAGGGGGCAGCATACTTTTTAGGGAAAAGGGCTAGATACTACAATTTTAGGTTTTGTGGGTTACATGACCTCTGTTGCAACTACTCAACTCTGTTCTGCCGTTGGACCACTGTACAAAACCATGTGAGTGTAGCTGTGTTCCAGTCATGCTGTATTTATTTCTTTATTTTATTTAGGTGGTACTGAAGTTTGAACTCAGGACTTCGTGTTCGCAAGGCAGGCAGTCTCCCGCTTGAGCTATGTCTCTAGCCCCAAAGCTATATTTATGAAAACAGGTGATGGGCCCTATTTCCACATGTGCTGTGGTATGCCTACCCCTGGTCTAAATGGAATCTTATCTATGATTCATTTAGCCTTCTTCCATAGCTTTCATGGCTAGGATGCTTTCCACGTAATACTAGAGTCAAACAACAAATGCACTTGGTCACTAAAGCTTGGGCAATGTTCTAGTCACCCACACTCACCATTCAGTGGCATTCGTTCCCTTGGATGAGGATGGAGAATAGTAAGATTTAAGACTGGTGAAATTGACAGAAAGTGGGTCCAACTAGCTTAAAGCAAAGAGGAAATAAGTGTGTTGGCTCCAAGACTGAAAGGTCAGGGATGAGGCTGGATAAATAAGCAACCTCAGAAGGCTTCTTCCCTCCCTCTAGGTCTCCATGTGGCCATGAAAGGACAGCAGCCAGACCATACACCCTTTTGGCATCAAGTTCGGCAGACAAGGCCACCTGGCACTATCTCGCCTTCCTTCTCAGTGAGGAACAGTGCATTTCACTGGCCTTGGGCCTATGTCTTGGGCACAGGCTTCTCCTACCAGAGGGAGAAGGGGCAATGGAGATCTGTCAGAAGCACACAATCTTAAGGATAGGGAAGGAACCAGGCACTGATGGCTCAAGCCTGTAATCCTAGCTACTCAGGAGGCAAAGTTCAGGAGGATCCTGGTTTGAAGCCAGCCCAGGCAAATAGTTCGTGAGACCCCCCATCTCGAAAAACCCCATCACAAAAAAGGGCTTGTGGAATGGCTCAAAGTGTAGGCCCTGAGTTCAAACCCCAGTATAGGGTGGGGGAGGTTGGGGAAGGAAGAAAACCCTAAATGCAAATTTGTGTTTAGCCAAAGGGGGCAATGGATAGGAGAGATAAATCACCTCTGCTCTCTACTACAGTGCATTAAGACCGAGACAGAGACCTCAAGAGGACACTGCTAGCATCCATTCTGCTCCTAGGCCTGTTATCTTCATCCATGTCTCCGCCTCAGTCACTTGTTTAGGGTTGGTAGTAACCAAGTGTCAGTTAGCCAGTATGGGTTGTCATGGTCCCAGGGATTGACTCAGAGCCAAGAACATGCCCTAAAATAGTCCAAAGAAAGAGAAGTCTTGCATAGCTGATGATAGGGAAAAGCAGGGACAATGGCATGTGTGGCCTGGGACTCCTAGAGCCATTTTCCTACCCAGGAGGAAGCCAGCCCGAGAAGTCAGTACACACAGACACTGAGAGACTGAGTGACAAACAAGCACACAACCCTGATGCCACAGCCCCTGAGGCTCAGGTACCTCTGATTTTCAGATATGTGAGCCAATTTGAGTTCAATCTATTATTATAGATGGTTCTTGACTTAAAACTTTCCAGTTTCACAGTGGCATAAAAGCAGTATGAATTCATTAGAATCCATACTGTTATGCTTGGGTTAGGTGTAGTAATGCATTTTTTTTGAGACAGGCTTTCATATAGCCCAGGCTGGCCTGGAACTCCTTATCCTCCTGCCTCAATCTACTAAGTGCTGGGATTATAGGTGTACCACCATGCCTGGCTCCTAAATGTATTTTTGCATTAACAGTATTTCTAAATTACAGAGACATGGCCCTATTGTAAATTGAGGTACCATCTATATGTGTAACTGAAAGCATCCTGACGTACCCAAAACACTATCCCATTAGCCCCAAGCCCACAAAGTTCCTTACTTGCTGCCTAAAAAACCCAGAGCACCCTAACCACACCTCACAGACAATTAACCCCTAAGCCAACCCATCTGATCTACTGTCTCTCCTCATTTATTCCTTGACTTAATCTCGAGAGTGGGTGAGGCAAGTATACGAGCTGCATTTTACAACTGGATTAACAGGTCAAAGATGTGAGTGAATCACCCAAGGTCTCCCTACTATAAAGTGGTGAAGTCCACCTGAGCCCAGGTCTGTTGCCCTAAGCCCATCTCCCACCACCCGGGGCCTCTAAAGAAAGGTGTGCAGGAGGTCTTGGGAATCAGGGCAAGGGTCAAGCATGCTTGGTTCCCTCCAGAGCTGGCTAATGGAGGCCCCCCTCTCTCCCCAGGATGGGGATGACAACAGCAGATAAGCAGGGGCCCACCTCACCCTTCTGACAGGACCCCATCCTCTGTCTAATCTGTGGCATAGCACCAAGTGTGTGGCACCCCAGTGCAGAGTGTGACACTGTGTGTGACTCACAGCAAGACTGTGGTGAGTCACTGTTTCTGGGAGCTGGCCACAGCCATGGTGGCAGCCAGCCCTCTCCAACCCAGCCCCGGCACGTCCAACTGGTTCCTGGACATCTCACTTCCCCACAGTGACAGCTTTGCCTCAGCTTTTTACCAGCTGGGGCAGGAAGTTCAGAGACCAGGCCAGGTGACCTGACATCCCTCCTTCCTGCTTCTCTGGCACATCCAAAAAAACAGGCGGGGTAGGGACAAAGCACTTGTCACAAGCCCAGCTTAATGGGAACTTTCCCTTTCTCTCGTCTGCCTGGAAGAAATGAGGCTCTTATAAAATGATCGTAAGAATAATGTGTATTTAAAAATAAGTTTAGTTTTATACTGACAGAAAAATGAAGGCATGAATTTAGCCAACTGCAAATTGAAAATACTCAGAAAAAAATTGTGTCTGCACCAAACACGTAGACTTTTCCTCTTGTCGTTATTCCCTAAAAATACAATACACTGTTCACATAGCATTTATACTGTATCAGGGATTATAAATAATTGAAAGTTTTGGTTTTTTTCTTTTGGTGGTGCGTGGGCTTGAACCCAGGGCCTCACTTATGCTACACCCACTGAGCTACGCCCCACCCCCTAGAGATGATAGAGCACAGAGGACGTGTAGGTTTCTGCGCAAATACCATTTTCTATAAGGCGCTTGAGAGTCCAGATTCTGGTATCCCTGAGGGTTGTCGTGGAACAAATCTCCCAATACTGAGGTGTGATGACTGTGTTTATGTCAGTATGGACTTGTGAATATTTTTACTTTGGGTTATGTTTGAATTGTTTTTCAAATTGTTCCTGCTTTAGTCATTGGCAGCTTTTTCAGTTGGCTTCTGTGCCATTTTGACTGACCTACACCTTCAGTAACACTAATAACATTTTGTCATCCTTTTTACACTGGATAATGGGTGTGTTTGGGGTAAATATACTAATTCTCTCAACCTTTGATCACATTCAGTTCTTTCTGTAATAAGTACACTGTGTTGCATGTTCATTATCTTGGGTGTGATTCCTGTTGTCACTTCTGTACCTGTGATGGCCTGGGCTGATGGGACAAAGGGTATACGGCTGGAGCCTGCAGTCACCAGCCCCACAGAACGCTGACCAGTACTTGTCATGCAAGATAGAGGTGAGAGGCCAGCAGACAGAACCCTTCTGAGGGAGACGCCAATGACCACAAGTCCTCAGTGCTCTAAGCTATGCTCCTTGCCAGGCAATACCCCTCAGTCCCTCTCTCCCCTCTCTAGAGCAGTGGCTACCATGTGCCTGAATCCCAAGGGAATCGTGAATGTGGTGGAAGGGGAATGGTGACCCAGCCTGCGCAGGTGTGAGGCTCTGGCTCACCTTCCCTTCAAGCAGCTGCTGACGGCCTCGGCCTCTAGGGCGGCTGCATGGGGGCCCTGAGGCTGGGTTGTCATGGGGAGGAAGGAGGGAGCTTGAGAAGAACTGCCGTGGCCCTCCCTGGCCTCTGCCTTCGCGTCCACCCTCTTGTCCCAGTCTCCCTCTGAACTCAGACATGCACATTTGTGCTGCATGCCTGAGTCTTGTCTCTTGTCTCTACCTAAGCTGCTTTTTTTTTTTTTTTTTTAGTAAGGGAGGGAATATTTATTTTGCTCACCTATCTAAGCTTCTTTGAAGGTAGGGGCCAGGAGTTACAAACTGCCTAACTCTCCCAAGAGGATGGTGCAGGTGTGGGACCAAGACTACGTGCTGCTCAAATACCTGTGGGCTGCATTCACACAGAGTCAACCCCAGAGCTGGCTTGTCAAGGGCACAGAGATGAACCAGCCCTGCAGGGCCAGGATCTGCCAATATACACACAGCTGTGTCCTTGTGGAGAACCATGACCGACCAGGCCCTGGGCTTGGGGTACAGCAGCAAGTGCAGACCACCCCAGGCCTTATGGAGTTCCTGGGGGAAAGGCTGCTCACTGCTGCTCTCTACATACAGGAGGAGGCCTGAACTCATTTCCTGAATGAAATGACTCTGTTGGAACCAGAGTCTGTCCTCCTATCAGAGGCAAACAGTCCTGACCGGGCCCTGGCAGTCACAGTAGGCCTGCTGGGCTGCTGGCATTTGGTACAGGGTGCAGGAGGGGACCTGCTAGGCTGGTTGAAAATTGTCCAGAGCCACCTGCCATGTGTTTTTCTAGACATGCCCTTAATGCTGTGTGTGTGTGTGTGTGTGTGTGTGTGTGTGTGTGTACAACAGGAGCACATGCCTGGGGTCCACTTAGCAGGTTTTTCTGTCCCCACCTCACCCCACAATAAGGAGTCTCCATAATGAAATAGCTTTTTTTCTCTTGAAAGAAGCTTTAGTCATTCCTCCTGCCTAGTTAAAACTTAAACATGGAACATTTCTTTTGAAACTCACCCAGAGGGAACCTGATGGACCACTGCTAGCTCTACTAAAACACCTCTAATGCATGCTCACCTTGATCAGGCTATTTTTTTTTGTTTTGTTTTGGTGGTACTGGAATTTGAACTCAGGGTCTCATGCTTGCTAGGCAGGTGCTTTACCACTTGAGCCACTCCACCAGCCTATTTTGTGTGTGTGTGTGTGTGTGTGTGTGTGTGTGTTGGGTTTTTTGAGATAGGGTCTTGGGAACTATTTGCCCAGGCTGGCTTCAAACCATGATCATCCTGATCTCTACCACCAGAGTAGCTAGGATTTGAGGTGTGAGCCCCAGCACCCGGCTTGATCAGGCTATTTTAAGTTGCTTTTTCAGATATTTTGAGACAGCCTTGTCTGCCTCAAACTGACTGAAGCACCTGCAAAAGTATCTGATGGGAGACCTTTTGGTGTTAGAGGGTCAAAAACTCCACTCTCAGGTCATGGTGAGGCAGCCATTTTCTGAATATGTGTCCTGTGAAAAGACATGAAGTTTGTTTGCACACGCACACACATCATCAATGCTTCACCTTTCACCACACCATCCTGTTTTTTTCCATCCCACAAATACCCCTAAAGCCTAATCCTTGGGGAGGTGAATGTAAGATCAGGGACTGCCTGCTTATTCTTGGCCATCTAGTGAATTAAACTCTCTTTTGCAAAACTCACTGCTTCAGGGATTGACTTACTGGGCGGCAGGTGAAGATGAGCCTGGTTCAGCAACACCGCCCGAAACACTCTATAATCCCAACAAGTTCCTGCACAGAAACCCGGGCCAGGTGCTGAGGAGGCTTCTCGGGAGTGCGTGGAATCTGCCTGGTGTATGCCTGCCATCGGACACGGCAGAAACAAACTGAAAGCAGAGCGAAGGAGGGGTGAGGGTGCTAGATGTTAATGGTTGGTGGCTCTGACCCAGCCAGCTTGGTCATTTCCCAGGTCCATTTGTCTCAAAAGGTAATAGATCTGTAGTCTTGCTCAAGTTCCTTCAACACATAAGCAAAACATTCATATGGTACACTTCACTTTCTTTGAAGGATTTTTGAGCATTAAACCTTATTACATCAGAGCAGGTGTTCATTCACTCATTTCAACAAAACACAGGCAGGAATGGGTGCAGGCCCAGGAGCCAGGAGGGCAGCAGGACTAAGAACTGCCAGCATTTACCGGGTATTTACTAAGAGCCAGATGCAGTTCAAGGGCTTTTCACACTTAGGCCTTAAAGCCTCACGATGGCACTTGGGGTCTCGAACTATTTGCCTGGACTGGCCTCAGACCACAATCCTCCTGAACTCAGTCTCCCAAGCAGGTAGGATTAGAGGCATGAGTCACTAGCACCTGGCCACCTGGTGCTATTATTGCTCTTGTGTTATGGCTCCAGAAACTGGGGCAGTCCCCAAAAGGTAAGGGCTGCATCTGACATGTCAATCCTGAAAGGCAGGCTCAGCGCCTCTGGCCTAAACCACGCAACATGGAAGCCTGGGGCAGCTGCAGCTCGTGTGCCTTGGGGTCCTTCAGACCAAGCAGGGCCTGCCTAGTGTGGTCATTCCTGCAGGTGAACCTGACTTGCTTATCCAAACTGTTCAGAACAGGGTATTTGGACAATTTTGATTTTCTACATTAGAAAATGTTTTTGTTCATTCTCTTCTCAGGGAAAGACTGGGGAAACCCCAGGCACTGAGGGGAATTCTTTGGCCATTCACCATGTAGCAGTATAGAGGGCAGCAAACATTTTCCTTCCCTGGGTCTCCTCCTCAGCCTAGAAACTCTAGTTTCCTGGGTGGTGAGAACAGAGCCAGGAGGCTGGCCTGAGAGATAGCCTTGCTCTGCATGTGTTACAAACCTGCCCCGTGCCCAGAGGCAGCAAAGTGCCCTGCACTGCCTGGAGCTTCTGTGGGAGTGGTAGCAGCGTGGGTGTGTGGTGGGGGAACAATAGCCCTGCAGAGCCCCACTGGAGCAGGGGTCCTGGCAGCTCCTTCCCCAGCTTGCTTCAAATGCAGCCTTAACGAAACTGGCCTCAGACCCACCTTGGCAATTTCAGCTCAGCCATGCCTAACTTTCCCCAACAGCTGCCTTTTGTTTCTTGGGTTTGTTACACTTGCAGAGTCAAACCTGGGTGATGTGAGCTTGTTAGACTGACTCCAGTTGTTGGGCCAGAATGCTATTGGTCAGAGGGGCTGAGCCCAAGAATCCTTGTGACAAGCACTCATGGGACTGGTGGGACCCCACTTTAAGCACCACCATTGCGGGAGTTGGGGGGTAAGCGCGAGGGGACGGGGGAAAGGGGAGGAACTGACCCAAACATTGTATGCACGTATGAAAAAAAAAAAAAAAAAAAAAGCACCACCACTATGAGGCTTCTGAGCGATCTGCCTGGGTTTCCGGGGGAATATTTGCCAGCCTCTACACCACTGGATGGTGAACAGCCAAAGATTTTCCTTCAGGGTCTACTCGGGCCTGAGGTCAAACACAGTATCATCATCATCTCATTAAGCCACACAGCCATCTCACAAGGCTGTTATCCCACTCTACAGATGAGGGTACTGAGGCTGAGAAGTTACTGAGGGGGCAGGATCTTGAATCTTAAGGCTGACTTTAGGCTAGGCGTAAGTATTACTAGAAACAGCTTTTTATTCTTTTTTGGGGGGACTGGTACTGGGGTCTGAACTCAGGGCTTCACACGTGCTAGGCAGGTGCTCTCCCACCTGAGCCACGCCCTCATCCCTAAAATTCTGCTTTTAGTCCTAGTTCTGGCTCTATCTCTTGTCATCTACTCAGCCTTGTTTTCTTAAATCTGTCCCAGCTAAGACGACAGTTCTGTGAGCCTCGCTGATTCTCGCTGACTGCAGCTGTAGCTGTTTTACAATGGGATTAGCATATCAAGAACTCTAAAAACTGGGCCACTTTAAAGAGCTCGGAGCCATTGCAGAAGTAGGGGCATCCCAAGTTCACCTCAAAAGAGAAAACGGTGGCTTTTAACAGGTTCCTCAGTGAATCCACCTACTGTAGTGAGAAAGCAAATCAACAGGTTCCCTGGCTTTGTACAGGATGCTGATCAGAGTATTGACAAAAAACAACTGCTGAAAGGGTGTAAGCTTCGGTTAGACCTCATCTGTGTCCTGAGGACACACATTGACTCCCCAGACACAGAAGAGACTTGACTGTGATGACTGATTTGTCACCAGGTCCCTTGCCTTGTTTTTCTGAGCAGGCAGCTATTGCTGTAGCACTGCCCGTCCTCCGCTACCGGCCAGGGCTGCTCAGCTTGGTGGTGGATCTTGGACTTTCACAGAGGAGCCAGTTCACCATTGCACCCTTTTCCCTCCAACTTGTTTGTGGAACTCGAGAGAAGCCTAACTCAACTTCTTGCACTGCAACATCTTGGAGCAAGGGACTGGCTCTCGGGGCATCCTGTTCCCCTGCCACACCTCAGTTGTCCCTTCTGGTTTGCCCCCTTGCTGCCTACTGGGTGCCCAGCTTCCTACACATGCCACCATCTTACCAACAGGGCTTCGCCCACAGCTCAGCCCTAACACCCATCCTGACCAAACCAACTTTGTGATATGTTTTTACTTATGGCCATGTCAGCCATGAAAGAACAAGCAAGCATGCTGTTGGGGGTGGGGAGCTTGCTAAACTGCCTGTCTGCTCATTCCCATTTCTCACTCCCATCTCCTTCCTCTGCCTAGAAGAGGAATGCCTTTGAGAAATAGGATCCTGCTCTCCCAGTAGCCCTGCTGTCCTTCACATAACCACCGCTTTGGGGGTTTGATGCTGCCTCTTGCAGAAACTTAACCCATCCATCAACTCCCATTAACCAAAGAGACACTATGCATGTTTTTTGATGGACTAAGCCCCAAGAACTTTTGACTTTGCTTCCTTCCTTGGTCTAGGAAAGCAGCACCTGTGGTGGGGTATTGTGGGGTATTTGGTGGGGGGAGGGAAGAGACTCCAGGGGTTCTTGTCTTCACTGGACTTAGGAATAAGCTCACAAGACACAGATAGTGCACACCCAGGTAGATTTATTAGAAAAAGAAAAGGCTGCAGCTAGAGCAGTGCCGCAGAGCCCGGAAGCCAGTGGCTTGCTGCTGAGGTGAAGGCTGGGGCTTTTTATGGACACTTTAACTCTGGGTTAGGGTAAGGGTTAGGTGGGTTCTTTCCACTGGTCATGGACTCACGTGCACGAGCTCTCTTTGATGAGCTGGTCTGTTTGCCCCTTATGGGGGGGAACAACCTTGAGAGCATTCTGCCTATCAACCCCATGGCAGATTTATGAGACTGTGTATCTCCTCCTTAGGGTACAGGGCTCATAGTGCCCTCCATGGGGGATGGGATACTGACTCATTCTTCTGTCCCTTAGGTTCCCAGACCCAACACAGGGAAACCAAAGGTGAGCTGTGTTCTAGCCAGAATCCATTTCTTTCAAAGGTCAAACTAGTTCAGCCTGGAGTTGAGTCCACAGCTGATTTCACTTGCTGCTCATGGCTTTCTTCTAGCTCTTAGCAGCTCTGCTGCCTCCTATTCATGACTGGAACTCTCTAGATGAACACCTCTTTACACTGGTCACTCATTACCAGAAGAGTGCAGTCCACAGCTCTAGGCCATCAATCTCCGCAAAGGTCATTTGTTCAGCAGGAACTGGATCTAGCAATGTTACTGGAGATTGCTCCTGTAGGAACCCTGAAAGTCTCTTTCCAATGAAGAAATCACCATCACTCATTTATCCACTCTCCCAGGCTGAGTTGAGTCCTCAAAACAAAGGCTGTGGAGCAGATGACTCTGCTCCTCTTTCAGGTTTCCACCTAGGCCCAGCATCTTTCAGAAGGCTCTTCCCTCAACCATCCTGGCCTTTGCAGGGGCAAGAAGACACCACCACCAAGAAGGATAAAATAAGTTTTTATTTATAGTCTTATAGTAAAGGGGGAAGCCTTAACTTGCAAGACAATTCTTCGGCAGTATGTACAACATACTTTTTATTTCCATGGAATGGAATCAAACACGGACTGAGACTACACAGAATACACTAGAAATCAGCAAATGCAGGAAACAGAGTAGGAAAAAGACAAAGAAATGAGGCCTAATGACACAAAGCCCTTCACTGGGATCTGTTGACCACAGCCAGAACCAGGGCTGGATCACACAATGGAGACAGGTTCCAGGACAGGAGAGGACGTGGGGAGAATAAGGAAAGGGCCACATGGGGGTGCAGGTTTAGTACCAGGTAAATTGCTCTTGGTATTTACATACAAAATCAGATGGATCTATTTCTTAGAAATACACACGAAAAGAAAGGAAGATTTGATCATTACTTTATGAATCTGTCGCTTTGCAGTATCGACATCATCAGAAATAGGGACAATTCACTCAGATTCAAATTTCAGTAGCAGGAAATAAATATCAAAACATTATCACTGGCCCTCAATACAAAACCTCTACCCAGCCCAAGGCTCCCTCCCTGTCCCACCCCCCAAATATCCACCCCTACCACTCCCTGGTAGCTGCTGCTTCACTGCTGCTGTCTCCTATACATACCACAAGTGTCATGTGGTCCTCCACAAGGCAGGTGCTGAAGATTTAATCAGCTGGTTGGGAGAAGTGAGTGAAACATGCCAAGGACTCTGCAAATCTGTCCCCACTTCCCTTTTACACCACAAACTTCTTCAAGGATCTTGTCTTTAAACAGAAGCGATAAATACCTTTCCAGAAAAAAATCCTCACAAAGGAGAGGGGGTGATTCTGATCATCCCAACCTGGTCATCTTCTCAAAGTAGAGCAGTTCACAGATTCACAAAGTCTATCAAATAGAAGTGAGGGGACCAAGAGAGGTCTGGCAGGGCAGGCATCCTCCAGGCATGGGCCCAGTGGGGCTGGAGGAGCTGGTGGGGTGGGCAGGACACCATGTGCTCAGGTCCGGCCGTCCGTCCGTCCTCCACAGAAAAAGCTGCCAAGTTGGGGTATTTTGGTTTAAAAATTCCTGGAGGGGACAGGGAATCCCTGAAGGGAATACATTTAAAAAAAAAAAAAAGTGGAAATGGGGAAAGAGAACGAGAGCTATTGTCCAAGAGCTTCTATGTAAAAATAAAAATTAAAAAAAAAAAAAAAGAAAAAATGAGTCTCTTAAATGGTTCTGGGGCTTCTAACGATGAACTGAGAGGAGGATGGGACGACGGAGGAGACAAGACAGTTTTTATTGCTGGCTGCCCCACTCGGCTTAGCTGGCCTCCATCCGGAGTTTCTTCCTGCTTTGGGGCTCTTCAGGCTCTGACTCTGAGCTGGAGTCTGAGCCCCCATCGAAGGCAGAGATGGTGCTGCCCTTGGCGTTGGTGTAGAGGTTGTTGTCTGAGGAGGGGTAGTTGGTCTGCAGCTGGGCACTCGACCTTGCCTTCTCCAGTGCACGGACTAAAAGGCAACCAAGGCAGAATGTTACCACCTTCTGGAGACGGGGCAGCAACCAAGTCTTGACTCAGGGTCCAGCCTGTTCTTCCTAAGGGCTTGCTTGCTGGCCCTCAAGGCTCAGGGTGGCTCAGGAGCCACGCCCTTCTGGTGGCTGCTCCACCCGCACACTTCACTTCCCCTCTCTCCTTTCCCAGCTGGGGCATCATGGCCAGCTCCTCTACCATCCTACCCAACCCTAAAGAGAGAGAAGGCTTGTGATGTCACCATCCTGCCATGGAAGCCCAGTGTAGAGACCAGAGCATGAGCTCCCTGTGGGATTCAGCAGTGCGAAAACAGAGAAGCCCGCCCAGCAATGCTGGGCTCCACAAGCGTATGAAGACCCCACAATAGCCAGAAAGGAGGACATAAGATGTCCTGGCCAAAGAGAAGTTTTAGCTTAGCTCTCATGTACAAGATCCATTTGGAATGACAAGCTGGACACTTGGAAGCAAGTCACCAATACGCACAAAATACCTGGGCCTTTTGACAGATAGCCCCTACATGCAGGCTGTTCAGCCCATTAACCAACCCACTGCCGCCGCCCACTGCCCATCCCTTGGTTCAGCTCAGCTTGAGCCTGGAAAGTCAACCCATTCATTTTATTTATTTCATTTGAGGTGTTCTAACCCAGGTGGTTACTTGCATTTCCTTTTACTTGCATCTTCCATGAGGGAGGAAGAGAAGTGAATTCCCCAGGAACAAAGAACTTGATCAGCTCTCGCTTTCCCCTGTGGTTGTAGGAAAAGGCGGGTGTGAGCATTGGAGAACAGCAGGGGCCTGGCCCATAGGCTGCCCTGATTGGACTACCATTGACAATGGGGAGGGCTCACTGTCCCTGAACACCTGGAGTTTCTGGTACTTACGCAACACATTCCACTCCAAAGGACTTCAAAGCTCTTTTGAGACACCTGATGCCAGGTGTGACCCTATTGTAGGCAGAGCACCTAAGCCCCAAGAAGAGGAGAGATCAGGCCAGGAAAGATACATGCCTCTGGATGTCCAACTCCCTAGCCTACACTGTGTCCTCCCTGGCGGCTCAGGTCCTTCCTCAGGACAGCACTACCACTCAACTACACAGGCCAGAGACTGTTTCTGAGGCACGAAACTGGCTCTGACTGCAGGCCCAGGTGTGAAAGCCCTGGCCTGGCCAGAGCACAGCAGGGCCAAGCGCCCCATGAGCTTGGCTGCTCACCTTGCTGCTCCAGAAGAGCGTTCTGCCGCTTGAGGTCATCGATATCTTGCTGGTGCGTGTGGTTTTTCCTTCGCATATACTGGATATACTCTGTGGCTTTGTCTAGGATTTGGGCCCGGGATGCCTGTTGCAATATGAGAGAAAAACGAAGAGGACAAATAAAGACCAAGTCTGGACAATGAAGAAACATGCCTTTCCATAGCCAACGTCATAGGGAGCAAAAAATAGGAGAGTGAGGTAGGCAAGGTGGAGGAAAAGAGTAATGCCTAGTTATGGCCTTTACAGCAAAGTGCCCAGTGCCTCACAGAGCTTACCTCATAAGCACAGTTTCAGAAGGAGACTACCAGGAACTCAGGGCTCAGAGAAGCTCAATGGCCTATTCAAAACCATCAGCTAGATAGTGACAGAACCTGGGCTCAGCCTTGGGTCTGTCTGATGCCTGAACTTGTACTCCTCCCATCCCCTGGTTCTTTAGGTTGTTTTATAAAGTCTTCAACTTGGCTATGTCTGAAAACATCAAGATACTGCTTATATGAAAGCTTGGGCCACTCACTCTCTGCTAGGACCTGGCTACACACAGCTGGTCTAGACTGACAAGAGCATGATCTCTTGTCATGAGCTGGCTTGGAGTAGGAGTAGGTACCATGCTTTCCATCAAGGTCTCAGACTTTAGCCAAACCATCAGACAATTGTTAACTAGGCCCAAGTGAATGCTGCTGTTGTGGCAGTATTTCAGCCTTTCCAGCTAAAGAAACTTTTATGAAAGCTGTCGGTGTTTGATGTCAACACAGGAAGAGCATAAGATTGAGACATCTCAGGAGGCAACCACACCTCTACAATGGCTGTGGGCAACCTGGCACTGCCCTGTCAGAGGGAGTTAATAAGCCAACAAAATAAATGGCAAGCTACTGTGCCCCCTGGAAGCCACGATCATCTGGGAGATTCCCTCCTAGCTGCAAGCAGGGCCAGAATTACTTTTGGTGGGCCAGCAAGCCAGCCACTTTGGTAGAATGATATGAAGGTAAGAAAAGCCAAGGCAGGGCAATCTAGTACCTGAAGTATGGTGTTCATGCCACAGAGGCTTCTGAGTAGTAGGAAACCTCTGCACCCACAAGGGAAGTTCTTGACAATTTTCAATTATACCCCAAGTGGTTCTAAATAACCAGAGCACAACAGCAGGGGAAAGGCAAAGAAAACATCCACACTTGGCTAGCAAAACTAAATTTACTTGTATTAAATCCTAACAATCTCAATTTCTAGACCTCTCTGGGTATCAGAGAGGTGTGCAAGGCCTGAGTTTATTCACTAGTCCTTGAAAACAACAGAGTTTCCTGACTCCTTTTTCTTAAAGTGGAAATCATTCATATTCAATCAATCATTTTTATCTGGTGAGAATTATGTGCAAGTGACTGGGCAGATACTGTAGGGAAACAAAATGTATTAGTCATGGTTTCTTTGCCCAGAAGCTTACTATCTAGTTGAGAAGTATTATCTACATACAGATAAATCACAGGCAGTGCTGAGTATAACCTCACTAGGACAGATTACAAAGGCCATGGGAAAGATGGTTCCTGGTAGGGTAATTCCCTACTGTGCACAGGCACTGGCCTTGGTACTACACATCTGTCTGTCTCCATCTCTGTCTCTGTCTCTCTCTCAAGGGCAATGGTAAGAGAGAAGCCAGGTGTGTTTCCTTAGCCTCTGGAGGAAAGAGGAGACCTAGCAATGGATGCTTCAGATGTTGTCCTTCTGCAAAGGACATTCTAGGGATTAAGTGATAAAATGGAGGAATTAATTAGAAGGAACTGATTAAGATACCCTCCCTCTCTGGACACTAGAGATGGAATTAAAACTGGTCAGTGGAATGTGATTGGGAGTAGAAGCTGGGGACTGAGGAGGCAGAGGCCTGGCATTGTCATTACTGGGTGTCAGCCCTACAGACACATTCTTGTCCATGGCCACTCCTTATCTGACCAGAAATTCTCTATAACCCCACCTCTTAACCTTACCCTGTCACTGGTGTCACTACTGTGCATATTTACACTCCATCTCTTATTTATTTAGCTAGTTGTTTATTTATTTATTTATTGGTGGTATTGAAGTTGAACTCAGGACCTTGAGACTAATAGGCACAGACACTCTACTACTTGAGTCACGGCCCTAGTCCTCTCTTACTTGTTTTTATTTAAAGACAGGGTACTACTATGTATCCCAGGCTAGCCTTGAACAGGGGTGTGCCAATCTCTCTTTAAATTTGCTCTTTGGCCATACTGTAGCTTGAACTCTGGGCCTCACTAAATTTGCCTATTTTAAAGCTTTTTTTTTTTTTTCAAATGTTCCCAGAAGGCAACATTAGCTCTTATTTAACTACCTGTGTGCATCTGGGACAAGGAAAGAAAAGCACAATTTCTGAAACCAGACAGCACTTGCAAATGCTCCACGATGGCTTCTAATAAATGACAGACCGAGGGGCAGGCCGTGTGCTCCCCGGTTTCTCCTTCAGCTATTTATACATGAAACCAGGAAATCAGTATCAGGAAGTGAAAAGTGAGCAGTGAGCATGGCAAAACAAGCCAGAAAAGGGAACAAGAGCTCATGAGTGAAGGCAGTCTCTACTTCAGGGAAGTTTTTACGTGAAGAGAGAATTCATAGATGCTCAAAGCAGAGTGTCTTGAGAACAAGAGGTCCTCAAAGAAGGTTGGGTTAGTCAGAACAAGACCTCCAGAATGCTAAGCACAGACCTTCCTCCATCCCCTGATGAAAACAGAAGTGTTCTTGGTCACTGGAGGTACCCCTGACCCCTCAGCAAGTCCAAAAGAATGGTTCAGAGTTTAACTTTAGTTTGTCCTTCCTAGGATACTCAACGAGAATTAAAATCCAACAAGAAAAAATTAAAAATCACAAAATACAGAATGTCCCAAAATTTACATCTAGTCCAAGAGAAAAACAAAAGACTGAATCTAGAAAATACAAGATTCACCTACAAAGCCCTCCTCCAATCTTTCCTAACTACACAAGATCATGTGGCCAGCCATAGTGGTAAGGTGTGAGCAGGCCCTTCCTTGCCTTTATGAGTTTATATGTGCACAGCAAAGATGAAGCCAGCATGAAACCCTGGGGTTTGTGGCATGGACTATGGATTGACCCTGGGCTTTCGGTTTCTGTCTTCTGAAAAGTCTCTCAGTCAGCTGAGTCAACTGATAATAGTCACGTGAGTGTGCTGGCCAGACAAGACCTGGCAAGTCAACTGTCCACAGATCAAATGTTGCCTTAGGAAGGACCTAATAACTTTTTTTCATGCTACTTTTTACAATCAGAAGGCACTAATTCTAATTTTGCCTTTCTGAGCAGAAATAGCTCTCCTGAAGAGTTTTGACACAGCCCATGGGATAGTACAGACTATGACTAAGGGACTGAAGAAGTAGCTGGGCAGCCAGATCTTGTTTCAAATCCATATTTGCACACAGCATTGGCAATCACAACAACGATGATGATGATGGTGGTGGTGTAGTAATAATGGCAATAGCTGACACTTATGGAATACTTACTAAGTGCCAAGCACTCTCATATAATCCTTTGTGTATCATTTGCTGTATTTTAAAACAATAAAACTGAGGCACAGAGCTGTAACTTACCCAATGCCATATAACTTGTAAGAAGCAGAGTCAGAATTTGGACATAGGCCTGCAGGATACCTGTATGTTGGGAAGAGGTGGTTGTAGAACTAATTTTAAAAGATCAACAGAACTGCATGGACAGTGTTGTCATGGAAGGGGAAGCAGGAAGGAGGAGGATCTTGAAAGAGCCACTGATTTGCCTAGAAGTTTGCCAAAGAAAATCCTAGTGAAGATGGTTTCCTCAGGAAAGCTGAAGATCAACAGTGAGTCGTCTCCACACACGTGCAAGCGTGAACTGAAAGCTAAGCAGTGATGAAGACTAGTCATTAGAATTTGACTGAAAAGAAGTGAAAAACAGTGGCATGTAATAATAGCAGCATGAATTCTAGGTGCTGGTGGCTCACACCTGTAATCTTACCTAGCTGGTAGGTTGAGACAGGGAGGATGGTGGTTCGAAGTTAGCCTGGGCAAATAGTTCATGAGACCCCCATCTCCAAAAAATAACCAGGGCAAAATGGACTGGACATGTGGCTCAAGTGCTAGAGCCCCTGCTTTGTGTTTGCGAACGCAAAACCCTGAGCTCAAATCCCAGTCCCACCAAGCAAAAGGTTTTTATATACAAGGCAAGAGCTCCACACATTTCTGGAGTTGTAAATCTCCATAGAAAGCTAAGCTGCTTTAGAAAGCGGGTGGGGACAGCCGTCTAGAGCACTAACATTATGAACCTAAGGTCTCTTGGGAGGTCCTAGTGCTGACCTGAGAAGCAGTGATCTTAGCTGGGTTTATCCCTTTGCCCCTCCACTGTCAAAAGCAGGTCCTCACTTGGTGTGGTGTGGCACACTTATAATCCTGAATTTGGAAGGTCAAATCATGAAGATCTTGAGTTCAAGGTCACCCTGGGCTACACAGCAAAACCCTGCCTCAAAACAAAAAAAATAGATCCTACTCAGCTGTTTCAGTTGTCTTGACCCCCCAAGAACCAAAATAATACATCTGGAGGAATGAAAAAAGAACTGCTGCCAAATGCTAGTGGCTCATGCCTGCAATCCTAGCTACTTGGGAGGCAGAGATAGGGAAGGTCACGGTTTGAGGCCAGCCCATGCAAATATTTTTCAAGACCCTATTTCCAAAATAACCAGAGCAAAATGGACTGGAGGAGTGGCTCAACTAGTAGAGTACCTGCTTTGCAAGTGTGAAGCCCTGAGCTCAAACTCCAGTCCCAAATAAATAGTTACACTATTTATTTTAGAAAAACAGGACCATATAATTTCTGAAATGTAAAATAGCTTTTGCACATATTAAGGTAAGAGGGTTGGGCAAAACTGATACACATTTCCATTGAATAAACCATCTTCTAAAAACAAACATGAACAAATCTGTACAACAAATTTGGGTCTGTGCTAACTACTTCATTCAAAAATAGAACCCGATCAATGCCTGCTGGGGCTGGAAGACTGTGAGCTCCACTGAAGGATTCCTGCTATCAGGCCCTCAGTTGGCTGAGTAGTAATGAAAGGTAGAGCTATCAGGCCCTGCAAAGGGCTTACTTAAAAGCCAGAAGGCAGACATTTAAGGGTCAAAAATCATTTTCAAACCCTGTATTTTAGCAGGTAGCTCATAACTGCAATCCTAGCTACTTGGGAGGCTGAGATTAGAAAGATCAAGGTTTGAGGTCAGCTGGGCAAATTTTGGAGACTCCATCTCCAAAATAACCAGAGCAAATGGACTGAAGGTGTGGTTCAGGCGTTAGCCTGCCTCCTTTGCAAACGCAAAGTCCTGAATTCAAACTCCCATACTACCAAAAAAAAAAAAAAAAAGAGAGAGAGAAAGAAACTTGCATTTTTCTTCTCCTGCTGTTGGAAGTCTGAAATAAAGGTGTGGCACTTCCCCATCAAACTTTGGCTGTGAAGGACAAGAGCACATAGTTCCCAAAAGAGGAAACAGAGCTAGTAAATAAACATGTGGCAAAGCATTTACTCTCACAGGTAATAAACAAGTAAAATACAAAAGGAATTACTATCTTTTGTGTACTAAACTAGTCAGCAACTTAAAAAAAATTCCAGTGAAAATGAAATTGAGTCTGTCAAAACACTACCAAAAGATTGTCTTCAGAATGTGCTTGGAGTGTGGCTCAAGTGGTAAGTAGTAGAGTGTCTGCCTGGCAAACCCAAGTATAAAACCCATTACCACCAAAAGAGAGAAAAATAAAAAAAAAGAGAGAGAGAGAAATGAGAGGATATGAAAACAATCCTGAAAAATAACTGAGTTAAGAGACAGCAAAAACCAGATACTGAAACCCTTGACCCAGAAATCCAAATTCTGAGCTGGGAACAGGTGGCTCACACCTGTAATCCTAGCTACTCAAGAGGCAGAGATCAGCAGGACTGAGGTTGGAAGTCAGCCCAGGCAAATAATTCCAGACCCTACCCCCAAAAATTCCCATCACAAAAAGGACTGGTGGAGTGGCTCAGTGGTAGAACACCTGCCTAGCAAGCATGAGGTCTTGAGTTCAAACCCCAGTACCTCCCCTTCCCACCCCCCAAAAAATCCAAATTCTGAGAAGGGACTCTAGGATATGGGAATGGCCACATGCACCATGATGTTCATCACTACATTATTTTTTTTTTTGGTGGTACTGAGGTTTGAACTCGGGGCCTCATGCTTGCTAAGCAGGTGCTCTACTACTGGAACCAGCCCTGATTTTGTGATGAGTTTTTTCAAGATAGGGTCTCGGAAACTATTTTCCAGGGGTTGGTTTAGAACCATGATTCTCCTGATCTCTGCCTCCTGAGTAGCAAGATTACAGGTGTGAGTCACCAGCACCCAGCCATTACATTATTTATAGAACTTTAAAACTGGACAAAACCCATGCTCGCTTCAGCAGCACATATATTAAAACTGGAATGATATACAGAAGATTATCATGACCCCTGTGCAAGGATGACATGTAAATTCATGAAGCATTCCATATTTCTATATAGGAAAGAAATAAAGATTTTTAAAAAATGCAATAAAACCCAACTGGAAGCCAGGTGCCAGTGGCTCACGCCTTTACAGCTACTCAGGAGGCAGAGATCACGAAATCAAGGTTTGAAGCAAGCCTGAGCAAATAGTTCAGGAGACCCTGTCTCAAAAAAACCAATCACAAAAAAGGGCTGGTGGAGTGGTTCAAGGCGTAGGCCCTGAGTTCAAACCCAGAACTGGAAAACAAACAAACAAAAAAAGGCCAAATACAAGGAAGCTTAATGACTAAATACGAACGCTAGCTACATCAATCACCTGGGGAAAAAGTGTTTTATGTAAATGCAGCAAGCTACATAGTATTTTTCCCATGAAAGGTGTATATATGAAAAGAACAGAAAGAACATACACTGATAATATTCTATTTTCCTTGCTTCTTAGACTCCATTGATAATTCCATGGATTAATTTTTTTTTTTTTGGTGCTGAGGTTTGAACTCAGTGTTTTTAAACGCTCCTGGAGTTAGTGATAAGATGATCACAAAAGACACAGCAGGGTCCTTGGTTCTAAGGGTATGGAAGTGTTTGAAATGGGCCTCAGGAGGGTTGGCAGACTGGTAGCAGAAGTACACAGGCAGGAAATAGTGCCTGGACAGGGAGTCCTTGAATAGGTCTCTTCAAAAGAAGACCCTAGGACCATCTGGACCAACAGGCAACAGGTTAGAGTTAGATCTTGAGTAAAGAAATCAGATAAGCCTTGGCTTATGACATCCCTGAGAAAACAGGAGGCAGATGCTCTTTCCACAAGAACTAAAGGGTTAATGGTAGGAAGGAAGACAAAAAGCAGGCAAGCAAGTTGGGAACCTTAGCGAACATAGAATGCCAGACCTTACTTGAATGGTAAATGAAAAGCTCTTGGAGGTTTTCAGCAAAATATATACACAATTTATAAGAAAAAGCTGTGGAGCCTGGTGCTTGAGAAGAGATGAGCAACTATGGGCAACAATTTATGATGTAGAAAATGTTAAGAGACAGTAATTGCCCAAATCAGAGTTTAGCCAGGTAATAACCTTAATGAGAAATGAAGTGAAACAGATAGGGGTAGGACCATACTTCAAGCAGCCCAGGCATAATGCAAACACAGTATTGCCAAATGAACTGTCTGCCTTAAAAGCATCCACAGGAAGGAGCCATGGGCCAGGGCAGAATAATGTGGTCAGGGCAGGCAGGGCACTTCTTCCTCTCAGCTTAGTAAATCTTCATGGTGCTCCCTACTAATTGCTAGGTACTAAGAGAAGAAAATAACAGCCTGGCGCCGGTGGCTCATGCCTGTAATCCTAGCTACTCAGGAGGCAAAGATCAGGAGGATCACAGTTCAAAGCCAGCCCAGGCGAATAGTTCATGAGACCCTATCTTAAAAATATCCATCACAAAAGGGGCTGGCAGAGTGGCTTAAGGTGAAGGCTCTGAGCTCAAGCCTCAGTACCACAAAAAAAACAACAAAAACAAACAAACAAAAAAAAACCCAGAACCAATATGAGAAAGGTTCCCTGCCTTCATGGTACTTACTGTGGTACAGTGTGAGCACAGAAACAAGTAAGACTACACAGAAGTAAGTGCTATGAGAGTACCTGACCTTAACCATCACTCCAGTTATCATAAGACAAAACAAAAAAATCACATTCCCTGTCACAAGGGAACTAGTTGGTTTTAACATCTATCTGACCTGTTAAGGAAACCAGACTTTAATGGGAACAAAACTGAGATTAGCTCAGTGTTTTAAACTTCCTAGCTGATGCATATTATTAATTGTCAAGTATTATCTTTCCCAGGAGGAGATCAAGAGCCTCAAGACACCGCCTATTAGGCCTTTAAACCTCTACAACACTCACAGCTGAGCAGCCACTGTTTTCTCACTCTACAACCTACATACACTGAGGGGGGGGGGTCTGTGATGGAGGTTAACAGGGTGGTGCCCTCATATTCTCACACAAAATCAAGAAGTGATGAACTTGCCAGGCACTGTAATCCTATCTACTCAGGAAACAAAGATCAGGAGGATCACGGTTCGAAGCCAGCCCCACAAACAGTTCTCTCAAGACCCTATCTTGAAAAAAATCCCTTCACAAAAAAGGGCTGGTGGAGTGGCTCAATGTACAGGCCCTGAGCTAAAGCCCTAGTACTGCAAAAAAAGAAACGAAATGCTGAACAGAATGATGACTAAGAAAATGTTGTTTTTGTTTTCCATTTGAGGTTATATTCTTTTCCACATAGCTCTATCCAGAAGGAAGAAATCCAGAGCACAAATATCCAAGAAAGCATATGATAAATGAGCATTTAGGAAAAGACTTAAGGATGAGAAATTACTATGAACAGCAGGACAGCTGGCAAATAGCAATGGTGAAAATAACCTTTAATTGCTAATGTCAACAATGAAAATGAAATGTGATTGGATACATCAATCTGATCAGGTACTAAGGCTAATTTACATGGGGTTTACATCCCCATGTAAAGCAAACAGATAGGCTGGCCACCAGGTCTTGACCCCCATATGAACACAGTGACTCAGTGTATTCCCCAGTACCAAAGTAGGCACCCTTAAAACAAAGAACTCCCACTTAAGAAAAGTACCATCTTCCTAAACTGGGCACTGATGGCTCACACCTGTAATCCTAACTACTCAGGAGGCAGAGATCAGGAGGATCCCTGTTTGAAGCCAGCCCCAGGCAAAAAGACCCTATCTCAAAAAAACCCATCACAAAAAAAAAGGGCTGGCAGAGTGATTCAAGCAGTAAGAGCACCTGCCTAGCAAGCTTGAGGCCCTGAGTTCGAGCCCCAGTACCACCAAAAGAAAAAGTACTATTCACCCTAAAAACTGGGACCAAGCTAGTTATGGTGGCACATTGCTATAATCTCAGCATCTGGGAAGTTGAGGCCACCCTAGGCTATATATCAAAATCCTGCTTCAAAAAATGAAAAAAAAAAAAAAAGGACCACAGTTGATCTTACCCTGACTTTATTACTACTCTGGTTGACTAACTGATGGTTCTAATTTCATGCCATCTTTTCCGGTGGGCTTCACACCCAGCTGAAATACTACAAGAGACACGAATGACTCAAAACAGCAGAGTTCAACGGTCTTCCTGCTAAGTCTGGGACCAATGGCAAAATCCAATGATCTATATTCTGAGGCTGAGTGATGTTAACTTGGAAAGACTCTACAGACTTTAGGCAGCACTTCACATAACCTACATAGGCCACTTCAGGGTATTTTCGTAGTAGCCCTGGTACGATATATTGCCAAGATTAATGGCTCTATCTGGGAAGCTCTCAAGATAATGACAAGATACATGTACTTAATCAAGATTTCTCTGAAACATTCTTCAATTGTTTACCCTACAATAAAAGAAGGAACTCAGGAAGTTCTAGTCCCTGTTCTGCTACAGACTGGGAGAATGACCTTGAGCTCTTTCCTCATCTAAGAGCAGCAGTGTAATAGTATAATACCCCATAGAACTGCTATGAGGACTTAATTTTATACTGCCATACACATGCTATATCTTAGTGATTTTTTTTCTTTAAGTAAAAGGTAAACTTTCTTTACAATGTTTATTTTATACTAGAAATACACAAAACAAGCTCAATGGAGCTGGGCACAGGTGGCTCACTCCTATAATCCTAGCTACTTGAGGCAGGGACCAGGAAGACCTTGGTTCAAGGTCAGCCTGGGCAAAATGAAATCAAGACCTTATCTCAAAAATACACAACACAAAAACTCCTGCACTCAGAAGTTTGAAGAAGGTGGATAGTAAATTCAAGGCCAGCCTAGACTACAAAGTGAGACCCTGTCTCAAAAACAAACAACAAGGTTCATGTGTGGTAGTGCACATCTATAATTCCAGCATTTTGGAGGGCAAGGCAGGAGGATCATGAATTCAAGGACAGCCTTGGTTACATAGTGTGACTCTATATCAAAGACAAAAATTTTCTTTTTTTTCTTTTTCTTTTGTTGGTGGCACTGAGGTTTGAACTCAGAGCCTTATACTTACAAAACAGGTGTTCTACCACCTGAGCCACTATGCCAGCTCTCCTTTTTCTTTTCTCCTTACTCTTTTTTTAAACACAAGTATCCCCTATTCTTGGTTAGGATCCAATTCAATATCAATTTCTCTTTAAAAAACAAAGGTTCAGACATGTATGACATATAATCGAAACGTTAAGTGAAAAGTCATCTGGACCCAAAGATGTTCAAATCAAAGGAGACTGGAGTATAAAAAGACTCAAATCAAAGGTTTTCAAGAATCTGAGCTAAGCTGTCCCACAACTCACACAGTAAAATGATCATTTCATGACTATTTACATAATGTTACAACCTTAATTACTGCAATCCAAATCAAGAATGAGTCAATTTCCTTTGGTTCAAATACCACATTAAAAAAAAAAAAAAAAAAAAAACTGCAACATTTAGCGAGAAGTCATGTCTGAGACCAAAGGGTTCTTGTTAGGCTCACTGCACCTGTGAAACTGCTGGCAGACAGAGAATAATGAAGGTCATGCTCTTTATACAGGAAGGGGCTGGGTTCAACCAAAGCTAATAGCACACAGGACAGGAGGACTGAAATTAGAATCACATCCAATAAATTCTCAAGCTATCTAATTTTAGCTACTCAGGAGGCAGAGATCAGGAAGATCACAGTTCAAAGCCAGCCCAGGGAAATAGTTCACAAGACCCTATCTTGAAAAACCCTTCACAAAAATAGGGCTGGTGGAGTGGCTCAAGGTAAAGGCCCTGAGTTCAAGCCCCAGTACTGCAAAAAAAAAAAATAAAAATAATTTAAAAAAAATCACAAGCTGGGGCTTTGCTGATTGGCTCTATCAAATCTAGTTCCTCTTAACTGCTCCTCTCCCAGTATAGAGTGTGTCTGACAGTATCTCCTGCTACCATCTTCTCGTTCCTTTAGCTACTCTAGCCTCTCCAAGTTGCCTGGACTGGCTGGGAGTGCTCACCAGGTCGTCTCTGGTTACTATTACGTTTTTTACCTTCCCTCTGCCTGGAATGCTTATCACCAGTAGGATGCATGGTTCTTTCCTTCACTTCCTTCAAATCTGCTCAAGGGCCATTTCGCCAGTGGCACTTTTTTTGTCTGCCCTATTAAAATTTATAATCCTTCCTTCCCAGTTTAATTTTCCTCCATATCACTCATCTGACTTAGTATTTATATTTTAAATAACACCTTCACTTTCTATCATTTCCTTGTCAGTAAAAGGACTTGTTTTTCGTCTTTTGTTCATTGCTGTATTCCCAACATCTAGAATAATGCCTGGCATAATTCCGTAAATATTTACTGAATGGAGTTAAGTGAATAGTGAAAGGGTCACAACAGATGATAAATTACTCCATTTTGTAAGATTACCAAATCCAAAACTTCGACTTCCTTTAAGAAAGAAGGGAAGCTACTGAGATTATGAGTACTTAGGGAAGAGGGTTATAGCAATGTAAAATAGGCTGGGAAGGATGAAGTACAGTTGTGTTCTCAAAGTTAAGAATGCCTAAGAATCACCTGACTGCTTGCTATAAAGGCAGACTCCCAGGCCTGCCTCCACCAAACTGATTGGATTGTGAATCAGTTAGATGTGAGACTTAGGAGCTCATCACGTAGCTCATGGAAGCTATGATAATTGCTACCATGGAATAAGGAATAAGCACTGACTGCCAACAGTTCAAGACATGCACAAGAGATAATCTTGCACGTGTGTACTTTGACAAAAGGGTGAGTCTCTGTAGTCATAAAGACTTCCTGTGGTACTTAGTGTTGTATCCAGGAATGTTGTTATTCTGGGTAAGTACCTTAGTTGCAGGACTTTAAATTAAGTCCATACTAAGTATGCTTAACTCATGACAAATTCTGGTTTTGCAATACTATGTAATCACATGGCCTGTCTTGTGTTTTCATAAAGGGCAGATCTATCCCATGCGTCAGTCACACCTTTGATAAACTATAAAGCACATGACTTAACATAATATAAACGAAATGTACCATAGTTTCCCAATTTGACTTTGGCTAATCAAACTTACTCGGGACCCCCAACACAGAACTAAATCAAGAAAGCCACTCAAAGTATACCCAAAAGCAAAGATTGTTCTTTTTTTGGTAATACTGAAGTTTGAAAAGGCCTTAATTCTTGCTAGGCAGATGCTCTACCACTTGAGCCACTTCACCAGCCCTTTTTTGTGTTGGGTATTTTTTTGGATAGTCTCTCTTTTTGCCCAAGCTGGCCTTGAACTTTGATCCTCCTGACCTCTGCCTCCCAAGTTGCTAGGATTAAGCCACTAGTGCCTGGTTCCAAAGATGGATCTTAATAATAAGTTGTTTCTTCTCCTTTTTGTAATGCTGGGATCACCTACCTCCAGCGTCTTGTACATGTTTAGCAGGCATTCTACTACTGAGCTACAACCAGCCCAAAATAGTCATTTCCTTAAACACTGAATCAGGGAAAACCCATAGGTCTTTTTCCCAGTTTGCTACTTAGTCTACTGAAGAACTGCAGAAAGCAGCCAGCTATACTGTGTTCAGGATAGACCTAACTGTCCAAACAGACACTTCCCCAAATTCTAGGAATGACCCTAACCCACAGGATTTTTGCTCAAAACTTCAGTTTTCTGAATGTATAAACAGTTGGTTTCCCTGCCTCCAGAGAAAACGCTAATTTATGAAGACCACCAATTTGGGGTACAAGTGAGTGAGTGGTTATTTCTTTCTTCTATCTCATATGAATATGTCTCTTCACTCAAGTTTTTTATTCTAAAACTTAAAATGTTCTTTCTATGTTTTGGAAAGAGCAGATGTCAGGGCAAGAAAATCATCCCAGGTTCACAGACATTCCTGGAAGTGCTCATTTATAGAACATACTACCGTGAGCTTCTAAAAAGAAATTCCTACAGAGGTCTAGGGAGTCACTGACCTTGGGAACCATTTTTTTTTTTCTTTTTGGGTGGTACTGTAATTTGAACCTAGGGCTTCTTGTGCTTAGCAGGCAGATGTTCTACCACCTAAGCCATTCTCCCTACCCTTTATGCTTTATTTTTCAGGTAGGGTCTTTCATTTTTGCCCAGGCCAGCCTGGACCTCAATCCTCCTACTTATGCTTCCCATGTAGCTGGATGACAGGCATGCTCCACCACACCCAACTTTTTGTTGAGATGTGATCTCACTAACAGTTTTGGTTGGTAGGCTGGTCTCAAACCATGATCCTTCTGAGAAGCTAAGATTATAGACGTAAGTCACTGTGCTTGGCAGACCTCAAAAGTGAGCTAAGCTCTATACTTCAGTATGAAGCTATACTGTATAATGCTCTGAGTGAGTAATTTATCACATATAACTCCAAGTTTGAAAGACCACATATTTCTGCTAAGGATAAACAAGAGGAAATAAGATATATGATGATCTTCCAAAGCATCAAAAATAAGGGAACCATGCATCTGAATATCCCTGACTGTATTTCTTTCCAAACAGTGGCATGTCCTGCTAAGCCCCAGAAGCCAACAGTGGCCAGTCAGCTTTCTCAGTAAACTCACCTTCTCTCCTTGGAGCGACGGGACCGAGTCCCGCAAACTGTGAAAGCTGTCTTTGATGTGGTCCCTTCGTTTTCGTTCCAGTGCATTATGATGAGCCCGTTTGTCAGCCTAGAAGAGTGGGAGAAAGAGTACATTAGGAAAGTCACTCATTTTTACTTAGTACAAGGTGGATGGGGTACAGTCTGGAGGTATATGCTGTCAGCGCTGTCCCTGGCGAGTGGACTGGGAAGATTTGTTGAGCGAGGTGGGCAGTTAGAAGTCTCCAGAATTAGGCTCTGCTAAAGGGGAGAAAGGGGTGAGCAAGGCTTGCGACAGACAGGAACATCCAAAGTAGCTCGATGCATCCAGCTCATGCATAAGTAAAATCAAAGTTATTCATGGGGACAAAGTGTGACTCTCCTGCAACAGTGCCCCCCAACTTATTTATGTGACAGAACAGCCACCAGCCCACTGATGGGAAGGGAAAGGGGAAACTACAGTGGGCCCTTTCGTAAGATGTGCTCACCCACTCTAAGATTGTTGGGAGATGCCCAGGGAGGAGGTGAGGCAGTGAAGTGCTTCTCTCCACATGAAACCCACCATTTAGAGGCTCTGCTCTATCTCCGGCCCACTAAAAGGTACTAGTATAATCTCACCAAATCATGCAAGAGAAACCAAAACCTCTAGAAATCAGACTGTGAGAATCTGATGAGATACAAACTGCATTCAGAATGCCTATTTTTAAAAATCAAATCCAAGGTGCTATCTGCCAAAGGCTTCCCCTCACATAGGCTGAGCCAGAAAGGCAGTTCTTAAGACAGCAGGCTTCCTGACACTTGCATGCTCCCAGTAAATTCAATCAGGCACGTACCGCAGCCAGTCAGGCTAATTTGGCAGTTTTCTAAATACTCAAACCATTCTCTAACCTGGCCTGCTTGGAATCACAAAAACAATCAGGTGGAGAGGGTGAAGACTGCCAACAAATCAAGGGTAAAGACAGAAGACAGTGCTTCCTCAGCACTGCCAGGGAGCTTCCACAGGTCCCCGTGAAAAGGATGGGTCCCCTAAGTGGAAGACAACCTTACTTAACCCAAAGCAAGAACTTCACCAGGAATTATGGAAAATATTATCTGGAATTTACCTTGACTATACCAGGTTGCACTGAACTAGCCTAAAGACCAGGTCTGTGTATGGGAAAATGAGGTGGCTTTAAATCTACCCAGGGTGCCAGAAATTTTAAAAACAAAGCAATAGGAGTGAATAACTTGGCTTAGTGCCAGAATAATACCACCTCCAAAGAGTCATATACTAGACAAGATGTATAGACAAAGCTCTATGAAGAGTTATAAGAATGAAAGGATGTGAAATTCTCCTATTATCTAATCCTAGAAATCTAAACCAGGTATGATCCAGCACTCAGAACACTGAGACAGGAGAATCTCGAGTTTGAGGTCAGCCTGGGCAACCTGGCAAAACCTGTCTCAAAAAAAAAAAAAAGTCTTTAGTCACTCTAGAGGAAGAACCAGGAGCAGCTGTGGCTTTATTAATTACTTCCCAGTCTCTCAAACAACTTCACCTACAGCTTTGTTGACTAGACATGTGGGTTCCCGTCACAGCCATGGCCCTCCAGAGCATGTCACAATTTTTAGGAGCAGAGGTAGGAGCCACTTCTAAGGCTGTCCCATCTTAAGTCTGATTTTACTGTGAGTAAAATCAGTATTTTCTGAACTACAATGATATATGTAATAGTACAGGGAATCTGAGGTGACAATTAAGCTTGAAAATCCAGAGAACCCGAGGCTAAAGGGACGTACTCTGTATCATACAACATTAAAGCAAGAAAACTGTAGATGCCTTCTAATAGCAGTATAAAATAGCTTGAAGGAATTAAACATATTTAAGTACCTAACTTACTGTTCCCTCTCATCAGAAAAAGGTAAGCTGGCCTGGGTCTACACCTGGAAGGCTTTCAAGGCTGAGGGTCAACATGATATTTGGCATGTATTGCTGCTCTCTACTGTGTTTGCTACATTATTCTCCAAGATGGTCTATTTACATGCAAATGACTGGCCCAGCTTTCGTCTCCAGCAGCAGCCCAAGATACTCCTGTCTAGTAAATCACCCTGATTCCTGGCCCTCCTCCCAGCTAAAGAGCTGTGCACAGAAGCAGTGACACCCGTTATCCACAATCCCTCTTGCTGATACAAATAAAATTCTAATAGACTGTTTTCTTTCTGGGAGAGCCCTGCAAATCTCAAACACAACTAAGTTGGAGATGGTTTCACATAGGCCTAAACAAGAGGTGTAGAGCTAAGTATAACCTAACACCAAAATCATCCCTACAGTGCATTAACTCCCTCCCATTCACTAAGCACTGAAAAGATTCAAATGGACAACAAGTCTTTTGGTTAGAATATTCTAAGTGAACTTGGCTGTGGACCATAAGCAGAAATCTTGGCTTCTCATCTGGGGAGCCAGCCAAGTTTGAGAAGTTGGCTCAACAAGGAAAGGCAGCAGTCCACTGCCTGGTAGAAAGACTGGGCTGGGGACTGTTGTTCTCAAAGTAGTGGATGGAATTTCTGTGGTGGTTCCAGGCCCAATTTAACTAGTAGAAGAATGGAATCTTAGACCAATCCCTCCTCTGCCACATCCATCTCTGAGCTGTTATGCCTAACCAGAGTCAATGTTAAAGCTCTTAGACAATAGCAAAGATGCATTTTTGTTCCTCTTCCCCAAGCCTCACTTGCAAGAGCAAGTTAAAAACATGTAAAACTAACATGCCTAATTTCAGGCAACTTTGAATTAAATGTATCACCAGTGGCTTGAAACATGAAAAACTTTTATACAAGGCTGAGAATTCTGAGAAACATTTCTACACCACAGATCCATACAGCCTGATACAACACTATCATCACCGAGGGCCAGTTGGCAGGTTTATCACTGCCTGGTGAACTGTGCTCACTTTCTTAAAAGGCCATCCCTTCCCAAAAGGCCAAGATTTCAGAGTTGAGAAAGAAAAGCTGAGAGAAGACTCTTAATATAAGGTATCTGAAATCCTCCCACAAACTTAAAACTGGTTTTTTTTTGGTTTTGTTTTGTTTTTCCTAAAACAAGGTCTTTATATTACTATCAAACAAATGAAACAACTCAGAGGAATGACTTGTCTCTCACTTGTACTGAGGATGTCTAACAATGAAAATGGTAGAAGAAACCCTACAGAAATAACCAGGTACAATTCTAGGAGATAACAGATCTTACTACAGCTATGTAGCAGGTATACATCCTCCTGTATACATCCTCTAGGGGCAGTTGCTAAATGCTGCTTGCTCTCCAAACTGGATTTGCAGTTTCTGCCAGAAAGCCTTCCTTCAGCTCGTCCCAGACCAACAGAAACAGTAAGGGGCTACCAAAGAGTGGCCCACAGATGCTCAACAGGAACTACGGCACCAAATCACTTCCAGCCTTTATGGAAGGTGCCAAGGTTTTTACTTAGCCTCTCAGTTTTACTTCTACCAAAGTGCCTGTTGGCAGCCAGAATAAAAATCTTCACTTACAATTTGTCCATCTCTGACACTAATAAGCACATGTATCTTAAGTGTTATTAAATGTTGAAGGCAAAAGTTTTTTTTTGTTGGCCAGTAAGTTAAGTTGGCAGGAGGTCACCAAAGCTAAGATCTGTTCAGAATTATAGGAAATCTCTTAAAATTATTTCCTTTCAACTTATTCCACAGAGAATGCATCTTGGTTCAAGGAATTATACCAGTCAGCAACCTTATTTCCTGCAAGTTCTAGCAAGTAACATGGGGAAATAAATGCTTCATTATTCAAAGATGGAGAAAGTTCTCCAGAACAATACCATTTCTTGCAAGCTACCTGACACCTAACCCCTTTTTAAGAGGAATCTTCTCAGTGCCAATATAGAAAATTCTCATTGTATAAGGAATTTGTACTGCCCACTAACTATTTACTGCCTTTAGGAAATTTAAAAGTTGCATTTTAATTTTTTTTGGTGGGACTGGGGTTTGAACTCAGGACTTCATGCTTGCAAAGCCAGTGCTCTACCACTTGAGTCAAATCTCCAGTCCATTTTGCTCAGGTTATTTTGGAGATGGGGTCCTGCAAACTATTTGCTCAGGCTGACCTCAAACCTCAATCCTCCCAATCTTCTAACTAGTTAGGATTATAGGCGTGAGCCACTGATGCCCAGCAAAGGTTGCATTATAGAGGAAAGATAATATTGCTTATGATTATTAACCTATTCCTTTTCTTTTTTTTTGGCAGTGGTACTAGGATTTGAACTCAGTGTCTCATGATTCGTAGGCAGGTTTTCTACTACTTGAACCACACCTCAAATCCAAGCTATTCTTATTAATCACTAAAAACATTGGAAATAAAAAGGTCCCATACTCTCACCCGAAAATAACTAGTACTTCTGACTGAGAAGAACCAGACAGAAATAAATAAAACTGAATTTCTAAGCAACTTAAAATGTTCATTTTATACATGAAATAATGAGTATTTAGGATGAGATAAACTAATATCCTTAAGTGAGAAAATACAAATTTCAATTTCCCAGCTCTTACTCTGTTTCAAGCCCATTGCCTGGTATACATTCCCATTATAATGAATACACTTGTTCTGAAGGCTTTTCTCATCTTTTGATCCATAAAAGAACTTAGGAACACTATTACCTGCACATGGTGTCATACTATGGCTATTTAAGAGGAAGGATGCCTTAGTCAGAAAATTTTAATTCAAACTCAAATTGGATTCATTTATCAACTCTTTTAGCATTACTGGCACATTGACTTAACATAAGAAAACCTTTTACTCTAACAGGCATATTCAGGAACTAAACCTGGCATTTATGCTATTGCCAATACTCTAAGACACAAAATACATGCACTGGGCAGCACTTCTGCCATGCAACTGATTGGGTGAATTCCAATCTCAGAGGCGGTCAAACTCATTCCTTTCCAAATACACTGTAATTCCTAAAGAAGCAAATTGCTGAGAAGTTAAAGACACTTTATACAAGCAAAGTCCCAAGGTGGAATTACACAAATCTACTTTAAACACCTAACAGGTATGCTATAGCTGCAACATGTTCAGCTGGTGTGAAGGACAGTACATCAGGAAAGGCCTCGGGCTTCTTGATAAACACAAATCCTACATTTCTCCTATACTTTCACTCTTAAGAAATTTACCGAAAAGAAAACAGAAAGGAATCCCTTCAACAGATACAACTTTTCCTGAAATTTATCTTTAAAAATGGAACCCTTTCCCTCCAAAAAGCAAAAAAAAAATAAGAGAACATGAGTGGGATTCTGTGATATATGAAACTTAGTAATATTGCTTGGGGTTATTTCCTTTAACAAAGCTTTACTGGTCACTGGAGAAGCTGTTTTCCCATTTCGTGAAATCAGTTTCACTTTCTGTTACAGTTAACCTCACTTCCTAATTCTGCTCTTGCTGAGTATTTTGCATTTTTCATGTAGTAGGGCTTACATATTGTAGTGACATTATAAAACACAAATGAATGTCTTTTTTTATATAGGACCCACAGAACATTTTCCAAAAAACTTTTTTAAAGTTCTACTGTAGTCCTAAATATCTGGTTGTTCATAACTCCTATCTTTTTCTGAATAATTTTCCCAAGGAAAAATTTAAGAAGTTTCCCCCCAAATTTTAAGAATATATTTATTATTTATATTGAATTTTAGGAAGTAAACAATGTATTTAGAGAGGGGGAAAAAAATGAAATCCTTTTCACCTTACCCATTCATAGCAGTTATTTGGTATACTATAAAATTTGCCTATAACACATTTGCTTTTTCTGTCCATGCTGTTGTCATTAACTTATACCAGATAATATTTAAGTCTCACGAAGCAGGTACATCAAATTAAAATCAAAGAATCTGGAGGTCCTGAGTTCAATCCCCAGCACCAAGAAATAAAACAAAACAAGAGAGCCAAACCTATTTTTATTGTCTATTTTCCAAAATAAAAGGAAAAAACTCTGGGCACCTTAACAGCAAGCTAAAAACATCTAGACAAACAAGGAGATTAGCACTCTAGGAGAGTGGAAACATTTTACTAAGTTAGTACACCAATTTACATCAACACCCATGTGGATAAGTATTTTGAAAAGCAGAAAGCACTCAAGAATTGTGAGCCAGAATTTCACAAAGAAGAAAACTTTTCTCTCACGAGAAAGACAATATAATTCCAATTCAAAGAATGATTCTACAAAGGAAACCTTATCAATCCTGATCCTCCAACCCTGATCAAGCCTTGAGACAGATTGAAAAAAAAAAAAATAAGGGTAACAGTAACTTTATTTGGGGAAAAAAAAGAGTGAGAGGGAGAGACAGACACCTGTGGCTCATACCTGCAATCCTAGCTACTCAGGAGGCAGAGATCAGGAGGATCATATGGGCAAATAATTCAAGAGATCTTGTCTCAAAAATACCCAAAACACACACCCACACACCCACCCACACACACACACCCCCCGATGAAGTGGCTCAAGTGATAGAGCATCTGCCTAGCAAGCGTGAGGTCCTGAGTTCAAACCCTAGTACCAACCAAAAAAAGAGAGAGAGAGAGAGAGAGAGAGAGAGAGAGAGAGAGAGAGAAAGCTGGGGGTATAGCATGGCTCAAGTGCAAGTACAAAGCCCTGAATTCAAACCCCAGTACTGCAAAATAAATTAATAAAAATACAATTTTCAACTATATGTATAACTGTAAGTATGTGACCATACTTATTTTTAGTAACTATTACCTGGTAACAATCTTAAGATCCTTGAAACTGCATTCTTGGGTTTTATGGAAATATCAGATCTCAATAAAAATTTTCTTAATGCCTATCTGCTTAGACAACCTGCACAATCTTTGATTGCTCTAATGAAGAGCAGGTACAACTAAAAGAGATTGACTTTACCTTGTGATTATTGGATTCTTACAACAGAGGTATCAAAGTGGCATCCTCTTAACAAGTCCTCAAACAGCTGTTCTACACATCATTTTAAAAATCAGAAAAACAAACTGAGGGTGCAGCTCAACAGAGAGTTTGCCTAACAAGCACATGGCCCTGAGTTGCCCCCAGCACTGCAAAAAAATAAAAACAAAAATCAGAAAAATAATATGACAATCTGGATTTCTAAGGTATGTGACTCACAGGGAGAGAGCTTACCAGGCATGTAAGAGGCCCAGTGTTTGGGGGGGTGGGGGGGCAGGGGACTGACACGTGACACAGGAAAGATAGAAAGATCTAGCAATGCTGAGCTCTTATTCCCATATAACAATCCACTGGGATTGAGTAGTGGCTGCCTTTTTGCAAGTGGATATGCTCTCCAGTACCCTAGTCCTCACCCCTTCCCTCTACTTTAAGCTTGACCATCTCACTGCCTGGCCCTCAAAGACCTCCACTATACATATTTCTTACTGTTCCCAACTGTCAAATATTAGACACTATGATAGACTTGTTTCTCTTCCCCACTCTGCTTCTGATTTTTTCTGGGTCTATTATTCCTCAAATCTATACCCACATTACTGTCTCAGACTCCAAAGACAAGAAATTGTGTATCTAAATCTATAGAACTTTCTTCAGAGAATACAAATCAAAACACTAAGAAATTACTGATAACACTGCATGTACGCATCCATCACCTTGCAGTAAAGCTGCCTCTACAGTGACACTTGTCTTCAACAACTTTTTTTTTATTATCTCTCAGTCAACTCAAATGTAAGAATCAGACCACAAGAAGCTGTATGTGACCCTTACATGCTTCAGCCTTTGGCTCTTCTAGATTTTCAATTTTGGCAGAGAAAACTATACTTTTTTAAGAGTCTGTGGGTCTATAGCAGTCACATGACTTGGTTAAAGGCGATTATTCCATGTGGCAAAGCTTCACACAACTATGCAGATATGGTTTAAAACCTACTTGTTCCTAAGTAAATCTTCTTGACCACTCTGCCCTGAAGTAATACCACCATTCACTTCATAAGGCTTTATTTTTAATTTCTCATATAGAGGCAGCTGGATCACTCATCTGAAAACTACAGACTAATTCATTTCTTTGCACACAGCTCCTCTTACTCGCCTACTCACCATAATTTACCACCTAAGAATCTAGGATCATGGGATTTGCAAACCCCTCCAACCCCTCATCTCAGCGATTAACAGGAGAATTTACAATATTAAAAAGATATAGAACGATTCCTTTTTTTTCTCTGACCCCAAAAAAGACTAAAACTGAACGGAAATGAAAATGAAATGGAGAGTAGGAGACGTACCGCAGATTGAAACCTCGGTTGCTCTTCCTGGAATAAGAGAGAAAAAAAATAGAAAATATAGAAGTTATTTTTACACTTCACACTCAATAATAAGAAAGAAAATGCCGGCGGCGGAGGAAGCGGCGGGTGGGGAGTCAGCCCAACACCCCTCCCTCTCTCTCTCCCTCCAACCCACACCCCCAGCGGGATCCGGTAGCGGGGTAGGGGGTCCCGGGCGCCGCCCCTCTTTCCGGGATCCGATCCGGGCCAGAGGGGTCCGGAGCACTGTGTCCTCCCCTCGGACTCTGCTGGGGCAGCTGGGCACCCCGAGCCTCTCTCGGTCCTCCCTCGCCCCCAGGATCCACGGGTCACAGGAGGAAGGGATCGCGAACCCAAGGGGCAGGACCCGAGCGCCGTCCCCCTTCTCCAGAACCCGGACAATGGGATCCCGGGCGCAACTTCTCCGGGTCCCTGGATCCTGAGCGGGCTGGGGGTGGAGCGGGAGGCCGCAGCACCCTCCTTCGAGGGAGGAGGCGGGGGTCCCAGAGGCCGCGTGTCTGCTACCACCTCCAGCCCCAGGAGGCCGCTCCGGCCGGGAGCTCCGAGGAGAGCGAGCCGGGAGCGCGACGCAGGCGGTCCCGGCCCCGGGGGGTAGAGGAACGAGGCTGCGACGGCCTAGCTCCCTCCCGCCGTCGCCCCACTGAGAGCCCCGGCCGCTGTCCCCGCCTGACAACCCGCACGGGAAGGAAGAAGCCCCGGGACTCACGTCGCTCTCCACCTCGATGTCATCGTTATCGCTCATTTCCTACGGCCCAGGGAGCGGCCACTGCAGCGGCGGCGGGGAGGGGGAGGGGCGAAGGGGAGGGGGAAGTCACCGACAACAAGAAGCCGAGTGCCCCCACACACACACTCTCACTCACTCACTCACTCGCTCCCTCACTCACACACACACACACACACACACACACACACACAACACGGGCGAGAACCACCTCCTCACTGCAGCACCGGATCAACGGCGGCACGCACGCCCGATCGGCCCCCTGCCACGTGACCGGGCTCGCAGCGCCGGGGCAGCCGAGACTTGTAGTCCTCGATCCTCTGACTGGTGGCCCAGCGAGCAGAGTAAAAACTACAATTCCCATAAGGAAGCGCACTCCGTGGCCGCCAGCCCGGCTTGTTGACGGAGCACAGGGCGCCTGCGCGCCGGCAGGGGGAGGGGCGGAAGTGCGTGGTGCCTGCTGGGAGGCGTAGTCCTCAGACCGCGAGTTGTCAGGAGGTTTTCTTCCCGAGGCAGCAGAGAGGCTGCCGGGAAGACAGGACACGTGGAGCGAGCTGAGCTCCTGGAGCCGGCCACTGTCTGAGCTCCGGGCTCCGGGCCCAAGAGACTGGGTGGAGGCCCTCGGGGAGAAGTCGGTTGCCTAAATAATGCTGCCTCTCTTGGCGCGACTGGTTTTACTTTGTCTTCTTCAATTCCCGAGTCGCTCCACTTTGCGCCTTGGGGCGTAACCCGCCCGAGAGCGAACCGTGCTGCGGCGGACTAGGGGGCGCGGCTCGGGATGCCCACGCCGACCCTCCGGATCCGCTTGTGGGGTGTCAGTGGCTTGGGTTTAGTGGCAGGTAGATGACCAACCTCGCGGCTGGACCCCTGCCAGCCGCAGTCTTGTATCCATTCGCCTGGAATAACCATTCTCGCCACTCACGTGCGACTCGTACAGAACCTCGTGTTCGTGGAAGAAAAAAGGCCCGTCAGTGTTTGCTGTATGTAGCCCGTGCAGTGTAGGGAGTGCCCCAGAGCAGAGAGCCATAATTACGGCAAAAAGGGTCAAAACGGGAAACGTGTGCAGCTCTAGCCAGTTAAAACCGTACTTATATACTAGGACTTGAAGCGTAATTACATCCATGCCACCAGTATTTATTGAGCACCTAACATGTAGCAGCACAGGAATGCCATGATATGTAAGACTGTAGTGGTCCCTGCCTTCTTGGAGCGCACAGCTGTGAAAGCAAAAATGACATTGCCTGGCCGCCATTTTTAGGATGCATTAAGTTCCACAGGAAAGAAACTTTCCAAACCATCACATAAACCAAACTACTCTTTTACATCTGTTCTCCAAGGTGAATGAAATCTTGGGCTTTTATTATGACTTACTGATTCCTGAATGAAAACCGTTTTATCCCTGACTTTCAAATGCGGAAATTTGGGATTATAACATACAATCTTTGTGACATGTATCTTTGTATGAGCATATAGTTATTGCTAAAGAGGCAAATGTGATAAACTTTCCTTTAAGTTTTTTCTTCATGTGTTTTATTTGTTGCTCAGTGATCCAGTCCTGCTAAAGTCTGCACATTTTGTAAATGAATCTATCTTTTCTAAATGCTTTTGTCTCCTACCGTTGGGGAGACGACATGAGTTGACCATTATGTGATAAGAGGTGATGGGGTATAAGGGAGACAAGGATGGTAGTTCTTCTGTGAGTTAACTAGATACTAGGTTCGGATTAATTGATAACAAACCATCATTTGGGTGCCTGCTATGTGCAAAGCACAATAGGACAACCCCTAGCTACAAGTTAAATTCACTTGGAGGCTTGGAAAAATTCCCATACCTAGGACACACCTCAAACCAATTAAGTCAGAAACTATGGGGTGAGACCCAAGCAGCAATAGTTTTTAAAGCTGTTCAGGTGATTTTGATGTGGCCCCAAGACCTAACTACTGCCATAGAGGATGCCAAGATAAATAAGGTAGGCTTTCATTGGATTGTATACTTTGAAAGAGTGGATTTTTATGGTATGTGAATAATTATATTTCAATAAAACTGTTATAAAAGGAAAATAGTCTTTGTTCACACAGAACCTAAAACCTAACAGGTGTGAATTATGAACACAATGTAGTGAAGACAGACTCTGTGTCGAATACCTTGTCCGGACAGTGAAAGCTGTAAGAGCTCAGAAGTGGGAGAAAAAGTGCTATGGCCCAGGTGGAGTGCAGTTTGTCCAAGGCATCTTAAACTGTCAGCTTCCCAGGGCAAGAGCTGGGTCTACAAAGACCAGGCCAAATTTCACTCACCACAAATCCCCAGTTGTTGGAAGGTCTGGGGGAGCAGGCTGAAGTGAGGAGGAGGAGAGTTGCAGGTGGAGAGACTGGGGGTGTTAACACATCTTTCTTGTAGTTGGTGGACCTGTCAGCCTGGTTAGTAAATCTGACCTAATAGACAAAACACTGCACCCAACAGTTGTAGAATGTTGTTTTCAAACACTCAAGGGATATGTATAAGAACTGCCCATATTATGTTCTTAGCCATAACACAAATCTCAGCAAGTTTCAAAGGACTGTGAACTTAGCATGTTCTTGGACCCTAGGCAATTAGAGTAGAAATAATAACAAAAAGCCAGCTAGGAATTCTCATGAGTTTGGAATTTAAGAAACACTTTGGGCTGGCAGAGTGGCTCAAGTGGTAGAATGCCCACAACAGCAAGCATGAAGCCCTAAGTTCAAATCCCAATACTGCCAAAATAAGACCAAAACCAAATACTTTTAAGTGACCCAAATGGAAAGACAGCATACAAGAACAGAAATTTCCTTTAATTTTCCTTCTTAGTTCTTTTTTGATGCGAACAACAATCTAAGAATCCATGTTCATCTCTACACACAAGTGTCTCTGGTAAAACTACAGAAAGTTTTTCAGGCTTGTGAGATTTTCAAGACAATCTTGTCCGCCCTTTGCTGCTTTAAACTGGCCCAGTGGTAAACAAATCCCCGGGAAGCTTGTTAGGAATGCAAAGCCTCAGGCCCCACCCAGACACACTAAATCAGATCTGCATTACAACTGATTGGGTTGCACTTCAGCGTTTGAGAAGCTCTGATGGGGAGGAGGGGAGCAGAGTGGAGAGGGCCACGACTGCCTGCTGTCCTCTGCAGCTCTTCTGTGTTCTGCATCCACCTTGCTGCTTCACCAAACTCCCTCTTCTCCAAAGCCCTGTGAGTGGCCTTCTACACTCACACTGTTGACTACTGTGTGCTCTCTCTCTCTCTCCCCCTCTGTCTCTGGAATTGAACACAGAGCTTCACCCAGGGCTCTACCACATCTCCCATCTCCTCTTTCTCTTTCCTTTCCTTCCCTTCCTTTCCTTTTTTTGAGACCATATTTCACTGTGGAGCCCTGGCTGGCCTCAAACTCGAGGTCCTCCTGCCTCAATATCCTGGGACTACAATGGTGCACCACAAACTCCTGGCTGACTCCTCTTCTTGAAGGCCAAGAACTTTTGTGTTTTTTCTTCCCACCATCTTCACTGATCCTTCTTGTGCCACCTCTGGTTCCCCTTGCCCAGAACCAGAGACCTTAACTCTTCTTCCACCTCCACCTGGTGGAATCCTCTACCTCGTGAGGCCTTCCTGACCATCTCTCTGATGGTGACTCAAGACTGCATATCTCTCTTTCCATTGTTATATGCGATTTATTTCTGGACACATGTACTTGAAACAAGCAACTCAAAATGCAAGGCTTGTCTTTTGAGACAGTGAGAACTTGTCCCAAAACAAATCAGGGCTGGAGGCATGGATCAAGTGGTAGAGTGCTTGCCTAGCAAGTGCAAATTCTGAGTTCAAAACCCCAGTACCAAAGAATGAAGAAACAGGTTTATTTTGTTTGTGGTACTGGGTTTGAACTCAGGGCCTTATGCTTGCTAGGCAGGTATTTTACCACTTGAGCCACTTCACCAACCCTTTTTTATAAAGGGTTTGTCAAGATAGGGTCTCAAAAACTATTTGCCCAGGCTCTCTTTGAAACCTGACCCTCCTGATCTCTGCCTAGCATTACAGGTGTGAGCCACCTCTGAAACACAGGTTTTGACACAGCATTTAGAATATTAGTCAGTCATACAAAATTGGGTAGAGAATATGTGTAGAGAATTAGAAGGGTATTCAGCAAAAATGTTAACAGTATGTCTTTGGGAATTGGGATTTCCAATGATTTTTCTTTTTCTTTACTTTTTAAGTGTGCAATATGCTTGCCAAAAAAGTAAAGCTACCTCACCAACTTTGTTATCTTTCCTAAGCAGCAAATTCTCAAGGAAATCTTCCAAAGATATTCCTATCCTTCTCCCAGTCAGTAGTGCCTGCTTTCTCCTTATTTGGGGGAGGGAGTGTAACCACTAATGTTCCTTCCCACAGGAGCCAGCTGGTATACTAAGAGCCTTTTAAACGGTTTTTTTGTTGTTGTTTTTTTGTTTTATAAATAGGTTGGGTGAGGGAGTATAGCTCAATGGTAGAGCACTTATCGAGCATGCAGAAGGCCTTGGTTCAATCCCCACCCCTGCAAGAAAATTAATTAAAATAAACTTTAAAAGAAGCTACAAGGAATTGTCCCATTGCGACTCTTTTCCCATACCTACAACCATGGAGGAGAGGGGACAGAGTGGTGACCTATCTGGGAGGGAGGGGCTGTATGCCCTGGAACAGTAGCTTAGGTCAGGGTCTCAGAATAGTTGGATGGGCTGGTGGAATGGCTCAAGTGGTAGAATGCCTGCCTTGAGAGCACAAGGTCCTGAATATAAATGCCAAAATCACCAAGAAAACAAACAACAAAAAACCCCCACAGATCAGAGCAGTTGGAGTTGAAATACCAAAAGGAAGATCTCTAAGCTCAGGGAGAGATCCTTTTCTCCTCTTCTCAAATTTTCAAAGAAGGCAGGGAATTTCAACCCATTCTGCAGGAAGGAAAATACAGAGGGTGGGGGTACGCTGGCATCTCTGCTCCCCCTTTATTTCCCCTTGCAGATGAGTGACTGACTCATCACGGTAGGGGTGAGAAAACTTTCCTTCTACCTTGTGATAGTTAGACAACAAAATGTGTTGACAGTAGACTGGAGAAGAGGTAAACAAGTTTATCATGTGCATGGGACATAAGAAAGAAAAGGGAGCATCCTAATATCCACTGAGATCTAAAGCTTGTATACCCTCTTCGCTGTGGAGAAGGCAGGGACACAGGTGACTGAGGGTTGAGTAAATGACTCCTGCGAAAGATGAACGGGCCCTCAGGAGAACAGGCAAGAAAGAGCCTGTGACAAAGTCTGTCAACCTCCTGGCTGGAGTTAATCCGCCCTGGTTGATGAGACTCAGGAAGGATTGATGACAATTGAGCTGCTTTCAGAGGATCTGTGTCTAGACAGATAAGGAGTTCAGAGAAAGCCCCTCCCTGCACCTGCTGTTCCCCCAGTGCCCTCAGCTTGAAGTCACTAGCACACCAAAGTGACATATTGTGGGTGGCCATTCCTGAACTCCTCTGTTATCTTGGAGAGTTTGAAGGAGAAACTGGTACCCTGTGGCCCAGCCCTTTCTCACTGAGCTACAAGGTCTGACTTTCCCCTCCCCTTCTGTGGTCACCCTGTGGTGACCCAGCCTGTGGTCACCCAGCTTTGCTATAACTGAGGCCAAGAAGTGTCAGGAGGCCACAAAGGTCAATTTAGCCTTTGCAATAACAAAGCTTTTGCTCTTGGCTCCATCTGTCTGACTTATGACTCTGTGAATTGATTCTAAATTCAGGGCAGGGGACCTGAATGGTATGTACCAGTTCTCTTAAACCACCAACATTCCTCCTTTACTGGCCAGTCTCTGTCCTCTACTCCTCAGCAAGTCTGGTACTTTCAGGCCTTTCAGGCTCTTTGCTCCTGGCCTCTCTTTCCTGCCTTCATGCCCACTTTTCTCCTACCATTCTCCACCCTGCAGCCAGGTGATCTATCAGGAATGAAAGAGCTTCACTCTCTTGATCAAACATCTCAGTCCCTCTCTATGACCTTGGGGTAGACCTATACACATAAGACCCTTGCCAGACTCATCTTTCAGCTCCTGCTCTCTCATCTGTCACACTCCAGTTGTGTAGGTTTTTTTGTTTGTTTGTTTTGGGTTTTTTTGCCTTCTTCCCAGTAAGGACTGTTCTTTTTTGCCTCCAAGGATTTTCACACAATGCTCCCTCTTTCCTGAGTGTTAACTCACTAAAACTACTCACACTCACCTTCAGTTTCTGCTCATCCTTTGGGGCTTCACCATCATCTCCTCTAGGAAGTCCTCCTGAATTCTCTGAGGCTAGATTTGGTGCTCTTCGACTACTCCCATAGCACTTGGTGCCTTCCATCTCATAGCATTTACTGTTCTGTTTTCTGGCTTCCTGTTTGCACATCTCTGTCCCCCACTGGATTGAGTACAAACCCCTCCACTGGCACCTCTGTGCTTGCAGTCCGTGTCCCCTGCTTGCCCCCCACCCCCACCCCATGGACTCTTCTTCCCCTTTGGAAGTGGCTAGGTCACTTTTAGCTGCTCTAAGAATCCTTCTGGCCTCATTGTCTAAGGTAGGCAGCATTTATCACCATCCACTTGTTGTTTTGAGATGGTGCCTTGCTATGCAGCCCAGGCTGGCCTCAAATTCTTAATCTCTTGCCTCTGCCTCCTGAGTGCTGGGATTACAGGTGAGCACCACCACACTTAGCTTTCACCAACTATTTTTTATTGATAATAGTTTGCTTATTTATAGACTATCATCCCACTAGATCTTAAGCTTCACAAGGCCAGGGACCTCGTTCATTTTGTTCCTAGTCATATCCCTGCCACTTAGCATGGAGCCAGCATCTACTGGGCACACAATATGCTTTTGTCTGAATGTTTGTGTCCTTCCCCCAACCCCCAAATTCATGTGTTGAAATCCGAACCCCTAATCGACCATATTAGGAGTGGGGCCTTTTGAAAAGTAGGCTCTACCCTCACTAGTGGGATTGTGAAGTAGGTCCAAGGAAGCTTATTTGCTCCTCCCACTCTGTGTGCGATGAGGCTGCTCCTCTGTGGGGGCAAATATATGGGATTTTTGTTTTGTTTTTTTGTTGTTGTTGCAGTACTGGGGTTTGAACTCATGGCCTACACCTTGAGCCACTCCACTAGCCTTTTTCTGTGATGGATTTTTTGAAAAATAGAGTCTTGCAAACTATTTGCCCAGGCTGGGCAGAAATCTTTCTGATCTTTGCCTCCTGAGTAGGTAGGATTGCAGGTGTGAGCCACCAGCACCAGGCTTACTATACGTTTATCGTTACAAGTCACCCAGTCTATGGTATTTTGTTATAGCAGCCTAAATGGAATGAGACGAAATAAATGCTGTGGGACTGAACTTTGCAACTGTTTATTTCAATCCCATCATCCTTCAGAGACTGCGTGGATAAACTCACTCCTTGAGTACTTGAAAACAAGTCATGAAGACTGTTCCACCTTGGCCAAGGAGACTTGGAAGAGCTTCCCTACCTGACTTAAACGTCCTGGGACATCCTGGGCTTGATGGAAATGCAGAGGCTATCTCTTCATGTCTCACCCCATACAGTGTGCTTGGCAGGGCTCCTCTGCCACTAATGCCTGGCTCTGAATTATTCTCAAAATGTGTTTCAAACAATCCCGAGGACACAGGGTCATGGTGGTGGGGAGGAGACTAATGTCAAGGACCAACCCCTGTTTAGCCTGTACCTTACTTGAAGTCCTTGAATTAATTTGACTCCTTTGTCAGAAAATCAAAGGCATTTGTTAATAGCTTTTGTAAGCAACAGCCAACAAAAGATGTTTTGTTAACACCAGGGTGAGTTTCCTAATACATGTTGGAAGTTTGTTGAAAAAGTTGTTCCATTGATCACTTTGGTTACAGTTAGTGAAATACAATAGATATTTTGTGATATAGGAGATATTTTAATATTATAGAATGATAGCATACATACTATACATATCCCATCACATGGTCAAAGCCTAACTTGCAAAGAACAAACAAAAATCAACCAAAAGAAAAATCATAAAGGGCTGGTTGGCAGAGTGGCTCAAGTGATAGAGCTCCTGCCTAGCAGGTGTGAGGCCCTGAGTTCAAACCCTAGTACTACCAAAAAAAAAGTCATAGATCTTTAACAGAGATATTTAAAGTTGAATGGATAATAATTTTATTTAAAATAACAAATCAACCAGCGTCTCTATCCTGATGCTCTCCAAAAGGCCAAACATATTCCAACAGACAATTTAGGAGTCTCTGCTGGGGATTTTGACAGATTGCCCAGCTTCTTGCTCACCATAGCAAGAATATTATATTTTTGCCTACAAACCCAAGTTCCTTTTTTTTTTTCCTTCCTTTGGTGCTAGGGATTTGAAGATGGGGTCTTGAGAACTATTTGCCCAGCTGTCCTGGAAGTAGGTAGGATTACAGGTTTAATTTACCAGCTTTAATTTATCAGTTTCTTACTGTTACTTAAAGCAATGACTTAAAACACTAGACATTCATGGGAAAGAAAGGAGGGGAGAAAAAAAAATGACTGCATGGTTTAACATCTTGGAGTGCCCTACCTAATAAATGGAAACAGTCATGTGCCATATAACCTTTCATTCAACAGCAGACTATAGCTGGTGGAATGGCTCAAGTGGTAGAGTGCCTGCCTAGCAAGTGTGAGGCCCTGAGTTCAAACCCCAGTAATAACATTTAAAAAAAGAAAGAAACTGCAGACTACATATATGATGGTATTCTCATAAGATTATAGTGGAGCTGAAAAATTCCTATTACCTAATGACATCATGGCTGTTGTCATAGCACAAGATATTATTCACGTGTGTGTGATGCTGGTGCAAACAAGCCTTTTGTGCGGTCAGTACTATAAAAGTATACAGCACCTGCAATTATGTACAGTATATGACTTTGATAATCACAATAAACGACTGTGCTACTGGCTTATGTATTTTTTATGCTATACTTTTAAGCAGTAGTGTAGAGTATACTTCTACTCACATAAAAAAATGTTTAAACAGTGTGTTATACCAGCAGCAGCCTCACAGTCTGGAGTTCACTGTGTGTCTTGATTGTATCAAGAGGCCATGTAGAGTGACTGACCTCTACCATCTAGGTTTGTGTAAGTGTACTCTGTGGTGTTCACATAACGACAAAGTTGCCCAAAGGTGCATTTCTCAGAATGTGCCTTCCTTAAGTGACAGGGGACTGTGGTTCCAGGTAAGGGGCCAGAGGTAGGACACTATTCTTCTGGAGTTTCGCTTCGCTCCTCAAGCCTTACCTTCTCACAGCACAAAGGAGAGAACTTGCCCTAGGTAACGGAGGTGTAGGGATAAAATGTGATCATATATGCAACAATATTCTATTAACTGAGGTCTGATGTACATCAGATAGCATCCTGGGGCCATTTCTGCTAATTTTGAAAAATGCATAGGTATACACCTTAGCATCACTCCCTGAAATCCTCCGGTGCCCTTTTCTTTTTTTTAATATGTGCATACAATGTTTGGGTCATTTCTTCCCCCCTTACCCCTGCCCCCTTCCTTACCCCCTCCCCCTCCCTCTCCCCCCCCCCGACCCCCTCAATACCCGGCAGAAACTATTTTGCCCTTATCTCTAATTTTCTTGAAGAGAGAGTATAAGCAATAATAGGAAGGAACAAGGGTTTTTGCTAGTTGAGATAAGGATAGCTATACAGGGAGTTGACTCGCATTGATTTCCTGTACATGTGTGTTACCTTCTAAGTTAATTCTTCTCGAACTAACCTTTTCTCTAGTTCCTGGTTCCTTTCTCCTATTTCCCTGTGCCCTTTTCTAATCTCCCCCTGAAAACCACCATGGATCTATCTCTGTACAGATTTACTTCTCCAGAATCATAAGTTTTCGTGTGTGTGTGATGTTAGGGATCAAACCCAGGGCCTCACACATGCTGGGCAAACGCTTTACCACTGAGCTATACCCCCAGCTAATGATAATAATGATGATAATAATAATAATAATAATAATAATAATAATAATAATAATTTCCTCGGTCCTACATGCTGCTAGTAGGCTCTGCATCCTGCCATAGAACTCTCCCAACAGCCCAGCAGAGGTGAAGGAACAGATTGCACGAGGCCATGGCCAACATGACCTAGCTGCTGGTGGTAGAACTGAGGCCTGCGTCCAGCACCTCTCTGAAGCCAACGTGTGAAATGTGTGCTGAGCATCACATCGCCGCTGCCTTGGTTAGAAACATAACAGAGGACTTCAGAAGGTGAAGGGCTCTTAGAAATGACCTAGTCACATGGTCCCAAAGCACTCCCTCTGATCAACCCCAGTGTCTTTGCTGTTAGCTCTGTCAAGCTAGGTAAGGTACTCGCCCCCTCCAGCTTGTAGAATGGTGAGTCGGAGGACCCAGCCCTGGGAATTTCTTACTGGATTGAGACTCTCATGTGGACGGCACAGTCTGAAGTTGCTGTGCACTTGACCACGATAGGAGTTCAAAGGGTGCTGGAGTGATCAAGGGCAGCATCTGTGAAGTAGACATGGGTGTGCAGAACACTCAGGTGCTCTTTCTAGGGGAACGTTGGGTAAATGCCATGGAAGCTGTCATATAACTTTCCAAAATCTAGCTGTCATTTCCAACTGCCAATGCTGAGCCTCGTGCTTGTGACATTCCAGTCTGGCTTGGTGGGGTTGGCCCTGCCTGGCACAGCCTGTCTGCTGGCTGAAGCTTCTCATAAGCATCTCAGCCCCTTTCTTCTGCCACTGCCAGTGGCTTGTGTGACCTTGAACAAGTTTTGCAAGGATTGGTAGAACCGTTTAAACTCTTAGCATATGGATTAAAATAAGTAAATAAGAATTATAGTGTATGAACCATGGCTCTGTACTTTTAGAAATATTTTCTTTTAGGCTACAACCTCTCCTCCCCCACCCCCTTAGCAAAATTACAGGCCAAATGCTGCATCAATTCAAGAGAATGGGAGGGAATTCGCTTTGAAATAGGAGGCGAAACTGACCTGGCTGGTTTGGTAACAGGTCCAAAGAACACAGTGTCCTTTGGCTGCAGATAGCTGCTGGAATGTCTGTTCCTGTCTGTCAGGCCCACCCTCTGGCCAGTTGACTCACAGCAAGTGGAGACAGTCACAACAGTTAAGAAAAGTGCCCTCCATCCTTGACAGTGAGATGTGCTGAAGTGGGAGATAGGAGAGATTTTTAATCTACTGATAAAAGAGGGAATGAAGCTCAGATGAAAAATGATAAGAATGAAGCAGGTTACAAAACAATACCTACTGTGGTATATTCACATACTTTTACAAACATAAAACATCTGGAAGAATATTTACAAACCTAGCTGGCGCCAGTGGCTCATGCCTGTAATCCTAGCTACTCAGGAAGATCAGCCTGGGCAAATTGTTCGAGAGACCCTATCTTGAAAAACCCTTCACAAAAACAAGGCTGGTGGAGTGGTTCGAGGTGAAGGCCCTGAGTTGAAGCCCCAGTACCACAAAAAAAAAAAAAAAAAAGAATATTTACAAACTTAATAGAGCTGGGATTGAAGAGGACTGCCAGTGTGGCAGTGTGGCTCAAGCGGTAGAGCGCTTGTCTAGCAAGTCAAAGCCCTTGAGTTCAAACCCCAGTACGCTGCTCCACCAAAAAAAGGACAGGGATTGAAGAGGGCAAAGGGGATTTCCTTTTTTTTTATAGTGTCTACTTCTACAGGATTTAAAGTTTTCCTAAAGAGAATACATTACTTTTCCCCCAATATTTTTCAATATTTATTATAATATTATTTTAATTGGCACATAATATTTGCACATATTTATTTGTGATATTTATTTATGATGATTCAATACATGTGCACAATATGTAGTGATCAAGTCAGAGTAGTTAGCATTTCCAATTTCCATCATCTCAAATTTTTGTTTCTTTTTTTTTTCGGAACTCAGGCTTGAACTCAGGGCCTACACCTTGAGTCACTCTACCAGCCCTTTTTTGTGATGGGTATTTTCGTGATAGGGTCTCTCAAACTATTTGCTGGGGCTGGCTTCTAACCACAACCATGATCCTCCTAATCTCTGCCTCCTGAGTAGCTACAATTTTAGGCCTAAGACACCAGCGCCCAGCTGTTTCTGTTTTTTGAGATCAGATCTTACTCTGTAGCCCAGGCTGGCCACAAACTTGCAAACCTCTTATTTCATGCCCCGAATGCTGAGATTACAGTATGTACTACAACACCTCACTAAAATATTTATTTTTATGTGTTGGGAACTTTTAGGTTCTTCTTTTCTTGTTAATATCATTTTTTTTAAAGGTCAAGTTCATTGAGGTAAAATCTACATATGGTAAAATCACCCTATTAAATAAAAGTATATGGTAGCCAGGTACCCATGGCTCCACCTAGAATCCTAACTCTTGTATCATTTTTTGGTGACATATCTTCAAATATTTTGTCTATCAAAAACTTGTGGCTAAAGTTATGGAAACAGCCAAGATGCCCCAGCACTGATGAATGGATTAAGAAAATGTGGTATCTATACACAATGGAATTTTATGCAGCCATGAAGAAGAACGAAATGTTATCATTCGCTGGTAAATGGATGGAATTGGAGAACATCATTCTGAGTGAGGTTAGCCTGGCTCAAAAGACCAAAAATCGTATGTTCTCCCTCATATGTGGACATTAGATCAAGGGCAAACACAACAAGGGGATTGGACTATGAGCACATGATAAAAGCGAGAGCACACAAGGGAGGGGTGAGGATAGGTAAGACACCTAAAAAACTAGCTAGCATTTGTTGCCCTTAATGCAGAGAAACTAAAGCAGATACCTTAAAGCAACTGAGGCCAATAGGAAAAGGAGACCAGGAACTAGAGAAAAGGTTAGATTAAAAAGAATTAACCTAGAAGGTAACACCCACGCACAGGAAATCAATGTGAGTCAATGCCCTGTATAGCTATCCTTATCTCAACCAGCAAAACCCCTTGTTCCTTCCTATTATTGCTTATACTCTCTCTACAACAAAATTAGAGATAAGGGCAAAATAGTTTCTGCTGGGTATTGAGGGGGGGAGCGGGAGGGGGTGGAGTGGGTGGTAAGGGAGGGGGTGGGGGCAGGGGGGAGAAACAAACCAAGCCTTGTATGCACATATGAATAATAAAAGAAAAATGAAAAAAAAAACAAACAAACAAAAAAAAAAACAAAAAAAAAAAACTTGTGGCTAGATGTTAGGTGCTGGTGGCTCACATCTGTAATCCTGTCTTCTCAGGAGGCAGAGATCAGGTAGATCAAAGTTTGAAGCCAGACTGGGCAAATAGTTTGCAAGACCATATCTCAAAGAAAAAAAAAAAAAAAACCCATCAGAAAAAGGAGTTGGTGGAGTGGCTCAGGTGGTAGAGCACCTGCCCAGCAAGTGTGAGGACCTGAGTTCAAACCCTAGTACCACCAAAAAAAAAAAAAAATATTGGGCTAGCCCAGACATGGTGGCTCATGCCTGCAATCCCAGGTACTTGGGAGGTAGAGATCAGGAGGATCAAGGTTCAAGGCCACTCTGGGCCTTGAATAAGCTGGAGATGGTGGCACAAACCTGTGATCCCAGGTACATGGAAGACAGAGGTAGGGGAACATGGTCCCAGTCCAGCCATGGGCAAAAAATAAGACCCTATCCAAAACATAACTAAAGCAAAAAAATAAAAAATAAAAACTGGGGCAAGGTGGAGCACACCTGTAGTTTTAGCTACTCAAAAGATGGAAGGAAGAGAAGCTCAGTTTGAGGCCAGCCGGAGAAATTTTAATGCAAGGCTTTATCTGGGAAAAAAAAAATTTTTTTTAATTGAGTTTTCTACTATTGAATTATAAGAGTTTTTAATATGCTTCAGATATAAGTGCTTTGTCAGAAATCTGTTTTTTAAAAAATTTTATTTATTTTTGATGGAATTGAACTCAGGGCTTCACACTTGCAAAGCAAGAGATATATTTTTATAAATTATTTATTCCAGTTTGTGATTTATCTTAATTTTCTGAACAGTGTGTTTAGAACAGCAAAAGTTTTAAATTTTGATGATGTATGATTTTTTTAATGGTCTATCTTTTTATATACTGTTTAAGAAATCTTGCCAGGTGTGATGGTACACACTTGTAATCTGACCACTCAGGAGGTAGAGGCAGCAGAATCACAAATTCAAGGCCTGCCTGGCTACATAGCAAAACACTGTCCTCCCCCCCAACCCCCCAAAAGAAAAAGAAAAATATTTGCCTAAGTGAGGGTAACAAAGATTTTCTTATGGACCTTTATAGGCTTTTGTTTGTTTGTTTGTTTTTGTGATACTGGGGTTTGAACTCAGGGCCTACACCTTGAGCCACTCCACGAGGCTCATTTTTGTGTGTGTGTGTGTGTGTGCTGGGTTTTTTTTGAGATAGAGTCTCGAAAACTATTTCCCCAGGCTGGCTTTGAACAGAGATCCTTCTGATCTCTGCCTCCTGAGTAGCTAGGATTACAGATGTGAGCCACCAGCTCCCGGTGAGACCTTTATAGTTTTAGTGTTCACATTTAGGACCAAAAGGACTGGAAGTAAAGTACTCCCTGAGTTCAATTCCCAGAACTGCAAAACAGAGCTGGCGGCATGGCTCAAGTGGTAGAGCACCTGCCTAACAAGTGCAAGGCCCTGAGTTCAAACCCCAGTGCCACCAAAAAAACAACAAAAAGAACTGCAGGCTGGCGGAGTGTCTCAAGTGGTAAGAGCACCTGTTTACCAAGCATGAGGCCCTGAATTCAAACTCCATTACTGAAAACAATAAGGACAACAAAAAGACTGCAAAACAAAACAACAAAAACACATTCCCATTAGCGGTGACTTCACATTCCCCCTCCTACCCCTTAGTTCTAGACAATCACTAATCTACTTTCATTCTCTTTTCATTTGTCTATTGAGTTAACTCTTATACGTGGTACAAGGTAAGAGACAAAGTCCATGGTTGGCACATGCATGTCCAATTGTGTCAGAACCACCATGTGTTGGAAAGACTGCTTCTTCTCCACTGAACTATTCACCCCGGCATCTTTGTCTATAATCAGTTGACTTATATATCTGGACCTATTTCTTTTTTTGGCAGTTCTGGGGTTTGAACTCAGGACCTCACACTTGCTGGGCAGGTGCTCTACCACCTGAGCCACTCCACCAGCCTTGCTTTGTGTTGAGTATTTTGGAGATGATGATTTGCTTGGCTGGCTTTCAACCTGGATCCTCCTGATGTCTGCCTCCTGAGTAGCTGGAATTTCAGGTGTGAGCCTCCAGCACCAGGTAATAAATGGGCCTATTTCTTAACTCTATATTCTGTTCTATTGATCTATACTTCTACCTGTATGTGAAAACCATGCCGTCTTGATCTTGTTTATAAATTCATAAGAAATTTGAAATTTGGTAATATGAATCCTCCTTGTTCCTTTTTAAAAAAAGCTACGACAGGGCTGATGGAGTGGCTCAAGTGGTAGAGCGCCTGCCTAGCGAGAGTGAGGCCCTGAGTTCAAACTCCAGTGCCACCAAGGAAAAAAATAGATGGATTAGATAATAATAATATGTCTACATTGATTCCTATTTTTCTTTTTTTTTGGATGTACCAGTTATTGAATTTTGGGTTTCATGCTTGCTAGGTAGCTGCTCTACCACTTGAGTATATCCAACTCTGGTTCCTAATTTTTTTAGGGAGGAAGTGGGCCTGGGGTTTGAACCCAGGGCTTCACACTTGCAAACCAGGTGCTCTACCACTAGAGCCACAGCTCCAGTCCCTGTTGCTCTGGTTATTTTGGAAATGGAGACTCATGAACAACTTGCCCAGGCTGGCCTTGAAACTCGAGCCTCCTTATCTTGCCTGCCATGTAGCTAGGATTACAGGCATCTAATTTTTTGATTATGTTATTGTAGAGAGAAAGTACTCAGGGAACAGAAAAGACTACTTACCAAGGCTTGCTAGTTCTCTGTGGTCTCTATCTTAGTTGATATGACCACCACTTCCTCAGAATCTCAAGCACAACCGGAGGCAGTCATCCTTGACAGCTTTCTCACAACCTAAAAGTCTGTCTGAACAGGCTGAGTATCTATTAATAGCGCAATGATCTTATGAAACATCTGTGCCTTAGAATATTATGTTGCTAGTCAGAGGCATGAAGCAGTTGGCAAGGCACCATGAAAATAAAGGAGAAAGTTGTGAAGTAGAATATGAGGATCCTTTTTTTTTTTGGCATAGGTAAGAGGATCACAGCATAAGGCTGTTCCCCAGCAAAGAGAGAGACCCTATCTGAAAAAATAACCTAAAAGCAAAAAGGGCTGGTGGTGTGGTTCAAGTGGCAGACTGCTTACCTAGAAGCACAAGGTTCTCAATTCAAAACCCCAGTATCACCCAAAAACATATATATATATATTTTTTTTTTTTTTTGAACTCAGGGCATCACGCTTGCTGGCAGGTGCTCTATCACTTGAGCCACTACACCAGCCCTTTTTTTGATGGGTTTTTCAACATAGGGCCTTGTGAACTATTTGCCCAGGACTGGCTTTGAAGTGTGATCCTCCTGATCTCTGCCTCCAAGTAACTAAGATTAAAGCTGTGAGCCACTGGCTCCTGGATGAAGATCCTATTTTTAGTTTTCATACATGAAGAGATCAAGATGTGAAGAAATGTATTCAAAACTATTAACTGGTCATTCTTTGGGGTAAGGTTATAAATTTTCTTTTCTATACTGTTTGGATTTTTAATAGTGAAATATGAATGTATAATAGTTATATATATTTATAATAGTGATATATATATGTATATTTATACATATATATTTGTATATATATCACTATTAAAATATATATATACATATATATATTTTTGGTGATACTGGGGTTTTGAATTGAGAACTTTGTGCTTCTAGGTAAGCAGTCTGCCACTTGAACCACACCACCAGACCTTTTTGCTTTTAGGTTATTTTTTCAGATAAGGTCTCTCTTTTTGCTGGGGAACAGCCTTGTGCTGTGATCCTCTTACCTATGCCTTCTGCATAGCTGATATTACAGATGTGAACCACAACACCTGGCTTGTTGGTTGAGATGGGGCTTTGCTAACTTTTTTCCAGGGCTGGCTTTGAACCTCAATCCTCCTAATCACGGCTTCCTGAGTAGCTAGGATTATAGTGAAAGCCACCATGACTAGCCTACAGTGATGCATTTTTAAAAAGGAACAATAAAAATAATTTACTTTTTTTGTATGATTGGAGTTTGAACTCAGGGCTTTGCACTTGCACAGCAGGGACTCAACCATTTGAGCTACACCTCCATTCCAAAAATTATTTACTTTTGAAGAACTTTTTTTCTTTTTGGCAGTACTGGGGTTTGAACTCAGGGCCTTGTGTTTGGTAGGCAGGCGCTCTATTGCTTGAGGTATACTTCCAGCACAGAGCTTTTTAAATAACAAATGATGTGGAAGAGACTTACAAAGAGATAGAAGAGAACTTCTCCTTCAGAGAACTTCAAATTCAGTAGGTCTGTCTTAGTCCATTTTCTGTTGCTATAACAGAATGCCATGGACTAGGTAATTAATAGCTAGAGAAAAGAAACTTGTTACAGTCTGGCTCAGGATCCAAGAAGAAAGGACTGCATGTGGTGAGGTGCAAAGCACCAAGTGTTGAGAGAGCACGGGAATGTGAGATTGGGTGTGCATGTATACAAGTATGTACATATTTATACTACACACACACACACACACACCCCCCAATGTGGAACAAGAGGACAACATAAGAGAGAGAGAGCTTGCCAGGCACAAGTGGCTCATACCTGCAATCCTAGCTACTTGGGAGGCTGAGATCTGGAGAATTGAGGCCCGCCCAGGGAAATGGTTCTTGAGACCCCATCTCCAAAATAACTGGAGCAAAATGGACTGAAGGTGTGTCTCAAATAGTAGAGTGCCTGACTTGCATGCCAAAATATATATTTAATTAAACATTTTTTTCATTTTAATACATTTGGGTATAATTATAATTGTCTAGTTCCACTAAAACTTGATTTTCCATTTTGACTTTGGGCATTTGAGAAAACAAAGGAAGCAGCACCCTTTTGCCCATCCTCACCACATCGTCCTCTGCTGGCCTTTCTTCTGTATAGGAACATTCAATGTTTATCTGTACAGTCAATGCCAGAGATAGGATTAATTCCACCCAGAGCTGATGACTGTTATCTGGTTGTATTTCTCAAGGCAAATAACATGTATTGAATGCTACACAAACATACAGATAGATAAAAACAAAAAAACAAAACTCAGTAGAAGTAGTAAACAGTTTGTACAGAACTGGGAACAAAACATATCCACCTGGGCTGAAGGTAGGGGCAGTGTTAATGTCTTTTGCAGAGGCTCAGGTTTCCCTTTATTGGGTCAAGTGCGGGAGCATCTCTCCTCTTTGTTAACCAAACATGTCCTGGCAGAGGCTTGTCTTTCCTACACCACCTGTGTCAGCAGAGCCCTCCACCACTGCGTGCTACTGACAGCAGCTGGGAGGCCTGGTGGCAGTCCTGCTGATGGAAAAAGACTGCTGTGGGGGGATCTGAGGCCTTGGCATTATCAGGCTACTGTGCCTGGACTTTCTGACTATCTTCTCCTGCTTGTTCATGCTTCGCGGGCTCCATCTGAAGGAAACAGGCAGTGGTATTGTGGGATGGGTACAGTAGGCTTCCTTGTTCAGGGGAGGAAACCAGGTCCTGAAGTGCAGGCTCAGGACTTATGGGGAAGACAGTCCTGGATCCAGGTCCTGCAGCTGAAGCTCAACTTGAAGGTACCTACTCACACACAGTACCTTGGTCCTTCCTCCTTGCCCAGCTGAGTCTCCTTAAGGTTCTTTGCTGTAACTCTAGGTCACTTCTGTGGTATTGGGAAGTGATAGGACAACTGAAATTCTGGGACTAGGGGCAAAAGAACTGACTTCGGAAGCTGACCTCAGCAGGCAGGATATTACTCCTCTCTGGAGGCAAGCTCTGTAAGATTCTGCCTCAACTTCACCTCTCCTCTCTGCAGTATTTCCAGCTTCCAAAAGTACAGGAAACTATTTAGGAAGAAGTGAAGTCAAAGCTTCAGTGATTTCCAGAGACGATGCTAGGGTGAGGAGGCTCCCTACACACACAAGGCCCTACTTAGTGGAATTGAGTCAGGCCCAAAGTCACCTCTTAATGGTATTTGGAGGATGGACATTGGAAAGTGATTGGGTCAGGAGGACCAGGACCTTCTGAATGGATGAATCCATTCATGAATTAATGGGTTATGGAGGGAATGTGTGACTTCGTTAGAAAAGTGAGCTCTCAGCCAGGTGCTGGTGGCTCATGCCTGTAATCCTTGCTACAGACACAGAGCAGGAAGATCACGGTTCAAAGCCAGCTTGGGCAAATAGTTTGCCAGACCCTATCTAGAAGAAACCTATCACAAAAAAGGGCTGATGGAGTGGCTCAAGGTGTAGGCTTGGAATTCAAATCTAATACCACAAAAAAAAAGAGCTCTCTTCACAGCTTCTCCCTGATACCCCCCATGCCAATGTCATGCTCTTGTACTACTCAGTCTCCAGAACTATTAGAAATACACTTCCAGTCTTTAGCCATTACTCTGTGGTATAGTGACAATGAACCAAGATAAGGGTGGAGCCTTTTTTTGGTGGTGGTGGTGGTACTGGGGTTTGAACTCAGGGACTCAGGCTTGCTAGGCAGGCGCTCTATCACTTGAGACTCTCCATCAGCTCTTTTTTGTGTTGGGTATTTTCCAGATAAGATCTCTCAAACTATTTCCCTGGGCTGGCCTCAAACCACAATCCTCCCGATCTCTGCCTCCCAAGTAGGTAGGATTACAGGCATGAGCCACAGGCACCACGCAGAATTTTTGTATGGTTTGTTCATTATTGTACTCATTGGTATGAAGTAGACATTGAATAACCTCCTATTAAAGGTTCCACCTTCCAATGCTTTCACAGGGCCAATGAAACTCCAACATGATTTTTGGAGCAGACATTCGAGCCACTACAATGTAAAGTTATTTATATATGATATAGAATACTTACAAAAGCAACACAACTACAGAGGCAAGCTCAGCTATAAAAAGGCAACATTTGAGGAAATGAGAGGGAAGGAAGACCGATGCCAGGGGCCTTGGAGAGGTTGACAATGGAGCACAACTTGAGAGGTCTTGGCTAGGAGATGATTTTTTTTTCTTTTTTGGCATATCTTAAATTGTACTAGTAAGGGGTTTCACCATTGCACTTCCTCCTGATCTCTGCCTCCTGAGTAGCTAGGATTACAGGTGTGAGCCACTGGTGCCTGGCTATAAGAAGAATTTTCACAAAAGGAGGGTCTTGGGGCCCTCAGTTCAGAAATTTGAGTCAGGTGGGAGTCTGGAGGAGATGCTGGGCCATTTTTCCCTGAGTTTTTCTTGTTCCTTGAATTTTTAAAGTTTTATTTGATTGATTTAATTTTGCGTTGCTGGGAATTGAATCCAGCGTCTCACACATGCTAAGTACACACTTTACCACTTAGCTACACCGCCAGTCAGACTTCTCCAATTTTTGATTCCCAGTTGCTTTGCTGTTTAGGGCCCTAGCTAAGAGTAAAATGCACAATGCACCCCTATTTACTCCCTGGAAAGCATGGGCAAAACTCTCTTAATAGAGCTAAACGAATTGATATATGAGAAAACTAAGGGAATAGGTAAAGAAAATAATGCCTGATAATACCACAAAACAATTAAGACACTCCTCAAGTTTTTCATTTTAAGAAATGCTATGAAAATATCTAAGATCTGTACCTAGCCCTCAGTTTCCACACTCTTGATTTTTTTTTTTTTTTTTTTTTTTTTTTTGGTAAGACTGGGGTTTGAACTTGCACAGCAGATGCTCTACTGATGGAGCCACACGTCCAATTTTCCCTGCTTTTGAAATGGTTGTGTGTCTGGCCTGGCTGTTTCTCCAGGGCCCATGTCTGCCTCTTCCCCATGTGGTTTCTGGGTGTCATACACTTTCCCAGTTCAGGGATGCTTGTTCAACAAATACATCCTGTTCCACATTAGGACAAACTCCAGCTCCGTTAAATTCAACCTCTGGCACTCCTAGTAGATCACTCATTCTCTCCTAGTACAGTTTGCACGAAGGACACACCTAGACCTCAGCTGAACTGAGATTTTAAAAAAAATCTGCCCTTTCCCACTTCATGACATAATAACCACATAATAAATCAAAATTCCTACAGAAGAGTTGGTATACTTTTGGTATGAGGAAGGTCATTCTAATTTCACCAAGCGAGGTGGTAAAATTTTGCCTGGAGGGCACCTGTTGGGTAGACTGAAGAGTAACTTTGCATGCATGTGAGAACTGGAGGTATTCTCTCTAGCTGTTCTCTCAACGAGGTGGCTTAAAGATTTAACAAATAATTGTGCACATTTCACCTCAATAAATTATTTTTTATAAATTTCATCTATCTCCAATTCAAGATAGAGATATCTGTAGAACCCACCTGAAATTCTAAGCAATTTAAACTCCTGCAGTTAAAGCCATTACGATTTGTAACAGTTTCAGGAGGAATTCAGATTGGACTGGGCTTATTTGAGGGTGGTTTTTGTGTGAACTTTTCCAAGGCGAGGAGCTGGGTCAGTGTGCTCTACGTTCTATGTTGTTCTGTCAGGCTGACATTATACACTGTGGGCTTCGTCACAGAAGATCCTCAGGAAATCCTCTATGAAACCTGAGATATCCTAGCACCAGAAATGGTTTTTCTTTCTTGTGGGAGGCACATAAGATGACTAGATTTGTTTTGGTGTTAGGGATTGAACCCAGGGCTTTGAGTGTGCTAAGCATTTGCTGTACTACTGAGCTATGTCCCTTGCTTAGACTTATAATTATATATTTATTTTTCAGTCTTTTTGGGGGAGAGGCGTGATACTAGAGTTTGAACTCAGGACTTTATACTTGCTAAGCAGGTACTCTACCACTTAACCATATCATCAGCCTCTTTTGTGCCGGTTACTTTTTGAGATAGGGTCTCACTTGATACTCCTATTTTAGGCTTCCTGCCATAGCTGGGATGACAGGTGCACACGACTGTACCCAGCTATTGGTTGAGATGGGGTCTTGCAAACTTTTTGCCAGGCTGGCCTCAAACCATGATCCTCCCAATCTTAGCCTCCCAAGTAGCTGAGCCACTGGCACCTGACTTTTCAGACTATTTTATTGTGCTTATACTTGGTATTGGACAAGTAGCAACTCATGTTTCTTCTGACAGCCCTTTGAGGTGGGACTATCATTAGTCCCACATAGCTAGGGCATGGATAGATTGAGGGACATGCCTCCTCTCATAGCTAATATAAAGTGCAGAGTGAGAATTGTAACCCAGACAGTTGGACTTTGGAGCTGAGTTTTTTAAGCATCAAGTGCTTATCTATTATGATGAAGCAGGAAAACTCCAAAGTCCAAGTGCCCTTCCCAGAAGATAGGAAGATAGAAAAAGGAAGAGAACAGCATCTTCAAATTTCCCATTGCAGAAGCTCTGTTTAGAAGCTGTCCATGCCCTCAGGTCCTTCTGCAGAGTTCTGGTGCTGACACTTCAGGGTCTCTTTCCCTGCCCTGAACCAGGAGTCCTCAGGAGCCAGTCTTTAGCTCTCCTGTCAGCCTAAGGTCAAAGGCCAATGGGCCTGACAGCTGCCTGACTCACCAGTCTCTCAGCTGTACATGTCAACAAGCTGACCTAGGTGCTTACCTAAGTGTTTGAAGGCAGGCAGACTGAGAAGGAGCCCTGCCTGGCACCCTCCCCACACTGCTGTCAAAACTATCTCCAGCCCCAGTTTTGCCAAACATTTTATCCCCTTGCCCTTCTACAAATAACCTGGGCTGGTGCCCATTGAGACAGCCTCACTGGGCTTGTTATTCTGAGCAGTTTACCTCCTGTTTGCTCCAGGGCAGAAGACAGGTTCCCCAGAGACAGAAAAAGGAAAATGCTTTCAGCTCCCAGTCAACAGGTGTTCTGCACATGGATCTTCCCTGGAGCTCAAAACAAAAGCCAGGTAGCAGCCTGGCCTCCTGTGCCGGTCCTGGATCCACAGCAACCAACCCAAGGGAAAGATGGAATTATCTTGGACTCCTGTGGGCTCTGACTGAGTGCCCACTCTTTGGGAGAAGTGTAGAACTTGCCTAGTTCAGGTCACTTGGGGGCTAATGATTTAGCTTTTGTGGTTTTTTTCATACCCAGAGTTTTGCAAATCAATAAGTGGATTCATTTTTTTTTTTTTTTTTTTTGGTGGTGGTGCTGGAGATCAAACTCAGGGCTGTAAGCTTGCTGGGCAAGTGCTCTTCCACGGTACTCCAACCTCTAGACCCTGGGCTAACTGCTTTAAAATACAAGGGAGGAGGGCAAATTGAACATCCTGCTCCCGGCAGCGGCATCTGGAGCAAGGGATGAAACTTAGACACAAGCTTACTCATCCATCCGTACGTTGCACTTCCCTACCGTCAGTTGCCCCTTGGATTTGGGGAGCTCTTATTGGTGCAAAGAAGTGAACCACACAGGCCTTGAGAGAGGGCTCAAAGGCATTTGGGGAGGAAATTCTGGGAGTACTGCGGGGACAAGGCTAGGGCTTAGACATGCCACTTTGGCCTTGAGGGAGGGTGGCTGCCAGTGCAAAACCAGAGAGGGGACTTTTAATGCATGGGACTAAGGCAAGGTGCTTCTCAGTTCCCTTCCATAATCTTCCTCCTCTATCAAGACTCTGCCTTCTCCTTGAGGTCCTTGACCTCACCTGTGTTCCTCCTTCCACACGGAGGAATCCAGTAGAGAGGCAGCAGGCCAGAGGTCAATGCCACATGGATAGGTCTACAGAAATTCTTATCAACTGGTCGGCTTTCTTATCAGTTCCCAGGCTTCTAGCAATGGTTAATGACCAACGCATTGGACTGGAGCCACTACCCAATGGAAAATGGTCATTCCCAGCTTCTCTGAGAGCCAGCAAATACCTTGTATGTAACAGGCTCATGGGTGAATGCAGTTAATCACGTCTGGGCCTGCCAGGCTGACTTGTTCCTCTTCTGATGGTTTTGCTGTCTGCATAGGGAGACACCTGTACCCTCCTCCACCATCCATTCCCCTCACACACCTGTTTAGGGAACTCCTGCTGTTCTGCAAAGAAAACAAGAGCGCCTCCACCTGCCCTGAACGAGGAGATTTTGTGACTCTCCCTCCATATTCCCTATCCTCCTTAACAAAAGGGACCAGCAGTCATCCTGCGCCTTTGTTTTATAGACTGTTTTATGACTAGAAATAACCAGTTTATCATAAATCTGCCTTGTGGGACTTATAGAGGTGCCGCCTGTTCTATTTGCCTGGCTTTTTCACACATTTATTTAACTTCATCCATTATTCTGGAAGAACATTTTGTATTCTAAGTCTTAATTACACAAGAAAGAAATATTGCCCAACAAACACAGCCTTACTGTATTGATCAAGGTTTCATAATTTAGAAGGTAGATTTTCCCCCTTGGTAGTTCTCTAGCTTTTTAAAGACATTTACTCCTAGAACTGGCATGTTCCAGCCTGTGAGTGTCCAGGATACAAAATGATTTCTTCTTCTTCTTTTTTTTTTAATGATTTCTTTAAGGAATAAAGTCTATTATTGCTCTAAGTTTTAAAAATTATCTTCTTTGCAAACGAGGGGCAAAAATACATTCCAGCTTTGTTTTTGTGAATCCCTAAGGCCTAGTTTGATCCTTAACTCTGTCTCTGTCTTTAATTTCATGAGGTTGAAAGGACCTTTCACTCTGTTCTGGCATTGTGTGTGTGTCTGTGTATGTGTGTGTAATACATGTATAACATATAGTTTACAGTTTTATCCATATTAAGCGTGTGATTCAGTGGTATTCAGTACATTCAGTTGTGTAACTGTCACTACTATTTCTAGAACTTTTTCATCACTCCAGACAGAAACTCTGTAACCATTAAGCAGTAACTCTCTCCATTTTCTGGCTTTTTTTTTTGGTGGCACTGGGGTTTGAACTCAGGGCCTCACACTTGCTAGGCAGGTGCTCTACCACTTGAGGCACTCTTCCAGCCCACTCCTAGCTAAGGAGCTTGTGTGCTGTTTAAGTGAATATAATTTAGAGCTGAGGAAACTTAGTTGGAATATTGCTCTGCCCCTCACTAAGCCTGGGACCTTGAACAATTTACTTGATCTTTTTAAGCCTCTGTTTAATCATCTGTAAAATGGAGCTGATAAAATAACAGCCCTCATAGGTTGTTCTGAGCACATAATACCACATGCATAGGGCAGTTCCTGGGCTGGTGGAGTGGCTCAAGTGGTAAGTGCCTGCCTAGCAAGCATGAAGTCCTGAGTTCAAATCTTAATACTGACAGTTTTTTGAGCCACTCTGCCAGCCCTTTATTGTGATGGGTTTTTCAAGATACAGTCTCACAAACTATTTGCCTGGGCTGGCTTCCAACCATGATCCTCCTGATCTCTGCCTCCTGAGTAGTTCACAGATGTGAACCACCAGTGCCAGCACCATCAACTATCAGTAAGCACCAAAATCCCAAAGCCTCATTCCCATCTAGACTGGGCCTTGCTCCTTACTCACCTTGACATGGGCTAGGAGGGGATTTGGACATTGTTTCCCCCTCCTTTCCTTTCTTCCTTCCTTCTTACCTTCCTTCTCACAGGGTCTCATTATGTAGCCCATGCTGGCCTCAAACTCTTGATCCTCCTGTTTCAGCCTCCAGAGGGCTGGGATTACAGAGATACATACCATGCCCAGTTTAGGCATTTCTTTCTTTTCTTTTTTTTTGGCAGTACTGGAGTTTGAACTCAGGGCATCATGCTTACTAGGCAGGCACTCTACCGCTTGAGCCATTCCACCAGCCCTGGGCACTTCTTAATTGTCAAAATAATCATAGTATTTGTGGAATGCTCACAGATGAGGTAATCAAACTCAGAGATACATGCTAGGAACAACAAGGTCTCCCAGCTTGTAGGTGAAAGAGATAAGATTTGAATGTAATCTGACATCATAGCCCATGTTCTCAACCACTGGACTGCAGGGCCTTAATGTGCTAATAAGCATGGGGGAATGATGGTGACAGAACTTAAAGCTCACGCAGCACATTGGTAGCATGGCTGACAGTCTATGCTGTTTGACTCACCACCAGTTGCCCACTGGCTGTGGCTGTGCTACAGGTATAATTACTCTAAGAGTGTGATGTCAAAAGTAATCAGGTACTGTAATTAACTTCCCCTTCCATAGAGTGAGGTCTGAGGTCTTTAGGGAGTTGGTAGACAGGGGCAACCCCAGTGGCCTCCCTCCTGGAGTATAGTTTTAATGGGAGCCTCATCTGTATTCCCACGGGTCAGTCATAACACATGGAGTTGCCTAAAGATGATTGTCACCCACTGTCGCCTTCCTGATTCTCTTTAAAACTTTATTAAGTGAGCATGGGTGGTTCTCCACTTCCTTCACAAGGTAGTTGAAGAGACCTCTCCTATTTAAGACTTCGCTTATATTTTCACGCTGACTTCTTGAAATGGCTTTGTTGATGTCCTTTAGCTGAGAGAGAAGGCTTTGTTCTTTGACTTCCAGGAACTGATGGGATCTGTCAAACTTACAAGTGACTTTCTTCTACTCATTTTGTTTTTATTTCTAGAATAGATAGAGCACTACAAATGAACACTAAGCATCACATGAGTCTTTCTTTTCATCTCCGCCCCCTCCTTATTTTTTTTTTTTTCGAGTTGGGGGTCTCACTACATAGTTTAGACTATGGCCTCAAACTCTCAATCTTTCTGCCTCAGCCTCCTGAGTGCTGGGATTACAGGTGTTTACCACCGCACCCCGCTCAGACTTGTTTCTTTAATAAATTAAATTGACATGGAAATCTACAAAAAGAGTGGAGGAGGAGGGAGATAGCGTTTGGTCTTTTCCATACTTACTGGCTGTGGTGGATTCTTCTTCTCTTCTCCTCCTTCTTTGTTGAACTTGGACTTGCTAGGCAGGTACTCTATCACTTGAGCCACATCTCCAGCCGTCTTTTCCTTTTTTTGGGATTCTCTGTGACTGATCTTTCCAGAGAATATGACTCGTTGGTAGATGCTGCTGAAAAGTGATTGGTGACTCACACACACATGATGGAGAGGAAAATTCATGTTACTGAAAAAACTGGTGGTAGACTTTCTTTCAGGGTGAAATCTGTTTTTTATTTCACAAAACCCTCTAGTGGATCAGTTGGTTATGAAAAGTTAAGTTCCAGGAACTCATCTGGGGGGTGGAAAACCCAGGGTAGTTAGTAACTGCACAGTACTGGGAGGATAATTTGGACTTTGGGGCTAGGAAGAATTGAGAGGTGAGCAGAATGGGAAAAGAGGGAGAGGTAGAGGGTCTTGGGAGCTTGAGAGGAAGCAAAGAAGTTCTGGCAGGGGAAGTTGGCCAGTGAAAAACTCCCCATGCAGAGAGGGCTCCAGGACAGAGTGATGAAGAGCAATGTGTGGCGTCCAATGCAGAATGAAAATGAATATGTTCAGCCACAGGGCTCACAGGGCTCCTAGCTACATAGGAGGCAGAAATCAGGAGGACTGAGGTTCAAAGCCAGACCAGGCAAATAGTTCACGAGACTCTATCTGGAAAAAACCCAATACAAAAAAGGTGTAGGCCCCGAGTTCAAGCCCCAGTACTGCAAAAAGAAAATGAATATGTTTAAAATGCAACAAAAGCACCACTAGAGGTACAGAAATATGACCACCCCTTTCCAATACAGTCTCTCTCTTGATCCGTCCTACTGTTTTTAATTTGCTATTTAATGTGCTCCATTGGGCATAGGGAAATCCAGGAACACAGATCATCACAGGCAAGGGGTAGGAGGTGGTAAGGTGAGGAGCCGCTGTGACTTGCGAATGAGTATGCAGCTCGATGGCGATGCAACGAAGGTGCTTGCCCAAGTCAGGGTGGAGAAGTCCCACCAGGCATCTCCCCTCTACTGTACCAGCCACAATAATCCATGGTGGACCAGCAAGAGGCATGGGCAGAGATTAAGGAGGGGTGGCCACTTGGTGAGGGTGGGGAGCCCATCTAGGACACCAAGCAGAGGTAGGAGGTGGTGGTGGGTTTTGAGGACAGCTGAGAACCTGGCCAAGAAGGCTGGGAGTTAGCAGGGGGCAGTGCCCAGCAGGATCCAGGCTGTAAGTCCAGGTGCAGCTCTTTTGCCCCATCAGACTTCACTCACGTAGTGGAAATTCAGAGATTATCAAGAATTTCCAGAGTCCAAAAGCTCAAGTATCACATCCTTGGAGCACAGAGTCATCATTTGGATATTTATTTTCATTTTTTTTTTCTTTGCAGTACTGGGGCTTGAACTCAGCACCTACATCTTGACCCCTCCACCAGCCCTATTTTTGTGATAGTTTTTTTGAGATAGGGTCTCACGGACAATTTGCCTGGGCTGGCTTTGAACCACAATCCTCCTGAGTAGCTAGGATTACAAGCATGAGCCACCAGGACCTGGCCATAGTTTGGGTATGGTTTGAGTGTCCTCCAAGGATTCATGGGTTGGAAGCAAATCCCCACTGTGAGGTATTGAGAGAGTAGAAGCTTAATCTGACTATGGTGTTCAGAGTGAGGCCTTGGAGAGGTATTGAAGCTCAGATGAGGTCATTAGAGTGGAACTCCATGATTGACTTGTGGTGGGTTTATAAATACAGGGAGAGAGATCAGATGAGACATACATGTAAATGTGTGCTCCCTTGCCTCATTGTGCCACCTGTGGACTTTGCCAGCAAAAAGGACATTATTAGTTGCAGGCCCTTCAGCCTACAAAACTGTAAGTAAAATGAACCTTTTTTTTTTTCTTTATAAAGTTAGCCTACCTCACGTATTTTGTTAGAATGACAGAAAGTTAATACAGGTCCCTGCGGACTGCACATGAATCTAGTCCTGATGATGTCTCAGCGCTCTTACTCTTTTTTTTTTTTTCTTTTTTAAAGAAGAAATCCCAGGGCTGGAGGCATGGCTCAAATGGTAGAACACTTGCCTAGTAAGCACAAAGCCCTGAGTTCAAACTCAGGAGGAGGAGAAGAGGGAGGAAGAAGAGGAGGAAGCTGAGTGCTGGTGGTTCACGCCTATAATCCTAGCTACTCAGGAGGCAGAGAAAAGTAGGATCACGGTTTGAAGCTAGCCCTGGCAAATAGTTTGTGAGACCCTATCTGGAAAAACCCCATTACACAAAAAATGGACTCATGGTATGGCTTAAGGTGTAGGCCCTGAGTTCAAATCCCAGTACCGCAAAAAGGAGAAAGAGGAGAAGGAGGAGGAAGAAGAAGAAGACAAAAGGAGGAGCAAGAGGAAATAATCTCACACCTTTATTTCCACACTATAGGTAAAAAGCTGCTGTATGAATAGGCCTGAGTTGGACCAGTGGTTGCCTTGGGAAATTTAGAGCAAAATGGACTGGTTTCCCGGTTTGGTTCAGGTGGATGCTAGGGAAGGAACAGAGCAGTTATCAGGAGGCAAAGCTAGACGGAGATTCAGAGGTCAGCACGAACGATATATTGGACAAGAGGTGACCTGAGAGTACAAGCCCACTGGGAGCGTGTGGACATTTTGGGTTTCCGGCCATGCTAGTGACCAGTGCCAGTTGCAGGACTTGGGGATGGCCAGATGGCCAACTTGGCTTGCCCATATGGCTTACTGCTTTATTACCAGAGCATATTTAATAGTCTGTTTTTACTATGTGCATTTCTCTGTGCTAGAAGGATAGTAACCCTGCCTTATTCCTGGATTTATTTAAAGACAAAAATGTTCAATTCCTGCCACACATCACGCCGCTCAGCTGATGCAGAAGCTCTTTGTCCGCAAGGATCGACCCTCAGTTGTGTTGAAATCCTGTGTGATGTGCCCTTCATTTTGTAAGAATCTGCCTCCCAAAAAGCAGGTGGTGTCCCCAAAGCAAGGTAAAAGAGAATGTGCTTGACTAAGTGAGAAAGTGAGAATTTTAGTTTTGTTGAAGTGCGACCTGTCTTTATTTGAATTAGGTGTGATGAGAAAAAGGAATCCGGCGTTTGCAAGGCCAGCGCCGAGCACCGCATCCTGCGCATGCGCAGTGTGCGTTCACCCGGGCTCTGTGCAGCCGCAGACCCGCTGGCTCTAGAGTCTATTTTAAAATCTAACTTTGGTTTTGTACTACTTTAATTTGTCTCTGTTAATCACTGGCGGCAGGAATCAGCAGGGAGCGATGGTGATAGATACTGCCTGGTCAGCTCTCATTTGACTTGGGGAGAAGCTGGCCAAATAGGGAAAAACATACTAATGCACCTTAAAAAAAATCTTTATCTATTGCAGTCCTGGCGTTTGAACTCAGGGCTTAGCGCTTGCTAGGCTGGCTCTCTACTGCTTGAACCACTCTGCCAGCCTTTTTTCCTGTTGGTTTTTGCAGAGATAAGCTCTCATGAACTATTTGCCTCAGGTTGGCTTCATCCTTCTGACTCCGCCTCTTCAGTAGCTAGGATTACAGTGTGAGCCATGGCACCTAGCTAGAGGTGAATTTCATCGCTTATTTTACAGATGCCAAGACTGAACCTCAAAGAAGTCATACATGGATGTGGTCATACAGCCAGTAAGTGACAGAGGCAGGATTCAAATACAGGACTGTCTGAGTGCAAAGTCCAGCCTCTTCAGTCACATCTAAGTGAACTTATACTAGCTTCTGTCAAGAGATGAGACTCTTCTTACCCTTAAATGTTCAAATCTAGAAGGTTCTGAGGCTGCTTGGAATTTTGTTGGTAGCAGTAAACTAAGATAAATCACTTTACACACTAGACATAAAACAGATTCAGTGGAAGGGCACTGGTACCTAAGCATTATTTCTTTGATTTGAAGTGTTTTACATTGAAGACTAAGGCTGGGTGGCTCAAGTGGTAGAGTGCCGGCCTAACAAACACGAGGCTCTGAGTTCAAACCCCAGTACTGCCAAAAGAAAATTAAAAAAAAGACTAAGGGCTGAAACCGTATCTCTCAAGCCTCATGTTATCATTGATGTCTTAAACATCAGTCACTAAATAAATGTTAAAGGATTTATTAGCTCATGTTTGTAACCTCAGCTACTCAGAAGGTGGAGATCAAGAGGACTGAGGACTGAGGCCAGCCCTGACAAAAGGTTAGTGAGATCCCCATCTCAACAAACAAGCCTCCCAGTTATGGGAGGCATAGGTAGGAGGAACAGGTAGGAGGACTGAAACCTCTTGAAGCCCTGTAAACACCAATATGTGGCTAGTAGTCATATGCAAATTACTCATCATTGCAGGTAAGGCCTTCATTATTTAGTCCTTATTTACCTTTCCCATCCTCATTTCTTTTTTCCTTTTCTTTCTTTCAGTTCTTCCTCCTCCTTCTTTTCTTTTCTTTTTTTTTTTTTTGACAGGGTCTTGCTATATAGTCCACACTGGCCTAGTACTCTTTCTATAGCCCAGGCTGACCTTGAACTCATGATCCTCCTGCATCAGCCTTTTGAGTGCTGGGATTACCGAGGTGTACCACCACACCTGACCCCATCTTCATTTTCTATAGCTGATTTTCTGGCTTTCTCCTATGACCCTCCTCGTCCCCACCCCACCCTGTTTCATGCCATTGCTTCTGTGGAATGTCCTGTCCTTCGTTTGTCCAAGTAGAAGAAGTTCCTAATGGCTTTTTAAAGACTCAACTCTTCTTCCTTTTCCTCTGTGAAGCCTCTCTGTACAACCTCAGGGTAAGGTCAGAGTCCTTCTCTGGGCTCCTGCCAGGGCCACATTTACACTGGAGTCCATGTGCATGGCACCTTTTGGAGCTATGCAGTATACAGTATATGCTGTCCTCATGGTGGCAGAGGTCCAACCTGGTTTTATACATGCTGTCATTTTGAAATAATTCAGCCCATTCATTCACTCTCTCATACACTCATTTATAAGCTTGACTTATAATATTTCTGTTCTCACTTATTTTTACTGTACTAGGGCTTGAATTCAGGGCTCTTATCTTGAGCCACTCCACCAGCCCTTTTTGTGATGGGTATGTTTGCGATAGGGTCTCACAAACTGCCCGGGACTGGCTTTGAAACTTGATCCTCCTGATCTCTGCTTCCTGAGTAGCTAGGATTACAGGTGTGAGCCAACAATGCCAAGCCCTCGCTTATTTTTGTGTCTTATGCCTATGCCATTCTGTCGGTCCTTGCAGGCAGTGTCTTTGTATCCCAAAAACCTGGCCAAGGCACATAGTAGAAAACCAAGTATCCAAGGGTTGGCAAACTGGCCTGCAGGCCAAATGTAGGTCTGTGAGCTAAGAAGAGTTTTTATATTTTTTTAGAAGGTTAGAGGAAAACATCAAAAGAAGAATATTTTGTGACACATAAAAAGTATTTAAAATTTATATTTTAGTGTCCATAAGCAAAGTACCATTGGAACACAGATACACTCATTTACATATCGTCTACAGTGGCTACACACACACGCAATTGAGAGGTTGTGATAGACTGTGGGAATCACTAAGCCAAAAATATTCACTACCTGCCCCTTTAAAGAAAATGTTTGCTGACCCCTGTGTTAAAGGAATACGTGAGGCTGGGTGCCAGTGGCTCACATCTGTAATCCTAGCTACTCAGGAGGCAGAGATCAGGAGGATCACAGTTCGAAGCCAGCCCGGGCAAATAGTTCGTGAGACCCTATCTTGAAAAAGTCATCACCAAAAAAAAGTTGTAGGCCCTGAGTTCAAACCCTGAGACTGTAAAAAAAAAAAAAAAAAGGAATATGTGAACAGACTCCATCCCTCAGAACTCAGCCCCTCCTCTTCTACTTTTCCTCCTACTACCTGCTTCAGGGGACATGGTACAGATCCTCCCTCCTTGGCCTCCACAAGTTCTCTGCATTTTCATTTGCCCCAAGCTCTTACATTATGCTCCAGAAATACCAGATGGTTGAGCACCCCCAGATCAAGTATTTTCTTTCTTTTCTTGAAAATGTCAATACACAGGATTCCTTTTGCCTCCCTGGTTTCTAACCCCCACCCCACCATCCTGGCCAACCCCTTCTTCCAAATGAGGGATTGAAGCTTAGAGGTCTTTTGTGACCCATCTAAAGTCACACAGCTTCTACCAATCAATAATAATGACATTCAATTGAATTTAGTTGATTGAATTTAGTTGGGTGACCCCGAGTCTTTATGTTATACCATTCACCTTATTTTCCAATGAATTTTTTCAATAGTCATCAAATGCTTGTTTGAGAACCTTATATGCATGGTTTAATAACTCACCTAAATCTGATAGCAACACATCAGGTGTATTGAATAATAGAAAGATGGCCCAAACAACAGTGACAGTAATGATTTCCAATGGCTTCAAATAATTTGTCCAGCTGTCAGGCATTCATGCAGGGTTTTCTTCCACCCCCATCTCTCTCCAGGCTGATGGAGGGAGTACTTTTTTGAGGTCCTTTCTGGAAACAGGCTGGACAGAAGAATGAGCATGGCCCCTGTGTGGCTGGAAGATGCTGTCCTCCCAGGAAAGAAGGCTGACTGGCATTGCTGACAGAGTTTGAATGGAATCCGGTGGAAAAGGACTAATTTGCAGTGCGTAGTGAGAAGTGGTTTGGGAGCAGGAGGTGAGAATACAAAGAAGCAAGGTTGAATTCTGGCTCCATCGCCTCCAAAGTGAGCAACTTGTTTAAGTCACTTAGTTGTGAGTCTGTTTCCTCCAATGCCCAGGGGAAGTACAGGGGACCCTTGCCTCTGAGGGCTGTTGTGAAGGTGGAAAATACTCAGCACAAAAAAGGGCTGGCAGAGTGGTTCAGGCAGTAGGGCACCTGCCTAGCAAGCGTGAGACCCTAAGTTCAAACCCTAGTACTGTCAAAAAAAATTGTAAATACCAGCAGGCCAGACATGATAGTACGTATCAATAAGCCCAGCACTGGAGAGGTGAGAGCCGGAGAACTGGGAGTTTGAGAGCAGCCTTGGTTACATACCGAGTTCTAGGCCAGCGTATGCTACATAGTGAGGCCCCGTCTCAAAAAAAAAAAAGAAGACCTACTACATGTGTGACCTTGGACACAATGTATTAGGCCTGAATACATTAGCACCCAGCCCAGGTTCATGGACAAGAGCACACCTGTCTAAAGTGCCTCCTCTGCCTCAGGAACTGTTCTCAATTCCTGTATTAATATGGTTAATGCTTATAAAATCCCGTGGAACTAGGTGAGAAAACTGAGGCACAGACAGAGTTTAACTGGCTTGTCCAAGGTCACACATGTAGTAAGTTTTCATTTTTTTTATGCTGCTGGGCAGCATAAAAACATTTTTTATTAGCATACATTAATAGTGCATGGGGTTTTATTGTGATAATTCCATAGGTGTGTAGCGTACTTTGAACAAGTTCACCCCCTTTATTATGTTCCCTTAAGCTCTTCCTCTATCAAACAGTATTTGGTGGGATTTTATTATGCTATCTCTACATATGTATATATGTAATGTACTTCATCCTTTCCACCCCTTGTAATCTCTCTTTCTTTTCTTTTTTTTGTGTTGGATTTTTTTCAAGCTAGGGTCTCGCAAACTATTTGCCCAGGCTAGCTTCAAACCTCCGTCCTCCTGATCTCTACTTTCTGAGTAGCTAGGATTACAGGCATGAGCCACATTGCCCAGCTCTCAGTGTCTCTTAGTCTAATGACTAAGGATGCTGAACATTTCTTCATGTCTTCTTTTGTTCAGGTTTTTTTTTTCCTAGGCACTGGGTTTGAACTCAGGGCTTCACACTTGCTAGGCAGGCGCTTTACCACTCAAGTCATTCCACCAACCCTCTTCATGCATTTATTAGCCATTTGTATTTCCTCTGAGAACTATCTGTTTAATTAATTTGCCCATTTATTAGTTGGATTATTTGTTCTTTTGGTGTTTAATTTTTTGAGCTCTTTGTGTATTCTGGATATGAATCCTTTATCCATTGAATATCTGGGAAAGATTTTCTCCCATTCTGTGTGTTGTCTCTTGAGTCTGGTGATTTCTTTGATGTGCAGAAGCTTTTTAATTTGATGCCCTCCCATTTGTCAATTCTTGCTCTTAATTCCTGGGCAATTAGAGTTCTATTTAGAGCCTACACTACATAGTGAGGCCCTGTCTCAAAACAAACAAACAAACAAACAAACAAAAAATGAAAAAAGAAAACTTATTAATTGTGTGACTTTGGACAAGCCAGTTAACCTCTCTGTCTGTGCTTCAGTTTTCTCTTAAGGCTGATGGAGTGGCTGAAGTGGTAAAGCATCTGCCTAACAATGACGAGGCCCTGAGTTCAAGCTCTAGTACTGCCAAAAAAACTCAGACAACAATTTCCTATGCCTATATCAAGTGTTTTCCCATAGTAGTTTCAAAGTTTCAATCTTACATTAGGATCTTTGATCCATTTTGAATTTTTTTTTTTTTGTACAGGGTGAGAAAAACTGTCTAGTTTCAGTCTTCTTCATGTAGATAGCCAGTTTTCCCAGCACCATTTGTTGAAGAGGCTGTCTTTTCTCCAATGTATGGTTTTGGCACCATTGTCAGAAATCAGATGGTGTAGTTGCATGGATTTGTTTCTGGGTTGATTTCTGGGTCTTCATGTCTATTTTTATGCTGTACCACGTTGTTTTGTTACTATGACTCTGTAGAATAATTGGAAATCTGGTATAGTGATACCTCCATTGTTGCTGTTTTTGCTTAAGATTGCTTTTACTATTCAGGGTCTTTTATGTTTCTATATGAATCTTAGGATAGACTTTTCCATTTCTGTGAAGAATGACATTGACATTTTCATGGGAGTTGAATTGCATATGTAGATTGCTGTCAGCAGTATAGCCATTTTCCTGATATTAATTCTGCCAATCCATGAACATGGATGGTCTTTCCATCTTCTGGCATCTTCTTTGATTTCTTTTTTCAAGGTTTTATAGTTTTCATTGTAGAGGTCTTTCACCTACTTAGTTTATTCCTAAGTATTTTTTTTAAAGGCTATCATGAATGGAATTTTTCGTCCTGATTTCCTGTTCATTGTCAGTATGTAGAAGAACTACTGATTTTTGTGTGTTAACTTCATATCCTACTACGTTGCCTAAAGTATTTATCAGATCTAGGACTTGTTTGGTGGAATCTTTAGAGTTTTTTAAATAGAGGATCATATCATCTGCAAATAGGGATAATTCGACTTCTTCCTTTCCTATTTGAATCCCTTTTATTTCTTTCTCTTGCCTTATTGCTCTGGCTAGCAATTCCAATACTATATTGAATAACAGTGGGGAGAGTGGACACCATTGTCTCATTCTTGACTTTATTTTTTTTTCGGTGGCATGGAGTTTGAACTCGGGGTCTCACACTTGCCAGGCAGATGCTCTTCCACTTGAGCCACTCTGCTAGCCCTCTTTTGTGTTGGGTATTTTCAAGATGGTATATCACAAACTATTTTCCCAGGCTGGCTTCAAACCACGATCTTCCTGATCTCTGCCTCCTGAGTAGCTAGGTTTATAGGCATGAGTCACAGGTGCCCAGCTCATTCCTGACTTTAGAGGAAATAATTTCAGTTTTTCCCAGTCTGTTGGTTGCAGACTTGTCACATATAGCCTTTCTTATATTGAGATATGTTCTTTCTATTCTTATTTCTTCAGAGCTTTTCTCATGAATGGATGTTGAATTTTGTCAAAAGTCTTTTCTGTGTTTAGTGAGATAACCATGTGATTTCTGTACTTGAGTCTGTTTATGTTCTGTATTACATTTATTGATTTATGTATACTGAACCATTCTTGCATCCTTGGAATGAAACCAACTTGATCATAGCAAGTGAGCTTCTTAATGTGTTGTTGAATTCAGTTGGCAAGTATTTTATTGAGAATTTTTGAGTATATATTCATCAAAGAAATTGACCTATAATTTCCTTTTTTGTTGTGTCCTTGTCTGCTTTTGGTGTCAGGGTAATACTGGCTTCATAGAATGAGTTTTGTAGTGTTTCTTCCCTCTCTAGTTCATGGAAAAGTTTAAGGAACATTAGTGTTAGTTCTTCCTTAAAAGTCTGGTAGATTTCAGCAGGCAGTGATACTGTCTGGTCCTCGGCTAATTTTTTAATTTTCACCCTTATTTCTTCAATATTCATTGGTTGTTTGACAATGTATCATTCATTCTCTATCATTTAAATATTTCTATAGTTTCTTCTGTTGTTGATTTCTGCTTTTAGTCCATTGTGGTCATATAGAATACTGGGAGTTATTTCAATTTTAAAAAAATATTTCTTAAGACTTGCTTTAAGACAATTTTTTTCTTTTGGCAGTGCTGGAATTTGAACTCAGGGCCTCATACTTGCTAGGCAGTTGCTCTTACCACTTGAGTCAGTCTGGCAGTCCTTAAGACTTGCTTTATGTCCTAAAATATTGTCTGTCTTGGAGAAAGTCTCATGGGCTGCTGAGGAGAGTATTGTGTATTCAGCATCTGCATGAAATATTCTGTAGGTGTCTGTTAAGAACTTGGTCTATAATCATTTAATTCTGAAGTTTCTATTTTTTTTTTCATTTTTCTTTTATTATTTATATGTGCATACAAGGCTTAGTTCATTTCTCCCCCCTGCCCCCACCCCCTCCCTTACCACCCACTCCGCCCCCTCCCTCTCCCCCCCCTCAATACCCAGTAGAAACTATTTTGCCCTTATCTCTAATTTTGTTGTAGAGAGAGTATAAGCAATAATAGGAAGGAACAAGGGTTTTTGCTGGTTGAGATAAGGATAGCTATACAGGGCATTGACTCACATTGATTTCCTGTGCGTGGGTGTTACCTTCTAGGTTAATTCTTTTTGATCTAACCTTTTCTCTAGTACCTGTTCCCCTTTTCCTATTGGCCTCAGTTGCTTTAAGGTATCTGCTTTAGTTTCTCCTGCATTAAGGGCAACAAATGCTAGCTAGTTTTTTAGGTGTCTTACCTATCCTCACCCTTCCCTTGTGTGCTCTCGCTTTTATCATGTGCTCATAGTCCAATCCCCTTGTTGTGTTTGCCCTTGATCTAATGTCCACATATGAGGGAGAACATACGATTTTTGGTTTTTTGAGCCAGGCTAACCTCACTCAGAATGATGTTCTCCAATTCCATCCATTTACCAGCGAATGATAACATTTCGTTCTTCTTCATGGCTGCATAAAATTCCATTGTGTATAGATACCACATTTTCTTAATCCATTCGTCAGTGCTGGGACATCTTGGCTGTTTCCATAACTTGGCTATTGTGAATAGTGCCGCAATAAACATGGATGTGCAGGTGCCTCTGGAGTAACAGTCTTTTGGGTATATCCCCAAGAGTGGTATTGCTGGATCAAATGGTAGATCAATGTCCAGCTTTTTAAGTAGCCTCCAAATTTTTTTCCAGAGTGGTTGTACTAGTCTACATTCCCACCAACAGTGTAAGAGGGTTCCTTTTTCCCCGCATCCTCGCCAACACCTGTTGTTGGTGGTGTTGCTGATGATGGCTATTCTAACAGGGGTGAGGTGGAATCTTAGCATGGTTTTAATTTGCATTTCCTTTATTGCTAGAGATGGTGAGCATTTTTTCATGTGTTTTCTGGCCATTTGAATTTCTTCTTTTGAGAAAGTTCTGTTTAGTTCACGTGCCCATTTCTTTATTGGTTCATTAGTTTTGGGAGAATTTAGTTTTTTAAGTTCCCTGTATATTCTGGTTATCAGTCCTTTGTCTGATGTATAGTTGGCAAATATTTTCTCCCACTCTGTGGGTGTTCTCTTCAGTTTAGAGACCATTTCTTTTGATGAACAGAAACTTCTTAGTTTTATGAGGTCCCATTTATCTATGCTATCTCTTAGTTGCTGTGCTGCTGGGGTTTCATTGAGAAAGTTCTTACCTATACCTACTAACTCCAGAGTATTTCCTACTCTTTCTTGTATCAACTTAAGAGTTTGGGGTCTGATATTAAGATCCTTGATCCATTTTGAGTTAATCTTGGTATAGGGTGATATACATGGATCTAGTTTCAGTTTTTTGCAGACTGCTAACCAGTTTTCCCAGCAGTTTTTGTTGAAGAGGCTGCTATTTCTCCATCGTATATTTTTAGCTCCTTTGTCAAAGATAAGTTGCTTATAGTTGTGTGGCTTCATATCTGGGTCCTCTATTCTGTTCCACTGGTCTTCATGTCTGTTTTTGTGCCAGTACCATGCTGTTTTTATTGTTATTGCTTTGTAATATAGTTTGAAGTCAGGTATTGTGATACCTCCTGCATTGTTCTTTTGACTGAGTATTGCCTTGGCTATTCGTGGCCTCTTGTGTTTCCATATAAATTTAACAGTAGATTTTTCAATCTCTTTAATGAATGTCATTGGAATTTTGATGGGAATTGCATTAAACATGTAGATTACTTTTGGGAGTATCAACATTTTTACTATGTTGATTCTACCAATCCATGAGCATGGGAGATCTCTCCATTTTCTATAGTCTTCCTCAATCTCTTTCTTCAGAAGTGTATAGTTTTCCTTGTAGAGGTCTTTCACATCTTTTGTTAGGTTTACACCTAGGTATTTGATTTTTTTGAGGCTTTTGTAAATGGAATTGTTTTCATACATTCTTTTTCTGTTTGCTCATTGTTAGTGTATAGAAATGCTAATGATTTTTCTATGTTGATTTTATATCCTGCTACCTTGCTATAGTTATTGATGATGTCTAGAAGCTTCTGAGTAGAGTTTTTTGGGTGTTTAAGGTATAGCATCATGTCGTCTGCAAATAGGGATATTTTGACAGTTTCTTTACCTATTTGTATTCCTTTTATTCCTTCTTCTTGCCTAATTGCTCTGGCTAGGAATTCCAGTACTATGTTGAATAGGAGTGGAGATAGTGAGCATCCTTGTCTGGTTCCTGATTTTAGAGGGAATGGTTTTAATTTTTCTCCGTTAAGTATAATGCTGGCTGTAGGTTTGTCATATATAGCTTTTATAATGTTGAGGAACTTTCCTTCTATTCCTAGTTTTCTTAGAGCTTTTATCATGAAATGGTGTTGGATCTTATCAAAGGCTTTTTCTGCATCTATTGAGATGATCAAGTGGTTTTTGTCTTTGCTTCTGTTAATGTGGTTTATTACGTTTATTGATTTTCGTATGTTGAACCACCCCTGCATCCCTGGGATGAAGCCTACTTGGTCGTGGTGAATAATCTTTTTGATGTGTTGCTGAATTCGGTTTGCCATTATTTTGTTGAGGACTTTTGCATCAATGTTCATTAAGGAGATTGGCCTATAGTTCTCCTTTTTGGAGGTGTCTTTGCCTGGTTTTGGGATAAGTGTAATACTGGCTTCATAAAATGTGTTTGGCAGTTTTCCTTCCCTTTCTATTTCGTGGAACAGTTAAAGGAGGGTTGGTATCAGTTCTTCTTTAAAGGTCTGATAGAATTCAGCAGAGAATCCATCAGGTCCTGGACTTTTCTTTTTGGGGAGACTCTTGATTGCTGCTTCAATTTCATTTTGTGTTATAGGTCTATTCAGGTGATTAATTTCCTCATGGTTCAGTTTTGGATGATCATATGTATCTAGAAATCTGTCCATTTCTTTTAGATTTTCAAATTTATTTGAATATAGGTTCTCAAAGTAGTCTCTGATGATTTCCTGGACTTCCATGGTGTTTGTTGTTATCTCCCCTTTTGCATTCCTAATTCTACTAATTTGGGTTTTTTCTCTCCTCATTTTAGTCAGGTTTGCCAGGGGTCTATCGATCTTGTTTATTTTTTCAAAGAACCAACTTTTTGTTTCATTAATTCTTTGTATGGTTTTTTTGGTTTCTATTTCGTTGATTTCAGCTCTTATTTTTATTATTTCTCTCCTTCTATTTGTTTTGGGATTTACTTGTTCTTGTTTTTCTAGGAGTTTGAGATGTATCATTAGGTCATTGATTTGGGATCTTTCAATCTTTTTAATATATGCACTCATGGCTATAAACTTTCCTCTCAGGACTGCCTTAGCTGTGTCCCATAAGTTCTGGTAGGTTGTGTTTTCATTTTCATTGACTTCCAGGAACTTTTTAATTTCCTCTTTTATTGCATCGATGATCCATTCTTCATTAAGTAATGAGTTATTTAGTTTCCAGCTGTTTGCATGTTTTTTGTCTTTACTTTTGTTGTTGAGTTCTACTTTTACTGCATTGTGGTCAGATAGTATGCACGGTATTATTTCTATTTTCTTATATTTGCTGAGGGTTGCTTTGTGCCCTAGGATATGATCTATTTTGGAGAAGGTTCCATGGGCTGCTGAGAAGAATGTATATTGTGTAGAGGTTGGATGAAATGTTCTGTAGACATCTACTAAGTCCACTTGATCTATTGCATATTTTAGATCTTGGATTTCTTTATTGAGTTTTTGTTTGGATGACCTATCTATTGATGATAATGGAGTGTTAAAGTCTCCCACAACCACCGTGTTGGCGTTTATATATGCTTTTAGGTCTTTCAGGGTATGTTTGATGAAATTGGGTGCGTTGACATTGGGTGCATACAGATTGATGATTATTATTTCCTTTTGGTCTATTTCCCCTTTTATTAGTATGGAATGTCCTTCTTTATCTCGTTTGATCAATGTAGGTTTGAAGTCTACTTTGTCAGAGATAAGTATTACTACTCCTGCTTGTTTTCGGGGGCCATTGGCTTGGTAAATCTTCTTCCAGCCTTTCATCCTAAGCCTATGCTTATTTCTGTCAGTGAGATGAGTCTCCTGTAAGCAACAAATTGTTGGATCTTCTTTTTTAATCCATTTTGTCAAACGGTGTCTTTTGATGGGTGAATTAAGTCCATTAACATTAAGCGTTAGTACTGATAGGTATGTGGTGATTCCTGCCATTTAGTTATCTTAGTTGTTTGAAGGTTTGATTGTGTGTACCTAACTTGATGTTACTCTCTACTGTCTTGCTTTTTCTTATCCTGTGGTTTGGTGCTGCCTGCCTTTTCATGGTTAAGTGGGTGTCACTTTCTGTGTGCAGGATCCCTTGCAGAATCTTTTGTAATGGTGGCTTTGTGGTCACATATTGTTTTAGTTTCTGCTTATCATGGAAGACTTTTATTGCTCCATCTATTTTGAATGATAGCTTTGCTGGGTAGAGTATCCTGGGGTTGAAGTTATTTTCATTCAGTGCCCGGAAGATCTCACCCCACGCTCTTCTTGCTTTTAATGTTTCTGTTGAGAAGTCTGCTGTGATTTTGATAGGTTTACCTTTGTATGTTACTTGTTTTTTCTCTCTTACAGCCTTCAATATTCTTTCCTTAGTTTCTGAACTTGTTGTTTTAATGATGATATGTTGTGGAGTAGTTCTATTTTGATCTGGTCTGTTTGGTGTCCTGGAGGCCTCTTGCATCTGTATGGGAATATCTTTCTCTAGATTTGGGAAATTTTCCGTTATTATTTTGTTGAATATATTACGCATTCCCTTCGCTTGCACCTCTTCTCCTTCTTCGATGCCCATGATTCTCAAGTTTGGTCTTTTGATGGAGTCAGTGAGTTCTTGCATTTTCTTTTCACAGGTCTTGAGTTGTTTAATTAATAGTTCTTCAGTTTTTCCTTTAATTACCATTTCATCTTCAAGTTCTGAGATTCTGTCTTCTGTTTGTTCTATTCTGCTGGATTGGCCCTCCGTTTTGTTTTGCAGTTCTGTTTCCTTCTTTTTTCTGAGGTTTTCCATATCCTGGCAGTTTTCTTCTTTATTGTTGTCTATTTTTGTCCTGAGTTCATTTATCCATTTATTCATTGTGTTCTCTCTTTCACTTTGGTGTTTATACAGTGCTTCTATGGTTTCCTTTATTTCTTCTTTTGCTTTTTCAAATTCTCTATTTTTATTGTCTTGGAATTTCTTGAGTGTCTCCTGTACATTTTGGTTGACCCTATCCAGTATCATCTCTATAAAATTCTCATTGAGTACTTGTAGTATGTCTTCTTTTAAATTATTCTTGTGGGCTTCATTGGGTCCTTTGGCATAGTTTATCTTCATTTTGTTGGAGTCTGGATCTGAGTTTCTGTTCTCTTCATTCCCCTCTGGTTCCTGTACTAATTTTTTGCTGTGGGGAAACTGGTTTCCCTGTTTTTTGTGTCTTCCCGTCATTGTCCTTGGTGTTGTTACTGTCCCTGTACTGTGTGTATTTAAGTATTTTCTAGCTTGTAATAATAACAATGGTAATATTTAGAATGGAAGAGTGAGCTGAGATGGAAAGCAAGAAGTTAAAGAAAAGGGGAAAACAAATATACAGACAAGAGGGAGAAAGCAGAACAAGGTATCAGACAAGAGAGTTTCAAAGGTATAAACAGGAAGTGTTAGCGTACTAATCGACAGTAAGCTGAACAGACATTAGAGAGACAGAGAGAGGATTGAAAATCAAAGATAAAAAAAATAAAAAATAAGTAAATGAAAGTAATACCTATATATAAAAATGAATTAAAATAAAATGGAAAATAGAAAATTTAAAAAAAAAAAAACCAAAAAACTTCCAAGTTTATATGCAATGCAGTTTCAGTCTTAATAATTTGGGTGTCCGTCTCAATCTCCAGTCCTGGAGTTGGTGCCTCAGATGTTGTTCTGTAGTTGTCTCATCAAAGGGGATGCATAAAGTAGAACAAAACTACACACTTACACACACACACACACACACACACACACACAAGCCCCACCAAGTGTCCCCAGTTCAAATGCAATACAGTTTCAGTAAGTTTTTCGGCTTGCAGGTGTAATTCGGTTGTTCTCTCATCAAAGGTAGGGAGAAAAAGAAAAAAAAGCGTCTGGAGACAGTTCTGAGAGTGGTATCTGCAACTGTGGCTTGCCTGCCTGCTGCTCTCAGCCTGTAGCTGGCGGCGTTATTTATGCAGATCTCTGGGGTGAGCTAGCACTCACCTGGTCCCACAGGCTTTGTTTGCTCAGAGTTGTCCTGTGCGGGAGCCTCTGCTACAAGCTTTCCCCTTTCCAAGCACACTGGGAAAGGTGACAGTGCCCCCACGTTGTCAGGCCTGCATGTTTATTTACAGTTCTTGTGGGAGGTGGGTCTTCCCCCCTCTCCTCTGAAGTTTTCCTCCCACTGCCACTTTCAGAAGCTTTCCTGCTCCTGCTTACTGGTTTGTGCTGCTGCTCCTGCCGGCTGCCATGTTTGTTTACAGTTCACGTGGCAAGTGGGTCTTCCCTCCTCTCCTGTGGAGTTTTCCTCCCTCCTCTCACAAGCGTCCCCGCTCCTGGTTGCTCGGTGTGCGCCCCGCTCCCGCCAGAGGCTCTCCGGCCCACCCGGCTTGTTTATTTACAGTCCCGGGAAGGAGTCCCTTCCCCCAATCTTCAGCGCTCAGGGCGCCCCACCCTCTTTCCAGCGTGTCTTAACTGTTCTTATTGCTTATTACTCAGTTTCTCTTTTTTGTTCCCGTGTGGAGGTCAGTCTGTCCAGGGGGCTATGCTGCTCTGGCCCAGGCTTGTCTGTGGGAGAAGTGCGGTACCGCGAAGCTCACCTGGTCCGCGTCTTCCCAAGCCATATGGGTGCAGGCCACTGGTGGCCCCGGGGGCCCTCCTCGTTTCTCCGTTTAACGTGAAGTGGAGATTCTCTGCACCGGCTGGAGATGTGGAGGGGTCAAAGTTAAGCCTTTTCTCGGTGATTATGCCTGCAAAGTGTGTCTCCAGCGTCTCTCCAAGATTTCACTATAGGAGGGTCGCTTTCTGCTTCCTACCTCTAGCCGCCATCTTGGAATTCCAGCCAAGTTTCTATTTTTTTTTTTTTTGTTTGTTTGTTTGTTTGGATGACTCATCTATTGATGAGAGTGAGGTACTAAGTCTCAAACTCTGTTTGTTGTGTTGGGGTCTATGTGTGCTTATAAGTCCAGTAGTGTTTACTTAATGAAATTTGGTGTGCCAGTGATTGGTGTATATATGTTAACAATTGTTATCTCCTCTTGCTAGATTATTCCTTTATTAATATGAAATAACCTTTGTTTCTTCTGACTAAATTTGTTTTCAAATCTGTTTTATCAGATGAGTACAACTATTCTGCCTGCTTTTGGGGGCTATTTGCTTGGAAAAAATTTTTCTCTTTTACCCTAAGCCAATGTTTGTCTTTGTCAATGAAATACGTTTCTTGTAGATAATAAGTTGTCAGCTCTTGCTTTTTAATTCAACCCATCATTCTATGTCTTTTGGTTGGAGAATTGAGACTATTAATATTCAGTGTTAATATTGAAAGATATGTAATATTTCCTGTTATTTTATGCTACGAAGTATTAAAGCTGGGATTTGAACCCATTTAGACTGCAGTGGCCACATTTATAAGCATTATAGTAAATAGCCTCTCAGTAAAGATGGGCTCTTACTATAATTTTATTTGTGTGTCTTATTATATTATTACTCCTTCCTCTTCCTTTAGATTTCTAATTCCTTCTCACATATTCTGTGATTATCAATTTGAGATATATGTTCAGAGAAATGATTTTGTGCTGCAGAAAGGTAAAAGGCTTGGAGGAAAAAGGAAACTGTGGTGATGTGGTGTCAATATTGCAAGATTGGGATTTCTAAAACAATTATTTAGCTTAAGGGGACAGCAGGAGAGAATATTTGAATTCAATACTGTCTGGAAAAGCTAGAATAGTAGATGTTGATTTTCTTTTCTTTCCCCTTTAGGTCCTTTTCCAAGTAGACCTAGTATGGGATTGAGGGTCTGTGTGCAGACAATCCTCAGTAAATACAAGCAATTGACCTACTCTGGGCACTGTCTGCCTCTCCTCCCATCCCTGCCCCAGGAGGCATGGCCATCCCTGAGCACCTGTGGGAAAATAATAGCTCATTCCTCCACCAGGAGATCCTGGCTCTCCATTGGCCCTTCTCTGCAACTTCCACAGCAAAATCTTTTTCTTCATGTGCTCCAATGGTTCTCAAGTTTCCAGAAACAAATAAAACAACTTCAAAATAAATTTTAAAGGATTTTTATTCTTCAGTGATTTTTCTTCAAAATTTTCTCTAAACTAGAATTTTGGGCCTGACCCCCCAACAGTAAACTTCACTGTTAGTAAATATTGGTGAAAGGAGCAGATGGCATGGGACATTCTGAAATATTCTTAGGAGTGCAGGGAGAGGAAACTGATGTCACTGTGCCTTGGGGAGGAGAATTTGAGGCTAAAACACAGGATAGAGGGAGATGGTACAGTCTTTGTAGCTTTTTCAGTTTTGGCCTTTTGGGATGTATTACCTATTCTAAAATAAAAAAAATTAAGAAACAAAGGTGGTCTTTTAGACCGCATCCCTTTTTCTTCTGTGAGCTGGGGATGTGGTGCTAGTCCTTTGTGGGGAATGATAATCCTACCAGGGAGGATGGGGGAGGGCAGCTGTGACAGAGTAGCATCCACACTGCCATTTATGACCCACACAATCCCAAAAGATAAACAACCTCCTAAGCCCCAGGGTCCTCATCTCCATCTCAGGAAGTGTGGCATATTACTTAAAAAAGCAGGCTCAACTCTACCACTTAACAGCTGTCTGACCTTGGGCATGTTATCTCTTCATGTCTCAGTTTCCTCATCTGCAAAATGGAGATTAATTTTGCTACCTTCCTGAGAGAGTTGGAGGATTGTGGAGGTAAATCACTTAGAAAAAGACCTATCACATGGAAAGTAGTCAAATATCCCTGATGCTCTGCATGGTTCCTTAGGTACACAGACTTTAGTCACCACAGTTTAGGAAAGGACACCAGTGTCCTGATAACATAGTTCAAATTTCAGCAACCACGGTATATTAACTCTGAGTAATTGCTGCTAGCTCTTCGTTCACAAATCACTGTGTAAATAACAGGTGCACATCATGTTCAGTGGCTAATTGTGTCATGTACTTTACACTCTGTAGGTGCATAGTTACTGCCTCTCTCATGTTTGGTTCAAGCACAGAAAGCAAAGCATTTGGCTGTGTTGCTTTCTTGTTCCCTCAGTGATAAAACACTTATTAAAAATGGTTTAAAAAATTGGCCAAAAATGAAGAAAGTGCAGCAAAGAAATGACAAGTGATCAAACTGGAAGTGAAATTGGATGAGAGAAGATTTGAAATGGCAACACTGAAGTTAGGATGGGGTCGAAAGGGGCATGAAGCCGTGGTACATATCACACAGACCCAGTCTGATGACTGTCAAAGCAAGCTAAAGCCACTCCAGCATCCTTTCCCTGGAATCACGCTGGCCATTGTTTATGGCTGAAATGGAGCATTTCTGCTTTGGATTAGGTGCAGGAGGGCAGTAACTTTTACTCTACTGTGCAAATAACTTTGCAGGATTCAAACCTAACAAATGGAGTGTCACATTTGTTGGGAATGTTGACAATGTCACCACTTGAAGACCAGATCTGCAATCTGAGGAACCTATCAGTATTTACCATATGCAAGGTTCTGGGTTAAGTGCTTTTAAACATTCCTTAATCATTACAGCACACGAAGAGGTAGGGACTACTGTCATCATTTTATAGGTGAAGAAATGCAGGTTTAGTGAGGTTAAGATGTTTATTCAAGGTGACTCTGAGGGGAAGTCACAGCACGGATATGAATCAAGGTGTGACCAACTCCAAATCCCTGGCTCTTAACCCCTAGGCCACTTGAAGAAGAGATTTTTCTACTGAAGAGCATTTAGTGATATTTCTGTTAGCATGGTGGACAGCTGTCTGGTACCCATGCTGGGAAATATTCCACTCCATTAAAACTGGGCATTGCTTGTATCCTCTTATAATCCCAATCTCCATACTCCCTCCCCAAGGCTATGCAGGCCTGTGTGTTGGGGGATCCTCACTCTGACCAGAGTGCAAGTCCCCCAGAGTGCCAGCCCCCTGCTCCTCCTCCCTCACAGCCTGTGTCCTCCAAATGCTTCTGATGTCCTGTGGTGCAGGGGCCCTGCATTCTCCCACCCTCCTGCAACAGCCTGGCAGAATCCACCATGTTTTCCAGCTGCCTGTTGCAACTCTTGGCTGGAAGACTCTGGTGGTGCTAGGGGCAGAGGAGGACCCTGCCCAGCAGCTGGAGAGTCAGAAGGTGGTCCACATCTGAGCTTATTGAGTCTCAAGGTCTTCCAGGCAGATGTGACCAGCAGCAGCCTGACTCTAGGGGTCAGAGGATCAGAGGACTGGGTTTCACTTTTTGTACCTTCACACTGACCACAGCTGAAAGCATTGGCTGTGGCCTACCAGACAAGCTTCTGTGAGTAATCTGAGTTTTTGGCTTTAGTAGGTTCCTTTGTTTTCCAATCAGAAGGTTGATTCTCTTGGTTCTGGGAGTTTCAGTTCTGCAGGCCTGTCTGTAGGGCTCTTGGTACGGAGAATGTTCTGGGCAGGGCTCTGGTCTGTCAGGTCATGATTTTTGAAAAGTGCTTTGCAGTAACTACTGTGCTGGGCCCTGAGTGACGTGAACCCTTGAGGGGTGTGGGGTCCGCTTCCCACTGAGGTCCTACTGACCCGCAGCGTTCCCAGGACTGGGGAAAGGGCCAGAAGTCTGGTTTCCTAAGGATTTGGAAGGACTCTAAGAAGCTGGCAGAGCAACATTGTCTGAGTCCCATTTCAAAAGAATTATGGGAAGAACAGTGCTTTTCTAAAATGTTCATTTGTGGACTCTCTCTCATTCATCCCCCCCCCCCCGCCCCTTATTCAAGAATCTGGGAACACACCACTGAACAAAACAAAAAATGCCTGGCTTTGCACATTTATATTTTTGGGGAGAGGCTGGAAAGTAAGAGAGGAATATATAGCAAGAGAGCTGCTATAGAGAAAAATAAAGTGGGGAACTGGAAGGGGGGTGGTGGGGTGGGGCTGCTTTTCCAGGGGAGGCATCACTGCTAGGTGACATCTGTGAGAGAATCAGGACAAAGAATGAGCTGGACATCCTGGATTTTGGGTGGTGACAGCTGAAGGACATCATTAAATTCTCCTGGTGGTCTCAGAGCTTGGAGTGCCTGTTCTTTCTGCCCCTGGAAGGTGAGGCTATGTGCCTGTGGTGGGGAGGAGTGGGTCTTGTTCTGCTTTGAAGTAGTGTCTGACTGGCGGAGTGGCTCAAGTGGTGGAACACCTGTCTAGCAAGCATGAGGCCTGAGTTCAAACCCTAGTACCGCCAAAAAAAAAAAAAAAAAAAAGTAGGTCCTGGAATCCTGGTTTGGACTCCCTGGGGGCTGGGAGATAAGAGGTAACCATAGGAAGTAGTGTGCTCTAGCAAGGGCTAGAGGTGGCTCAACACTCTTACACAGAAGACCTGATGAGGTCGGTGGAGGCCTCAGGGTTGGCTGCTCAGAAGCATGACTTAGCCTGGAAGCAAGGACAAGTCCTAGCTGCCACGTGCTGTCTTTGGAAGAGTTATAGCAAGAGTGTGAAAGGTCAGGGGAAAGAGGCACATGTCTATGTGTCAACTGGGCTAAGGTATGCCCAGACAGCTGGTAAAACCTTATGTCTGGGTGTGTCTGTGATGGTGTTTCCAGAAGAGATTAACATTTGAATCAGTGGGCCCATGTGGCAGGGCGAGGAACAAAAGGGCAGAGGAAGGAGGAATTCTCTCTCTCTCCTTGAGCTGGGACTCTGTCTTCTGCCCTTAGGACGTTGGAGCTCTTGGTTCTCAGGCCTTTGGCCTTGGAGTAAATTACATGATAGGCTTTTCTGGTTCTGCAGCTTGCAGACACCAGGTTGTGGGACTTCTTGGCCTCCACGATTGTGTGAGTCAATTCCCATAAGCAATCTCCTCTGTAGCTGTGTGCTTCCTTCTGGTTCTGTTTCTCTGGAGACTCTGGACACATACACGGCAGTAGCTACAAGGATGGGATGGCAGTCAGAACCATCTTTGCCTAAGCCTGCAGCTGTGCTTCAGAGCAAAGTGCCGAGTCCTGTTTGGAACTCTCTCATGGTAATGATCGCTCATCGTTATTCCCTGAGTAATTCGCCATGTCCCAGACACCCATTGGGCACACTGTTCCATTCTAACAATGCACTTTAAGTCATGTGACTCCCAAGGGTTTAGAGCCTGGAATTTTATCCCTCCCCTGGATTGGACCCGGGTATTCGAGAAGTTAGAGTTGAGGTGGACTCAGACAGAAGGGTCAGATGCTATCATTATAATGAAGAGGCCCAGGCACTTTCTTTTATTTATTTATTTATTTTTTGAGACAGTCTCAACTGGGTAGCCCAGGCTGACCTCAGACTCAAGATCCTCCTGCCTCAGCCTCCTGAATTCTGGGATTATAGATGTGCACCAGTATACCAGGTTCCCTAAGCAATTCCTTTGTTTTTTTTTTTTTTTTTGTGGTACTGGGGCTTGAACTCGGGGCCTTCACCTTGAGCCACTCCACCAGCCCTATTTTTCTGAAGGATTTTTTGAGATAGGGGCTCGCAGAACTATTTGCCAGGGCTGGCTTCATACCAGAATCCTCCTGATCTCTGCCTCCTGAGTAGCTAGGATTTCAGGCATGAGCCACCGGCACCTGGCCCTAAGCAATTTCTGACAGTCAAAAAAACCCCACCTGTTTGAGAGCAGGCTCAAGGGATAATCTTGTTAACATTGATGGAAAGATGACATTTTGTCAGATACTTAGAGAACTCGGTGGAACAAATTTGCATTTACGTTCTACATGGGCACCTCTGGTGATTTGTAGACCAGCCACAGAAAAGTGTGAGGTTTTCAAAAGCATTTCCTTTAGTAAATTCAGTTTCACATTTAATAGGGTCTAAGAACAAACATTTTGACAATACAGCTATAGCGATAGGTGTTTGAAGTGGACAGCGTCCTAGTTTTAATTTTTTTTTGGTACTGGGATTTAAACTTAACGCCTCACACTTGCTAGGCAGGTGTTCTACCACTTGATCCCTGTTTTTTGTTGGGTTTTTTCGAGATAGGTTCTCACAAACTGTTTGCTCAGGGTGGCTTCAAATCTCGATCCTCCTGATGTCTGCCTCCTGAGTAGCTAGGATTATGAGTGTGAGCCACCAGTGCCCACCTATGTTCTGATGTTTATTCCCAATGCAGGTTTCAGAAGAGAACCCTGTGGGGGTTTAGGACTTTTCCAAGGACATATCACTCCAAGCAGCTGAGCCAGGTGTGGAACTCAGTCTTCTCCCTATAAATTTCATTTTGAATTAGGGCCAGTGGAGGCTTGGGATGAGTGGATTGAATCTGCAGAAGGAGATCAGAGGCAGCTTGGGGGAGAATAAGCAAAGGGAACCAACTGTTAGTTTCATTAAGGCAGGAGATCTTGGGAGTCCTATAGGAGTCAGGAGCCTGCTGGGATAGGGTTTCTGGACCAAGGCAGGCCTATGAACCAAATCCCTGGGGAGTAGGGAGGGATTGGGAACTGAGGCAGGGTGGTGGATGGCAGAAGCGGCTCTCTTTTGGAGATGCCGTGATATTCTGAACAGTCCCCTCTTCAGTTTTGGCTAGACATGGAAAAGATTGGAAATAGGACATGAGAGGAAGGTGAAGTAGACTTTTGACCACAGCCACCTGAGGATGACTAAGGGCTGCTCTGGCTGGGGTCCCCATTTCTTTTTTGGGGTTAGCTTCACTGGACTGAGACTGATCTGCCCTGCTGATGGATGTGCATCAGTTGGAAGTATTCTGGAGGCCAGTTGACTGGGAAGGAAGATGAGAAGGGTTAAAAGAAGTGGCATGTTGTGCTCATGGATTAGTAGAATCAACATAGTAAAAATGTCGATACTCCCAAAAGTAATCTACATGTTTAATGCAATTCCCATCAAAATTCCAATGACATTCATTAAAGAGATTGAAAAATCTACTGTTAAATTTATATGGAAACACAAGAGGCCACGAATAGCCAAGGCAATACTCAGTCAAAAGAACAATGCAGGAGGTATCACAATACCTGACTTCAAACTATATTACAAAGCAATAACAATAAAAACAGCATGGTACTGGCACAAAAACAGACATGAAGACCAGTGGAACAGAATAGAGGACCCAGATATGAAGCCACACAAATATAACCAACTTGTCTTTGATAAAGGAGCTAAAAATATACGATGGAGAAATAGCAGACTCTTCAACAAAAACTGCTGGGAAAACTGGTTAGCAGTCTGCAAAAAACTGAAACTAGATCCATGTATATCACCCTATACCAAGATTAACTCAAAATGGATCAAGGATCTTAATATCAGACCCCAAACTCTTAAGTTGATACAGGAAAGAGTAGGAAATACTCTGGAGTTAGTAGGTATAGGTAAGAACTTTCTCAATGAAACCCCAGCAGCACAGCAACTAAGAAATAGCATAGATAAATGGGACCTCATAAAGCTAAAAAGCTTCTGTTCATCAAAAGAAATGGTCTCTAAACTGAAGAGAGCACCCACAGAGTGAGAGAAAATATTTGCCAACTATACATCAGACAAAGGACTGATAACCAGAATATATAGGGAACTTAAAAAACTAAATTCTCCCAAAACTAATGAACCAATAAAGAAATGGGCACGTGAACTAAACAGAACTTTCTCAAAAGAAGAAATTCAAATGGCCAGAAAACACATGAAAAAATGCTCACCATCTCTAGCAATAAAGGAAATGCAAATTAAAACCACACTAAGATTCCACCTCACCCCTGTTAGAATAGCCATCATCAGCAACACCACCAACAACAGGTGTTGGCGAGGATTTGGGGAAAAAGGAACCCTCTTACACTGTTGGTGGGAATGTAAACTAGTACAACCACCCTGGAAAAAAATTTGGAGGCTACTTAAAAAGCTAGACATTGATCTACCATTTGATCCAGCAATACCACTCTTGGGGATATACCCAAAAGACTGTTACTCCAGAGGCACCTGCACACCCATGTTTATTGCGGCACTATTCACAATAGCCAAGTTATGGAAACAGCCAAGATGCCCCACCACTGACGAATGGATTAAGAAAATGTGGTATCTATACACAATGGAATTCTATGCAGCCATGAAGAACGAAATGTTATCATTCACTGGTAAATGGATGGAATTGGAGAACATCATTCTGAATGAGGTTAGCCTGGCCCAAAAGACCAAAAATCGTATGCTCTCCCTCATATGTGGACATTAGATCAAGGGTAAACACAACAAGGGGATTGGACTATGAGCACATGATAAAAGCGAGAGCACACAAGGGAGGGGTGAGGATAGGTAAGACACCTAAAAAATTAGCTAGCATTTATTGCCCTCAACGCAGAGAAACTGAAGCAGATACCTTAAAAGCAACTGAGGCCAATAGGAAAAGGGGAACAGGTACTAGAGAAAAGGTTAGTTCAAGAAGAATTAACCTAGAAGGCAACACACATGCACAGGAAATCAATGTGAGTCAATGCCCTGTATAGCTATCCTTATCTCAACCAGCAAAAACCCTTGATCCTTCCTATTGTTGCTTATACTCTCTCTACAACAAAATTAGAAATAAGGGCAAAATAGTTTCTGCTGGGTATTGAGGCGGGGGAAGAGGGAGGGGGCGGAGTGGGTGGTAAGGGAGGGGGTGGGGGCAGGGGGGAGAAATGAACCAAGCCTTGTATGCACATATGAATAATAAAAGAAGAAAAAAAAAGAAGTGGCATGTTGGAGCCAGCTCTGACAGCTTGTAAGAGGCCAGTTGTTAAATTTTGAAGAATCATGTGAATCATCATGTTGGTTGTTGAAATTGGTCATTATGGAAATAGTTACACCACGGACATTGGCAAACACTATAAGATTAGGGTTTGCCTCTGCCAGTGAGCTGGTTATTAAGCATTTATCTGAATACCCCTGAGCAAGGAATATCATTTACTTCATGGTTTGGGGCTCATTGTGGCCTTTTGAGGAGGATGACAATATCTAGTTTTGGCCTCCTCTGTGGTGTCATGATGGGAATCACCTAGCAAGTGCTGAATGCATATTTTTACTCTGGAATGTATTGAAATGAAATATAGTTTCTTATACTATACTTAAATTATGGAGAATGGGATTGGCTAAGATGGGCTCTCCTGCATCTGCCATTCCTACTCTTTCTAGATCTTGTAACAGCTGGTACAACGCCAGGTGCAAAGTCAGTACTTGGGAGCTAGTTCCTCAAGGGGGTTAAGGGGAATCAGAATCTGCTATGGGGATGTCACAGTTTTCTTGATGGTTGTCAGCAGAGGGCGCTACAGGACTGATGATGTGTCAGTTCCAGTTCCAGCTTTTTTAAAGAAAAAAAAAAATCATTAATTTGAATTAATTAGGAAGGGGCCAAACTGAATTGGTGATTTTTAGGTAAGTGTCAATTATGAAACAAAATGTGCAGTGCTCAAGTCGTGAGAGTAAACATCTGAAGCGCTTGACAGTTTACACAAAGCAGTTGGCTTGCACTGCCTTGTTCGACGCAAACATCACAGAGTGGTAGACACAGGGGTGGAATGTGGAATCGGACGGTCTATGCTTCAAATTCTGACTCCCTCACTTGCTGACTCTGACTTTGTATAGAACCACAGAATCCAAACTCTGCTTTGAGGATAATGCTAGTACTTGACCTTGGGACTTGAGGTGAAATGAAAAGAGTGTGCACACAAAGCACTGAACACACTGCTTTGCATGTAATGAGCACTCAGTAGACTCTAGCTCTTACTTGTTGTTACCATACCAGGTGCCTGAGCTACGATGAGGGAAATGCTCATATAACTAGAAAGGTCATGTAACTAGCAAAGTCAAAGCCAGGGCAGAAGTCCCACCACCTCTTCTAACCCAGAGCCTCTGCCTCTGGCCACTGCCTGTCTCCCAACTGTCACTGCTGACAAAGCTTCTGGCTGTGTTCCTAGTGCTGTCACTACTGCTAGAGTGCTTGGAGTCTCCTCTTCTGAAAAATATTCCCCCTTGTAATCTATTCATGCCATTAATTTGCTTAGTAACAAAATTTTCTTAATGAGCTCATAGTTAACTTCAGTCAAGTGCTAGCCAGGCCTCACAGTCTGAATCTGAGTGCTCAAAATCAAGGTTTACTGTCCTGGTGTCATGAACTCTTAACGATTTCAGTGCCAGCAGGTGTTGTAGGTTAGCGGTAGTGGGGATTCTGGCTCTGTCTCAAGCAAGTCAGTATGTAGGCATAGCACCTTCAGATCTGATTTTTCAACAGAAGAACTCCAGATTTTTTTGGTGGGGGGGACTAGGATTTTGAACTCAGGGCTTTGTGCTTGCAAAGCAGGCGTTCTACCGCTTGAGCCACTCTACCAGCCCTTTTATGTGTTGGGTATTTTTGAAAAAGACTCTAGTGGACTTCTAGTCCATTTTACTTTTGTCATTTTGGAGATGGGGTCTTGTGAACTATTTGGGCTGGCCTCAAACCTCTATCCTCCTGATCTCAGCCTCCCAGTTAGCTGGGATTATAGACATGAGCCACCAGTGCCCAGATAAACTCCAGATTTTTTTCAGTACTGGGGTTTGAACTCAGGGCCTTGGCTTGCTAGGCAGGCGCTTTACTGCTTTAGCCACTCTATCTGCCTTTTTGGTGTTGGGTATTTTTGAGATAGGGTCTCATGAATTGTTTGCCTGGGGTTGGCTTCTAATCGTGCTCCTCCTGATCTCTGCCTCCTGAGCAGGTGTGAGCCACTGGTGTCTGGCTTGAACTCCAGACTGTTACGTGAATTATCTGAATTGATAAATCTTGTCAACTAATTTTAAGTGTATTTTAAGAAAGAGCATGGGGACCAAATAAAACATGTTGGTAGGACACTTCTACTCTGTGTCTATGGGTTAGCAATCACGTATAAGCCTAGAGGTGGGGTGAGGAGGGGTATTTGTGGCACATGGTTAGTGTTTCAGGGATGGTAGAATAATCTCATTTCAGTTTGGAGATCTTTGTCAAAGCCAGTGAAACTTGTTCAACTGATAATTTTCTCCTTTTGCTCTTGGTGAAGAGTCAATTCCTTGTCTAAGTACTGCTGAAAGCTTCTGGATGGAGAATTAGAATGGTTGGAATATATCAGCAATCCCATGGAGTGACTCCAGACAAGTTTTAGAGGCTACCCACTTACTACCCCCTTCAACACCCAATGCAGCCGGTGTACTTCCTTTTAAAATTAGTGATGATCCCACCCATGGCTGGTCCCACCCCATGTTGACTTAGGCTCTGCCCTGTCACGCAATTTCCACTTCAAGTGGAAACCAATTGTTGGGAGTCAAGGTCCACTGAGCACATCCTTCCCAAGGAGACCTTAGTGCTATGGATTTGTAAGGAATGCTGCTGTATTGGTGCCTCTCAGCGCACTGACTTCTCTGCAGATGGCTGAGGGCTCCTCCACTTTGGGCATCCTTTGTGGTGGTGAATGGTAGCAGTCCTACACAGCACTTTTCATTATTTCAATAAACTCCACTTGACAATGTTGTTATTATTTAACCATACCAGTGATGGCCAGGTGCCAACAATAAATACCTTAAAAAATCTGGGACTGTTTCTCCCTCTTTTCAGAAACTTGCTTAGAGAAGGAGTCTGTAATGCCAGTCTAGAAACCTCCTTATCTTTCTGTATTAGATCTTTCCTATTCCCTGCCACTCCCTACCAGTTTTGAATTAGTATTTTCATTCTTTCTTATTCTTTCACACTCAGGAATCTTTAGAAGCATACAAGCCAGTGGTGTAGTCCATGTGGAGACTCAAAGCAGATACAAGAAGTGTGCCATTTTGGGTCATCTGAGATACAGATGTGAACGTGGAGTAAGATGTGCAGAGGTGTTGTGGAGAATGCCTGGGAAGGGCAAAAGCTGGGAGGCAGGAGTAGGAGAGGAGAACCTTCTGTCCACAGTGTAGGCCTGATACTTTACCAAAAGGGAGAGGAAGGAAAGAGGACAGGGTTGGATGAACCTCACACTACAGTACAGCTTTAGGAACATTGTGATCAGATGGATGGGAAGCCCAAGAGCAGATGAACCACCCCTGGGCAGCACAGGCCTGGCTCTGGTAACTGTGCTGTGCCCAGAGAAGGTGGGGACCCAGTGCAAAGACCCCAGGGATACAAACAGTGCCACAGCTGGAGGCTGTTCACCTACTACTCCTGACAGTGGGTTCCCTCTCCAAGGGAGATGTGAACAGTGATCTCTTGTGACTGCCACAATCAGCAGGACGATTTTCACGATTCATAAATGTGGAAGGCTGATGGAATAGCTCAAGCAGTAGAGCACCTGCCTAGCAAGTGCGAGGCCCTGAGTTCAAACCCCAGAGCCACCAAAAAAGCCAAAACCAACCAAGAAAACCCCCATAGGGTTGATTTGTTTGTATGCAGTAAGAACGAGCGCAAAGTTTGGGAGTTCAACCTTAGCCCTGGCTTTGTGGCTTTATCACTGAGCTGGCTGAGATCTTCTCCCTCAATTTCCTTACCTGTTAAATGAAAACAATGAAAGTATCACTCCCAGGGAATCACTGTGAGAATGCAGATAGAGAGTATATAAAGTGCTTTGCAAGGTGCAGGTACCTAGCAAGTGCTGAATAAATATTTTAAATTTGGAATGTATTATGAGATAAAATATGAGGCTAACTATTCTTTTTTTTTTTTTTTTGAGATAGGGTCTCCCTATGTGGCCCTGGCTGGCTTTGAACTCATAATCCCAATGTCTCAGCCTCCCAAGTGCTGGGATCATAGGCATGTACCACATGCCTGGCTCCAAAGACATTTACTTTGGTTTATAGAGGTCTTGTCTTTTAAAATGATATTGTTGAGGACTGAAGATGTGGCTCAAGCATTAGAGCACTTGCTTTGCGAGTGTGAAGCCCTGAGTTCAAACCCCAGCCATGTCCCCCCTGAAAAAAATGATATTATTGAGGTGAAACTTACCAGCAGGTCAAGTGAGGCTGCATTTATGGACAATGGCTACCAGCACCATTACCCCAGCCACCCTGAGACAAGTTTCATTATCTACCTTACAGATGAGCAAGCAAACTTAGGTGCAGGAAGGTCTTGGTGATTTGGGTGATTTCGTAGACCAGGCAACTCAGAAATGACCAATCAAAGCTTTGCATTGCTTCCCCTTGGTTAATTATGGGCAGATGACCCAGTCAGAACCAAGGAGATGTATTGACACTGGCCAAGGTAGCTGCAAAGAAGTTTGGCTGTCTGGCTAATGGGCTTGGACCAGGGAGAATGGGAGGCTGGTAATGCTGAAGTTGTGTGGCTTCCTCATTCCATCTGAGAGTGAGGCAGAGGTAGAAATGGTTGGCTAGCTAAACCAACACCCATTAAAGACCTTTCTTCTGTAACTGCTGAGGAGGAAAGTGCTCATTGACCTGAAATACCCTCGCCTTCTTCATGTTGTAACAGAACTCCTCAAGGTTTAGCTAGGCACATGGATACCCAAGTACTACATTTCCCAGCCTCCCTTGCAACTAGTCATGAGCAGAAACCTGGTGAATGACCTTCTGCATCATGCCCTGAAAAGGAAGCTTCTTGACTTTCTTTTCTACTTTCTCCCCTCTTGTTTGGGAAATAATAACACAGCAACCCCTCAGATTCCCCCAGTGCTGGGTATGGCTGTTTTTTGACTGTTATATGAGGCTAAAACAGGCAATAAAAACAAAAAAACACTGCTTTGGAGGGAAGGAGGGCATGAGGGAGAATGACAGAGGAAATTAATCTAATTAAGATATATTGTAAGCACATATGTAAATGTCACAATGAGTCACCCCTGTATAACTAATCTGTGCTAATAAAACAACAATGACAACAAAAAAGCCTGTATGTATAGTAGGAGCCAGAAAACCACCAAAACATACTTTCCTAGTCTCCACAGTGGCTTGGGTAGCCACATGGCACTCACGTATCCAATCAACTGGAAGCAGAGGTCTGTGCGGGGTGTTGAGGAGGGATTGTTTTTTTCCCCAAATAAGATAACAGCTTGCCTTTCTTTCTGCCCTGAATACCTGTGATCCTGAAAACAGTGGAGCAGAAATAGGAGGCTGGCTTGTGTGTGTGTGTGTGTTTGAACTCTGGGCTTTCAAAACAGACACTCTATTGCTTGAGTTATACCTCCAGTCCATTTTGCTCTGGTTATTTTGGAGAAGGGGGTCTCAAGAACTATTTACCTGTGTTGGCCTCGAACCTTGATCCTTCTGATCTCAGCCTCCAAGTAGTTATTATAGGTGTGAGCCATCAGTGCCTGACTGAGGCTGTCTTCCTGATAACACTTCTGAGTTGTATAGCAATGTCTCTATGCCTATTTGTGCAACTTGTATGAGGAAAAAATTAAGCCTATCTCTGTACTTCCTCTACAAGAAAAGCAAAGCACACTTTGTCATTGCCTTTATTAGCTGAATTTTATGCTAATATAGCTCCCAAAGCTAAAACATCAGTGGAACTTAGTGGTGTGACAGAGAACCCCAGATATCAACGCTCTACTCCTGAATCAACTGGAACATAACCATGATCTTTTCAGTTTTTAGCAATGGCAAGTTCTCTTTCTGCCTAAGTAGTTTGGGTTGGGTTTTCTGTTGCCTCCACTCCCATCATGCACTGCAAAGTGATGTTTCCATCCATAACGAACCATGTATACACCATGTATACATGTATACACAATCCTATAAAGATTGTGATGGAGCTGAAAAACCTCCTATCATGGGGTATTCTTACTGCACCTTTTCTGTGTAGATGCGCAGGTACTTAGCACTGTGTTACAGTCGCCTATGGTATTCAGCACAGTAACATGCTGTGCAGGTTTGTTCCCTAGGAGTAATAGGCTATGCCACATAGCCTGTGAGTAATAGCTACACCTCTAGGTTTGTGTAAGCACTCTGATGTTTGCACAATGATGAAAACACCTAACGATGAGTTTCTCAGAATGTATTCCTGTCATTAAGTAATTCAACACATGGCTGTATAAACAAATAGCCAAGTAGACTGATGGTTCTGTGTTTGCCTCTTAGTTCCTCCACTAGAGTTTATGGTATAAAATATGAATAAAATTATGGTCTGGGTGTAGCTAAGCAGTAGAATGTATGCTTAGCATGCATGAGGCCCTGGGTTTGAGCCCCAGAACCACCAAAAAAAAAAAAAATCCAATAAAAATGAGTAAAGTTGAGCAAAATGAGTAGCATGACTCAGTTTCCCTATCTAAGAAATCCAGCACCTTGTTTCTGGGGTCCTTTCCTCTCTTCTTAAACATGGTGTGGCCCACACTAAGTAATCCATATCTGGAACCAATCTAGTTTTTCTACCAGCTTACTCTTAGGTCCCTGTGCCATAGCCTCTTGTACTTACCAATCTCCGGGCCTTCATCACTTTGGAGAACAGACAATTTAGTCCAGTTGTGGTATAGAGAAGCATTAATAGGCAATTGCCACAGGGAGATAATGCAGGAAGAAAAATGGCTAAAAATATGCAGTGAATCACAGAAAATTACATCTCTTAAACCCTACAGTGTATTCCTATTGCCATAGCAACCTCCAGCTAGTAAGGGCAGAGCTGAATCCTCACAGGCGCTCCCCGGCCATCCATTCTTCCAGAAGAGCCTTCAGCCTGTGGTGTCCTGGCTAGGAGGGCGATGCAGCCATCACAAACACTGTTTTCTCTCCTCTGTCCCTTCCAGTAGCATTTCTATGGCAAGAAACTGTGGCTCCTTCCATAATCCAGGTCATCTCTCAGCCCCTTTTCTGAGATGAAAGTGATTGTTTTTATCCTCTGACAAGTATCCTGTGTTCTGCTACACCCATGCCCACTGGGCAGTGTGCTGGGGGCAGTAGGGATGGTGACGTGAGGAGGCCACATCTGAAGGCATGAAGAGAGGAGTCCTTTCTATCTTTTCCTTTCCTTGTCCTCTCTGCCTCCCTCTCACCTTCACTCAGGGAACTCATTTCCCTGAGTCTTTGTTCTTCCTCAATTTTGAAATAGACTGGCCGCACACAAGGCCAGGACACGTGATGATTTGCCATATGATCTGGTATCTAGGAAGATGATAAAAATGTAGATAAACATTTTGTTCTTTCATTGGAACTCTAAATTTCACTGGTATACCAGGTGGTGTGTCTTATCATAATGTTACAAATGAGATTCTTTTTCTCTTTTTGGTTTGTGTAGTGTTTGTTTTTTGAGACAAGGTCTCACTATGTAGACCAGGCTGTCCTCAAATTTGCAATCCTCCTTCCTGCCTTAACCTCCCCAGTGCTGAGATTATAGATGTGTGCCACCACGCCCAACTACAAATGAGATTCTGAAATGCTATTTAAACTTCCATAATTTGGAGAATATTCTGGATAGAGTTCTGGGGCATCCTCCCTCCAAAATAGCCCTGCCTGGACACATGTCAAAGGAGACAGCTAGAAAGATCTCCTACTGGCCGTATCTGGGACCATCTGAACTTTAAAAAATGCGATAGTAGTGGTTTGTAATTCATTGAAGAAAATAAGCAAGCATAAGTCCACACTGACACAAATAAATGAATAGAGGAAAAGAAAAAGCCCCTCCTTATAGCAAAATTAGTAACTACTAAATTTAGGAGAAAAGATAGAAAATCACCATTTGGGGTATGGCTCAAGTGGTAGAGTGCCTACTTTGCAAACGAGAAGCCCTGAGTTCAAACCTCAATCTCACCAAAAAAAGAAAAAAAAAAAAAACCACCATTTGGTAACTGTTACAGTAATAAAAGTTAATTATAATGAGTAATTGATAATTATAAAAATTTGATGAGAAATAGTATATTTATACAGTCTCAGAGATTTCAAAGAGAAGAATAATAACATCATAGCGGAGAGACTTGTCAGGCCCCACCTGAACTAAGTGATCAAAATTAACATCACAAGGGAGAAACAGGACAAATTGATACTGTGTATTTCCTGATGGACTCACTAAAGGACACAATATCACCCTGTGGAATTCCTGCTCAAAGTGCATAACCTGAGTTTAACTGTGAGGAAACATCAGGCAAGACCCAAATGAGGGACATTTTATTAAATAAATGGCTTTTATTGTTCAAAAACATCAAGACAGAGTCTAAAGATCTAATTAAAGGAACCTACAGAGACAGGACAACATATGATCTTGGGTTGGATTCTGATTCAATTGTTTTTCCTCTTTCACTCTAAAGAACATTATTAGGAAAATTGGGGAAATTTAATAAAGGTATTAGTTTAGATAACAGTGTTTGTCAATATTAATTTCCTGATTTGGGTAATGGATAGAGTTAGGAAATATGCACTCAAGTACTCATCTGCATCTTACACTCATGGTTCAGAAAAGAAAGTATGTAGGCAGGGAAAATGACAAGCAAATAAAGTGGTGAATGTTCAGGAATTCTTGGTAAAAAGTACCTTGTGACCTGTGCATGGTGGTGCTTACCTGTAATCTTAGTACTCAGAACTTGAGGCAAGAAGATCAAGAGTTCAAGGCTAGTCTAGGCTATATAGCAAGCTCCTGTTTCAAAAACCAAACCAAACCAAAAAGTATTTTGTGCTTTTTGAAGTTTTTTCAAAATAAAAAGTTCCCCATCTGTAGATTCCAAGTCCTTTGGAGTAAGTTTTCTTCCCATTTTTTTTTTTTCCTGTCCCTCACTCTGATGCTGTGCCTTTGTCATGTAAGTATGGTGGATGCTAACGATTGCGCCTCTGGAGCTCGGATGCTGTGCCTTTGTGAAGGGCCCAGAACTGCCGGTAGGGAGTGTGAGGAGTGTGTGTGTGTGTGTAAGATGCAGCTACTCCTTTAGGCTGTCAAAGAGGCCAAACATAAAGCTGGAATAAATAAAAGTCAGTTGTTACAATGCCAAATCTGAAGTCAAAGTCAAAGGCCCTTGGCGATTTCTTCCATGTTTCTCAAAAACAGAGGGGATGGCCAGTGGCCTTGGTGGGACACTTTGACCTAGCTCAGTGAGAGACAGAGCTAACAGAGGATGAGAAACAGGACCAAGTTCATCTCTCTCTTTCTCTCTCTCTCTCTCTCTCTCTCTCTCACACACACACACACACACACACACACACACACACACACACACACACACTTCTTTCCTGGAATCTTTACAAACACCTGGTGAAGGGGCTGTTTCTGTCAGGGACAGACATCTGTCCACAGCAGGGGCACTTTCTTCCTCTGAGGTCACAGAATGAAGTTCAGTGTGTGGAACCTGCTAATTTTAGGTTCCAAAAGTGGCCTGATGAGGTGAGGGGAGCAATGTGAGGCCCCAGTGCCCCTCCCTCTACATTTAGTCCAGCCTGTCCAGGACAAGTGCCAAAGCACTTATGCCAGTGCCTGTAACCATGGTCATGACATGAGAAGATTCCAAAGGAAGGCTTGCGGGTGCCACGTTCCCTTTCGGGCCTCTCCTTTGTCAATAGCTCATTATTGCAATTCACTCATTTCAGTATCTTGAACTGCAATGAAGCAGAAAATGGTTCTGGTATTTTTAAATGATTGTGATGGAATGAAACAACATCTTGATGCCTTCCCAGTGGTCTAGGAACAATAGCAAGAGAAGACTAAGGGTTGGGCCCGACAGAGTCTCCCCTCTGCCTTGGAAGTAAGCCTCTGTCCAACCCCAACGTTAAGTCACTGGCCATGGTTGCAAGGGAAAAATGGAGTCATTTTCAGTTCTGAAAAGATATTTCTCTCAATCTGCCAACACTAGCCAGATATAAGTTGCATAAATCAAATAGGCACAGTGCTTCAGGCTGGGCTGTGAAAAAAATTAAATATTTAAGAGCTGGTCAGACTTTTATCTGATCAGATTAAACATAAAAGACCCAAAGTCTAAGCCCTTTTAAAAGAGGCCACCATCTACACATCCCCATGGAAAAAGTAGGCTCCATGGCTGGGCTCAAGGTTGTGTATAGATTATTGAGAATTTAAATTCCTACCCTTTGTGTGGCCCTCTTGCCCCATACTACCCCCAAAGGGTTTTGCTTCAGAAATACTGTAGCTTTTGGCAATTGAGTAGGATTCAGGCAACGAATGTCTAGATTTTAAATTTAGTCCTCATTCAGTAGTACCTGGACAACCCTGTAGTTCTCGGGGGATGAACAAGGAGCTCTGTATGCCATCTTTGCCAGGGATGGGGAGGTCAGCGTGTATCTACTTGGGCTGGTCAACACAGACCTGTAGGGCCCGATGATGTGAGAGCAATTTTAGTTTTTTTTCAAGTTCCCCTTATGGAAATACATCCTTCACTCTTACATGGAGGATACTCCATTTTCTTTTCCTTTTTTTTTTTTTAAAAAGAACTTGCTTTTGGTTTTGTTGATATTGTTTTTCATTTATTGATATTCTTTTTTTTTTTTTTTTAGGATACTCCATTTTCATGGGACAATCTGTACTCTCTTTTCTTTTGCCAATCTGAGGAGAGCTATCAGTACTCTCAGAGCCAATATTTGTAATTTTAGCAGAAGCGTTCTCACAAATATCTCAAAACTCCTATCACACGGATTTGGGAAGGACTGGGAAATCTGCACAATGACAGGCAGGTGCCTCACTGGAACCCAGGCTAGGGAAGCTCCATGGCAGAGGGAGGAGTGGACTGAGTTGTCTATGTCCCACTGCTTTTCTCTGCATTGCAGGTGGTGGCTATGGGTTAGGATGGGTGTCACTGTTGTCTCCTGGGCTGTGAGTTTTGCCAGAAATTCTGTTTCTCACATGCCCTTAGCAATGGTCTCTCTTGGTATGTTGTTCACAACTTGTACAAAGTTGTTCTACCTCTTGCTCAAGCTTCTGGCTGACTGAGTCCACACTTGGGACTTACTATTTTGTGACATCATAATGTTCCATGTTTTTTTTGTCAGTTCTGGAGTTTGAACTCAGGGCCTATACCTTGAGCCACTCTGCCAGCCTCTCCCCCACTTTTTTTAATTGTGACAGGGTCTCATGAACTATTTGCCTGGGCTGGCTTTAAACCGCAATCCTCCTGATCTCTGCGTCCTGAGTAGCTAGGATTACAGGAGTGAGCCATCGGTGCCAAACTGATCCATGAATCTTTTGTCCTTATCATATTTACAATAGTAGATTAAACATGGCTTTAAATCATTGCCTCTTCTCCCACCAAAGGCTGGGGTCTATTTTCTCTTTCTGTGAATTCAAATTGACCCTGAGACTAGCTTTGACAAAAATAATGCATTGGAAGTAACACTGTCTAACTTCTAAGGCTGGGGCCTTAAGATACCAGCAGCTTTCAATTGTGCCTTCCTTGCAAGCTGTTGCCAAGTGTGGCTACTCGTAGACTTCCGTATGGTAAGGAAGCCAAAGCTACCCATGTGCAGGGAGAGAGGCCATGTGAAGAAGTGCTGAGGTGCCAGATACCCAGGTGTAACCTTCAAAGACCTTCCTCCTCAGCCATGAGGTAAATGAAGCCAAGTGAGTGACCCCAGCCAATGGCACATGGAACAGAAAAGTCAACCAGCAGAGCCCTGTCCAAATGCTGACCCACCAAATCATGATCAAAAACGTGGTTGATTTCAGCTGGTGGGTTTTAGGACAATTCGTTGTCTAGTAATAGATAACCGAAACATAGACAGTGAAAGCTAACGGATTTGTACCACACAGCAATAGGACAATGATGAATAAAGATTTTTATGTCCTTCAGATAGCAAAAACTCTATGGAATGGAGCCCAGGAAAACTCCTGGATTCCAGGTGTGCGCTACAGGACGTCAGACAGAAATACTTTTCTGAAGGCAGCTCTTTTCTCTCATACTGATTTTCTCTACACTGCTCCATCTTTCCTTATCCTGTTTGATCATTATATCTACTCGAACCCTTGTTCATTTTACTTTTAAAAGACCCTACAAAATACCATAATAGTAATATTTGTAAATGATCTTGCTGTCCAACAACAAAGGAGTAAATTAAAATGATTAAAATCAATGCAATAGAAAGTTATCTACCAAGAGGTATTCCCAACATATGTTATTGAACAGTATGATCCTATTTTAAAATCTTTTGTACAAGTAGTTTACATAAAATGCCTAGGGAAGGATGTGAGGACTTGAACAAAGTACGGTAGGCTGTAGGGAATCCGTATGCTCTTATTTGGGTTTTCTGAAGTCAGTGTGCATATAGCTTTTTTTTTTTTTTTTTTAGCAGTGAGACAAGTGTTGCTTAGGAGGTGAAAGTAGTGATGGGATGGAGGAAAGCTGTCAGGTCCCTGGGGGAAATGGAACTTGGTTTAAATGATGTGTTTTAGATCAAAATCCCTGTGATCTCTTGGGCCCCCACTCAGTATTTGCCCTTCTGTGCACAGCTGCTTCAGGCAGCCTGCCAACAACATGACCTCTGTTAATAGCTGAAGTCTGGGCTCATGAAGTTTCTTAAGTGAAACAGGAATCAGAGGCAGAATTGTGGTTATTGAGTGACTGGCCTTGTCAGAACTTTACCACCATGTACTATTTAGTAAACACTCCCTTACTTTAATCAGTCAGGATATAGGGTTCTGTTCTTTATCACTTACAGTTGTGTTTCTCAGCAAAAGTGGTCCAGGACTTTCACTGCCCCAAAGACTTATTACTTGGCAGAGAATTCCAGGGATGGAAAGTGTGTATTCAACCACAGAGTATCAAGCAAATGTCTGACCACTCTCTGGGATGTTTTGTCCAGATTCCATTTATTTTTCCTACATCCTGCCACAAAATATAATAGTAAAATCTGTGTGCAGTGGACATCTGTCATCCAGAGTCTTATTTTCTGTTGGAAACATCTTTCTTTTGGGAAGCCACCTTCCCCCCGCCCCCTGACACACATTCTGTTTATGTGGTTGGGGACTCTAGATGATGGGTACATGACCCAGGTCCGGCCAATGACATATTCCATTCCCTTGGTCATGGGGAAAAGTTCCACAAACAGGCAACTGATTGAAGTCAAGCCACAAGACTCATTTCTGGGACTTTTTCTGCTCTATTGAACCAGGGGTGGATGGTTTCTATTTGAGTTGCTAAGTGGATAGGTTGCACGCTGAGAGCTGCCAGTGGCTCTCTGAACCGCCTTATGGGGCAATCTTGTCTGAGAGTAATGTCAACAGAAAAGCAGAGCTGAGAGGAGGGGACAATCTGATTCTTTAATGTCATCTTTTGGGAACTTGGAATTTATGCTTGGATTTCTCAGTTGTATGAGATAATAAAATTCTGTGTTTTTTTTTTCCCCCTCAAGACAGTTTGAACTGAATTTCTCTCACCATTTTTTAATTACTATTACTTATATTTTTTAGTGCTGAGGATTGAACCCAGGGCCTCATGCATGCTAGGCAAGTGCTCTATTACTGAGCTGCTTCTCTAGCCTCATGTTATGACTTTTGAAGCAAATTCACATGTAGCCACATTTGAGCCTACCTCAACCTTATGAAATAGGCAGAGTCCCTATTATTTTCGTCTTGCAGAAGCAAAAACCAAGTCTCAGAGAAGCCGAGTGATGTGGGCAGAGACATAGGCTGGGGAGCAGCAGAGCTGGAGTGCAAATCCAGGCTCCTTCTACTGCACAGAGAAGTTTCTCATGGCACATTGGGCTCGGATGGGCAGAGAAGAGGCAGAGTGCGGTTTTGGAGGATATTTGCCTCAGTGACAGTGACTACTGTCATCCCTCTGTATCTGCTGGGGATTGGTTCCATGAGCCACTGTGGATACCAAAACCCTTGGATGCTTAAGTCCCTTACATAAGTAAGATGATGCACTATTTACATATAACTTGGTACATTCTCCCATATACTTTAAATTATCTCTAGATTATGTGCTCCTAATACAATAGCAATGCTATGCAACTAGCTGTTATTTTGTTTAGAGAATAATGACGAGAGAAAAATGTCTGTTCATGGTCAATACAGACACACTAAAAAAAATATTTTCTGTTGATTGAATCTGCGGAAGCAAAAATCTGTGGATACCAAGGGTTGACTATATTTCTGCTGTTTTTGTCTCTCTAATGACCACCTAATACAGCACTAAATACACAATAGCAACTACAGTCACTAATACTCACTGCTTGCCACGTCTTGGCATTGGGTTACATGAGCATTTTACTTGGGTTACAGTTCCTTTGGCTTTACCCAGTGTTCATAAGAAGAAGGTGCTGTTGCAATCACCACCACTTACCTAACAAGTAAGATACAGTAATTAAAACAAAGAAAAAGTAAGGCCACTTGTCCTAAGTGACACAATGATTAAGTGGCAGAGTGGGGCCTGGAATCCAGATCTGACACCAAAGTCTCCCCTCCCCTCGCCCCCAACCTTCTTGTCACTAGGCTATAGCTATCTAAAATGGAATTGTTCTCTTGATTTCTTTTTTTGGTACGTTGTTGTTAGTGTGTAGAAATTCTACTGATTTTTATGTTGATTCTATATCCTGCAACCTTACTATATTCATTTATTAGTTTTAATTTTTTTTTTTTGGCAGTACTGGGGTTTGAACTCAGGGTTTGGTGCTTGCTAGGCAGTTGCTGTACCACTTGAGCTACACCTCCAGCCCTTTTTGCATTGGCTTTTTTTTTCCAAAGGGCCTTACTTTATGCCTTGGCCAACCTGGATTGTGAGCCTCTTATTTGTACTTCCCCAAGTAGCTGGGGACAGCAGGTATGCACCCAGCCGTTGGTTAAGATGGGTCTCAGGAACTTTTTGGGCAGGTTGACCTCAAATCTCCATCCTCCTGATCTCCACTTCCCAAGTAGCTAGGATTACAAACTTGAGTCACCATGCCTGGCCTTCATTTTGTTGATACAGCATGTCACAATTATTGATTTATGTATGCTGAAGTATCCTTGCATCCTAGGAACCAATCTCACTTGACCATAGTGAATATTCTTTTCATGTGTTACTGAATTTGATTTGCTAATATTTCACTGAGGATTTTTGCACCTAGGTATTGGCCTGTAAATTTCTTTTCTTGTGAAAGAAAGAGGTTGGAAGTATTCCCTCCTCTTGGATTTGTTGGAAGAGTTTGTGACCTGATGGTGGTGATGAATACACTGATACGCATTAGCTCTTAGCAACTCTAATCTTTTGACTTTTCAGTTGGAGCTTGGAAGAGTGGGTTCTAGATTTATCTTTTTTTTTTTTTTTTAATCTTTTAGTGATATTTGTTTGTTTGTTTTGCAGTGCTGGGGGGGTTTGAACTCAAGGCCTCATACTTGCTAAAGAAATGCTTTACCACTTAAGCCACACTCCTAGTGAGACATTATGGAACCTCCATTATGATCTCCCTGTGACCTTAAAGGGATTTATCTTTTTAATTACACTTCTCTGCTCCTGACTAAGGGGCCCATCCTCCAAATCTCCTTAGAGAACATGGTCCCTTCATGTGCTCCATGTTCTCAAACTGGCTCTGCCTGGCTAGCTGAACAGCAGCGAAGTCTGCAGCTGTTTCGAAATGACAGGGCAGCCCATGGGCTCCTGTGGATGCTTAAGAAGCCTAGAGCAGGACTGTAGGGGAACAGGGAAGTAGGATCCTGGCAGGATTGAAGGCCTGCATCCTCCAAGCCCTCAAAAGACTTTCCTCTGTGGCTCCCCACACCCCACCTGGCTTGCTCCACCCACACCCTGTGGGGAAGACAATACAGCTCCTTGTCTGTTTATTTTATAAAGTGTTGTCTGCCTTCCATGTTACAATCACTCCAGGGTACACAGCAAACAATTTAAAAATAATTAAAAGATATGAAACAGCCAAGTGCCAGTGACTCATGCCTGTAATTCTAGCTACTTGGGAGGTTCCAGGCCAGCCCAGGCAAATAGTTCTTGAGATCCCATTTCTAAAATAATCATAGCAAAACGAACTGGAGGTGCGGCTTAAGCAGTAGAACTCCTGTTTTACAAGTGTGAAGCCCTGAGTTCAGATCCCAGTCCCACCAAAACAATGAAACAGGATTAGCAATGAGGGACAATAAAATGCTGGTGTGAGGATCACCCAGTGCTCTGAAGATTACTTATCCTGTAGGGGTCATCTGCTCTTCAGAGGCTCTGTCAGTGGGAGGGGCAGCAAGTGATGTCCTAGTGATTCTCATAAAGCCAGCTTGCCAGTCCCCTTCCCTCAGACTCCCCTGAGTCCTTATGACTCAGCTCCTGGCCAGCACCAATTCCTTTATTTATTTTTCTGTGCCTGACTGTTGGCAACCTGAAGGAGGTTATGTCTGACAGGGTCAGAGTTGTGGCCTGCTCTTAGTGTCCGGCATGGGGAACCAGCTTAGCACTGCCTGGGTCTAGTGCATCACTGCCTGGGTCTCACTAGTAATTGGCGACCAAATAATAATCTTGGTCATGACATTGATAAAGATGGTGAGAGCTAATCTCAATGGAGGCTTCTGCTCTGTTGGCTCATTGCTAAGATTTCCCCAGCTTTGAAAGATGGGTGGTTAGAATTCAGAGGGGAGGAAAGAAGGCCAAAACAACCACATTGCCCAGGTGGGGAAGAGAGTGTTGGGAGAAGGAAAGCACCATGTTCAAGAGTGTTTGAGAACTGTCTGTAGCTGGGCCCCAGCCACTAGTAACAGATGTTGCTTGTTGCAGATAGGTTTGCCTGAAGACAGAGCCAGGAACCCAGGCTTGAGAGAGCTGAGCTACTATTTTCAGCTTCTTCCCCACATGCATGACCTTGGCCAATTTGTTCCTCACTGGTAAAATAAAAGAACTGGTCTAGGTATTTCCTTTATACACTGGCAGGTCTCTCTCTCTCTCCCTTTTTGCTTGCTTATTTTTGGCCTCAAAGTCACAATCCTCCTACCCCAGCCTCCCTAATAGTGGGATTACAGGTGTGTACCACCTTACCCAGCTTCATGATGATTAGCTAATTCTCAGAACTTCATCACTGGTGAATATTATTAATGACCGTCTCCTAGCTGCCAGGCATCTGTAGGGATCTCTCATAAAAGAAGCATTTCCCAATCTCTCAGCATCACATGCATTTCTCCCCAATGGCCATAGCCCAGTGGTGTGTTCCCAAGGGGAGGGACATGAAGCATCATTGGAACCCATTACACATTTATTAATCACCCACTTTTCCCACTGACTGTATTGGTGGTTGCCATTTGGTTGTTCTTCCATTTGATCCCCATGCAACCACATTTTGGAGTTCTCTGAGCAGCACTCCACCTGAAAAGCCACCCATTGCCTCATCTGGGCAGTAATAAGGTTTCCTTACCAGCCTCATACTGGCCACTATCTTTCATTCTGCCAAGCATCCCCCTGGCTGCATTCATTTCTCTCTATGCCCCGGCTTACTCAGCTGTGTTCTTCTCTGCTCTGCAGGCTATCTGTCACAGGAGGTTGTCACAGCCCAATTGGAATGCACTTTATCTTTCCTCTGCCCTAGTCGCTGAGCAAACATGTACATTCAGCATTTCAGCCATGGAAATTCTGTGGCCCCTTTTGCTCTTGCTAAAACAGAAACCTCAGTGGCTTCCTAGTAAAATCCCACATAACCCCAATAGCTATTCATTGAATGCTTGTGATATGCCCAGTGCTGTTGTTTATGGTATCATTGATGAAATGAAACAGATGTATGTGACACAGCTTGCAAACAGCAAAGCATACTATGTTGTCAGTATTATTGTCAGGTGCCCCAACATGCAGTGCTAAAATGCCACCACTCACACAGTCGTGGATGCCGATTCACACTAAACATGTGTGCGTGTCTCATTTTTCCTTAATAACAAGCCCAGGAGCTGGTGATCAGTGTCAGCAAAGAGTCACAAATAATTTCATTGGTCTAAGGACTCATGGATGGGAAGACAGCCCAGCTCTGTTCAACTCCAAAGTATGTGCATTTTAAACTCTATGCTTAGCCACTGCTTTTGGAAGCTCCATGAATGTGGGGGCTAGGGGTTTTGCTCATGGCTGTTTTTCAGAGCCCAATTTATACATGCACACATACATATATGTGTATGTATATCCAATATATATTGCATGCTGCATCCTTTACAGACAGAAAGATCTATAGAAAAAGCTAGATAAAATGATCTGTAAACTAGTAAGGATGAGAGGACCGTTGAAGGCTTTGAGGGATTGTGCAGTACAAGCTTAGCCTCCCCAGTGGGGGAGGAGCAGGAGGATGGGTTTTATTATGAAAGAGTGGGGAAAGAGAAAAGTAACATATGCACACGCACATGCACACGAACCAACAAAGAAAACCCAACAAAAACAACCTGTACCCAAAAAACAACGCTTTTGTTTTTGGTCTTCAATTCTGTTCCTCTGCCCTGCTCCCGTCAGGCCCACAGCGCCCCCTGATGGTGATGGCGGAATCTGCCTGCTTTTGTGCTGCTTAAGTCTTGAGCCTCCCACAAGTGGAGCCTCACGAGAGTGGGAACTGGTTTACCCTAGTTTTTATATTCCCTAAGGCGAGCTGGTCCCTTGCAGCCAATAGTCCTTTAAAATGAATTGAATTAGGATGCCACTCAGCCTCTTTTTTTAGCCTTTCTTTTTTCTTATCTGTGTTTTTTGGGAGGTAGCAATGATGCAGGAGAAGCCCCTTGGTAGTTAAGCGAAAATGAATATCGTGCTCTTTTTTTTTTTTTTTTAAGCCTGGATCTGATCTGTCCCAGATTGGATTCCCATTCTTAGGCAAGAACGACGTTGCCTCTCCCTTCGGAGGCAGTCTGGAGGGTCTGCTTCAAAGAGGACGGCAGGGGAAATGTTCAATTTTATCGGGTCGTGCTGCTGGGTCCTTTTCTCCAGCACACTGTTCAGTGCGCCGAGTGAGGTGGAAAATGAAGAACAGGTGATCAGTCAGCTGTGAAAAGCTCTAATAGACCTGGCACCCCTTTGGGGAGGAGGCGAGGCTCTTGCTGGTGCTTAGGAGCCACATCTCCTTCAGTTCAGTGGGCTTTGTTTTTGGAATGGGAATTTAACTCCCTCAGGTGGTCCCAGGATGGAGGAGTATCTGTGCATTCAGCAGCTATGGGATGCAGCATCTTCTAAAGAGAACCAAGGCCACTGTCTCAGAAACCCCCCCACCCCCACCCCCACATTGGGGGACTTTGAATTTTTTTTTTTTTTTTTGTGGTGCTGGGGTTTGAACTCAGAGCCTACAACACCACCAGCTCTTTTTTGTGATGATTATTTTCAAGATAGGGTCTCGCAAACTATTTGCCCAGGCTGGCTTCAACCTTGATCCTCCTGATCTCTGCCTCCTGAGTAGCCAGGATTACAGGTGTGAGTCACTGGTGCCCAGCGGACTTTGGATTTTTTTGATGGTACTGGAATGTGAACTCAGAGCCTTGCACTTGCTAGGCAGGTACTCTACTACTGGAGCCACTCTACCAGCTCTTTTTGCTTTAGTCATTTTTCAAATAGGGTTTCATGCTTTTTGGCCTTAGACGGTGATCCCCCTACCTACACCTCCTGTGTAGCTGGGATGACAGGCATGAACCACCACCCCAGGCTTGTTCTTTGAGACTGGGTCTCATTAATATCCGCCCCTCCAACACACATACACACACACACACACACACACACACACACACACACACACACACAAAAACACACCCAGGGCTGGCCTGTAATGATGAGCCTCCTATTTCTACCTATGAAGTAGCTAGTATTGCAGGCACGAGCCACAGAGGTGGGCCCTGGAAATCTTGACCTTCCTGGATTGGGAGGAAGGCAGGTCATATGACCCCAGGAAGAGAGTGAGGTTGGGATTAACTGTGGCTTCCAAGCTATGGAGCTGGGACAGTTCCTGTAGTGGAGGGGACACTGGTTTCTATGGATCCAGACCTGAAGGGTTTGGGACCACCATAGAACAATGGGGGTAAGCCAGCTCCTTTTAAGTTCCCTGAATGTTCCATAAAGAATTTGTCTCTGGGGATTGGAGGTAGGTTTCAAGAGGTAGAGCACCTGCTTTGTAAGCGTGAAGCCCTGAGTTCGAACTTCAGTCTCACCAAAAACATGAATTCATCTTTGGATTGGTGCTGGAAGGAGAGGAGTGGGAGAAAGAAATAGCAAATATTTTCTGCTTACAGTACACCAGCCCCTGTGCTAAATACCTATTTATTATGGTGCGAGAGTTATGCCTTCACTCCCTAACACTGACAAACATTTAGTCTGTATACAGTTAGCTTTCTCTTATCTTCGACCCTGTGTTTTTTTGTTTTTGTAGTGATGGACATATACACCACCCAACAAGGTCAAGATTTTCAGGGCCAGGCACTGTGGCTTACACCTGCAATACCAGTTACTTGGGAGGTAGAGATAGGAGGGTGGGAGCGGTAATCAGTGAGACCCTATGTCAAAGAACCCAGGGCCTTGAGCCTGCTAGGTAAGCCCTGTCCCACTGCTACATCCCCAACCTGCGTTTTATTTATTTTTATTTTTTTTAATGTAGGCTCTGGGGAATGGATATGGAGAGGGAGGATTGGAGCAGAAGGGAAAGAAGAGGATTCTTCTGTGTAGGACAGCTCCATAGCTTTTCTGGATTGTCTTAGTGCTGACAGTGGGCAAGGTGCAGGTGAAAATTTAAATCCTTGGTAAGCTAAGAGCTAAGTCCACCTACATAAACAAATGTAGGATGGAGAAGAATGGAAAGCAGAAACAGATTTGTGGTTTGGGTGTTGGGAGGGTTGTCAGATAAGGTGCAGGACACCAGTTAACTTGAATTTCAGATAAACAGATTATTTTAGATCGCAAATAATTTCTCCAAATATTACATGGGGACATATTTATACTAAAGAATAATTCATTATGTATCTGAAATTCAAATTTTATTGGGTATCCTATTTGTTGTTTGTTTCAGTTTGTTTTGTTTTTGCTAAACCTGGCAAGTCTAGTGTTGGGGAGGGTTTTGTTGGGTTTCTAGAGTTGAGATTCTACATTAGTTGGTAAGTGGACGTAGGGGAACTGGGTAGATGAAGATATCTTAATCAATGTTATGGATTATAAATTGGAGTCCTGTTTTCCTTTTTTGAGTGATGCTATCATGATTAGAAAAGTTTATAGGTTATATTTAGTCTCAGAAATGTCTTCAAATGCAACTCTATACAGAGACTGGGTGGCGTGGAATACTGGTTTATGTTAGGGGTACATATACATTGCTTCCTATAATCCTCATAATTATATAATGCAGGTGGCATTATTTTGCTTTTCAGATAGGAAAACTCAAGTTCAGAGAGGTTAAATAACTTTCCCAGGGTTACACAGTAAGCAGTGGAGCTAGATTCCAAGTTTGAGTTCATTTAATCTCTTGTGTTCTAAATCCAAAGTCTAAAGAGCTCACTTCAAACTAAATTTCTCCTTCCCAGTTTAATGCCATGGATTTTTAAAATATTTGCTATAATATGATAATTACATCTAAAATAAACTGATCTTTAAAATTTTATTTACTTGAGAGGCATGACTCAAGTGGTAGAGCACCTACCTAGCAAACATGAAGTGCTGAGTTCAAACCCCACTACCACCAAAATATTTTATGTATGTATGTATGTATTTATTTATTTATTTTTGTGGTACTGGGGATTGAACCCAGGACCTTGCACTTTTTAGGTAAGCAGTCTACCGCTTGAGCCACACTTCCAGTCTGCCTCTACCTCTCCTCCTCCCCATCTCTCCTCCTCTAGGCATTGAGCCGTGTCCCATTTCTATGCATTCCTGCTCTGAGCCAGCTGTCATAATCTCTGCAAGGTGCTAGCTGATAACAGCCTATGGGAGGATCACAAAATGTTACAGTGGAGGATATTAAAGGCTGAAGGAGCCTGGAAATGTGTGTGCAGAGACACATGTTGCAGGAGATGCCAGAGGTCCTGGCCACCAGGCAGCCGTGCATGGTAGCATTTACCTTGGGACATTCACTACGGTGTCTGGTCCCTGCCTTCCTAGTCCAGACATGTCCCAAATTTAACTGGATACAGGGGCGATGATGTAGCAACAAAGCTCAAAGAGAGAAATGGGAACAAAAAAGCCAATTGATTGCTACATAGAGATGCAAACCAGAGACGCTGACTTTGGGCTGACCAGAGTCTTCACCTTGTGCAATGAGAAGGTGTGCAGGGAGTCAAGGGATCTACTGGTTGTTCAGAGCTCCTTGAATCAGAGCAAGAGTTCACTGGAGAAGATCAGAGTTTAAGGGCATTGAGTGCTAAGGTCTGGGGCTGTAACCACCACAATGAAGGGTAGTGTGTGTCAGTGACTGGCCATATGCCCTCGATGAACTAAGCTCTCTCCTAGGTCAAGCTAGGGCATGGCAGATATCAGACCAGGACCAGACAGGATGTACCTGGCACACTCAAAATGGAAATGGAATTGTGGAGTGTAAGGAAGGGATTCTTTTAACACATACTTCCAAATTGATGCATGCGGAATCAATGCACCTCTGAATCTAGCAGCTGTGGGAGTCATTGCTACCTCAAGTGCGAAAGGACGAGGTAACTACCACAACCTGGGAACAGCTGCAGCTGCCCTTGCATTGTGTTTTCCTCACTTTTTCATGGTTTATAGGATCAGGGTGAGGCCCCACATGGGCCTCCATGAGCCAACTGAATTCAGCCTCACTGAATAGAAGAGTCAGGGCAGAGGGAAAGCCATGAGCACCACCAAGCCCCTTAAATCTTAAACAAAGACTTTTAAGTCAGTGCTGGTGGCTCACGCCTGTAATCCTAGCTACTCAGGAGGCAGAGATCAGGAGGATTGAGATTCAAAGCCAGCCTGGGCAAATAGTTCATAAGACCTATCTCGAAAATACCCAACATAAAAAGGGGCTGGTGGAGTGGCTTAAGTGGTAGAGTACCTGCCTAGCAAATGTAAGGTCCTAAGTTCAAACCCCAGTACCACCAAAATGAAAAGGACTCTCAGAAAATTTTTTTCCTGCATATTAGAGTCTGAACTCAGGGCCTCACACTTGCTAGGCAGGTATTCTTGAGCTGTGTCCCCAGTCCTTTAAAAAGGACTCTTTTTTTTAAATTTCCTTTTTCTTTTATTATTCATATGTGCATACAAGGCTTGGATCATTTCTCCCCCCTGCCACCACCCCTCCCTTACCACCCACTCCACCCCCTCCCTCTATCCCCCACCTCAATACCCAGCAGAAACTATTTTGCCCTTATTTCTAATTTTGTTGTAGAGAGAGTATAAGCAATAATAGGAAGGGACAAGGGTTTTTGCTGGTTGAGATAAGGATAGCTATACAGGGCATTGACTCACATTGATTTCCTGTGAGTGTGTGTTACCTTCTAGGTTAATTCTTTTTGATCTAACCTTTTCTCTAGCTCCTAGTCCCCTTTTCCTATTGGCCTCAGTTGCTTTTAAGGTATCTGCTTCTATTTCTCTGTGTTAAGGGCAACAAATGCTAGCTAATTTTTTAGGTGTCTTACCTATCCTCACCCCTTCCTCTCGATTTTATCATGTGCTCATAGTCCAATCCCCTTGTTGTGTTTGCCCTTGATCTAATGTCCACATATGAGGGAGAACATATGATTTTTGGTCTTTTGGGCCAGGCTAACCTCACTCAGAATGATGTTCTCCAATTCCATCCATTTACCAGCGAATGATAACATTTCGTTCTTCTTCATGGCTACATAAAATTCCATTGTGTATAGATACCACATTTTCTTAATCCATTCATCAGTGCTGGGGCATCTTGGCTGTTTCCGTAACTTGGCTATTGTGAATAGTGCCGCAATAAACATGGGTGTGCAGGTGCCTCTGGAGTAACCTGTGTCACAGTCTTTTGGGTATATCCCCAAGAGTGGTATTGCTGGATCAAATGGTAGATCGATGTCTAGCTTTTTAAGTAGCCTCCAAATATTTTTCCAGAGTGGTTGTACTAGTCTACATTCCCACCAGCAGTGTAAGAGGGTTCCTTTTTCCCCGCATCCTCGCCAACACCTGTTGTTGGTGGTGTTGCTGATGATGGCTATTCTAACAGGGGTGAGGTGGAATCTTAGCGTGGTTTTAATTTGCATTTCCTTAAAAAGGACTCTTAAACATGGAAAAAGTAAGACCCAAAGGAATGTCTCTCAAATGACAAGATTTCATTTTAATTGTGGGGAGATGTGGGAACTAAATGATGCCCCCTCCCCAATATGTCCATATCTGAATTCCCAGAAACTGTGACTGTGTTGACTTATGTGGGAGAATGGATTGTGCATATGTGCTCATTAAATGTCTTGAGATGTGTAGATTATCCAGATTGTCTGGATGGGTCACATGGGTCTCTATTACAGTGAGGTGGGGAGTGGGGTGTCAGAGGAGAGGGAGGAGATGTGAAGACAGAAGCCAATGATGGATTGATGCACTCTGAAGATGGAAGTGGGTCCTATAGAGGACAGAAAAAGCAGGGACACAGTTAGTTCTGCCCTAAGGCCTTCTGCAGAAGCACAGCTTTGGATGCTAGCTCCATAAGGCCCATTTTGGACCTCTGGCATCAAGATCTGTAAAGGAACAAATGTGTAGTTTTGTGACACCAGTCCTAGGAAACTAACATGGAAGACCTCAGTGGGATAGAGGCTTCTTTTCAACATCCTTTGGTCACAGAAGATAGAGGCCACACTAAGACTTTCTGGGAATGGGGGAGATGTTTGGCTTTTTGGTGGGGGTTGCCAGCAAATTTAGGGTCTCTACACAGACACCAATGGACTGGAATCCCGAGCACCAAAGCTACTTTGGTCATCTGTCCCATGTCATGAAGAAGCATGTTCCCATACTGTGTCCTTAGCTGCTCTCCAGTTCCCATCCCCATGGATGCTGAGTTGAGAGCCCTGCATTCCCAGAAAGGCAATCAAGATGATGATGGCCTCTCCAGACAGGGAAGGCTGTGGAAAAAATTAAGGAGTGCCACCAAGGATACCCTTCTTCCTGGCAATCTATTGCAAAAGCAGCCCAAAGTCAGGGCATTGAATTGGCTTTGAACTAGAACTCTTGGTTGGTGGGGATCCCTCCCATGTGAACTTGCGGTTTAGCAGGTTTCCTAAGTTCCAGTCTCCATCCACCCACCGTGACTCCAACAGGCTCTCAGGAAGAGGTCCTTCTCTGTAAAGCTGTTTGCTTTCTTCTCCAATTAAGTCACAGCCACTAAATGGAAATAAAGAGAACATCACTTGAAATGTTCCTTTAGAATGGAATGGGATATGAAAAGGCTCAAATCCATTTTAGAGACAGCTTCTTCTGTCAGAAATCAATAGAGCCCTTTCATTCTACAGTGTGCTAGTTCATAAAGTGAAAACTGCTCGAACTCTCAATTTAACATTTTCAAAGCTGATATTAAATTCTAAGATTTTATATCTTCTCTTGCCCGTTTAGGACCAAGTTATAAATCTGAAGTGTCTCTCCAGCTCACAAGTTTGACAGCGCTCGATAAAAACTTTTATAATCAAGTTCAATAGAGAATCACAAATCTCCATCTTGTGATTTTTAGCTTACAACAACCTTTGTAAATAACATCTTCCTGCCTTGATGTTTGTCAATACTTGTCATTTTTAAAAAGGAGCAAAAAAGAAATACTATGTTAACCCTTAATTCTTGGACAGAAATTATTGCTAGTAAAGAATTTAATAAGTAAGATGTCTCTATGGTGGCATTTATGAGGAATGGCCATGCAAAGCCAGGAGATAGAATCTTTGGTGACTTCTGTGGTCTGCTACCAGTGGTATTCACAGCAAAACAGAAAACAGACCCTTCTGGAGTCTTCATAGCCTCTCCTCTCTACTTATTAGTGTTTATTCAGTCCTGAATGGGCAACCAGGCCTCTCTAAATGCTCCTTAGGCTAAAATTAAAGGGACCAACTTCATCCCCAATCCTGTTTTAGGTCAACTCCTTTCTTCAAAATCAGAACCTGTTTTTATTTTTATCTATCTATCTAATCTATCTAGGTAGGACTGGGATTTGAACTCAGGGCTTCACACTTGCAAAGCAGGACCACTTGAGCCATACATCCAGTTCATTTTGCCTTGGTTATTTTGGAGATGGGATCTCCAGAACTATTTGCCTGTGACCTTAATTTGTTATCTTCCTGATTTCAGCTTCCCAAGCAGCTAGGATTATAGGGATGAACCACTAGCACAGCTCAGAACCTGTTTTTTTTTTTTGGTACTGGGGTTTGAACTCAGGCCTCATGCTTGCTAGGCAAACACTCTACCACTTTGAACCACTCTGCCAGCCCTCAGGACCTGTTTCTTAAGAATTAATAAAAGATATAATTTTACTAAGCAAGCTGGATTCTGAGTTCTTTGTTTTCCTACTGTTAAAATAAATTAGAAACAGCACTGCATGTACAGGTCTAGTCATCCCTCAACATCTGAAAACAGGGATTGGTTCTGGGATCCCTTGAGGATACCAAAATCCTGAAATCCAAAGATGTGTAAGTCCTTTATATAAAATGTAATTGTATGGTATGTAACCTACACACATCCTCCTGCATACTTGAATTCAACCCTGGATTAGTTATAATACTTAATACAATGTAAGTGGTTGCTCTACTATAGTGTTTAGGGAGTAATGGCAAGGGAAAAATTCCACATATGTTTAACATAGATGCAATTAAAACATATTTTTAATCTGCAGTTGTTTGAATCCATGGATGTGGAACCCATGGCTACAAATTGGCTCTATTTATATACACACACATGTAGATATGTACCTTGTAATAAATATAATATATGCTAAATTGTATGTATGGGAATGGTAAATGTCAAATTCAGGACCAGGTCACCTTGGATGAGGGGCGATGGGGGATGATTTGAGTAACAGAAGACCCAGAAAGGTCAAAGTTAATATTTAGTCTTATCAAACTGGGTAGTTCTCATATTCTTATTATAATATTTTACACCTGTTTATTTGCTCGTCTGCTGTATTTCTTAGTTAAAACAAATTTTAAAGCAGGGTCTTGGGTTGGCTGGTTATAGAAATAGGAATCTGAGGGAATGGTCCACAGGTCATTCAGTTTCCACATGGCTTTTCACCCTCCTCATGACTTCTTTGCTGGCTCTCTAGTGGCCTAGAGATCAAGACATGGCAGAACGCTGTGCTGGCTTGTTCTGGTTCATGGAAGTTGATTGTTAAATTTTCAGGACTTTGTATGCCAGCAATTAAGCATCCATTATTAAGAATTAAAATATACAAACATAATTAAATAAATTATATTTAAAAAGGAAATGAATGTTTAAAACTCATTACATCCTAATTATTTAACTACTGTATTAGATTTTTTCATTGATGAGATAAAATTACTGATCAAAGCCATTTAAGGGAGGAAGGATTTATTTTTATTTTTTTATAGTTATACTGGGGGTACATTGTGACATTTACAAAAGTTCTTACAATGTATCATAATTGCATTTAAAGAAAGGATTATTTTGGCTCACAGTTTCAGGGGTGTCAGTCATCATGGTAGGGAGGGTGTGGCACACAGAGCAGCTCACATCATGACAGATAGGAAGGAGGGAGGGAGGGACAGAGAGAGAGAAAGAAAGAAAAAGAGAGCCTTTCTCCCTTTTATTTCATCCAGGTCTCCAGTTTGTGGGATGGAGATGACCATCCCATAATTAGACATTAATGGCCTGTCTTCTCTGCCTTAGTAACTCCTTTGTGGAAATGCCCTCACTGTGTGTTTACTAATGGTCTAGGTGCTTCTCAGTTCAATCAAGCTGACAGTCACGATTAACCATCCCAACTACGTTTTCCTGCCCTGTATTTTCTTGCAGTTATCTGTATCAATTGTATCTGATATGGAAATATGCTGGAGTGGTCTGTTTCTGCATATCTTCACAGCTGCATTCAGTGACATCATGTTGACAGCCTGAACCTGGGCACAGTGAGAGTACTTATACCATGGAAATTGGCAAGTGCTATTAATCAGGGCTCCCCAAACCCACTCAGATTTGAGAACATATTGGATTTTTTTGTTATTGCTGTTTCTCTTTCTTTTTGTGGTACTGGGCCTCACACTTGCTAGGCAGGCACTCTACCACTTGAGCCATTCTGCCAGCCATTTTTTGTGTTGTGTATTTTTGAGATAGGGTCTCGGGAACTATTTGAGCAGGCTTTGAACTTCGATCCTCCTGATCTCTGCCTCCCCAGTAGCTAGAATTACAGGTGAGGGCATTTCCAGAGAGGACTTACTAAGGTGGGGAAGACTGGCCCTTAATGTGGGAATTATAGGTGTGAGCCACTGGTGCCCAGTTCTGTTCTGTTCTTTTCTTTCTTTTTACCTTCCTTTTCCTTCTTTCCTTCTTATTTTTTCTATTTTTTTGTTGGCGCTGGAGTTTGAACTTAGGGTTTTGTGCTTGCTAGGTAGGAGCTCTACTGCTCGAGCCACACTTCTGGCCCTTGGTGAGTCTATTGTTAAATATTACCAGCACATGGACAGAAACCAAGACATTGGCAGAAACCAACGTCCTTGATAATCTTTTTGTTGGCTCTCATTTCATTCTGAACTTTCTGAATCATCAGTCAAATAAAGTTCATCTCTCTACTAGGTTAAAATGAAAAACAACTGAATAGATACTTGAGCTATTAGGCAATTGGGCAAAATTTTCAGGAGAGAAGTATTCTGTTCCCTTTTATATATACCTTGGGACTGAAAGTATAAACTCTCTGTTCCTCATTGACCTCAGGCAAGGATTCATTTGTCTATTGGGCTAGTCTAATGCTAGATGTCACAGTATTATCCTTGGCTATTCCAGTTCTCATTTCTTTTCCCTTGTTGGTCCTGACTCACCTTCAGCTGGTGACTCCCTGGAGACCTTAGACCTTGACTTATGTAATATGAGGGACCGTTAAAGGATTGGGATGGGGGACCTGCAGAAACTCTGGGACACAGGCTTGTGCATATGTCTGCTGGTCAAATTCCTTGCCTTTTTGAAGGTGTTGGGTTTCACTCCTGCTCCTGGCAGCCCCTAGGCATCTGGAGCTCAGTCAGAGGCAAGCATGGGCTGGTGTAGGTTTGGCTTTCTGCCCCACACCATAGCAATTCTCTGGGCCTTAGACTTTAGCTGGAGTCAAAGAACAGCATTAGTTCTAGACGGAGGGTGTTCTCAAACCACAGAGAGAACTTAGTAGCTCTTCTGGGAGATCAGAGAGATACTCATAGTGCTGTCAAAATAGTGTTCTCTCAGTCCTTCTCCAAGCCATTTCAAAAATAAATCCCATGCTGAATATCCATTAGCAGGAGGTAGATTAGTTATATTCTGTTTTTAGAAGGAACATTATGAATCAATGAGAACTCATCTTTCTTTTGCATCTTGTACGACAACCATGTAATGCTTATTAGAAATGTAACATTTAAAAAATGTAAGTGGTTATATTGGAGAGATCTCATAGCAAATGAAAAATCTGCCTTCTATGATTTACCACTGAATTTAAAAGAATTGAGATCTTTTAGATAGAACTAACTCTGTGGTTTAGAATAAAATTTCCAGTAACAGCAAATAGATTTTGTAAAATGCTATAGCTGAAATTCTTCAGATAGAAAGGTAATGTACTCTAGAAAACTGTGAGAGATGACCCAAAAAGTGGATCTGAGGAAGACAAAGGCATTACTGTGAAGGAGACAGGGAAAGTGTTTGAATAAACCATGTCATGAAATGTGACCGTGGAAAAAAGTAGTAGGTCTACCATAGTCTGTTATTTTATACAGTACTTAACTTTTCAGATGTATGTGCTGCTACAATAACATGTAATTTAAGTTAAAAGTTATGTTTTAGAAGACCAAAGACAGAAAAAAAGTCACAGCAGTGATAAATCAGTATAAAAAATTTTGGTATAGAAAAATTATTCAAACTGGGTGCTGGTGGCTCATGCCTGTAATCCTAGCTACTCAGGAGGCAGAGATCAGGAGGATCGAGGTTTGAAGCCAGTGTGGGCAAATAGTTCCTGAGATCCTACGTTGAAAAATTCCATCACAAAAAAGGGTTGGTGGAGTGGCTTGAAGTATAGGTCCTGACCCCAGTACCATAAAAAAAATTATTCAACTGTAAATGCAAATACATATGACAAAAAACAAATGTACATTGATCTGGAAAGTCATTAAAATAATGAGTTGTTATATTTAGATCTAAGATTGCAGGTGACTTTTCTTTTTTATACATTTTCACCTGAGCAGGGACTCGTGCTTCGTTTCATGCTCTGCTGTTCCCAGCTTGAAATTTTTAATAATTTTTTGAACAAGGGGCTTCACATTTTCATTTTTCACTGAGATCTGAAAATTGTGCAGTGTGCCCCACCCTCAGGGCATCAGAAGGGAGAAGTCCCCTCTGAAGTCTTTGGGCCAAAGGGCCAGGCTGTGCGGGGTGCAGTGAAAGCCTCCCCTGGGCCCTCCAAAGGCTCTCTGAAATGAGCTAAGAAGACATTAACAGGAGGAAGAAACACACAAATTTACTGTGCATGGGGCATCACAGGAGACAGATCAACAGTAACCCAGTGAGAGTCAGCCACTTTCATACCCTTCTTCATCTTCATCAGGACAGAGAAATGGGGGGCGGGGAAGGGTGGAACTTCACTGTGCAAACTTGTGATGCAGGCCAAGTCTCCCTCAGAGGAATGGATGAAGATTGTCAAGGTGTGGTGATGACTTTTGGTCTCTTTAATGGTTAACCTTTCCTGGTTATTTGATTAGATTCCTAGGGATGGAGAGAGGGTTCCAAGACAAGCACATTCCTTTGGAAGTTTCCTCAAACAGATTAGGGAACTTCAGAGAGAGCCCCTCTCTGCCCTTGGGGAAGGAACAAGAGAAGGTCACAGAGACTTTGATTCTGACAGCTTCTCCAGCTCAGCATGTCAAAGCCCCACACTTTGGGGTATGATTTTCTGAACTCCAATAGCAGAAAGGGAGAGTGTTCTCCAAGTGGCAGGTCCAGTGACAGTAGTGCCAGAGAGCAAAGTCACCAGAGGCTGGGGTCCCAGTGAAGTGTGGCCTCAGGGTCTGCCTGTTCATTTCTCCTTTGTTTTCTCATTTACTTGTTTTGGTTGTGTTCTCCTTTTAGTCTCAGCCTAGACCTCTGCCCTTTATTTGCTCTTGAAGGGTTTTGTTTTGTTTTTTTGAGACAAAATATACTTTATTGTGAGCAAATGTTCACAGTGCTGTAGGTGCAGCATGCTTCTAGGTATCTTTGTATAATCAAAGGCCAGTATAGAAACGAATGGGAATGAACACAATTTCTTTTTTTTTTCTTTTATTATTCATATGTGCATACAAGGCTTGGTTCATTTCTCCCGCCTGCCCCCACCCCCTCCCTTACCACCCACTCCACCCCCTCACTCCCCCCCCACCCCCTCAATACCCAGCAGAAACTATTTTGCCCTTATCTCTAATTTTGTTGTAGAGAGAGTATAAGCAATAATAGGAAGGAACAAGGGTTTTTGCTGGTTGAGATAAGGATAGCTATACAGGGAGTTGACTCACATTGATTTCCTGTGTGTGTGTGTTACCTTCTAGGTTAATTCTTTTTGATCTAACCTTTTCTCTAGTTCCTGTTCCCCTTTTCCTATTGGCCTCAGTTGCTTTTAAGGTATCTGCTTTAGTTTCTCTGCGTTAAGGGCAACAAATGCTAGCTAGTTTTTTAGGTGTCTTACCTATCCTCACCCCTTCCTTGTGTGCGCTCGCTTTTATCATGTGCTCATAGTCCAATCCCCTTGTTGTGCTTGCCCTTGATCTAATGTCCACATATGAGGGAGAACATACGATTTTTGGTCTTTTGAGCCAGGCTAACCTCACTCAGAATGATGTTCTCCAATTCCATCCATTTACCAGCAAATGATAACATTTCGTTCTTCTTCATGGCTGCATAAAATTCCATTGAACACAATTTCTTAATGCTTGAAGACTAAGTCCATGTGAAGGAAGGTTAGAGAAGAGTTTATTCTACTGTGAAATAAAATGTATAGGAGGCCATTGTTTAGAGTGGTCTCTACACTAGGCTATAGCAGAGGAGACCAAACTAGAATGGAGTTACTCATGCTAGGCAACCCTAATCAAACTCTAAAACAGGCCAGTTTGAAAAAGTGTCTCCTTTTTGAGTGCAAGGCACTGAGTTCAAACCCTCCCAGTCACAGCAAAAAGAAAAGCAAATCTTTAACAGCAACCACTCAAAAGGGGCATAGCTGCCGTAGTCAGTGTTGTAAGTAAGCCCTGTGTTTTAACCCAATAAAGTGGGAACTTTGACATTATAATCTACGTTTTGTTTTCTTCCTCCTTTGGCAATAGTGGGAATTGAACTCTGGGCCTCTTGTATCTAGCCCTTGACCCACACTCTCAGCCATCAGTCCTCCTTTTGTTCTCTGTTTCTGTTTTCCTCACCCTTTTCCTGCCAGTAAAGCCAAACTCCTGTGCCCAGCTAGCTCCTGGGAAAACACATTCTGTTTTAAACAAGGAGGTGTTGCCTGATTTTAGAATTGCAAATTAAGTTTGTTATAATTTTGTTTTTTGATGCCATTCATTTCAAATGCAATATGATACTACACCAGAGCCCAAAGACAAATAAGAGCAACTTAATCTTTTGTTGTTGCTGTTGTTTGTTTGTTTTGAGACAGGGTATGGCTGTGTTGGTGAGGCTGGCCTCCAACTCTGGGACTCAAGTGATTCTCCTGCCTCAGCCTTCTGAGTAGCTGGTACCACCATGCCTGGCTATCTTTTTGTTTTGTTTTGTTAAACTACTTTATTGAGATAAGATTGGTATATAATAGGTTGTATTTAATATACAAGCTTGATATATTTGGAGAATAGCAAACACCAGCAAAACCTCCATACCATCATCACTGTCAATGTCATGAACTTATCCATCACCTCCAAGACTTTCCTCTTCCCCCTTTGTTTCTGTTCTTCCTTCAGTTCATGCCTAACATTTCCGTTTATTCTGTTTAATTTCTTGTTTCCTATTGGTTCTACCTTAGTTCCTTAATTCTTGGTCTGTGTCCAGTTGTTCTGCTTCTGTAGTGGGCAGCTTGTGTGGAGTAACGGTGCCATCCGTGGTCAGGAGCCCACAGTCCCTAGGGTGCTGGCTGCTCCTCTGGTATTGTGGACATGAAAGGGACCAAGGTCAGATCCTGGTGTGAGCCATCTCCCCAGGGGATTCACCTGCCTCTTTGCTGTGGTCATTGGTTCCTGGAGTCCTGGTTTCCCTCTCTAATGTCTCTGGTGAATTTGAGAAAGGGAGCCAGCCACGCTGCTGGGCTGCAAACTTGGCAGTGACCGGAAGTCTCTTTCTGGCTCCTTGCAGTTTCTTGTGTGAACTTAACCATGCTGTATTCTCTCTCACTGAGAGATGGGTGAAATCTATGCTACTCTAAGTTGCTAGGTGTAGGTATTTCTCCATTTTAATAGGTCCACATCTATTCACTTACATTGGGACAATCAAGTGCTACTGTCATTTAATTCTGGGACCCTGGCAGTGGAGGTTTATAAATAAAGCATCTGTGAGGAAAATGTGATCTTCAGGGTGGCAGAACAGGCCACCTTGAAATAGGCCATTGAGTTAAGGGTACTTAAAAACCAGATACAGAAAGGGTGCTCTGACCTTCCTTGTTTACTTCCTGAAAGGACAAACCTCCAGGCCTCACCCTGAGAGTCACTTAGCAGTCTTAGATTCTGTGTTTTCAGAGCTGGAGGTTCACAGGCTTGTGTTCATCAGGTCCACTGAGAAGCAGTGCCAAGTTGGGGTTGGATATAAAAGAAATTAATTAAGGAAGTGTCTGTGAAGGATAAAAGGGTGGGAGCCCAGGGAGGTAGTGAAGGCTTGGATCACAGTGCAGGAGGACCCCTGAGAGGAAGAGACACAGACACCTACTGAGTTTGCAGGAACAGTTTCCACAAGACCACCCTCACTTCTGACACCTCACGCTAGTTTGAAGATCCCCAAGGCCACCTGCAAGCTTCCATAATTTGCTAGAGGGAGTCACTGAACTCACTGAGAACTTTGCTACTCGTGGTCACAGTTTATTACAGGCAAAGGATACATTTTAAAACTAGCCAAGGGGAAGATGGAAGCTACCATGTGCTCAGGAGTAAAAGTCCCTACCAATTTCTTATTGTCAGAACTCTAAGAAGCCAGAAAGGAGAAGGAGATGGCATAGTTAGCTGAGGTCCAGAAGGTGATGAAAACATAACACCTACCAGATAGACAGGATGGCTATGGGGCCTCCAAAAACAACTTAAAAAAAACTATATAGCCTTAAAATAGAATGTGTGCTGAGTACCTAGAAGCACCCCCCTTTGTAATATTTGCAGCAAAAATTAATATGAATGGAATTAATAATTTTAATGGAATGGTTAACCTAAGAGCCATATCAGTGCTAGCAAAATGGTAAAATTCATATGGAATCCAGGTTGTTCTGCAAAAGCTTTGCTGTTTAATGATGTCTAAAGAAAATATGAAACTGTCTCAGCTGCCTGAAGGACAGTGTGAGGGTAATTAATCAAAAAGAAAAAACATGAACACAAGCCCTCACCCCATTCAATTAAAGCAGTCTTCATTTTCAACAGCAGTGAATGAATTGTCTGGCTATATCTTGTAGACCTGAAAGGACTGAAAAGGAAGCTCCAGTTCAAAAATAATTTATCCTAAGATGCTGTAAGTGCTATTGATTTTCTGTCCATTTGGAATATATAAGTTGTGCTGTAACAACAAAAATCAGCCAAGGTATTACAAACCAGCTGGCTGGAGTCCTTTTGCTCTACCCGGATGGGTAGATAAGGAGGAGCTCCTCCAGTTATTCTGGGCCCCTGGCAGGTGTTTGTAACCCTTAGCAAGCAGTGTCGGTGGGTGGCTGCGGGCCACAGCAGGTGGTACCCCTAGCATCATGGCTTCTGTTCCTTGGGGGTTGGGCCTGTGGGGCAGGAGCAAGGGCTCCTGCATCCCATGGGGTCAGGCCTGGGGTATTGACAGTTGCTGTCCTTGTGGTGCTCTGGGATTTGAGTCCTGGTGCACTTGGCAGCTCTCAGCGGTATCAAGTGTTATAGCTCTCACTCTAGGACAGTCCTTAGTGGTAGCTTTCTACCAGGGACCTTAGTTTCTTCTTTCCGGTTCTTCACAGTTTTCTGAGTTTCTTCAGCCTCAGCAATCCATTCCCTTGCTTTCTCTCTAATTCTAGGTGTCCCTTACTAATTTTTTTCCCATCACTTCCTGTCACTTCTACCTTGGTTGCTAGTGGCTTTGCCTTTGTGTCTGTCTCTGACATTACCTTTTACTAGTACTGCTGCTTCTCTGCCAGTACTGCTCCACCCAATCAGCCACCAATATTGCTTTGTTCCCACTGCCACAGGTGGCCCCAGTCAACTGCTGTCAGCTTCAAGGCCACTCCCGTTGACAAATCCTGCTATCATGGGAGCTGCTTGTTGGCTCTGTTGCTGCTCCTGATGGGTAGCTCTGGCCACCCTAATGCTTCTCTTGCCTCAACCACCTCTTGATCTCTTCTCTTTTCTTCATGTTACCAGTTCACTCTACTAATAATGAAAATCAACAGTAGGCAAAAAAGAGCAGTTGAGAGAAGTCTTTATTGGACCTAATGTTGCAACACCAGGGAGCAGCCCCAGAGGGTGTCTCCTGACTGCCTCACTAAGTGAGCTGAACAGTCTAGTTAATGTAGCTAGAAAGGGGCTGTGACAAGGATGTTTGCACCAATCATGCCACTGTCCCTTCCACCAATCATGGCAGTTCTTTATGCAAACGAAAGACTGCATTTACACCAACCAGAGGACTTCTATTGGGCCACCACAAGAAGTGCTCCTCCTCTGGCCTGGGTGAAAATGGCTGCAAGATCATCTAGAATTTGCCAAGGCTTGTGAAGGCAAAGTTTAGTGCCAGCTGTTTGCTGGAACAGTGCCTTCAAGAGCCAGAGTTGTGCCTCAGCAGCAAACTGTGGTTGCCCTGTAGCTTCCTCATGGTTTCTATGGCGTGTTCAAAGCAGCTGGTACTGGCATGAGGGCAGGTTGGCTGGGTGTGTGGCTGATAAGGTTGCCTCAAAGCAGCCAGGGTCCCAGGAAGGGTCTAACAGCTGTTGATGAGGGAGTGAAATCACCCCAAGCCCCCACATCTCAGCATATTTAAAGGAAACATAAACATAAGAAAGGGTGCTTACAATAAGAGTTTATTATTATCATTAATGGTGCTTTGCTTGAACAATTCCTAAACTCCTGCCCCAGTGGCCCGGAGAGGGCTGAGTCCCTACAGTCTCTTTCAGAGGGAAGGCCTGTGTAGGATGGAGACCAAGGAAGTACCACACTTCCCATGGAGGCAGCCATTGATGTGTGACAGTATTCATGAAGTACTGCCAAACAGGGAAGCTCGTCCTATGGGAACTTTATGACTTGAAGCTCCACCCTAAATCATGATGTTGATCTTTTGTGTGACCAGTCCCTACCCTAAGTCACCTTGGTAGTAGTAGGCCAGTCCGGGGTTTGCAGGCAAACAAAGATTACCTTCCAAGAGCCAAAGGTAATGGTTAGACCTCTTTTGAGGCAAGGCTAAATTCTTTGCTACATAAGTAAGGAGAGTCCTAGATAACAGTATGGCTCTGAAAAGGATTCAGCCAGGTGCACGGGGAGTCTTTGAACCAACATAACCATTTGAAGGAGTCCTGGGTCTTACAGTAGTAGCCTGTATTAGTATAGCTCACCCTCTGCATTAGACTGCTTTTCATTGCTGTAACGAAATGCCTGAGGCAAGTTGCTTTATAAAGGAAAAAAGATTTATTTTGGCTCATGGTTCTAGAAATGTGAGGGGTTGCATCTGGCAATGGCAGATTCCGGACACAATGCAGGGCATGAGTACAAGGAGTACACAGTGCACACATGTCTCTTCTGGTCTGTCTCCCTCTTCTTATAAAGCCACCAGGATTTAATCATGGGGCTCCACTTCAATGGCTTTGTCCTAATCTCCTCCCCAAGGCCCCACATCTAAATGCTATAGTTAAATTAAGTTTCTTTCCTCCTAGTATCTCACAATGGGGATTTCAGCACAAGTTCTGGGAGGACAAACCATATCCAAACCATAGGACCTTCATGCTCAGCATTGGCTGGATGCTGGCCTGACGAGTGAGGCTCCTGTGTGAGGGCGGGAATGAACTCAGAGCAGTAGTGGCTCGGGTCTCTGAGCCTGCAGTGGAGCAGAAGAACTGCATGTTGCATCTTTGTGGCTGTGATGCCACCAGAGTTGGCAAGGGGCAGTGTGGTGGGGGTGGGGGTTGGGATGGCCTGTTGGCCTTCCTGCTGCAATGCACTGTCAATTTCCTTTCCTGAGATGATTCTCCCCCTCTTCCATCCTGATCTTCTGCAATGAGGGAAAGAGGAAGGGCAGAGGAGCACACCAGGGTGGGGGTACAGGCCCTGGACCGTGTGTCTACCTGTGCTTCTGTTACTGGAAATCTGGGGTAATGCACACAGGGTTCTCTGTGGCAAGAGTGACAAACCCGGGTATGGATGCCAGGTGGGCTTTTGTTAGGCTCTGTGCTGTGGCTTCTGCTTTGGCTGCTACTCTCTTGGGATCTCGAGCAGCTTTGCCTCAGCCTCACTCAAGAGAGTTCTGGTTGTCCGGAGAGAATTGGCTCAGGGTCCCTCTGTTGGGAACATTGTGTATGTGCAGAGTGACAGACAAGGGGGTGTGCGGGGCACCCCGCCGCGCCCCTCTCGGAGGAGGTAGCTGGGAGAAGTCTTCCAGGGGTCTTTCCTGGCAGGACTACTTTTTTAGCTTTGACCTCAGGCTAGAAACCAAGTGGGAGAAACTGAGACTGTAGAAACTGAGACTGTAGAGAAAGTGTGACCTGTAGACCACTCATGTGGAACCAGGAAGGGGGATGACTCAGAACAGAATGTCAGGGCGGTTGTGTGTCTGTGTGCATGTCTGTGTGTGCACATGCTCCTGGATTTTTTTCTGAACCACACAGCTAGCCTGCCCCCCATTTGGGAGACTGGCTCCCATTTCTACCGTTGCTTTCACTTCATCTTGATGCCTTCTTTTCTGATGGTCAAATTCCAGTCCCAAGGATGATTCACTGTGCTTTAATTGAAGAATGAGAATGAATCTTTGCACACTTAAAAAATGTCCAGGGGTGAGAGTGTAGCTTAGTGAAAGAGCACTTGCCTAGCATGCCTCCTGTGGTCCAAGGTTTGATCCCTAGTACTGCAAAATAAAACAAACTAAAAAAAGTCCAGACCTGGGCCAAACCCCACCAATGCTAAACCTAAAAAAAAAGAGAGAGGTAGCCAGGCACTGATGACCCTTGCCTATAATCCTAGCTACTCAGGAAGCAGAAATCAGGAGGATTGTGGTTCGAGGTCAGCTAGAGCAAATAGTTCACAAGACCCTATTTCAAAAATACCCAGCACCCAAAAGGGCTGGAGGAGTGGCTCAAGTGAAAGAATATCTGCCTAACAAGCACAAGGCCCTGAGTTCAAACCTAGTACTGCCAAAAAAAAGGGAAGGCAAGATAGACAGACAGAAAGAAAGAGAGAAACAGAGAGAGAGAGAGAGAGTGGTGCTGGTTGCACTCTTGACAGAACATTGTGACCCTGGGGGCAGGACACTGGACATGGAGGTTGGCACCCTGGCTCCTATAACGGACTTTGCCATTGAGTGTTATTAGTGTGAATAGTTCCTGAATTCTAAGTTACCCTGAACTATAAGATGCACAGTCAATTTAATAACTGCTTTTGTAAAAGAAACATGAAACATGGCCACATCAAACACATACAGCAACTGAAACACCCATTCTGAATCATTAAAATAAAAAAAAATACACTGCATCTTAAAACCTAAAATGTGGCTGGAGGTGTGGCTCAAGTAGTAGAGTGCCTGCCTAGCAAGCCTGTAGCCCTGAGTTCAAATTCCAGTTCCACCAAAACAAAAACAAACAAAAATACCTAAAATGTACTTTTTAAAGGGTCAGAATTTATAAGTCTAAGTACACAGAGACTTTCTCTAGGAATGACTTTTTGGGAACAAGATTCCCATGTTTTGGGATAGTAATGTTAATAAGCATTTTACTACGTGTCGGTGCTACTTTTTTGAGAGAAAGAAGATAAGAATTGACCTGATACATATTTTCTCAAAAGTGTGGTGTTAGTGATATTCATACGCAGCAAGTGGTATTTATATCTTTTAACCACACAGCTGAAATAGCAGAACTAAATGATACTTCATTTTTTTGGATAGTAATAGTGTTTGTGGAGCATTTTTTTTTGTTCTTTTTTTTGCAGTGCTGGGGATTGAACCCAGGGCTTTAACACAAGCTAGGCAAGCCCTTTACCACTGAGTGATACTTCGGTGCTTTGTGAAGCACTTTTTATGTACAGGTGCCACTTTAGGAGGCTTACATGTATTAACTCATGTAGCCCCATGAAAATCTATGAGGCCAAATCGATGGGGCAAGGGTCTGTGACTATCTACCTTAGAGACAGAAGCAATGAGGCACAGAGAGATCTCACAGGTAGAATGTAGACTTCATTGACTGTGCAGGACAGCCTCACTTAGCACCTTCAAGACGGAAATAGAGTGAACAAAGCTGAGAGTTTCTGGTCATTGTCATGGGCAGAAAGAAATGTTGGGTTGGGCCCAAGGCAGTGGCCTGCTGATAACTGGCTCTTCTCCCTGTGCCCCTGCAAGAAGCCTGGATTATAACCCTTGTCAATTTCCTTGGTGTAAATGCTTCCACCCTGGCTGAGTTCCAGATACCAATCAGCTGGTAAAACTCCTGAGTATATCAGTTGCCTCTCCAGAGCTGATCCGAGCTGGCCCAGCTCACTGGTGCTGAAAGCAATTGTCCAAATTGATGGGGGGCATTTTGGCCAGGAGTGTATTTTACATGATATTAAATTAAGCCCACAGTGGACAGGACTCGGCATGTGTATTTGGACTTGGAAATGATTTTGCTCCTCAGCTTCTTCACCTGCCAAATCAGGGCAGCGAGCCCCTTGCTGGGCTCTGAGGAGGGGATGCATGCTTCCCACCCCACACTGGCCTCCCTGAGTGTCACAGAAGAAACGGAAGACCAAAGTGCACACTCAAAAGGATGAAGTTACCTGGTTCACACGCAAGAATGGCCCTAAGTGGCCATGGTGAAATAATGAAACATAAGGGGAGAAAAACTATCAGGTGAAACAAAAAGGGTTTCTGAAGTATGAGGAGGAAAGACCAGGAAAAGGTTGGTTGGTCAGCTGTGGCCAGTGAAGGCAGAGAAGAGAGCAAGCCTCCAAAAGTGAAATGACTGAAACATTTAGGCCACGAGCCTGGAAACAGCCACAAAGAAAGGGCCGCAAACTCACATGCCTCCATGGAACAGGCAGATACATAAGTGAGCATGTTAACCAAGGCAGGATAGAATAGGGAGTGGTAGAGACTGTGGCCAACTCATACCCTGCTGGAAACACTGAAGGTTTTCCTTTAAGTTTCATTTTGTTTTGATTAGCGGCCATACAAAATAGGTCCACAGCCTGGATGCAGGTCTCTACTTTGTGAATTGTCACAAAGCCTCTGCTCAAAGGGTCTTGAAGACCAGACTCCTAGATTAGCCCATCAGTGGCCACAGACAGCATTTTCCCCTCCTCTTCTTCTGAGGACGAGGGTGCCAGGGGTGGGGTCAATACTGAACTTTATCTGTCCTAGGTGCAGGCAATAGGGCTGCATTGTCTGTAGCAAATTTTAAAAAAATAAAATAGGTGTGCATGGGGGAGTATAAAAAATAAAACAAAATTCAGTCTTTTTTTTGAGACAAGGTCTTGCTACATTACACATACTGACTTTGAATTTGGGTTCTTTCTGCCTCAGCCTTCCTCCCAAGTGCTGGGATTGCAGTATGTGCCACCATGCCCAGCTCTCAGTCTGCTTTTTTTTTTTCCTTTGGTGGGATTGGGGTTTGAACTCTGAGCTTTGTGCTCCCAAAGCAGCCTGAGCCACATATTCAGTCCATTTTGCTCTGGTTATTTTGATGATAGGTCTTGTGAACTATTTGCCCGAGCTGGCCTTGAACCACAGTCCTCCTGACCTCAGCCTCTCAAATAGCTAGGATTACATGCATGGGCCACCAGCCCCTGGCTTCAGTCTGCTTTTTTATTGTCACCATGTATGTGCCATCTTTTGTTGGTCCAAGTTCTAAATAATTGTTATGGCTTTTGTCAAGTTTTGGCAATGTACATATATGTGACCTTCAAATTAACACATTTAAATAATTTCTCTGTGATGGGACATTGTTTTCTATCCAGATGCTAATTTGGAGAAATAATCCCTGACTCAAGTGGTTTCACCCTCACGTGTTTCTTTTCAGTTAGAATCTAGTGATTGGAAATTGGTTGGTTCCAAACCTTGGGGGACCATATAGTCCCATGATTAAACAATAGATTCAAAATAAACAATGCTCACACATGATTGTGACACAAAGAAACGGAATCTGAATTCCTTTCAGTTCTGCTGTTCTATGTGACCACAGCCAGGATTCAAAAGGGCAGTGTTTAACTGCCTCTTGAGAATAAGAAGCTTGTTCTAAGTCAATGGGGTCAGTAATGCCAGTATTTACTGCCACTGGGTCACCTCTCTGACTCTTACAGAAGCACATCCTCACAAGTTAACCAACTGCAATAGAAATGTACTGACTTCCTGTTCTTTCTCTCTTTTTACTTGGGGGGTGGGGAAGGTAACTGGAGTTTGAACTCAGGGTCTATTAGGCAGGTAGTCTACCACTTGAGCCACACTTCCAGCCCTTCTTGGCTTTAGTTATTTTTCCAATATGGTCTGGGGCAGCCTCAGACTGCAGTCCTACCTATAGCTTTCTTCATAGCTGGGATGACAGGAACACACCACCACATCTAGCATGCTGGTTAAGATGGGGGTCTCACTAACATTTTGCCCAGGTTAGCCTTGAACCTGGATCTTCCCAATCTCCACCTCCTGAGGAGCTGAGATTACAGGTGTGAGCTACTGCTACAGGCTTGTATTTTCTAGCGAAGCTATTTTAGCAGAAATTTTTTGACTGTGGAGATATTTGAGTTAGTAAAGAAAGGCCTGAAAACTATCTATCGAACACGAATAGGTGAAGATCAATTTTAACAAAGTCATTGACATATTTGTAGAGGTGCAGCCTCAGCAGCAGAAACTGTAATATCACTCATTGCTGTGACAGACCAAAGTGTAGGTATGTTTGTTCCAGTTTTTAAAAGTATCGATGTAATGAAAACACATCAGTTCAGTATTTTAACATTTGTTTATTTTCCATGGCATGGTTATATATACGAAGCTCACTCAGTAAGAGAAGCTTTTGCTGTCAGTGTTTCTTTCCTGGTCATTGCTATTCTTTGTTTCATTGCAAGACAACTGCTGAAATTTGTCACACAAGAGGAGGGACCTGTCTGCAGTGCCCTTGGCCTGCCTCAGTCTTTCTGGAAGGTGAAACCACAGCAGCAGGGCTCCCGTTTCTCTTTAGTGCAGGTACCACGTGGGCAAAGGATCCCCTTCCAACATTTCATTTAAAACTATCCAAAGTAGGAGTGGTTTTGAGAACCTGATCCTGACTACTTAATCGCCTGATTTCAGAGCTGTCTTGGCAGAATGGGCTTTGAAACAACCGTGGAAATCCTGGTATTTACAAGTGTGATCTGTGGCCAAGGGGTGGTAAGTTTTGTTTCCACTTGAGAATGAAAATATCATGGGGGCCTTTCCAGATGGGTGACATTGGTTTTTACTGACACATTGGGCAGTAGGATGGAGATGATGTTGCCTTCTGCTGCTTCTTGGCCCCTTACTGACCATTTCACAGCTGGCCCTTTCATGGTTATTCCTTGCACAATGGGGAGGTAAAGTCAGGCTGGCCAGAGGAAGAGGCAGAGCTGAGGCAGTGAGGATAGCCCCTAGACACCAGCCAGACAGGGTAAGGCTGGGTGGGCAGAGGCAGTGACTTTCCTTGAGGAATAACTTGTTTTTGTTTTTGTTTTGTGCTACTGGGGTTTGAACTCAGGGCTTCACACTTGCACAGGTACTTTACCATTTGAGCCATGCCTCCAGTTCTTGAGGAATAACTTGGAAGTGGCACAAGATAGACCACAACACCACCCCATCCCCCCCCCACCCCCCGCTCCCACCAGGCTTGAGTGTAGTCACTCCATTTGGTAATTGATATTATCAATTTCACTATTACCGCTTTTGTCATTTTTACTCTGATTCCTAGATATTCTTGTAAATGTACAAATGTGCCACTGGGAGGGACTACCACATTCACCCTCAAAATGACAAGGGAGACTCTTCATTAGCCAGGCTGGTCCCACAGGGCCCTGGAGGCCAGGGATGCAGAGCAGGGTGGGATGATGGGAGTCTTGGGTGAGGTGGACAAATGGCCAGGGGGAAAGGACTGAACTGCTTGGGCAGGATGGGGTACCTGGTGCCCAGGTATGAATAGGCAGAACTTTTGTTGTCACCATTTTGTCTGGTTCTGTGAGGGTGAGGCAGTGGCATGGAGACACTATAAAGGCAATGGATTTCTTCTTGGAAGCTGTTAAGGTTATTGATTTAAGTCATGACAGGCTCAAGGGCACTAAGAGAGTCTCTCAAAAAGAAATCAAACTGTTTCTCCAGGTAACTATTGCTTTTTATTTAGGCAGAGATCTGAATCTATTGAGGTGAAAACTACTGGGTCTGGCCTCTGGAGCAATCTGGGGAGACCTATAAAGTTTATTGATTTGACTTACTTAACTTACACTGGCTAATAATAAAACAACTAGGCCCATCAATCAGCCCCAGGCCTCCCCAGAGAATGGTTATGGAGTGGATTGATTCCTCCTGGGAGGTGACAGTATATGGCGAAAGCTATTAGGGGGTCAGGACAGTAGATGCTGCCCCATGCTGGGGCACAGTTGTCCCTTTGCATTGCTGATTGACCTTCTAGGGCAGTGCACCAGGGGAGCCACTTCTCTGTCCAGATTAGGAACCTGGGAGAGGGCCAGTTCTCTGGGAACAGGCTGCAATGACCTTTCTGGATAGCAGAGAGCCAGACTGCTCCATCCGGAAAGTTGGAAGCCAAATTTATCTCTGCCAGGTAAGAAAAAGCAAGGGAAGGAGAATATCCACATAGGATGAGGAAGGAAGGTGGATGCAGAGGACAGGCAGCCAAGATAACTGAGCAGCAGCATGCCGGCCTTGAAGTCTGGAGCAGGGCCTTCAGAGGGCACTCTGCAGGCCTACCTTTGTGCCAACAGGAAGGGCCTGAGGAGGAGCCATTCACCCCAATTCCGCAAGTATTTCTCTTGTTTGGAGAAGGCACATCCTTACCCAGTGCAGACTGGCTGGAGAGATGAGATGTTCCCATTTGAATGGCGCGATGACCTGAGTCCTTGGATGATAAAACGCCAAGTCAGTGGCACACACTGTAAGTGCTGTGGGGGCTGGAGGGTTGGGGGTGTCTCAGAGAGAAGATAAAATGTGAACTAGGCTTCTTTAGTTCAAGAAGAGCAGAGGGGAGATGGATGAGTAAACCCATCTCCTGGAAATGTGGCACCCACATTTCTAGGCACAAAAATACTTATGGACTGTCTGACAACACACAGCTTAGTTAAATGTGTTCAATGTTTAGTTATTTTTGTTTTTTAAACATTTTTATTAGCATGTATTAGTCATGCAGGGGGGGATACACTGGCACATTTACATATGTGCTTACTATGTATCTTAATTAGATTTACCCCCTCCATCATTCTCCCTAATTCCACCTTCTCTCCTTAGAACAATTTCAACAGGTTTCATTGTCCTTTTGTCACACACATATGCAAAATATATCAACCATAGTTGCCCTTCTTCACTCTCTCCTTTTACCCTTCCCCCTCACATTAATGCCCACCCCAGACAAGACCTGTTTTGCCTTCCTGTCATTCATTTTTACAGTACATATTGACTGTTCAAAGGGGTTTCACCTTAGTATTTCCAATATGTAAATATCATACTCAATCAGATTAACCCCCTGTAGTACTTACTCTTACTCTGTTACCCTTCTCCCCTATTATCCAACAGCTTTCAGTGCATTTCGGTATACCATCTTTATTATTATTATTATTATTCATTTATTCACATGTGCATACATTGTTTGGGTCATTTCTTCCCTGTGCTCCCCTCCCCCACGCTCGGTATACCATCTTCATATACAGATGCAATGTATTTTGATATTATTCACTATCATTCTCTTTTCCTCTCCCCTCCCCCTAACCTTCTGACGGACCCACTATTACAATCAAGTTCTTCCCCCCGTGTATATATATACACACATATAGTTTATATATATACACATGTATGGATATATACACATATACAATAATATATGTATTTGTGCATACATTTATCTTTTGGCAGTGTTTGGGTTTAAGTCCAGGCTTTACCAATTTCTGTCCATATGAGTAAGTAACTTAATATCTGCAGGTCTTAGTCTCCTCATCTGTAAAATGGGATAACTATAGCCGCTCATCATGGTGCTAATGATAGAACCCGGCGATAACAGAATTAACACTATGGACGCATTAATTAATAATAGTACTAAAACACAGTGTTAATACTAGAAGTAGCACCTATATGGAACAGTACTTGTAAAGATTAAATGAGACTAATGTTTATACAGCACTTGGCTCAGTGCCCGGCCCAGGGACATACAGTAAATGACAGCGGTGACACTGCTGTTACTATGAGTGGCGATAGAAAGTTTTCAGAACTGCACCAGGGTTGAGATGCTCCGATTCCTCACGGACCACCGCGGGAGTGCAGAACGGGCAGGAAGAGCTTGTCTCTCCATCTTGAGGGAGGTCACCCAGGGGCGATTTTCAAAGCTTGAACCACTCTGTGGAGTTTCGTGTTCTTTCTTTTCCATGGCCCTGGAGTCTCCTCCCTGTCCTCCCCCC